>NW_026947500.1:63436583-64708666 GCF_034190915.1 Cavia porcellus
ATCATTACTTACATTAGGGAAACTATTCGGTATTCACACGTGCGAGATTGATTTATTTCACTTATGAGTATGGTCTCAAGCTGTGCCCATTTATTGATAAATATCTCAATGTGATCCTTTTTTATAGCTGAATAATACTCCATTGCATAGAAATACCACAACTTTTTTATCCATTCCTCAGGTGATGGACACTTGGGTTGTTTCCAAGATCTGGTGGTTACAAATTGTGCTGCTATAAACATAGGTGCACATATATCACTGTGGTATGATGCTTTCAGTTCTTCTGGGAATATGCCTAGAAGTGGAATAGTTGGAATAAATGGGATTTCCAATCCCAAATTTTTGAGAAATATCCAGACAGACCTCCATAATGTCTGTAGCAGTCTACACTCCCATCAACAGTGCAGGAGAGTTCCTTTTTCCCCACAGCCTCTCCAGCATTTGTTGTTGTTGGTTTTCTTGATTCTGGCCATTCTTTCAGGAGTGAGATGGTATCTCAGTGTGGTTTTAATTTGCATTTCTCTAATGACCGATGATGATGAACATTTTTTCATGTATTTATTTGCCATTTGCATTTCTTCATCTGAGAAGTGTGTATTCATCTCAGATGCCCATTTTTGGATTGGATCTTTGAATTTTGGGGGTCTGAGTTTTTTAATTCTTTATATGTTTTAGACAAGAGTCCCTTGTCTGAGAGAGAGTTCACTAAAATCTTTTCCCAGTTTGTGGGTTTTCTTTTCACTATGCTGGAGATTTCTTTTGACATGCAGAAACTTTTTAATAAGAAGTGGTCCCAGTTATTGACTCGGGGAAGTATTTCCTGTGCGGTTTAAGTCGTGTTCATGAATTCTCTACTTACTCCTATGTCTTCAAGGTTTCTACCCAATTTGTCTTCCAATAGATTTAGTGTTTCCGTTTTAATATTCAGATCTTTGACCCATTTAGATTTTAATTTAGTACATGGTGATAGACATGGGTCTAGCTTTAGTGTTAGGCAAATGGAGAGCCAGTTTTTCCAGCACCATTTATTAAAGAGACTGTCGTTCTTCCAGTGAACCTGCTTGGCTCCTTTATCAAAGATAAGTTGGTTGAGTGTGTTTGTAGTTGTGGTTGTATCTTTTAATGTATTCCATTGATCTTCAGCTCTGTTTTGATTCCAATACCATGTTGATTTTACTACTGTTGCTTTGTAGTATAACTTCAAGTCAGGGATTGTGATGCCTCCTGCTTTGTCTTTGCTGCTTAGAATTGCCTTTGCTATTCTAGGTCTGTTCTGGTTCCAGATGAAATTTAGGAGTGATTTCTCTAGATCTATAAGGTATGTTGATGGTATTTCTATTGGGATTGCATTGAATCTGTACAACAGTTTTGGGAGAGTGGCCATCTTCACAATGTTTGTTCTTCTTATCCATGAGCAAGGGATGTCTTTCCATTTTCTGAGATCATCCTCAATTTCCTTTTTCAGTGTATTATAATTTTCACCGTATAAGTCTTTCACTTCTTTCGTAAGAGTAATTCCTAAATATTTCATTTTTTTTGCTTGCTAATGTGAAGAGTGCAGTTTCTCTTATTTCCCGCTCTGTGATTTTGTTGTTCGTGTATAGGAATGCAATTGATTTCTGAGTATTGATTTTGTATCCAGCCACATTACTGAATTTATTTATTGTATCTAAGAGTCTTTCAATGGAGTTTAGGGGGTCTTCTATGTAGAGTATCATGTCATCTGCAAACAATGATAATTTAACTTCTTCTTTTCCTATCTTTACCCCTTTTATTTCTCTTTCTTCCCTAATTGCTCTGGCTAGTACTTCCAGTACTATATTAAATAGGAGTGGTGATAAAGGACATCCTTGTCTTGTGCCCGATTTTAAAGTAAAGGCTTTCAATTTTGGCCATTTAGTATGATGCTGGCTGTTGGTTTGTCATAAATGGCCTTTATTATATTGAGGTAAAGACCATCTATTCCAATTTTCTGTAAAGTTCTTATCATGAATAAATGTTGGACCTTATCGAAGGCTTTTTCTGCATCTATAGAAATGATCATGTGATTCTTATTTTTGGCTTTATTGATATGGTGGATTACATTTATTGATTTGCATATGTTGAACCATCCTTGCATTCCTGGGATGAATCCCACTTGGTCATGGTGTATAATCTTCTTGATGATTTGCTGGATCCTATTTGCCAATATTTTATTGAGGATTTTTGCATCTGTGTTCATTAGGGAGATTGGTCTATAGTTCTCTTTTTTAGTTGGGTCTTTCTCAGGTTTTGGTACTGGAGTAATATTTGCTTCCAGGAATGACTTAGGAAGGATTGCTTCCCTTTCAATTTCATTGAATAGTTTGAGGAGTGTCGGCATTAGGTCTTCTTTGTATTTTTTGTAGAATTCTGCAGTGAATCCATCTGGGCCTGGGCTCTTCTTGGTGGGTAAGGACTTAATTACATTTTCAAGTTCATTAGCAGAGATTGGGTTATTCAACAGTTTTACATCCTCTTGATCTAGCTTTGGTACTTCATATGTTTCTAAGAATCTGTCTATTTCTTCTGTGTTATCAAACTTTTGAGAGTAGAGGTTTTCGAAATAGGTGTTGATGATCTTCTGTATTTCTATTGGGTCTGTAGTGATTTCACTCATTTCATTTCTTATTGCATGAATTTGAACTTTTTCTTCCCTTTTTAAAATAAGGTTGCCTAGGGGCTTATGGATTTTATTTATTCTTTCAAAGAACCAACTCTTTGATTCGTTGATTCTTTGGATTGTTTTCTTAGTCTCTATTGCATTGATTTCTGCTCTGATTTTTATAATTTCCTCTCCTTTTGGCTTTTGGCTTGACGTGCTCTTCTTTTTCTAGCTGTTTGAGGTGTAGCATCAAGCTATTTATTTGTATTCGTTCTGTTTTCCTGATGTGGGAACTCAGTGCCATAAATTTTCCTCCCAGGACGGCTTTCATTGCATCCCACAGATTCCGTTAAGTTGTATCTGCATTTTCATTTTCTTTTAGGTATTGTTTAATTTCTTCTTTAATTTCTTCTGTGACCCACTGATTACTCAAGAGTGTGTTATTCATTTTCCATGTGTTTGCAGGATTTTTGCAGTATCTTTTATCATTAATTTCTAATTTCAGAGTGCTATGATCCGATAACATGCAAGGGATGATTTCAACTCTTTTGCATTTGTTTAAATATGTTCTGTGAGCTAAGATATAGTCTATTTTAGAGAATGATCCATGTACTGCTAAGAAGAATGTGTATTCTGATGTTGTTGTGTGGACCATTCTGTATATGTCTATCAAACCCATTTGTTCACAGGTGTGATTCAGTTCTGTTATTTCTTTGCTCATTTTCTGTCTGGTTGATCTGTCCCTTGATGTCAATGGCGTATTAAGGTCTCCTGTTACAATTGTGTTACTGATAATTTGAGTTTTCATTTCTGTTAATAGTTGTTTTATATAACTGGGTGCTCTGGAGTTTGGTGCATATATATTTATAATAGTTATCTCTTCCTCTTGGAGTTTCCCCCTTACGAGTATGTAGTGACCTTCTTTGTCCTTTATGGTCATTGTTGGTTTAAAGTTCACGTTGTCTGCAACAGAATGGCTACTCCTGCCTTTTTTTGGATTCCTGCTGCATGAAGAATTGTTTTCCATCCTTTGACTTTCAGTCTGTGAGTATCCTTCTGGGTTAGATGGGTTTCCTGTATGCATATGGTTGGATTTTGTTTCTTGATCCATTCTGCTAGTCTGTTTCTTTTGATTGGTGCATTGAGACCCTTTACATTAATGGTTATTACTGCTAAATGCTGGTTTATTGTTGGCATGTTATCTCTCTGCTGTTGCATCTTTATCTTTCTGTTCTGTTTAATTATTTGCTTTGCTTAGTGGTTTTTTCCTTTGTGTATCTAAACTGTCTTTCAGTATTTTTTGCAGGGTTGGTTTTGTGTTCATGAAGTTCTTCAGCTGTTCTTTGTCATGGAATTTCACCATCAATTCTGAATGATAGTTTTGCAGGATACATCAGTCTAGGTTGGAAATCATTTTGCTTTAGGATCTGGAATACTTCACTCCATGCTCTTCTTGACTTGATTGTTTGTGCTGAGAATTCTGCTGTGATTCTGCTAGGTTTTCCTTTATAAGTGATCTGTCTTTTCTCTCTGACAGCTTTTAATAATCTATTCTTGTGTTGGATTTCTGGGATGGTGATTATTATATGTATGGGTATAGTTTTATTTTGGTTATGACTATTTGGAGTTCTATATGCTTCACTGATCCTGATGTCGGTTTCTGATCTCATGCTTGGGAAATTTTCAGCTATTACTTCTCTGACTATCCTCTTGATATCCTTTATGTTGTCTCCTTCTTTTTCATTAATCCCTATCATTCTTATGTTATTCTTCTTTGCATCGTCTTGCAGTTGTTGAATTGTTGTTTCCTGATTCCTTGTTATTTTTAAAAGGTCTTTCCTTTCCTGTTCACTAGCGGCAATCCTGTCTTCGTCTGAAAATCTATCTTCCCTTTCATTAAGGTGGTTTTTACAACTTTCAGTGAAGTTTTTTATTTCCTGTATATCTCTGTGCATCTACATTATTTATTCTGTTTGTTTCTTATATTGCTCGTCTAGGGATTCTATCTTTTTGTTTAGTTCCTCCAATTTTTTATCTGTGTTTTCTTTAGATATATTGAGAATCTCTTTCATTTCTTTTGTCATTTCTTCTCTTATCTGGGAGATTATTTCTAGTTTGAATTTCTTTAAAGCTTCCTGGATTTGCTTGTCAATTTCAGTAGCTATTGTGTCCGATATTTGAGGTGAATGGCATATATTTTCTTCTATATACATTGCTCCTAGTGTTTCTTGAGATGGGCTGGAGGTTTGAGGTTGTAATTTGGTCTTTTGTTTTGTCATTTTCCTATATTTCTGTGTTTCAAGTGTTATTTGAAAGCTTCCTCAGGATCTGTTGAAAATCCCCTTCTATGTTTGCAGCTACTGAGACTCTGGCACCACGCTACCCCAAGCCACTGGGCCTGCAGAACCAGTGGCCCTCCTCTGCCTGCTCAGAACTCCTCAGTTCCAGACAAGCTGGGCCTCAGGGACACTGTGTGCCCACCTGCCCCTTGGAAGCTCCACAGCTCTCCAATCGTAGCCGGGATTTGGAGGCAGATGTAGATGCCTCAAACCCATCTCTCCACTTCACTGCACCTGGAAGTCTCGAGGGACCCAAACAGTTTGGGCTCTGGTCAGAGTGTGCTGAGCACTCACCACAGGCTGCAGGACCTCCAGAACCCGTGATGCTCCACTGCCCGCCGAGACATCCACAGTCCTCCAGACACACAGGGAGGCCGATGCAGGCACCCCAGATCTGCCCAGCCCCTCCTCTGCACACCGATGGCTAGGCGCGGCAGTCCAAAACAGGCTGGGCTCCAGGGATAGTGTGGGCCTGCCCACCCATCGGAAGCTCAGCAGTTCTCCAAGTGCAGCCGGGTTGGGGAGGCGGATGTAGAGGCCTCAAACCCACTTCTCCACTTCACTGCACCCGGAAGCCTGGAGGGTCCGGAATAGTCTGAGATTTGGGCAGAGTGTGCTGAGCACTCACCACAGGCTGGGGTGCCTCAGGAACCTGCTATCCCTCCCTGCTTGCTGAGATATCCACGGTCCTCCAGATACATGGAGAGGCCATTGCAAGCGCCCCAGATCCACCCAGCCCCTCCTCTGCACACCGATGGCTAGGTGCAGCAGTCCAAACTACGTAGCTATTTTAATAAAAACACAACATTGCAGACATTCTAGGACTTCAAAAGCAGTTAATAATCAAACCGGAATGGGTATCTTATTACATCTTATCATCTTCAGAGAAGTTGTCTCTACTCTTAGACTTGATACTATCAAGCCTACCAAATTCAAATAAAATCAGCCAAGGCAAAACAGTGGTCTACCAAACCAGTTTCAAATAAAATCAGTCATAGTAAGACAATGTAAGTAACACAGGGCTTCAGTTTGAATTAATAGGAAATTAAGGATAGTTACTGTGGGGTGGCCTGGTATTTTTGGGATAGCTGTCTGTGCCCTCAAATCTACTATGAGTAGACAGATTGGAACAAAATAAAATCAAGCTAAACAGTGCTATAAGATTACTGTGACTTTTAAACCCCGATACACTATTAACAATGCTCTCTGCCTTCCTTTTTTAGGCCATTCCTCACCTTTCCCCTTCTCAGGATGCTTTTTATATTTTGGTTTCCACTAGCTCCTTTAGTTTTTAGATCAGGAGGTCAACCCATTATCTCTCTGTGTGTTGCTGAAACTTTTTACTCCTGAGCTGGATCTTGAGCTGTATTCCTTTAGTTACTAAAGCCACAAGGTTTTCCTTCCTTCTAGATAGATGTGTAGTTCTACACTGCACAAAAGTGTCATAACTTTCCAATCTACCTCCATCTGCTGGATGAGTTGTCCCTATTTCTCTGTGGTTCCATGTCACATAGAGCATCGTTTTCTCATCTTTGACTTTCAGGTTATTAACCCTCTTTCAGGTTGAGTATCTTTCAAATTCAGAGCATGTTGATGGATCCTGCCTTCTAATGTACTCTGCCTGTGTTTCTCTATGTTAGTCTATCAAGGCTACCTATATTAAAGATTATAGCCTACCTTCTCTGCCTCAACTCTGCTATTCTAATCTTCAGCTATTGTTTGTCCAATTTTCTCCTTCATTCCACTGTCTGCCCATTCATTGAGGCCTCTCTGCCACTGCTGTTGGAATCCTGATATTTTTCTCCTCTCTTTCTAGAATGTCCTTCAGTATTTTTTGTAGTGTTGGATTGGTGGCCATGAACTCCTACAGTTCTTCCTTGTCTGGGAAACATTTCACCATTAATTTTGAGAGAGAGTTTTTTCAGGGTACATCAATCTGAGCTGGAGGTTATTTTCTTTCAGGGTTTGGACTATTTCCCCCAGGCTCTTCTTGATTTGAGAGTTTGTGATGATAAGTCTTCTGTCATTATTTTGATGATTTTTCTTTGTAGGTGATCTGTTTCTTTTCTCTGGCCACTTTTAATATTCTCTTCTTGTGGTGGATTTCTGGGATCTTGATTATTATATGTCTGGTTGTACATCTGTTTTGGTTGTAGTTGGTTGGAGTGCTGTATGCCTCATTTATCTGGATATAATTTCTTTTTCCTGTGTTTGGGAAGATTTCCTTAATTATTTCTGTGATTAGACTTTGTAATTCATTTGTGGTTACTCCTGCTTCTTCACTCACGTTTTTTATTCTTAAGTGATAGGTCCCCTTGTTATCTTCTATCCTTCAAATTGTTTCTTCCTGGTTTCTTGTTATTGTTAAGCGATCTTTTCTTTCATGATCACCCATTATAAATCTCTCTTCAAGTTTTGAAAGGCTAACTTTAGTTTCTGTCAAGGCATTTTGCCAGCTTTCAATGGAGTTTTTAGTTTCCTGTAATCTCTTAAATCTGCTTCATGTATTCTAGATTTTGTTTATATTCTTCACCAAAGGTTTCTCTTCCTTTCTGGGTTTCTCCCTTCTTCCATCTGTGTTTTCCTGGAGGGGTTTAGCATTTCTTTAATTAATCATTTTATATCTTGACTCACTTGGATTAGAATTTCAGTTTTTAGTTCATCTATGAGGTCATGAAGGTATTTCCTTATGTCCGCTGATGTTGTGGCTAATATTGCATGATTGCTGCACTTGTTCTCTTTTGTGTTTACCTCTCCTGGACTTATTTTCCCCAGGTCAGCAGCTCGAGTTTTTTTTTTTTTTCTTATTTCTATCTCTTGTCATTTTTCTCATTTCTTTAAGACAGGTGTGTAGTGGAGATCTCTGGCCCTCTCCATATTGCTCTCCATATTGCTTTCAAAGGCATGCTGACAGGGGTTTTTCTGCCCTCTCAAATTTGCAGTTATCTGAGGTGAGTCAACTGGCAAATGCCTTCAGCAACTTAGGCTGTGGTGTGGCAGATGTCACAGGGTCGGGACAGTTTTGTCCCTGACTATTGGGTCTCAACCAGGAGTGTGCTTCATCCTAAGTAGTTCCCACCAGTCCTCTCAGGGTCAGGGGTGGCTGACTGATGCCACCATGGGCCTGGCTCTGCCCCACTCCAAGATGTCTTCCACCCAGCAACACCCAGGGTGAGAACCAATTTCCAGCACTCACCCGGAACTATTGCAGTTCTCTGCCTTGTCTCCACTCCATGCTGCACTGCATCCTCCTGCCATGGCCCCAGGACTCACCAATTCCTGTTATTGGTGGCCATGGCTTCAGTGTGACCTTGAGTCTCCTGACACCTTGGTGCTTCCATCACAGCATGGACCAGTCTCAATGAGCACATTGGGCTCCAGCCCTTCACTTGCGCTTTTGTTTCCTTTTCCTATTTTTCTTTTTCCTTCAGTTTCCTCTGGGAGTTATGAGAGTCCTTCCAACTCATCCAGCCCTCTCCTTCTTGTCAAATTCCAGCGTCCAAGCTGTTTTTCCCAGAGAGGCTCTCCACCCAGCTACCTATCAAGCCACCATCTTCTCTAATCCATCCCTATTGGTTTATTGTTGACATGTTATGTTTCTACTATTGCATCTTTGTCTTTCCATTCTGTGTAATTGTATGCCCTGATTACTTCCTAATCCTACATGTATCTAGACTGTTTATGCAGGGTTGGTTTAGTTATCATGAAGTTCTGCTGTTCTTTGTCATGGAAGTATCTTATTTTTCCATTCATTTTGAAGGACAGTTTTGCAGGGTGTATCAGTCGAGGTTGGAGGTTATTTTCTTTTAGGATCTGAAATACTTCACTCTGTTCTCTTCTTGACTTCATTGTTTGTGTTGAGAAGTCTGATAGGCTTTCCTTTATAGGTGATCTGTCTCTTCACTCTAACAGCTTTTAATATTCTATTCTTATGTTGGATTTCTGGGATTTTGATTATTATAGGACTGTGTTTTTTCATTTTGGTTATGGGTATTTGGAGTTTTATGTGCTTCACTAATCTGAATGTCAGTTTCCATTCTCCTGTTTGGGAAATTTTCAGCTGTTACTTCTGTGAATAGTCTCTTGATGTAATTTGTGTTGTCCCCTTCTTTTTTACTTATCCCTATCAATATTGTGTTGTTTTTCTTTGCATCATCTTGCAGCTGTTGAATTATTATTTCCTGATTCCTTGTTATTTTAAAAAGATCTTTCCTTTTCTGTTCACTGGCTGTCAATTTGTCTTCAAGGTCTGAAATTCTATCTTCACTTTCATTGAGGTGGGTTTGAAAACTTTGAATGGAATGTTTAATTTCCTGTATATTTTTTGAATTTGCTTCATGTATTCTGTCAGATTCTTATATTGTTCATCCAGGGATTCTATCTTTTAGTTTTGCTCCTCTAGTTTTTTAACTGTGTCGTCTTTAGAACTGTTTAGCATCTCTTTCAATTCTTCTTTTACCTAGGAGATTATTTCTTATTTGAATTCCTTTAAAGCTTCCTAGAGTTCCTTCTTTATTTCAGTTTCTATTATTTCAGGTATTTCAGGGCATGGCATACATTTTCTTCTATGTACATGGCTCCTAGGCTTTCTTGTGATGGGCTGGATGTTTGAGATTGAGTTTTTGTCTTTTATTTTGTCATTTTCCTATATTTCCAAGTTTCCTGTATTGTTCCAAGGCTTCCTCTGGTCATGTTTGAAATCATCTCCTGTGTCCTCGGCTCCTGGATCTGAATTGAGGTTGTTGAGTGTGGGCTAGTCAGGCTGTCAGGCCCTCACATGACTCCTCCAATGTTACAGGAAGCTGGGAAGACACCTAGTCACTGTTGCTGATGGTCCAAAGCTCTCCCTGGGCAAGGACCTACATGCTGGAACTCACTTCACGTGCCCTCATCTTCCCTGATTGAAGAAGATCACTGGGTGTAATCTTGCAAAACCTTGCAAGACTAGTCTAGTGTGGCTGGAAGCTGGGCAGGTTCTTGACCACTGGAAGAGATGATCTTAAACTCTCCCAGGGCTCAGGACGCTGTGCAGGAACTCACCCTCTCTGGCAGCCCACTTCCCAGGATTGAAAGAAGGGCACTGAGTGTGGCCCATGCAGGTCTAAAACCTGCAGAGCCCAATCTTGTGTGGCTAGAAACTGGGCGGGTCCTTGACTCCTGGGAGCAATCATCTTAAACAATCCTGGGGCTCAGGATTGTGCTCAGCAACCCACCCCCTCCGGAAGCCCAGTTCCCCGGATTCAGAAAGAATTAGGTTTTGTAAAGTTAAAAGTCTAAAAACTAAAGTGCATGAGTTCTCTTTTTTTGTCTTTATTTCCTTTTTATCGGTACCAGGGATTGAACTCATGATTGCCTGATTGCAAGGCAGGCGCTTATGTCACTGAGCTAAATCCCCAGCCTCCAAGCACATGAGTTTTAAGGAAAACATATTTTTCACAAATAAAAGACACTGACCTTATATATTCATTCTCCTTTTTTTTTGGTTTTGTTTTTGAGACAGTGTCTAAAAGTTCAGACTGGCCTTGAGCTCAGTTTTTTCATGCAGGCTGGTCTCAAACTTCAATGATACTTCTGTCTCAGCCTCCCAAGTGATGGAGTTATAGCCATGCACCATCATGCCTAGCTGTTTTTATTCACCTTTGAAAAGTAGTTACTCAAAATAAAGTTGTGAGGATCGGGGATTTGGGTCAATAGTGCAAGTGGTAACCTGTCAAGCAGTAGGTCATGAGTTTGATCCTGGTACCGTTCCCCCAAAATGAAATAAAATAAAATAAAAAATTTGGGCTAGAAGTCTGAAATATTCAGTTTCAAAAACTGTAAGACATAATGAATGCAAAATATTTCATTAATTTTGTAGTCATCGTATGGCAGAATAATTTATTGAGTGTATTTGTCTAAATACAATATGCAATAATGGTTTTAACTGAAAAGCATTTATGTTTACTATGCTGAACATTGGATGTGATATGCAATTAAAGTATTCTGTAATTAAACAAGGTTTCTTCATACATTATATTTCAGTGCAAACCAGTGACCTTCTCAGTAGATATTTTTATTTATGAAAATAGAAACAGTCATTATGTTGCTGGGGTTACCATTTAACTCCTTCATTGAAGAGCTCTTCCTTCCTAGGCCTCTCTGATAGGGGATATAGCAGAGGGTGTAGTGCATACTGCTTTTCAATGCATATTATTAAAAATGTTAGTGTAATTTTCTTTTATATGATTCAACCCACCCTACATTAAAATACTACCAGTTTCTGATAAACAAGGTAGTTATTTGATTCGGGAATACATAAGGAAGCAATTTTAGTGTTTTGTCATCTTCTGTGACACCCACCCAATGATACTTCTGTCTCAGCCTCCCAAGTGATGGAGTTATAGCCATGCACCATCATGCCTAGCTGTTTTTATTCACCTTTGAAAAGTAGTTACTCAAAATAAAGTTGTGAGGATCGGGGATTTGGGTCAATAGTGCAAGTGGTAACCTTACTATATCTGTATAATCAAGAATGTAGCACATTGATCTAGTGGAATAAAGGAAAAGAAAATTGAAACTATAAAAAATAAATTTAGACTTGGAAGAGCACAACAGTTTTAAATATGTTGGAATATATATATAGTCTTTCTACTTCGGGTTCAGAATTAATTGTATACATTCATTATGTGTTCTAACAAAACTCATGAATAAATGCAATCTATTTATATACTCAATCTATTTATATACATACTCAAAAGTACTTGTTTTATTTTAAAGACAGTAAAACTAAGCATAACAAAACACAACAAAGCAGGTCAGAAGAAAACAATGTAAGTGACACAATTTCAAAGCAATACAATGGGAGATTTACAGCGACTGACATATTTTCTTTTAAATAGTTGTCCATATCTTCACACACAATGAATTCACACACAACAAAATAATGTTAAATGTATCAGGTCAGAGTAATGAAGGCATTGCAAGCCTTAAAAACCAGACAATAGGAAAATCAACAGTGGCTGCCATAATATCTCTTGTTCTCTTCAAAGTAGCTGTCCTTACCTTGATGTATGTTGAAATTAAACAATACAAAACACACTAAAACCACTAGAACAAAAATAAAAGCATTACTGGATTTCACAGAATGATGATATGGAATCAGCAATGGATACCATAATGTCCCTTTTTTTTCAAAGTAGTTGTTCATTTCATTATGCGTAATATTCTTGTAAACTGTTTAAGAGAAGTTCTACACATGTATAAGCCTCTACATGTATATCTAACCTTTCTATATTACAGGGAAAAACAAAACAAAACAGATTACTAGAAAAACATGAAAATGACAAATAAATAACAATAGGAAAGAGCACAAAACAATGATGATATAGACCTTCAAAACAAGGTGGTTGGAACATAACTAGGGTTGTTATTTTACATAATGATTTTCAAGAGTTCCTCAGATGACCTGACATTAACAGGAAAAATTGTTCCAATCATCTGAATGTCGAATATTTTGTTCCAAGTACGTATAGAATTTGTAGCACAATCATCTTAGCTATTTTAAGTTTGTTTATACAATTTTAGATATTTTTTCTTTCCCCTTCCTTTTTCTTTTTCCTGATTTTCTCAGGTGTTTTTTCTTTTCCCTTCCATTTTTTTGTTCTTTTCCCAGAGTTATTTTTCCCTTGTGAGCAGATTCTTATCCTTTAACTGTATTTATGGAGGGTTTTGTGTCTCATGTATGCTTACAATTTTTTACATTCACGAGACAATACGGTATTTACATGTGCCAGTTTGATTTATTTCACTTATGAGTATGGTCTCAAGTTGCATCCATTTACTTTTAAATACTTCAATGTGATCATTCTTTATAGTTGAATAGTACTCCAATGTATAAAAATACCACAACTTTTTTATACATTCCTCAGTTGATGAGCATTTAGGTTGTGTCCAAGTTCTGGCTGTTACAAATTGTGCTGCTATAAACATGGGTGCACGTATATCACTCTGGTATGACGTTTCCAGTTCTTTTGGGAATATGCCAAGAAGTAGAATAGCAGGGTCAAATTCCAGCTTTTTGAGGAATCTCCACTGACCCCCACAGTGGTTGCACCAGTCTACACTCCCACCAACAGTGCAGGAGAATTCCTTTTTCCCCAACAGCCTCCCCAGCATTTGTTGTTGGTAGTTTTCTTGACCCTGGACAGTCTTTCTGGAGTGAGATGGAATCTCAATATGGTTTTAATTTGCATTTATCTAATGACCAGTAATGCTGAACATTTTTTCATATATTTATTTTGCATTTGTTTTTCTTCATCTGAAAACTGCATTCATCTCAGATGCCCATTTTAGATTGGGTCTTTGAATTTCAAGGGTCTGATTTTTAAAAATTCTTTATATGTTCTAGAAAGAAGTTCTTTGTCTGAGGGACAGTTGACTAAGTTTTTTTCCCAATTTGTGGGTTTTCTTTTCATTATGCAAAATATTTTTTGACATGCAAAAACTTTTTAATGAGATGTAATCCCAATTATTGATTCTGGGAAGTATTTCCTTTGAGGTTTGATTTTTGTTCATGAATTCTCTACCTCCCCTTATGTCTTCAAGATTTCTCCCTACTTTGTCTTTCAGCAGCTTTAGTGTTTCTGTTTGAATACTTAGATGTTTGATTGATGTTCATATTTCTTTTAGTACATAGTGATAGGCATGGGTCTAGTTTTGGTTTTCAACATATGGAGCAAATTCTTCACACTACATTTATTAAATAGACTATTTTTCTTCCAGTGAACATATTTGGCCCCTTTATCAAAGTTAATGCAGCTGAGTGTGTATGCAGTTGTAGTTGTATCTTCCAATCTAGTCTACCAATCTTCAGGTCTGTTTTGGATTCTAGTACCACACTGACTTTATTACAGGAGCTTTGTAGTATAACTTCAAGTCAGGGGTTGTGGTGTGTACTTCCTTGCCTTTGCTGCTCAGAATTGCCTTTGACATTCTAGGTCTTTTATGGTTCCTTATGAATTTTAGGAATGATCTCTAGAACGGTGAGGTGCATTAACGGTATTTTAATGGCAATTGCATGAAATCTGTACAAGAATTTTGGGGGAATGGGCATTTTCACAATGTTTGTTCTTCCTATTCATGAACAAGGGATGTATTTCCATTTTCAGAGAACCCCTTCATTTTCTTTTTCAGGCTATTATGATTTTCCCTGAATAGATCTTTTACTTCTTTTGTTCGATGGATACCTAAATATTTCATTTTTTGGATGCTATTTTGAAGGTGTGGCTGACCTTATTTCTTTCTCAGTGAGTTTGCTGTTTGTGTATATTGGGATGTCATTGATTTTTGAGTGTTGACTTTGTATCCACTTGATTACTGATTACTGATTGTATTTTTCATACCTAGGAGTCTTTCAATGGAGTTTTGGAATTCTTCTATGTATAGTATCATGTCATCTGCAAATAATGATAATTTTACTTTTTCCCTACCCTTACTCCTTTTATTTCTCTCTGTTATCTAATTGCTCTGGCTTGTATTTCCAGCACTATATTAACCAGGAGTAGTGATAGTGGACATCCTTGTCTTGTTCCTGATTTTAGAGTACAGACTTTCTGTTTTTGGCCATTTAATATTATTCCAGCTGTTGGTTTGTCATAAATGGCTTTTATCATATTGAGGTAAACACTATCTATTCCAATTTTAGGTAAGGTTTTTTTTTATCATGAATGAATAAGCATTGTACCTTATGAAAAGCTTTTTTGTACATCTATAGAAATGATCATGTGATTCTTATTTTTGGCTCTATTGATATAGTTGATTACATTTATTGATTTATGTATGTTAAACCATCCCTCCATTCCTGGGATGAATCCCACTTGGTCTTGGTGAATAGTCTTTTTATGACATGCTTCACTGTCTTTGCCAATATATTACTGAGAATTTCTGTTCATTAGGGAGATTTGAAGTTCCCTTTTCTGGTTTGGTCCTTCTCTAGTTTTGATATCAGAGTAGTACTAGTTTCCAGGAGTGAGTTAGGGAGAATTGCTTTCCTTTCAATTTCATTGAAGAGTTTGAGGAGTTTTGACATTTAGTCTTTGAATTTTTTGGGAATTATGCAGTGAATCCATCTGGACCTGGGCTTTTCTTTGTTGGTAAGGTTTTAATTACATTTTCAATTTCATTAATTGAGATTGAGTTATTCAACAGTTTTACACCTTCTTGATCCAGCTTTGGTAATTCACATGTTTCTAGAAATCTATTTCTTCTTTGTTATCAAGCCTATGAGAGTACCGGTATTTTTTGTTTTGTTTTTGGGAAATCTGTATTGATGATCTCCTGTATTTCCACAGGGTCTGCAGTGGTTTAACCCTTCTCAATCCTTATTGCCTGAATTTGAGTTTTGCTTTGCTTTTTAAAATAAGTTTCACTAGGTGCTTATCCATTTTATTCCTTGAAAGAACCAACTCTTTGTTTCACTGATTCTTTGTATAATTTCAATCTCAATTACATTGATTTCTGCTCTGATCTTTATAATTACCTCCCATCTCTTGGCTTTGGGCTTAACTTTCTCTTCCTTTTGTAGATATTTGAGGTGTAGCACCAGGTGTTCATTCTGTTTTTGTGATGTGTGATGTGTGAATTTTCCTCTGAGGATTAGTTTCTTTGCACTCCACAGGTTTCACTAAGCTGTATTTGTATTTTCATTTGATTGTAGCCATTGTTTAATTTCTTCTTTAATTTCCTCTGTGACCCAATGATTGCTCAGGAGTGTATTATTCAGTTTCCCAGTGTTTGTGTGTTTTGTTTTGCAGTTTTTTTTGCCATTAATTTCTAGTTTCATGGCACTATCATCCAGTAACATACATGGGATAATTTCAATTCTTTTGCATTTAACTAAGCATGTTCTGAGGGCTAGTATATGATCTATTTTAGAAAATGTCCCATTTACTGCTGAAAATGGTTTATATACTGATGTTTGGTGGAACCCTCTGTATATGTCCACCAAGCCCGTATGTACACAGGTAGGATTGGGATAACATGTATGTGGTTTAACATACAGTGTTGGAGGTGATTTCCACCCTGCAAGGAAGCTTTATTTCTGTTATTTCTTCACGGATTTTCTGTCAAGTTGATATGTCTCTCTTTGTCAATGGGCTGTTAAGTTCTCCCATTATAATTGTGTTATTACTTATTTTATTTTTCATTTCTGTTAACATTTGTTTTGTATAGCTTGGTGCTCTGGATTTAAGATTGTTATCTCTTCCTCTTGAATTTTTCCCCTAATGAGTATATAGTTACCTTCTTTATCTCTTTTGATCATTCTTGGTTTGAAGTTCACATTGTCTGTAAACATAATAGCTACCCCTGCTTTTTGGGGGTTCCTTTTGCATGGAGTACTGTTTTCAACCCCCTGACTTTCAGTCTATGATTTTCCTTTTGGGTTAGATAAGTTTCTTGTACATGATATATTGTGGAATGTTGTTTATTGAGCATTGTGCCAGTCTGTTTCTTTTAATTGGTGAATTGAGGCCATTTACATTAATTGTTATAGCTGACTTATATTGGTTCATTTTCAACATGTTATCATTCTCCTGTTGCTTCTTTACCTTTGCACTCTGTTTAATTGTTTGTGAGCTTAGTGGTTTTTTTTTCTGTTCCTATCGAGAATGTCTGTCAGTATTCTTTGCAGGGTTGGTTTAGTGTTCATAAAGTGCTTCAGCTGTTCTTTCTCATGGAATTATCCATTCATTTTGAAGGACAGTTTTGCAGTATACATCAATCTGGGTTGAAAGTTTTTTTCCTTTAGGATCTGAAATACTTCACTTCATGCTCTTCTTGACTTCATTGTTTGTGTTGAAAAGTGTGCTGTGATTCTGTTAGACTTTCCTTTAGAGGTGATCTGTCTGTTTTCTGTAACAGCTTTTAATAGTCTGTTCTTAGGTTGCATTTCTGGGATGTTGATTATTATATTTTTGTGTGTAGTTTTATTTTTGTTATGGGTATTTGGAGTTCTATATGCTTCACTGATCTGTATTTCAGTTTCCATTCTCATGTTTGGGAAATTTTCAGCTATTACTTCTGTGAATAGCTTCTTGATATCATTTGTGTTGTCCCCTTCATTTTCATCTATCCCTATCGATCTTATGTCGTTTTTCTTTGCATCATCTTGCAGCTGCTGAGTTGTTATTCTCTGATTCTTTTTTAGTTTTAAAAGATCTTTTCTTTCCTGTTTACTAGCTACCATCTTGCCTTTGAGGCTTGAATGTCTTTCCTCACTCTTAGTGAGCCATTTTTGCCTGCTTCTGACAGAATATTTGATTTTCTGTATATGTCTTTGAATCTGCTTCAGATATTTTGTTTGATTATTATATTGCTCATTCAAGGTTTCCATCTTTCTGCATTGTTAATCTAATTTTTAATGTCATCTTTAGATGTATTCAGCATTTCTTTCATTACATTTATCATTTCTTTTTTTACTTGGGAGATTATTTCTGAGCTGAGTTGTTTTATAGCTTCAAGAGTTGTTTCTTTTCTTCAGTTGCTATCATTTCAGAGTTTCAGGTCTAAGGATTACATTTCCTTCCATGTCCATGTCTCCTAGGCTCCCATGGGATGTGCTGGAGGTTTGAGATTGCACTTTGTTCTTTTGTTTTGTCATTTTCCTATATTTTTGGGCTTGGAGGAACGCACCACAACTTCCATGTTGGCTGGAAATCACTGTGCACACTTTCCACTGGCTGATGAGGTGGAATGCAGGTAGCTGTGGGCCACTTGAGGATCAGTGTGTGGGGCAACAATAACCCCAGAGAGATCTTCTGGTGCATCCTCTGGTGATGAGGGATGCTGGCCAGGGTCTTACTGGGTTTGGAGTGATGCACCAAAACTTCCTTGCAGGGTGGAAATCACCTCTAACACTGTCAACCTGGAAGGCAGGCAGCTGTAGGCTTCTCCGGGGTCCAGGAAGATAAAATTTTATGCAAATACTGCAACTTTTAAAATCTACGTAAGCATGAAATAATACAATTGAGCAATATAATATTGAAACCAGATTTTTATTACCCACATACCCTGAAAACCCCAGAGAAGTTAAAAGGTGATGTGCTGCTTAAAAAAGCACATACATTCCAAACTTTACAGATTAATGTATCAATCACAGTGCCACATAGCAAGATGATACATCTATTCTTTTCACTGTATTTAAAAAGTAGAGTCTGAACAATATATCCTTCTTGATACTTAGTTGTGTGGTGCTATGATAAACTAAGAACAAATTTGAATTGATAAATTATTTTTCAACAATTACAAACTAAAATTTGCTAATGCATACTGAAAGCAGAGAGAAAGGAGGTGAGAGAGATAAACAGAGAGAGAGAGAAAGGGAGAGAGAGGGACAGAGAGAGAGAAAGAGAGAGAGAGAGAGAGAGAGAGAGAGAGAGAGAGAGAGAGAAACAGAGACAAACATGGAGAGAGTTTAAACCTAAACATTTAGTAAGGGGTGGCACATATTCTAATACTCTGTGTGAAACTCTGTAATACAAGGATTTGTTTCTACCCATGACACTTAATACTTTGTAAGGAAAAAATCCCACAATTTTTCTTTTGTCTACAGTCATGCAATATATCAACAAATTACTAGATTAAGAATAATTATAGTTTGATTTGTTTATCTTTGTCTAAAATTTAACATGTGCGCACCCATTTATCTACAAATGTCCCAAGTTGAGTTTTCTGTTCCACAGAGTAGTGCTCCAATGCATATACAACCACGTTTTCTTTATCCATTCATCTGTTAGTGGACATATAGATTGTCTTCAATATTTAAGTTTAAATTGTGCTATTATAAACTAGGTTTAGGTATATGTTACTGTGGTATAATGTTTATAAATTTTGGGGAGATAAATGAATACACCTTTATAATACAATTTAAATGAAATAAACTGTGCATACATATTGGTTCTCCAGTGTGAGAAATCTATTGGGAAGGAGTAAGAAAATATTTAAAAGGAAAGCAAAGAAGAAAGTGGTGGTTGAAAGTGAAGGGAAGGAATAGGATAAAAAGCATAAAAAACAAAAGCAATGTTTTTAAAGTGAGAGTAGAATAAAGATTGACAGGCATGGACAGGATTGGTTAAAAAAAGAAGCAAGATATATTGTGTGCAGTTACAAATCCTTACTGATGGTTTGATCAGTATGCATGTCAAAAATATACACTAATAAAACTAATTTAAAAAGATTTTTTCACGTGTGAATGAGCATGCTTTATAAAAAATTACCAAAATCCAATCACATTTTTCTAATTCAAGTGCAGCAACATTAAAATTTTATGTTCCATGATTAAGTTGGTTTCATGTAGGTCTCAATCAGTATGGTGCTGGAATTTTAATTTAAGCAATTTAGTAACAGAAACAATTAAAATATGTTAGAATCAGAAAGGAGAAAATTATTTTTGCTGATTGTGTGATTCAATCCATAAATATTTCAAGGTAGTAACACCTCTTTAGAGCTCAAAAATATTTCAAAGTAGTATTATACAAAGCCACCATCAAAATGAGTGCCTTTTCTACATATCAATAATGAGATGAGTGAACACCACACAAAGAAAGAATTAATTGAGTAGAGCAAAGCTAGAAAGACAGAAAGAAAAGCCTGACTAAAAACCAAAAAGGGATTACAATAAAAGTTTAAAATACAAGGAAGGAAATTATGGAATAAAATAGAAAGTGTAAAAACTTTACATGTACTTAGATTAGTAAAATCAATGTTTTAAAAATGTCAATAGTCCTCCCCAATGAGGCAATGATTCCACACAAAGACGTTTCACAAGGTTAGGATAAAACCCTTTAAAATATTTGAGGAGTACAAGAACCGAAGGAGCCAAAGCAATGCTGAGTAAAAGGACCAAACTTGAAGGATTAAAACTAACTGACTTCATCATTACAGAGCCATTGTAACAAAACAGCATTTTATTGGCATATGAATAGGTATAAAACAGTGGAGCAGAGCAGAGTCCACAGAAATAAACACATGCATATTTAGGTAACTAAACATACAAGCAAACAAAGACTGTTTAACATATCAATGGGCTTGTGGAAACTGGATTTCCATAAGTAGACCCTAAAATTAAAATCATATCTGTCAACTGCGAAGAAAAATCAACTCAAAATGAATGAAAGACGTTAATGCAATGTCTGCAATTTGGTAGCTATTAGGTGACATGATAAAAGAAAGTATAATCTGATAATATGAATGGGATACTTTCAGTTATTTTACATTTACTATAGCAAGATTTATGGGATACAATGTGGTATATTTTGGAAAATGTCCCAGCTACCACTAAGAAAAATATGTATTCAATTGTATTTGAGTGTAACACTCTATAAATATCAATTAGGTCCATTTATTCAAAAGTTTTGTATACCTCTGCCTTTTATTCCTGATGTGTCTGTCTAGTTGATTTATTTATATATGTTAGTGGGGGTATTGAGGTCTCCCACTATGATGGTGTTAGTGTTTATCTTGTCTTTTATACCCATAGTTTTTGTTTTAGAAATTTGTATGTGGTTGTGTTTAGTGCACATAAATTTATAATTGTTATCCTTTTCTGTAGAGTTGTTTCCTTAACCAGTGTATAATGACATCAATTGGCTCTTTTGGTTATTTATTTTGTATACGTGTCTCAAACACTTCAGAAGGCTGTTCAGAAACGAACATAACATACCATACCAGGTTGTAAGAAAATCTCATTTCCACACCAAGGATACTGGCCCACAGAAACTTAATTTTTCACTACAGTTAATAAGTTGAAAAGGGAGATAACATTTTTACTGTCTATTCTGCTGCCAAATGTCTTTCATGAATGCTCTGAATTATTTTCTTGTGGTGCTTTAACAAGTATCACCAAATAGATGCTTAAATAAGAAAATGATATTTGATGATATTATTGGAATGCAAGGGAAATTAAGTTTCCACCAGATTCCTGTTTTGTGACTCTGTATATAATCTTGCCATGTTTGTTTTTAGCTTTAAATAAGAGGGAACCTAAAATATATAATGAACTTGAAAAAATTAGGCTATTAAAGAAGACCCTACATTTATCCTGTGTTGTTTGATTTTCTTACCTGTGATGGTATGAACAGCTATTTTGAAGAAAAGAAGACATTATAATAGCCAGTGCTGATTTAATATCATCTTGCTCTGAAGTCCTATCATACTTTAGTTCTTCTATTTACATTGGTTCTATCATGTAGTAAGTATCTTATTAGGTTTTATCGTGTGTGGTAGCATAAACAAATTTTTATGGACAATGGGATAGTGTGATAACCATTGTTCATTTCCTGTTATTTGGTTCTGAACGCTCTGTAATACTTTCATTCTCTTTAACAGTTTTATATTATTTTGTTATGTTTGATACTATTGCGTATGAAGTTATGCTCAGCTATTTCAAGGATAGGGACATGGTAGCTATTGTTATATCGCATTGTGTTGTGGTGAAATACTGTGTTGCTTAAATTGCTCATTCTTATCTGCTTTGTTATGTCCTCTTTTGTCTTAATCTCTTTAAAATAAAAAAATTAAAAAATAAGAGACCCTATAAGGAAATTGGCACGTAACATCAACAGACACTTCTCACAGGAAGATGTGCAAATTGCCAACAAATATATGAAAAAATATTCAGCATACCTTTCCACTAAAGAAATGCAAATTAAATCAATGCTAATGTTCCATCTTACAGCAGAAAACATGTTGATCATAAAGAAATAAAAAATAAGCAATGGAAAAAGTAATGGCATTATAAACTAATAAAATCATTATGGGACTCAGGGTAGAGATTCCTTAAAGAACTGAAATTATAAATTTCCTATGATCCACGTTTCCCGCTTTTTAGGTATCTTTACTGAGAGCTAAATACATCACACTATAGCCATGCATGCATGCAAATATTTATAAGAGTACAACTCATAGTAGCTATGAAAGCAGCCTGTATGTTCATCAACAGAGGGCTGGATGAAGGAAATGCGGTATCTATACATAACAGAATACTGCTTGCCTCTAAAGAAGGAGAAATCTTGGATATTTGTAGGAAAATGAATGCACCTAAAATATAATATTGAGTGAAATAAGCCAGACACATGATCCTAAATACTATGTAGTAGCTCACATTTGAGTAATACAATGTACAAACAAAGAGAATTGTAAGGAATAGATAGGAGGAGATAAAGGTTAGATCTTTTGCAAATGGAAAGGTGCCGAAAAGAACATGGGTAAGAAGAAAGGAGGGGAGGACGGGGATATAAGTAGAATAAAGTCATGCTGTGTACTGGAACTTTATAACATAACTGAATATAAAACATATATGTTACAATGGGATAGAATCAATAATGTCAATAAGAATGACAATGGGAAAAGACAGTTTAGAAAGGACAGATGAAGATGGGAGTGAAAGAGAGGAAAAGTAGACAATAAGTTGTATTATTTACACATAACCATTCCTCTTGATGAGTATAAACTGCATGCAATTTGAACATATATTAATCAAAAACAAATTGTATGAATGCATGATTTCTAGGGTTGGGATTTGAGCTCAGTGGCACTAACACCTGCCTGGCAAGCACAAAGTCATGAGTACAAAAAAAAAAAAAAAAAAGCAAATTTCCAATCTGTAGTGTGCTGTGGGATTGCTTCAGTCTTTAGCACTATCACCCTGTGGTATTTTTCTCCACATATAACAAACACCATTTGTGTTGTAAGGGGGCTTGTATTATCTTAATCTTATCACGTCTGTGAAAATCCTCCATTCAAACAAGTTTACATTCACAAGTATTAAGTTTATCATGACATTTAAGGAGACACAAGTGAATTTACAGCAACAATCTGGCCCCAAATTAGAGAAGATTATTACAACATGGTAGGCCATCAATAGACCTTGCACTTATTTTAATATATTTGCTATTTTCAAAATCTATTCAGAGATTTTGATTTTCATCTTGTATTGTGGGAGTATATCAAGTAATTCTAGCTGTCACAGTGACTGACATTCACCATTAACAAAATAACAACATTTATCTACTGCTTTTCAATGGCAGCTCTCTGATACAAGGTAGATATCTATTACACATATGCAAAAATAAATAAAAGAATCCACAAAGGTCACTTCTGTATTTTTATTCTCACATTTTTCCATTGCCGCTGAGCTAAATCCCCAGCCCCATTTTTGTTAGTGTATCAAGGCCATCTATATTAGAGATTGTAGCCAAACTTCTCTGCCTCATCTCTGCAATTCTATTTTTTGCTATTGTTTGTCCACTTTTCTCCTTCATTCCACTGTTTGCCCCATTCATTGAGGCCTCCCTGCCACTGCTGTGGGAATCCTGGTATTTTTTTTTTCTATCTCTCTCTAGAATGTCCTTCAGTATTTTTTGTATGGTTGGATTGGTGGTCACGAACTCCCACAGTTCCTCCTTGTCATGGAAATGTCTTGTTTCTCCATTAATTTTGAGAGAGAATTGTCCATAGTACATCAATCTGGGTTGGAGGTTATTTTCTTTCAGGGCTTGGAATACTTCACTCCAAGCTCTTCTCGATTTGATAGTTTGTGTTGAGAAGTTGGTCATTATTTTGATGGATTTTCCTTTATGTGTTATCTGTTCCATTTCTTTGACAGTTTTTAATATTCTGTTCTTGTGGTGGATTTCTGGGATTCTGATTATTATATGTCTGGGTGTAGATCTGCTTTGGTTGAAGTTTGCTGGAGTTTTGTATGCCTCATTTATCTAGATATCATTTCTTTTTCCTATGCTTGGGAAGTTTTCCATAATTATTTCTGTGAATAGACTTTGTAATTCATTTGTGCTTACTCCTGCTGTGTCACTCACATTTTTTATTCTTAAGTTATAGATCCTCTTGTCTTCTTCTAGCCTTGTATTATTTCCTGGTTCTTTGCTATTTTTAAGAGGTCTTTTCTTTCATGATCACACATTGCAAATCTATCTTCAATGTCTGAAAGATAACTTTAGTTTATGTCAAGGTATTTTGCCAGCTTTCAATGGAGTTTTTGTTTTCCTGGAAATCTCTTTTCATCTGTTTCCTGTATTCTAGATTTTGTTTCTATTCTTCACCACTACTTCACTTGTTTATTTTCTTTACTTGTTTATATTCTCTTCTTTTTCTGGGTTCCTCCATTCTTCCATCTGTGTCTTCTTGAGAGGGGCTTAGCCTTTCTTTTATTAATCTTTTTACATCTTGCCTCACTTGGATTAGAATTTCAGTTTTAAGTTCATATATGCGGTCACAAAGGTATTCATGTCTGCTGATGTTGTGGCCAATATTGCATGATTACTGTACTGAGTCTCTTCTGTATTTACCTCTCCTCGACTTATTTTCCCAGGGTCAGTGGCTGGAGGCTTTTTGTTATTTCTTTCTGTCATGTTTCTAGTTTCTTTCAGACAGGTATATGGTGAAGGCCCACTCTGTATTGCTTATGGCATTTCTGAAGAGGCTGGGGGTTTGTTGACTTCTCCAGTTTGCTGTTATCTGAGATGCACACAGGGACAATGTGGACTGGCCCCTGTTCTCTGAGCCAGCCAACCGGAGAGTGCCTTGAGCAGATTAGTCTGAGCTGTGTGGACAGGTTAGTCCCTGACTATTGGTTCCTGACCAGGGGTGTGACTCAGCCCAAGTAGGTCCCACCAGTCCTCTTTGGGCAGGGTGGCTGACTGATGCCACTGTGGTTCCGGGTTCAGGTCTATGCTGCCCAACTCAAATATGTCCTCCAGTCAGCCACACCCACTGTGGGACCCAATTTCTGACACTCACCACAAATTAATGAAGATCTTCACGTTGGCTCTACTCTACACTGCACCATGTCCTCTTGCCAAAGGCTTTGGACTCTCCAACTCCCAATATTGGCAGCTGTGGCTTAGTGCCACCGTGAATCTTCCAACTCCACGACATGCCCAGAATAGCGAGGGTGGTGCCAGTCAACGAATCTGGCTCCAGCCTTTCATCCATGTTTTTTCTTCATTTCTTTCTTTTTCTTTTTCCTCAGTTTCTTCCTGGGTCATGAGAAGCCCTCCCTTTCAGCTGGTCTTCTCCATGTGATTAAAGTCTAGTGCCTGAGTCATTTTCTCACAGAGGCTCTATACCCTGCTACCTATCAAGCCTGCATGTTCATAACTATCCTCTGCATGTTGCTCAGCCTACCTGGGCCATGCCCAACTGACCTTCTTTCAATCTGGGAAACTGGGCTGCAGGAGGTGAGTCCAGCACACCATCTTGAGCCTAGGGAGAATTTAAGATCATCGCTCCCAGTGGTCAAGAACCTGTCAAGCTTCCAGCCACAGTAGACTAGGCTTCGGAGGTTTTGAGGCCAAACTAGCCCCTGTACAGTGACCTTTTCCAATCAGGGGGTTGAGGGCACGTGAAGTGAGTTCCAGGGCATTGTTACTTGCCTCGGCAGAGCTTTGGACCATCAGTCAAAGTGGTTAGGAGCCTGCCAAGCTTCCTGGAAGACTGGAGGTGGCACTGAAGTCTACTGGGCCTGACTGGATGACACTCAGCAACCTCCATTGAGTTCCAGGAGCTGAGGGCATAGAAGATGATTTCCAGCATGCCCAGGGTAAGCTTTGGAACATCACTTGAAGCATGGAAATAAAGGAAAATAACAAAGTGAAAGACCAAAAGGCAATGTCATATTCCCAGCCCATCCCAAGAAAGCTTAGGAGCCATGTACATAGAAGAAAATATATGTGATATGCCTGAAACACCTGAAATAATAGCAACTGAAATAAAGAAGCAACTCTGGGAAGATTGAAAGGAATTCAAATGAGAACTAATTCCCCAGGTAAAAGAAGAAATGATAAAAATAAAGAAAGAGATGCTGAGCACATTTAAAGAAGACACAGTTAAAAAACAAGAGGAGCAAAACAAAAAGAGAGAACCTAAAAGGATACTCACAGGCTGAAAGTCAAGGGATGGAAAACAATACTTCATGCAACAGGAACCCCCCAAAAAGCAGGACACAATTTGCACACAATGTGAACTTCAAACCACGAATGATGAGAAGAGATAAAGAAGTTCACTACAAAGTGGTTAGGGAAAAACTTCAAGAGGAAGAGATAACCATCTTAAATATATATATATATATATATATATATATGTATATATATATATATATATATATATATATGCACCAAATTCCAGAGCACACAGTTATACAAAGCAATTATTCATAGAAATGAAAAATCAAATTAGCAATAACACAATTATAACAGGAGACTTTAACACACCATTGACACCAAGGCACAGATCAACCAGACAGAAAATCAGCAAAGAAATAACAGAACTGAATCACACCTGTGAACAAATGAACTTGATAGACATATACAGAGTGTTTCATCCAAGCACTTCAGAATATAATTCTTCTCAGCATGACTTGGGACACTGTCTAACATAGACAATAGACTAGCCTACAGAACATATTTAAATAAATTCAAAACAATTGAAATTATCCATGCATGGTATCAGATCATAGCGCCATGTAACTAGAAAGCTGATAACATGAATGGGATAATTTCAATTCTTTTGCATTCATTTAAATATGTTCTGTGAGCTAACATATGGTCTATTTTAGATAATGACCCATGTACTGCTGAGAAGAATGTGTATTCTGATGTTGCTGAATGGAACACTCTGTATATGTCTACAAGTCCATTTGTTCACAGGTGTGATTCAGTTCTGTTATTTCTGTGCTGATTTTCTGTCTGGTTGATCTGTCCCTTGGTGTCAACGGTGTGTTAAAGTCTCCTGTTATAATTGTGTTATTGCTAATTTGATTTTTCATCTCCATTAATACTTGCTTTGTAGAGCTGTGTGCTCTGGAATTTGGTGCATATATATGTAAGATAGTTATCTCTTCCTTTTTAAGTTTTCCCCTAATCAGTATGTAATGACCTTCTTTATCTCTTAGGATCATTCTTGGTTTTAAGTTCACATTATCTGCAAACAAAATAGCTTTCCCTAGTTTTCTTGTTGTTGTTGTTGTTGTTGTTTTTTTTTTTTTTTTTTTGGTTCTTGTTGCATGAAGTATTGTTTTCCATCCTTTGACTTTCAGTCTGAGAGTTTACTTTTGGGTTAGAATGACTTCTTGCAGACAGCATATGAATTGATCCATTCTTCCAGTCTGTTTCATTTAATTGGTGAATTGAGACCATTTACATGAATGGTTAGAACTGTTATATGTTGGCTTATTGTTGACATGTTATCTTTCTGCTGTTGCATCTTTATCTTTCCATTCTGTTTAGCTATCTATCTTGCTTTGTGGTTTATTTCCTATGTGTATCCAGACTGTCTTTCAGTATTCTTTGCAGGGTTGGCTTAGTGTTCATGAAGGTCTTCAGCTCTTCTTTTTCATGGAAGTGTCTTACTTCTCCATCCATTTTAAAGGATAGTTTTTCAGGATACATCAGTGTAGGGTTACAATCATTTTCCCTTAGGATGTGTTGTACTTCCCTCCATGCTTTTCTTGACTTCATTGTTTGTGTTGAGAAGTCTGCTGTGATTCTGATAGGCTTTCCTTTATAGCTTATCTGTCTTTTCTCTCTGACAGCAGTTAGTATTCTGTACTTATGTTGGGTTTCTGGGATGGTGATTATTATATGCCTGGATGTAGTTTTATTTTGTTTATGGCTATTTGGAGTTCTCTATGCATCAATATTTTGATGTCCTGATGTCAGTTTCCATTCTCATGTTTGGGAAAATTTCAGGTATTATTTCTCTATATATCCTCTTGACATCCTTTATGTTTTCCCCTTCTTTTTCATTTATCCCTATCAATCTTACATTATTTCTCTTTGCATCATCTTGCAGTTGATGAATTGTTTTTTCCTGATTCCTTGTTTTTTTTAAAAAAAACTTTCCTTTCCTGTTCACCAGCTGCAATCTTGTCTCCAAAGTCTGAAATTCTATCTTCACTATGGTTGAGTCAGTTTTGACAACTTTTGATGCAATTTTTGATATCCTGTACATCTCTTTGAATCTGCTTTATGTATTCTGTTTTTTTCTTATATTGTTCATCCCAGGATTCTATCTTTTGGTTTTGTTCTTCTAATTTTTTAAAAGTGTCTTCTTTAGATGTGTTCAGCATCACTTTCATTTTTTCTTTTACCTGGGAGATTTATTCTAGTTTGAATTCCCTTAAAGCTTCCTGGAGTTGCTTTTTATTTCAGTTGCTATTATTACAGCTATCTCAGGTGTATGACATATATTTCCTTCTATGTACATGGCTCCTAGACCTTCTTGGGAAGGGCCGGAAGTTTGAGATTGCATTTTGCTCTTTCATTTTGTCATTTTCCTATATTTCTGTGTTTCATGTGTTTTTCTAAGGCTTCCCCTGGATGTGTTTGAAATCATCTCCCATGCTCTCACCTCCGAGGAGTGAATGGAATTTACTGAGCACGGTCCAGTCAGGCCCTCAGACCCTCCCATGACTCCTTCAGTGTTCCAGGTATTTGGGCACACACCTTACATTGTGGATGAAGGGCTAAAGCTCTCCCTGGGGAAAGGCCAATGCCCTGGAACTCACTTCACCTGCTCTGAACTCCTGTAATTGAAGAAGGTCATTGGGGGTAACTTACTCAGGTTAAAAAACCTCCCACGGCTTGTCTAGTGTGGCTGGAACCTGGGCAGGTCCTTGAGATCTGGGAGCGATGATCCTAATAAGTCTCCTGGGGCTCAGGATGGTGTTCGCACTCAGGTCAGACAACAGCTGAGTTTCCCAGTTCTGGAGAAGGTCACTGGGTGTTTCTTGGGCAGGCCTGAAACCTGCAGAGCATGAACAGCCTAGTGTGGCTGGGCTCTGAGCAGGTCCTTGAGCTCTCGAGTGAGGTTCTTAATAAAGTCTCCCGAGCCTTGGCATGGCACGTGGAGTCACCCCAGTCACCAGCTGAGTTTCCGGTTCTGGAGAAGGTCTCTGGGTATGTCTTGGGTAGGCCCGAAACCTGCTGAGCATGCACAGCCTAGTGTGGCTGGGCTCTGGGCAGGTCCTTGAGCTCCAGAAGTGATTATCTTAACAGAGACTTCCAGGCTCGTGATGGGGAGTGGACTCACCCCAGTTGCCAGCTGAGTTTTCAAGAAACAATATTTCTGCTTTATTGGACTTTTGAGTATGCATATGTAATAAATACTCTTCCACAAATGAACAGATTGAAAGTGTTTATATGGATAGGTGGACAGAAAAAAGGATGGGTGGGAGGAAGACAGTACCAAAGGCAAAAATTGAAGGATGAGCAGTGTTCATGGGTACACCAATGGGACTAACCAACGAAGGAAAATTAGGAAGTAAACACAAAAACACAATAGAGAGTTGGATAGTTTTATTCTTTTGTTGTTCTCTTTAGATGTTTCCAATATATTCCATCAAAACTTCAATCCATTTACATTACTAAATACAATAATTTGTCATTGCCCAATATGAAACAAACTTAGAGAAAGCAACTTCTCCCCTTGTGGTCCCCTCAACTCTGCACAGCCCCAACTCCTGGCATGACTGATTCATTCTATGAAATATATTCTTAATCACCTGTGCTTTTAAGTTCTCCTCCCATGTCTCCATTTCCTGTATTTCCATTCTAGGGATTCTCTACCCACCCTCTTCCATCCTTTCCAAATTCCTCCCACAAACAAGTTCTAAGTGCACTCAACCCATATGATCAGGTACAGTGACAGCAATGGTCCTAGTTTTCTGGTTCTAAAATCTCTATTGGTCACATCTTGATTGCTAGGGCAAAATATTGAACACCTGCAATTTGAAGGAAGAGAGCTTTATTCTGCCCCATGGATTCAGCAGGTTCTAGGACAGAAAGGTAGCATGGAAGGACCTGACAGAAGAAAGCTGTTCAAACATGGTAGTCAGGAAGCAAAGTGACAAAGGAGAATGCAGGGACAAGAACACAGATTTATGGGTTAAGTTCTCAGAAATCCACTTCCATCTAGGTCACACCTGCTACCTGCACTAAACTTATCTGATGTTGAATCTACTGATAAACACATGACTCTATGATATAATTACCTTCCAAACAGAATATTTTTGGGGATGCCTATCAGAGGTTGCAGGAAAAATGGAGTGGAAAGAAAGGAAAATTTTTTGAGCACCTACTTGTTACCAGAATCACAGCAGGCTTCTGTGATGTATTCCTCAGAAATCTCAAACATAGACATCACTCTCCACAATTTTACAGATTCGAAATGAAATATTTGAAGAGAGACATTATTCACCAAGATCAATCTCCTAGAAACCAACCAGAACTAGAAGTAAAGTTCCAAGCTGGGAAGCTCCTTCCCTAGGTCCACCTAGACACTCATTCAGGCCATGATTGCGTCTGATGTCCCAAGACCGATAAGGTATAATTTTGACCCAAGGCCCAGGCTCTTGTCAAACTCTTTCTGCCAAAAGGTCGCATTTAAGTGTTATCAGTTGCAGCTTATCAATTGACTTATATTAATCCTCTTATGTAGGATGGCTCCATGGGGCTGCAAAGTGAGTATGGTAGTAGACACAAAGTAGAAAAGAATCCTGCTTATATTATCATATATAATAAAATCCAACAAGATACAACCTGTTTAGACCAATGGAGACAGAAAAACAAAAGCTTGATGAGACTTCAAAACAAGATGATACTAAATCAGTATTACCTATTAAGATGTCATTTTCTCCAAAATAGCTGTTCCTATCATTCAATCTTCTCTGCCTCGGTTTTGTTCTTTACTGTTTTGTTCAATTTTATTATAACTGATGATATAGACAATTCTATTAGAGATAGCGGGAGGCATTATGGTAACCATTGTTGATCACCTTGTATTATGCTTTTACATTATCTATTGTGTCCACCCTTTTCATTTGATTGACTCTGTTCTGTTATGTCACATTTGGTTCTACTCCCTTCCAAAAAAGTAATAAGAACTGTGGGAGCAACAAAACCCAAAATGGGTAATTGTCATTGTACAAAAGAGAGGAAAAGAAAGTGCTCTAAACGATATAACTGCATGTATATATAAGTGTATAAGATAGATAATGATATCACTGAGTTTTGTTGGATCATTGAACAGAACTGTTTGTAGTCTCACTGTTGGAATGTCCACTTTACAAGCTTTAATTTTGTGACTTGAACAATTATTTCTAAGATGACAATAAGTAATCCATTAACTAGTGATTTCCTACTGTTTATTTTTTTCTGTAAATCTGTATAACTTGTACCCTTTCTCTGCTTTTTTTCCCTCCTTAAATAAAATTATAAAAAAAAGAAAAGAATCCTGAACCTTCACATGGTATTCTGTGAGAAGACATATTACACTGTACTCATCCATGCCTACTTCATGCAGATCCGATTGGAATGAGAAACTGAGGATCAAAGAAATGAGATGACTCTTCAGGCCGAGCCAGCATAGGTCACAGGTGTCCCATTCACTGCAGCTGACTACCATATATAACGATCTAACCACTGCTCTAAGCAAGAGACTCTCAGCCACATGGAGCAGGCTCTAAAATGAGCTGACACAAATCTCTTACATAATATATACAAGGAAGGTAATGAGACATCTATGATTGCTGCAGAAATGGCATAGGATGGAACCAAAAAATCTGAGTTCATAAAAGGCAGCCAAGTCTTCTAAAATGTTCATACCACCTTGGTCTGTGCTAGGCACTCTAGGGATTAGTCCACTTCTGTGCAGCAAAAGCACCATGACGTGTGAACCATCATTATCAAGATTTTACAGATGTGAACACTGAGTCCAAGGCATATAATGTGGCTGGTAAGTCTTCAAACACAGAGAGCATGATCCCAGACTGACCAGTTCCCTGCATCAAAGTCATGGTGCCCATTCCAGTCCTTGTGAATCCCTCTCCATACTCCCTCCCAGACGTTCAACACAGGGCAGCCCTGGAGACACTGGTCTCTGTTGCCACTGCTTGGGACCTCAGGAAGAGGTAACCTACTCTGGGATTGGAATCTCCCTGGAGCAACATCTTCCTCTCTCCTCCTCAGCAAAGGAAGAACCTACATGAAATCCTGCGCTCCCCACATCTTCCAGACTGGTCATCATGTGCCTTGTCCCTTTCCAAAACAGTCACTTCTCAAACAACTTCCACATTTCAGGCACATTTCTGGGGGCTAGGAAACCAGGCTGAGAGATTGAGATGTGGTGCTGCTTTTGGGAAGAGCAAGACAGGAAGAACAACTCTCTTAGTAACAGATTAGAACTAGGAAGTACACAGCAGAGGACAGAAATGGAAGCAGGGTCATCTTGGGTGGTGACTTTTGAGCAGCAACCAATTGTGAGGCAGCCTGTGGGGAGAGTGCTCCAGGCCAAGGGCAGCATCAATAGTGGTTCTTATTGGTGTGGCCTACAGGGGAAGCAGGCGAGACATAGTCCAGGGAAAAAGGCGAGGCTATGAGGATGGCAGTGATGCATTCTTCTGCTTCTGCACCCTTCCCTGGTAGATGGCCTTCCTGTCACCAGAGTCAGAGAACAGACTCTCAGAATAATGGCTACAAACCTTAAGGATACTACTAGAATGAACGTTTCAGCAGGTTTCCCAAAGACTGCAGTGACACAGGATACAGATCAGTATAATGAAGCTACTAGTACCAAAACTCTTGTGGAATGAAATGAATCATTTATATAGCAAATACATTTTCCTGCATAGCATATGTTAAATGTATAAAGATTTGTAATTTTTTTTAATTTTCCTATTAGACTCAGCTAGAAAATTTCAGATACCTTGCTACTGAAAACAATATGTAGGTAGGGATTTTCATCATTTAGACACAAAAGCATTCATCTCCATTCATATATCATTTCCTCCTGGGGATAGGTTTCTTTATCTAGAGGAATATTATTACCCAGGTTGATTTTTACCTCTTCAACAATGAAACAATTTTATTCCTGTATTTATTTCAAAGCGTAGTTTTGCAGGTACATCAATATAAGTTGGAAGTTGTTTTCTTTCATGACTTGAAATACTTCACACCAGACTTGCAGGAGAACATGGCAGATAGATAACAGCAGCTATGCAGGCTCTCTGAGATACCCAGCATAGAATCCAGGAATGGTGTGCTGTGAGGAGTCCTAAGCAAGGGGAGATATACCCTTCCGACCCAGGAATGAACTAAGCTGAGAGAAACTAACTGGAAATGCAACGTTCTATAACTGGAACAGATAAAATCTCAGCATGGAAGCTGGAATCCATGCCTCTGGAAGCCACTGTTTGAATTTCCTGCTGCTGCTGCTGCTGCTGCATCTGAATTCGTACAAGGACAGAGACGTGCAAAAGGCTTGAGAGCGGGAATTGGTCAACAGAGTTGAGATTGGGACTGGCGGCGGGGAGTCCTGCATCGACCTGCGGTGAGTGAGAGGAACTGGGACTCTTCCATAGACTAGGAGACTCTTAAAAGAGGACATTCTGGGACCAGGCACAGAAGCTGGAATAGGACGTTGCAGTGACTTCAGTCGCATACTCCTCTCTTAAGCAGGATTGGTGGGGAATGCTTGGCCTGGGTGATGCCAGAGACTAAGACCCAGTAGGCTAGCCCAAAGCAGGTCACAGCACCTGGCAGTGTACCCCAGCATTGAAGCCTTCAGTAGGTTGACCTGGAGGGGTGAGCCCAGCAGAGACTGCCCAGGTCTGTGTTTCCCTCATGCACTGTAGTTGGCGGGAACACCCAGCTGGCACAATTCAAACAAACTGTAACCAGCAAAGGAAAAAATGGGGCCTCCTATATACACTTGTATGGAAGGAACAAAATGTATCAGAAGAAGGAGCAACAAAAAAGGGTCCTCAGTTCCAAATCCTGAGAACACTGATCCATGAAAAGTAAATACAAAGGAGAATGAGTTCAGAAAACATGCAATATCAGACATAGCACCAATAGACATAAAGCAATATATCCGGAGCCTCATAGACAATTTCAAATGTGAAATATTTAACGAAATAAAGCAAGAAATAAGTAGAATTTTTAGAGAAATGCTAAGCACTGCCCAAGAAAAAACAGAGGGTGGAATGGGAGAACAGAAAAAAGGGGAGAATTGTTTGGTGAAGAAGATAGAGGAAACATAGAGTACGTGAAGCAGGTTCAAAGAGATTACCAGATAAAACTCTATCAAAGAGATAAAAACTCTATCAAAAGGTGGCATAACAGCTTGAAAGAAACTAAGGATAAATTATCTGAACTGGAGGACAGATTTGTAAGGTGGGAGCATGAAATGAAAAACTTCTTAAAAAATAACAAGAAAACAAACAGCAATAATACAAAGGTTAGAAGGTGATAAGAGGATCTATAACTTAAGAGTTAAGAATGTAAAAGAAGAAGTAGGGACACAAACAAATGAACTGCAAAAGCTATTCACAGAAATAATCCAGGAGAATTTCCATAATTTAGTAAAAGCTAAAGAAACAGGACCCCAACCACCTACAACCCAAACAGAGCTACACCCAGGCATATAATAATCAAAATTTCAGAAATCCAATTTTCATGGTTTATGTATATGTCCCCCAGGCCTCATGAGTTTGCATTGTTCATTTGTGATGGTTCATTGTATAGTGCTTGGATTGAGGGTGTCAGTGCTCCATCAACATAGGGGTGGAGCTAGGATGTGATGTAATGGCAGGAAGAAGGTATGTCTTTCTCTTTGCTGGTCTGAGCTTGCTGTTTGCAGCCGCCATGAACGGCGGTCCAGCAATGCCCGCCTGTCTTAGAGCCAACTGTGTGTGGACTGAAACCTCCAAAAACTGTAAGAAGTAAACCTTTCCTTTCCCAACTTTGGCATCAGGTATTTTGTCTCAGTGACGAGCATAAAGTAACTAAGACACCAATATAAGAACTGAATATTAAAAGCCTTCAGAGACAAGAAACAGATCACTTACAAGGGAACACCCATCAGAATTACAGCAGACTTCTCGGCACAAACAATCAAATCACGAAGATCGTGGGGAGAAATAATTCAAGTTTGAAAGATAACCTCCCGCCAAGATTGATATATCCAGCACAACTGTCCCTAGAAATTAATGGCAAAACAAGGTGCTTCCAGGATAAAGAGGAACTAGGGGAATTTGCAACCACCAATTCAACTCTACAGAGAATACTGCAGGATATTCTACAAAAGAAAAACACCAAGATTCCAAAATGGCAGAGAGGCCACAATGAATGGAGCAGAAAGCGAAATGAAGAAGACAAATTGACAGCTAACGACAGAAAAAGAGCTCAACAGAAATGAGGCAGAGAAGGTTGGATAGTAGGGACAACTATTTTGGAGAAAACAAGACATCATAATAGCTAGTGCTGATTTAGTATCATCTTGTTTTGAAGTCCCATCAAGCTTTTATTCTTCTGTCTCCATCGGTCTTAACAGGTTTTATCTTATTGGATTTTATTATATGTGATAATATAAACAAAATCTTTTATAGACAAGGAGATTATACAGAAACCATTGTTCATTTTCTGATAGTTGGTTCTAAATACCCTGTAATACTGTCATTCTCTTGAATGGTTTTACATTGTCTTGATATGTTTGGTGCTACAGTATACAAAGTTATACTCAAAGATTTCAAGGAAAGAGACACTACAGTAACTACTTTTATGTCAGGATATCTTGTGGTGAAACACTATTTTGCTTAAATGGTTATGTTTTGACTGCGCTGTTTTGTTGTTATGCCCTCTTTTATCTCAATTTCCTTTTTAAATTATTTACTTTTTTATTTTTATCTTTTTAATTAAGGGAAAATCAAATAAAAATAGCAGGATATATTATAGTAACCCACTTTGATTTCCTATTAACTTGATTTGAAACCCTGTATTGTTTTCACCATTTTGTTTTGACTGATTTTCCCCTATTCTGCTTTGCTTGATAGTACCAAGTTCAAAAATATAGGCAACAACTGTGAAAACAATAAGATTCATTATGACACCCATTCTGGTTGACTAATTATCTTCTTTTGAAGTCCTGTAATGTCTCCAATGTTTTGGTTTTATTCTTTACTGTTTTGTTCAATTTTATTATAACTGATGGTATAGGCAATTCATTTTAACATAGCAAGAGGCAGTATGGTAACCATTGTAGATCACCTAGTATTTTGTTTTTACATTGTATATTATGTCCATCCTTTTGATTTTACTGACTCTGTTCTGTTATGTCACATTTGGTTTTACTCTCTTTAAAAAAAAAGTAATAAGAACTGTGGGAGTTATAAAACCCAAAATGTGTAATTGTCATTGTACAAAAGACAGGAAAAGAAAGTGCTCTAAAGGACATAACTGCATGTATATTTAAGTGTATAAGATAGGTAATCATATTACTGAGTTTTATTGGATCATTGAGAGGAAGTGTTTGCAGTCTCACTGTTTGAAAGTCCACTTTATATGCTTTAATTTTGTAACTTGAACAACTATTTCTAAGGTGACAATATGTAATCTATTAGCTAGTGATAGACAGAGATAAACTTTTTTTTTGGTCTTTTTCCTTTTTATCGGTACTGGGAATCGAACTCACAACTGCCTGCTTACAATGCAGGCACTTATGCTGCTGAGCTAAATCCCCAGCCCCCAACTTGTACCCCTTTTCTGTTTTTTTTCTTTTTCTCCTTAAAGAAAATTTAAAAAAGAAATACTTTACACCAAGCTCTTCCTGACATGCAGGTTTGTGTTGAGAAGTCAACTGATTTTTTTTGTCCTTCACTTGTATGTGATCTGTTTCATTTATTGAACAGCTTTTCATATTGCTTTTTGTTCTGATTTTATGGAATCTTGGGTATTATATATCTGGGTAGAGATTTATGAGGTCACGGTTGTTTGGATTTCTATATGCATCACTTATATGTATGTCAGGTTCTGTTCCCATACCTGGAAACTTATTGCCTTCACAAATAATGTTTTAATGACATTTGCATTGAATCCTGATTTTTCATTGTCAGTTAAAGTTATATTGCTTTACTTTTAATCATCTTGTGGCTGTTTTTTTTTATTTTCTGTCCCATTGTTATTCTTAAGGGATCTTTCTATTCATGATCCTTAGCTACAGTGGTACCCTCAGGGCCTGAAAGTCTATCTTCAGTTTCTTTCAATCTGTTTTGCCAGCTTCCAGTGGAATTATTAATTTCCTGGAAATCTCATTGAATCTGTTTCATGCATTTTATTTCTTTCCTATGTTGTTCTTTCAAGGTTTCCATCGCTTTTTTATTCTCCTACATTTATTAATTTATGTCTTCTATAGCTATCATGAGCAACTTCTTCAGTTTCCTTCTGTTTTATCCTGAGAGATTCTCATCTGATTTCCTCTATAGCCTCATGGATTTGTTTCTTTAATTCAGTTATTATCATTTCAGAAATTTTAATGTCTTCCAATATATGCTATGTTTATCTCTTCTGTACTCTGACTATACCTTCCAGCTCTAGACAAAACTGTAATAAAATTCATTTGGAAAGAGAAGATACTTAGAATAGCAAAGGTAATCCTGTGCAACAAGGGCGAAGCAGGAGACATAACAATCCCTGACTCAAAAAACTTACACTACCATGGTACCATGATAAAATCAGCATGGTACTGGCAAAGAAACAGACTTGAGGGTTAGTGAAACAGATTAGAAGATTCCTACATAATGGCAAACATGCTCTGTCACCTTATCTTCGAAAAAGGGATCAAATAGTCTCACTGTAGAAAAGATATCATCTTTAATAAATGGTACTGGAAAAACCCTCTTTCCACAAGCCAAAAACTAAAAAAGAGTCATGTCTAGTACCATGCACTAAAGCCTAAATGGATCAAATATCTAAGTATTAAAACTTCTGTTTTAGTCTACTGGAAGAGAAAGTTGGTAGAAACCTTGAAGAGACATTGGTAGGCAGAACAATCATGAACAGAACACAAACTGCATGAGAATACTTTAAAGAAACACAACTGAGATCTCCCCTTATTAAAATATTTGTGCATCAAAGAAATCACCAACAAAGTGAAAAGATAACCCACAGATTTCTAAAAGTGTGTAGCCAACTCTCCCACAGACCAAGGATTTCTCGACCCCCCCCCCCAAATTCAGAGACCGATTCCAAAAATGGACATCTGAGAACACACACTTTTCTGATGAAGAAATACAAATCACAAATAAGTGTATGAAAAAACATTCAACATCATTGGTCTTTTGGAAAATTGCAAATTAATACAACCTTGAGAGTCTATCTCACCCCAAGAACAATGTCCATCATAAAGAAATCAATCAGTAACATTGATTGGCAGGACTGTGGTGGAAAAAGAACTCTACTGATTGTGGGAGTATGCAGCCAGTGTGGAAATCAGTGTAGAGATTCTTCAAAACAAAGAAACAAACAAACTAGGTTTGGAGGTGCCAGCCAATGAACCCAGCTACTCCACTTCTGGCTATTTTGCCACAAGAATTAAAAATATCATACCATAGAGATACATGAGCGCCCAGGTTTATAGCATCATAATATATAATACCTAAATCTTGGAAGCAATACAAATGTCCATCCGACAAAGAACAGATATAAAAAAGATGTGGTATTTTTCTACAATGGAGTGTTATCAGCTATAAAAAAGGAAAAACTTAAGGCTTTTATAGTTAAAAGGATGCAACCCGAGACCATACTCATAAGTGAAATAAATCAGATTTGCTTATCTAAATATTGCATTGTCTCCCTAATACAATAAACTGAAGGTGTTAATATGATCAAAATGTCCAATAGACATTGGGAAAGGTGAACAAACAACTGGAATGAAGGAAAGAAGAAAAGAAGTAAAGTGCAAGGTAAAATATATATACACCCATATACATACATGATAGCTAAGATAATGATACTACTAATTTCTGTTAGTTCATTGAAAAGAATGGTTTGTATATCTTATAATCTGAGCAACTACTTTGAAGATAACTATACATAATTCAGTAACTGATGTCAGTCTCCTACTTTCTTGTTTTGAAATCCTGTATCATTGTTTCTATTATTTTTCTCTTTAAAAAAATGAAAACAACACTTACATTTTTGGCAGACAGACATGGGATGAATTCTGTAGATTACCTATGGAAGGCCTTCAGTATGACACCTTGATAAAAGTGTAAGAGGCAGTACCTGCCACGGGGAAAAGACCATTGTTCCTCCATTTGCCACTGATTCTATTTCAGCTTGCTGGAGAAGCATCTCATAGAGGGTGTAGGCCACTGCATATACAGCATCGTATATATGGTAACTACCATCAGTCATCCTTCTATCAACAAATTCCCAGACAACCATGCCAGAGACATATGGGGGAGGGACAGTTCTTCAATGTACAGTTGAAATGTAGGAATGAACAATCAAAACACTACATCTGATATGTAAGTTGTCTGTTGAGTGTTTGGAGGGGTTAACCACCTGAATCAAAACGTTTCTTTCTTTTCCAATCAGGTTCAATTGGTACATTTTATATGTACATAATGCTCACATTAATCATAGAGAATTTGTGCCTGTAGCTGATTTTGTTTCTTTTTTCCCCTTTCCCCCACCCTCCTTTCAATCCTCACCCCTTTGATATGCAAAACTGTTTTTTCCAGTTTTTCCCAGTTTTCTTTTTACTTTTGCATTCTCTCCACTTTGTTTACCATCCTATTTGATTATTTTATTCCTATTTCACAATAACTATTATATATTTATATATACATATGTACATATACACAGACACACACACACACACACACACACACACATATATATATATATATATATATATATATAGAGAGAGAGAGAGAGAGAGAGAGAAATTATAGAAGCCATTTTCAGCTTTACTCCTTTGCTTCAACGTGAGGGAAAGTGTGAAATTTGCTGCACACATGCATGTTCTCATAAAAGCCTAAATAATGGTGGAAGTCAAGTTTGTATGTGTCCAAATGCATAAAGACAGTATATTAAAATATAGAATAAATCACCTGAAAGAATGAAGCAGTGTGGAGGTAGGTTGAATTATGAAACCCAAAAAGGCATTGTATTTTTGCAGTGATCTTAGCCACTAATCTAGATTTCCAGGTTCTGTGCAATTATTAGCACCCAAGCAAAGGAGAGCATGTGTGCCTATGAGCCTCAGCACATGACAGGTACACAGAAAACAGAGTTACACAAGGGAAGTTCTGGGGGTGCAACTCTTGATCATATGCACATCCGATTATAGCTGATAATCTCCCACTTTGGAAGGCAGAATGCCCAGTGTTTGTTTGCCTGACCTTGAGGGTTTTCAGACTATTTCAACAGAACAATGGCATTAAATGTTCTAGTGCAATCCATTAGCAACCCCTCTAATACTGTCTATGCTAATGGCTTGTTGACTAAGACCTAGTAGTAAATCCATCCAGGAGGAGGTGGCCCCTGGGATGTTGCTGTCAGTGGAACTGGATTAAATCATGGTGGCTCCAGGTAAAGGAAATGACTCAGGTTTACACTCTAGCCTGTGTTTTTTCTCCTGTGTACAAGTCCTCAGATGTAGAGCCCAGAGGGCAATGATGGCAAACTTCTCCAGGGACATGGAGCAGGCACTGGTGACAGGAGCCAGGGCATCAGAGCGTCCAACTCAAGTGATAAACAATGTCACACTGAATTATAAACACACACACACACCCCACACACTCACACAGTATTTATATGCCTGACTCACACTTCCAGTTTCTACTTAACTCAGCCTAAAGCACTGAAAATTCATTGAAGATGTTGACTTTGGTTGTTCTCTTCCTGGTCCTGCATCTTCCTACCTTACTGTGTATTTTTGATAATGAAGCCTGCCTTCACCGAAGGAGCACCAGTGTGCACAAGGATGGAGATGTGGTGATTGGGTGTGTTTTGTCTCTTTATTTCTATGTCTACTATACTGGTATATTTGATATAAGGCCAAATAGAGAATTCTATTTCATGCAGTAAGTATCTTCATTTGTGTTTTTCTTCTGCACTTTAGGATAGGTAATGACTGGGGATCTGTGACTAGGGATAATGACTAGGGATGCAACAGTATTCTCTGTGGTGCTATTCTGTTCTGCCCACTCACATGTGCACAACAGGCCTGCCTGTTTTTTCTCTTCTTTTTACAATTTTCAATGTGGGAAGCAAATACTCTTTTAGCTTGCTTGTGTGCTTAACTTCTTGTTCTGACTCTTGGATCCTGAGAGGAACCCCTCTCTCCACCATATTCCATGGACCATGCCCTTCCTCCTACCTAGATGCCACTGCATGACATTAGTTCATGTTCTTCATCACAATTGAACTCCTTGGATTAAACTGAATGCTAAGAGCCTATTCCCAAATATTTCTTAATTTAATGAAGAGTTGCTGAAGTTTCTCTATGCATAAATTCCTTATATTCTTACATTTTGTCTTCTGGTATTTCTAACTCATGTGCCTGGAGGAATTGCTTCCTGTAAATATTCAGTTACTATTTCAAATAAACTTTACGGAGTTCCAGGACTCCTAGTGTTAAAAGCTGGACCTAGAATAAGGGATGAATCATCTGTGAGATTTCCATCATCGATGCAGTTCTCCCTTATTTGGAGTGTTCATATATTTTCTCTGTTCAGACACTATATTATCAGGTCTCATGCTAAACATGTAAGTAAATAATGACTTTTCCAAATGATCAGAGAATTCTAAAAGTGACTTGTTCTTTTGTAAGAAAAGAAGATGTCATTGGAACAATGGCAGATTGCATCTTAGAGAAGATGCTGGCCCTACAGTGTTCCTCTAGCACCTGTCCATGTGAAGGGTTAAAATTAAATACGAAAAGGTCTTCCTTTGTCTTAACACAGTGCCACAGCCTTTTATAAAAGTTACATGTTAGGATGCTTGGTGCACAACCTGATAGGAGCAGAAACTCACTGTTTTCCTGGACAGCTCCCAAGGAGTTTTATTCTTTACACGTCTGGAAGATGCAGACATATTCCCTCACATGTTTGGCCAGGTCTGGGCGCTGCAGAATCCCTGCTTCTTGTCATGCACAAAGACAAGATATTGCCACTTTGGTCCCACCTGGATTTTAAATGGTTTCACTGGCAGAAAGGTTTTCGGATCTGAGCCATAGTGAGGACACTGCCCAAACCCTTCTCACCCAGATCCTGAAAATGATAAGAAGGTAGTACTCGGCCCTGGAATTGGAACTTCAGAAGTGGAAGCTCCTCTAAACTGGTGATGTAACTTTTTTGTGCTTTCTCATACTTCTTTTTATTTTTTAGGTAAGTAGTGTTATTCCTAATGGAATGCTAATTTCTGCTTGTTTCTTCAATTTTTTCCCCCTCCTAACTTGTGAATATTTCTTCTTTGGATTACAACTCGAGAGCAATATGACATGATTCTGATGTTTACAAAGAAATATTATTTTGAAAACTTTTTCAATGAATATTCTCTTGATACATAATTTCTTTAAGAAGCTTCCTTCTACAATGTTCAGAGAGGATTGCACTTTGTCAATAGCATGTTTACAGCTTTCTTAACAGAAATTTCTGAGGAAAGGAAAGGTGGAACAATTGTCTGTGCCATGAATCCCTGGAAGGAGGGTGAACTTGTATTCCTGACCTTCACCTATCCTCCCTGTAACTCATTGCTTTATTTTTAAGGCAATATTTGATTATAAGCAATTTCAGTTTTACATTTATTTTTATCTGTATTGATCAAATTGAATTATATATATTCATAGAGACAGTGTTATATGCCCATAGGTATTTACATGATCTAATAGTTAAATCAAGTAAATCAATGCATTCATCACCTGGGTATTTCCTCATATGCATGAGTGTTGATAGCAGTTTTCTTTGGAATACATTTTATTTATGATATCAAAGCAAGATCATTTGCTTAAAATTAAGCATTTAAATACAAATGGATGACTTGGTACTGAGTAATATATGTACTTCAATAAATATATTTATTTTCTCCTTGAAATCCATGAGAATCTTTAAAATCACAACATTTTCTAAATCCTTACTTAGTTCAACTCAATGCCAAATTTTATGTTTAATATATATGGCAGGTCATGCTAAGTGGATAACAAATATAACAAAATGATGAAGCAAGAGACCCAGAAATCTTGTAAGGCCACTAAGCTACTTTATGTGAACTTCACAAACATGATTCGTCTAATTCCAATTAACTTCTAAAAAGTTAGCCTACTCGTATCATTATATTCATACTTGGTTTCTAATTATATGAGTTTGTGGAAGCAACCCAAGTATGCAGGTCATAAGTGGTACGAGTCTGGACTGGAAGATTATTGATTGAGTCTTTTTCCTAAGGACCTCTGTGCTCTCTCTGCAGGTTTACACCCAGAAACTACCAGAACTACCTGGCCTTCACTTTTGCCATAGAAGAGATCAACAGGAGTCCTAAGCTTTTACCCAACATTTCTCTGGGCTATGACTTCCATAATTTCATTTACAGTCATTGGAGGATACTAGAGAATATCTTTATGTTGCTCACAGGACAACATAAGATCCCTAATTACACATGTAGGAGAGAAAGCAAGTATGCAGCAGTACTGACAGAAATGCCATGGGGAACCTCAGCTGAGACTGGCCCACTGCTGGAACTCTACAGAATTCCACAGGTGAGGGTAGGTGGGACAGGGAATGAGGGAAGCACATCCATAGTGCATCAACTCTGTAGATCATGAAGGGTTAAAAATAAGACTGGGAATACTGGCAGCTTTCAAAGGGTATAATCAAACAGAGTCTGTACACAGAAGCTTCGTGGGCTTCACACAACTTCTCTTATTTGTTTTTTATTGGGACAGTGAGGAGGGAAAGAGAGAAAGAAATATGATTCTGGGATGTCTGAGTAACTCATTTTTAAAAAAAAAAAGTCTCCTGAGAAAGATGTTAAGAAACTTGGGAAGAACAGTGTCTCTTTTTACTCCTTGTAGATGTTAGTACATTTCAGCATGACCACTGTGCTTTCCATCAACACATCAACATGTTTTTCAATTTTATTTTCCTTTAAGGTAACCTTTGGCTCATTTGATTCTACACTGACTGACAGTGTCAAGTATCCTTCACTCTATCAGGTAGCTCCAAGGGACACATATTTGGCCCTTGCCATGGTGTCCTTGATGCTTCATTTCCGCTGGACCTGGGTGGGCCTGCTCATCACAGAAGGCCATAAAGGTCTTCAGTTTCTCTCAGATATGAGAGCTGAGATGGACAGGAACAGAGTCTGTGTAGCCTTTATGAAAATGGTTTCAACTGCAGCTGTGTCATATCTCTCAGCCTTGTATAAATATGATATCCTGACTGCAGATACCTCATCAGTCAATGTGGTGGTCATTTATTATGATACTGATAGTATAAATGATGTGAACTACAACATAGTACAAAAGTTAGTGACATGGAAAGTCTGGGTGACAAACTCACACTGGCATGGTGAGCTGGATGGGAGAAATTTCATACTTGACCCATTCCATGGGACTCTTGCTTTTTCACACCATCATGAAGAGATTTCAGGTTTCAAACATTTTGTCCAAGAAGCCACCCCCTTCAAATACCCAGAAGACACTTATCTCTTTATGTATTGGTACAAAAATTTCCACTGCTCCTTCTCTGAGTCGAACTGTGCATTGGAGAACTGTATACCTAATGCCTCTCTAGCTTGGTTGCCTCTGAATTGTTTTGACACAGCCATGAGTGACAGGAGCTACAATATATACAATGGTGTGTATGCTGTGGCCCATGCCCTCCATGCAATGCTTTTTGAAGAAGTACAAAGGCCATAAATGGAAAATAGACAAAGAGTGATGTTTCCCCCCTGGCAGGTAATGTGTCTTCCTTTGGATGGCATGCAGTGTCATCAAGGTGTCCCTCTCAAGTTTTTCTATGTGTTTCACCCAAGAATATTTGAATCATTTCTATAAAATATGTGACACTGTGGACCACATTTATTGTTAAGAGGATAATTCTTGAGGTTAGTAAAAATGATCTCAATCGAGGAGTCACTGGCAAGGAGAAACAGAAGGTCATCTCACTGTTTCTGTCTATAGGATGTCCAGGAAAAACCCATGAAAATGTGTTCCATGATTTTCTTATAGACACCTGGAAAACCTATACTTAGTTACTAAAGTAAATGGCATTAGAACTGATTTTGAATGCAACTAAGTTTTACTTAATTCTGCAAACTCTTAAGGTACTGATCAACTCATCCTGTAGGTAGGTGCTATGGGAATAATCAGATAGACAGTGACATTCGTGGGTTTTAGAAAATTTGATACCACAGTGGATAATTCTACCTAATCCAACTGCAGACCTTATTTAAATGGGTTTGTATGGAATATATATATGAAACTGACTGACACTTCTTGAACATGAAATTTTGGTCCTTAGATATGCTTGTGCTCCATTTCAACAGATAGCAGTGTCAAAGCTGCTTTATGCAAATGGTATTAATGACACTAAGGAATTTTCCATCACCTATATTTTCTGTCTTTATCCTTGAGCTCTGTTCACACAGGATGGTTTGTTGCTCTTAGCTGCATCCCTTTCTGAAGAACATTCAGTTTTCGAATCCTGCTGGAGACCAAGCGAACTCAAATGACAGAGATAAACTGGATTCAGAGTATGACATTCTCAATGTTTGGAATTTTCCAGAAGGGTTAAGACTTAAGGTTAAACTAGGAACATTTTCTTCACATGGTCCACGTGGCCAAAACATGACTTTATCTGAGGATATGATAGAGTGGATCACAGGGGTTACGGAGGTATGTTGATTCTATTCATGACACGCTTTTTTAAGCACAAGTAAGATAAAAATTGTGGTAGGTTTTGTGTTCCCAGTTCTGCTCAAGCAATGGTCATATGTGGAAATTGAATAACTAAATTTTTAATTTTAAAAAATTGTTTATAAATGTTCTAAAAAGGGGGAAGGAAATGATTTTGCTTAATCATATTTTTGTATATATGTTTCATACTATGAAATAAATTTAGCAGGCAATTAAATAGCTTTGTTTATGCATGTGTTCAAATAGAATTTATGCTTGTACCTCTGAAAAAGTAAGTTAATATCTAAAAAGTCACAACCATATATTTTTCTTTAGATTCCTTGCTCAGTGTGCAGTGAGAGTTGCAGTCCTGGATTTAGGAAAAGTCCTCAGGAGGGAAAGGCTGCCTGTTGCTTTGATTGCATCCCCTGTTCAGACAATGAGATCGCCAATGACACAGGTAGGAGCATGTCTTGTGGAAACATTTATACTCTGTTTTATATATACTCCATCTGTCTGGGAATCAGGAAAAATTCTTGCAGAGTACACTGCCGATAAATCTTTCCTGCACTTATTAAGGTTTTTTTGAGTGCTATTGCCTGGTTGCAAATCACATTTACCCCTTTGAAATGCACTCTAATTCATTTTTTCTTTTGTTCCATTCTGATTAATATTTTTGCTTTGCTAGGTATTAACCTCAAATGTGTTCTATCAATGATCTATATTCCCAGCTACTTTTATTGTTGTTATAGCACAGAATATCACTAACTTCCTCTGACACCCTCAAAAATTCAATATTCCTCTCTCAACCCACTAATTCTCTCTGGAGTAGCACTTATGCACTGCCACACCTACTGACACTGGATTATTTTTATGGTCCCATTAAAAGCATTGTGTTTTGAAGACAAGCCCTTTCTCATATCCCACAGCATGTAAGTCTCATCTGCATCATGAAGTTTAACATGGAGCATGATTAAAGCCAACTCCTTACAACCTTAGGAAACACAAGGATATTAGAGTCAAGACAATGTCAGGCATCCTTGATTTTCTGGTGGCTGACCTTATTTGTCACACAAGGCAGGTACTCAGAGACAGCGAGTTGTTTTTGGAGATAGGGTGATGCCTTTGAGGTATAAAATTCTTGTAACACCACACAATTTAATTCTTATGATTTAATCATTTTCCTAGTATGTGTAGGTGAGTGGTGAGACAGACTATAGCATAAGTTAGAGTTTGTGCTACAGAACTGCAAGGATGATATGCACACAAAATAAGGGATTCAAAAAGTAATACTATATACATCTTGGGAAGGTGTCATAGGCAGTTTCACAGAGATTGTAGCTTTAGTGTCATATTAGACACTAAAAAGAGGTGGCATAAATCCTTAGGATTACTAGAAATGGCAAAAATGACATATTCATGATTGAAGGAGTAGTCAAATAACCTAAAGGACAATACCATGTTATTGAAACAGATAAACTGAGGATGAATTTTGAAACATACTGTATAAAATTTATAGTAATCCAGTGATAATAACTGTTCCATACCATAAGTACAAATTTGGAAATATTTAACCTACTTATAATTCATGACATTATCGAATCATCTTCTCACTGAATATTTTCAAATTTGGTTTCATGGCTGTCACAATCTTTTTAAAAATTTTTATTTAAAGAGGAAAAAAGCAAAACAGAAAAAAAGGTAGAAACAATACAGAATTTAAAAAAAAACAGTAAGAAATCACTGGTTGATAAATTACACATTGTCCTCTTAGAAATAGTTGTTCCAGCTACAAAATTAAAGCATACAAAGTGGACATTCAAACAATGAGACTGAAAACAGTTCTGTTCAAAGTTCCAACAAAAACTTAGTAATATGTTTGTCAATCTTACACACTTAAACATACATGCAGTTATATCCTTTAGGAAACTTTCTTTTCCACACTTTTATACAATAGCAATTACATATTTTGGGTTTTATTTCTCCTGCACTTATTACTTTTTACACAAGAGACACAATATATTTATAAATATGTTTCTTATTTATTTCACTTATGAGGATAGTCTCAAGTTGACACCATTACCTATGAAGGCCTCAAGATCATCCTTTTTTATATCTGAGTAATATTCAATTGTATAAAATTACTACATGATTCTCATCCACTTTGTGGTTGATGGGCATTTTGGTTGTTTCCGAGATTTACCTATTACAAATGGTGCTGCTATGTACATGGGTGCACATATACAACTGTGATATGATCTTTTCAGTTTTTCTGGGAAAATACCCAGAAGGGAAATAGGTGGATTGAATGGAACTTCCAATCTTAGTCTTCTGAGAAGTCTCCATACTGATTTGCATAGTGTCTACACCAGTCTAGAGTACCACCGAGAGTGGAGAAGGGTTCCTTTTTACCTGAAGCCTCACCAACATTTGTTATCAATTGATTTGTTGATGGCAGTCATTCTTTAGGGAGTGCGATGAAATCTCAATACTGTTTTAATTTGCATTTCTTGAATGACTAGTGATAGTGAACATTTCTTCATGTATTTATTTGCTATTTTGTATATCTTCCTCTTAGACCTACATGTTCATCTCAGATGCCCATTTTTTGGAGAGGGTCTTGGAGTTTGGGGGACATGATGATTTTCAATTCTGTATATGTTCTGGATATAAGTCCTTTATCTGAGGGGTTGCTGTCTAAAATTCTTTTCCATTCTGTGGGATTGCTTTTCACTCTGTTGGTGATTTCTGCTGAAGTGACAAAACTTTTCACTAATATGAGATCTCAGTTTTTGATGCGTTGAAGTGTTTCCCATGCAACTTGCATTTTATTCATGAATTCTCTGCCTACCCCCATCTCTCCAAGATTTCTACCTACCTTTTTTTCCCAGTAGATTTAGTGTTTCTTTTTTAATATGTAGGTCTTTGATCCATTTAGACTTTAGCTTTGTGCATGGTGATATGCATGGATCTAGTTTCAGTCATTGGCATGTGGAAAGGCAGTTTTTAAAACATCACTTATTAAAGAGGCTATCCTTCTTCCAGTGAACTTGTTTAGACCCGTTTGACAATATCAGGTGGCTGAGTGTCTTTGTAGTTGTGCTTGCATCTTGTAATCTGTTGCATGATCGTCAGGTCTATTTCTTTCCCAATACCATGTTGATTTTATCACTGTGGCTTTGTAGTGTAGTTTCAAGTCAGGAATTGACATACCTCATGCCTTGCTTTTGTTGCCCAGAATTGCCTTTGGAATTCTAGGTTTCTCCTGTTTCTAAAGGAATTTCAGGAGAGTTTTCTCTAGATCTGCGAGGCATGTTAATGGTATTTTGATTGGGATTGTGTTAAATCTGTATAAGAGTTTTGGGAGTACAGCCATTTTCACAATGCTGGTTCTTCCTAGCAAACAGCAAGGAATATACATCCATTTTCTAATATCTTCTTCAATCTCCTTTGTTAGTGTGGCATGATTTTCAGCGTAAAGGTCTTTTACAGTCTTAGGTTTATTCCTACATATTTCATTCTTTTGATGCTATTGTGAAAGGTGATGTTTCCATAATTTCTCTCTCAGTGTGTTTTTGTTTGTGTACAGGAATGCTATTGATTTTTGAATGTTGACTTTGTATCTAACTGCACTGCTGAATTTGTTTTTTACTTCCAGCAGTCTTGTAATGGAGTTTTTTGGGTCTTCTATATAGAGTATCATGTCATCTGCCAATAGTGATAATTTAACTTCTTCCTTTCCTATCTTTATTCCTTTTATTTCTCTCTTGTCTGATTTCCTTGGCCAGTATTTCCAGAGCAGTATTGAATAAGAGTGGTGATAGTAGACATCCTTGTCTAGTTCCTGATTTAAAGTGAAAGCTTTCCATTTGTGTCCATTTCGTATAATGTTGGCTGTTGGTTTGTCATAGATGGCCTTCATAAGACTGAGGTAGACACCGTGTATTCCAAGTTTTCAAGGATTTTTTTCCATGAACATGTGCTGGACTTTACTGAAACCCTTTTCTGAATCTATTGAGATGACCAAGTGGTTTTTATTTTTGGCTCTGATGATGTGGTATATAGCATTTATTAACTTGTGTATGTTAAGCCATCTCTGCATTCCTGGAATGAATCGTACTTAGTCAAGATGTATAAACTTCTTGATGATTTGCTGCATTCTATTTGGCAGTATTTTATTGAGAATATTTGCATCAATGTTCCTTAGTGAGACAGGCCTATAATTCTCCTTTTAGGTTGGGTTTTCCTCTGGTTTTGGTATCAGAGTAATACTTGCATTCAGGAATGATTTAGGGAGGATTGCTTCATTTTTTATTTCACTGAAGATTTTAAGGAGTATTGGCACCAATTCTTCTCTAAATTTCTTGTAGAATTCAGCCGCGAATCCATCAGGACCTGGGCTTGTCTTTGTTGCTATGTTTTTTATTACATTTTTAATTTCAATAGCTGATATTGGGTTATTCAAAATTGCTATATCTTCTTGATTGAGGTTTGGTAGTTCATACGTTTCTATAAATCTGTCCATTTCTTCTGTGTTTTCCACTTTATGTGTGTAGAGATTTTCAAAGTAGGTATTCATGATCTTTTCAATTTCCATGGGATCGGTAGTAATTTCCCCCTTTTCAATCCTTACCGCATGAATTTGGGTTTTTTCTTTCTTTTTCTTTACAAGGTTAGCTAAAGGTTTGTCAATAATGTTTATTATCTCAAAAAACCAGCTTTTGATTCATTAATTCTTTGTATTTTTTCAGTTTCAATTGCACTGATTTTTGTTATAATCTTTACGATTTCCTCTCTTCTAAGAGATGAGTTTAACTTGTTCTTCTTTGTCTAAAAATTTGAGATGAAGTATTAGGTTGTTTATTTGTGCTCATTCTACTTTCTTAACATGACAATTTATTGCTATATATTTCCCTCAAGACCACTTTCATTGCATCCCACACATTACAACATAGTGTTTCTGCATTTTCATTGAATTGTAGGTACTGCTTTGTTTCTTATTTAATTTCATCTATAGCTCACTGGTTGTTCAGAAGGTTATTATTTAACTTCCATGTATTTATGTTAGTTTTGCAATTTCTTTTGCCATTAATTTCTAATTTCACTGTACTCTGTTGAAATATTATGCATGAGATAATTTAAATACCTTTGCATTTACTTGAGAATGTTTTTTGGAATAATTATAACATATGGTCTGTTTTGGAGAATGTCCCATTCATAACTGCGAAGAATGTATATTCTGATGTGGTTGGGTGGAACATTCTGTAAACATCTAGGAAGTCCCATTGCTCATGTGTATGATTCAGTTCTATTATTTCTTTGCTGCCTTTTTTCTAGTTTTTGTGTCTCTTTGTGAGGGGTGTTAAGGTCTCCTGTTAAAATTGTGTACTTGTGTGTTTTGTTTCTTATGTCCATTAGTATTTGTCTTATATAGTTGGGTTCTCCTGTATTTGGTGCATATATATTTATAATTGTTAGTTTTTCCTCTGGAATTTTTCCACTAATGAGTATCTATGATCTTCTTTATCTCTTTGAAGCATTTTAGGCTTGAATTTCATGTTGTCTGCAAATAAAATAGTTACTCCTACTTTTTTCTTGGTTCCTGTTGCGTGGAATACTTTTTTCCATGCTTTGACTTTTAATCTATGAGGCTTCTTCTGGGTCAGATGTGTTTCTTGTATACAGCATATTGTGGAATCATGTTTCTTGATCCATTCTGTCAACCTGTTTCTTTTGATAGGTGAATTGAGGCCATTTACATTTATGGATGTAATCGATATACACTGGCATGACTTTGCAATGTTATGTTCCAGTTGTTCGCTTTCTGCTTCCCCTCCTTGTTTTATTGCTTGTCCTACCTGGTGATTTCTTTCTGTTGCTTTTCTGGAGGTTGTAGTCATTTTTATCTCTATCTAGTATGTTTTTCAATCCTCTTTCTAGGGTTTGTTTGGTGGATATGGATTTTTTCAGTTGTTCTTTTTCATGTAAGTGTCTTGTTTCCCCATTAAATTTGAATGAAATTTTCTGGGTACATCTGTCTGGGTTGAAAGTTGTTTTCTTTCAGTGCATGAAACAGCTCTCTCCAAGCTCTTCTTGACTTGAGGGTTTGTGCTGAAACCTCTGCTGTGATTCTAATGGACTTTCCTTGATAACTGAATTATCTTTCTTCCAACAGCTTTTAGTATTCTGTTTTTATGTCGTATGTCTGGGTGTAGATATATATTGGTTGTGATTGTTTGGTGCCTCACTTATTTGTATATCAGATTTTTCCCCATGTTTGGGAAATTTTCTGCTATTACTTCCGTGAATGTTTTAGTTATGTCATTTGCATTGACTCCTGCCAGTGCACTGATGCCTATTAATTTTATATTGTTTCTCTTGGCATTGTCTTGAAGCTATTAGATTATCATTTCATGCTGTTTTGTTATTTTTAAGAGTTCTGTCCTTTCCTGATCACTAATTGTGATTCTTTCCTCAACGTCTGAAGTCCTCAGCTTCATTTAAACAGTTTTGCCAGCCCTTAAGAGAATTCTTTGTTTGTTGGATGTCTCTCTGGGTTTGTTTCATGAATTCTGCTTGTTTTCCATCTTGTTCATTCAGGTTTCAATCCGTTTCACGTGCTCCTGTACTTTCTGTTTATGTATTTCTTCTCTAGCAGTGCTGAGCAACTCCCTTACTAAGGTTATTATTTACATGAGAGCTTACTTCTAATTTGATTTCCTCTATATACTTATGGAGTTGTTTTTTTATTTCACTTGCTTCTTTTCAGAGATTGGTACGTTTTGATTTCAAAATGTATTTAGTATGACTTCAGATGTTTTCTGAAATACATCAAGACTGACTATGTACTGTGTCACATAGTGATTTGGAATCTATATTTCCTATAAAGTATGGGAATATGGTACTTTTTATAAAATGTTGTATGTGCACATATAGAGAATAATGCACCCACTAAATCAGTTAATACTTCTTGCATGCATAATTGTTAATCATACATAGAGTACAAAATAAATGAAGGCACATGTTAAAAATCATGTGCAACTGAAAATTCTGATAGTTGAAGCTAATACTACACTGAGACAAATATTCATTTTATATTACCTATACTTTTGTGCACTCCTATATTTAAGTAAAAAAGCTAAAGTTCTGCATTTGAAATATTCATTACACACTAGAAAACAGTAAAGAAAATTGAATACAAAGAAGTGAACATTGGGATTCAATCTGAAGGCAATAATTAAAAAATTAAGACAGAGAGAAAATGAACAGTTAAATGTGATTCTGGTTAGAAAAATGACAACTCTGAGTACAATTCATGAAAAAGAGAAAGAAAAATGTAAAGCTAACATCAAGACAGAAATTTCTCCATTAGTACCATTACATGGAAAAATTTTCTTACAGAAAAATAAGTAATTTCACATCACTCTATGCCTTGAAATCCTTAAAATCATAGGAAAACAGCAAAACAGCCCTAAGAGAAAAAGTAAAAGTCTCCATAGCAGTAAAGTATCTCCATAGTACCATGTCTGTAAACCTATAGGACCTATAGTGTCACATTTCACTCCAAATATTTGTTGATTAACAATATTAGCAGGAAATGCATGAGCATTAAAAATATATTAGTACTGAACTCACTCTTTCTGAGCAGAGGAAGAGGAAAATCAAGTCATTTTGTCAGGAACTAAATTGTCATACTCATAGCTGATACTGTGCCTAGAAGAAACAAAGTTTCACAGTCTACTTTCCTTATTAAAGTAAATTCACAAGTGCTGTTCCAAATTGAGTTATATATTTCAGGACGGTAGACCATGAGCAAACTCAGTTTATAAAACACAGTTAAAGGACTAGCTCCTAGTAAAATAAAAATAGTGCTTCTAAATGGTAATATATAACAAAGTTGGACATCACTGTAATTTAAAAACTACAAGATTATTTGCTACCAAATGAGTTGTAGGAGAACATCTGTAACTGCCCCCCAGTATTGGCGTTTATCCTATAGCATACTGTACAATTTGTGTTTAATTTTGAAAGAAACAATGAGAGAACAATTTTCACTATCACACTTCTACCACACTCTACATCACAGTCAGTGCAACGAAGGAAACACACACAAAAAAGGGAGAAACTTGAATGACAGATATTTCCACTGAGAGTAATTTTTAGGTATAAAAATCATGTAAATAAATAAAATGAATTTCCTGGTAATGGAACACAAGATTATAAGAAAATGAAACTTTGTTTCCACACCTTAGTCATAAAGTGCTTATAAATAAAACTTGGAAAATTGATTTGTGTAACTTTTTTTTTTGTTACCAGGAATCAAGTTCATGACCTAAAGTTTGCCATCAGCCAGTTATAACACTGAGCTAAATCCCTGACTGATTTTTGTAACATTTTAAATTCATTAAATATGGAGTGATACGTCCTGTAATGGTTTTGAAAGATACTATAATTAAATTATTGAAATATTCTTTTGACAATAAAAATTAAATAAAATTAGAAAGTATGTTCATAGATGGATAGGCTCAATAATGAAACAATTTCTCTTTCAGCATTTCTTCATAGTTATTTTCCTGGGACATAACAAGCATGCTGGATACCTAATATGAGATTGTTCATTGAAAATCTGGTCAATGATTTATAAAGTTTTGATATAGATGAAATAAGTGACGTAAGAGAGGTAGTAAAGTTGCATCCTTTATTACCTTGCAAAAGTAGAAAGTTTTCATGCACATGCCAGACTTTGAAAGGAGAATAAATAACAAACAGCATTATACAAGAGTTATTCTCCATGTACTGTTCTTTTACCTTGCATCTAGAAAGAAATGCAAAAGTGAGGTGTGATGATGTACGGCTGGAATCTATGGCTCTGGGTGATTGAGGCAGGAGGATTTTCTGTGGGAACACAGCATTGGCAACCGAGTGAATTAAGGAGATGCTTTCTTAAAATAATAAAATTAAAAAGGGTTGGGGCTATATCTGAGGGCAACGTTTCCCAGTTGAATCCCACACATTGAAAAAGAAAACAAAAACTTAAAAAATTGATAATTTAGTTCAAATCTAGTAAGTTTCTTGGAATCATTTTGGAAAAAAAAAGTAAATAACACACCTAGACAAGTGACAATTTCAATTTTTGCTAGATATGGAGCAGTGTATGAAATGTTTAGATCACCAATATGCCAACATTCAGAGAAACCACTGCCTACAAAAAGCTGTGATCTTTCTGGCTTATGAAGATCCTTTGGGGAAAGTTCTGGCTGGCACTGCCCTGAGTCTCCCTGTCCTCACAGCTGCTGTCCTTGGGCTCTTTGTGAAGCACCGAGACACTCCCATTGTCAAGGCCAACAACCGGGCTCTCAGCTACACCCTGCTCATCTCCCTCACCTTCTGCTTCCTCTGCACCCTGCTCTTCATTGGCCGTCCCAGCACAGCCAGCTGCATCCTCCAGTGGACCACATTTGCAGTTGTCTTCACTGTGACTGTTTCCACAGTCTTGGCCAAGACCATTACTGTGGTTCTGGCCTTTAAAGTCACTGGAAGAAGGATGAGGCATTTGCTGGTATCAGGGGCACCAAACTATGTCATCCCCATTTGCACCCTGATCCAACTCACTCTCTGTGGCATCTGGATGGGGACAAATCCACCCTACATTGACACAGATGCACACTCTGAGCATGGCCACATCATCATCGTGTGCAACAAGGGCTCCCTCACTGCCTTCTACTGTGTCCTGGGATACCTGGGCTCCCTGGCCCTGCTCAGCTTCACTGTGGCTTTCCTGGCCAGGAACCTGCCTGACACCTTCAATGAAGCCAAGTTCCTGACATTCAGCATGCTGGTGTTCTGCAGTGTGTGGGTCACCTTCCTCCCCGTGTACCACAGCAGCAAGGGGAAGGTGATGGTGGCCATGGAGGTCTTCTCCATCTTGGCCTCTGGTGCAGGGCTGCTGGGCTGCATCTTTGCCCCCAAGTGCTACATTATTTTGTTAAGACCACAGGGAAATAGCTTCCCTGGGTTCAAGGTAAAACACATTCTGGAAGAAAACAAGTCTCCTTAAATTGAAAATACACTTGTACTAAATAACAGCTAGTGCTTGAGGCAATTCTGGATCATTTTCCAGTCTTTCATTTGATGCACTTTTGGATTTACATAATAAATGATGGACTATTACCTTTTCTTTAACAGTCTTGCACTTGTAATCATCTATAACACAGTTTTCAACTGGAATTGTATTCTAGATTTTTGTTCTATTGATTGTACAACCAATATTGTGTTAAATTTTAATTGATTGCATCATTCACTTTTGTTTTCTCCTTGAATTTCTCAACTCTGTTACGAATTTTAACACACTTTTATAGATTCACATTCTTTGGTCACCTTAAGCATAAGGAATTTCTCTCACATTAGTTCTTTAGTATTCCAGAAATTACCCATAATATAAGAAATACTCTTTAAGATGGCAAGGGTTTCCCATGTACCCTTGTTCACTAATCCTTTGATATGAATCATGTATCTAAATGTTGTGTTTGTTTTATACACATTTTATATATAAATCAGTGGCGAAGGGACAGCATCCTGTCTGGCGGCAGTCATGTTGCAGTAGAGGGTGGGCTTTTATAGCCAGGGAGAACACTGCAGCAAGTGTCCCAGTTCATTGGGTTGCATGCAAGAGCAAGATGAGGAGAGGGAAAGGCCAGTCTGCAGCTGGCCGAACCTCCGAGCCCCTCCAGGCGGAGGAGAAGTGGGTCAGGTGCTTCTATTGTCACCAATTCACGGAGGCCATACACTATTTTCAGTGGCTGAAATCATCTTTCTCATTCAGGCTGAGACAGTGCTGTAGGTAAACGTAAACTCGCTATTTTACCATGATGGCTGAAATCTGCCTTTGCCCAGTTAACATCAATTGTGACCTGTTTATGTTTTAGGAGAGTCTATTTTTTTTTTCCTAAGATGTTTTTCTCTGAAAACAAGAATGCGTGTATATGACCACTGCAAGAGAAACCTGTCGGTTAACCATACCAAATATCATAATAAAATTTCTTTTCAAGCAAGGCAGTTTCCACAAAAGTAATGATAAACACTAAGCATCAGGGGCACTTCAGGAAAACAAAGTGAGGCTAAGACAGGCGGCTGGCCAGGCTTTTCCGCAGTCACCACCATGCAGGGTACCAGACCTGGGACCACAGACACAAAAGAAACAGGGAAGAATTTGAAGCAAAGAAATGGAACTGCAGGTGTCTATCAAACACTCAGACTGCTGGGCGGGTTCTAGGAGGAAGATATTAGGGTCGGATTGTGAACCAAGATGCCCACCACAGCTTCTTAGGGTCAGCACAGTTCAGGGATTCCGGGCCCTGAAAATTCAGTCTTGGCCAGGGAACACTGCGCAAGCTCGGAGGCTCAGTGCTACCAAAGCAATGCCTCCCCCTTCCCAGAAGCCTAGCTTCCCCTCACTTACCTAGTGCGCAGGCGCAGTGGTAAGGGGGCGTGGCAACGTTGTCACGCCCCTCAGAGTTGTGGCTGAAGGGGCTGGTGATTCCAATGCAGCAGAAGTTCCCAGGAACTGTCTGGGACCAGGAAACAGCAAAGCGGTGCTACCCTCGGGAAGAAAGGTGAACGAAGCTCTGAGCGAAAGACTCGGAGAAGGGGTCCTGGAAGGTCAGACCCCGGGGTAGGGGTCGCTAGGGGCCGAGGCAGGGAGCGGGGATGGCGGAGCGGAGCCGTGGGGCCTCGTGATGGACGGGCGATAGGCCAATAGGGGAAGGGCTAGCCATGGAGGGCGGGACCTTCGGAGAACCCGCGGGCTGGGGAGCTGCTTGTGGGCCTCCTTCCTTACATTAGAGAATGTTTGCCCAGCGGTTTTCTGAAATGTTTAGTGATTGCCACTCTGGAGCCTGTGCGCCACAGACCTGGCGCGGGGTTCCATGGTAAACATGGGCGAGAGATCTTGCTCCTGAATTCCCACGGAGCCCCTCATGTCTCAGAAGGTGACAGGAGATGTCTTCAGCAGTGCTGAGCTGAATCTGTTGCTGTGGGATTTAATCTCTCCTGGTGTTTACTCGCGGTTGACCTGTGCTGCTTGTGGAATGATGAGCTCCCTAATTAGGTTCACAGGGAAGAGAAATGATGATTACTTACTTTCTGCATTGTTGTACGCTGTCATTCTAAAATTGCTTAGCGTAGTGTTTTCTTTTACCTTACTTACTGTGGAGAGAGGAAGGGTCATGGAATATGATGTTCAAGGGCATGAGGGAACTGCAGAGACCTTTCCCCTGGGCTCAGCCATGTGCCCTCTGAGCTTGATTAAATCACTTTTCGAAGTCTCATCTTCACCTATGAAAAGCTGATAGAAATACAAAGCACAGGAGATTTCTGCCATTAAGGATGGAGCTTGGACTGGATATTCAAGTCAGGACATCGTTCTACCCACATCTGTGAAGAGCAGAAACCTATGGCTACGCCCCTGTATGTCTTAACTGGGTACTTACACATTTATCAGAATTTTATTAAATGCCCTTGAGGTGCTAAATGCTCTATCCAAAGATCTGAAATCAGAGAAGAACAAGGCAGGAAAATATTTCTCCTTTTATGTAGTTCAGGTTCCCCAAGTTGTCAAGAACCGTGAATAAAGTAGGTTTAGTTAGCTCTAAGAACTACAACAAAATTAAGTGCAAGGTGGTGTAATAAATGTGTGACCTAAGGCAGCATTTGTGCATAGTGTGTGTGTGTGTACGTGTATGCGTGCACGTGGTGTATGTGCGTGCCTGTGTTGCGCTGTGTTGGACTCTGTCAGGTGGCCAAAGTGGTATGGAGAATGAGCTGAGTCCTGAATACTGGGTCATCATTTCCAAGGCAGGCGAACCAGCAATGCACAGGATGGTTAGTTCAGGCCCATTGCCAAGCAGTATGTAGACTGACCTGCAAGCTACCTTTAGAGAGGGAGTAGGCGGTGCTCATCAGTCTGTGTTTGGGGACTGGAAACTAAGCCACAGGAAAAGGATTTACCTGGCAGAGGGATTGAAGAGCAGGCTGGGTGCAGACTAAAAGACGTGGGTGATCAGAAAGTATTGGGCTAAGGAAGTCAGATTGGAGCTCCATCGGACAACTTAGCACCCAACAGAATAACAATCGTGGTATTTTCTTATTCGTGAGGCTCCTGGAGCTGCTGGAAGGCTGACCAGGCTTGTGCTTCCCACCTGGAAGAAGTGCATCCTGCCAAGGACATGTGTTCCTCATTTTCCCCGAGTCCCAGTTAATTTTTCCGTGTGTGTCATGTCAGTAAATTCCTCTTGTTCCTCAGCAAGATCTCTTGCAGCCATGTGAACTGAACGAAAGCAGAGGCATATGTACCTGGTTTGAAGCACTGGTTTTCCTCCTCTTAATTGTGACTTTGAGCAGTTATTTACTGTTCCCTGCTCCTCCCTACCTAGTGCTTTAGAGTGACCCCAAGCCTTTGTGCAGGCAAGTGCTGTATGGCTGAGCCACTGCCCCAGCCAGGAATTAATTTCTTTTCTTTTTAAATTAATTTTTGTGCATTTTATTTTTATTTTTTTATTTTTTTATTTTTTTATTTTTTTGTCTTTTTCCTTTTTATCGGTACCGGGGATCGAACTCACGACTTCCTGCTTTCAAGGCAGGCGCTTATGCCGCTGTTTTTGTGCATTTTAGATATGCATGATGCTAGCACTCATCATTGGGAATTTGTACCCATGTATGATGTACCTTGCAGCTTTTTCCCCTTTCCCTCTCTTCCCGTTGACTGCTCTTCTGCGCCTCGTTTACAGCAGCTGTACTTCCATTTTTTCCTTCTATTCTCTCTTGTTCTTCTCCCAGCTCCCTCCCAGTTCCTCTCCCTAGCTCCCTTTCTCATTTGAACATTGTCTTTCTATTTCACACTCTCTAATATACATTTTGGTCCTCATTTACACTTTGAGTTTGTCACAGTACGTAAACTGTGCAACATTTGAACACGTGTCTGATTAACTTCATTTAAGAGCTGACTCAGTGTGTATCCATTTACCTAGAAATGTCTCAAGCTCATCCTTCTTTATGGCTGAGTAGTACTGCGTTGTATGAAAGGAACACATCTTCGGCATTCATTCATCAGCTAATGGGCATTTGGGTTGTTTCCAGGACTTAACTTCTATAAACTGTGCTGCTATCGACATGGGCCTGCATATATTGCTGTGATATGATGCTTTGCATTGCTTTGGAAGATACCAAGAAGGGGTACAACTGGGCCAAATGGAACCTGTAGGCCTGGGTTTTGAGGAATCTCCACACTTATTTCCACAGTGTTCGCACCAGTCTGTACTCCCACCAATAGGGCATATGGACTGCTTTTTCCCCACAGCCCCTCCAGTATTTGTTATTGGTTGGTTTCTGGATAATAGCCATTCTTTGTGGAGTGAGATGGAATCTCAGGGTTGTTTTAATTTGCATCTTCTAAGTGACTAGTGATCTTGAACATTTTTGCATGTATTTATTTGCCTTTCGTATTTCCTCATTTAAGAAGTATGTATTCATTTCATATGCCCACTTTTGGATTTTGGCTTTAAATTTGGAGGGTCTGATTTTATTGAGTTCTTCATATATTCTATACATAAATTCTAAATATATATTCTAGATATTCCTTTGAGGAATAATGATAAAAAATTTTTCCCTTGTCTTGGTTGTCTTTTCACTCTGTTTTTAGTTTCTTTTGCTGTGCAAATGCTTTTTAGTATGACAGAATCTCAGTTGTGGATTTTTTGTGATTTTTTTGGGAGATTAGATTTTTGTTTATAAAGTCTTTGCCTATACCTGTGTCTTCAAGATTTCAACCTTTTTTCTCTTGCAGCAGGCTTAATGTTTCTGTTTTAATATTTAAATAATTGATTGATTCATTGCCTAATGAGAAATACAGGCCTAGTTTTAGTCTTTGGAATGTGGAAAATAGTTTTCTCCCACTATTTTTTAAAGTGGTACCCTTTCTATAATGATGTTTGAACCTTTTGTAAAAGATAAGGTAGCTGAGTATGTTTGGACTTGTGTCTACATCTTTTTTCCTGTTCCACTGACCTTTCCTGTTCCACAGGTTTGTTTTGTTTCTCAGTACTGTGGTGTTTTTGTCATGTAACCATCACAATGATGGTTATACTGCAAGCAGGGAGGGACCACAGGCTCCTGAGGCACCGCGGCCTGTGGTGAGTACCCTAACCCGGCTGCGATTGAAGAACTGTGGAGCTTCCAAGGGGCAGGTGGATACACAGTGTCCCTGAGGCCCAGCTTGTCTGGAACTGTGGAGTTCTGAGCAGGCAGAGGAGGCCCATTGGTTCTGCAGGCCCAATGGCTTGGGGTAGCGTGGTGCCAGAGTCTCAGTAGCTGTAAACATAGAAGGGGATTTTCAACAGATCCTGAGGAAGCTTTTAACACTTGAAACACAGAAATATAGGAAAATGACAAAACAAAAGACCAAATTACAACCTCAAACCTCCAGCCCATCTCAAGAAACCCTAGGAGCAATGTATATAGAAGAAAATATATGCCATTCACCTCAAATATCGGACACAATAGCTACTGAAATTGACAAGCAACTCCAGGAAGCTTTAAAGAAATTCAAACTCGAAATAATCTCCCAGATAAAAGAAGAAATGATAAAAGAAATGAAAGAGATTCTAAATATATCTAAAGAAAACACAGATAAAAAATTGGGGGAACTAAACAAAATAGAATCCCTAGACGAGCAATATAAGAAACAGAATACATAATGCAGATGCACAGAGATATACAGGAAATAAAAAACTCCACTGAAAGTTGTAAAAACCGCCTTAATGAAAGTGAAGAATGAATTTCAGACCTTGAAGACAGGATTGCAGCTAGTGAACAGGAAAGGAAAGATCTTTTAAAAATAACAAGGAATCAGGAAACAACAATTCAACAACTGCAAGACGATGCAAAGAAGAATAACATAAGAATGATAGAGATTAAGGAAAAAGAAGGAGACAACATAAAGGATATCAAGAGGATATTTAGAGAAGTAATAGCTGAAAATTTCCCAAGCATGAGATCAGAAACTACATCAGGATCAGTGAAGCATATAAAACTACACCCAGACATATAATAATCACCGTCACAGAAATCCAACACAAGAATAGATTATTAAAAGCTGTCAGAGAGAAAAGACAGATCACTTATAAAGGAAAACCTATCAGAATCACAGCAGAATTCTCAGCACAAACGATAAAGTCAAGAAGAGCATGGAGTGAAGTATTCCAGATCCTAAAGCAAAATGATTTCCAACATAAACTGATGTATCCTGCAAAACTATCATTCAGAATTGATGGTGAAATTCCATGACAAAAACAGCTGAAGAACTTCATGAACACAAAACCAACCCTGCAAAAGATACTGAAAGACAGTTTAGATACACAAAGGAAAAAACCACTAAGCAAAGCAAATAATTAAACAGAACAGAAAGATAAAGATGCAACAGCAGAGAGATAACATGCCAACAATAAACCAGCATTTAACAGTAATAACTATTAATGTAAATGGTCTCAATGCACCAATCAAAAGAAACAGACTAGCAGAATGGATCAAGAAACAAAATCCAACCATATGCTGTTTACAGGAAACCCATCTAACCCAGAAGGATACTCACAGACTGAAAGTCAAAGGATGGAAAACAATACTTCATGCAGCACGAATCCAAAGAAAGGCAGGAGTAGCCATTCTGTTTGCAGACAACGTGAACTTTAAACCAACAATGACCGTAAAGGACAAAGTAGGTCACTACATACGCGTAAGGGGAAAACTCCAAGAGGAAGAGATAACTATCTTAAATATATACGCACCAAACTCCAGAGCACCAGTTATATAAAACAATTATTAACAGAAATGAAAACTCAAATTATCAGTAACACAATTGTAACAGGAGACCTTAATATGCCATTGACACCAAGGGACAGATCAACCAGACAGAAAATGAGCAAAGAAATAACAGAACTGAATCATACCTGTGAACAAATGGGTTTGATAGACATATACAGAATGTTCCACCCAACATCAGAATACAGATTCTTCTCAGCAGTACATGGATCATTCTCTAAAATAGACCATATATTAGCTCACAGAACATACTTAAACAAGTGCAAAAGAGCTGAAATCATCCCTTGCATGTTATCGGATCATAGCGCTCTGACATTCGAAATTAATGATAAAAGATACTGCAAAAATCCTGCAAACACATGGAAACTGAATAACACTCTCTTGAGTAATCAGTGGGTCACAGAAGAAATTAAAGAAAAAATTAAACAATACCTAAAAGAAAATTAAAATGCAGATACAACTTTCCGGAATCTGTGGGATGCAATGAAAGCCGTCCTGAGAGGAAAATTTATTGCACTGAGTTCCCACATCAGGAAAACAGAACGAATACAAATAAATAACTTGACGCTACACCTCAAACAGCTAGAAAAAGAAGAGCAAGTCAAGCCCAAAGCCAAAAGAGGAGAGGAAATTATAAAAATCAGAGCAGAAAGCAATGCAACAGAGACTAAGAAAACAATCCAAAGAATCAACGAATCAAAGAGTTGGTTCTTTGAAAGAATAAATAAAATCGATAATCCCCTAGCCAACCTTATTAAAAAAAGGGAAGAAAAAGCTCAAATTCATGCAATAAGAAATGAAAAAGGAGAAATCACTACAGACCCAATAGAAATACAGAAGATCATCAACACCTATTTCGAAAACCTCTACTCTCAAAAGTTTGATAACACCGAAGAAATAGACAGATTCTTAGAAGCATATGAAGTGCCAAAGCTAGATCAAGAGGATGTAAAAACTGTTGAATAACCCAATCTCTGTTAATGAAATTGAAAATGTAATTAAGTCCTTACCCACCAAGAAGATTCCAGGCCCAGATGGATTCACTGCAGAATTCTACAAGAAATACAAAGAAGACCTAATGCCGACACTCCTCAAACTATTCAATGAAATTGAAAGGGAAGCAATCCTTCCTAAGTCATTCCTAGAAGCAAATATTACTGCAGTACCAAAACCTGAGAAAGACCCAACTAAAAAAGAGAACTATAGACCGATCTCCCTAATGAACACAGATGCAAAAATCCTCAATAAAATATTGGCAAATAGGATCCAGCAAATCATCAAGAAGATTATACACCATGACCAAGTGGGATTCATCCCAGGAATGCAAGGATGGTTCAACATATGCCAATCAATAAATGTAATCCACCATATCAATAAAGCCAAAAATAAGAATCACATGATCATTTCTATAGATGCAGAAAAAGCCTTTGATAAGGTCCAACATTTATTCATGATAAAAACTTTACAGAAAATTGGAATAGATGGTCTTTACCTCAATATGATAAAGGCCATTTATGACAAACCAACAGCCAGCATCATACTAAATGGCCAAAAACTGAAAGCCTTTACTTTAAAATCAGGCACAAGACAAGGATGTCCTTTATCACCACTCCTATTCAATATAGTACTGGAAGTACTAGCCAGAGCAATTAGGCAAGAAAGAGAAATAAAAGGGGTAAAGATAGGAAAAGAAGAAGTTAAGTTATCATTGTTTGCAGATGACATGATACTCTACATAGAAGACCCCCTAAACTCCATTGAAAGACTTAGATACAATAAATAAATTCAGTAATGTGGCTGGATACAAAATCAATACTCAAATCAATAGCATTCCTATACAAAAACAACAAAATCACAGAGAGGGAAATAAGAGAAACTGGACTATTCACATTAGCAACCAAAAAAATGAAATATTTAGGAATTACTCTTACGAAAGAAGTGAAAGACTTATACAGTGAAAATTATAATACACTGAAAAAGGAAATTGAAGATGATCTCAGAAAATGGAAAGACATCCCTTGCTCATGGATAGGAAGAACAAACATTGTGAAGATGGCCATTCTCCCAAAACTCTTATACAGATTCAATGCAATCCCAATAGAAATACCATCAACATACCTTATAGATCTAGAGAAATCACTCCTAAATTTCATCTGGAACCAGAAGAGACCTAGAATCACAAAGGCAATTCTAAGCAGCAAAGACAAAGCAGGAGGCATCACAATCCCTGACTTGAAGTTATACTACAAAGCAACAGTAGTAAAATCAACATGGTATTGGAATCAAAACAGAGCCGAAGATCAATGGAATACATTAAAAGATACAACCACAACTACAAACACACTCAACCACCTTATCTTTGATAAAGGATCCAAGCAGGTTCACTGGAAGAACGACAGTCTCTTTAATAAATGGTGCTGGAAAAACTGGCTCTCCATTTGCCGAAAACTAAAGCTAGACCCATGTCTATCACCATGTACTAAATTAAAATCTAAATGGGTCAAAGATCTGAATATTAAAACAGAAACACTAAAACTATTGGAAGACAAATTGGGTGGAAATCTTGGAGACATAGGAGTAGGTAGAGAATTCATGAACAGGACTCAAACCGCACGGGAAACACTTCCCAGAATCAATAACTGGGACCACTTCTTATTAAAAAGTTTCTGCATGTCAAAAGAAATCTCCAGCATAGTGAAAAGAAAACCCACAAACTGAGAAAAGAACTTAATGAACTCCCCCTCAGACAAGGGACTCTTGTCTAAAACATATAAAGAATTAAAAAAACTCAGACCTCCAAAATTCAAAGATCCAATCCAAAAATGGGCATCTGAGATGAATACGCAGTTCTCAGATGAAGAAATGCAAATGGCAAATAAATACATGAAAAAATGTTCATCATCATTGGTCATTAGAGAAATGCAAATTAAAACCACACTGAGATACCATCTCACTCCTGAAAGAATGGCCAGGATCAAGAAAACCAACAACAACAAATACTGGAGAGGCTGTGGGGAAAAAGGAACTCTCCTGCACTGTTGGTGGGAGTGTAGACTGGTACAGCCTTTGTGGAGATCTGTCTGGAGATTTCTCAAAAATTTGGGATTGGAAATCCCATTTATTCCAGCTATTCCACTTCTAGGCATATTCCCAGAAGAGCTGAAAACATCATACCACAGTGATATATGTGCACCTATGTTTATAGCAGCACAATTTGTAATCGCCAGATCTTGGAAACAACCCAAGTGTCCATCAACTGAGGAATGGATAAAAAAGTAGTGGTATTTCTATACAATGGAGTATTATTCAGCTATAAAGAAGGATCACATTGAGATATTTATCAATAAATGGGCGCAGCTTGAGACCATACTCATAAGTGAAATAAATCAATCCCGCATGTATGAATACCGAATAGTTTCCCTAATGTAAGTAATGATTCAAATGTATAAAAATATGTGGTAATCATGATTCCCCATTATGTGGCCTTGAAGCCTTATAAAATTTTCACTTATTAATTAGAAAGGCTTTATTCTGGGCTTCTTGATATGGAAATATTTGAAGCTATAGTATATGAAGTTTTATCCAAATATTTCAAGTAAAAAGACAGACACTCTGGTAACTACTATTCAGTTGGGTTATTTGGTGATGAAACACGAGGTTGCTGAAACAGTCATGCTTTGACCTCTATTGTTATATTGTTATGTCCTGTTTTAACTCAATCTCTCCCTTATTCTTTAAAATAATTATTTAGTTAATTCTTATATTTGTTTTAATTAAGGGGAAAAATTAAAAAAATAGGATATATTATAGTAACTCTTTTTGATTTCCTATTAACTTGTTTTGAAGTCCTGTAATACTCCCACGATCTTGTTTTGACTGATGAGACTCTGCTCCATTCTGTGCGATAGTATCAAGTTTGAGGGTATAGGCAACTACTTTGAAGGCAATAAGATTCACTAAGATGCCCATTCTGGTTTGACTATTGTCTCCTTTGGAAGTCCTGTAATGTTTACAATGCCTAAGTTTTATTGGTCTTGTTCTCTACTGTTTTGTCCAACTTTATAATATCTAATGAGATGGACAATTCTTTTTAAGGAAACAAGAGACAACGTTGATAACCATTGTTGATAACCTTGTACTCTGTTCTACATCATGTGCTATGTCTATCCTTGGTTTGACTGACAGCTTTGTTTTGCCATATTTGACTTTATTCTCTCCCCCCCACAAAAAAGTAATAAGAACTAAGGAGTAATAAAATCCAAAATGTGTAAATTTTGTTGTAAAAAAGAGAGGGGGAAAAAAAGAGCTCTAACGGATATAACAGCAAGTATGTTTAGGGGTGTTAAATAGCTGACTGTATTAATGTTTTTGGATCATTGAACACAGCTGTTTGCAGTCTCTCTGTTTGAATGTCTACTTTGTATTCTTTGATACTGTGATTTGAGCAACTATTTCCAAGATGATAATATGTAATCTATTTACAGGTGATTTCTTACTGTTATGTTTTTTTTTTGTAGTTATGTATTATGTGTACCCTTACACTGCTTTGTTTTGTTTTGTGTTTTTCTCTTTTTCCTCTTAAATAAAATTAAAAAAAAAATGATAGTTATAGGTGGTTATAGGTTCTGTATTATAATTTCAAGTCTGGAATTGTGATGCCCGCTGCTTTGCCTTGGTTGCTCACTATTGTGTTTGCTATTTTAGATCTCTTCTGGTTCAAAATCAACTTTCAAAATGTTTTCTCTAATTCTGTGAGCCATACTGTTAGTATTTTGATCAGAATGGCATCAAATTTATATAACAATTTTGGGAGTATGTACGTTTTCTCTCTGTTATTTTTTCCTACCCAGAACAAGCAATATGGTTTCTTTTTCTGTTAACCTTTTCCATTCCCTTTTCCCAGGTATTGTAGTTTTCAATGTAAGTGCTTTTATTTTCTTCATTCAATTACATGCTAAGTATTGCATTTTGGGGGGATTCCATTGCAAAAGTTGGTGTTTGTGTAATTTCTCTCTGGGTTTGTTATTTGTGTACAGAAATGCTATGAATTTTGCATCTGGCAATACTGCTGAATTTGGTTATTAAATGCAGGTGTCTTTTGGTGGACATTTTGGCATCATCTATGTATTGTATCATGTATGCACAAATGATGACTTCTTCCCTTTTTGTCCTTATTCATTTTATATCTTTCTCTTGTCTAATTGCTCTAGCTAATGTTTCCAGAACTATATTGAATAGGAGTGTTAATAATGAACATCCTTTTCCTTTTCCTGATTGTAGAATAAAAACTTTGTATTTTTGTCCATTTAGTATGACACTGGCTATTGGTTGGTCATACTTGGATTTATTTAGATTAAGAACATCTAGTCTGATTTTGTATAGGAATGTTTTTATCTGGATGGGTGTTGAACTTTGTATCCTATATTCTGATACTATGCATGGAGTAATTTCAGTTCCTTTGTGTTTACTTAAGCATGTTGTGTGGATTAGTATGTGGTCTGTCTTGAATAACATCCCATGCACAGCTGAGAAGAACATGTATTCTGATGTTTTAGGGAGGAACACTGTATAACCATCTACTAAGTGCATTCATTTGCAGATTTGGATTAGTTCGGATATTTCTTGATTGATTTCTTGTCTAGTTGGTGTGTCTTTTTTACCAATAGGTTATTAAGGTCCCCTATTGCAATATGGTTTTCCATGTCTGTTAATATCTTTGATATAGTTGTGTGCAGTGGTATTTGGTACATGCATGTTTATGATTTTTTCCCCTTGCAGTTTTCCCTTAGCAAGGTTAAAGTGACCTTCTTTGACTCTTTTGATCAGTCTTGGCTTGAAGTTCACTTTATTTGTGCTTTTCCTGGGTTCCTGTTGCATGAAGTCTTGTTTCCTATGCTTTGAGTTTCAGTGTATTGATCAGGTTTTTAGTTAATTGTGTTTCTTGTATTCAGCATATGGTTGGTTCATTTTCTTGACACATTCTGCCAGTGTGCTTCTTTTGAATGGTGAATTGAGGCCATTTACAATGATGGTTATAGGTGATAAGTATTGATTTGTTCTTGTCATATTATTTTCCTGTTGTTGGTTTCTTTCTTTTTGTCTCTATTTAAGTGCTTGCTCTGGTTCGTAGTGCTTCCTGTTGTAATTTTTAGAATTGTCATTCATAACTCTTTCTAGAAAACCTTTGAGTAATCTTTATAGGGTTGTTTTATCGGTCATGGATTTCTTCAGTTGTTCTTTGTCATGGAAGTGTCTTATTTCTCCATCAATTTTGAAAGATAATTTTGCAGGATACATCGAACTTGGTTGGACATTGTTTCTTTCAGGATCTGAAGTACTTCTGCTTTACTTGTTTATATTGAGAAGCCTGCTGCAATTCTGATATCTTTCCGTGAGATATTTTCTCTTACAGTTTTTTATATTTTGTCCTAGTGTTGAATTTGTAGAATCTTTACTATTATATGTGTTTTGGGTAGATTTTATTTCCTAGTTTGCTTTTTGTTTTGTTTTGCTTTTGATACAAGATCTTGCTTTGTTATATAGACTGACCATTAACTCATTGTGTAGCTCAGCGTGTCTTTGAACTCATGGTGATTCTTCTTCCTCAGCCTCCTGAGTGCTGGGAGTGTAGGTGTGCACCACCATGACCTGCTTGGGTAGATTTTTTTTTGATCGTAGCTAATTGGAAATGTCTATGCCTTAATCATCTGAATGTGAAATTCTTTTTCCACTTTTGCAAAGTTTTCTACCATTACTTTGGTGACTAGATTTTTTGTGTTGTTTGTACTGTCTCCTGATTTTTCATTGAGTCTGTTCAATCTTACATTATTCTTTGAATCAGCTAGCAGCTGGTGGATTGAGTTTTCATGGTCTATTTTTGTTTTTAACAAATCTTTCTTTTCATGCTCACAAATCAAATTCTGTTGTCTAGATCGAATATTCTGTCCTCACATTGCTTGGTGCTGCTATGTATACTTCTAATGGAATTTTTTTAATCTCCTGGATGTTTGTTTGAATCTGTTTCATAGATTTGATTTTTTTCCTATTTTGGGCATTTATAGTTTCCCTCAGTTGCCTAAACTGTTCTGTTTTTTATGTATATCTTCTCTAGAATCACTAATCATGCCCTTCATTATGCCCATCATCTGCTTGGTTACCTCCACTGATTCCACTTTCGAGCATCCAGATAGGTTGCTTTCAAATGGCTCCACCTCACCGCCCTTTGGGTTTGGATTTTTTTTTCCCTTTTAATGGGTACCAGGAATCGAACTCACGACTGCCTGCTTGCAAGGCAGGTGCTTATGCCTCTGAGCTAAATCCCCAGTCCCTGGGTTTGCTTTTTCGCAGCTGCAGATCTCGAGCTGCGGCTGGCTTCTGTGTCTTCTCTGTTTCTATTTTTAGCTCAGTGAAATTGCTGCTTTAATGCTTGTGTATTGTTTATGCTGCCTTCAAGAACTCTTGGGAAATGACTACTTCTCAGAGATGTCTTCAAGTTGTCGCTGACTTTGGGTGTTGATTCTGTTTTAAGATTCTCCTGGTTCAAATTATTTGGGATGAGAATCTGCTGCTTATTTGGCTTACTAGCTTGTGGTTCTTTGGCCCTGGTTTGTAGAATTGTTTATGATCTGCAGACAGTCTCAGTGTTGGCATGTATGGAAGAACACATGATTAGACTGCTTTCGTCACTTTGGTTAAAATAGCACAATGAGGAAGAATAGCATCCTACACTCCCTAGAAAATGACAACCTTGGGGCCAGGGATATAGCTCAGTGGCACAAGTTCCTTTCTGGGAAATGACAACCTTGGTAACTATTAATTTGCCAATTTTAAACATATGATCAGGACTTGTAGTTATGTAACCAAATCTAAAACAAACTAAAAAATTCTGTACAGTTAATGTCTCTTCATTATGGCCGTTTACCCTCAGGGAAAATGTTTAAAAGGGGTTAGAGGGAAAAAAGGGAACAACAGAAGAAGATAAAGGGATTAGAAGCAAGACTGGAGGACAAAGGAAGATTGTACAGGCTTTGGGAATTGGTGAAGAGATCCAGAGAAAAGAAAGGAAGACAGACAGGAAAAGAAGAAAAGAAACAAAAACACGTAACTTGAAAGATGTTCTGGTATAAAAACAACAAAAAACAATTGAGAAAAAGAAAAGAAATAAAAAATAAACACAAAAATTAAATGTTAAACAGCAAAAAAAAAAAAGTAGAGATAAGAAATGTTCACTTTACAGTGTGTCTCTGCTGTCACTGGTTGACAGAGGGGCCAGACAGAGCCCAGATCTATGTTGACTGATTCCAGCAAACCAGCAGTAGAATTACGGTGGTGGTGGATAATCCCAGCAGGCCTGGGCCTTTAGTTCCCCTGAAGTTCAGACTACTGCATTCTGGCTATGGCCTTGGGCCTGGTTTTCAGCCCACTTCACCCCAAATGACTGCTGCTGACTTAAACTTTGCTCCCTGGACCAACTTGAGCATGGCTTCCTTTCACTCTGACACTTGCAGCCACTAGATGGCGCCAGGCCTCCAGGTGTTCTGAGTTGTGACTTTTTTTTTTTTTTTTTTGGGTAAAAAGACCTTTTATTTTTTTTAATTTAAAAAAAGATTAAGGTAAAAGAGGACATAACAAAACAGGTCAGAACAGAACAATTTAAGCAACATAGTGTTTCATCACAAGACAACTCGACATAACAGTGGCTATCATAGTGTCTCTTTCCTTGAAATATTGAGTATAACTTCATACACTATAGTATCAAACATAACAAGACAGTGTAAAACCATTCAAGAGAATGAAAGTATTTCAGGGTATTCAGAACCAACTAACAGAAAACGAACAATAGTTACTATATTATTTTCTTGTCCATAAAAATTTTTGTTTATACTATCACGTATAATAAAATCCAAAAACATACAACATGATAAAACCGATGGAGACAGAAGAACAAGAGCTTGGTAGGACTTCAAAACAAGATGATATTAAATCAGCACTATCTATTATAATGTCTCATTTTCTTCAAAATAGCTGTTCATACCATCACAGACAGCAAAATCAAACAAGCTGGAATAAAACCATTCCAACTAATGAATGAAAACATTATAAGGCTTCAAAGCAATATAATGGGGAATCATGATCACCACATACTTTTATGTATTCTTACCAATTTTTACATTAGGGAAACTATTTGGTGTTTATATATGTGAGTTTGATTTATTTTGCTGATGAGTATGGTCTCAAGCTGCATCCATTTATTTATAAATCTCAATATGATCATTCTTTATAGCTGAGTAGTACTCTATTGTATAAAAATACCACAACTTTTTATCCACTTCTCAGTTGATGGACACTTAGGTTGTTCCCAAGATCTTGCTATTACAAATTGTGCTGCTATAAACATGGGTGCACATATATCACTGTGGTATGATGTTTTCAGTTCTTCTGGGAATATGCCTAGAAGTGGAATAGCTGGAACAAATGGGACTTCCAATCCCAGCTTTTTGAGAAATCTCCAGACTGACCTCCACAATGGTTGTACCAGTCTACACTCCCATCAACAGTGCAGGAGAGTTCCTTTTTCCCCACAGCCTCTCTAACATTTGTTGTTGGTTTTCTTGATCCTGGCCATTCTTTCAGGAGTGAGATGGCATCTCAGTGTGGTTTTAATTTGCATTTCTCTAATGACCAATGATGATGAACATTTTTTCATGTGTTTATTTACCATTTGTATTTCTTCATCTAAGAATTGTGTATTCATCCCAGATGCCCATTTTTGGAATGGGTCCTTGAATTTTGGGGGTCTGATTTTTTTTAATTCTCTATATGTTTTAGACAGAAGTCCTTTGTCTGAGGGACAGTTCACTAAGATTTTTTTCCCAGTTTGTAGGTTTTCTTTTCACTATGCTGGAGATTTCTTTTGACGTGCAGAAACTTTTTTTTTATTTAAGAGGAAAAAGAGAAAAACACAAAACAAAACAAAGCAGTGTAAGGTTACACATAATACATAACTACAAAAAAAAACATAACAGTAAGAAATCACCTGTTAATAGATTACATATTATCATCTTGGAAATAGTTGCTCAAATCACAGTATCAAAGAATACAAAGTAGACATTCAAACAGAGAGACTGCAAACAGCTGTGTTCAATGATCCAAAAACATTAATATAGTCAGCTATTTAACACCCCTAAACACACTTGCTGTTATATCCGTTAGAGCTCTTTTTTTTTCCTCCCTCTCTTTTTTACAACAAAATTTACACATTTTGGATTTTATTACTCCTTAGTTCTTATTAATTTTTTGGGGGGGGAGAAAATAAAGTCAAATATGGCAAAACAAAGCTGTAAGTCAAAACCAAGGATAGACATAGCACATGATGTAGAACAGAGTACAAGGTTATCAACAATGGTTATCAACGTTGTCTCTTGTTTCCTTAAAAAGAATTGTCTATCTCATTAGATATTATAAAGTTGGACAAAACAGTGGAGAACAAGACCAATAAAACTTAGGCATTGTGAACATTACAGGACTTCCAAAGGAGACAATAGTCAAACCAGAATGGGCATCTTTGTGAATCTTATTGCCTTCAAATTAGTTGCCTATACCCTCAGACTTGCTACTATCGCACAGAATGGAACAGAGTCTAATCAGTCAAAACAAGATCGTGGTGTGACTTCTGTTGCCCCTTTCCTGAAAGGCTGCTGAGCAGTCGTCCTTTCCTGGGGGACGTGTGAACCTGAATAGCTCACAACCCCTGCAGTCCACAGAATCCACTGCTCTGTTCTCCCAGTGTGTTTCTCCATGGAAGCCCCTTGGGTGACCGGTAGTCCCTGTGCCTCTGGGGGTTCAAGGCGTCCCTCGATTTCCCAGAAGATGGGCTCAGGGAGAAAACAGTGCTTGCCACTTCCCTGCTCTGCATTCTGGTCCCCTCTTCATTCTCCTCGTAGGCTGTAATTCTCACCTCAGATCCTTTCAGGGTCCCAGGAACCAATTCCCTCCTCCTCTTCTTCTTCTCATTGCTGTATTCTGGTGTCCGGATTTCAAATATTTGAGAGACTGTTTCTCTGTTCACCACTCTGCCATCCTCCTGCAAGTGCAGCAGTTATTTAATTTCTATGTACGTTGCAATCCAACAGCTGTATTGTTTTGTAGAGACCAGCAGAATAAAGATGTATTAATAGAATGGGTTTTAGACTTTTAAATATATATACTGAGAAGAGATGGACCTCTCATCTATGTTACAGAAATTACTTCCTAAGTTATTTAGAGTTAGAGAAATTGCTTCCTAAGTGGGAGGCAAAGCAGGAGAACCGGTCCTCCGAATGGCAGTTAGAGGAGGACAAAATTTGCAACACTCACAGAGAAAATTTCAAGAGAGAAACATGAAATGAAGAAGTTGCTCTGAGCCCTTGCTTGGCTGGGGAGGACAAATGTTGTGTTTGAGAATTAGGACTTTGAGTGCTACTTGTCTCTTCTGAACAAGCCTTGCTGGTGACGCTGCTGGTGCCAGGGTCTTGAGCCTTCCTCAAGGGAGAAGGTGAGACATCTTGGGTTTGCAGGTACCATGTGGCTGAGTCCTGTGAGGGGATGCTGCAGAGGACTCACCAGTACCAGCCTTGATCCCAGCAGCACCTACCTTTCCACAGGAAATGTCCACTGCATGGAGATGCTGAGAAGCCCACATGGTAGGAGCCATGAATTTTGACCATGCTGGGGAGGGGAGCAGAGGGAAGGCTCGGGAGGGGCCTGGGCTGAGAGCAGGGGCTTAGGAGACCAATAAGAGACCTAGGGGCCCTGAGAGCAAACAGTGGCAAAGCTGGCCCTGCCCTCTCCCAAGAAGGGAAGGAGCCCAGTCCCTGGTTAGGAGCTGGACTTACAGGCAGTATATGAAGAACAGAAAGTAGCCTCCGATAATGCATCTGATTGATGTGTGAGTGGATGACACCACTGAGGTGTAACTTGGAGGGTCCTTTAGACCACATACAGAAAAGCAGGTCTTCCTCTGTATCCCAGAGCTCCCTCCTGGTCATTGAGACATGCGTCGTCCTCCCTGTCTTTGCTCCTGGGCTTATGGTGCCCATAGAGAGTAAGAACAGAGCCAAGGCAGACAAGCCGAAGGGATGGCGGCCACCTGCACCTTCTACAATGAACAGGAGACACAGCTGCTCTGGGAACAGATCCTGGTGGTGGGGAGAGACATGGCAGCTGCTGGCCCTCCGTTGGGAGGCTCAGGCCTGCACTTATTACAGGAGCCTGCTAGGTGTCCCCGTGGCCCACGTAAGTAAGCACTTGCTCATGCAGAGTCCCTGGGAGCAGCGAGGCTGCGAGGCTGTGTCCATGGACCTCGGGGGGATATCCTTGGTGACAGTCAGGCAGAGGCTGAGGCATCTCAGCCAGTACTGAGCCTTCTCCTCTCTTTGCAGCTCTTCAGGAGCAGGAAGAAGAGGAGACTGAGGCCTTCTCAGCCTAGGCAGGGAGCTGCTGGCCAAGGGGCCAGGCGCAGAGCCACTGGAGCTGCTGGAGCCTGAGGAGGAACTGATGCTGGTGGACTAAGCAAGTGATGTGGAGAAGACTGCAGCCAGTGTGAGAGACTGCAGCTGTTGTGTCTCCTGTGTCCCTACCTGGAGCCAAGAGTGGGCTCCTGAAGGCAGCTCTTGCCTCCTGGGGTTGCCTGCCAGGCCTTGCCCTGCCCACCCAGGCCTAGCTCTGTCCCCCTGCTCCCACACCCCCTATTCCTGCAGCTTCATGAATAGAGGAGGGGCAGTTTCTCCAGCCCCAATTACTCCTGTCCCACTGTATCTACTGCAGCACCAGGTACCTCCCCTCTTCTGTGACTCATTCACCACAGGACAGACACAGTATCCCCAGTGTCCGGAAGCATGGGGACCCATGACACCTGTTTCAGCCTCCAGAGGGGCAGGTATGACCTCCAGGCTGGCTACTTAGAAGGGAGCTGGTTGGGGCAGGTGGGAGGGTCAGAGGTGGCCCTGCCTGGAGGGGGCCAGTGTGGGCACCACAGGGACACAGGTTGGGGACTCAGGTAGAGCTGGGGGCTATGTCTCCATGGCAAGGGCTGCACAGGTCCCCAGGAGCTGTTATGTAAGGAGAAAGCTGTTGTAGTTAGGTGAGGCGTGGTCCTACTGAGGAGCTGCCTGTGCAGTGTGCTGGTGCAGCAGTAGGCATGCACACATGGACCAGCAGAGAGGAGGCAGAGACAGAAGTGCAGGGGATGGGGAGGTGGCAACTTCTGTGGGCCCCATAGGCCAGGGAAGGGGCGAGCATCCTCCAGGGAGAGCAGGAGGCCAGAAGTCATAGCTCTTCCGAGGTTGTGAACATCTCTTCAGTTGCCCACATCGGTCCCTGGCTGGGTCAAGGTCTGGCACGACAAGGCCGATGAACCCCTCTCCGTCAGTGACACTGCTGTCCCTGAGCCTGAGTGTAACTGAGGCTGCAGCCCCTGGGGATGCAGAGGGACAGGTGCAGCTCTTGCGGATCAGGATCCCCAAACGCTGCTGTACCCTGGCTACCCTGCTCGGCTCTGCAACAGATCTCTCCTCTTGCTTGGGTCAGGTACTGACCTCCCACACTGTCCCCAGGGTCCTTCCCTCCTCCCAGCAAAGGTCCCCAGCTCCTGCAAGTCCCAGCCCAGTGAATGCCGTGGCCTCGATGTTGGCACCCCCGCATTGTGGAAGTTCTGCTCATGTTGGAGTCTGTCATTGTGTTGTCCTCTTCACTAGGCCTGGACTGCTGGATGGCCAGAGCCTCCTGCAGACAGACGCCAAGTGCTGTTCCTGCACCCTTCATGCTCAGTCACACGGCGGCCCTTTCTTAGAGTTATTTTTGTTTTGAGTCCAGGACCCTGGGTAATGACTTGGGCTTGGGGACCCAGAGTACCTTCCCCTTCCTCCCCACACTCCCTGGGCTGCACAGACCCAAGTGGCAGGGCAGGTGGGGCTGGAGCTTGTGGGGGTGGCAGGCAGCACCCCAGTGGTTGTGGGGCGCCTTGATGTGGTATCAGGTCTGCTGGCTTTTGGCCCTGAACCCCCACCAACTAGGTCTGTGTCTGGGGAGGAGGGCAGTGCTCTGGGCTTGTCACTCGCTGTCCCTCGCTTAGCTGAGTTGGTGAGGAGAGACTGGTGTGTTCTGTCCCAGAGGGTGGACCAGGATGAGGAGGACCTGGAGGAGGAGCACATCATAAAGGTGAGACGCCCAGCCTGGGGCATGTGTATAGGGCTTTCCCATGCGAGGACCACTTTTCTCTCTTGCTGTCCTCACTCTGAAGTTCCAGAGGAGAGTGAGCATCGGCCTCAGCCTCCACCTCACACTTGGGGTGATGCGTGGGAGTGGCCCCTGGCCCATGTTGTCCCTGGGAGGTGAGGGTGAGGACATGGCAGTCCCGAGCCCCCAAGCCCTATGCTCCAGCAATGTCACCAGGCCTGGATGGTGTCGCCGGGCTGGCCTTCCTTGGTGACATCTGATGCAGGTTGTGCTGCCTCCTTTGGAACTGCAATTGCAGTCACTGTCTCTTCCTGCAGGCTCCAGGCCTGGATGCTCCGAGAGCACCTGGGGCAGTTCTGTGCCCCCTTTGACCTCCTCTTTGCTCTGGGCAGATTTACTACTGCAGCCCGACACACTCCCAGGTGGCCCAGGTCATGCAGAGAGTTCAAAAGAGCCCCTTTGGTAAAGATATCAGGCTGGGACATGGAGCAGCTGGTGACCCTTGGGAGGGACACCCGGGCCTGCCCCTATTACGGGAGCCAGCTGTGCCCAGGTGAGAGCATGCTTGTGCAGGGGTTTTTGCTCTGTAGTCTGGGAAGACACCCCCCAAATGGCAACGTTGGCCAGCTCTGATGGGTCCAAGGGCGGGAGGCCAGTCATTGGTATGGAACCCTAGACTAAGTGGGTGATCATGAAGAAACTGAGGCACGCTTCTCCTCCCTTCCTCAGTCTCCTCCTTAAATCTGGCCCTGCGTGCGTGAGGTGAGTATAAGGAGTGGTAGACCTGCTGATGGATGCACAGGAAGAAGCTGGGCAGTCAGGGACCTGAATTCCTCAGCCAACTTTGCCTTTGTAGTGTCCCACTGAGGTCATTATGTGTTGTATGTGAAGTTCTTTGACTGCCTTGTGTGATCACTGTATGTGAGCTTCAGTGCTCACATGTGAACTAGGACCTTATGCTTCTGGGGTTCTGAGTACTTCTGATTGTTCATCACTGTTTTTTACTGGAGAATGTGTTTTCTCTTGTGCAGTACTCGAGACTGAACCTAGGTCCTTTGAACTGAGCTGTATCACCCCCACCCTTTGTTGTTGTTTATATTTTTAAAAAAAATTTTAAGACAGGGTCTTATCACATTGTTGCCCAGGCTAAGACAGAACTTGCCATCTTCCTGTCTCAGCTTCCCAGGGTGCTGGGATGACACATGCACCACCATACCTGCCTTTGAAAATCTTTATAACAAAATGTACCTAAAATTGACAAAGTACGAAAGTTTGATTACTGCCCTCCACTCCTCCACCCTCAGCTGAGGCAGAGTTTATTGAGCTGAGTAGCAAATGAGGAATCTGAGCCTCCGAAGTTACACAGCTGTCACAGAGTCACACAACTCTGTGAGTGGCAGCAGCTCCAGCACTGCAGATCATAGCTGATTCCTGGGCTTTAGAGCTGCATGGGGGCTTAGGTGAGGTCAGCAGCAGAGATTCCCCAGTTCTTTCTCATCCTTGATCCCCTTCTGAGTCTCTCAGCTCCAAGCCTCCTGTGTCCGTACTTCTGAGACAGGCTGGGGATGCAGTTACAGTTCTACACAGTCACTTTCTCTCCCAGATTTCCCTAAACATGGATGATCCAGGCAGGGAATAACACAATTCCCATCAGGACTGAGGGGAGCAGGCAGGTTCTCCATGGGACCAGCCTGGCCACCACCCCAGCAGCCTGCTCTCTCCCCTCCAGATGGTGGTGCTGCCCTACCTGATGCTCCCACATGTGGCCACACAGCAGGCTGTGGGCATCTGGCTGCAGGGCCAGGTCATCATCATAGATGAGGCACACATCCTGATCTACGCCATCACGAGCATCCATGGCACAGAGGCTAGTGGGTCCAGCTGGGTTGGCCTGCATGGGGCTTCAGGCCATGGACCCTTCCCCCGAGACCCCAGAGCTTGATTCTTCCAGGGACAGCACTTGGCAGAGCTTCACAGAGGCTGCTGGTTGGATGGGAAGGGGGCCATAGAGCAGCAGGGGTCTCGGGTCGCTGGTTCTTGTTACTCTCTTGTGTTGCTCAGGTGCACTTGGGGTCCCCACAAGCTTCTCTTCCTACTCCTTAATGTCCTGTGTGCTGCGTTATCTGCTTCTGCCCTTCTTGCTGACCCTCAGTGGGGCCGAAGTCCTGACTGATGCTGGGAGCCTGGGGACTCAGAGGGTGAGGCTCGTGCCCAAGGTCACACAGTGCAGGAATGGGGAGCAGAGATGGGACCGCTGGCTTCACACCAGCTGAGCAGGGCCCAGGTACTTTAGGCTGCAGTGTGGTGTTTGCCATGTGAAACCCCAGGTCTTTCCCCATTGGATGGAAACCAGCAGGGAGTTTCCTTACCTGAGGGTTTCAGCCTCTCCCTTTGCCCAGCCTGAAGTGGCTGCACACAGACCAGAGCTTCCTGTGCCCTCAGCTCTGTCAGCCCCAGGGTCATAGACCCACACTGTATGGGTTCCTGGCTTCTGAGACCCATGCTTGTGACAGATCCTGTGAGTCCCAAGCTGGCATTTTCTGCACATGGCATCAGTTCTCCCTGGCCCAGTGCTCAGCTGCTTGTCCAGAGCCTGGTCTGACCTCAGCCTGTGCTCCGTGCTCTGTCCCCAGCTCTGCCTGGCCCACTCCCAGTTGGTGCAGTACATGGACCTGTACAGGTGGGGCGTGCCTCGGGGTTAAGGGAAGGTCCTGGTCACTTTGGCTTACAGAGAGTGTGCCTGGCTCATCTTCCCATCACGGTCCTCTGTCCTTGGGGTGTGCCTCAAGGGGCCCTGCTTGAGACAAGACTGCTGGCTCTGGGAGCCAGCCTGTCTTTTTCCTGTGGTGGTGATAGTTTGTGATTCAGCTGGGCCAGGTAGTGGGGACCTGTAGGGAAGCACCAACTCGAGTCCTGCAGGTTTCTCAGCAGGAAGCATCTGAAGGTCAAGAACCTGATGTACATCAAGAAGATTCTGTATTTGCTGGAGCAGTTTGTGGCCCTGCTGGGAGGTAGGTAGGCACTTTCCCAGACCTTGCCTTTTCCTTGGCTGCCAGGGACCCAGAGATCTCCCGTGGGTATCAGCTGTGTCTTGGTCATTGATCTGTGAGATTCTCCTATCTTCTGCTGAGTCCAGCAGTCCAACCTCACAGCCTAGTGCATTTGCCTATATTCTGTGCCCTTTCATTGTTTTCTTTTTGGTACCAGGAATCAAACTCAGGACTCAGGACTTTCACTTGCCAGGAAGGCATTGTGCCCTGACCCCGCTGTGTCCTTCCTCCCACCAACTCTTCTCCACTGGTGACCTGGTGACGCAGTGTGTGAGATTCTGTGAATGGGTTGCGCCTGGCAGCATCTACAGTGCCCTGCATGGCCTCAGTTTCATTTTTCCCATGACGGGAGCAGCCTATGTGTTTGAACCCAGTTTATAGATCAGTCACTGAGCAGAGACCAGGTGCTTTTCGTGTGACCCTGCTGCAGACTCCTGGCCTGGTCGTAAGTTGTGCATCTGTGCCTGTGAAGGCGGGGAGCCAGTGAATCTGTGCAGAGCGATCTTAACCCACATGGGCTCCCGTTTCTTGTGCCTTGGCCACTGCAGCCCGTAGCCCTGGCTCCCTGCACTGTACACAGTGGGCGGCCAGCTGAGATGCCCAGGATGAGGAGAAAAAGGAAGGAAACTGTTTTCTTGCACACCAGGCCCACAAGGCCACTGGAACCTCTGTTCTCTCTGTGTGTCTCTGCTTGCCATAAATGACCAAAAGCAAAGCAGCCACGGGAGCGTGCTGAGACGCGAAGGCTTAGTTACACGAGCAGTGTGGAGATGAGAAAGCGGAAGTGGGTGGTGGGTGACTGCACCCTGACCTGTTTGTATGTTTCTCTGAGGGAATATCAAGCAGAACGCCAACACAGAGCATCTCGCAGACAGCTGAGGGGTCAGCTACTATGTCCCTGTGACACTGGAAGCTGGGCTAAGAGCAGGCTCCCAAGCCCTCTTGCTGTCTCCGCCTCCTCTCTGCTCTTGAGATGGAGCTAAATACCATCAAGGATTCCTCTTTCAGAGCCAGGTGGACAGCATCAACCTGTTCAAGGTAGAGCTGCCACTTTTCCATGCAGGCCCACCACGTGTCCTTGTTGGTGCCAGCTGTGGGCACTGCTGCTTTCAGGTCACAGAAGGAATAAAAAGCAGAGACCCTGTCAAGCAGCAGGCTGAGGACTGAGGATCCAAAACACAGATGTGGGAAATTACTGGCCCCTTAAAGCATTGTATATCCAGGAACTGACCTTCAGTCTGGGCTCGGGCTCAGTGAGAACAGGAGTCTTTCTAGGACCTCAAGGGTCACAGTGGCGACCACAAGTTCCCCTACTTCTCTTCCATCTCACCCCAGAGCCTCAGCTCTATTCACAGCCTCTGACCTTCGCTCCCCCTCACCCTGTACCTCTGGGTCTTCTGCCTGGTGAATAGACACTGTCACTGTGGAGTCACTTAGTGACTCCACAGCCTTAGCCACCCCTGTAAACAGAACACATGCTGAGTTGTGAGGAGTGACAGTTGGGGGCCACATGACAGCACCCTAAGCTATGGGCATAACAGTCCCCACACCAAGCAGCCAGGAAAGCCTTATGTTTTGCCCACTGATGCTCTGGGCATTGCCTTTCTAGGGGATTCTTGGCTGGAATTACAGATACGTAGTCTTGGGAAGACACAGGACACCAGCAGGCATTTAAGTAGGGTAGAAATGATGCGTTTGAGAAGCTCCTTTCTTTTTGAGTGTGTAGGGGGTTGGGTCTTTTGTTTTTTGGTTTCTGTCATCTCTGATACTTAGTTATACAGGGATCTCTTGGTTAATGTTTCAGTTTCCGTATGAAGAGTCCCCTAACACTCTTGTATGGAGGGCCTGATTCGCAATGCAGTAGAGTTCAGAGCTGGAGTCTAGAAAGGTCAGTGATTCCTGAGGGATCTCAGCTCATCAGTGGATTGATCTGTTGAGTTCAGAACTGGGGGACCATGAAGAGGTGGGCCCAGGTGGAGAGAGTAGGTCATGGAGGAAGGAGGGGAGGAGACATGTTTGATCATGTCTTGCCCTTTCCCCATGCTCTTGCTCTCTGATTGCCTTCTCTTTGAGATGAAGTATCCTGCTTTCCTGTGCGATGCTTTTCCACCATATGATTCTGCCTTGAAGTTGGTTGTAGCCATGAACCAAGACATGTGAAGTGAAGAGCCCAAATCAATATTTGCTGCTTTGAGCCACGGAAGTCAGGTATTTTGTTCCAGGAGTGAAAAGCTGAGTAATAGAACCCCAGAGAAGTGGGATTGTTGGCTGTGATGATGGGATGGCCAGTGATGTGATTCAGAAGCCTTCAGTTTGTGGAAGTAATTTGGAAAGGTTTAGAAACCCATGCTAGAGAAGCTCCAGAATGTGGTAAGTGGAAGTGAATGGACAGTGTTGAGGGGGAGTTTAGAGGACCAGAGTGCCCATAGAATGAGAACGGATTATGTCCATCAACTTCCACATGCAGAGAAGGATACAACTTGAAGTCAGACGAGAGGCCATTCATGTTACATTCTGGCAAAGAAATTGTCTATATTTTATCCATGCACTAAAAATTTGCAGGAGGCTGAAAGGTGAACTAGTTTACCTAGTGGCTGAAATGTCAAGGCAGCACAACTCTCAGACTGTGTCACAGTAGGGATCCACTGACAAGCTCAGTGGCTGAGTGTGATGTCCGGGGCTGGGTCCTACTGTTATTCTTGGCCCTGGCTTCTCCTTTCTGTCTTTGCTTCCTGGATACTGTGAGCTGGGAACCCTTTCCTCCACTATTTTCTTCCTGAGGCCATCTCTGCATCCAATGGTGGCCTGAAAACATGACATGAAAGAAACCTTCCTTCTTTTAGTTATGGATGACAGTACTGTCTCAGAGTTGTGAAAGTGACTTCTACAGCGCAGGAGGGTGATATGTGACAGACTCCCTGCAGGAGCCACTGAGAGGTTGATGTGTGAAGCCATGTGAAAGAGGCCAAAGCTTCGATGGAGACCCCTAAACCTGAAAATGCTAGGAATGTGGAATGTGGGCTAAGGGATGATGTGGGTAAGGAACCCAGCCAGCTCTAGAGAGAGGCTATGTGGCTGCAGCTGGCAAGTCATAGAGGTGGAACCACACAATACCTTTGGGGTTCATGTACTGTCACCTTGTGCACAGATGTCAGTCATGGAGTTCCCAGATTTAATGTTTGCCTTGAAAGAGTTTTGTCCTACTTCCATCCAATTCTTTTCTGCCTCATACTCAACACTTTTGCTTTGAGAGTGTTGACACTAGGTATAAAGTTTACTGGCTGTTTTACATTGGGAGTGTGTATCACACATCTGGAATCTTACAGGGGTTTACAGGTAAGAGTTGCTTTAATTCTCAGAGGAGACTTTGGATGTGGGGTTTTGAGAAATGCTGAGAACTTTTGAGACGTTAGCAACACTTTGTCATAGACTAAATTCATTTTCCATAACAAAACGCACAAGAGGCCTTGGGGGCCAGGAGAAGAATGTTATAGTTTGGATAAATGTGATCTTCAAATGGCTCATGTGTTCAGGGAGGGGGCGGCATTTGGAGGTGATTAGATAATGTGGCACTGATCTCATCAATGGATCGATTCACCAGTGAGGCCATCACAGAATGGGTGACTAGAGAGGGCAGGCCCTAGGTGGAGGGAAGGGCCCTTGGGTATGCCTTTGGAATGTTTCTCTTCCTTGCCTTTACCATTTCCTAGCTGCTGTGAGGCAAACCTCTGAAACCAAGAGCCAAAATAAACTTTCTCCTTCAAACTGTGTGTGCCGTCATTTTGTTCTGCAATACAAAGCTGTGGTCCGAATTAAGTCTGTCTCTGAATCTTAGTGCTGCATAACTGGGAATAGCAGTGTCTGAGGAAGGGTAAGAAACGCTTGGCTACCTTCTGTGGTCTCCCCACATTCTGTCCACAGCTGAATGCAGCACTCTATGAAAATTCTATCCCAAGTGTCTGACTTAGTGTATCAGCTGTTTCCTGCTGGAATGCTGACATTTCAATGCACTGAAAGTATAAGGAACAAAATGTACCCATTTTGGGTTTTATTACTCCTTAGTTCTTATTACTTTTTTTGCGGGGGGAGAGAATAAAGTCAAATATGGCAAAACAAAGCTGTCAGTCAAAACCAAGGATAGACATAGCACATGATGTGAAACAGAGTACAAGGTTATCAACAATGGTTATATTGGTCTTGTTCTCTACTGTTTTGTCCAACTTTATAATATCTAATGAGATAGACAATTCTTTTTCAGGAAACAAGAGACAACGTTGATAACCATTGTTGATAACCTTGTACTCTGTTCTGTCTATCCTTGGTTTTGACTGACAGCTTTGTTTAGCCATATTTGACTTTATTCTTTCCCCCCCAAACAAGTAATAAGAACTAAGGAGTAAAAAAATCCAAAATGTGTAAATTTAGTTGTAAAAAAGAGAGGGGATAAAAAAGAGCTCTAACGGATATAACAGCAAGTGTGTTTAGGGGTGTTAAATACCTGACTATATTAATGTTTTTGGATCATTGAACATAGCTGTTTGCAGTCTCTCTGTTTGAATGTCCACTTTGTATTCTTTGATACTGTGATTTGAGCAACTATTTCCAAGATGATTATATGTGATCTATTAACAGGTGATTTCTTACTGTTAGGGTTTTTTTTTTTTGTAGTTCTGTATTACGTGTACCCTTATACCGCTTTGTTTTGTTTTGTGTTTTTCTCTTTTTCCTCTTAAATAAAATTTAAAAAAAATGTCTCTTGTTTCCTTAAAAAGAACTGTCTATCTCATTAGATATTATAAAGTTGAACAAAACAGTAGAGAACAAGAGCAATAAAACTTAGGCATTGTAAACATTACAGGACTTCCAAAGGAGACTATTGTCAAACCAGAATGGGCATCTTAGTGAATCTTATTGCCTTCAAAGTAGTTGCCTATACCCTCAAACTTGATACTATCATACAGAATGGAACAGAGTCTAATCAGTCAAAACAAGATCGTGGGAGTATTACAGGACTTCAAAACAAGTTAATAGTAAATCAAAAAAAGTTACTATTATATATCCTGCTAATTTTTAAAATTTTTCCCCTTAATTAAAAAAAACATAAAAAATAACTAAATAATTTTTTAATGAATAAAGGAGAGATTGAGATAAAACAGGACATAACAATATAACAATACAGGTCAAAGCATGACTGTTTCAGCAACCTAGTGCTTCACCACCAAATAACCCAACTTAATAGTAGTTACCATAGTGTCTGTCTTTTTCCTTGAAATATTGGAATAAAACTTCATATACTATAGCTTCAAGTATTTCCATATCAAGAAGCCCAGAATAAAGTCTTTCCAATTAATAAGTGATAAAAAAAGAAAGTATAAAAAGAAAACCATGATAATGGATGTATCCCTACACAGTGAGGTACACAATCACATCTCCAATGACATTGTCTCCACCCTTCCCTCATCACCACTCCCCTGTTCTACTCCAGCCAAACTGTTTCCTCGGGGTAGGTTCTTGCATGGCAAGATAGCTGTTAGCATCCCATTTATTAGTATCTGTCCAAATGCCTTTTATATGAGTACCTTTCCTCTCCTGTTCTGTGAATGGTAAGTTTTCAGACCCTTCACCTCTTGTAACAGAAGATCCATTACCAATTTGTTAGTTTCCCAGGTAATACTTCTGGTTACAGCTGGTCACTGTGAAGCATAGCTGGTTACTATGATGCATATTGTGAGATCTAATACCCAGTTTACAATGCATTCTGCCTTGAACTTCCTTCTTTCTTATCCCATATAAGCCCTAGACCACTAGATATCAGGACCTGATATTTTGGGGATGATCCCAATGAGTGCCTGCTGACTTAAATAAATCTGTCTTCAAATACTGGGTGTTGTTCTGGTGTTTTTGGCTGCTGTAGCATCTGGTGCATCAGCTGGGAAGATCAAGCATGTTGACCTCTTTGGTCACCTGTGATGGCCCTCTTGCATGGAGCAAGGACCTCTCCAGGTCTTGACAGGAAAGTGCATCTTGAAGATTTTTTGAGTCCTCTCAGAGGTCGGGATACCTGGCTTCATATTTGAGTGGGTCACATAGCACCCCAAGGGGAGGAGGATGCAGTCTGTTTGTCTGTCTGTGCATTCTAATGTGATCCTTGGCAGCATTATTCTGTAAGTCCTGCTCAGCTTGAGCAGAAGGGGAGTCTAATCAATTCTCCTGAGGGAAAGGGTAGAATGTTTAACTTGTGAGTGCCTGTTGAAGGAGTGTGTGAGTGAGTGGAATGGACACTAAGCAAAAATGTATGAATGAAAATCCTCCTGAGGTGCATTTAAGAAAAGGCAGAATGGTGCTGGGCTTACTGAATGAGGCCAGGTTCCTTTGGTTTTCCAGCATCACCTCCCTGTACAGTGATGCTGGGGATTCCTGGAGGAGGAGCAATGCCCACTCCTCCTGGTAGAAGTCCATGTCTGCAAGCTGAAAGGTTCCCAGGTCCTAAACCATTGAAAACCTCATGGCTCCATCCAGTATCCTCCATTATGGACAGGGAGGGGGCAGAGGCTGACAGACCCAGGGAAGAAAGTACAGAGGACAGGATGTGTGGAAGGGCTTAGCACTCTTATCTTCAGCTTTAGGGCGCAGACTTTACTGCTCACCTACTGTCTAATTGTGTTGCTTCGAAGGTCCAGTGTGATGCTATGCAGGGCATCGCTCCTGGTCATATTGGAGGCTCCAGGAGTCCAACCTCCTTCAAGCAGCAGAGTTGAGCACAGTCCAGAGACAATGCAAAGACAGCAGAAACATTTAGTAAATGAATGATGATTTGAAAGAACTTAGACTCACCTACAACCAGCATGTCAGGAGCTCACTGATGGGTCTCCTTCCTGGTGCATGCTTTCTCATCAGAGGCTGGGTACAGGGAGGACTGAGCTGGGGAGGATGAAATAAGTCAAAAGAATCCAGGTTATCCCACGTTCTGGAGCCTTCTCCCCCAGTCTGATGGTAGAAAGCCCAACTAGTACATAACACATGCACATACCATGCACACTCACAGCACACACGTCCTCCTCATGCAGACACTTACAGCTTCCATGAGAAACCAGGGTCCATCTCATGACAGCCAGAATACAGGGCTTAAGGCTCTGGATGACTATGCCTAATTCACAGATGAGGAAAGTAAGATTGTCAAGGAATCGTTTTTATCAGATTTACAGAAGTATTAAGTGTCATTCTCCCACACAGGTGACACTCAGGACAAACCCCAAACCTCCAAGTCCCAAACTGCAAAAGCTGCCCATCAGACCAAGGATCCTGGGTTCCCATATCCACTCTCACTATATCCAGGATCCCATCCCTGTGCCTCTGTATGGGCAGGGCTGCCAGGACTCCATGTTGCCAGCCCTCAATTTGAGATCTTCTTGCCTTTAAATTTGAGGCAGGGTGCCCTGGCTGGATTTCGACTTGTGATTCTCTTGTCACCTACAACCTGGCATTACAGATCTAGGTCACCACTGTTGGATTCACTCACTACTTTAAAAAGAAAAATTACTGAGTTAAGGTTTAAGAAGTGCTTAGCCCTGACTGGATTTACCTGATTTCCATCTGGCCATCTGTCAGCTCATTTGGCTAGAGACAGATTTTATGCTCTCATCAGACTCTGCAACCTTGTCATGCTGAGATCCGGTACTGAATGCTAAACAGTTCCTACAGTTCATTTAGGACTCCAGACTCAGGCCAGGGGACCCTTTCACGGGGACAATGCAAACAGCTGAGTGGCATGTTGCTTGCTCCCCCATGACAGGCCTTCCTCTTCCGGTTCTGCGCAGAAGCGTTTATGTCTCAGCTTGCGGGCTTGCTCTGTCTGTGGCAGTTAGGGAGAGGGGAGGTGTCGCGTGTGGGGACGAGGCGGGTCAAGGGCCGCGCAGCTGTTCTCAGGGGCCAGAAGTTTCAGTTGGCTTAGTGGATTCAAGACGGGCCCCCCACTGGGTAGACACGGAGTTGGGGGAGAGGCCCAGGGCCAGCAATCGGGTTTTGGAGTGTTGACTGAGCATGGATGAGAGGGCGGGAACTGAGATGTTTGCAGGACTAGTTCTGGGGTCCGAGGGCGGGGCCAGCTGTGGTCCAGATACCAGGTTTACTGGGTTAACGTGTAGTAAATGTGGACAGCGTGATGGGCCTGGGATGGGGTTGGGTTCAGAGGCTTGGCGGTGAGACTCTCAGAGTAGGCCAGACTGCACTGGATTTATCAGATAGCGGGATGGGAACAAATCCTAAACTTTACTTCTGTCCCTGTCCTCATTCACACACCCTGTGGAGCAAGACAGGCTTTCAGGGCTTTTCTATGTATGAATTTTTAATCCTTTTAATTGCTTTCAGAAATGGATCATAAGACATCTCACCAACTTTTTTCCTGGAGCTAGTAGGTAAGCCTCTAATTACCTCTTACACTAAGATTCTTTGTTCTGGAGGAGCTGCCCTAGACTATACGTAAATATATAGGAAAGGTTCAATTTTACAAGTCAGTAAAATAGCCTCATTCCTACTCCTGTTTCTCAGTCGGTGTGCTCAGGTATAAACTATCATTTTCCCCTGTGTGTCTCCAGGTGCAGAGAGAGATTGTGTGTGTGTGTCTGTGTGTGTGTGTGTGTGTGTGTGTGTGTGTGTGTGTGTGAGAGAATGTTAGAGTCATTCATTTAGTAAATCCTGCTGGACACCTCCGTAATCACTGCTTTAGGTGCTGTGGGTATTAACTGAATGAAACAAATTTCCCTGCCCTGACGTAACTTGCATTTCACTTGGGAGGCTGAGGACGGATGCACACGAACTAGAATTCCTGACATTCAAGGCACTTGTGAGCACAAGGAGGAAAGAGGAAAGGGCCTGAGAACAGTCTCAAGCGATCTTCCCCTTGGCTGCTGCTCCCCGCTTCTTTATCACACTGGGCCTCTCCTCTCCTTGGTCACCTGTGTCCTTGTCACACACATCGCCAGCCACAGCCTGTCCTCCTTCAGTACACAGCATCTGCTCTGATTGTGGGCAATAAGGACGGCTGCAGGGAGGGTGTCGTGTCCTTGGATTTGGGAGCTTGGAAGCCACAGCAGCTGCACGGGTGAGTGCTTTGCTCATTTTCACTGCCCAGCTCCTGTCTGGGATCCGTGGTGTGGGAAACTTCATAAGCATGGATGCCCCGGAAATGGAGGTCCAGGAAAGGAGTTGCTGATTGCATCTGAAATGACTTTTAGATTCTGAACAGGGAAAACGGGCATCTTTTTCAGTTCTTCCCAATTTTGAATGTGTTACAGCCACTAACTGACTCAGTTCTTTCTAAAGAAAGCCTTTTGACATGTGATTCTCATGAAATGCGCTGCATTTCATTTAGGTTCATTGCTAGGCAGTTTATGTATATTTACTTTTAATTTTTGTCTTCTCCTTACCCCTGCTTTTTTCTGGTGGTTTTGTTTTGGGGGAGTTTTGAGACAAGGATCTTACTGTGGAGTGGAGACTATCCTGGAATTCACTATGTAGCCAGGCTCATCTGAAGCTCCTGGTCCTCCTGCTTCACCTTCCTGGGTTATGGCCATTCACCATCAAGCCTGGCTTATTTATTTCCTCTTTGAATTTTTTGATAAGATTTTTGTATGCAAGGAAGAATTGTGTGAGAATTTTACAGAAGAATCCTGGATAGAACTCCAGTCTATATGTGAATCAAGCTTGCCCAGTATTCACATTTTCCCCATTTACTTTATACTCACACTTTATACATACCTATACCATGGGCATTATGTTCACAATCTCCCTTACACATGACTTTCATAATAAAAAGGGTCATTTTCTTGCAGTAATTACCAGAGTGTTTTGCAGTGCTATTATCTCACACAAAGCCCACATTCACAATTCATTGATTTTCACAAAGACCTCTTCTATAGCTTCGTTTTTCATGTGCCAGGTTCTGGTCCAGGATCATGTCTTGAATTTAGTTGTTGAATCCCTTCAGTACTGATCTGGAAGTTTTTCAGGTTTTTTCTCTCATGTAATTACCATTTTTGAACCAGGAAGACCAGATATTTTGTAGAATGTTTTAGGATGTTGCTGAAGCTGGTACTTCTTCTGGCAAGATACAAGTTTGATATATGTGTGTATACTTCATGTATAGGCATATGTATACATAGTACCATGTGAAAATGTGCACACACATATGTATAAACATGGAGAGATACTGGTATGTAGCTACATATTTAAATGTTTATGTATGTACATATGGTTGGCATAATTTGCATGCTTTAAAATTTGTATTAAAAACTATGACTTGATACTTGAATTCAAGTCCAACAAAACAAATCATTCTAAGTCCTTTGTCTTTCTCATCTCGCACCATTTTCTCTAAGAGTGATAATCATGGGTGTTAATACACTTACAACTCTTCAGTTTCATCATGAGTGAAAAATAATTTCATGGGGCCAAGTCACTTTTTAAAGTCTGTATTTTTATTGGTACAAGCTTGCAGTATACAGTGATTACGATCATTGTGGAAAATTGGTATATGTACTTAACACATCTCAATTTCTATCCTCTTTTCTTCTAGCCCTCTTTAAAAATTTTTTCAGCATCATTTCATTTATCAAGATAAGCATGAAGTGAAATATCATAAATACGTATTAATTGTCATTAGTACAGATATCAAGTTAATTATAAATACAGATTAAGAGTCAGACTAATAAGCACAAGCACATATAAAGCCACTATACTAAATCATGGTACACACTTAGACATTGTTATTGCTGATCCCAATACTTTTTCTCTCTTTCTTCTATTTTATTTTGTATTTTATTTATGTATTGAGTTGCCTAGATGAGAGAAGGGGTATTTAAACCTGTGTGTCTGGTTTACTTCACTTAACATTGTGGTCTGAGCTTAATGTACAGGACTGATTCCTAGAAGCTGTAAAGGATGGAAAGGGAGGGTGGATAAAGGGGGCGGATTTGATCAGTGCATGCTGCATGCATGTGTTGAAATATCACACTGAGTCCAATTGGTATGTGCCACTCATGTTAATAAAAACATTAAAAATATAAAACTCAGAGGCAAATAAAACATTGTTTTTAAATTTTTATTGATGCCTAATGGCATATCTTTATGGGCACCACGTGATGAACTGATGTTTGTTCACCTTGTGTAATGAACAGAACCGGTTGTCAGTGTATTGATCACCCAGTGCACCAATATTTTCTTTATGCTTAACTTTATGATAAGCTCTCTGCTAGCTGCTCTGGAGTGTAAGGTGCTCCATTCATAATAGCTCTGTTTATCCTGATGTGGCGGTAGAGCCCTAGTGCACATTTCTCCTGTCTACTTGTAACCTTGTGCTTTTTGGTCATTCCTGCCTGGTCCTGCCTTCCTCTCTTTCCTTCTCAGGAAAGATAACCACTGTTATTCTTGGGACTTCTCTATAGTTACTTTGTTTTTCCTTTTTTTTGGTGAGATCCTGTGGTTTTTGTCTTTCTTTAACTTACTTTGCTTAGTTTCTTCCAGTTCAATGCACATTATTGCAAAAGGTGAGATTCCATATCATGTTTAAAAAGTCACTGAGCAAGACTTCATTATGTATTTATAAAGCACACTGTTTTCTTGTATTCCTCTGTTGAGTGAATGTGGAATTTTGATAGATTTTAAAGCTTGGCTCTCGTGATTATGACTGCTATTAGCTTGCATGCTCAGATATAGTTTTTAAAATAATAATGTTATTATTTATTGAAAGATATCCAGTTGAGAAATAGGGAAATAATGATCAGGTTATATGGGACATAATTTTGATTAAGTCTAGCTATGTCATATTTCTGATTTAGACTTTGCATTCAGAGAATTCTATACAGGAAGCAGGGGCAGGGAACATATTTTTCTTTACATCCACCCTCTTGATAAAGCAAGGTAGTGCCAGAACCATTTTATTTGGAATCATTTTGTTCCATTTGAATACATAACACTTCTAATGTTAAGAAATCAAGTCTCAGACTAGGAAATTTGCAGTGTTATTTCTACTGTGCTGCACTCATTATCGATCCTGTAGTTGGACCTGGCTTTCTTCCTATCCATGATTGGAAGTTTTGCATCACAAGAGGTTAAGCCAAGACAATGTTCTGAGCCATGGGATTGAGGTAGTGAAATAACCTGAAGTAGCACACTGTCCAGGCGTCCACTGATTTATCTGAAGTCTGTTTTTTCTCTTTTGAAGTGTCTTAAGTGTGTCATCAGATGCCTGAGACATAGCAGATGTAATCTGAGGAGTCACAGTGTGTCCAAGCCCTCGGTTAGTGACCCCTGCGTGGAGATGGCAGGGAAAAGTCAATGAGAATCGCACCTCATGATGACAATGATAACAAACTTTATGTTCCTTTTGGTCTTGTTGCTCAGGAGTGATACTTTCCTGTGACATTCCCTGGCTGTCTGCTCAACATGCCCTCTTGTTCAGAAACATCTGCACTAACTGAAACATCCCTCACAATGAGAAAAGGATCAAACATGAGCCTGGTGCTTCCCGGACACATGGTTTCTTTGAGGACCTGTGGTGGTGAGCATTAACTGCAATGGGCATCTCAGTACAGATAACAGAGTCCCGGAGTCCTGTGACCAAGCCTATACAAGTTACGATTGCTCTGCATGGATTCCAGAAACAACACGAACTTTTACCAGTAAAGCAGTAACTATGGATTCTAAGAGCAAACAGAACAGATCAGCTTTGCCAGGAGAAATTTGTTATACGCTGGCTTAGATTGGTCTTCTGTTAGTGCTTCCCAAAACAGTAAGAGGCAATAAATAGTAAGGAGTGCTGAACTATTGTTATTACCAGATACGTGCGTGTATTTTAAGTCCAAAGCTGCTGATTCATATATGTCAAGTAATTGACAGATGGAAGTGTTTATGGTAGTGAATTGTCAGACCCCTGTGTATTGCAGTTTGCACCCTGTTTGCACTCAAAGAGCAACGCTTCTCCCATAGGCCATAGTGAGCAGTTGCATAAAGGAGGGGAATGCGTGTGCTCATCTTTGGCTTCTAGGACTAATAACAGATCTGAGTATCAGATAATTGGTAAAAAATCTTTTAAGTTGCAAAATCACATAAGCTTCGTAACGTTCTCTAAATGTATATTGCAGTTTTGGGTACTTTAAAGGTACTCAACTATCTACACCGCCTACGGGAACCTTCCAATAGATCCTTATGACTGATTTTATGTGGAATGCAATTAATGTTGCAGTATTGTCCACAGCAATGTAGATCTAGTCAACAGTGAAAAGATTCCAGCAATAAACAGGCCTTGTGTGTAATCCAACCTCTAGCTTTTCAGTTCCCACATGCACAGGGAAATTGCGGTGACTCCAGGCTCCAGGTGGATGACCACTGCTGAAGGTCAGTCAGATCCATGGTCTCTGTACTCTTCAGATACACATGCAAGGAATGATTTGTCACACAGAAACTCTGAGTTGCAAGGAAAGGAAAGTTGATGAAGAAGGTAAAGGGAGCCGTTCATTCCCGTTTCCTCACCGTGCACCCTACTGAGAAAGAGCAGGTGGGCTTTCCCCACTGAAGGCTTCTCCAGTGAAGCTGTGATTCTGCTGCTGTGATGGTGGGTACTCAGGGTGCTTGGATGGAGCAGTGGGGGCAGCATCATTTCTTCCTCAACATGCATCTGTCCAGTGCAATGGGAGTGGAGCCATGGACAGGCCACTGCCTTCACCTGGGGCTCACACAAAGATCTAGCAGCAAACCCTGGAGGAGAACTGTGCCTGTGGGTATCAGCCTCTAGAGACCCTGCACGCTGTGTTCTGCCCTGCAGCTGTCTGCCTGCTCTGCCTGCTCTGCCTCTTCTTTGTGAATCAAGCTTCCTGACACCTGCACTCCAAGGCATCTCTTCCCCTGACTCTGTTTATTGATGGGACCCCAGGAGTTCCTCACTCAGAAAGGACATCCCCCTGGGAAAAATCCAAGGCCATCCCATGTATGTCTCAGATGCTCTTGAATGTACTGGTTTCATTTCCTTTGGATGTATTCCCAAATGTAGGGTTGCCGGTAAAGGATGACAATATTTTTCTGTGTTTAGAGAAACTGCCACACCATATTCCATGTTGCCAGTTCTCATTCGTTGCCATTTCCATTCTCAAATTGTAAATTTCTTTGACATTAGGTATAACAAGCTTTACTTGTGAAATGGAAAGCATGAAAAACAAAGGAATAAGAATATTAACTGTATTAAAAGCTTTTATGTATCAAAGGACAGTATCATCATAGTGCAAATATGTCCTACAACAAGTGGGAAGATGGGAAGGGGACCGGGAGCTGGAAGTAGCAAGGTTGGGTGGCGGGGTGAGGGATGAAAAAAGATGTGTCCCATGCATGTGTCAACTGCCCACCGTGAGTGTAATCATTATGTACTGCAAGTGTATACAAATAAAATGAATTCTAATAATGGAAGAAAACTTGTGCAAGTCATGTTGCAGTAAGCGCTCATATCCAAAATACGTAAATGACAATGAAAGGACAAACAAGACATTGACATAGGTAGAGAAATTGGGTAGTTCTAAAGGTATTTGCATGAGGCTAAATGTGCACAGGAAGCTTCAAAACACTACTAGTAATCAAATAGGTGCAGGGAGAAAACTACAATTAGGTCACAGTTCATGCACACTAGGGAGTCCTGAGTAATGAAAATGTGAAGTAAGCCTAGTACCAGAGAGGATGTGGAGAAGTTGGAGCCTTCATACAGTGCTGATAGGAATGTAAACCGATGCGGTCAATGTGGGAAGAGATCAGAAGTTGAACACAGGGCAGCAGGGCAGCAGGCCATCTGAAGCTGCTGTCTGCCTGGGGGAGGTTGGTGTGGTAAAGGTTTAAGGAGAAGCTGCACCTCAAAGCCAGGTCCCTCTCACCAAGTTTTGGGCACTGTGGGCTCCAGAGTGAGTGCAGATGGAGGCATAACAGCAAACTTCCAGAAAGACAACCCTCAACTTGTTTATAAAGGTGGAAACTAAAGATGTTTTGAATTATTTGAGAAATATAAATTGTGTAACCAGGATTATGTTTTTTGACACTTTCAAAAAGTCAACTGATTAAATGGCACACATGCCCTAGTGTTGAGAAAAACCTGTAAGCACCGCTCTATGAAACATCACACACACCCACACTCTCACACACACACATTCCTCTTCCCGTTGAGTGCTAATACCATTCTGGCATATGGTAGAAACTTCACCAGCCTAATATTGAGTGCAGTATTCTTTTCTTGATGCATAAGAGAGATAAACAGATGCATTCTACAAATCCCTGAAAAATATTTACAAAGGGTTTCTTACAGCTGCTCAGAGGCAACAACGAACTGGTTTCCCATTCTGGGATGAGTGGAGACAGTATGGTATTCTGAGAGGAATACTGTTCAGGCATAAGAAGTAATTAAAGGTGTTTACTATCCTGCGGGTGATCTTCAAACTTAACAAGTGAGTGAAATGAGAATAATAGGTCATGTGTTATTTCTTGAAGCCATTCAATGAGGTACATCCACATAAACAGAATGAGACAGATGACTACATAATCTGAGGCTGGGGACTTAAATAAATGCCTACATTAATAACTATGTAGTGGGAACAGATTGTTACAAGGTGATGGAAATATTTTGTCATTTGATGGATGTGACAATTGCAGACATTTGTGAATGGAATCTGTACAATATGCATATAAGTATATAATTACCACATATTTGTTCCCTTCAAAGTAGTTCATATTTATTCTGTTGATTACACTTCAATGAGAAACCATTATCTCAAGTATGGACATGGAAAAAGAAAAACTGTAGCCAAAGCAAAGTCACAAAATGTAATGCGTTAGTAGAATACATCGTTTCATTTTAAATTTTTATTAGTGCATGCTTGTAGTGTATCATGTTTAATTCCTTGTGTGGAATTGTATAGGAATATAACACATCTTAATTCTTTTTTCTTCCCTTTCCCACTCCCCCATGGTCTCTAGATCCCTTTCAGTCTCACAGAGATCCATCTCCTCCTTCCTATTAGTTAATTTTTTGTTCTTTCTTTCTATATTTTAAAAATATTTATTTTAAAGAGATTAAGACGAAAGAGGACATAAGAAGGCAGATCAGAACAGAACAATGTAAGCAACGCTGTATTTTATCACAAGACCACCCGTAATTAACAGTAACTACCATAATGTCTCTTTCTTTGAAATAGTTGAGCATAACTTCATATACAATTGAATCAAACATAGCAAAGTAGTATAAAACCATTCAAGAGAAGGAAAGTATTACAGGGCATTTAGAACCAAATAACACAAAGTGAACTATGGCTGTTATATTACTTCATTTGCCGTAGAAATTTTGTTTATACTATCACACAAAATTCAATAAAATACAACATGATAGAACCAATGGAAAAAAGAAAAACAAAAGCATGGTAGGACTTCAGAGCAAGGTGATATTAAATCAGCACTGTCTATTATAATGGCTTGTTTTCTTCAAAATACCTGTTCATACCATCACAGGTAATAAAATCAAACAAATGAGGATAAAAAGTATTCCTCCTAATGAATGCAAACATTGTAAGGCTTCAATGCAATGTAATGGGGAATCACAATTACCATAAACTCTTACGTACTCTTAGCATTTCTCACACTAGTGACACTTTATAGTATTTATACATAAGAGTTTGATGTATTTTGCTTATACGTATGGTCTCAATTTGGTCCCTTTACATATAAACATCTCAATGTGGTCATTTTTATAGCTGAGCATTGTATAAAAATAAATAAATAATAAAACAATTGTATAAAAATACCACAACTTTTTAAAATTCATTCCTCAGTTGATGGACATTTAGGTTGTTTCCAAGATCTGGTTCTTACAAATTGTGCTGCTATAAACATGGGTGCACATATATCACTTTGCTATGATGTTTTCAGTTCTTCTGGGAATATGCCCAGACATGAAATAGCTGGAAAAAATGGGACTTCCACGGGGTGGGTGGGTGGGTGGGTGGGGCCTGCAGCAGCCTCCCTGCTCTTAGCGGTGCTTGGAGGACTCTGGAGTTCTAAGCAAGCAAGTGGGCACCATGGGTTCCAGAGGCTGCATGCCTGGTGTAAGTGCCCCATGCACTTTTTCCCAATTCCAATTAGTTTGGGACCCCCTTCGCTCAGCTCTGGAGATTGAACTTTGTGGCTTCCAAGTCCCTGGACCAACATGCTGGGTCCTGAGAGGCCTGCAGTGGCCTCCCCACTCCCGGCAGTGCTTGGTGGTCTCTGGAGTTATGAGCAGGCAAGTGGGAGCCATTGCTTCCAGAGGCTGAGTGGCCTGGTGTAAGTGCCCCCAGCAGCTTCCTGTGGAGTCCAGCTAGTTTGGGACCCACGCTCAGCCCCGGACAGGGACCTTTGTGGATTCCAGGTGTACTGGACCAGTGTGGCAGGACCTGGCAGGCCTACAGCAGCCTCGCCCTCCCAGCTGTGCTTGGATTACTTTGGAGTTCTGGGGGAGCAGGTGCCATCAGTTCTGGGTGCCAGGATTGGGCTGACCTGCCCCTCCCCCAGTGACCTCTCATTCCTGGAAGCTGGGTGACCAGAATCCAGGTGCTGAGGATATAGGACAGGATCTCCAACAGACCCTGGGGAAACTTTGGAAAAACCCTTGAACCACAGAAATATAGGAAAATGACAAAATGAAAGACCAAATTACAATCTCAAAGCTCCAGTTCATCCAAAGAAACCTTAGGAGTAATATTGCACATAATAGCAAATGAAATAAACAAGCAACTCTGGGAAACTTTAAAGGAATTCAAACTAGAGTTACTATAAAAGAAGAAATGATAAAAGAAATGAAGGAGATGCTGAACATATATAAAGAAGACACAGTTAAAAAATTGGAGGTACTAAACAAAAAGATAGAAGGAATATCAGAAACAAATAGAATACATAAAGCAGATGCATAGAGATATACAGAAATAAAAAATTCTATTGAAAGTTCTAAAAATCACCTCAATGTAAGTGAAGATAGAATTTTAGACCTCGAAGACAAGATTGTAGCTAGTGAACAGGAAAGGAAAGATCTTTAAAAATAACAAGGAATCAACTTCCGGCAGAACATGGCAGATAAATAACAGCAGCCACGGAGGCTCTCTGAGATTACCAGCTTAGAATCCAGGAGGGTGCAGTGTGAGGAGTCCTATACAAGGGGAGATGTACCCTGCCAACCCAGGTACGAACTAAGCTGAGAGAAACCAACTGGAAATGCAATCCTGATGCTATACCAGGAACAGATAAAATCTCAGTGCGGAAGCTGGATCCTGTGCCATTGGAAGCCACGATTTGAATTTCCTGCTGCCGATACTGTGTCTCAATCTGCACAGCAGGGAGAGAGACATGTGAAAGCTCTGAGAGCTGGAATCGGCGAATCAAACGGCATTGAGAGCAGGACTGGCAGGGAGCCCTGCATCGACCTGTGGTGAGTGAGAGAAGTGGGGACCCTTCCATAGACTAGGAGGCTCCAATGGAGGACATTCTGGGAACGAGCAGACTAACCGGAACAGGGCCCTGCAGTGACTTTAGTCACATATTCCCCTGTCAAGTGGGAGTGGTGGGGAGCACTTGGCCTGGTGACACCACGGGCTAAGATCCAGGAGGCTAGCCCATATCAGGTCCCTGTGCCTGGCGGTGCACCCTAGCAGTGAAGCATTCAGTAGGTTGACCTGGAGGGGTAGGCCCAGCAGAGGCTGCCCAGGTCTATACCTCCATAGTACACTGCAGTGGGCGGGAACACCTAGCCGGCTGATTCAAACAAACTGTAACAGACAAAGAGAGAGAGAGAGAAAAAAAAACCTGGGCCTCCTACATGAGCTTGTATGGAAGGAACAAAAATTATGGGAAAAGGGAGCAACAAGAAAGTGTCCTCAGTCCCCAATCCTGAGAACACTGATCCAGGAAAGGTAAATGCAAAAGAGAATGAAGACAGAAAACATGCAATATCAGACACGGCACCTATAGACATAAAGTGGTATCTCCAGAGCCTCATAGACGAGTTCAAAAATGAAGTATTTAATGAAATAAAGCAAGAAATAAGTAGAATAGTTAGAGAAATGCTAAGCACCACACAAGAAAAAAACAGATGGTGGAATGGAAGAACAAAAATGGAGAATTGTTTGATGGGGAAAATAGAGAAAACATAGAATACGTGCAGCAGGTCCAAAGAGATTACCAGGAAACTAAAAACTCTATTGAAAGCTGGCATAACAGCTTGAAAGAAACTAAGGATAGATTATCAGAACTGGAGGACAGATTTGTAAGGTGGGAGCATGAAATGAAAAACTTCTTAAAAATAACAAGAAAACAAACAGCAATAATACAAAAACTAGAAGATGATAGGAAGATCTATAACTTAAGAATTAAGAACATAAAAGAAGAGGGACTCAAACAAATGAACTACAAAAGCTATTCACAGAAATAATCCAGGAGAATTTCCCTAATTTAGCAAAAGGTAAAGATACTAAGATGTATGAGGCCTACAGGACCCCAGCCATCTACAACCCAAACAGAGCTACACCCAGGCATATATTACTCAAAATTCCAGAAATCCAATATAAGAACAGAATATTAAAAGCCGCCAAAGACAAGAAACAGATCACTTACAAGGGAACACCCATCAGAATTACAGCAGACTTCTCGGCACAAACCATCAAATCACAAAGGGCTTGGGGGTAAATAATTGAAGCTTTGAAAGATAATAACCTCCAGCCAAGATTGATATATCCTGCACAACTGTCCCTAGAAATTGATGTAAAAACAAGGTGCTTCCAGGATAAAGAGGAACTAGGGGAATTTGCAACCACCAATTCAACTCTACAGAGATTACTGCAGGATATTATAAAAATGAAAAACACCAAGATCCTAGAAACAGTGGCAGAGAGGCCACAATGAATGGAGCAGAAAGCGAAATGAAGAGGACAAACTGACCACTAATGAAAGAAAAAGAGCTCAACAGAAATGAGGCAGAGAAGGTTGGATGGTAGGAACAGCCATTTTGGAGAAAACAAGACATCATAATAGGTATTGCTGATTTAATATCCTCTTGTTTTGAAGTCCTATCAAGATTTTGTTCTTCTGTCTCCATCGGTTTTAACGTGTTGTATCTTATTGGATTTTATTATATGTGAAATATAAACAAAAACTTTTATAAACAAGGAGATTATACAGAAACCATTGTTCATTTTCTGTTAGTTGATTCTAAATACCCTGTAATACTGTCATTCTCTTGAGCGGTTTTACATTGTCTCAATATGTTTGATGCTACAGTATACAAAGTTATACCCAAAGATTTTAAGGGAAGAGACACTATGGTAATTTCTATTATGTTGAGATTATCTTGTGGTGAAACACTGTTTTGCTTAAATGGCTATGTTTTGACCTGCACTGTTTTGTTGTTATGCCCTCTTTTTTTTTATCTCAATCTCCTTTTTATTATCTACTTTTCCATTTTTAACCTTTTAATTAAGGGGAAAATAAATAAAAAATAGCAGGATATATTATAGTAACCCACTTTGATTTCTTATTAACTTGATTTGAAACTCTGTATTGCTCTCATCATCTTGTTTTGCCTGATTTTCCTCTATTCTGTTATGCTTGATAGTACCAAGTTTGAAAGTTTAGGCAACAACTATGAAGACAATAAGATTCATTGTGGCATGCACTCTGGTTGACTATTATCTTCTTTTTTTTGTTTAATTTTATTTAAGAAGAAAAAGAAAATAAAGCAGAGAAAGAGTACAAGTTATACAGATTTGCAGAAAAAAAGAAACAGTAGGAAATCATTAGTTAATGGATTACATTTGGTCATCTTAGAAATAATTGTTCAAGTTACAAAATTAAAGCTTATAAAGTGGACATTCCAACAGTGAGACTGCAAACAGTTCTGTTCAATGATCCAACAAAACTCAGTAATATCATTATCCATCTTATACACTTAAATATACATGCACTTATATAGTTTAGAGCACTTTCTTTTCCTCTCTTTTGTACAATGACACACATTTTGGGGTTTGTTGCTCCCACAGTTCTTATTACTTTTTTGGAAGAGAGTAGAACCAAATGTGACATAACAGAACAGTCAGTCAAATCAAAAGGGTGGACGTAATAGATAATGTAAAAGCATAATACTAGGTGATCAACAATGGTTACCATAATGCCTCCCGCTATCTCTAATAGAATTGTCTATATCATTAGTTATAATAAAATTGAACAAAACAGTAAAGAACAAAACCAACAAAACCAAAACATTGGAGACATTATAGGTCTTCAAAAGTAGATAATAGTCAACCAGAATGGGCGTCATAATGAATCCCACTATCTTCACAGCTGTTGCCTAAACTTTCGAACCTGGTACTATCAAGCAAAACAGAATAGAGGAACATCAGTCAAAACAAGATGGTGAGAGCAATACAGGGCTTTAAATCAAGATAATGGAAAGCCAAAGTGGGTTACTATAATATATCCTGCTATTTTTAAATTTATTTTCCCCTTAATTAAAAAGATAAAAAAGTAAATAATAAAATGGAGATTGAGATAAAAGAGGGCATAACAGCAAATCAGCACAGATCAAAACATAACCATTTAAGCAAAATAGTGTTTCACCACAAGATTATCCCAACATAAAAGTAGTTACCATATTGTCTCTTTCCTTGAAATCTTTGGGTACAACTTTGTATACTGTAGCATCAAATATATCAAAACAATGTAAAGCCATTTAAGAGAATGACAGTATTACAGGGTATTTAGAATCAACTAACAGAAAATGAACAATGGTTTCTGTATAATCTCCTTGTCTGTATAAGGAGTACATATACTATCATATATAGTAAAAACCAATAAGATACCACCTGTTTAGACCAATGGAGACAGAAGAACAAAAGCTTGATGAGACTTCAAAACAAGATGATACTAAATCAGTATTACCTCTTAAGACGTCATTTTCTCCAAAATAGCTGTTCCTATCATCCAATCTTCTCTGCCTCATTTCTGTTGTGTTGGGAGCCGCCGACACCGGTCGCCTTACTTGGCGGACGTAGGGCCTGTGGGTGGGAGCGGAGCCTGAGCTAGATTGCCCCTCCCATCGAGTGAGCCAAGTTGGCGCCTGCTTCCTGCCCCCTGATTGCCCTGGCGACGTAAGCAGCCCGCGCAATAGAATAGTCTGCCTAGCAACAACTGATGTTAGCCAATCAGCCCGCATCGCGCGCTTTGAACTGATTGGCCACTGTTACCCTATAAAAGTAAATGCCTCTCCCGCCACGAGGGAGAAGCACAGACAGGAAGCACAGAGAGAGATAGAGAAAGTCCACCGGCGAGAAAGGGCTGGTGGCAGAGAGGAGGCCTCGCGGGGCCCACGCGGAGACAAATAAAGGCAAGGTTGCACACCGCCAGACTTTGTCGTGTGTCTTTCCTGCCGGCCGGGAGCGACCCCGACATTTGGTGACCCACACGGGGACTGATCAACCCCGAGACACGGCGGTGGTGTGCAACGCTCCAGCGTGGTGCTGCCGGACAGGTGAGTTGGGGATAAGCCTGGGCTCTGGGTGGCGCGCACCTACAGGGCTTTTAGACTCCCCTCAGGCTCACGCATAGGTGACGGGTTCTCTAAGTCACACGCGGTGAGTTACAGCCCTTAGAGGTTAGAGATGGGTAATTTACCGAGCGCGGAGGCGCGGCCCTTGGTAAAGGCCCTTAGAAAGCTTTTAAAAGCTAGAGACCTCAGGGTAGGTCAAAAAACACTAGAACTATTCATAGCAGAGATAGATAGGGTGGCTCCCTGGTTTTTACCCACAGGGCATTTAAACCTGCCGTCATGGGAGAAGTTAGGCGGGGACCTCGCTTCGGCGGAATTGGAAGGGGATATTTCGCCGGCTATTCGCCCCCTGTGGGAAATGATACATGCGTGCCTTGACTCCTATGCCGAGTTGCACCGCGAATTGTGTGCGTGCGCCGCTCGAAAAAAGCAGAGAGAGGAAAAAGGGCCCCCGAGCGCTCTCTGGCGGGGAGGAGATAGAGAGCCATCCGCTCCGCCCTGGAGCTCTTCTCCAGAAGCGGCTCCCCGCCGAGAGGCCGCTACAGGGAACCCTCCCTTCTCTCAGCCGGCACAGGAAGTGACGCCCCGTTCCACTCTGTCGCGATCGCCGTCCTACGTTGCGCCGCGGGGCGGACGGTATTTTCATGGGCGGCTACTCTGCCGAGCAGGCTGAGAAAAACGCCGGTCGAGGAAACGGGGGCTGGGGATTTAGCTCAGCGGCATAAGCGCCTGCCTTGTAAGCAGGCAATCGCGAGTTCGATCCCTGGTACCGATAAAAAAAAAAAAAAAAAACGAAAAAGACCAAAAATAAAAAAAAATAAAAAATAAAAAGGGGGAGTAAGCCAAGGCCTGCCTCCAAAGGCGCGGTTATCTATGGCATGACAATGGATGGGCCCGGATCCGGTGGTTAGCTGGAACCGAGGCGCGGTTTGTGTTTTTCCGCAGGAACCGGGACGAAAACCACTGTGGGTCCCAGAGAGGTTGACACGACAAGTCCCTCGACTGAAGATCAGGCCTGTTCCACCAGAGGCCAACCGCAGACCCAACAACAAGATGAGCCCTAAAAGAACTGCAGGACAATCCCTTTTTGGGGAGCCTGGAATGGCTTGCTCCCCTATGTTTTACCATTGTTAGGTCCCCTGTGCTCCTTGCTTCTGCTCTTACTTGTAGGACCATTCTTGCTCCGATGGGTTACATCATTTATTAATGGGCGCCTTGCGGCGGCCTGGCGTCAAGTACGCCTGGTTGCCCATGCAGCCCTGGCAGCAGCCCGTGATGGGCACAATGACCCCCAGGCCTATGCATGGCTCGCTCTGGCCTACGACTGGGTCTAGGTGTGGCGGGTCTTCCGCACTCCTTCCCTATTGACACCACACAGCAGGGTAGGTGAGTCAATGACGGGTAAGAGCGTGCCTCCCCAGCACGACTCGACCTAAGCCAGGCCCTACCCCATGGCGCACGAAAGCCGCTGGATTACTAGAATCTAACCAGATCTAGATGCCTCTCCGAGGGGATCACACGGAGGGGCATGAGTGCATGCCTATGTGCATCCAGGTTCCGTCCAGTTCACTCCTGGCCCTGGAAAAAGGACGAGGGTCTCAAGGCCTTGGCAGACCCGGGGGCGGCCGACCAGGGTCCAAGCCAAGGGCCTACGGTGGGCCTCAACACAGGGCATAAGCCTCTGCACTCGATCCAGGGCGGGCTGCGATGCATACATTCATTCAAAGTAAATAAAATAGGGGGAGATGTTGGGAGCCGCCGACACCGGTCGCCTTACTTGGCGGACGTAGGGCCTGTGGGTGGGAGCGGAGCCTGAGCTAGATTGCCCCTCCCATCGAGTGAGCCAAGTTGGCGCCTGCTTCCTGCCCCCTGATTGCCCTGGCGACGTAAGCAGCCCGCGCAATAGAATAGTCTGCCTAGCAACAACTGATGTTAGCCAATCAGCCCGCATCGCGCGCTTTGAACTGATTGGCCACTGTTACCCTATAAAAGTAAATGCCTCTCCCGCCACGAGGGAGAAGCACAGACAGGAAGCACAGAGAGAGATAGAGAAAGTCCACCGGCGAGAAAGGGCTGGTGGCAGAGAGGAGGCCTCGCGGGGCCCACGCGGAGACAAATAAAGGCAAGGTTGCACACCGCCAGACTTTGTCGTGTGTCTTTCCTGCCGGCCGGGAGCGACCCCGACACTGTTGAGCTCTTTTTCTGTCATTAGTTGTCAGTTTGTCTTCTTCATTTTGTTTTCTGCTCCATTCATTGTGGCCTCTCTGCCACTACTTCTGGATTTTTCGTATTTTTCTTTTTTAGAATATCCTGTAGTATTCTCTGTAGAGTTGAATTGGTGGTTGCATATTCTCCTAGTTCCTCTTTATCCTGGAAGCACCTTGTTTTTCCATGAATTTCCAGGGATAGCTGTGCAGGATATATCAATCTTGGCTGGAGATTATTATCTTTCAAAGCTTGAATTATTTCCCCCATGCTCTTCATGATTTGACGGTTTATGCCGAGATGTCTGCTGTAATTCTGATGGTGTTCCCTTGTAAGTGATCTGTTTCTTGTCTCTGATGGCTTTTAGTATTCTGTTCTTGTATTGGATTTCTGGAATTTTAATTATTATATGCCTGGGTGTTGTATTATCTTCTTTTGAAGTCCTCTAATGTCTCCAATGTTTTGGTTTTATTGGTCTTATTCTTTACTGTTTTGTTCAATTTTATTATAACTGATGATATAGGCAATTCTTTTTAAGATAACAAGAGGCATTATGGTAACCATTGTTGATCACCTTGTGTTTTGTTTTTACACTATGTATTATGTCCATCCTTTTGATTTGACTGACTCTGTCCTGGTATGTCACATTTGGTTTTACTTTCTTAAAAAAAAGTAATAAGAACTATGGGAGTAATAAAACCCAAAATGTGTAATTATCCTTGTACAAAAGAAAGGAAAATAAAGTTCTCTAAAAGATAGAACTGCATATATAGTTAAGTGTATAAGATAGATATCCATATTTACTGAGTTTTGTTGGATCATTGAACAAAACTATTTGCAGTCTCACTGTTTGAAAGTCCCCTCTATATGCTTTAATTTTGTAACTTCAACAACAATTCCTAAAATGACAATATGTAATTAACCAGTGATTTCCTACTGTTTATTTTTTCTGAAATTCTCCATAACTTGTACCCATTTCTGTTTTTTTTTCTTTTTTCTCCTTAAATAAAACTTAAAAAAAATAACAAGGAATTAGGAAATAGCAATTCAACAACTGCAAGATGACACAAAGAAAAACAACATAAGATTGATAAGGATTAATGAAAAATAAAAGGACAACATAAAGGATGTCAAGAGGATATTTAGAGAAGTAATAGCTGAAAACTCCCCAAACATGAGATCGGAAACAGACATCAGGGTCAGTGAATCTTATAGAACTCCAAATAGTCATAACCAAAATAAAACTATAACCAGACATATAATAATCACCATCTGAGAAATCCAATATAAGAATAGAATATTAAAAGCTGTCAGAGAGAAAACACAGATCACTTATGAAGAAAAATGTATCAGAATCACAGCAGACTTCTCGGCACAAACAATAAAGTTAAGAAAGCACGGAGTGAAATATTCTAGATCCTAAAGGAAATGATTTCCAACCTAGACTGATGTGCCCTGTAAAACTGTCCATCAAAATCCATAGAGAAATAAGATACTTCCATGACATAGAACACCAGATGAACTTCATGATCACCAAGCCAACCTGCAAAGAATACTGAAAGACAGTTTATATACACTTAGGAAAAAACCACTAAACAAAGCAGACAATTGAACAGAACAGAAAGATAAAGAGGCAACTGCAGAAAGATAACATATCAACAATAAACCACCATATAACAGTTATAACCATTAATGTAAATGGTCTCAATGCACCAATTAAAAGAAACAGACTCGCAGAATGGATCACGAGACAAAATCCAACCATATGCTGTGTACAAGAAACTCATCTAACCCAAAAAGATACTCACAGACTGACAGTCAAAGGATGGAAAATAATACTTCATGCAATAGGAACCCCCCAAAAATGGGAGTAACCATTCTATTTGCAGACAATGTGAACTTTAAACCAATAATGATTAGAAGAAATAATGAAGGTCACTACATGGGACTGGGGATTTCGCTCAGCAGCATAAGGGCCTGCCTTGCAAGTGTGCAGTTGTAACTTCAATCCCTGGTACGGCAATAAATAAATAAATAAATAAAATAAAATAAAATAAAAAGAAGGTCATTACATACTAGTTAGGGGAAAACTTCAAGAGGAAGAGATAACTATCTTAAATATATATGCACCAAATTCCAGACCACCCAGTTATACAAAGCAAGTATTAAAAAATGAAAAACCAAATTATCAGTACCACAATTATAAAAGGAGACTTTAATACACCATTGACACCAAGGGACAGACCAACCAGACAGAAAATCAGCACAGAAATAACAGAATTGAATCACATCCATGAACAAATGGACTTGATAGACATATTCAGAGTTTTCCATCCAACAACATCAGAATATACATTTTTCTCAGAAGTATATGGGACATTCTCTAAAACAGACTATGTACTAGTGCACAAAACATATTTCAATAAATGCTAGAGTTGAAATGATCCCCTTCATGTTATTGGATCAAAGCCCTATGAAATTGGAAATTAATGATAAAAGATACTGCAAAAATTGCACAAACACATGGAAACTGAATAACACACACTTGAGTAATCAGTGGGTCACAGGGGAAATTAAAGAAGAAATTAAACAATACCTAAAAACAAACAAAAATACAAATACAACTTAGCGGATTCTGTGCGATGCAGTGAAACTGTTCTCAGGAAAATGAGTTCCCACATCACAAAAACAGAATGAATACAAATAAATAACCTGATGCTACACGTCAAACATCTTAAAAAAGAAGATCAAGTCAAGACCAAAGCCAAAAGAACAGAGAAAATTATAAAAATCAGAGCAGAAATCAATGCAATAGTGACTAAGAAAACAACCCAAAGAATCAAAGAATCAAACAGTTGGTTCTTTGAAAGAATAAATAAAATTGATAAGCTCCTAGCCAACCTTATTTTAAAAAGGGAAGAAAAAGCTCAAATTCATGCAAGAAGAAATGAAACACGCAAAATCACTACAGACTCTATAGAAATACAAAAGATCATCAACACCTGTTTTGAAAACCTCCACTCTCAAAGGTTTGATAACACAGAAGAAAGAGACAGATTCCTAGAAACATATGAAGTACCAAAGCTAGGTCAAGAAGATGTAAAACTGCTGAAAATCTTAATTTATATCAATGAAATTGAAAATGTAGTTAAGTCCTTACCTACAAAGAAGAGCTCAGGTCCTGATGCATTCACTGCAGAATTCAACAAGAAATACAAAGAAGACTTAATACCGACACACCTCAAACTCTTCAATGAAATTGAAAGGGATGCAATGGTTTCTATGTCACATTCTTGGAAGCAAATATTACTCCAGTACCAAAATCTGAGAAACACTCAAATAAAAAAGAGAACTCCATATCAATCTCCCTAAGAACACAGATGCAAAAACCCTCAATAAAATATTGGCAAAGGTTGCAGCAAATCATTAAGAAGATTATACACCATGACCAAGTGGAATTCATCCCAGGCATGCAGGGATGGTTCAAGATACATAAATCAATAAATGTAATCTACCATATCAATAAATCCAAAGGTAAGAATCACATGATCATTTCTATAGATGCAGAAAAAGTCTTTGATAAGGTCCAACATTCATTTATGATAAGAACTTTACAGAAAATTGGAATAGATGGTCTTTACCTCAATATAATAAAGGCCATCTATGACAAACCAATAGCCAGTATCATACTAAATGGCCAAAAACTGAAGATGTTTTCTTTAAAATCAGGCACAAGACAAGGATATCTCTTATCTGCGCTCCTATTTAATATATCACTGTAAATAATAGCCAGAGCAATTAGACAAGAGAGAGAAATAAAAGGTGTAAAGATAAGAAGTTAAATTATCATTGTTTGGAGATGACATGATACTCTACATAGAAGACTGCCAAAACTACATTGAAAGACTGTTAGATATAATAAATAAATTCAGTAATGTAGCTGGATACAAAATTAATACTCAAAAATCATTAGCATTCCTATACACTAACAACAAAATCACTGACAGAGAAATAAGCGAAGCCACACCCTTCACACTAGCAGCAAAAAAATGTAATATTTAGGAATTACTCTACCAAAAGAAGTGAAAGACCTATTCAGGGAAAATTATAATACACTGAAAAAAGAAATTGATGACAAAGTCAGAAAATGGAAAGACATCCCTTGCTCGTGGATAGGAAGAATAAATACTGTGAAAATGGCCATTCTCCCAAAACCCTGATACAGAGTCGATGCAATTGCAATAAAAGTACCATCAACATACCTCATAGATCTTGAGAAATCAATCCTAAAATTCATCTGAAGTCAGAAGAGACCTAGCATAACAAAGATAGTTCTAAGCAGCAAAAGCAAGGCAGGAAGCATCACAATCCCTGACTTGAAGTTAATCTGCAAGCAACTGTAGTAAAATCAGCATGGTACTGAAATAAAAACAGAGCCAAAGATCAATGGAACAGCTTAGAAGATACAACCACAACTACAAACACACTCAACCATCTTATGTTTGATAAAGGGTCCAAATATTTTCACTGGAAGAATGACAGTCTCTTTATTAAATGGTGTTGGAAAAACTGGCTCTTCATATGCTGAAAACTAAACTCGACCCATGCCTATCACCATGTACTAAATTAAAATCTAAATGGATCAAAGATCTGAATAGTAAAACAGAAACAGTAAGCCTACTGGAAGAAAAATTGGGTAAAAACCTGGAAGACACAAGGGGTAGAGAATTCATGAACAGGACTCAAACTGCACGGGAAATACTTCCAGGATCAATAACTGGGATCACCTCTTATTAAAAAGTTTCAGCATGTAAAAAGAAATCTCCAGCATAGTGAAAAGAAAACCCAAAACCTTGGAACAAAATCTTAGTGAACTCTCCCTCAGACAATGGACTTCTGTGTAAAACATATAAAGAATTTTAAAAAAATCAGACACCCAAAATTCAAAGATCTAATCCAAAACTGGGCATCTGAGATGAATACATAGTTCTCAGATGAAGAAATACAAATGGCAAATAAATACATGAAAAAATGTTAATCATCATCACTCATTTGAGAAATTCAAATTAAAACCACACTGAGATTCCATCTCACTCCTCAAAGAATGGCCAGGATCAAGAAAACCACCAACAACAAATGCTGGTGTGGCTATGGGGAAAAAGGAACTTTCCTGCAGTGTTGGTGAGAGTGTAGACTGGTGAAACCTGTGTGGTAGTCAGTCTGGAGATTTCTCAAAATGTTAGGATTGGAAGTCCTATTTTTTCCAGCTATTCCACTTCTAGGTATATTCCCAGAGGAACTGAAAATATCATACTACATTGATATATCTGCACCCATGTTCATAGCAGCACAATTTGTAATAGCCAGATCTTGGAAACAACCTAAATGTCCATAAACTGAGGAATGGATAAAAAAGATGTGGTATTTTTAAACAATGGAGTACTACTCAGCTATAAAGAATGATCACCTTGAGATAGTTATAAATAAATGGGTGCAGCTTGAGACTATCCTCATAGGTGAAATAAATCAAACTCACATGTATGAATACCGACTAGTTTCCCTAGTGTATGATATGATACAAATACATAAAAGTATATGGTAATCATGATTCCCCACTATATGGCTTTGAAGCCCTATAAAGTTTTCATCCATTAATTGGAATGTTTTTTTCTGGGCTGTTTGATATTATTTTCTGTGATGATATGAACAGCTATTTTGAAGAAAATAAGACATCATAATAGCTAGTGTTGATTTAATATCATCTTGTTTTAAGTCCCATTAATCTGTTGTTCTTCTGTCTCCATTGCTTTTATCATGTTGCATCTTATTGGATTTTATTATATGTGATAGTATAAACAAAAATTTTATAGCCAAAGAGATAATATAGAAACCATTGTTCGCTTTCTATTAGCTGGTTCTAAATAATAGTAATACTTTCATCCTCTTGAATGGTTTCACACTGTCTTAATATGTTTGATGCTATAGTATACAAAGTTATACTCAAATACTTCAAGGGAAGAGACACTATGGTAACTACCAGTAAGTCGAGTTATCTTGTGGTGAAACACTATGCTGCCTAAATTGTTCTGTTCTGACCTGTATTGTTATGTTGTTATGTCCTCTTTTATCTCAATATCCCCCCTTTTAAAAATTTATTTATTTTGTATCTTTTTTTAATTAAGGAAAAAATTTTAAAAATTAGCAGGATATATTATAGTAACTTTTTAATTTCCTATTAACTTGATTTCAAGCCCTGTATTGCTCTCACCATCTTCTTTTGACTGATTTTACTCTATTCTGTTCTATTTGATAGTATCAAGTTTGAGGGTATAGGCAACTACTTTGAAGGAAATAAGATTCAGTATTATACCCATTCTGGTTTGACTATTATCTTCTTTTGAAGTTCAGTAATGTCTCCAATGTTTATGTTTTATTGGTTTTGTTCCTTACGGTTTTGTTTAATTTTATTATATCCGATGATGTAGGCAGTTCTTTTTAAGGTAGCAAGAGGCATTATGTTAACCATTGTTGATTACCCATCATTTTTGATTGTCCATCCTTTGATTTGACTGACTGCTTTGTTTTGTCATATTTGGTTTTATTCTCCTCCAAAAAAAATTATTAAGAACTATGGGAGTAATAAAACCCCAAATGTGTAAATGTTATTGTAAAAAAGAGAGGAAAAGAAAGTACTCTAAAGGACACAACTGCAAGTGTGTTTAGGTGTGTATGATAGATGACCATATTACTAAGTTTTTGTTGGATCATTGAACAGAACTGTTTGCAGGCTCTGTTTGAATGTTCACTTTGTATGCTTAAATTTGTAACTTGAACAAGTAATTCTAAGATGACAATATGTAGTTTATTAACTAGTGATTTCTTACTGTTTATTTTTTTGAAATTCTATCTTACTTGTACCCATTTACTCTTTTGTTTTGCTTTTTTTTCTTTAAATAAAATTTTAAAAAAGAAAAAATGGGACTTCCAATCTCAGATTTTTTTGAAATCTCCAAACTGATCTTCACAATGGTTGCACCAGTCTACACTCCTACCAACAGTGCAGGAGAGTTCCTTTGAACTATTAACTAGTGATTTCTTAGTGCTTTTTTTTTTTTTTTTTTTTTTTGGAAATTCTGTATTACTTGTACCCTTATACTGTTTTGGTTTTTATTTTCCTTTAAATAAAATGTTAAAAAAAATACAATAAACAGCTGAATGGAGGTTACAGTGCAAAAGCCCAGGCATGCACTTGGTATTGGCTGGCATGTTTGCACTGCCAGGCAAAGTTATCTCCATGGATGAGTGTTTCTCAGGGAAGGCTGTTTGGCTGGTGCATGGTACTGCCTGAAGCTGCCACACATAGAGGCGGGCTGGGAGATGCCTGGTGAGACTGAGTCTTTCTGCCCCTGCCCTGGTAGGCAGATGACGTGCACGCACGACAGAGAGGTGCAATGGTGTGCACACTTATGCTGTGGGAGCTGCTGCAAAGGGTCATGGACTTTGGGCAAAAATCCAGTATAAAGAACGGCCTGGCACCGCGGAGCCCTGGACAGGAAAACATGGCATATGTGCAGACTTGATTGGGAAGCCCCTTGAGTAGTGCGCTAAAATGGAGCCACAGAAGCCAGAAACAGCAGGGCAGGAGGCCACAAGGGAGGACACCATGTAGCCCCGCACACACCCCAAAGGAGCGCTAGGGCCCAGACCGACTCCTTTCCCAAGAATGGAGATAAGGACTGGCAGCTGCGTGGGCCTCAACAAGTCCTGGGAACGTCTGAGCCTATGGGCTTAAGGGAGGCAGGAGGAAGCTTGGTATGCCCGGGAGGAACCAATGGGCCCTGAAGGCATGTACTAGAGGGGGTTGAAATTGAGCGCAGAGAGCTGATTGGCCAGTGTGCCCTCCAGTGTGCAGATACAGTGGTAGTCACGTGCCACGGCCTGGGCCACTCCGCGGTGGAGCCCCACAGGGGGCGGGGCCCAGACCAGTTCTCAGAGCCACAAGGTGGCGGAGGCAGCCCCTCACCTCAGCACCACGGCCCTCGGAGCCAGCGCTGCTGCCGCCCTAGGCCACGCCAGCAGCAGCCCTGAGCGACGTCCTGACAGGCCATCCCCGCGCCCCGCCGCCACCTCGCGAACCCACACAGCGTCCGGAGGAGGGAAGGGGGCGACGAACTGAGTCCCCGGGGCAGGAGGGACCTGCAGGGACGCGTCGCCGCTTTCGCGTGCGCCGCCTACAGGGGCATCCGCGCGTGCTGCGCCAGCCCAGCGCCCCCGAGGCCTCCCAGGCCCCAGAGGGGCTGAATGTTTTCGCCCGCCCAGCCGTTCCCGGCGCGCGGTCCAGGTGAGTGCGCCCTGCGCCCCGGGTCCGGGCCCCTTGTTCTTGGAGCCCGCGCGGCCCTGAGCGGCCTCCAGACGCCAGCACCGCTGGAGGACAAGAGCAGCTGCCACCCGCGGTAGGGGCTTGAGGGCCTTGCAGCCGGTGGCAGGCGGGGTGATTGGCCGTGAAGGAAGCCACCCCTTCTCCATGAACTAACGCCCTGTGAGCAGTCCATCTGCTCCCACTGTGGCCCTGGAGTGGGCACTGGCAGAAGGGTGGCAAGGAGCATCCTAGCCTGTGTGTTCAGGAACCAGGAGTTGTTAGGTTGAGCAACACTGGAGTTGTTAGAGCAACACTGGAGTCCAGGCATCCTGGGTCTGAAATCACCTGCCTCTGTATGGGCTTTAGAGGAGTGATGCCTGCATCTGGCTGTTCCCAGACAAGGAAGCCAAGCCCCTCCTCACAACCTCTGCTTTAATGGCGCTTCCTCTGTGCCTTATGGATGAATGAGATGTAATATGTAGACTCACAGCTGTTACAAACACAGAGTGAACGTTCGGATTCTTTGCCCGTGAACCTGGCAGAGACTTTTGGCATTTGTGCCACCCGGAGCTTTAGGAATCGTAGTGAAGATGAGGACTTGTACTTGAATGTTGTGCAGGAGCAGGGGGCAGAGGAGCCACTGAGTTGTGGCTGTATATGTAGCATTGGAGGGCATCTGAGAGTAGAGTCTTTGTGCTTTCTCACGCAATTAGCTGAGTCCTTTCAAACCTTAATGTCTGCAAGCAAAACCTCCATATGCTTGTCCTGCTGGCTGTTTCTACATGTGCAGTGCAGATTGTGAATTCACAGCACTGTGGATGTGCAACTCGATACTTCTTGGGAAAATTTGATTTGAACCCTCCTGGCTGGTTTAGTTTAAGCATTGTGCTGCAAAGGTTCACATTTTTACTTATCTGGTGTACATGTTGATGTCCTTTCAACTGTGTTTTCAGAGCCTCAGCCAATTGCGTGGGTATCTCCGTTTACCTTCTGGGGCAGGCCAACACTCTCAGTGGGATCAACTGCTGATTCTGCAGCCTGGAGGCTGCCAGGACTTCCTACAATGAGAGTGGAAAATGACACACCAGAGGCATGCAGAACCTCCCAGGCAGAGGCCCTACTCAGCAGCTCCATCTCCTGAATCTTCTGCAGCTTCTGGCAGGAATTTTCCATGTCCTTCTCCTCCATTTCTCTGTGCTCCCATTGTATCATAAGGTGTGTGAAGTGAAAAGGCCGCCTTCTCAGAGGCCAGAAGTGGCCAGGCCTCACCACACTGGCACAGGATGCCCAGGAACTGGTGTCTCTATTGCTATAGATGCAGAGCCTCCAAGCTCCTCACCACCAACTGCAGAAGACCCAGAAATGAGGATGAGTAAGCTGGTGCATCAACAGGCTGAGCTCATGAATTCATTGGAGGATACTCAGAAACTCTAGCCTTCTGCCCCTAGACTCAAGCCTTCAAAACTCCCTTGCAAACACTTGGACTTCACACCACAGCTGTGGAGAATTAGATGGAACCAGCTCACATGTGTTAGGTACACTCTGCTAGCGTCCAATCCTTTACACAGATGATCTCACTTAATCCAAGAACTGTATGAAGAAAATGGTAATCTTTTTGAACTGATGAGAACTGAGACTTTGTGATGGAAAGTACTAAATCCTTGACCAGTGCAGCTGAGATCTAGTCCAGTGTGAAGCTTAGGAACCTCCCATTCAATCCTGTGTCCTCCTAGGATTAGGGCTCAGGAATCTAGCAGGGAGATGACGGGACCTGGGAGCAGCCCAAGGCTACCCACCTCTAACAGTCAGCGGCCTGGAGCTATCAACACTCACAGAACTGCTCTAGCAAATACTGCAGGATTTTGGGGTCACTTGTCCTCCAGCTGTGGGAGATAAGTCCTAGTCCCAGCACCTCCCCTCCCCATGGGTGGTAACTCCTGCCCTATAGGACTTGGCTGGATAGAGGTGCCTTGGGTTCTGATAGCTTCTCCTGCATCTGCTCATCTCTTTCTATGCCAGCTGCTCTGAGAGCAGGGTGCAGGTAGTGGTGATGTTGTTTTCACTCTTTGGAGAATGGTAATCAGTACCATTAGTACAGGCAAACCCAAGCCCCCTATCAGGGTGTCTGTAGCACAAGGGATGATGGAGAATCATTCCATATGCACAGGAAATGGCCCAGTAGGGTCCTTGCTCACCTTTAAAACTGAGAACTAGAGTTGCTTATTGTATTGTAGGCTCACTCACAGAGGTGAGTGTGTTGCTCTGCCCTGCAGGACCTGACAGGAATACAGTGAGCAGTGGCCACACACCAGCCTTAGGAAGCTGTCCTTTATTTGACTCAGCTGCTTCATGAGCTCAAAAGTTCTGCAGGAGTAAGCTACTGATAGTATTGTACACGCTCTGGATGCACTGCAGGATATGGCTGTCCTCCTCTGACTGTTCCACAGCTCTGGCTTGTACTGTAGATGCCAATGCTCTTCTTCCTACCCCAGGTTCCTCTGACCCAGATTGTGTTTTGCTCCACCTGTACATTAAACTGCCCTAAGGTGCACTCCAGCACTTGCTGTCTCTGAAACTCAGACAACAGCTGCTCCTTCTCCTCAGCCCAACTCAGGGTTTCAGAACTGGGGCCATAGGTGAGAAAGGAGGCAGCAATAAAGGTCTGGGCCACTGGTCCCCGAACAAGATCCTCAGTGCTCAGCCCTTGCTTGAACCTTGGCTTCCTCATTAATGATTCCTCTTACACAGGTGATGGCCAGGCTTGAAGCCACATTGCTGTATGGATCCTGGGTGGAGGTTAGCAGTGGGCACATCTCCCACCCAGTACACCTGCTTGTAAATGGGGACACTGGGGCTCAGAGAAATGACAAGATTGCCATCTCCTGGCATAGACTCCTTTCCCTTTACCACCATGTCTTGATTCTACCTTGCTCCTTGGGGCAGTGTAAATCACAGCCACAGCATAGCCATCAGACCCTCCTCTGGGTCACCCTTGTGCTCACTCCCCATCCATATCTTTAATTCTTCCAAGCTTCCTGGACTTTCCTGCCAAGCTCCTTGTCCTTGAACTTACATACCAAAAACACAGGAGGAGCTGGTCACCTCAGGCACATCTGTCATCTGTCTGGTATCTTCCCCTCTCTCCACTTCTGACCCCAATCTTTGGTACCTCAGTTTGAAACTTTGGATCTGGGTCCAATAGAAATTCCTAGGGATGGAGACACTGGGTCAGGGTGCAAGTGGCTGAATGGGAAACAGACTCACAGGCATTGGCCTGCCCTGACCCCTCAGCCTAGGCATGGCTACCCCAGTAGGAGACACTCACTTGAACTCATCAAGGAGTCTCAGGGCCCTGGTGGTATTCTAACTCTGTGGATGGAGAAAAGTAAGAGGTGGAAATTCTGCTTCCAATTAAAATTTCCCACGAGTGGCCTGAGCCATCTCACTCCTATAACCTCCTACCTCTGCAGACCTCACAGAGAAGCCTCCCTATGGGCTCCCCATACCAATCCCCAGGGTGGACACATGGCTCTAGAAAATAGGCTGCCAGAAGAGAGAAGAGATTGCAGAGGGTGCAGCCCTTTGGGAAGGGGAAAGTGGAGAGGAGATAGCAGGCAAAAAGTAAAGCTCACAAACCGGAAGGGAATGGACACCAGCTGCTGACACAGGGTCATGATGAGGTCTTGCAAAGCAGGTGTGCTCTTTCATTCCCTGTCATAAAGGGAAGTGGGTTAAGTGGGCCATTAAGAAGTTAAGTAAGTGCATTGATGCAAAGGGTGGGGCAAGGAGAACAGTGTTGCTTCTGGCAGAGGTGTGATCACAGGTATTGGGAGGGACTGTGCATAAGGCTGGCCCATTTTCCAGGCAGCATGGCAGCATTTCACATGGCCACAGCTCCAAGTAGGGGCTGACAGCTTTCTTATGAAATTCAAGATGACCTTAGTTTTCCTACAGTTCACCAAAAAGTGTCCAGGCTGTGACCTGAGGCATCCCCCCAGGTGGCAGGCAGATGTGCCCAAGTCACACAGACACTGTTCTCCCCCAGAACCACTTTTTGCAGCAATGTCCCTGACACCTATTTTGTTTTAAAGCCTGACTCCCATGTAAGTGATCACTGTAACACAAGGGGTGCAGCTGCAAATTAAGTTTAAAAGACACTTCAACCTATCGATGAAAGTGAAGTTCCTAGTGATACCCAGGATGCTAATGGCAATGCGGAACTGAAACTCAAATCTCCTAATCCTGGTGCCCAGATTGCTGCTCACACACCTTGAGGGATCTGTCAAGAAGAAGAAAGAAATGGAGACACAAATTTTGCTCTGTGGTGTTCCCCTACCCTTTCACCTGGCACTTTTCAAATAAACTTTTGCCACCATTTTCAGCATGTTTCATCTTATCTTTGTGTGAAGTGTGAGAGTCGACCCCCCTGCTACAACCCCCTCCCCGAGTTATAAAACAGAGCAGTAAAGAATGCTTCACTCCCTAAACCTTTCCCAGGAGATAATCAGAGCAGGGCAGAAAGGAATGTCTCTGCTAGTCATTAACCACTAGATGTTCTGTTCTCTGTAAAGATAGAGATAAGCAAAAGAATGTACTGTATAAACAGGACCAGGGGGCACCTGGCACTCTAAGGTCAACCCAAGACCCTCGGTCTCCATGGTTACTCAGCCCCAGACCCTCAAATCAGCGTTAGCCAAGTCCTGCGCCGTTCAAAATTAACCAATGCGATTTGCTTCTGTAACCTTGCTTACCTCCTGCTTGTACCTTTAAAAACCCTGCACAAATTCCCCTCGGGGCCCCTCCGCACACGTTTGCCTGAGGGACCCCATGCACATGGAAATAAACTTTCTTTTCCTCACCAAGAGTTGAGTCCTTGGGGTCTCTTTCCCTGCGGCGTTGGCCCTAACATCGTGGAGGCCCCAGCGAGATAAGCACGTCTCACGGGAGGTGACCCCAACGGCTCTGCGGGTGAGTACGACTGGTCGCTTTTCATACCACCGGTGTTTACGCCCCAAGCCATACGGCTCCGATCTAGGGGCAATTTTTGTTATCTGTTTCGTACTCTGTTCCCTGGTGACTGGGGGACGCCCCACACGGTTTCCGTGGTTCACCGTCTGCGATAGGGCCTCCCTATCGATCTGGGGAATTTCGATTCCCAATCTGTGGTCCGTCTGGGCCAATTTGGAGACACCCTTTGAGGTGACTCATCTGGGGGATTTCGATTCCCAGTCTGTGGTCCGCCCGGGCCAATCTGGAGACACCCTGTAAGGTGTCTCATTTGGAGTGAAACTGATGCGTATGCATGTGAATGAAGTGGCCGGCCTGATTGTCTTGTGTGTCGTGGGTGCTGTGTTTGGTTATTTGTTGTACCGCGCTTGCGTTAACCACCCTGTGACAATAGAACATCATGGGACAGTCGACCTCATCCCCATTGTCCCTCACCCTCTACCATTGGTCGGAGGTGCGGAAGAGGGCTCACGATCTCTCCTTGCAGGTCAAGAAGAGTAAGTGGCAGGATTTCTGCTCGACTGAGTGGCCTGCTTTCTCTGTGGGATGGCCACCAGAGGGGACTTTTCATCTGCCCCTCATTCTAGCAGTTAAGGACGTCATCTTCCGCCCCGGACAAAGGGGGCACCCTGATCAGGTCGCTTACATCCTGGTATGGCAGGGCCTCAGGGAGGAACCCCCATTATGGGTAAAATCCTTTCTTCCCCCTTCTGACTCATCTGTACCAAAGCTTTTAGCTCTGAAAGGACCTCCCACTTCGGCTCCGGTCCTGCCCGAGTCTCAGCCTGATCTACCCTTACTCGACTATGACCAGCCTCCTCCTTCCCAGCTGACTCAACCTCCTCCGTACCCACTCTCTCCTCCAGCCTCCTCGTCCGGATCGAGTGCTGCTTCTCCGTCAGCCCCCTCTTCACCTGAGCTAAATTCCCCTTCTCCTCCGATACCCCCGTCCCCTCTATATCCCCCACTCCCTGCGATGGCTTGCCCCGAGCCCACACCTCCGGGGCCCACGGGCCCAGCCCAGAACACTCGGAGCAAGCTACGGCCTGAGGATCCAGTCGTTACCCTCCCTCTCCGTCCCTATGGGCCCATGATAGACGATGGGACAGATGGAGGGCAGATGCCCGCTTTACAGTACTGGCCTTTTTCTACCTCAGATCTCTATAACTGGAAAAACAATAACCCTCCTTTTTCTGATGATCCTTCTAAGCTAACAGGTCTAATGGATTCTGTTATGTTCTCCCACCAACCCACATGGGACGACTGTCAACAGCTCCTAGGGGTCCTGTTCACCACCGAGGAAAGAGACCGCATCCTCCTGGAAGCCCGGAAAGCTGTTCCCGGAGAGGATGGCAGACCCACCCAGAGACCAGACCGGATCGATGACTTCTTCCCCTTAAAGCGCCCCAACTGGGACTCCAACTCACCCGCCGGTAGGCAGCATCTTTCTATCTATCGCCAGACTCTAATGGCAGGTCTCCGGGCGGCCGCAAGGCGCCCCACTAATCTGGCCAAGGTAAGAGAAGTTACCCAAGGACCTACTGAGACTCCCTCAGTTTTTCTAGAACGCCTGATGGAAGCTTACCGGCGATATACGCCTTTTAACCCTGAGGAGGAAGGCCGACAAGGCTCGATAGCTATGGCCTTCATAGGGCAATCGGCCCCTGATATAAGACGTAAGCTCCAAAGGCTAGATGGTCTCCAAGACCTGACTCTGAGGGATCTTGTTAAGGAAGCTGAAAAAGTCTACTATAAGCGGGAGACAGAGGAAGAGAAAGAGTTAGCTAGGGACAAAAGACGAAACAAGGAATTAACTAAGATGTTGGCCACAGTTATTCAGGGAAAACCTGAGCCAGGAAAGGGAAAGCCCACTCGCCCTCCATTAGACCCTGACCAATGTGCATATTGTAAGGAAAAAGGACACCTGATCAAAGACTGTGAAAAGTTAAAAAAGAAACGGGCCAAAGAAGAACGAGAAAGGCAGTCCTCACAGCGATCCCGAGCCCCCATGCTCGCCCTGGATGAAGAACACTAGGGACTTCGGGGCTCGGATCCCCTCCCCGAGCTCAGGGTAATGTTTAAAGTGGAGGGGACTCCCGTGGAATTCGAGGTCGATACGGGAGCTGTTTATTCGGCCTTACAAGCCCCCTTAGGGGCCCTTTCAACTAAGAAATCATTAGTTCAAGGGGCTAATGGGAGCAAATATCGCTCGTGGACCACTGAGCGCACAGTTGACTTAGGCAAGGGAAAAGTAAAACACTCCTTTCTAGTTATTCCCGAATGTCCTGCTCCCCTCCTGGGACGGGACTTATTAACCAAACTGGGGGCAAAGATTTCCTTTGAGCCCCAAGGACCTCAAGTGACATTCCGTAACCCAAAGGTTGGGCAACCTATGGTTACGGTGTTATCCCTAAAACTGGAAGATGAATATAGGCTCTACGACCACCAGGATCCCCAGCCTATCGCCCCAGCCTGGCTAACTGATTTTAAAGAATCCTGGGCCGAGACGGCTGGACTCGGGCTGGCAAGCCAGCAGCCGCCTGTAGTGGTTACTTTAAAAACCACTGCCTCCCCTATTTGGGTTAAGCAATATCCCATTAATAGAGAAGCTCACCTAGGGATTAAGGTGCACATACAGAGACTTTTAGACCAAGGGGTATTAACCCCTTGTCGGTCTGCATGGAATACTCCATCACTCCCGGTCAGAAAGCCCGGGACGAATGACTACAGACCGGTACAGGACCTAAGGGAGGTCAATAGCAGGGTAGAAGACATTCACCCCACCGTACCCAATCCCTATAATCTCCTCAGCGGGTTAAATCCGTCAAGGACTTGGTACACTGTTCTGGATTTAAAGGATGCCTTTTTCTGTTTGCCTTTACACAAAGATAGCCAGCCCTTATTTGCATTTGAATGGACGGACCCTGAGACTGGGTCCGCCGGACAACTAACCTGGACGCGCCTCCCACAGGGCTTCAAAAACAGCCCAACCATCTTTGATGAAGCCCTACATAAGGATTTAGCCCCCTTTCGGGCTCAACACCCAAGCCTCACCCTTCTTCAATATGTAGATGACTTGCTGCTGGCTGCGGACTCTGAGGGTGACTGCACAAGCGGAACTCAGGACCTTTTACGTGAGTTGGCTATCCTGGGGTATAGGGCATCAGCAAAAAAGGCTCAAATTTGTAAGCGAGAGGTAATTTTTCTGGGCTACTCCTTAAAAGGGGGAAAAAGGTGGCTCACTGAGGCCAGAAAACAGACTGTGGTCCAGATTCCCCCTCCAAAGAGTCAAAAACAATTACGAGAGTTCCTGGGTACTGCGGGGTTTTGCCGGTTGTGGATCCCCGGATTCGCAACTTTGGCAGCTCCCCTGTATCCGTTACTGAAGGGGGGGTCTCCCTTTATCTGGGAAAAAGATCACCAGCAGGCCTTTGATGCCATCAAGCGGGCTCTCCTGTCCACTCCGGCCCTGGCTCTTCCTAATGTGGATAAGCCCTTTACTCTCTTCATTGAAGAAAAGAGAGGAATAGCGAGAGGAGTACTGACCCAGGCCTTTGGGCCATGGAGGCGTCCGGTGGCTTACCTCTCAAAAAGACTGGACACGGTGGCAAGCGGGTGGCCACCTTGCCTAAAGGCCATTGCAGCAGCTGCCTTGCTCATTAAAGACGCTGACAAATTGACTTTGGGACAAAAAATAACAATCATTGCCCCGCACATGCTAGAAAGCATCATCCGCCAGCCTCCAGACAGGTGGCTCTCAAATGCCAGAGTTACTCATTATCAGAGCCTCTTGCTCAACAAGGACAAGATAACTTTTGGACCCCCGGTGACTCTCAACCCGGCGACTCTGCTGCCGGAAGAAGCTTCGGAACCTGTCCTCCATACCTGCCAGGACGGCTTGGCAGAAGAGGCCGGAGTACGACCGGACTTATTGGATTGCCCCCTACCCAATGCAGAGGTGACCTACTTCACTGACGGGAGTAGCTTTTTGATTCAAGGTAAGCGGTATGCGGGGGCGGCTGTGACTGATTATTCCAATGTTATATGGACAGCCAGACTAGAGGACGGGTCCTTGGCCCAAAAGGCCGAACTGATTGCTTTGACTAAGGCTCTGGAGCTCGCTAAAGGAAAGCGAGCAAACATTTACACGGATAGCTGATATGCCTTTGCAACGGCCCACATCCACGGGGCCATATACCGCCAGCGGGGGCTTCTGACTTCCGCAGGAAAAGAAATAAAACACAAACAGGAAATCCTCCAGTTGCTCGCTGCAGTTATGTTGCCCCAGAAGGTGGCGATAATACACTGTAACAGCCACCAGAAAGGGACTGATACCGTCACAAGGGGAAACAACCTGGCCGATCAGGCAGCAAAATCTGCAGCCATGGGAGACTCACAAATGTTGGTGACTGATGTCAAAGATTCTCCTCCAGAGGAGAAAGCTCAGATTAACCAAACCCCTGAAACACTTGATTTGACTGCTTACATACAACAGGCCCACCAGCTCACCCATTTGGGAGCTAAAAAGCTAAGCCTACTGGCCCAACGCCAAGACTTCCCAGGGGCATCCCCCACTGCCATACGTCAGGTCGCCAATCAGGTGGTGGCTAATTGTGAGGCATGTCAATTGACCAATGCCTACCCTGCCAAGCTGGCCCCCGGCAAAAGGCTACGTGGCACCAGACCTGGACAATACTGGGAAGTGGACTTTACAGAAGTTAAGCCTGCCCGATGCAGACTAAAATATCTGCTAGTTTTTGTAGACACCTTTTCTGGATGGACTGAGGCTTTTCCTACCAAAAAAGAAACTGCTGCCGTGGTAACTAAAAAGTTGATGGAAGAGATATTTCCCCGGTTCGGATTGCCAAAGGTAATAGGGTCTGATAATGGACCGGCGTTTGTGGCTAAGGTAAGTCAGGGACTGGCCAACATATTGGGGATTGATTGGAAGTTACATTGTGCTTATAGACCCCAAAGTTCAGGACAGGTAGAAAGAATGAATAGAACTATTAAGGAGACCCTCACTAAATTGGCTCATGAGACTGGCTTAAAAGATTGGACGATGCTCCTGCCGTATGCCCTTTTTCGCGCGCGAAACACCCCGTCTACCAAACCCCCTAACCTTACTCCCTTCGAAATCCTTTTTGGCACTCCACCCCCCATTCGAGATCTCACTCCCTTAACTGAGCATGCTGCCTTGTTGCCAACCTCCCTGTCTGACAGGCTCATCGCCCTTGACAATCTACAGAGGGACGTGTGGACGCAGCTAGCCTCAGCCTATGCTCCCAGTGAGTTCCCCGCGCCACATCCGTACCAGGTGGGAGACTTTGTGTTTGTCCAGCGCCACCAACAAGAGACTCTACAGCCTCGCTGGAAAGGACCATACCAGGTCCTATTGACTACTCCTACAGCGGTAAAGGTTGACGGAGTCACCTCTTGGATCCACGCGTCGCATCTAAAGCCTGCTTCAGCGCCAGAGGACAGCTCCTGGGAACTCAAGCGGTCTGATAACCCCTTAAAACTTAAACTGAGCCGAAAGACTCTTTAATGCTGTTTCTATACGCTCCCCTTGTGTATTATTGCAAGATGATCCAACAAAGACCCCAGATTGTAACCCCCTGGGCTATAATGGGATTACTCATGTTAATGCTAGTCACCCCTGCAATAGCTAACCCCCACCGCCCTTGGATCTGGTCATTGATTAAGTGGGACAACCAAGAGGTGGTCGGTAAGTGGGAAGGATCAGGTAATCCCACTTTTGCCTTCTTTTCCTGCGATATTGTCCCTCAAGCCCCCTGTATGGATCCATCTCAGGGTGTTTACCTATGCCCAACTTCAGTGGAGGGGAGGACCCATTGTAACTCCCCAGCAGAGTATTACTGTGCTTACTGGGGATGTGAGACGGTGGCCACTGCGTGGACACCCACCATAAGGGACCAACACATTAGTCTTTCAAAGTTGACTGGAGCTCGCCCAAAGCCCCCCACTTGTTATGGTGGGGCTTGGGATGCCAAGTCAAGCCAGGGACCTGGACCCTGCCTAAACCTACAACTCACGGTCCTTACCCCCCAAGAGCCTTCATGGATCACCGGAAAAACTTGGCGGTTTAGATATTATCAAAGTGGAAAAGACTCAGGGGGATATTTGTTTATCAAAAAAGAATTAAAACCGGAAACAAGGCCGTCCCCGCCACCACTGGCCCCAACAACTGCTAAAAGATTTTTATCCCCGGGGCCCAAGGCTACCCAAAATCGAGAACACATGACCTCACCTCGCACCCCCTCCGGGGATTTAACTAATCCTCCTGAGTCGGGACTCGTCCCTCCAACTGTGAACTCTCTCCTTAACCTTATACTTGGGGCTCATAGAGCCCTTAATCTTACCCATCCAGACCTGGCCCAAGCTTGTTGGTTATGTTTAAGTGCTAACCCTCCATATTATGAGGGGACTGCTCTAAATGATTCCTATACGCTGACCCCCAATTCCGACCAGTGCGATTGGGATCACGTGTTCCACACCCTTCCTTTACCTGGCCTTGCTAGCCGAGGAACCTGTATAGGGACACTTGATAATTGGCCTACAGACCTACGCCATCGCTGCCTCACATATACCCGCTCCTTCCCCAAAAACCAGTACCTCATCCCTCCCACCGGGGCATTCTGGTTATGTACTACGGGGCTCACCCCTTGTGTTTCCACAAATGTACTCCTTGCAGGGGACAGCTCCTGCATCCTCATAGACCTTATGCCACGCATTAAGTATCTCCCTCCTGACATGCTCCCCCTCATAAAAGGTCGATATAAACGGGAACCTGTCTCCTTGACCCTAGCAGTCCTATTGGGGATAGGGGTGGCAGGGGGGATAGGAACTGGCACAGCAGCCCTCATTACTGGGCATCAATCCCGCCAACAGCTTCTTGCAGTAGTAAACCAAGATTTACAGGCCTTAGAAACTTCTATAACTGCGTTACAACAATCTCTCTCATCTCTATCTGAAGTAGTGTTACAGAACAGAAGAGGCTTAGATCTTCTATTTTTAAAAGAAGGCGGTCTCTGCGCCGCACTTAGAGAAGAATGTTGTTTCTACACTGATCATACTGGGATTGTAAAAGACGCAATGGAAAAGTTGAGAGAGAGAATCAAATCTCGAGAGCCCCCTTCAAGTGAAGCCAAAATGTTTTCTTTCTGGGAATCAATCCTGCCCTATGTTCTTCCTTTACTGGGACCCCTGGCCGGATTCATTATAGTCATGGCTATAGCCCCTTGCCTCATTAACCGAGTAACCCAATTTGTGAGGGCTCAGATCTCTCAGGTAAAAGTTATGGTGCTACGTCAACAATATGACCCCTTACCTATACAGGACCTTTAGGATTAAAAGTCATTGGAAAAATAAAAGGGGGGAATGTGAGAGTCGACCCCCCTGCTACAACCCCCTCCCCGAGTTATAAAACAGAGCAGTAAAGAATGCTTCACTCCCTAAACCTTTCCCAGGAGATAATCAGAGCAGGGCAGAAAGGAATGTCTCTGCTAGTCATTAACCACTAGATGTTCTGTTCTCTGTAAAGATAGAGATAAGCAAAAGAATGTACTGTATAAACAGGACCAGGGGGCACCTGGCACTCTAAGGTCAACCCAAGACCCTCGGTCTCCATGGTTACTCAGCCCCAGACCCTCAAATCAGCGTTAGCCAAGTCCTGCGCCGTTCAAAATTAACCAATGCGATTTGCTTCTGTAACCTTGCTTACCTCCTGCTTGTACCTTTAAAAACCCTGCACAAATTCCCCTCGGGGCCCCTCCGCACACGTTTGCCTGAGGGACCCCATGCGCATGGAAATAAACTTTCTTTTCCTCACCAAGAGTTGAGTCCTTGGGGTCTCTTTCCCTGCGGCGTTGGCCCTAACAGAAGAACAACTAGGAATGCATCTAGTTATATACCATTTTGTCTCTAGGGGATAATGGCTCTTTTTTCCCCTAACATGTTAGGGTCAAATATCTCCCAGTGTTTAAGGATGAGTCACGGCCTATGAAACTGAGTGACCCATGTCTGTAATATAAAAAGCACCCAGTGGAAGAATTTAACCATCTTTCAGTGATCCCAAAAGGTATGAAACTATGGCATTTAGCCACCTATCTATGCCAAAAGAAATAATTGGACTTCCCTTTCTTATTTTTTTTTTGATAGTGTCCTCAAGGTGTCCTTCAGGTTGATTTCATTCTAGGGCAGATGGGTGCCATCTAGAGACAGTAGAAGGTAAAAATTAGCCAATCTGTTCACCCTTAATCTGGCACACAATCTTGTCTTCCCAGGTAGCTGGTAAACTTTGTTTCCATAAATAAAACTGTGACAGGAATGTTTAAAGAAAGAAGCATAACTTTATAATAAACAATTGCTTTTTGTTTATTGGAAATCAGCATATGTAAAGTAGGTGAGTGGGAATTAGTTAGAGCACTCCTCTGGCTATGCTGTAAAGGAGAACCCTCCTGAGATAATGACTTAGTGAGATACTGTTCTGGGCCCCAAGGTAAAGCAGCACCCGAGACATTTGTGTCCTTGTATAATTACCCTGGTAATCTTTCCTAGCAGCAGGATATGGCTATGCTTTGTTTAAGTTTTTATATTATTAAAGCTCAGATCAAACATAAATTCATCATTTACAATCATATTTTATATGTTAATAATGGCACATCAATTTTTATGTACACAGAAAAGAAAGGCTGACTAAAATTTTTTTTGCTTAGTTAACATATGTAAGGCATAAATGAAAACCACTCCCTATGAGCTTGTTTGAAATGTAACTAGAAAGAAGAGGTAATATAAATGCCTGAAAAGCTTAGAGAACATTTTTAGTTCACTAGGAGAGAGAGAGAGAATCACAATAGATAAGTGGAGATTTTTCTGTAGTTGTGAGCCAGTTTCCACTAAGGAACATTTGGGTGTCCAGCAAAGGGTAGCCCTGGCCTCTCTGTTTTTAGTTGTTTCTTCCTATTTCTTCTCCTTCTCCTCCTTTTCCTTCTCCTCCTCTTCCTCCTCTTCTTCCTTCTTCTGTCTCTTCCTCCTCTTTTTCCTCTTGTTCTTCTTTTTCTTCCTCTCCTCCTTCTCCTTCTTCATCCTTTTTTGAAGAAAATAAATCCAAACAAAATAGAACAATAAAGTCAAAACAAAACAATGAATGTGATATAATGCTTCAAAACAAGACAAAAGAAAATCAACAATGGCTACCATAATGCCTCTTGTTATCATCAAAGTAGCTGTCCATACCATCAGACATAATAAAATCAAGCCAAACAAAAGATAAAACCAATAAAAAAAGCAATACCAAACAAGCCAATAAGAAATCAACAATGGACACCACAATGTCTCTTGCTATCTTCAAAGTGACTCCCTATACCATCAGACACAACAGAATCAGACAAAACAAAACAATAAAGTCAAAACAAAATAATGAAAGTGATATAGGACTTCAATACAAGATAAGAGAAAATCAACAATGGCTACCATAATATATCTTGCTATCTTCAAAATAACTTCCCGTACCATGACATAATAAAATTAAACAAAACAATATAAGATAACAAAACTGCAATTAATGATATAGAATAGAAATTATTGGTGTGATGGGAATGCAAAGATATTCTTTCTAAATATAGATATAAACATGATCTAAGAATAATGTTAAGAATGCAAATGGAGAAAGGGATTTGGAGGTGGAGGAAAGGAGGCGAATAGGAAAAGAAAGGGCTTCTAAAAAGAAAGCAGCTATGTTATGTACGTGTTCCCACTCCCCAAGGTGAATGTGAACATCATTGTGTGGCAAACATACGTTGATAAAAAAGAAAAAAGAAATAAAACATGACTCAGCATCTAATAGCAAATAATTCTTTATAAAAACAATCTGTTTTTTGAAACATTTTTGAAACAAAAGAAAACTATAGCATACACATTGAATCATAATTTGTGAAGATAAAAATCATGTAATAGACATATAATTACATGTTCAAACTAATGTACACTGCAATGTGAAAAAAGCATCTCTCCACTCTTGCCTCCCATTGTACCTTTTTCTCTTAATGTCATCAATCAACAGCAACTATAGAATGACACCAGGTCTTATGTAAGGAAGGGGAACTTAATTTCTGGGGCCTCCAGAAGCCTATGATCCCAGTGCAGTCCTGAGAGACAAAACAGACAAACCCAAAACAAGGGCCACTTTATAAAATACCTGAGCATTGTCTGTCACAGCTGTGAAGATTATCAGCAGCCAGGAAAGTCTGAATGTAGTCACATCTAAGTGAATCAAAGAGACAGAACAATTAAATGTACTGTGGCATTTTTGATAGAATGCTGGGAGAGAAAGATGAGACACAACTACAGGTGCTGACAGCAATCCCTGCCTAGCTATGCAGCCACCGAACTCTGCCTGGAACCTGGTATCCCCCCCCCTTCATCCCCAAACACTGTGGGACCTTTAAGTCATCACTTGGGTCCTGATTGGGCCCAACCAAGTGACATCCAGGTAGTCAGGAGCTACCCTGTGTGAGCTGAAGCCTGCTACAGCAATCCCTACCTAACTATACAGCAGCAGGTCTTTTCTTAGAACATAGTAGAGCCACTACTAGAGATACCAGGAAGCAAAGGTACTTGGGAGTGCCATTTGGCATAAGATGATAGCCTGCCCAGTATACTCCACATACTACACAACACAGAACCTGGTAGGGCCCTGCCCAGTGATCTTTAGCTGTGAGGGAGCTTTGGTGAGCCATATGGGGAGTGCTTCAGATCCAACAAGTACACACCTAGCATATGGAGAGCCTCAGGTATGTAAAACAAATATTAATAGAAATGAAAAATCAAATAAACAATAACAATTATTATGGCAGACATTAACACTCCTTTGACACACAGACGGATCAACTAGACAGTAAGTCTAGTTAAAAGAACACAGTTGAATCAAATGTGTGGACAAATGGACTTAGTAGGGTGTTAGTGTTCTACCCAGCAACATCAGAATATATATTCTTAGTTGCATGTGCGACATTCTCTAAAATAAACCATATGCTAAACCATAGAACATACTTAAATAAATGCAAAAGAATTGAAATTATCCCATGCGTATTATCTAATCACAGTGCTAAAAAACTGGAAATGAATGACAAAAGAAAATGCAAAAACTCCATAAACACATGCAAATTAAACAATACACAAGCAATGGGTCAAAGAATAAATTAAAGGAATTAAACAATATCTACCAGTAAATTAAAATACAAATATATCTTACCAGAACCTGTGAGATGCAATGAAAACATTCCTCATAAGACAATTTATTGTGGTGAACTTCTACACCAGGAAAATAGAAGAAACAAAGAAACAACTGGATGCTACACCTCAAACATCAACAAAAGGAACAAGTCAAGCCCAGAGCCAAAAGAAGGTGAGAAACTGATAAAGATTAGAGTGGAAATCAACACAGTAGAGACAAAGAAAATAATACCAATAATTAATGAATCAAACAATTGGTTCTTTGATAGAATAAATAAAATTGATAAGCCACTAGCTAAAATTATTTTTAAAAAGGGGAGCAAAAGCTCAAATTCAGGAAATAAGGAATAAAAAGGGTGAAATCATTACAGACCCTGTGGAAATACAGATCATCAATACTTACTTGGAAAACTACTTTCATAGGTTTGATAACAGAAGATTATCACCAGATTCCTAGAAACACATGAATTAGCAAATTTAAATCATAAGGTTGTAAAAATGCTGAATAACCCAATTTCAGTTAGTGAAGATGGAAATGTAATTAGAACCTTGCCATAAAAGAAAAGCCCAGGTCTTGATGTATTCATACCTGAATTCTACAAGAAATTCAAGGAATACTTAATTCCAACACTCTTCAAACTATTCACTGAAAATGAAATTGAAGCAATTCTCCTTAACTCATCCCTGGAAACAAGTGTTACACTAATACCAAAACAAGAGAAAGAACCAAAAAAAAAAAAAAAAAAAAAAAAAGAAAAAAAAAGAAAAAACTGCAGGCAAATCTCCCTAATAAATATAGATGATAAAATCCTCAATAAAATAATGGCAAACAGAATGCAGCAGGTCATCAAGAAGAATATGTACCACAACCAAGTGGGATTCATACCAAGAATGCAGGGAAGGCTCAAAATATGTAAGTCTGTAAACATAATACATCGTATCAGTAGAGCCAAAGATAGGGATAATATGTTCATCTCAATAGATGCCAAAAAAGCTTTTGATAAAGCCCAACAATCATTCATGATAATAACCCTAGGGAAAATTCGAATAGATAATCTTGATCTGAGTCTGATAAAAGCCGTCTATGACAAACCAACAACCAGCCTTATATTAAAGGGTCAAAAGCTCAAAGTTTTTACTCTAAAATCAGGACAAGACAAGGATGTTTATTATCACCACTGCTATTCAATATAGTTCTGGAAATATTAGCCAGAGCAATTAGACAAGAGAAAAAGGAGTAAAGATAGGTAAGGAAGGGGTTAAACTATCATTATTTGCAGATGACATGATACTGTATATAGAAGACCCCAAAATTCCATTGAAAGATGTCTAGAACTTTCTTTTTGTTTTTCTTTTTTTTGTACCAGGGATTGAACTCATGACCTTGTGCTTGCTGGCTAACACGTCTAGATGTAATAACCAAATTCAATAATAAACTGGATACAAAGTAAATACTCAAAAATCAATAGCATTCCTCTACACAAAAAACAAGTTCGCTGAGAGGGAAATAAGAGAAACCAAACCTTTCATAGTAGTATCCAAAAAATAAAATACCTAGGAATCAATATAACAAAGGAAGTAAAAGATCTATTCAGTAAAAATTACAGTACTCTGAAAAAAGAAATTAAAGAAGAGCTCAGAAAATGGAAAGACATTCCATGTTCATGGTTAGGAAAAACAAACATAGTGAAATTGGCGATTTTCCCAATATCGTTATACAGACTTAACGCAATTCCAATAAAAATACCATTAGCATACCTCACAGATCTAGAGAAATCATTCCTAAATTCACCTGGAACCAGAAGAGACCTAGAAGAGCAAAGGCAATTCTGGGCAACAAAGTCAAGACAGGAGGCATCACAATCCCTGACTTGGAGTTATCCTACAAAGCTACTATGATAAAATCAGCGTGGTACTGGAATAAAAACAGGCCTGAAGATCAATGGAATAGATTAGAAGATTCAACCACACCTACAAATACATTCAGGCCCCTTATCCTTGATAAACAGGCCAAATACATTCATTGAAAGAAAGATAGCTTGTTTAATAAATGGTGCTGGAAAAACTAGCTTTCCATGTGCCAAAAACTAAGTATCACCATGCACTAAACTAAAATCAAAATAGATCAAAGAGCTAAATATGCAAAATGGAAACACTAAAATCTCCTGAAAGAAAAACTAGGTAGAAATCTTGAAAACATATGGGTCAGAAGAGAACTCATGAACAGAATACCAACTGCAAGGGAGACAATTCCCAGAATCAACAAGTAGAGTCTCATCTTTTTGCATTTCAAAAGAACAGAGTCTCATCTTTTTGCATTTCAACAGAGTGAAAAGGAAATTCACAAACTGGGAAAAAAATCTTACTCAACTCTCTCAGACAAAGAACTTCAGTCTAGATCATATTAGGAGCTTTAAAAAATCAGGCCCCCAAAATTCAAAGACCCAATTAAAAAATGTTCATCTGAGATGGATATACACATCTCAGATGAAGAAATACAAATAGCAAGCAAATATATGAAAAAATGTTTAACATCATTCGTCATTAGAGACAGGAAAATTAAAACTATACTGAGATTCCATCTCACTCCTAAAAGAAAGGCCAGGATCAATAAAATAACCAATAACAAATGCAGGAGGGGCTGTGGGAAAAATGAACACTTATGAACTGTTGGTGGGAGTGTAAACTGGGGCAACCACTGTGGAAATCAGTGTGGGAGTTCCTCAAAAAGCTGCGATTAGAACTCCTACTTGCCTCACTTATTCCATTTCATGGCATATTCCCAGAAGAACTGAAAACATCATACCACAGTGATATATGTGCACCCATGTTTATCTTGGAAACAACCCAAATGCCCTTAAAATAAATGTGTATATACATACACTTAAATTTACTAAGATGATTGTAATACTAATTCTATTATTTCTTGGAACAAAGCAGATAACATCTGTAAGATTGGAACAATCTTGCAAGATTATATCTGGTAATTTGAATAATACGTATGAAGATAACTACGCAAAATAACAAAAATTGTTATGTTCTTACCTTGTTTTGAAAGTCTACATTGTTTTTGATGTGGGCTCTTAGATATACTTATTTCTATATTGTTTTGTTTTCCCTCTAATACAAAAAGTATAGATGTACATGAATAGGCTTATAAATGCCTAGAACTTGAAGGGTTTAAAAAATTGATTTTAGCTTTGTGATAGTATAAACAACTATACAGAAGAAAACGAGACACCGTGGCAGCCATTGATGAGTTCCTATCATTTTTATTTGTGAGTAAATAATGCTTTTATTGGATTTATTTTATTGGACTTATTTTCAATTATTTGATTGCAATGTGTATGAAAATATGGACAGATATTTTGAAGAAAACAAGAGACATTATGATAGCGATTATTGATTTCCTAGTGTCTGGTCTTCAAAGTTCTTACGACTCTCATTCTTGTGTTTGGGGATACTATTTTTATATTACTTTGATGTATATTAACTTATTGTGTGTGAAGGAATGGACAACCATTTTGAAGCAAACTAGAGACATTATCGTGGCCACTGTTGATTGCCTGATGTCATTTTCTGAAATCTTGTGTGACTTCATTGTTTTACTCTTTTCTGCTTTGTTTTGGTGGGCTTGATTTTGTTTTATTCTCTTTAAAACAAGTTTTAAAAAAGAAAATTAGAGTCTATTGGAGTGGTTGAAGTATGAAATTATTTCCACTGAATGTAGCCTGCCACTGTTAGTTTGTAAACCAGGTTCTCCAGGTTGCTAAAGTTATCATGTAAGACAATTGATATCTGTGGCACTATCTGTATCAAAATACAGGATAATGGTATTTGCTAGGAATGCATCTCTTCCATGGATATAAGTCCCAGTACTCGAGAAACATGTCCTGATATTGTATTTTTTATTTTTAATTTTACTGACACAATTTACATTTGCACAATGATCACTGTTTTAGCTAATTTTCTCATGACTGAGACAAAATACAAGACATCCAAAGTTGAAAGGGAAAGGTTGATTGCCTCACAGTTTGTAGAGGTTTCAGTCCCTAATTTGCTGGCTATAAGGTGAGTTGGTATGTAGCAGAGGAGCAACTGTTCACAGCAGTGAAATATAACAAAAGCAACAGAAAATCTGTGGGGTACAAAAGGCTCTCTAAGTACCTCATACATAATATCACATCAACTTGGATAAGGGCTGTACCAATTCAGTCAGTGGACTGATCCAGCAAACTTTTTGAGCTGAATGTGTTTCTTGAGTGCAGCATATTGTTAGATAACTTTTCTTGATATCTCCACCCAGTCTGTTTATTTTGATTGGCAAATTGAGATCATTTACATTAATGATTAAGGCTGGTATGTGTTAGCCAATTCTTTTTATTTTATTGTTGTTCATTTTTTTCTTTCCCCTAACTTTAATATTTTTCCCTGCCTGGTGGATTTTTTTATATCGCTTTTCTTGTAATTGTAGTTTTCATTATCTCTCTCTAAAATATCCTTCAGAATTTTTGGTTTGGTGGTCATGAATTTCCTCAGTTGTTCTTTATCTTGAAAGCATCCTAGTTCTCCATGGATTTTGAAAGCAAATAAGTCGTTTGAAGGCTGTTTTCTTTCTGAAAGTGAAATAATTCACTGTAAGCTCTCTTTGGCTGAAGGGTTTGTGTTAAGAAGTCAGGTTATATTGTGAAGGGTTTTCATTTATGGATGATATGCTTCTTCTTTTAAAACAGATTTTAATATTCTATAATTGTGTTGAATTTCTGGAATCTAGATTGGTATATGCCTTGGTGCAATTTTATATTGGTCATAGCTCATTGGAGTTCCATATGCAGCAGTTATTCAGATTCCAAGTTCTTTTTTGATATTTCAGAATTTTTCTGTCATTATTTGTGTGAACAATTTTTTTTTGTTTTCTTTTTATGTGTGGGATTCATGTTGTCTCAAGCTTTCTTATTTACTCCAGTTGATCATTTGTTTTTCTTTGCAAAATCTTACAGAAATTTGATTAATTTTTCCTGATTCCTTGCTCTTTTTAAGGTAGCTTTCTTTCATAGTACTAGCTGTAATCATGTCTTTTAAACCTGACATTCTATCCTCATGTTTATTCAGTCAGTTGTGTATACATTCAGTACAATTTTCATTTTTTTTTTTATCGGTACCAGGGATTGAACTCACGACTGCCTGCTTGCAAGGCAGGCGCTTATGCCGCTGAGCTAAATCCCCAGCCCCCCTTTTTTAATTGTAGTACAATTTTCAAACATCTGGATATCTGTTTGAAAGTGTCTCATGGATTCCCTTTCTTTTCTAGTTGGAAATTCATGGTTTTCTTTATTTTCCTAAGTTCTTTTTTCCTCTGTGTCTAGGCATTCAGAAAATGCATTGTTTTGAGTGACATTTCTTTTTTATATGAGAGATGAATTTCTCTATAGCCTCATTCATCTGAATTTTTTTTTTTTACTTCTGTAGCTATCATTCCAGAAAGTAGAGGTAATTGACTTTTGATTTTATCTACCTTATTATCCCCTGGACTTCTCATTAGTGGGTGGGAATTCTGGCTTGTATTTGGCTTATGCATCTTGTAATTTTGTATTATTTTTATTTTAAATTGTTTTCTTGGTTGATGTTTATGTATTGCTTTATGGTAGAGAGATTTATGGTTAGTATTGAGGCTTTGCTAGACAATGACTATTCCTCAGAGATGTCTTGTAGTTGTATTTGATTCATGATCTTTGTGTCTGCCTGAAGATACTATCTTCCCAATTTAATGTGAAAGAGAAATTGTTACTTATAGATTCATCACTCTGTCCTTTGATAGTAGACTATTGTGGTGGTCATGACCCCAGAAAATTACAGTATTATCATATAGGATTACATCAGGTGTGACCTCCTGGATGAAGTAGTACTATTGGCAATAGCATCAAGCCCAGCTTAGAAATTGACAAACTTTGGCAAGTATTGGCCTGAGCAAGTAACTCAGTTGAAAGTTTTCACTGTTTCTAAAGTTATATGGGGGATTTTGCACAGAAGCCCAGATAACAAGTCATCTTTAGATTTGACGACCAACAGTGTCCCCTTTGGTCCATTAAATTTACAGTGAAATGTGATAATTTAATGCTCAATTGTTGTCCCAGAGGTAACTAGTCAGCCTCCTAAATCATAGGGCAGTGGGAGCCTCTGTCTTGAAGAACGGAGGCCATCCTTGGAACACAGAGTCCAATATCCTTAGTGGCACCAGGCAAGAGGATTCCATACCCTGAATTAAGAACCCGATGACCATTTCTTTTCATTCAAGGACATATGTCTAACTGTCCTAAGAGTGGGGCCCAAGTCAGGGCTATTGTGATTTATTTAAATACTTTTTAATGATTATCTTTCCTGAGGCTGTGTTCTGCATTTTATGGCTTCATATAGGGGCTTAATCATAAGTGAGAAGTTTGGGACCTAGATACATCAATATCCCACTGCCCCCAAAAACTCTCTTGTCTGGCATCAAGTGATAAGAATTGGGTAGACATGGATTTCTAGCCCTTTGAAATAACTGACAGAGGTCTGTATTGCCCTCAAAAGTCCTCATGGGTTACAGCTCCAAATGTCATCTACATACTTCAGCTAAGTGCAGTTTTCTTCTGGTGGGTGAAAGCTTTCAGGTCAGGATTGAGAGCCTCTCCAAAGATTGTGGGACAGAGTTTAAATCCCAGTGGAAGGCTAGTCCGTGTGAGTTGTTCTTTGACACCCTTGACAGGGTATTCCCATTGAAATGCAAAAATGAGCAACTAACTGTTGTAAGCCAGAGGCAGTAAAAGGCATCTTTTAAATCCAAGCAAGGAAACAAGGCAGCACTTGCTGGAATGTTTCCTATCAATGTATATAAATTTGGTATTATTGGGTGAATATTTGTACTGGCCTGATTCAGCACAAACATGTACTCACTCATATTCATGAGTTTCTTGTTTACATACTCCCAAGGGTAGAGTTTTCTAGAATGACTGCCCTCTAGGCAAGATAGCATGTTCTAAGAATTGCTTTAAATGTCCTTGAATACTTTTATGGCTTTCTGTTAGTGAAGGAACTGGCAGATTTGGACCAGAACTGTCCACAGTTTCAGTTCCACTATCACCAGTGTCTGATTTTCACCCAGATCAGAGGGTTACCTACAGAATACACCCCGGGAACCTTACACTCCTCCTAATATAACTCATTCCCCAGCTTGCCTGACGTATCTGAGAACAATCTCCATTCCTTTGCTTGTGACATTGTAGGAGTCAGAACTCTGCCCCCAGTTTGAGCCAGCATTGAAGTCATATTTCCCTGTGTTCCAAAGGTGAACTAGGCTTGTACCTTTTTGAAGAAGTCCCTTCCCAGCAAAAAAGTGGACAATTTGGAATGAATATACAGTAATTCTTGCAGGACCTTTCACACCCCTATTACACTCCTGTTTGTATAGTAAAATGGCTTCAATTCTGGGCCCCACTGACTTCCAAAATAATCACATTTTGGTTGGATTCTGGTCAAATGAGTTGTGTTGCTGAGTGGTTGGCTCCACTAGGCACCATAAAGCCCATCAGATGGCCCCCTACTTTCATTGTGACTATATATGTCCTTTGGGAGACCTAAGGACATAGATCCAAGGCTTGCCTAATTCCCACAGCCTGAAGTTCCTGAAAGTCTGATAAGGTAGGGGTCTGACACCTCTTTGGGGTGGTAGACTTTAGCAGGTGGTTTCCTACATTCATACTTTGCATCATTTTTTCCAACATTTTCTGGAAATACATTGTTCAAGTTCCCATTCTTAGACTGGGAATTTAGCTCAGTGGCATAAGCACCTGCCTGGCAAGCATGAAGTGGTGAGTACATTCCCAAGTACCAAAAAGAAAAAAAAATAAAATAAAAGGAAACCCATTCTTTTTACATCACACACACTGACCCCAGTTTAACTGTTGCTGGGTTGTGAGTTCCTGCTTAGTTTGACCTCTGCCTTGTCCATGTCCACACCCTTGCCTTCTTGTAACCTCTGTCATCTTTCCTGTGAGTACTGCTGCCAGCAGATCTGCTTTCCTTTTAAGCTTCCTATCAGCTTGCCGTTGATAGGAACAATTTACATAGCTCCTAGTCACAATTTACATAGCTTTGTTGGCCACCTACAAGACTTCTTCATTTCAGCAAAATCCTCTAGGATTTATAGATTTTTGCCTACTGTCTCTCTGAGCCTGTTCCACAAAGGTGGCATTTATTATGTGCTTATTTTCAGTAGCCCAAGTATTAAAAAACCCATAGAGCCAAAACCCTGCAGAAAGCCTCTCATAAAATTGGTTAGGGCTTACTTTCATCCCTGAGAGCATCTCTGGAATCTTTCCCATATTGTTTCTCTCTTTCCACTATCTTTTATACCTTGTAAAAGAACTCTTGGTACTTCAAGCAGTGTAACTCTATTCTATTGTTCAATCCCATTTGGGGCCTTTCTCTCAGAATTTTTCCTGAGCATGTATTCTACATTAAATGTTCTCTATCATTGTTTTCTAACCAGCAGAGGGCTGTTTGTGTTACCCTCTAGCCCTTAATGTTCAACAGCATCAAGAATAGCTTATTCTAGTCTTGCCAGGTTAAGCTATTCATCTGAAAAATGGATCATATTAAATCTATGAGAGCATGGGTCTTCTTCAAGTGGAAGGGCAATCGTGTTTCTCATTCAAGAGGGCAGTGGTTGAGAAGGATTGATAAACAAAACTATGTGGTCATTCTTGAACCTGGCTCCCCCAATCATAATAATTGGGCTACTCTCATGTCTCACAGGGATGTCTGGAAGGTCCGCTTATGTCCCAATCATAGGTGGCTCATTTGACCATTTGGCTTGTCTCATGTCCCCTTTGAGGCTGTGGCTTGATAGGTGTTGTCAGAGTCAGAAAATATGGGGAGGAGGAATTTCAAGAGGGAACTGCTCAAGTAGAAAAAAAATACTAAATTCTGCTTTAATATGTGCTTTAATATGTGCGTTAATATGTGCTAGAAACAACTCTCAATCACACATTTCCCATTGTTTGAGAAATCAGTAATTGCACTGAATTCAGAAATCCCAAAAGTCAATGCAGAAATCATTTGTATGTCTGTCCACTAAATTCTGGCCAGCTTTAAACTATTCAATTTTTTTCTAATATACTAATTCCATGGCTAAATATATTGTGATGATCCACTTCTAACATGAAACCTAGAGCTCTCCACTTTTATACTTTCATGAGACTATGGAACTAGGTCAGAAATTGTATCTCATCCTACGCCAAAAAGGCAAAATTGGAACATATTTCTATACTTTCCACTATCAGAATTGTTGAGAAGAATAATCACATGTGTAGACTTCCACAACGCTTGGATTCAGAGGTCTTTTCAAAATAGTGTGATTATTTCTGATTCTCTAATGATCAAGTATAGTTCGTTTTGAGTTTGCCAAAATAGGAAAAATGTTGAACATGAATACTAAACTACAATATAAACTTGGAATTTATTTAACATTGGTATATCAATATCAATTCATGAATTGTGAAATGTAATTATAGAAAAAAGATTAAGAAAATGAGAAAATTGTTAAAATGGAAATATATTTTCAACTAATCTATAAATTTTAAACTTAAAAATAATGTCATTAAATATTAGGGAAATATTTATCAATTAGAGAAATTGTACCTTGTGTCAAGACTGAGTGTATACAAACTAGGTATATCAATTAAAGGTGATATATATGTTTAAAGTAAGTGGATTTAAAAAAACTTTTTTTAGATTTTTTGTTTTTCATTGTTTGGTACTAAGGACTGAACCCAGGGCTATGAGCTTGCTAGACAAGCTTACCACCACTGAGCTAAATCCACAGAACCTAGGGTTTCAAAATTTTTACATGAAAAAGAATGACTTAAATTTCAATTTTAGTGTTAAGTACATATTAAGATACTATTGGTTTATAAGAGCCGGGCGTGGTGGCTCATGCCTGTAATTCCAGCACTCAAGAGGCTGAGGCAGGAGGATCATTGCAAGTTCGAGACCAGTCTGGGCTACAAAGTGAGCTCAAGCCCTGCCCAAACTGCATAGCAAGACTCTGTCTCAAAAAGACAAAAAAAAAAAAAAAAAAAAAAAAGATACTATTGGTTTTCCTGGTTGAAATACAATATTTGATTAAGATTTTCATTAAAATGAAGCCATTGAGTTACAATTCATTGGAACTGCATGATTTGTGCTGAATTTCTAGGTGCATGCACACACACATACACAGGCACACACACTCATGATACGAGCATAGCTGACATACATACACAGCCTCAGTCTCTCTTTCTCTCTCTCTCTCTCTCTCTCTCTCTCTCTCTCTCTCTCACTCTCCCTCCCTCCTCTCTGTCTCTCTCTCATGATATCAGCCTAGCTGACACACCACTAAGTAACTTTTGATCTGCCTTACTGAAACCATGTAATCTATATGTTGGGGCCAAACTATTGTTTAGAATTGAATTGTATCTCCTTAAAAATAATGTTAATCGGACAGCAATTAAATTATAATTTAATGCTTCAAAATTTTGGGGCAGGCTTAGGGAGTAGATAGGCTAATACTTTAACAGCCAGATTAAAATTAGATTTAAGACATTGTGGAATGAAAGTGGTTTGTTTTCACACATCAAAATTACATATAGGATTTAACTAGATGAACCATTACATTTGAGAATAATTCTAGTAAATAATGATACTAACAAAAAATTACCTGCCATCTACACAAGAGTTAAAGCAACACAAGAGGCCCCTGGAGCAAAGATGGCAGATAGATAATAGCAGGCTACAGAGGCTCCCTGGGTTAGCCAACTTAGAATTCAACATAATACAGCATTGGGAGTCCCAAACAGAGGGAGATGAATTCTCTCATCCCAAGAAGAAACTAATGTGAGAAGAACCAATCAAACATACAGTCCTTATGCTACTATTAGAACAGCTAAAGGTTCAGTGCTCCCATTGCAGCACCTGAACACGAGCAGCAGTGATTACTGAGCTGTCTGAAATCCCACCACTTCAACTCACTGGAAACACAGTCACACTGAGGTTGGGGATCAGTGAGCCGAACAGAGAGCTGAACTAGTGGGGAACCTGCATCAACCTGTGGTGAGTGATGGGAATAAAACCATTCCACAGAGAAGGGGGTTGCAACAGATTACATTCTGGGACTGGACAGGACTTGCAGGAACTAGGGGTAGCAGTGACTTCAATCAGTTGTTCCCTTCCCAAACGAGATGGGTGGACTGAGCTTGGCCTGGGTCATGCAATCTGGTTGAGACCCAATAAGTTATCCAAAATCAATTCCCAATGGCGTTGGAACACATAATGCAGTGAAGGCCTCAGGAATTTGACTGACCCAGAGGAGAGGGGCCAGCATACACTGCTCCTGTTTGCAACTCACTAGCACTCTGAAGTGGGAAGGGTCACCTAGTTACCATTCTTCAGAAGAATTGTCACCAACAAAGAAAGAAACTGAGGCCTCCTAGAAGAAACAAAAAAGATGGGAAGAGGAAGCAACAAGAAAAATTCCCCAGGCCCCAACCCTGAGAACATTGACCTAGGACAGATAAATACAAAGGAGAATGAGGACAGCAAACATGCAATATCAGTCAGGGCACCAGTGAACATAAAGAGATATCTTCAGGACCTCATAGATGAGTTCAAACGGGAAATATTTAGCCAAGAAAAGCAAGATATAAGAAGATTAATAAAAGAGTTGCTAAGCACCCCTCAAGAAGATAAAAGATGGAAGAAGGGAGGAATTCAAACAAAGGAGAGAACCATTTGATGAAGGATATAAAGAAAATATAGAATACATGAAGCAGATTCAAAGAGATTACCAGGAAATTTAAAACTCTGTGGAAAGATGGCAAAACTGCTTGAAAGAAATTAAGGATAGATTATCCAAACTGGAGGACAATTTTGCAATGTGGGATTATTAAAGGAAAAACTTTTTTTTTAAATTACAAGGAAACAAGCAGTAGCAATACAAAGGCTAGAAGACAACAAGAGGATCTATAACTTGAGAATAAAGAATTTGAATGAAGAAGCAGGGGTACAAACAAAGGAACTACAAAGGCTATTCACAGAAATAATTAAGGAAAACTTCCCAAACATAGGAAAAGGAAATGATGTGCAGATATATGAGGCATACAGAACTCCAGCCACCTACAACTAAAACAGAAACACACCCAGGCATATAATAATCAAGATCCCAGAAATTCAATATAAGAACAGAATATTAAAAGCTGTTAGAGACAAGAAACAGATCACCTAAAAAGGAAGGACCATCAGAATCACATCAGACTTCTTGACACAAACCATCAAGTCAAGAACCTGGAGTGAAATATTCCAAGCCTTGAAAGAAAATAACCTCCAGCCCAGATTGATATACCCTGAAAATCTGTCTTTAGAAATTAATGGGCAAACAAGGTGCTTCCAAGACAAAACAGAATTTGGGAAATTCACAACAACCAATCCAACTCTACAGAGAATACTACAGGGCATTCTAGAGAGAAAGAAAATTACTAGGATTCCAGGAACAGTGGCAGAGCAGAATAGAGCAGAAAACAGAATGAAGAAGACAAGCAGACAACTGATGGCAAAAAAAGAGCATAACAAAAATGAGGCAGAGAAGGTTGGTTTTAATCTCTAATATAGATGGCCTTGATTCACTAAATTTAAAAAATAAAGAACCACATATAGACTAGATCAGCAGACGAGATGCCATTTTAGGAAATATAAATAACATGAATATCAAATATGATAAAACAATGCTTTATGTGACAAAGAAATAGAGAGTAATAGGGGCAACTAGATCAATATTTGTGGATAGGTTGGAAAGACAGGCTTTAATAGGTAAAGGGATACAATTAGAGATCAAGTTCAGGAGAGAGAAGGTTCAGAACCACTTAGATAAATAGCAGGTTGCCCCTCCCAGTTTAAAACCAAGGGTCATGATGAGCCCAAAAATGTACAGTGTACTCTGGGGAAATGAAAGGGGAGGGAGACTATTAAAAATATATCAGAGAGCTCCAGTCGCACAATCTGTTAGTGTGTGGTACTTATATAAAAAGATGGCAGAAGATATTGTTAATAGTGTATCAGGATTTAAAACCCACATTACTTGTATCACTCTGCTTAGGTAGATTTTATTCTGTCCCAGTTTGTCTACTTGCATTACATTTGAGGGCACAGACAGCTATCCCCAAAACATCAGAATATAGCACAGTAATCATCTTTAATTTCTTTTGGAGCCCTGTATGCTTATACTATTTTATCATGACTGATCTTAGTTAAATCTGGTTTGTTTGATTGCTGTTTGGTATCGACAGATTTTATTCAAAACTGATATGATTGATAGTATCAAGTCTGAGAGCATAGGCAACTACACTGAAGATGACAAGACTCACTACGATACACATTCTGGTTTGACTACTACCTGTTTTTGAAGTTTTATAGTATGTATGAAGTTGTGTTTTTATTAATACTGATATAATACAGTATTAGTAATACTGTTATGTACTGATATATTCAATTATACTATGTCTGATAATGTATCTAATTCTATTGAAGATAACGAGACAACACAGGAACTATAGTAGAATTCCTTGTACAAAAGTTTTATGTGTCTTTCATTTCGTGTGTTTATAGGAATATGTTTTGTTTTGTCTTGCTTTGCTTTCTTTCTCCCTCTAATATAGAAATGTTAGAAATACATGTTAAGTCTCATGAATGTATAGAACCCATAAACAGTTTATGAGAACTGATCTTATGACATGTGATGAAATGAACAAATACTTAGAAGAAAAAGAGACTCTAAAGTACCCAGGGGTGATCCTGGAGTGTCATAATGTGACACCCAGCAATAGTATTATTCTTTGTTCAGAGTGATATTAGCCTGCTTGGGTTTGTTCAATCTCAACATAATTGGAGATATGGATAACTGCATGTATGTTTAAGTGTATAGGATTGATAACCATATTTTTAAGTTTTTGTTGGATAGTTAAACAGAATGGTTTCAGTCTCACTGTTTGAATCCTCACTTTATATGCTCCACTTTAGTGCCTTGAATAATTATTTGTAAGAGGACAATCTGTAATCATCAACTAGTGATTTCTTACTGTTAATTTTTTTCTTTGAAAATATATATTATTTCCACCCATTTTCTGTGTAGTTTAGTTTTTCTTTAAACAAAAATTTAGAAAAAGACACTAAAAATACCCAGCACTGATCCTGCAGTGTCATGATGTGAAATCCAGCAATACTATTATACTTTGCTCAGAATGATTTTAATGTGCTGTAGTTTGCTTAATCTCAACATTAATGAAGACATGGATAACTGCATGTATGTTTAAGCATATAGGATTGATAACTATATTATGAAATTTTTGCTGGATAGTTGAACAGAACTGGTTGCAGTCTCACTGTTTGAATTTCCACTTTATATGTTCCACTTTTGTATCTTGAACAAGAATTTGTAAGAGGACAGTGTGTAAGCATAAAGTAGTAATTTCTTACTGTTTATTTTTTCTTTGAGCGTATGTATTCTTTCTATCTATTTTGTGTTTTGTTTAGTCTTTCTTTAAATAAAATCTTAAAAAAGCAACACAAGAAACAGAAAACAAAACATGAATAATTTAAATAAATTAGCAAAGTACAGATTTTGAGAATTTGTGTAGGTTGAAAAAATATGGAAGCTAAATCAGGGTTAACAACTTGAAAAGCATACACTCATCTGTGATCACATTGCTGTTTGTAGTTTTAGGCAGGAGAATTTGATTTATTTAATGCAAAGATTATATTAAAATGAGGTATTTTAGGATAAAACAATTTTATTTTCTTTCAGACTATTGGAATGAAACAATGAAGATAGCACTTAACTCTAAAAATTTAAATATGTGTTAAAGAATAAATGTGGCTGGTATATTTAGAATGTCTATTTCCCCTAATCTTTCTCCTGCCCTTTAAACCTGTCAAATGGTTGTTCTCAGATTTTATGAGAATAATGTAGCACTTAGGAAGAAAGATGCAGCCCAGCAGCCCTGCACTGGAGGCCAAGATGGAGAAGACCTCCATGGCCACCATCTCCTTCTCCTTGCTGCTGTGTTACATGGGAAGGAATATGACCCATGCACTGTAGAACACTAGTATGCTAAATGTCAGGAACTTGGCTTCATTGAAGGTGTCAGGCAGGTCCCTGGACAGGAAAGCCACCATGAAATTAAGCAGGGTTATAGATCCCTGGTACCCTAGTACACTGTAGAAGGCAGTGAGGGGGCCCTTGTTGCACACAATGATGATGTGGTCATGTTCAGAGTGTGCATCTGTGTCAATGTAGGGTGGATTTGTCCCCATCAAAATGCCACAGAGAGTGAGTTGGATCAGGGAGCAGATAGGGATGATGTAGTTTGGTGCCCCTTATATCAGCAGCTACCTCACTGTTCTTCCCAGACCAGAACTTTAAAGGCCAAAACTACAGGAATAGTTTTGGCAAAGACAGAGGAAACAGCCACAGTGAACACAACTCCAAATATGATTCGTTGGATGTTACAAGTGGCTGTATTGGGACGGCCAATGAAGATCAAGGAGCAGAGGAAGCACAGGAGGATGGAGATGAGCAGGGTGTAGCTCAGAGTCCTGTTATTGGCCTTGACTATGGCAGGGTCTGTGTGCTTCACAATGATTGACAAAAATCACAGCTGTGAGTATAGAGAAACTCAGAGCTATGAGGTTCAGAGCCATCCCTAGGGGACCCTCAAAGGATAGGAAGTCCACAATCTTGGGCAGACTCTTTCTGTGTGGTTACTCATGCTTTGGGCACTGTGTGCATTGCTCTGCTATCCGTCTATCATTTGTCTAAGCTATCATCCTGCATGATTGGAAAAGTATTTCCTTGCATTAAATTTAATTTTTGTATGGTGATTCTTGTGAATAATATTCCTTACAGTACTCCAATTTAAATGTTCTCACAAACAGTCTACAACCTAAATTAAAATTATCTATAGAGGTTTATGTTTTATTTTCTCTTTTATTTGCTGCTTTGTCTTCTTACATTTGTAGTTTCTTGTTACTCTTTTTTATCACTTTTCCATATAAATATGGCAAGAGGGAATTAAAAATATTTTCATTTAAATGTAATTATATTACTGGTTTATAAATATTGGGGAGCAATTTGTATTTTAATCTTATTTCTTAAGAACAGTGTATTTTTAAAAATCTCCAAATTTTAAAATCTAAAATATCCCAAGTTTAAAACTGAAAATAAGTTTGTGCTCATTTGCACTGTATATATCATTTGATGTAACTGACAGTCTTTATACTAAAGATAAAAACATAATGCGTGGAGACTTTATGACATCATATACAATGTAAGGCAACAATTATAAAAAGATTTTCCACTTTATCCATTCCAGTGAGTACCAAATCCCTAAAATGGATGTCATTAGGTCTTACAAACATATACACACAAAAAACAAAAAATTATGTACTTGAAATTTGTTACAAAGAAGTTGGTTTTGAGACATCAAAATATCCACAGGAATCCTTGAGAATTACACATGCTTTCTTTCATAAATTACTTTTTTTCTGGTTCACTGAAAGATTTCAGATTGACACTGTCTCACTCAGCATTGGATATAAACCAGATGACCATGGAAATCAGTGCTTCAGTTGAGGGTAGTAGAATCAACACTACTGGACAAGAGTATGTTATGTACCTGGTGGCTGTGACTATAAAATGGGTACACTGAAAGAATTAATCCTTAGATGAGTGGGAAACAGTGCTCCACTCTGATCCCATTGGCAATAGGCTCAGCTTCCCATTACTGAGAAGTTGTTAGAGAGAACAGTTATTATGGTGTCATTCTACATTCTACCTGTCTGATTGAAAATTTGTCTCTCGGGGCAGAAAACACAGGCAAAGCACCAGAGAGGTCTTCCTTCCTGAGAAATTTTTGTGAATCCTGGACCACAGCTCTGCCTACACACTGACTGAGATATCCAAGAAGAAAAGAAAGGCACTGGTTATGATTTGGCACATTATGAGCAGATGAAATATGATGTACATGTTTCCAGATTAAAGAGGGATATTTGACTCTTAGGAAACAATCGCAACTTCTTTTCCCACATTCTGCCTTGTTTATATTACCTAGTTATTTAAGTCAGGCTTTCTATTGTTTTTCAAATTATGTGTCAAACACTTTCAGGGTCCATGATCACTTTGTTATATCACAGGAAACATACCCATGCTATTTTGCCTTCTGATTTTTCTACTTCCCCCATGCCTTTAAAGGACCATTTTCATGCAGTATCAATTAAGATACCTTCTCTTCCTGAGAGGCTTTTTACCAGGGCACTGGTTGGCTATAAGTTTATGCTCTAAAGACAAAATATAATGAGATGATACCTTGGCTCAGCATTAAGAGTAGCTACTGAGAAAAACAATGAACAAACCAACAAAACAGTGCCAGAATAGAAATACTGAGAGAACACTGTGAGTCACCCTTTAAGTGTATTGCACTTCTGGGTTTCATAATCAAGGGGATTCTGTACTCTAATATGAATGACACAGCCAGTGTGCAAAGCATAAATGTTACATAAATCTGAAATCTGTGTGGGAATGTTAAAGTGTGGGAAGATAAAATGAAATCATGTCAGTGCCTTTGAATGCTAAGAATAACAATGTTTGGAGGCCAAATGTTCTTAACCTTTACAAAAGAGAATGGTACTAATTTGTAGAACACATGAATGTTGCCTTAATTCCTGATTTACTCAGAGAGAATCATAGCATAAAAAAGAGACTTACCTTATATAATTGAAAGAGATGGGTTGTGTAGAGAGTTGTGTTTAGTACAAATTACATGTGTTTTTACTATCTGCATATTTTAACTTTATTCATTTATCACTCCATTGCCCCATGAATGAATATACCCAAACTAGAATATAGTGGCTTTTACAAACATGCTGTTCCTCTAGATGTTAGCTCAGAAGATGTGGTAAAGGAACAAGATATGAAAGGTGAATTTAGTGCTTACTAGAAGTCATCACAGTCTGATTCAGGAACTGTTTACAAGTATGTCTGAATGTGAATCCAACAGGCCATTCTATCATTTCTTCATTGATGACCAAGCCTTGATCACGTGAGCTTTTAGAGACAAACTCTCCTACTTTGACCAGCATCATCAGGCCAGCTGGAAAATTCAGTGTGTTCTGGATGTCATACTGTGCCACACATTGTCTTTTCTCCTCCAAGGATATGGAGAATCCAGCACTATTTGTAAATTCAGTTTTCTTGAGGTAGAGATGGAACCGCAGGAGAGGCATCAGTTTGGAAACGAGGAGTGCATACAAATTAAATGTTTGCTAAGCAACCTTGTCAACACTGTGCTCAGGTGTCATTGCAGACAGTCTGTTCTAATTTGCTGGTCACTGTCACATGGGCCTAAGTGGGAACCCAGGTCCCCATGCATGAGTAAGGGAAAAAAGAAACACAATTGCAATGATTCTAGGAGATTGACTCTGAAGAGGAAGTTAGCATGATCTCACAACCCAGACTCATAATTTGGTTTTAGAACTATCAGATGCTAACCTCGTACACTGATAAGTACTAAACATGGATATTGGCTTAATACATTCTGTTGAAAATAACCTCTTACTCTTTTAACAACTCTTATTTGAGTTCTTCAATATGTGGAACACAGGCACTCTAAATAATTCACAATTGTCCTTCAGGATCTATCGTGCTAAACACCAGTTTTGCATAGAGTTGAGTAGATAAGTTCAATGTTGTATATAGATATTATTGTTGTTACTGAAATCAATGTTACATATTTTTGTTTGTGTAGTACATTTATTTAATGACTCAAAATATCTGATTAATGTGCTTATCAGTGTTTATTGAAATAAGATTTCATAACTATGCTCAATTCTGGTATTCAGTTGCATCAAAGTTAAAATTCAAACCTATTAGTGCTAGACCCATAGTGGATATATATATCCATTTTTCCATTGCCTCATATTAAAAAATGAAAGCACAGGTCCTGGCCACAAGATTGTCCTAAATAGTGAGAGACTACCAATGTCTATGCTCAATTCATTTCCTAGCATCATTTTACATCATGTAGAGAGCTTCTCCATTTTCACTAAATGTTTCACATAGAGGACTGAACTGCAGAATACACAAAAATCTGAATGAAATAGTTGCTGTCTTATGTGATCATTGTGTCCATGTTTTTCCTTGTTTGCATTCATTACAAGGAGTGCTATGGATATGACTAGTTATTCATTTATATATATTATATGTATTATATATACTATTTTGAAGGTAGTAAAATACAATACAACAAGACAGAACAAAGCCAATTGAGACAGTGTAATGAAATTGGTACAGCACTTTGCAGCAGGTTACTGGGATAATAGCAATAGGTATCACAGTATATCTTATTATCTTCACAACAGTTGTTCTTTCAATCATGTATAGCAAAATAAAATGAAGTACAGAATATTATATAAATTATCAGAACAGAATATTGAATAGAACAGTACCATTAATCAGAATAAAGCAAAACAGTAGTAAAAATATTTGCCTTCAAAAAGATGGTAGGACATCCCCCTTATTTGCTATAATGCATATGGTCAACCTACCAAGAGATGCTCAGATCTCTGGTTCCTATGTGCTAAGGGGGCAGGGAAATGGGATGTTTGATTCTAAGTGCATGCACCAGTAGGCTCACTATTGCTTAACAGGGAGGCAGCCTGATTGCTGGGTTTGCCAGCGTCCTAAGTTCCAACATGGTGAGGATCTAGGGATCACTGGTGGTTCTCCCCCTGGGGTGGTCGCATCCTGCCACACCACAGCCGCTTACCAGGGAGGTGAGCTGATTGCTTGCTTTTGCAGAGTTCTAAGTTCCAACACTGCGTGAATCTCATGAATCACTGGTGGTTTTCCCTTTGGGGTGGCTGCCAACATATATTTTTGTCATGGTTTCTTTTTAGATACATAGCAGCATTTCATGCTACCATTCATTGCAAGCTATGGGTATAATATCTAATTTTTTTATTTTAAAGACATTAACATAAAAGAACGTATCACAAAGTAGATCAGAACAGAACAATTTAAGCAACACAGTATTTCACTATAAAACACCCTGATATAACAGTAGCTTCCATAATTTCTCTTTCCTTGAAATAGTTGAGCATACCTTCATACACAATAGTATCAAACATAACAAAATAGTATAAAACCATTAAAGAGAATGAAAAAATTACAGGGATTTCAGAACCAAGTAACAGAAAACAAACAATGGTTACTATATTATCTCACTGCCCATAAAATATTAATTTATACTATCACACATAATAAAATCCAATAACATAAACATGATAGAACCAATGAAAACAGAAGAATAAAAGCATGGTAGAACTTCAAACCAAGATGATATTAAATCAGCACTAGCTAGTATAATGACTTGTTTTCTTCAAAATAGCTGTTCATACCATCACAGATAATAAAATCATACAAACCAGGATAAAACTGTTCCAACTAATGAATGGAAAGATTATAAAGCTTCAGAGCAATGTAATGGGGAATCATGATTACCACAAACTTTTATGTACTGTTACCATTTCTTAGACTAGGGAGACTATACAGTATTTATACATGTGAGTTTGATTTATTTCACTTATGAGTATGGTCTCGAGCTGCGTCCATTTATTTATAAATATCTCAATGTGATCATTCTTTATAGCTGAGTAGTACTCCACTGTATAAAAATACCACAACTTTTTATCCATTCCTCAGTTGATAGACACTTAGGTTGTTTCCAAGATCTGGTTCTTACAAATTGTGCTGCTATAAACATGGGTGCACATATATCACTGTGATATAATGTTTTCAGTTTTTCTGGGAATATGCCTAGAAGTGGAATAGTTGGATCTAATGGGACTTCCAATCCCAGCTTTTTGAGGAATCTCTAGACTGACTTCCACAGTGGTTGCAACAGCCTACATTCTCACTTAACAGTGCAGGAGAGTTCCTTTTCCCCCACAACCTCAGCAGCATTTGTTGTTTGTAGTTTTCTTGATACTGGTCATTCTTTCAGGGTGAGATGAAATCTCAGTGTGGTTTTAATTTGCATTTCTCTAATGACTAATGATGGTGAACATTTTTTCACATATTTATTTGCCATTTGTATTTCTTCATCTGATAGCTGTGTATTCATGTCAGATGCCCATTTTTAGATTGGGTCTTTGAATTTCGGGGGTCTGATTTCTTTTTAACTCTTTTTTTTTCTTTTCAACTCTTTATATTTTTTTAAACAGAAGTCCTTTGTCTGAGGGACAGTGCCCATAGATTTTTACCCAGTTTGTGGGTTTTTTTTTTCATTATGCTGGAGATTTGTTTTGACATGCAGAAACTTTTTAATACGATGTTATCCAAGTTATTGATTTTGGGAAATATTTCTCGTGCATTTTGATTCCTGTTCATGAATTCTCTACCTACCCCTATGTATGCAAGATTTTTAACCAATTTTTCTTCCAACAGATTTAGTGTTTCTGATTTAATATTTAGATCTTTGATCCGTTTAGATTTTAGTTTAGTACATGATGATAGACATGCATCTCATTTTAATTTTCACCATATGTAGAGCCAGTTTTTTTCTAGCACTATTTATTAAAAACACTGTCATTCTGCCAGTGAACATGTTTGGCCCCTTATCAAAGACAAGGTGGTTGAGTTGTGGTTGTATCTTCTAATCTATTCCATTGATCTTTAGATCTGTTTTTATTTCAGTACTATGTTGATTTTTTTACAGGAGTTTTGTAGTGTAACTTCAGGTCAGGTATTGTGATGTCTCCTGTCTTGCCTTTGCTTCTTAGAATTGCCTTTGCTATTCTAGGTCTCTTCTGATTCCAAATGGATTTTAGGAGTGATTTCTCTAGATCTGTGATTATGCTAGTGGATTTAATTGGAATTGCATTGAATCTGTAAAACAGTTTTGGGAGAATGGCCATTTTCACAGTATTTATTCTTCCTATCCATGAACAAGGCATGTCTTTCCATTTTCTGAGACATTTTTTGGTTTCTTTTTTTGAAATATTATAATCTTCCATGAATATATCTTTTACTCCTTTCATGAGATTAATTCCTAAGTATTTTACTTTTTGGACGCTAATGCAAAGGCTGTAGTTTCTCTTATTTCTCTCTCAGTGATTTTGTTGGTAGTGTATAGGAATGCTATTGATTTTTGAGTATGGACTTTGTATCCAGCTACATAGTTGAATTTACTTATTTCTAGGAGTCTTTCAATGGTGTTTTGGGGCTCTTCTATGTAGAATATAGTGTCTGAAAATAATGATAATTTAACTTCCTCTTTTCCTCTATTTATTCCTTTTACTTCTTTCTCTTGTCTAATTTATCTGGTTAGTATTTCAAGTATTAAGTTACTAAGAGTGGTGATAAGGGACATACCTTTCTTGTGCCTGATTTAAGATAAAGGCCTTTAGCTTTTGGCTATTTAATATGATGCTGGCGGTTGGTTAGTCATAGACGGCCTTTATCATATTGAGGTGAAGACAATCTATTCCAATTTTCTGTGAGGTTCTTGTCATGAATTAGTGTTGGACCTTATCAAAAGCTTTTTCTGCATCCATAGAAATGATATGTGATTCTTACTTTTGGCTGTATTGTTGTGGTGGGCTACATTTCTTGATGTATTTATGTTGAACCATCCCTGCATGCCTCACATGACTCTCACTTGATCGTGGTGTATAATCTTCTTGATGATTGGCTGCATCCTGTTTGACAATATTTTATTGAGTTCTTTGCCTCTATGTTCATTAGGGAGATGGGCCTGTAGTTGTCTTTTTTAGTAGGGTCTTTTTCAGGTTTTGATACGAGTGTAATATTTGCTTCCAGGAATGACTTAGGAAGAACTGCTTCCCTTTCAATATCATTGAAGGGTGTGAAGAGTGTTGGTATTAAATCTTCTTTATTTTTCTGCAGTGAATTCATCTGGGCCTGGGCTCTTCTTTATAAATAAGTACTTAAATATATTTTCAATTTCATTAATAGAAATTGGGTTATTCAGCAGTTTTATATCTTCTTGACCCAGCTTGGGTAGTTCATATGTTTCTAGGAATCTGTCCATTTCTTCTCTGTTATCGAACCTATGAGAGTATAAGTTTTTGAAATAGGTGTTGATGAACTCCTATATTTCCACAAAGTCTATAGTGATTTCACCTTTTACATTCCTTATTGGATTAATATGGTTCTTTTCTTTTGTTTTTTAATAAGGTTGTCTAGGGGCTTATCAATTTTATTTATTCTATCAAAGAACCAACTCTTTGATTCATTGATTCTTTGAATTGCTTTCTTAGTCTCTGTTGCATTAATTTCTGCTCTGATTTTTATAATTTCCTCCCTTCATTTGGCTTTTGACTTTACTTGATTTTCTTATCCTAGATGTTTGATGTGTAGTATCGAGTTGTTTATTTGTGTTCATTCTGTTTTCCTGATATGGGATCTCAGTGCAATAAATTTTCCTCTGAGGACCACTTTCATTGCATCCCACAGATTCTGGTAAACTTCATTTGAATTTTTGTTTGCTTCTAGTAATTTTTAATTTCTTGTTTAATTTCCTCTGTGACCCATTGATTGCACAAGAGTGTATTTGTAGGGAGCGTTTTTGAATAGCTGCTGCTGTCCTGCCCCTCCTGCCTGAGGGCATTTTGTGTGTCAGCCTACATTTCCCATGATCCTCCCCTTGCCTGCAATGCACATGACAAGCAAACTTCCTGTTTCAGCCTGCCTACATTACCCATAATCCTCTCCTGCTTACATCATATAACCGAATGTGACGATGACCTATCAGATTAAGCCTTCTTCCTGCCTATGGCCCGCCCCCACCCTATATAAGTTGTAGCCATTTTAAAAATAAACGAGACTCGATTGGAATCTCATCCTGTCTCCATCTCTCTTTTCTCTTGTCCTGCCCCCATCCCCGATCCCCTCTCCAGGTTGAGACCCATAGATTGGTCCGCAGGCCGGATCATGTATTATTCAATTTCCATGTGTTTATGGGGTTTCTGTAGTTTCCTTTATCATTAATTGCTAGTTTCATGGTGCCATGATCCAATAAAATGCATAGGGTAGTTTCAACTCTTTATCTGTCTTTTCTCTCTAACTGCTTTATTATTCTTTTTTTATCTTGGATCTCAGTGATGGTGATTATTATATGGGTGTAGTTTTATTTTTGTTATGGCTATTTGGAATTCTATATGCTTCACTAATCTGTATGTCAGTTTCTATTCTCATGTTTGGGAAATTTTCAGTTATTACTTCTGTAAATAGACTTTTGATATCATTTGTGTTGTCTTCTTATTTTTCATTTATCCCTATCAGTCTTATTTTATTTTCTTTGCATCATCCTGCAGGTGTTGAATTGTTAGTTCCTGATTCATTGTTATTTTTAAAAGATCCTTCCTTTACTATTCACTAGCTGCAGTCTTGTCTTCAAGGTCTGAAATCTATCTTCACTGTTGAGGCAGTTTTGACAACTTTCGATGGAATTTTTGATTTCCTGTATATCTCTTTGAATCTGCTTCATTTATTTTGTTTGTTTCTTATATTGTTCATCCAGATAGTCTATCATTTTGTTTTGTTCCCCTAATTTTTTAACTGTGTCTTCTTTAGATGTGTTCAGCATTTCTTTCATTAATTTTATCATTTCTCTTTTACCTGGAAGGTTATTTCTAATTTGAATTCCTTTAAAGCTTCCTGTAGTTGCTTCTTTCTTTCAGTTGCTATTATTTCAGGTGTTTCAGGTGTATGGCATTTATTTTCTTCTGTGTATATGGCTCCTAGGCCATGCCCCCTGTTCTTGGAGCCAAATGAGTGTGGACTGAAACCTCCAAAAACTGTACGAAATAAACCTTTGCTTTCCCAACTTTGGGCTTCAGGTATTTTGTCTCAGCGACAAGTAAAAAGTAACTAAGACATGATCTATCCGTAAAAGTTAGTGTATTAAAATCAATAAAAGCATGACAATCAAGGATAAGGCAAAGTAAGCTGAATCACATAACAAAATCTGGTTGTAGTAGAAGTAAACAAACAAAAAATACAATAAAATTCATAGAAAAAGAAAATACTACAAGTGTTTAAAAACTGTAAAGGTCTAATGTCAAGAAGTAATTGTTCTGCTCCATGGAAATCTTTAGTAAAAAGGCAAAAGATTTATACTATTTGAAGACAAACTGCATGTATATTTAAGTGTATAAGATAGGCAACCATATTACTGAGTTTTATTGGATCATTGAACAGAACTGTTTGCAGTCTTACTGTTTGAATGTCCACTTTATATGCTTTAATTTTGTAACTTGAACAACTATTTCTAAGATCACAATATGTAATCTATCAAGTAGTGATTTCCTACTGTTTATTTTTTCTGAAATTCTGTATAACTTGTACCCTTTTTCTGTTTTTTTTCTTTTTTCTCCTCAAATAAATTAAAAAAAGAAAAAAAGAAGTAATTGTTCCTTCATTACTCAAATAAATTCAGTAGTCTAACCTAAATTCTGGCTTAGAAAATCATTGAGAGTTGTATCACAATATTTATGCATTTAGAAAAAATAATTTTAATTTAAGAAGGTTCTTTTCTATGAGAATGTGTTTTATCTCCAAATCTATGTGAAAAATTTCTTTCTGGCCTTAACAAAATAATGTAGCACTTAGGTACAAAGATGCAGCCCAGTAGCCCTGCACTGGAGGCCAAGATGGAGAAGACCTCCATGGCCACCATCACCTTCCCCTTGCTGCTGTGGTACACGGGGAGGAAGGTGACCCACACACTGCAGAACACCAGCATGCTGAATGTCAGGAACTTGGCCTCATTGAAGGTGTCAGGCAGGTTCCTGGCCAGGAAAGCCACAGTGAAGCTGAGCAGGGCCAGGGAGCCCAGGTATCCCAGGACACAGTAGAAGGCAGTGAGGGAGCCCTTGTTGCACATGATGATGATGTGGCCATGTTCAGAGTGTGGATCTCTGTCAACGTAAGGTGGATTCGTCCCCATCCAGATGCCACAGAGAGTGAGTTGGACCAGGGTGCAGATGGGGATGATGCAGTTTGGTGCCCCTGATACCAGCAGCTGCCTCATCCTTCTGCCTGGAGCTGTGACCTTAAAGGCTAGCACCACAGTAATGGTTTTGGCCAACACAGTGGAAACAACCACAGTGAAGACAACTGCAAATGTGGTCCACTGGAGGATGCAGCTGGCTGTGCTGGGACGGCCAATGAAGAGCAGGGTGCAGAGGAAGCAGAAGGTGAGGGAGAAGAGCAGGGTGTAGCTGAGAGCCCGGTTGTTGGCTTTGACTATGGGAGTGTCTCGGTGTTTCACAAAGAGCCCAAGGACAGCAGCTGTGAAGACAGTGAGACTCAGGGCAGAGCCAGCCAGAGTCTTCCCCAAGGAATCTGCATAGTCCAGAAAAGTCTCAGACTTTTGGAGGCAATGCTTTCTCTCAGTGTTGGCATACTGATGATCTGGACATGGCGTGCATTGTTCCATGTCTAGCAAGAAATTAAAATTATCATCACTGCAATTTCAGTTTTTCCTTCCTATTCACACCTCTTACCCCAAAATGCTCATGGTTGGTTAAGACAAATCTTTCTCTGTCCTTCAAAGATACATTAAAATGTTGAATAAAAATGTTTCCTTCTTGATATAGACTATGTTGTTTATGATGTCATAGATGATGCTTTATTGTCTTTATTAATCTGATGTATTTCTAAATGCAGTTCTTCCCTTTCACAGATTGGAGTGCTTTCTGTGAAATAAACCTTTGTAAGTGCTGTTCTGTTTTCTCATTCAACCAATAAGCAATTATTGATGAATCGTCACAACTGGGTGAGTCCAAAGACTCAGATAATAGCAGCAGTACTTATCAAGAAATGAATGAATCATCACCCTATATAAGGTTGTAATTTTCACCAAAAGTCTAATTGAATTTTTATTTTAGTACCAGGGATTATACTCATGATCTTGCAATTGTCAAGGAGGCATTTAATTGAATTTTGACTGAATCTTCTTTGAATCAGTAAATTTATTTAATAAATAGTGATTCTTCTTCATTGAATCATCTATCCAGGAACACATTTTGTCCAACAAGCTATTTCAAATTTGCTTTTGTTAATAGCTCCCTTTATTACTCATATATTCCCAAACACTTAAGGAACTTATAAGTATTTCATACTTTAAAAAGTAATAAACATTATCTTATAACTTTCTTCTTGGAATGTTACATGAGTGAATTCTAGCAGAATTTTAACATAAAAACTTTTATTTAGTTACAACTTTATAAATTCATTAATTCATTGAAATTTTATCTGTACACACAACTAATGCTGGAAAATAATTCTATTTGTACTAAATTCTTTGTGAGTTTTTACTTTTATTTCTTTGTTTCAAGATATTCTACTAGCTATGTTTTCCAGTGAATTGCCAGTAAAATTACTGATACGGAGAAATTTTTCTTGTTCTTGTTTGCCATGTTGAATCATAAAATATAATGCCTGCTTTGTATTTAGGGAATATTATTTATGGACCTAAGACAGTTTTCTCCAACTTTAAGTCTAGTAGGAGTTACTGTCATTCTTCCTTTCTAACTTATCAATAGGTCTTCACTATATTCTATCCTTATTCATTTTAGTTCTATTGTCTAAGAAAATTATTGCCCTGAATTATGTTCAGCATAGATAATCTGGTTATTAGATAGCTCCCCATCACAATCTTGGGTAGCCTTCAAAGTTGAATGTAGAATTCATGATTCTACTATAACTTTGTGACAATTGGTGACAGACTTTAGCTCTTCACATAAAATAACTTGTTCTCCACTTTTACATTTTTGTAAAGATGTTTGAGTAATCAGTGTTAGTATGGTGTTAAATGCTTATGTTTCTCCAGTGAGGCATTAAACACTATTAAGATTTGGGAAAGCATGAAATTATGATCTTATATGTTAATTCATGTGATACTGTTGAATGTTTCTAATTTTTTGGATAGTTTACTTTTTTGTTTTAAACCTGTCAATTCCAATTATATATTCATAGATCTAAGTCCAACTATGCATGCATCTTGTATATGATATACTGCGTGCTTCTCCGCACAAAAACTAATATCTCAACAATTATGACTTGTATTTTGCAGGTTTTCCCTTTATTCCTGATCAAAGTTGTTGAAGGTTGTCAGCTTTTAAAGGGAATTGACATTAGTTTTGTTATTTGTTTTCTCTATATATCCACTTTCATAAATTTTCTTCTTATATTCTTTTCAATAGTTTATTATTGAATTTGCCAATTCTTGCTAGTCTCTGATGAAAATCTTCAAATGCAGAACTCAGCCTTTGTTTATTTAAGTATATATGAAGTCCATATATGACTATAAAGTTAGTTTCAATTTCAACCCAAAGGTTTCATAAGTAATATTCTCAATAGACACTAAAAAAGTTATTTTCTAATTAAGCACATGTCATTGAAGAATGTATTTCTTAAAACAGAAGCAACTGATTTTGGGTGCATTTTTCTCTATAAATTAGTATGAAATGCAAATATCAAATTGCCACACATCCCATTTGATTGTACACACCCAAAGTAACTCTCTTGTATACAATATCATCCTGTTTATTATATTTCAAAACTAATTCAAAGTTATGCAAAGCACATTAGAAAACTAAAACACACAAGTCAGAAAAATAAATAATGTACAACAGAGAGGTAATTTTTACCATGTCAACATTTTTTATCATAAATTCAGTCATTTCCAAAGTGATACTTATATGTTATTCAAAAATCTTGAATATTACTTTTGTGTGCCATTTCTTCACCTTGCACAAAATGCTTTCCCGTGTACTTTGTTCTTCAATAATATTGAGCCTTTTTATGTACTTCACCTTCCATGATATGTACTTCTTTAACCAGGTCAAGAAATTGTCATATTCCTTGCCTGTCTGATATAATATAGATGCTATGGGGTCCATGAAAAAATTTATTATACATTGATCAAAAATATAGGTATGATCATTTATTATATCCTATACTCTGTGAATATGACCCTTATAACTGAGTGCACTAATTATTCATGTCACTATGCAGCTGGTGACTGAAAGGTTTGGCTCATATTAAAAATTTTTTGTCTTTTTCCTTTTTATCAGTACCAGGGATTGAACTCACGACTGCCTGCTTGCAAGGCAGGCGCTTATGCCACTGAGCTAAATCCCCAGCCCCTCATATTAAAAATTTTTAAATCTCTTTACAGGAAAAGACACATGGTCACTAATTTCTTTCAAAACTCTTTCCCTTGTTTCCAAGGCTCTGAACTCACCATTCTTTCCAATTTCTGAATCAATGCTGAAAGTCTTTCTGAATTATTGACACATATTCAGGGAACTATGCTCCCAAGTATTTTCCAAGGGAAAAGCAGGCCTCCAAAACAATTTGATGTATCCTTATCCAGCTACTCACTGAATCTGCCACAATACTGCCTCTGACTCTGCCTCAAAGTCATTCCCAGCCAGTGGAATAAAAAGCATGCATCACCATAAATGGCTGGTGACATTAGGCTCAGTGTGGACCTAGAAAAACAAATGAGCCAAGTGTGGTGTCACATGCCTATTTTCCCAACTACACTGGCAGCAGTGGTAGGAGGACCACAGGTTTTAAGCCAGCCTGCACAACTTATGGGGAAAGTTTCTAAAAATAACAAAATGCAGATGGCTGAAAATACATCCACTGACAGACCATGTGTATAGTCCATCCCAGTGAAGCAAAAGGAAAAGACAAATAGTACTCAAATCTAGTTCAGGGAAAGGTGAATATGGATTATCAAGAAATATTATTACAGAAGGAAATTACTAAGAAATGGGAGAAAGCATTCACCTTTATTTTTCCATTCAAGGTTTTACTCATTTCTTGGGTTGATGAGAGGCAGACAACTGATCCAGAAATGTTACTCATACCTGTATCATTAGCAATCTCATTCTTTGAGCAAGGGGTACAATCAAAACAGCAGGCAGCCTTTCCTTCCTGAGGGCTTTTCCTAAATCCAGGATCACAACTCTCACTGCACACAGAGCGGGGCGTCTGAGGACAATCAGATTCAGGTTGGCAACTTCTTTATCTTTTATTTGATCTTTCACAAGCAAACTGACAACTTAATTCATGTTAATGCATACAATCACATATTTACTTGAATGACACGTGTATTTATTGACAAAACTATGAATATTCACAAAACGTGGTTATGTATTTATGATTCATTCTCATTCATCAGAAAGAGGACAAATAAGAAGTTCTTTAAATTCAACAAGTGAATTGTTATATTTCCATGTGTAACCATTCAATATACAGCTAGCAGCAGAAGACACACAAGGCTTTGTTTGTTTATGTTAACGAAGCAAATTGTGTTTAGTGGTGACCTACCTCAGTAATTCCTGTGGCCCACTCTATCATCTCCTCAGACAAAGACAACTGTTGCCCAACTGGAGCATGTGGGGAAAACTCTCCGACCTTTGCCCTGAATCTCAGGCCTTCGGGAAAATTCCAAAAGTTGAGAATATCATACTTCGCATCCACTTTACTTTTCTTGTCTAAAGTGACTTGTTCTCCAACAGGACTGTTAAACTGGAGGTCCTTCAGAATGGTGTGTAGCTGAAAAGGATATTCTTTATATCTTGTTTAATAATGGAACATTCACACTGGCATCAAGTGAAGTAAATTAAAGTATCATAATGTTTCTAAAAAGTTACTTTCAAAAGAAGGTGTGTCAACCAAACCCATGTGAATATATGCTGTGCAAGGATGCCAAAGATTTCCCTCACTGTTTTCTGATTGCTTCTGCGACATCTATCTGCAAAATGAGGTTATAAATACCAACATGACTGTAGAATGCAATATAAATCTTAAACAAAATATCCACTGTAGTTTTTTTTAAATCACATTGAGGTACACAAAAAGCACACATTAACCCACTTTCTTTTCAAAAACTGCATCGGAAAAGTTGCTATTTTTATTGAAAACTTGAGGTAGAAAAAGCATTAATATCCTTCAGAACCAACGAAATGATTATGATTCATTTCTAGGTCAAAATTTATCTCTAGAATAAAATTAGTAGAGAATACTTAAGAGTTTTCCATAAATGATCTTTGTTTATTGGTTTTGAGCAATGGTGGAAAGCCCTATATTTTGATCTTGATAACAGGGTCTGCCTCACAATAAGTATCACATTACCTGCTAAGGAGAGAACATATTATTCCCACTTCCCATGGGTTGTGCTTGAACTTGTTGAAAAAGCATCTCCTGGAGGGCATGGGCCACAGCATACACTGCATTGTACGTGTTGAAACTTCCATCGCTCACGGCTGTGTCAAAACGATTTACAGGCAGCCATGCAAGAGAGGCATTGGGTGCACAGTCCTTCAGCGAACAGTCAGAGACAGATAATGAGCAGTGGAAATTTTGTACCCAATATTGAGTGAGGAAAGTGTCTTCTGGGTATTTGAAGGGAGTAGCCATTTGGATAAACTTATCAAAACCAGGAATCTCCTCATGGTGGTGTGAAAAAATGAGAGTCCCATGAAATGAGTCCAGGATGAAATTTCTCCCAGCCAGGTCTGTATGCCATTGTGAGTTTGTGACCCAGACTCTCCATGTCACCAGTTGTAGCCCTATCTGATGGTTTATATGATTCAGACTGTCAGTGTCATAATAAATGATTACAACATTTACAGGTGATATTTCTCGAGTTAGGAAATCGCGCATCTCTGTATTTGCGAGGTATGATACAAGAGCGTTTGAGATCATTTTTACAAATGCTACACATATTCCATTCCTGTCCATCTCTCCTCTCACATCTGAGAGAAACTGAAAACCATTATGGCCTTCTGCGATGACCAGTCCCACCCAGGTCCAGCTGAAATGAAGCATCAAGAAAACCATACCAAGGGCCAGAGATGCATCCTTTGGGGCCACCTGATGGAGAGAAGGAAACTGGCCATTTTCATTGAAATCGGCCTCATAAGTGCCAAAGGTAAGCTAAAAAGAAAAGAAAATTGGACGTTATGTGGAGAGATGACGTAAAGCACAATCTGTTATGTAACAATTTTAATACAGAAGGAAATACAGATACAAATTGTAGAAGGAAAAACTCCTTATTCTCATCTATTAAATCATCTGACTTCATAGGAATCTTATTTTAGAAAGTAATTGAGCAGACTCTGCATTCAAGAAGTCATCAATTTCCTGTCCTGCTTCTCTGATGTATATAAAGAAGATGTGGGTAAACCACTAATCTCTGTGTTGCACTTTGAGGCTGGGCAATTTGTGTGACACACAAACCCAATTTGTCCATCAGCCTTCCTTAGAAACTGAACCTGGAACTATCAGCTAATATGACCTGATTGTATCCTTCCTTCTTTATCCTGTCTCACCTGTGGAAATTTGTAGAGTTCCAGAAATTGTCCAATTTGAGAAGAAATTGCCCATGGTGATCCTGTCAGCAGTGCTACTGATTTAGTCTCTGTCCCACATCTATAGTTAGGTGCCCCATTTTGTCCTGTGTGCAAAATGAGGAAACTATCTAATAACTTCCAATAACTGTAAAGTAAATTATGGTACTCATATCCCAGCGATATATTGGGTAAAAGATGAGGATTCTTGTTGATCTCTTCAATGGCAAAGATGAAGGCTAGAACATTCTGGTAATTGTTGGGCATAAGCCTGAAAAGAAAGCAAAGTAGTTCTTAGATAAAAAAAATTCAATGCATGATTGTATTCCAATCTAGAACAATATCACTTATAAGTTGGATGCAGTGCCTCTCCCTCCTTCATATTCTAAGGACCCAAACCTGAATGTGCTGGCTTTAGGGGTGTTTTTGAAAGTTTATCAGTATTAAATTAGATTGTGCCTGTAGATTTATCATGGATGAGATGAACATCCTTATAATATCAGACCAAAGAGAACATGCATCATCTATCATAGGAGGACAGATTGATATGATTTCAGCATATAAACCATGAATCAAATGCTTTCAATTTCTTAGCCTTAATTTTTTTAAAAAAACTACTAAAGCATGTTTTAGGCATATAGTTTGTTGTACATTTTTACTCTGCAAATTGTGTTAAGACAACATTCTGTGTCAATACAAGACTCTGAAATTGTAATCTATTTCTGCAAGATCGGATGCCAACAAGGTCTTGGAATTTTTTCTAAACAAATTACAGAAGAGGCTCCAATGGGTCTTTGCTAACTTCCAAATACATGGAAAAAATGACTTCAATTATAAAAGAAAGTATAGGAAATGGAAAAGCGTGAAATGTGTAGGGTGGGCTTTATGTATATTTTCTATTGTGAAGAACTAAAATAACCTCACACTGTAATACATCAATAAGTACTTCATATTTATGATTTCTACATGAAGTTGAAGTGACAAATAGGGGGGACAGTAATGCTAAATGAGGGTGTATACATGCAGGTTATGATGACTCCTGCAAGGGGAGTGTGGTGCAGCGGAAGGTTGGCTCTGCCACCACTGAAACCTGAGAAACTGCTGTCACCTTCAGAGCTTCTCAGGAGGAAAATCTGGAACAGGCAAAGACAACTGGAACAGAAATGAAGGACAAACAAGAGTAAAAACTCGAGATACTAAGAGATGAGAAATTTTACACACATCATCCTTTTCATCTCTTAAAAATAGAAAAGTAATTTAATATCTGTAGCAGTGTGTCTCCTAAACAGTCCCTGTACCTCACATTTTTTATCATCTTGTAAACAGTCTGCCAGAAAATGACGTTTTTGCTTCATCATTCACTGATCTTTGATTTCATGAGGCTGAAACATAGTCTTTCTGATTGTCCTCTCTGTCGAGGTTTGGTGAACAGGTGAGTTCATATTCATATCTTGTTAATAATCCCTGTCTCATGGAGAAGAACTTTTGTTCTTTTTTTTTTTTGACCTAATCCACATTGACCACAGGGACATACCTACTATGCTATACTATACTATACTATACTATACTATACTATACTATACTATACTATACTATACAGGTTCTCTACTCTGCCCCATCACTGCCCAGAATATGTGCTTTTCAGCTGTGGTTTTTCAGCTATCTATATGTGTCTCCTAAATAAGTCGTGAAAATATAACTTTTTTTGTACTATTATTGCAGAAATATTATTTTTTTCAGACAATGTTGTTGATATTCCTCAAAATACTGCCATATATTTTCTTATTGGCATGCTTCCTTTAAATTCTATTTCTTTTTATCATCATTATAAGCTCTAGAAATTTAATTTTCTTTTTTCTCTACATTATCTAGATATATTGCAGTTTGTAAATCACAGTATTTTTGTGATGACCTGAAAATCCATACAATTATAAATTGTTCACATTTCTTTTTATTTTAATAATGCATCTTACCTAATTTTTCATTAATTAATACAACTACCAAAATTTATTTTCATTGTTTACCAAATAATATTTTTGTAATATATTGTCTTTGAAATTTTCAAATTTAATGTGGTTTCCATGTATCTTACACAAAAGAGTTAATTAAATTTGTCATGTTTTCTTCAAGTGTCATAGTTTATATTTAAGTGGAAAAAAGTGGTAGAGTTTTGTAAGTAGTGTTTTCATCGAACGTCAGTTTGTACATTAATGAAGTAAAAATATTTATGCTTTTGTAACGAAAACATATCTTTTATTCTAGCATGAATACCTTGTCATTGTCAGATCACTTCTAACTCATTTTCTAGTGTTTGTTTTTCATGTACCTATATGTCCTTGCTTTTATTATCGTAATATATCCCTTCTACTTGGGTAAGTGCTACATGTTCTCATATATTATAGCTAAATAGCTGTTGCTAATCTAGGTATATTTTCTCATCAGTTTAGAAACTAATGGACATTTAAATTTCTAGCTGTTTCTACATCAATGGCGTACTTTTGTCTCAGAATTTTTTCTGCATTTTTATCACCTACTTTCATATTTAAATATTTCTTAATTTTCACATTTATTGTGTAATTGTGGGCCTTTTGGGGGAATCAGTATGTTTCCTTCAGAATAAAATTGAGTTTTCCATTTCATATCATCAATTATAAAACATCTATGAATCTTCTAAATTTTATAATTGCTTGTTATTTTGAAGAGAATAAAGCCAAGCAAAATTAAATAGAATAGTCGATCAAAACAATGAACATGATACAGGACTTCAAAACAAGATAAAAAGAAATTAATAGTGGCTAGCATAATGCCTCTTGTTATCATCAATATAACTGCCCATACCATCAGGCATAATAAAATCAATCAAAGGTAAATGCTGAAAGCAATACAGGATTTAAAAACAAGACAGTAGGAAAGCAATAATGGTTACCATAGTGCTTATTGTTATCTTCAAAGTAGTTGCCTATACCATAATATACACTAAAATCAGACAAAACGAATTAGAATAACATCAGTCAAACCAAAACAATGAAAACAATGCAGGGCTTCAAAACAAGAAAAAACAAATCATTAATGGTTACATTAACATACTTTGTTATTTTTGAAATAGCTTCCCGTGCTTTAAAATACAATAAAATCAAAGAAAACAGAACAGAATAAAATCAAACAGAGCAATGAAAAAACAGTACAAGGTTTGAAAACACGATAATAGGTTAACAATGGTCATTGCCTTCTCTTTTTAGACATTTCCTCCCCTTTCACTTTCACAGTAACTATTGTGCATTTTCGATCCCAGTAACTCTTTAGTTTTTGATACTAGAGAGACCACATGATGTTCACCCATGTTATTCTGAACCACTTCACTCACAAGCATTATCTCAAGTTTTATCCATTTACCTAAAAGAGACTCAAGACTATCTTTCTTTATAGCTGAGTAGCTTTCCATTGTATAAAAGTGCCATATCTTTCTTATCCATTCTGCAATTGATAGGCAAACTACCCTACTTTTTCTGGTTCCTTTTCACAGAGAGCACTGGTTTCTCTCCTTTGACTTCAGTCTATGAATTTTCTTTCAAGTTAAATATATTTCTTGTATAAAAAATGTTGATGAGTACTGTCTCCTGATCTAATCTGCCTGTGTTCCTTTTTGTTGGTGACTAGAGACAATCTATATTAATGGTAATAGCCAACACGCACAGCCGCATCTCTGCTATGCTACTTTCTGACTGTTGGCTGCCTACTTTCCCCTCCATTCAATTGTCTGCCCTGCTTGGTGCTCCAGCTGGGGCTCTGCTGCTGTTACTGGTATTGTGGTAAGTGTTATCTCTCTCTAGGATGTCTTTCAGTACATTGGTAGTGTTGGTTAGGTGGTCATGAATTCCTTTGGTTGTTCCTTGTCATGTATCTTGTTTCTCCATTAATTTTGAAAAATAGTTTTGCAAAGTACATCAATCTGTGTTGGAAGTTGTTTTATTTCAAGACTTGAAAACCTTGACTTAATGGTTTCACGGGAGAAGTCTGTCATGATTCTGAGGGGCTTTTCTGTATGGGTAATCTGTTTCCTTTCTCTAAAAGCTTTTAATATTCTGTTCTTTTGCTGAATTTCTGGGATCTTGATTAACACATGTCTGTGTATAGATTTACCTTGGTTGTGGCTAGCTGGAGTTCTATATGGCTCACTTGTTACATCATTTTCCCATGCTTGGGAAATTTTCTGCTATTGCTTCTGTAAATAGACTTTTTATGTCATTTGTGTTGACCCCTGGGGTTTTTTTATTTGCTGATACTTATTCTTCTTAAAATATTTTTCTTAGTATAGTCTTGCAGCCAATGAATTGTTATTTTCTGGTTCCCTGTTAGTTTTGATATCTTTCATTTTGTGACTGCTAGCTGCTAACCTGTCTTCAAGGTCTGAATGTTTCAGGGTTTTTTTGAGCAATTTTGCCAGCTTTCAATGCAAATTTAATTCCCTGCACATCTCTTTAGATCTGTTTGATGCATTCTAAGCCTATTTTGTACTGTTCACTCAAGATTTCCCTCATTTTCCTATGCTGTTCTATTTTTATAATCTATGTCTTCTTCAGAGATGTTTAGCAATTCTTTTATTATCTTTTTCATTTCTTCTTTTACATGAGACAGTATTTTGCTCTAATTTCTTTTCTAGCCTGATATAGATGATTCTTTTAATTCAATTGCCATCATGTCAGAAACTTCAGGTGTAAAACTCCCCACATTTTCTGTGCTTACATCTTCTGGACTTGCTCTTCATGATTTGAAGATCAGAGACTGCATTTTGCTTCTTCATCTTGACATTTTCCTGAGTTCTTCTGGACAAGTGGGTAGTGGGGTCCCAAGCGCTTCCTACATTGGCTACAATATGTCCAAAGCATGAATGCTTGGTTCTCCTGGCCAGTGCTGACAATGACTATCCAATGGTGGGCACTGGCTGTGCTGGTGTGGGGCTGGCTCCTGCTTTTCCCCTCCTGCCTGTCTACTGACAGTAGGAAGTATCTCAGATTGCAACGGGTGTATGGGTGAGAGCAGGGTTGGCCGCTGCCTCCTGAAGCTGAGCATAAGTTCTGATTTTTAAAAATCTTAATGTTTCAGCTGGGAATTTAGCTCAATGGCATAAGCGCCTGCCTAGCGAGCATGAGGTCATGAGTTCCATCTGCAGTACCAAAAAATAAAAATAAAAATCTGAATGTTTCTTCATAATTTTTTTTTCATTTTGGAAAGTTTTCCTGGTTAATGTTCATTGTAGACTTTTATTTCTATGAATAGTTTATAAGAATTTTTGATTTTCATTTTGCTGTTAGAATATTGAGCAATGAGATATCTAAATCCATTATTATTTTAATATTTTGTGTGTGTTACTGACAATAATAAAAAATTATGGATTTATGAATATGTTACGCTACTTTCTAGTCCATTGCAAGGTGAAGCGAATTTAGAGTCTTTATTCAGTTTTTTTTGCCACAGAAATCATTAGTGTCTGCTTTAGTCATGGCAACTGACAGGATATTGATTGTATTTATTTCTTTTTTCCATGATTCTAAGTTAATTCCATGACTCTAAGTTTAGATACACTCTAAGTGTATCTAATTCTTTCCCTTCAGTAACCAGTAATCCAAATCTTATACTTCCAGAAATAACTGGAAATAAAGAAAAAATGATATAGTTGTGTAAAACTCCTTTGTTAATGTGTTCTTCAAAATTGCTAAATACAAACTACCAGAAAGTTCAAAGAGAACAATGTAAACTATTGGAAAAAAATTTAAATTATCCCTTGGTAACATGGATTACAAAGGAAAAAAAAAAACAAAAGCATATGAAGATTTTCATCTAGCACTGCAGACACAATCAAGCACAATTTTCATTGTGGTCTTGTGACAACCATTCCCTTAAACTTGAGTAATTCTAACAAAATTCTACAACTGTGTTTCTTACCTATTGCTTAAAGACTGGACTCCAGAATTAACATTTAAAAAGGCAAAAATAGTGATCTAGATACACAAATATAGTATAATGTCATATATTCAACAAAGATTGCACAATTTTTTACTTTTTAGCATTTTTAGATTTTTGTAATTTTAGACATTAGATCCCTTTAGATCTAAAATCAATAAGTTCAATAAAATAATATTTTTATGAGATCAATGACAACACCTTTTAATCTTTAAACAAGTTGTAGATTATTGATAGATACAGATGATGATCATGAACAACCCACACAAATAGATAAATGATAGATAGATAGATATTGACCCTGAAAAATCACATATTTTTGTATCATGCATATGTTCTTGTGTATGAAATTCATGTTATAAATATTGACAGTGGACAAAGTCTATTAATTTTATTCAGGTTTGTTCCTTAACATCAGACAAGTTCCTTGTTTTAATCAGTTGTGCAAATGTCCAAAATAGAGTAATGTTTTGTTCAGCCATAGAAATTTTGAATCCAGTGATGCACTACATGAGAAATCAGACTTGAAATCACATGTTCACTTCCACTTACACAGACACAAATCCAAGCTTACTACCAAAATTTAGTAAATATGTGACATAACGTATGTCAGTCATTCTGATGAATTAGGTTTAGGTGGCAAGGACAAGCCAGTGATTGGAATGCAGTAACTCGGAGCCACATACATAGATAGTGAGGGAAGATAAATGATGAGAAAATATGTTTTCTATGAAATAAATATGCAGAAGCACTATGTTTCTTGGCAAAGAAATGTGAGAGAAGAAGACTGCATAAGAAAATAAAATAATTCTGCACTTCCAAACAAGGGAAAAACATAGAAAACATGTTCAATATGAATCAGTGTTAGGTGCAAGAGATTAGAAGGCAAGAATGTAAAGTTAGCAACAAATCCACAGAAATATTCTCAGCAGATACATTTTTATGGAATAGTCAATAAATTGGCGTCACTCAAAATATCTAATAAAATAAATCAAAATTATAAAGAAAATCATGTAAGAAAAGTAAAATGAGCAAATTTATGTAGCAACTTACAGTGAACCTAAATGTATTTACAAATTAATTTTTTATCTAAAAATTAATACTTATCTTGTCTACTAAAATATTGCTTTGTAAAGCTAAGATAGATAAGGGGCTAGCACCAAGAAGAGCCCAGGCCCAGATGGATTCACTGCAGAATTCTACAAGAAATATAAAGAAGACCTAATGCCGACACTCCTCAAACTATTCAATGAAATTGAAAGGGAAGCAATCCTTCCTAAGTCATTCCTAGAAGCAAATATTACTCTAGTACCAAAACCTGAGAAAGACCCAACTATAAAAGAGAACTATAGACTGATCTCCCTAATGAACACAGATGCAAAAATCCTCAATAAAATATTGGCAAATAGGATCCAGCAAATCATCAAGAAGATTATACACCATGACCAAGTGGGATTCATCCCAGGAATGCAAGGATGGTTCAACATACGCAAATCAATAAATGTAATCCACCATATCAATAAAGCCAAAAATAAGAATCACATGGTCATCTCTATAGATGCAGAAAAAGCCTTCGATAAGGTCCAACACTTATTCATGATAAGAACTTTACAGAAAATTGGAATAAATGGTCTTTACCTCAATATAATAAAGGCCATTTATGACAAACCAATAGCCAGCATCATACTAAATGGCCAAAAATTGAAAGCCTTTACTTTAAAATCGGGTACAAGACAAGGATGTCCTTTATCACCACTCCTATTTAATATAGTACTGGAAGTACTAGCCAGAGCAATTAGGCAAGAAAGAGAAATAAAAGGGGTAAAGATAGGAAAAGAAGAAGTTAAATTATCATTGTTTGCAGATGACATGATACTCTACATAGAAGACCCCCTAAACTCCATTGAAAGACTCTTAGATACAATAAATAAATTCAGTAATGTGGCTGGATACAAAATCAATACTCAGAAATCAATAGCATTCCTATACACAAACAACAAAATTACAGAGAGGGAAATAAGAGAAACTGGACTATTCACATTAGCAAGCAAAAAAATGAAATATTTAGGAATTACTCTTACGAAAGAAGTGAAAGACTTATACAGTGAAAATTATAATACACTGAAAAAGGAAATTGAAGATGATCTCAGAAAATGGAAAGACATCCCTTGCTCATGGATAGGAAGAACAAACATTGTGAAAATGGCCATTCTCCCAAAATTGTTATACAGATTCAATGCAATCCCAATAGAAATACCATCAACATACCTTATAGATCTAGAGAAATCACTCCTAAATTTCATCTGGAACCAGAAGAGACCTAGAATCGCAAAGGCAATTCTAAGCAGCAAAGACAAAGCAGGAGGCATCACAATCCCTGACTTGAAGTTATACTACAAAGCAACAGTAGTAAAACCAACATGGTATTGGAATCAAAACAGAGCTGAAGATCAGTGGAATAGATTAGAAGATACAACCACAACTACGAACACACTCAACCACCTTATTTTTGATAAAGGAGCCAAGCAGGTTCACTGGAAGAACGACAGTCTCTTTAATAAATGGTGCTGGAAAAACTGGCTCTCCATTTGCTGAAAACTAAAGCTAGACCCATGTCTATCACCATGTACTAAATTAAAATCTAAATGGGTCAAAGATCTGAATATTAAAACAGAAACACTAAATCTATTGGAAGACAAAATAGGTAGAAACCTTGGAGACATAGGAGTAGGTAAAGAATTCATGAACAGGACTCAAACCGCACGGGAAATACTTCCCAGAATCAATAACTGGGACCACTTCTTATTAAAAAGTTTCTGCATGTCAAAAGAAATCTCCAGCATAGTGAAAATAAAACCCACAAACTGGGAAAAGATTTTAGTGAACTCTCTCTCAGACAAGGGCCTCTTGTCTAAAACATATAAAGAATTAAAGAAACTCAGACCTCCGAAATTCAAAGATCCAATCCAAAAATGGGCATCTGAGATGAATATGCAATTCTCAGATGAAGAAATGCAAATGGCAAATAAATACATGAAAAAATGCTCATCATCATTGGTCATTAGAGAAATGCAAATTAAAACCACACTGAGATACCATCTCACTCCTGAAAGAATGGCCAGGATCAAGAAAACCGACAACAAATGCTGGAGAGGCTGTGGGGAAAAAGGAACTCTCCTGCACTGCTGGTGGGAGTGTAGACTGGTACAGCCTTTGTGGAGATCTGTCTGGAGATTTCTCAAAAAGTTGGGATTGGAAATCCCATTTATTCCAGCTATTCCACTTCTAGGCATATTCCCAGAAGAACTGAAAGCATCATACCACAGTGATATATGTGCACCTATGTTTATAGCAGCACAATTTGTAATCGCCAGATCTTGGAAACAACCCAAGTGCCCATCAACTGAGGAATGGATAAAAAAGTTGTGGTATTTCTATACAATGGAGTATTATTCAGCTATAAAGAAGGATCACATTGAGATATTTATCAATAATTGGGCGCAGCTTGAGACCATACTCATTAGTGAAATAAATCAATCTCGCATGTGTGAATACCGAATAGTTTCCCTAATGTAAATAATGATTCAAATATATAAAAATATGTGGTAATCATGATTCCCCATTAGGTGGCCTTGAAGCCTTATAAAGTTTTCACTCATTAATTAGAAAGGCTTTATTCTGGGCTTCTTGATATGAAAATATTTGAAGCTAGAGTATATGAAGTTTTATCCAAATATTTCAAGGAAAAAGACACTATGATAACTACTATTAAGTCATGTTATAAGGTGGTGAAGTACTACGTTGTTGAAACAGTCATGCTGTGACCTCTATTGTTATATTGTTATGTCCTGTTTTATCTCAATCTCCCCCTTATTGTTTCAAAAAAAATTATTTAGTCATTTCTTATGTTTGTCTTAATTAAAGAAAAAATTCAAAAAAATTAGGATATATAAATAGTAACTCTTTTCTATTTCCTATTAACTTGTTTTGAAGTCCTGTAGTACTCCCACGATCTTGTTTTGACTGATTAGACTCTGTTCCATTCTATATGATAGTATCAAGTTTGAAGACATAGGCAACTACTTTGAAGACAATAAGATTCACTAAGATACCCATTCTGGTTTGACTATTGTCTTCTTTGGAAGTCCTGTAATGTTTACAATGCCTAAGTTTTATTGGTCTTGTTCTCTACTGTTTTGTCCAACTTTATAATATCTAATAAGATAGACAATTCTTTTTAAGGAAACAAGGGACAACGTTGATAACCATTGTTGATAAACTTGTACTCTGTTCTACACCATGTGCTATGTCTATCCTTGGTATTGACTGACAGCTTTGTTTTGCCATATTTGACTGTATTCTCCCCCCCCCAAAGAAAGTAATAAGCACTAAGGAGTAATAAAATCCAAGATGTGTAAATTTTGTTGTAAAAAAGAGAGGGGGAAAAAAAAAGAAAAAGAGCTCTAACGGATATAACAGCAAGTGTGTTTGGGGGTGTTAAATAGCTGACTTTATCAATGTTTTTGGAACCATTGAACACAGCTGTTTGCAGTCTCCCTGTTTGAATGTCCACCTTGTGTTCTTTGATACTGTGATTTGAGGAACTATTTTCAAGAAAATAGTGTGTAATCTACTAGCAGGTAATTTCTTACTGTTATGTTTTTTTGTTTTGTTTTGTAGTTCTGTATTGCATGTACCCTTACGCCGCTTTGGTTTGTTTTGTGTTTTTCTCTTTTTCCTCTTAAATAAAAAAAAAAGATAAGGGGCTAGGGATTTAGCTCAGTGGCATAAGCACCTGCCTGGCAAAGGTCATGAGTTCAGTCCCCAGCAGCCCCTCAAAAATAAATAAAAACATATATAAAATAAAAGTAATATATAATAAAAATTTTTGTGTCTTTATTAAGTTTATATTGGCTAGTTATAAGTATATCATTATGCAAATAATAACCCTGGCCTCTCATTAAAATTTTGATAGCTTTTTAAAATCTTATCTTTCCTGAAAGAATAAAAAAATCTTTATCAAAAATATGCAATAATCTCTACTAATCAGTACACATTTTGTATTGCATACATTAATTATAGGAAAATATTTTTTCATATTTTGTCTTTAAAGATAACTGAAACAAAATCCTGTCAACATGCACCCACATGGAGATGCATATGAAGTGCTCGATATATTCATTTGCTTTATTACTTATTGGAAAATATCAATAACATCAGCACTTCACATTTTATCATATAAAAATGCACACTTTGGAATTACTGACCTTTATTGAAATTTTAAAAAATTCTAATTACAAGGTCCATCTTCCTTAAGTAGAAAATAAACAACCTGCTGTAAGAATTTTGTGTTTGTCAGATGCTGCTTTTCATGGGCGATCACTGAATCACTTCCTAGAAATCTTTTGTTAATGACAGTATAATCCACACCAGGGATGCACTGTAACCTGCTTCAAATGCTGTGTGATGATTATAGTTAAAGAAGTATGAGTCATGAGCATGGCTAGTGAAACAGAATCCAATTAATACTATGTTTTTGTACCAGAGTTGGTTACTATTGTTCTAGGATTCCTAATCCATAAAATTAAAAACTAAAACAGCACAGAAAAAAATAGAAGTGCTACTAATTACATCTCATAAAGTAGAAAATGTTTCATTTCAGAAATCTGAAAAAGTCTGAAGAGGACTCATGATTCATAAAATTTAAAATACCCAACTACAGAGTAAACATATGTGCAGTTGTCAAAAACTTTCCAGCTTATGATTCCAAATATCAAGCATTAAGGGAGAAATGTGTGTGATATATAAAGAGACTACATAATTTTGTACTGGAAACTTGAAAAAACTATGATGTTCTACAAAAGAACATGAAAACATTGAAAATTATATTGCATACTCACCGCTAAATTCCACCAAAATTCACACCACTTTCACCAAAAATGAAAACAATTTTTCTCACAATATCAAAACTTACTTTTGAGATTTTTAAACATAAGAATTCTTTGAAGTTAATGAAAGTAATTCATATTTATGTGATAAAAAATTGGAAAAAATAATACTAATTGCAATATTTCAAAACATTTAAATCTTAGATTTCAGTGGAACAAGTCAGACAAAAAAATACAGAAGTGACCTGTGTGGATTCTTTTATTTCCTTTTACACATATGTAATAGATATCTACCTTGTATTGATATCACTATTGAAAAGCAATAGATAAATGTTAAATTATTTTGGTGATGGTGAATGTACCACTGAAAAAGATAGAATTGCTTGATATACTCATACTTAATACAAGATGAAAACCAAAATCTCTGAATAGTTTTTGAAAAATGGCAAATATATTAAAATAAGTACAAGGTCTACTGATGCACACTTGTAATCACAGCACTGGAGGAGGTTGAGGCAGAAAGCTCACAAGTTTTAGCCCCACTTTGGCAATCTATTTATGGCAATCTTTATAAAAATATAAAATTTAAAACCAATTTGATATTTAGAAACATTCAAATTTGATGAAAATAAATTTTATTAGTTTGATAATATTATGTGGGCATAACAATAATCATGCTGATATTGCTATTTTTACATATGTATTATCTCATGTAAAATGTGCTGAAGAATAGAGATATAATAGTGATGTTATTGATATATGAGTGTATGTATGCATTTATTTCAAATCTACAGAAAATTATGGACATACTTAATGCAGTTATCAAATATATGCATACATGAGTCATAGCCTTTATCATATTACAGTTGTGAAGTAAAATATAATCTACTAAAGACAAATATATGTATATATATATTTGTATCTGTACATATTTTTATTTTCATTTTCCAAAACTCTCTTCCTTTCCTTTTGATTTTAGGGAATTTGTAAGCATTTTCATGGACACTGCAAGAATTTTTCTTAATGTATAAGGTGCCATGGACATTAAGCACTCCTGAAATTGAAAGGATGTTTTCAGTCACCAAAGTGTACACAGTGCATGGTCATAGAAAAACCTGACTGCCACAGTGAGTATATGAACATGGACAGAAGAGAGAAAGAAAAGGATCAGGATCCTCTCTTTTCCCCACAGGAAGTGAAACAAACCTTTCTCTAGCACCCTTGAAATATCCTTGAAATCTGATCACACTTGGTGTGATCTGACCAGATTTCCATTCCTTACTTCCCACAGTTTATGTTGACTTGAACCGAGATTATTTCCTCTAGGATCCCTTAAGCTTGGTTTACCCTGGTCCTCACGACCCTTAGGTTCTCTCCTGGTAATTTTCCCTCTTGACTTCCATGCTACTCCTTGGCTGTAAACTCAAATTATCACACGCACTATGCAGGGTCTACCTCACTCCTTCTGTGCCTCACTGCAGTGCTCCACATACTGATGAGTCTTCTCTGATCTTAGTTTTTCAGTAAGGGTCACTAGTAATCTTCAATTTTACAGATTTCACAAAAGTTGGATCAGTCTTCACTGACTTATCCATCCAAAATTTTCTAGACCAGTTACTAGCTACTAGAAACTATAAAATCCACAATCAAAATCCAAATATTTAAATATTTAAATATTAAATAAATTGACCAACCACATCAAACATGATTTTGAAAATTATTTGAGAAAATAACCAGGGTTATTGAAACATGTTAGTAAGTACAGTTAATTGGGGGCTGAGGTCAGATTTCTGGAATACAAATTTTGGTCAACATTGGCAATATAGTAAAATTTTGTCTCAAAACATATAGTGTCTTAAAATTATCTAGAACAAAAAATTGAGTAAATATGTTGTATATAATAATGAATATGAGATAGGTGCAAACACTAGCTGTCTGTGGCCACCTTAACCCTGCCTTTCCTTCTTCCAGGCATGGACAACTAGGAAAGAACACTTGTGTCTCTAGCATCTGACAAAAGAGAATCATTATTTGGGTGACATCGCCTTTTCCATAGAAGCACAAATCATCTCATGCCATCTTCTAACTCCATTCAAAACGTATGTGTTAATTAAAATGGTAGCTACCAAACTGATGTGTAAAAGGAGTAAAAGTATGTAAAAGAGACCAAATTTGATGATGGTATTTCAGAGTTTTGCCCCATTATTCGTGTCCTGAGTTGCAGATCTAGGCATAGACAGTCATTGACATGAAAGCATGATATGCTCAGTATTTAACATGTAACTGAATATCTACAGTTAAATCTGCCCAAGCAGGTTACCTTAACTAAGAGTGGAGATGCAAGAGATTTTATGCATAGTGAAGGGAGCATTACAGACTGTGGTCTTCAGGAAATGAATATTTACTTCAGTGTTATAGTGAATCCAAGGCTTGGATTAAGTATATATCAGGAATTGATTAATATGAAGCAGTGATGACTACAGTGTAATCAAGTGTGTGTGTGTGTGTGTGTGTGTGTGTGTGTGTGTACACACAGTAAGATAGAAGATGCTGTCTCTCTTGTGACCCAATAATGAAAAATAGCAGCTAAAATATGGAAATATCATCTCCTATTTACAAAACATGAAAAGGGGAGAAAAATAAAAAATTAACAATAGTTCTGAGTTAAGGAAATACAGCAAGGATAAGATAAGGATACAGATAGTATTATAAGTCCATCCACAAACCCCAGGCATCTTGATTATCAATCAGAAAGTAAATGAATGAAAAAGGCACTTACTCTACGATAAGGAAGTCCTTGCTGGGTTTTAAATGGGACATACCCGTGAAGTACAAACAGGTGTACAAGGAGAAGAAACCCCCGATCACCACATCTCCATCCTTGTACACACGGGTGCTGGTGCTTTGAAGACAGTCATCATTAGACAAGTGGCACCCTAAGAGAGGAAGCTGGCAAAAAAGTAATATAATACTCAAAATAGGCATCTTTTGAAGTACATAAAGATGGTTAAATCCAAAGAAAGATGAAGTCTGCAATGTCACTTGGTGAACAATGTATTCTCTTTATGTATTTAGGTACGTAGGTAAGTATGTAAATATGAGTTAATGTGTGTTTGGTTTATTATTACAAAAAGTAGATGCTTTAATAAAGTTGACTTCTTTCAGCCAAGCTTCCTCGATGTCCTTTGAGGAATTTTCCACTGCTTTCCCCTGAAGCTCTGCAGCTGATGTCCTGTGTCCCTGTGAAAGCACACATTGGAAAATGTTTGAAGATCTGCTTCTGCCCCTCTAGGCACCATTATTTCACTCTAATGATTTATGCCAGGTTCCCAAGAGCCTCCTCCTCCGGTGTGGATTTTATCCCTGGCCTCTACCAACAGCTATTCACATGGATGTCACTTGGGGTGATGTGAATGGATTGCATCAGAGGATTCACTGTTAGATGTTTTTGAAATGACCTGGACAGACTCAGACTTTCTTATGAAGAATTAGGCACTGTGTCCCCCAGAGCTCAAGAAAAGATGTGAAAACCTCACAACCAGGAATCAGTACAGACACAGAGCACTCCCAGCTTTGTCCATTCCTTGCTCAACTATATAAGGAAAAAAAACTCCCATCCACATATTTGCCCTACTCTCTAAAGAACCAGAAATTACTCTATATTCAGAAATTCCAAATTATTCAAGACTAACAAAGTAGCATGTTGCATTTATGAAATGTAAATTTTGACTCCCTTCTACTTAGTACTTTCCAATGTGATAATTCCATAGCTTACTGTATTGTTGTAATCTATTCCTACAGCAAAGAGAGGCCCTATGTTATTTCCTTTTATGATGCCGTGTGAGTTTATTCAATATAAAGCAAAGAAACACAATTTGAAAGTACTTCTGCACCCTTCATTACCAAAACTAGAGTATGAGTCACATAGATAGACTTTTACACCATCAGAGTTTCACAGAGATTACAAAAGCAAGGAAGTTATTATCTGTGGCTCTGTTATGGCTGAGTAGATAACATTTTGCATCTGTTAAACTTTAAAGAATATCCAACACAAGTTGTGAACCCTAATGTAAATTTAGACTTTATTTTATTGTTGGAATAATATTGACTTATGAATTATGATAACAGAATTGGTGTTTTTATATGCAAAAAAAAACACCACATAGGAACAGTGCTAAAGGCTGAAGCAATCCCACAGCACTCTACAGATTGGAAATTGTGCTTTTTGGTTTTTTGTTTGTTTGTCTGTTTTTCAGTGCCAGGGATTGAACTTACAATTTTGTGCTTGCCAAGCAGGTACTCATGCCACTGACCTAAATCCCCAGCCCCAGAAATCATGTATGTATACAATTTATTTTTGACTAATATATGTTTGAATTGCATGCAGTTTACAGTCATCGTGAGGAAAGGTTATGTGTAAATAATAGTTTGATTATTTTCAACTTTTCTTCCCTTGAACTCTCATCTCCAACTGTCCTTTCTAAATTATCTTTTCCGATTGTCATTTTATTTGTATTATTGATCCTGTGCTGTTATGACATATACAGCTTATATTCAATTATATTATAAGGTTCCAGCACATAGCATGAATTTATTCTACTTATTTCCCCTTCCTCTCCTCTTTTCCTCTTACCCATGTTCCTTTGGCTCCTTTTCCATTTGCAAGAGATATATCCCTTCTCTCCCCCTACCTATCCCTTAGTAATCTCTTTTTTTGTACTTTGTCTGACTAAAATGTGAGCTACTACATAGTATTGAGGATTATGTGTCTGGTTTATTTCACTCAATATTATACTTTCCAGATTCATTCATTTTCCTACAAATGTCTCAAATTTCTCCTTCTTTAGAGCCAAGAAGTAATATATTATGCATAGATACAACATTTTCTTCATCCAGTTCTCTGCTGATGAATATACAGGCTTCTCCCATAGATATTATGAATTGTGCTCTCATACATGAGCATGATGTATTTAGCTCTTGGGAAAGATACCTAAAAGATGGAAAGTGGGGTAATAGGAAATGTACTATTTCAGGTTTTTAAGGAGACTTCACACTGGTCCTATAATGATTTTATTAGTTTACAATGCCATCAGCAGTATAGAAAGACTAATTTTTCACTCCAGCCTTGGACTAACTTGCTATATTTTATTTCTTTGAATCAATATGATTTCTTATGTAATATGCAATCTTAGAGTTAATTTACATTTCTTTTTTATTTAAAATGATTAAAAACAGAAAAAAGGAGTAGAAATAATACAGTATTTCAGAAAAATTAACAGTATTAAATCACTAGATGGTAAGTTACTGTCATTTTAGAAATAGTTGTTCAAGCTACAAAATTAAAGCATACAAAGTGACATTCAAATAATGACACTGCAAACAGTTCTGCTCAATGATCCAACAAAAACTTAGTAATATGGTTATCAGTCCTACATACTTGTTTTTTATCTTAAAGAGAGTAAGATTAAACATGTCAAAATATAACAAAGCAGTTCATAAGGAAACAATTTTAAAAAACACAGATTTCTAAGAAAGTCCTCTGGAGATCTTCACCTTCTATCTTATTGTCTCTATTTTTATTCCAAATAGTTGCCCCCATCTTCACACACACTGAATATATACTGAACATTATAAAACTAACCAAGTAATTACAAGATGATGAAGGCTTTTTAGGTCTTCAAGACCTGATTTTGGGGAAGTCAATAATGGCTACAATAATGTCTCTAATTATCTTCATAGTAGCTGTTTTTATCTTTACATATGCTGAAATTGAACATAATAGACTAGACTAATATCGCACTGAACAGTGAATAATAGTATTGCTAGATTTTATATCATAGTGCTACAAATTTAGCTTTGGGTTTCTTAGTGTCTCTTCTTCTTCAGAGTATCTGTTCATTAAATCATGTATTATATAATCTGTTTCCGTAAATAGTTTAGAAATTCTTCCCAAGTGTGAATCTCTACATGCATATCTATCCCTTCTGTATTTTAGGGAAAAACAGATCATAACAAGACAACAAAACAAATCCCTAGAAAAACATGCAACAAAAACGACATATAAGACCACAATATTAGGTAATCTACAGTAGTTATTATGCTTTCTCTTGTTAGTTTCTTTTTTATTTAAAGAAAAAAAAACAGTAAAAAGGTACAAGTAATACAGAATTTAAAAAATATACAATAAGAAATCACTTTTCTTTACATATTGCCATATTACAATATTACATATTGTCATCTTAGAAATAGTTGATGAAGTTACAAAATTAAGCATATAAAGTGGACATTCAAACAGTGAGACTGAAAACAGTTGTGTTCAATGATCCAACAAAAACTTAGTAATATGGTCATGTATCTTACACATCTAAACACACTTGCAGTTGTGTCCTTTACAGCACTTCCTTTTCCTCTTTTGTACAATAACATTTACACATTTTTGGTTTTATTACTTCCACAGTTCCTATTACTTTTTTGGGGAGAGAATAAAACCAAATGTGACAAAATAAAGCAGAGTCAGTCAAAACAAAGGATGGACATAGTACACGATGTAAAGACAGCATACAAAGTAATCAACAATGGTTACCATAGTGCCCCTTGATACCTTAAAAAGAATTGCCTATATCATCATGTGTAATAAAATTGAACTAAATAGTATGAAACAAAACCAATAAAGAGGAAACATTGGAGACATTACTGAACTTCAAAAGAAGATAATAGTCAAAACAGAATGGGCGTCATAGTGAATCTTATTACCTTCAGAGTGGTTGCCTATACTCTCAAAATTGATAATATCAAACAGAACAAAATGAGTAAAATCAGTCAAAACAAGATGGTGAGAGCAATATGGGGCTTCAAATTGAGTTAATTGGAAATCAAAAAACTTACTATAATATATCCTGCTAATTAAAAAAAATTCCCTTAATTAAAAAAATAAATTTAAAAAAGGGGGGAGTTTGAGATAAAAGAGGACACAACAACATAACAATACAGGTCAGAACAGAATTAAGCAACATAAGGTTGTTATTTTCAATAAAATTTTCCACATCCTCAAGCATTATTGTTAAGCACAGCATTACATAGCTATTTTTATAAAAACTCAACTTTGAAGACATTGTAGGAGTTGAAAGTAGTTAATAATCAAAATTAGAATAGATATATTTTATATCTTGTCATCTTCAGAGAAGTTTCCTCTACTCTTAGACTTGATACTATCAAGCATACCAAATTTGAATAAAATCAGTCAAGGTAAAATAGGGGTCTAACAAACCTGCTTCCAATAAGATCAGTTATAGTAAGCCAATGTAAGTAACAGGGTTTCAGTTCAAGTTAATAGGAAATTAAGGATAGTTACCATGGTATAACCTGTTATTTTTGGGTTAGTGGTCTGTGCCCTCAAATCTCATATGAGTAGACTGACCAGAACAAAACATAATCAAACTAAACAGAGTGATAAGACTACTGTGGCTGTTAAATCCAGATACACTTTTAATAATGTCCTCTGCCTTCCTTTTTTAGGCAATTCTTCACCTTTCCCCTTCTCAGGGTGCTGTGTATATTTTGGGTCCCACAGGCTCCTTTAGTTTTTAGACTAGGGGGTCAACCCTGAGCTTAATCTTGAGTTATACTCCTTTACTTACCAGAGCCAGAAGGTTTTCCATCCTTCTAGCTATGTAGTTCTACACTGCCCAAAGTGTTATAGCTTTCCAATCTATCTGTGGCTGCTGGAGGAGTTGTCCCTATTTCTCTCTGGTTTCGTGTCACATATCACATTGTTTTCTCATCTTTGACTCTCAGTTTATTAACTGTCTTTCAGGTTGAGTATATTTTCTATTCAGAGCCTCTTGATGGATCCTGCCTCATAATCTACTCTACCTGTGTTTCTCTTTTTGTCAGTGTATCAGTGTCAGGGCTATATATATTAAAGATTATAGCTTACCATCTCTGCCTCATTTATACTATTTTCTTTTTCTGTATTATTTGTCCCCTTTACTCCTTCATTCCACTGTCTGCCCCATTCATTGAGGCCTCTCTACCTCTGCTACTGGAATCCTGGTATTTTTTTCCTCTCTCTCTCTGGAATGTCCTTCAGTGTTTTTTGTAGGGTTGGGTTGGTAGCCATGAAATCCCACAGTTCCTCCTTGTCTTGTAAATATCTTGTTTCTCCATTAATTTTGAGAGAGAGTTTTTCTGGGTACATCAGTCTTGGTTGGAGGTTATTTTCTTTCATAACTATTTCCCCCCAGGCTCTTCTCGATTTAAAAGTTTGTGTTGATAAGTGTGTCATTATTTTGATGATTTGTCCTTTGTAGGTGATCTACTTCTTTTCTCTGGCTGCTTTTAATATTCTGTTCTTGTGGTAGATTTCTGAAATCTTGATTATTGTATGTCTGGCTGCAGATCTGTTTTGGTTATAGGTGGCTGAAGTTCTGTATGTCTCTTTTATCTGGATATCATTTCTTTTTCCTATACTTGGGAAGTTTTCCTTAATTATATCTGTGAATAGTCTTTTTAGTTCATTTGCAGTTACTCCTGCTTCCTCACTCACTTTTTAAATTGTTAAGTCATAAATCCTCTTTTCATCTTGTAGCCTTTGAATTATTTTTCCTGGTTCCCTGTTATTTTTAAGAGCTTTTTCTTTCATGATCACATATTGTAAATCTCTCTTCAAGTTTCAAAAGGCTAACTTAAGTTTCTGTCAAGGCATTTCACCAGCTTTCAATGGAGATTTTAGTTTCCTGGTAATCTCTTTGGATCTGTTTCATGTATTCTAGATTTTGTTTATATTCTTCATAAAAGGTTTCTTTTCCTTTTCTGAGTTCCTCTACTCTTTCATCTGTGTTTTATTGGGAAGGGCTTATCATTTCTTTAATTAATCTTTTTATGTCTTGCATTACTTGGATCATAAGTACAGAGTTAAATTCTTCTATGAGGTCACGAATGTATTTCTTTATGTCTGCTGATGCTGTGTCTATTATTGCATTATTAGTGCACTGGTTTTCTCCTGTATTTACCTCTCCTGGGCATATTTTCTTAGGGTCAGTGGCTGGATTTTTTTTTTTTTTTGGAATTTCTATCTCCTGTCATGTTTCTGGTTTCTTTCAGACAGGTGTGTCTTGGGGGGTCTTTGGCCCTCTCAGTGTTGCTTAGGGTCTTTCCAAAGCGTGCTAACTGGGGTTTTTCTCCAATATGCTGTTATCTCAGGTACCTGCAGGGATGCAGGGATCTTGTAGGCTAGCCTCTAGCCTCTGAGCTAGTCAACCTGCAATTCCCTTCAGGGACTTAGGCTATACCTTGTGGATGTCACAGAGTTGTGACCTTTTTGTCCCTGTCTACTGGGTCCCCACCAGAGGCATAGCTCAGCCCCAGCAGACTCCACCTGTCCTCTCTGAGTGAGGGGTGGCCCACTGATGCTGCCACAATGCCAGGCTCTGACGAACTCCAAGATGTTCAGCCAGCAACAGCATCCATAGGACCCAATCCCCAGCACTCACTGGGAATCAATGCACTTTTCCTCACCACGTCCTCCCACCAAGGGCTTGGGACTCAAAAATTCCCATTATTGGTGGCCATAGCTTCAGATCGACCTTGAGTCATCTGACTCCACAGTGCTCCCAGCACGATCTGACCAGGTCTCAGTGAGCACACAGGGTTCCAGCCCTCCACTTGCATTTTTCTTTCCTCCTCCAGATGTATATTCTAGCTTGATGTGGTTTTTCCGCATCTAGATCAGCTTCCTGCCTTTTCAGAAAACTGCAGCACCCAGATTTAGGACCCAGACACCTGTCCTCCTGCACTTCTAGGAAGGTCTTGCTGCCCTGCAGGGCCCCAGGACCCAATTTCCAGTACTCATTGAGAGTTAATAAAGTTCTCCCCGTTGGATCCACTCCAAACTGCACTGTGTCCTTCCATCAAGGGTCTGGGACTCGACTCCTGTTATCGGCAGCTATGGCTTCAGCACGTCTTTGGATCATGCGATTCCAGGGCAGGCCCAGCACAGTGTGGATTGTGTCTCAGTGAGCATGTCAGGCTTCAGCCCTCCACCCATGCTTTTCCTTCCTCTTCCTATTTTTATTTTTCCCTTAGGTTTCCTCCTGGATTAATAATAATCATTCTCCAATCATCTGGCCCTCTCCACGTTGTCAAATTCTAGTATCTGAGCCATTTCCCCCTGCAGAGGTCTTGATTCAGTTTCCTATCAAGCTGCCATTTTTTCCAGTCTCCCACTAACTTGCACTTATTTAATGGATAAGTGTGCAAAATATTTTTCCTTTTTTAGTTTTGAAGAGAATAAAACAAAATATAGTCAATCAAAACAAAAGGATAAAATGATACATAATTTAAAAGCAAAATACAAGGAGATCAATAATGGCTACCATAATGCCTCTTGTTATCTTTAAAATTGCCCATGCCATCGGGCATAATAAAATTGAACAAACAGTACAAACAAACCAATAAAAACAAAACATTGGAAACATTATAGGACTTTAGAAGAAGATACTAGTCAATCTTATTGTTGTCAAAGTAGTTGCCTATACCACCAGACTTGATACTATCAAGTAAAACAGAATACAATAAAATCAATCAAAACTGAAAAGTGAAAGCAATACATGGCTTCAAATCAAGCTAATAGAAAATCATAAATGATTATGATAATATATCCTGCATCTTTGGAATAGCTGTCCATGCCATCAAATCTAATACAAGTAGACAAACTGAAACAGAATAAAACCAAACTAAACAGAACAATGAAAACAATACAGGTTTCATGATAATAGATTAAAAATGGACACTGCATTCCCTTTTTACATAATTCCCTTTCACTTTTACAGTATGTATTGTACATGTTGGATCCCACTAACTCCTTTAGTTTTTATATTAGGGAGGCAACTCACTATTCACCTAAGGGACTCTGAACCTTTTTACCCCTGAGCATGATCTCAAATTGTATCCATTTACCTACAAGAGCCTCAAGGTTTTCTTTCTTTATACCTCAGTAGTTTTTCATTGTATAAAACTGTCATGGCTTTCTAATCCATCTGCAGTTGATGGACAACATGCTCCCACTTCTTTCTGGCTTCCTGTTACATATAGCATTGTTTTCTCATGTTTGACTTTCAGTCTATAAATTCCCTTTCAGGTTAAATGCATTTCTTACATAAAGCATATTTATAGACCTTATCTGCTTGTCCACTCTGCCTGTGTTTATTTTTATTGGTGAATCAAGGCCATGTGTATTAGTGAATATGGACAACTTTCTCTGTCTCATCTCTGTCATGCTATTTTTCTGCCATTGGTTGTCTAATTTTCCCCTTCATTTTACTGTCTGCTCCACTTAGTGAGGAACTCCTGCCATTGTTCCTGAAACTATGGCCTTTTATCTCTCTCTTTAGAATGCCCTTCAGTATTTTTTGTAAGGTTGGTTTGGTGGTCATGAACTTCACCAGTTGTTATGGAAGCATCTTGTTTCTCCATGAATTGGGAAAGATAGTTTTTCAGAGTACATCAATCTGGGTTGGAGATTATTTTCTTTCAGGAAGTGGAATATTTCAAGTTTTGGTTGATTTGTGTTGAGAAGTCTGTCATGATTCTGATGGGTTTTCCTGTATAAGTGATTGGTTTCATTTCTCTGACAGCTTTTAATATTTAGTTCTTGTGTTGAATTTCTGGGATCTTGATTATCATATGACTGGATATAGATCTAATTTGGTTATAGCTGGATGGAGTTCTATAGGACTCCCTTATCTGAATATCATTTCCTTTTCCTATGCTTGGGAAGTTTTATTGAATTACTGTAAACAGACTTTGTGTTTCATTTGTGTTTACCTCTGCTACTTCAATCACATTTTTTTAGTTTAACGTTATACCCCCTATTTTCATCTTGTAGCCTTTGTATTGTTACTTCCTGGTTCCTTGTGATATTTAAGAGATCTTTCCTTTAATGATCACAAGCTGAAAATCTGTCTTTAAGTTTGATAGTCTATCTTTTGTTTCTTTCAAGCAGTTTTGCTAGGTTTCAATGGAGTTTTTAATTTCCTGGTAATGTCTTTGAATGTATTTCATATATTGTAAACCTTTTTTATATACTTCATTGAAGGTTCGGCTCATTTTTCTGTGCTCCTCTATTCTTCCATCTGTGTCTTCTTTAGAGGTGTTTAGCAATTCTTTTATTACACTTATCATTTCTTCTTTTACCTGAGGCAGTATTTCTGTTCTAAGTTCTTTTATAGCCTTTTGAAGTTGTTTCTTAATTTCCATTACTGTTGTTTCAAAAACTTCAGGTGTGTGACTCCCACTCTCTTCTGTGTTTACATTTCCTGGACCAATACCACTTGGGTTGGAGGCCAGAGACTGCCTTTTGCTTCTTCCTCTTGTCATGTTCCTGGTTGCTTCCAGAAAAGTGGGTAGTGGAGTCCCAGGCACTTCCTGTGTTGGTTATAATTTATTGAAAGTGAGACTGTTTGCTTTTGGGCTGTTGGTAGCTGGTGGATTGTAAGAAGGGGAAGGGCAGGCTGGTCCCTGGCTCTCAAGCTGGTTAACTACAGGGAGCCCTCACCAAGTGTAGTCTGAGCAGTGTTGCAGAGCTGTTTGGGGACAGCTTTAGGGCAGCCTTGGCAGTGGCTCTTGGACTGTGTACAGGGGTAGGACTCAATCCGAGCAATTTCTGCCAGTCTGCTCCAAGCTAGGAGTGGTTGAATGAAGCTGGCTGCAGCTCTGGTTCTGGATTTATCCTGCCTGACTTCAAAATGGCCCATAACCAACCACCCACTCCTGTGGGAGAACTAAGTCCCACACACTCACTGCCAGCCAGTGCAGTTTTCCAGTCTGTTGCTCCCCCTGGCTACTACATCTCTTTACCACCAGGCCTTTGGGCTTGGCAGCCACCAGCTTCATTGTGACCATGCATCTCCAGGGCTCATCAGTGCTGTTTGCATGGTGCTTCTGGTTCTGTGTGAAAGCACTGCCACGTACTGCCTTTTTTTTTTTTTTTTTTTTTTGCTTAACTTTTTCCATTTTTAATTCTCTTTGTGGGCTTCAATTCCCTTTATGTTCTTCCGGGGTTGAGGGGACCCACTTTCTTCCTTCTTGTGTTCTCGAGAATGCTATATTCCAGCATCTGGACCGTTTCTCTCAGACAGGCTATTTACTCTGCTGCTTAATATTTCACCATCTTCCCAGGATCCCAATATTTTTTCCTATGTTTGTTGGTCATTTGTACTTCTTCTTGTGAGAAGTGTCTGTTGATGTTATGTGCCAGTTTCTTCATAGGGTTTCTTATACAAATAGTCTAATTTTTTAAGTTCATTATATCTTTTAGGCATTCCTCTGATTTAAAACTAAAAACAAACATGGCAAGATAACATCCAGAGCCACAAAGCAGGAGTCTGGTGAAAACTTGATTTCCCTTACATTCCAATAATATCATAAAATATAATTTTCTTATATAGCCATCTAGTTGGTGATATTTATTAAAGCATCATAATAAAATGTTCTAGAGTTTTCATGACAGGACATTTGGCAGCAGAATAGGTGGTAAATATTTCTCTCCCTTTTCAAGTTAAAAATTGCAATGAAAGATGAAGTTTCTACAGGCCAATGTCCTTGGTGTGGAAATGAGATTTTTAGCAGCCTGGCATGGTAAATTTTATTAATTCCTGAAGGGCCATCAGGAGTGTTTGAGACATGTGTACAAAATAAATAACCAAAAGGTCAAATAATGCCATTATACACTGATTGAGGAAAAAATAAACATGAAGGGATAACAATTACAAACTTACATGCACCAAACACTATCACATACAACTTACTAAAACAAAAATCCTGAGTATAAAATTATGATGTAAACACTAACAGCATCATAGTGGGAGACATCAATAACGCAATGCCATACATAAACAAATCAACTAGACAAACATATCAAGAATAAAATGCCAGAGTTGTATCAACTTTTGAATAAATGGATATAATAGATATTTATAGAGTGTTCCACCCAAATAAAACACAATACACATTTTTTTCTTTCTTTATTTCTTTATTTTAAAGAGATTAAGACAAAAGAGGACATAACAATGCAAGTCAGAACAGAAAAATATAAGCAACACAGTATTTCACCACGAGACAACCTGTAATTAACAGTAACTACCATAATGTCTCTTTCTTTGAAATAGTTGAGCATAAATTCACTTACAATGGTATCAAACATAACAAAATATCATAAAGCCATTAAAGAGAATGAAAGTATTACAGGGCATTCAGAACCAAATAACAGAGAATGAACAATGGCTACTATATTGTTTCATTTTCCATAGAAAATTTGTTTATACTGTCATGTGTAATACAATCCAATAAAATAAAGCATGATAGTACCAATGGAAACAGAAGAGCAAAAGCTTGGTAGGGACTTCAGAATAAGATGATATTAAATCAGCACTGGCTATTATACTGACTTGTTTTCTTCAAAATAGCTGTTCATAGCATCACAGATAATAAAAACAAACAAACCGAGATAAACCAATTCCAACTAATGAATACAATCACGATAAGGCCTCAAAGCAATGTAATGGGGAATCATGAACCATAAACTCTTATATACACTTACCATTTCTTACACCAGGGAGATTCTACAGTATTTCTACATTTGAGTTTGATTTATTTCACTTATGAGTATGGTCTCAAGTTGCATCCATTTATTTATGAATAAATCAATGTGATCATTCTTTGTAGCTGGTAGTACTCCATTGTATAAAAATATCACAATATTTTTATCCGTTCCTCAGGTGATGGACACTTGGGTTGTTTCCAAGATCTGGCTAGTACAAAGTGTGCTTCTATAAACATGGTTGCACATATATCACTGTGGTATGATGCATTCAGTTCTTCTGGGAATATGCCCAGAAGTGGCGTAGCTGGGTCACATGGGACTTCCAATCCCAACTTTTTGAGGAATCTCCAGAATAGCCTCCACAATGACTGCACCAGTCTACAGTCCCACCAACAGTGCAGGAGAGTTTCTTTTTCCCTGCAGCCTCTCCAGCATTTGTGGTTGGTAGTTTTCTTAATCTTGGCTGTTATTTCTGGGCTGAGATGGAATCTAAGTGTTGTTTTAATTGGCATTTCTCTAATGACCAATGATGATGAGCATTTTTTTCATGTATTTATTTGCCATTTGTATTTCTTCATCTGAGAACTGTGTATTCATGTCAGATGCCCAATTTTGGATTGGATCTTTGAATTTTGGGATGTGATATTTTTTAATTCTTTATATATTTTAGACAGAAGTCTTTTGTTTTATGGACCGGTCATTAAAATTTTTTTCCAGTTTGTGGGTTTTCTTTTCACTATGATGGAGATTTCTTTTGACATGCAGAAACCTTTTAACAAGACGTGATCCCAGCTATTGATTCTGAGAAGTACTTCCTGTGCAGTTTGATTCCTATTCATGAATTCTCTACTTACCTCTATGTATTCAAATATTTTCCTACTTTGTCATCCAACGGATTTAGTGTTTCTGTTTTAACATTCAGATCTGTAATCAATTTAGATTTTGGTTTAGTATATGATGATAGGTATAGGTCTAGTTTTAGTTTTTGGCCTATGGAGAGCCAGTTTTTCCAGCACCATTTATTAAAGACACTGTCACTCTCCCAGGGAACATGTTTGGCCCCTTTATCAATGATAAGATGTTTGAATGTGCTTGTAGTTGTGGTTGTATCTTCTAATTTATTACACTAATGTTCAGATCTGGTTTTATTGCAATACTATGTTGATTTTATTACACTAGGTTGGTAATGTAAGGCATTGTGATGACTCCTGCCTTGCCTTTGCTGCTTAGAATTGCCTTTGATATTCTAGATTTATTCTCATTCCAGATAAATTTTAGGAGTGATTTCTCTAGATCTATGAGATATGTTGATTTTATTTTTATTGAGATTGCACTGAATCAGTAAAACAGTATTGGGAGAATGGTAACTTTCCCAATATTTATTATTGTCATCCATGACCAAAGGATGTCTTTCCATTTTCTGAGATCATCTTCAATTTCTTTTTTCAGAGTATTATAACTTTCCATATGTAGGTCTTTCACTTCTTTCATGAGACTATTTCCTAAATATTTCATTTTTTAGTTGCTATGGTGAAGGGTGTGCTTTCTCTTATTTTTCTGTCAGTGATTTTGTTGTTAGTGTATAGGAATGCTATTGATTTTTGAGAATTGACTTGGTATCCAGGTAAATTGCAGAATTTATTTATTATTTCTAAGAGTATTTCAATGGAGTTTTGGGAGTCTTCTATGCAGAGGATCATGTTGCTTGTAAATAATGATAATTTAACTTCTTCTTTTCCTATCTAGTCCACTTTTATTTCTCTTTCTTGACTAACTGTTCTGGCTAGTATTTCCTGTACTATACTAAATAAATATAGTGATAAGGGACATCCTTATTTGTGGCTGATTTTAAAGTAAAGGCCTTCAATTTTTGGCCATTTAGTATGATGCTGGCTGTTGGTTTGTCATGGATGGCCTTTAATATATTGAGGTAAAGACCATCTATTCAAATCTTCTGTAAATTTCTTATCATAAATGAATTTTGGATCTTATCAAAAGATTTTCTGCATCTATAGAAATGATCATGTGATTCTTATATTTGGTTTTATTGATATGGTGGATTACATTTATTGATTTACGTATGATGAACCATCCTTGCATACCTTGCATGCACCACTTGTTCATGGTGTATAATCTTCTTGATGATTTGCTGCACCCTATTTCCCAATATTTTATTGATGATTTTTACAAGTGTATTCCTTAGGGAGATTGGTCTGTAGTCCTCTTTTATAGTTGTTTCTTTCTCAGGTTTTGGTAGTAGAGTAATATTTGCTTCCAGGAATGACTTGGGAAGTTCAATTTCATTGAAGAGTTTGAGGAGTATCAGCATTACATCTTTGTGCTTCTTGTAGAATTCTGCAGTGAGTCAGTCTGGGCTTGGGCTTGTCTTTGTAGGTATGGACTTAATTGCATTTTTTATTTCAGTAATAGCAATTGGATTATTCATTAGTTTTACATCTTCTTGACGTAGCTCTGGGAGTTCATATGTTTCTAGGAATCTTTCTATTTCTTCTGTGTTATCAAACCTTTGAGAGTAGAGGTTTTCAAAATAGGTTTTGATGATCTTCTGTATTTCTACAGAGTCTGTAGCGATTTTGCTCTTTTCATTCCTTATTTCATGAATTTGAGCTTTTTCTTCCCTTCTAAAAATAAGTTTGGCTAGAGCTTATCAATTTTATTTATTCTTTCAAAGAACAAGCTCTTTGATTCATTGATTCTTTGGATTTTTTTTCTTAGTCTCTATTGCATTGATTTCTGCCCTGATTTTTATAATTTCCTCTGTTCTTTTGGCTTTGGACTTGACTTGCTCTTCTTTTTCTACATGTTTGAGTTGTAACATCATGTTATGTATTTGTATTCGTTCTGTTTTCTAATGTTGGAACTCAGTGCAATAAATTTTCCTCTCAGGACAACTTTCATTGCATCCCACAGATTCCAGTAAGTAGTATTTGTATTTCTGTTTGCTTGTAGGTATTGTTTAATTTCTTCTTTAATTTCCCTGGTTACCCCTGATTACTCAAGAGTGTGTTATTCATTTTCCATGTGTTTGTGGGGTTTTGGAGTATCTTTTGTAATTATTTTCTAATTTCATGGTGCTATAATTCAATAACATGCAAGGGATAATTTCAACACTTTTCATTTATTTAAGTAAGTTCTGTGATATAATTTTTGGTTTATTTTAGAGAATGACCCATATACTGCTGAGAAGAAGGTGTATTGTGGTGTCGTTGGATGGAACACTCTGTATATGTCTATCAAGTCCATTTGTTCACAGATGTGAATCAGTTTTGTTATTTCTTTGCTGATATTCTGTATGGTTGATTTGTAGCTAGGTGTCAATGGTGTGTTAAGGTCTGCTGTTATGTTTGTGTTAATGCTAATTTGGATTTTCATAGGATGCTGAAGTTCACCTGAAAATATAAAACACCAAAATTTAAAAAAGGGTATCACTTCATATTCACAAAGATTAGAGTGACAAATCTGTAGTTGTCACTGGATAAAACTGGAAAATATATTTTCTTACATATGTAATAAAATTTAAATTTTATGTGTTTTGAAACATAATTTTTCAGGATCTACTGGAACTAAAAATATTCATAGCTCTCATCATAACTGAATTAGTCTGAATCTAGGCCATAGAAATTAAAGTCAGTATATAAAATATATGCATATTATGTTTTTGTGACGTTTATAGTAGTGTTAAAATGTATAACAAACAATGTATAACAAACAATGCATAACAAACATATAACAAACTAAGATGAATGATAATAAAGAAGTGGTTGAGTAAAGAACAACATCTGTTATACAGAAAAAAAGCATTGCGAGAGACTTAATGACAATCATCTCAGAACTATTAGAGAATTTTCCACAACTGACTGTGGGAAAAGAAATATACACAAAACCATACACTAGATGTATTATTATGAAACAAAAGAAAAATAATATATATATGTTAACATATATATATAAATATATCTAATGTATATAACATATAACATATAAAAATAACATGTGTTATTACTAATGAATCCATGAAACATATATATATATATATATATATACACGTGCACACACATATATACATATATATAATACACACACATATATATATAGATACTCACAGATCCTTGTACATAGTTACAATGTGTGTGAGGAATATGGGAAGATAGATATTGTTGCAAATATTGTTTATATTTGTGCTGTCAGTACAGGGAGAAACAAGTGATGATATTTGAAATATTAAAATGAGCAGAAAAAGATAAATTCAGAAAGAAAGAAAGAGTGAAAAAGAAAGAGAGTGAGAAATAAAGAAAGAAAAAAAAAAAGAAAGAAAGAAAGAAATGGAGAGAGAGACAAAGACATTGAGACAGTGACAATAAGAACAGAGAGGGGAGAGAGTTAGAGAGAAAGGAAATGACTGAGAAAGAAAATGAAGAAGACTTCACACCCAGGAAAATCTACTGTATTACACATAAGACCAATAGCAACTAACTCATATACTTCTTTAAATAATCCTATTCATGACTCCTACCCTATAAATGCACATTGACTTTATAGAAACTTCAATGTGACTTTCAGAAATTCTGCAGTTGTCTGCTCACAAAACTAGATTGATTTTTTGTTTTTCATATGTGTCCCCATCTACTCCCGCAGAGTCCACCTCCTTCACCACCTTTAAGAACATCACTCCTCTAATTCCTGCATCTTCTATTTCCCTTCCTATATCCAGAACTCTATCTTTATAGTCACACAGTGTATCTGTATCTCTTTATTAAAAGCTCTATTCTTTAAGGCCAGCCTGAGCTACATCATGAGTTCAAGATCAACCTAAAATGCACAAGGAGATGGTGTATCAAAAAATAAACAAGGTGGAGATGAAACATGTGCAAGTTGATTCCCAGTGCAAGGGTGAAGGTTTGGAACTTAACTCCAAGCTGGCAAGACCATGCTCAGCATCCCAAATCACCAGAGGACAAAGAGAAAGTCCTCGTGGTCCAACCTGGGCAATGCCCAGTGGACTCCAAGTGGCAAGCAAGGGCCTGCATTCAATCCCAGGAGCCAAACATGTGTGAGTTGATTCCCAGTGCATGGAAGAAGGTTTGGAACAACATTGCCAACAAGTAAGACCACATGCAGCATGCTGAATAACTAGAAGATGCACAGAAGGTCCCAATAGGCCTAAATGGGTCATATCCAGTGATTTCTAACAGGCTACCAGGGGCCTGCAGTGTGGTGTGTGAGACAAAAGTGGGCCAGGTGATTTCCAGCATACGGGGGAAGCTTTGGAACAGCATTCGAAACCAAGAAATGTACGAAAATGACAAAATGAAAGAATAAAATGCAATCTCAAAATTCCAGCCCAAAAAAAGCTTCACACATAGACACAGAAGAAAATGCAATCTGTAAGTTTGAAAATCGTGCAATGATAACAACTGAAATAAAACAACTCTGGGAAGGTATAAAAGAATTCACATCAGAAATAATCTAACAGGTAAATGAAGAAATACTAAATATAATTAAAGAAAAGATGAATACATCTAAAGAATATATAGTTAAAATTAGAGGAATAATGCAAAAAGATGGAAATCCAAAATGAACAATATAAGAAACAAACATCATTCATTGAACAGATTCAAAGAGATATACAGAAAATCAACAATTCCATTAAAAGTTGGCAAAACCACCTCAACAAAAGTGAAGACAGAATTTCAAATGCTGAACACAAAATTGCAGCTAGTGAACAGGAGCGGATCTTTTAAAAATAGCAAGAATCAGTAAATAACAATTCAAAAGCTGTGAGATGATGCAAAGAAAAACAACATAAGATTAATAGGTATAAGTGAAAAAAGGTGTCAATACAAATGACATCAATAGGCTATTTACATAAATAATAGCTGAAAATTTCCCAAATATGAAAATGGAAACTGACATACAGATCAGGGAAACATAAAACTCCAAATACCATAACCACAATAAAACTACACCCAGACATATAATAATCAACATCTCAGAAATTAAAATTAGAATAAAATATTAAAAGCTACTAGAGATAAGAGACAGTTCACCTATAAAGGAAAGCCTATCAGAATCACAGCATATTTCTCAACACAAACAATGAAGTCAAGAAGAGCATGGAATGAAGTATTTTAGATCCTAAAGGAAAAGAACCTCTGACCCATACTGATACACCCTGCAAAACTGTCCCTTCAAAATGGATGGAGAAATTAAATACTCTCATTACGAAGAACAGCTGAAGAACTTCACGACAACCAAATCTACGCTGCAAAGAATACTAAAAGACATTCTAGATAGACATAGGAAAAAAGCATTAAGCAAGGCAAACAATTAAACAGAGGGGAAAGGTAAATAATCTAATGCAGAATGATCATATGTCAAAAGTAAAGCAGCATATATATATATATATATATATATATCAGTTATGACAATTAATACAGATGATCTCAATTCACCAATTTAAAGAAATAGACTGGCAGAATGGATCAAGCAACAATATCCCACCTTAGGCCGTATACAAGAAACCCATCACACTCAAAAGGAAACTCATAGACTGAAAGTCAAAGGATGGAAAACAATGCTCCACACAACAGAATCCTCAAAAAAGCAGGGGTAGCTACTCTGTTTGTAGACAATGTGAACTTCAAACCAAGAATGATCCGAAGAGATAAAGAAGGTCACTACATACTAGTTAGGAGAAAACTTCAAAAGCAAGAGATAACAGTTTTAAACATATATGCACCAACTTCAGGGGAAACTAGCTATACAAAACAAATATTAATAGAAATGAAAAATCGTATAAGCAATAACACAATTATAATGGGAGACCTTAATATACCATTGACACCAGGGAACAGATCACCTAGACAGAAAGTCAGCAAAGAAATAACAGAACTGAATCAAATGTGAACAAATGGACTTGGTGGATGAATACAGAGTGTTGTACCCAACAACATCAGAATATTCATTCTTCAGTAGCACATGGAATGCTCTCTAAAATAAACAATATACTAGCCCACAGAACATCCTTAAGTAATTGCAAATGAATTGAAATTATCCAGTGTTTTTATCAGACCATAACACCATGGAACCAGTAATTCATTTCAAAAGAAACTGAAAAACCCCACAAACACATGGAAATTGAATAATATACTCCTGAGGAATCAGTGGATCACAGAGGAAATTTATAAAGAAATTAAAACAATATCTACAAGCAAACAAAAATGCAAATACATCTTATGGAACCTGTGGGACGTGATGAAAGCAGTCCTCAGTGGAAAATTTGTAGCAGTGAATTCCCACATTAGGAAAAGAATGAACACAAATAACAACTTGATGCTACAATTCAAACCTTTAGAAAAAGACGAACAAGTCAAGCCAAACCCCAAAAGAAGGGAGGAAATTATAAAAATCAGAACAGAAATCAATGCAACAGAAACTAAGAAGACATTGCAAAGAATCAATGAATCAAAGAGTTGGTTCTTTGAAAGAATAAATAAATTGATAAGCTTCTTACCAACCTTATTTTTAAAAGGAAAGAAAAAACTCAAAGTCAGGCAATAAGGAATGAAAAAGGTTAAATCACTATAGCTCCTGTGGAGATATATAAGATCATCAATACCTATTTCAAATAAACTCTACTCTACGGCTCCATTTTGGTTCCAGTACCATGTTGATTTTACTACAGTTGCTTTGTAGTATAACTTCAGGTCAGGGAGTGTGATGCCTCCTGCCTTGCCTTTTCTTCTTAGAACTGTCTTTGCTATTCTAGATCTCCTCTCACTCCAGATGAATTTTAGCAGTGATTTCTCGAGATCTATGAGGTATGTTGATGGTATTTTTATCGGGATTGCATTGCATCTATATGACAGTTTTGGGAAAATGACCATTTTCACAATATTTATTCTTCCTATCCATGAGCAAGGGATGTCTTTCCATTTTCTGAGATCATCTTCAATTTCATTTTTGAGTGTATTATAATTTTCCCTGTATACGTCTGTCACTTCTTTCATGAGAGTAATTCCTAAATACTTCATTTTTTAGTTGCTAGTGTGAAGGGTGTGGCTTCTCATTTCTCTCTCTGCGATTTTGTTGTTAGTGTATAGAAATGCTATTTATTTTTGAGTATTGATTCTGAATCCAGCTACATTTTTGAATTTATTTATTATATCTAAAAGTCTTTTAATAGAGTTTTGGGGCCTTTTATGTAGAATGTCATGTCATCTGCAAATAATGATAACTTAACTTCTTTTCCTATCTTTACCTCTTTTATTTTTATCTCTTGTCTAATTGCTCTGGATAGTATTTCCAGTACTATATTAAATAGGAGTGGTGATAAGGGACATCCTTGTCTTGTGCCTGATTGTAAAGTAAAGGCCTTCAAATTTTGGCCATTTAGTATGTTACTGCCTGTTGGTTTGTCATAGATGGCCTTTATTATATTGAGGTAAATACCACCTATTCCAATTTTCTGTAAGGTTCTTATCATAAATGAATGTTGGACCTTATCAAAAGCTTTTTCTGCATCTATAGAAATGATCATGTGATTCTTACTTTTGGCTTTATTGATATGGTGGATTACATTTATTTATTTACATATGTTGAACCATTCCTTCATGCATGGGATGAATCCCACTTGGTCATATTGTATAACCTTCTTGATGATTTGTTGCATCCTACTTGCCATTATTTTATTGAGGGTTTTTGCATCTGTGTTCATTAGGGATATTGGTCTGTAGTTCTCTTTTTTAGTTGGGTCTTTCTCAGGTTTTGGTACTAGAGTAATATTTGCTTTGAGGAATGATTTAGGAAGGATTGCTTCCCTTTCAGTTTCATTGAAGATTTTGAGGAGTGTTGGTGGAACAGATTAGAAGATACAACCACAATTACAAACACACTCAGCCACCTTACCTTTAATAAAGGAACCAGAAAGGTTCACTGGAAAAATGGCAGTCTGTTTAATAAATGGTGTTGGAAAAACTGGCTCTCCATATGCTGAAAACTAAAACTAGACCCATGCCTATCACCATGTACTAAATTAAAATCTAAATTGATCAAAGATCTGAATATTAAAACAGAAACAGTAAATCTATTGAAAGACAAATTGGGTAAAAACCTTGAAGAAATAGAAGTAGGTAGAGAATTCCTAAACAGCAATCAAACCACATGGGAAATACTTCCCAGAATCAAAAACTGAGATCATATCTTATTAAAATTTTCTGCACACCAAAAGAAATCTCCAGCATAGTGAAAAGAAAACCCACAATCTGGGAAAAAATCTTAGTGAACTGTCTCTCAGACAAAGGACTTATGTCTAGAACATCCAAAGAATTATATAAACATTATATAAAAAGAATTATACAAATATAAAAACATATAAATCCTAAGGTTTCTTTGGATTTGCTCTAGATTTGAGATTGTAATCTGGTCTTTCATTTTGTCATTTTTGTATATTTCTGTGTTTCAAGTTTTTCAAGTGTTATTCCAAGGCTTCTCTAGGGTCTACTGGAGATCCTCTTTTATGCCCTCTGCTCCTGGGACTCTGGCCACCAAGCTACATGGATTGAGAGAGGGTCATTGTGGTGGGGCAGGCCAGCTCAAGCCGTGCTGGTCTGGCACACTAGGAAGCCACAAAGTTCCCTCTCCGGATCTGAGCGAGGTTCCCAAACTAGCTAGACTTGGGGGAAGGTTCACAGGGCACTTATGCCCATCCACCCAGCCTCAGAACTGATGGTGCCTGCTTGCCTGCTCAGAACTCCAGAGTCCACCTGCCGGGAGCAGTGAGGCCACTGCCGGCCTTCTCAGGATTTCCAGGACACACCGCACTGATCTGGTGCACCAGGAAGCCACACAATTCTCTGTCCAGGGCTGAGTGAGGATCCCAAACTAGCTGGACTTGGTGGAAGGTGCACAGGGCACTTATGCCCGCCACTCAGCCTCAGAAACGGGTTCCTCAAAATTTGAGATTGGAAGTCTCATTTGACCCACTTATTCCACTTCTGGGCCTAATGCCAGAAGAACTGAAACCATCATACCACAGTGATGTATGTGCACCCATACTACAGCAGCAGATTTTGTAATAGCCAGATCTTGGAAGCAATCTAAATATCTATCAACAGGAAGGGATAAAAAAGTGGTCGTATTTTTATACAATGCAGTACTTCTCAGCTATAAAAAATGATCTCATTGGGCTAGGGATTTAGGTCAGTGGTGCAAGTGCCTGTTTGACAAGTGTGAGGTCATGAGTTCAATCCCCAGTACAAAGAAAAGAAAAGAAAAGAAAAGAAAAGAAAAGAAAAGAATGATCACATTGAGATATTTATAAATAAATGGATGCAATTTCAGACCACACTTAAAGTGAAATAAATCAAACTCACATGTGTAGTCTCCCTAATGTAAGAAATTGTAAATTGCACATAAGATGCAAAAAATTCAGTAAATATAATGAAAGGATAAGAATTTGCTTCAAGGGGAAAAATAACATCTCAGGGATAATGAGGAAAAGAAAATGGGAGGGAAAATAATACAATATCTAAAATTATATAAACACACTTAGGATAACTAAGATGATTGTGCTACAAATTCTATAAGTTCTTGTAGTAAAAAGTTAACTAGGACTGGAACAATTGTGAATATTATTCTATGGTGATCTCAGAAACTTGAAGATCATTATGTGCATATTATTCTATGGTGATCTCAGGAACTTGAAGATCATTATGTAAAATAACAATCCTTGTTATGCTCCTAACACTTTGTTTTGAATGCCTATATTGTCAGTATTTTAGGCTCTTTGCAATTGTGATTTATTTGTCTTTTTGTTGCATGTTTTTCTAGGAATTTGTTTTGTTTTGTTTTTCACTCTAATATAGAAAGGACGGGTTTATATGTAGAGACTCATATATGCATAGAACTTCTAAAATGTTTATGAGAATAGCTTATGTAATGCATAATAAAATCAATGGCTTCTTTGAAATAAAAATATACTCTGGTATCCAGTGCTGATTCCTTAGCAATGATGTGAAATTCAGCAATACTATTATTATTTTTTCAGAGTGATTTTAATCTGTTTTGGATTGTTTAATTTCAGCATGCATGAAGGTATGAACAGCTATTTGGAAGAGAAGGAGAGACATTATGGCATCCACTGTTAATTTCCCTATTATTTGGGTTGGAAGGCCTAAAATGCCTTGATCATTCTGTTCTGATCAGTTTAATACTATTTTGTTTTGTATGACTTCATTGTGTGTAAAGATATGGACAACTATTTAGAAGAAAACAAGAGACAATATAATAGACAGTGATGAGCTCCTGTTGTCTTGCTTTGAAATCTGTGTTACTTACATTGCTTTCTTCTGATCTGATTTGTTCTATGTTGAGTTTTACCCTCTTTAAAATAAAATTAAAAATAAACTAAGTAAAATAAAATACAATAAACTAAAAATTTTAATGGCCAGTCAGATCTATTGATCTTACTTTATTCTAGATATTGAAATTTAGGATTAACTAAATGAAAAAAAATTTGGTCTCTATTTTATCCTGCTTTGCAGCTATCATTTGATTTCTACAAAAACAGTGATTTCCAATATAGACACACATTCTTTGAAGCAAGGTCAAAGTTTGTGGACATTTAAGCTGCACTTAAAACACTGAACACTTCAGTAAATCATTCAGTTACTACCCCTCCAAGGGATATTTTCCCTTAATTAAATTCACTGGCACCTTATGCACAATACTGATGTAGACTGTGATCCTCCAGAGATGATATGAGAATACTAACTATGTAGAAAAAGTTTTGCTGAAACCTATCTTCTGGGGAAAATAACATAAATTAACAGCTTGAGACCAAACCACCAAAAAGGAAAAATCAAGTCTGAACAAAAATAAAATATATAAAAATCATCATTAAAATCATGATCTACATCTGAAAGGGGTGCATTATAAGAGTCACTTAAGATAACTAAGATGAAGAGTCAGCTATGATAAAAATATAGCATATGCATCTATGAAACTATAATTGAAGCTAATAGCTTTGTAAAATTAATATACACTACTAAAACAATTATTTAAAGTGAACTGGGTTGTAGAAAAATTTGGTGAATGCATAGTTTAACATATGACCTTTCAGTTGACCTCTGGAAAAATCAGTTCTGGGCTTTTTTTACTTGTAAGGTTATTGATTACTGATTCAATCTTCCTATGTGTTATTGATCTGCTTAAGTGTTCCATTTCTTAAGAATTCAGGCCTGTTATGTATTATGACTCTAGCACTAAGTCCATTTCTTGGATGTAATGGACACATTTTGGGGGGAGTATAGAATTGTTCAGAACAATGCCTGATGGTCTTTATCATTTCTGAAGTTCATACTGAAAGGTTTTGGCCCAGACAGGACACTGTAGCCAGGAAAGCCACAACTGGAAGCAGGAAGCCCCATCTTGCCCTGCCCCTAGGAAGTTACCTGTGACGCCATCTTCCCGCCAAACCTAGGACCAATGGGCTACCTATGTATCCCTAATGCCCGCCTTAGGTTCCACCCCAAACCGAGGCTATTTACAGGCCCCCACGCCACGTGTCCACCGGAGAGATCGCCGGACGCCAGCGGTGGGGTGCCGGTCATCTCTCTCTGTGTTCTCAGAATAAAGGCAGCTTTTTATTTTATATTTCTCATCTTTTGTTAATATTTTTCATCTTTTGGAAATAACTCTATCATTTGTTGCCGTGACTCGATCGGCAGGCAACTGACTCTTGGGCCACGTACCCAGAGTTTCCTCACCGATAACCAGATAACATCCTGGATTAATCCCGAGCTTTTTCCTCTCCCGAGACGTTCCTGTCGCCAGCCGCCTGCACTCCGCATCGGCCAGACTGATTTCAGGTGAGCACTCCCCGGGAAACTTTTCGCACTGGGCAGCCCCAGTGGAATGTTCTCCCCATCTGCGTGGGTCTGTGCATTTTCACGTCCTTAGGACCGCCCAGGGCAGGGTTCTTTCTGGGCAAACCTGCGCCCACAAAATCTCTCACGTTCTTTGGGTTCGGATAGCCCAAAGCAGAGATTTTTGGGACCGCCCACACTGAAAGAATGCCTCACTTCCCTTAAAGCCTTGCGCTTTCACGGGCAAAACTGTTACTGACCCCACGTAGACTCCATTCGTAAATCTCTCAGTGACGACTGGAGTTTATGGTTTGGAATCGTAGCCGCCGCGTGGTACCACAAATAAGTGACGACTTTTTTCTGGACCTCCGGTTTTTTTTTCTTGCCTGAATCAGTCATGGGGAACGTATTTTCTAACTCCCAAAAGACGCCTTTGCAATGCCTAATTTCCAATTTACGTACTCTAAAAATTAAAGGTACCATAAAAACTAAACAACTAACTTTTTACTGCCAGGAGGTCTGGCCAACCTACCCGCTTATCGGCAAGCCTTGGCCTCAGCAAGGAACATTTGACCCCTGCATTCTCAGGAACTTGTATGATTTTTGTCAAGCTGGCAACAAGTTATTAGAACTCCCTTATGTCCAAGCCTTTCTTATTCTGAGAACACGCCCAACTCTCATTAAGTCTTGTGCTCCAGCTGAGATACTTTTAGCTAAGTCTACCGCGCCGCAAACTTTTCCGTCCTGCCCTCCGTTTTCCCAGCCACTGCCTGCCTACCACCAAACTCATTCCCTGCCGTTACCTCCCGCTGGGCCGCTCTCCCCTCCCCCTATGCCTGATTCTCTCAGCAGCTCTAATCCCTCTCTGTTGCAGATACCTCCCGCTGTGCGATCATCTCCCTCTCCACCTTCCAGGACCCATAACTCTCCCAGCAGCTCTAATCCCCCTGTGTCGCAGTTATCTCCCGATGTTCAGTCCTCTCCCCCTCCGTCTCCAGGGACCCATAACTCTCCCAGCGGCTCTAATCTCTCTGTTAGTGCTTCCTCACAGTCTCCAACTTCTCCTGAGAATTCTGTATCCCCTACAGCATTCTCACCACCCGCCCACCATACTAGGTCTCGGTCGCTGTGTCCTTCCAGCAGGTCGCGTGATTGTTCCAGCTTGCGCGGGGAACAGTCGCCATGTTGCAACCCTCTGCCACGTGGCATGGCGCCGCCATGTTCCGGAGGGCCACATGGCGACAGGGCGCCGCCATGTTCCCAGGCACCGCCATGTTTTGGGTCATGTGACAGGGCGCCGCCATGTTTCCAGGACCCTCACTGTCAACGGGAGTCTCCTTGTGGCTCTTCTTGTGAACTGCAACAGCCGCCCTGTTGCAGTGCACATGACGCTTCATTGTGCTGCCCACAGCAGTCCTCTGGCTGCAAGGCACACAGTGAGACGCCATCTGCTCGTGTTTCCCAGGGTGACCGGCAGCAGCTCTGTAGCCGCTCTACAGATGATTGCTCACATGCGCCTACTGGAAGGATGGCTGCTCAAGGGCCCTCTGCTCCAGAAACTCCTCAGGCTCTGCTACCGCTTCGGGAGCAAGCTGGCCCCGAGGGGCTTGTTAACATCCATGTGCCTTTTTCCCTTTCTGATCTATACCAGATTACCCTTAAATTAGGTAGCCTCTCTGTTGACCCACAGAATTATATCAAGCAATTTAAATTTATTACTAATTGTTATGATTTACATTTTAAGGACGTTTATAATGACTCTGGGCCTATAGCTGTGCCAGAGCAGGACAAGCATACTAACTATAACAAACTTTTAAAACAGGTCCAGGAAGCTAATCAAAACCCAGCTGTGTTCCTAAATTGGCTTTCTAATCCTCGCGCCCTGCAAGCAGTTCCAGCTTTGCGCACTGTGTCGGGCCGCCTCCCAGCCCCTCCCCCACGTGCCGTCCCAGCCCCCCCTCCCCTGTGCGCCGCCGTCGCCGCCGCTGCCCTCTTACCCGTTTCCGGGGGCAGTCTGAGCCCGCTCCTGCGCGCTACATCCCAGCGCTTGCCCCACCCACAGGGCTGGCTCTGCCGGAGCACCGCGAAACAGCAGCTCAGCGGCTCTGCTCAGGCATGCTTTTTTTTTTACAATTTGGCTCCGCTTAAAAGATGCTTTTTTATTACAATTCTCAAACCATTTAATCAAGGTTATTGGCCACCTGATAATTTTACCAGCCTTGTTTAGCAATCAAAGCCTTCACCAATCTCCTGTTTAACAACTAAGGTTATAAATTTCCTTTTTGCTGGGAACCACTAGCTCTCTTTCAAGACAAGGGTTTTCTTCAAAGTTTTATTTTATTTGTCTTGGTTCATACTACTGCAAATAACAACTTTAAAAGTAAATGTGTTCAGAATTTGACAGTATTAGATCAGTTTTGATAGATTTATTCATAAGATTGCTAAACCTTTACTGCAAAACGTTTCCATTAAAGCCTTGTTTGGCAGACTAAAGCTTTGTTAATTCTACGTGTCACCCTATAAAAAAAAGCGGTGTGCCATCCAGATAAAGCCTGCTCTCTAATCCAAAATGCCAATATTAAATTCCTGCATACTTACTTAATTCTACTATAGTCCAAATCCCAAACAAAAAGGCAAAACTTGACCTTCAAACCTTAGAGAGATCTTAATATGGTTTTTCATATTTTTAATACTTGTGACACTTGGAGTTCTGAGACAGGTAAACCTACACAAGGTGGAGCTGCCTGCCCCCTCCATGGACCATGCTCAAATGCAGCAGAAGATACTGGACAAGAAAATGCCCCATCCTGGCATTCTTTGAGACCTTACTCCAGGGCTACTGGACTGTCCTAGCCACCAGAGAGTGGGTAAGCCATCCTAAGTTCTAGCCCTCATAGGAAATGTCGACACTGCCAGATTCGTCACCAACAGAAAATCGCTGCTGGAGGCTGAGGGGGTTCAGGGCAACAACAGCCCCCTTTAAGGTGTCCGTCTCAGATTCCAAGTTGCACTAAAGTCTCAGGTAAGACATTCTCTATATTTGTGGACATAGAGGCCATATATACAGAGGTCTTCCTGAGTATTCAGGCTGCTATATTAAGTCCTCAATCTCTGGGGGTATTGATGGTCAACCTATGCCATTTACAAACAGGGCCTATTTTGTGCAGGTCCCAGTCTTCTCACTTGGTTTATACTTTTTCAGGATACATAAAAGCCTTTCTCATACTTGCTAAAGTTCTGTTACAGCAAATCATTCCAAGGACTACAACCAGGTTACAGTGACCCATGCCTAAATCAAAGTTGCTAGACTGCCATCCTGGTTTCACATCACTCAGGCTAAGAGGTGCCCTCCCAGCCCTAAATCTGATCATTCTGAGTGGTCATCTCATCTTCTGTCTCCTACCTGTCTCCGTCTCACAAAGGCCTCGCAGCCACAGTTAACAGGCTAAGTCATGTTTTGTTATCCACTTTGGTTCCTAATTTCTTACATTCTATTAATGATCATTTTTACAGCAGGACTCTTTAGCAGTATTGCCTACAGACTCCAACGTCATGCATACCAGAGACAAGCCTTACCAACCTACCGTCTTAACATTTGTGCTTTCAGATGGGGGAGTAATCACCTCTCATAACTCTACTCCTCCTAACCCCACGTTTAATTTTCAGAATTCTGCCTTACCGTGGAAATGTTTCTACCTCAACATGGTCCTGATAGAATGATAAGTCTAAATCAAAGGCACCTTTCCTTCTACCTCAGCTGGGTCCTTAAATATGACAGTGCCATGTCTCCTCATAACATTTTGTCTCTTTGTTTTTCCAGTCTGACATACGTGCATTCACCAGTGAAGTTGTCCTGGCTAAAACACCTGGCAGCAGCATCTACCTGGGCATCAACCTTCATCCCGTCGACTCCCCTAAGCTCCAGTACAGTGCCCTTTGCCAGCAGGAAGTAGTTAAAGAGAGAAATCTTCGCCCCTTTTCATAATAATAACCATAAGACGGGATATGAAAGGTTTTGGCCCAGACAGGACACTGTAGCCAGGAAAGCCACAACTGGAAGCAGGAAGCCCCATCTTGCCCTGCCCCTAGGAAGTTACCTGTGACGCCATCTTCCCGCCCCTGGGAATTTACATATGGCGCCAAACCTAGGACCAATGGGCTACCTATGTATCCCTAATGCCCGCCTTAGGTTCCACCCCAAACCGAGGCTATTTACAGGCCCCCACGCCGCATGTCCGCCGGAGAGATCGCCGGACGCCAGCGGTGGGGTGACGGTCATCTCTCTCCGTGTTCTCAGAATAAAGGCAGCTTTTTATTTTATATTTCTCATCTTTTGTTAATATTTTTCATCTTTTGGAAATAACTCTATCACATTCTGTATTGTATGTTCTTGCTTTTTTTCATTTTATTTATTTACATTTTCTCTCCTTTATTAAAATTAGCTAAAAGTCTATCAACATTTTTGCCCCCTTGAAAGACCAATTTTTGTTTCCTTGATTTTTTCTGTTCTTTTTATTAAGTACTTGATTTTTCACTGTACTAGGCTGTGTTATTTCTTTTTTTCTGCTAACTTTGGATTTTTTCTTTTGCTAATTAGTTTGGGTAAAAATTGGTTATTTATAAGAGCTCTTTCCTCTTTTTTAAAATGTCAGATTTTATTACAATAAACTGTTCTCTTTCTACTCCCCTTGTGTTCTAATTGCCTGATAAACATTGAAAGTTAAAAAATTTATAAAACTTGATATCAGAGTTCAAAGCCAGCCTGAAGTACATAGCCAAGACCCTGTGTCAAAAACAAACAAACAGATTCCAGCAAAGATGGTGGATAGATAACAGCTGGCTACAGAGGCTCCCTGAGATAGTCAACTTCCAATTCAACATAATACAGTGTGGGGAGTCCTGAACAGAGGGAGATGAATTCTCTCATCCCAAGAAGAAACTAAGGTGAGAAGAACCAATCAAACATATAGTACTGGTGCTCTTATTGGAGCAGCTAAAGGTTCAGTGCTCCCATCACAGCCGGTGACTTGCTGAGCCATTTGATTCCTGGAACTTCGACTCATGGGAGGTGGAGTCACACTGAGGTCAGGGGTTGGCCAGCTGAATGGAGAGCTGAGCTGGCTGGGAGCCTGCATGATCTGTGGTGAATGACAGGAGTGGAGCCATTCCACAGAAATAGGTGCTCCGGTGATGACATTCTGGGACTGGGCAGGATTGGCAAGTACAAGAGGCAGCAGTGACTTCAGTCAGTTGTTCCCTTCCCAAACAGCATTGGTGGAGTGAGCTTGGCCTGGGTCACATGACCTGGTTGAGGCCCAATAGGTTATTCAAAATCAATTCTCTATGGCAGTGGTGCACACTAATGCAGTGAAGGCCTCAGAAGTTTGACTGACCTGGAAGGGAGGGGCCAGCATACACTACTTCTTACAAATAAGTTATTTCATGTCACAGGGACATCAGAAAGGAGAAATAGGAAAAAAGCATCTTCTTTTGAGAAATCTGCTCCCTAGTCATGGAAATGAACATCAAGTGCATTAACTAACATGAATCTGGTCTTCACACTGCTAGCATTTCTTGCGAATCATGTCACAACATAATCTGTGCACCAAAAATGAATCTGTCTGTGAAGGTACAGGTCAATATTATGATAGTGCAGTATGAGGTCTTGGTCATGTGATTCTAAAAGGACTTTGAGTCATTAATTTTCAATCAGTTATAAGAGGCTGAACCATGATTTGTGAAAAATATACAAAATTATTCGACACACTATGCCTTGCAGAGAAAAGTTTGTGTGAATCTGATTATCTGCTTTTTAAAGATATCTGATTCTTGTCATTTCATCCTTCTCTGTGCCAAATTCCTGATAAGTTTATGTACACTGTCATGATTTCAGTAAACTTTTTAGCTAACCTGAACTGACCTTTGACTGTCACTAAATTGTGCATTAGAATATCACCTTGAGGACTCCAAAACCATAGCCTCCTGAAGGTATAAGTCCATACTTATTGTGAAATGTAATAGATATGTTATGTTTTTAAAATCTTAATTAAAAATATTGCAAAAACCAAAGGGATTGATTTAAACAATCTTAGAATTTATCCATTGAAACTGTCTACAAACACTAGTAGTGTAATTGTGATGTTTTTTATCTGGGGATATTTTCCTCTTTTTCATACTTATATAATAAAGTAAAAGTTTTCAAACCCATCACTAAATCCTTAAAAATACACCCAGTGGCAAGTTGGACATTACAAGTACAGTGACCATATAATGAATTCTGATTTCCCATTTAGTGTGAACATAGACAGCATCCAACACTATCTTTGCCATAGCATAGTCAGGAGTAATGTGCATATTGTAGATGCAGAACTTTGGATGCAATCCCAGGTTAATTCCTTTTCTATCTACATGACCTTCTGTGACTTAATAAGCATTGCTGTTTTCCCATTTCATCAATTTCAGTACAAGAATGCTCAGAGTATCTACTCCTGGATTAATTATTGTAAGCATACTTTCCAGATTGTGATGGGGCCCCAGGTAAAAATTTAAATAACTGATATTTATTATACTGTTTCTGGATGCTTCACTGTGAACATCGTATCAAAATAGATCCCTAGAATCTCTCAATTTAGGAAGAATTATTGATATAGGCCATAATATGAGGAATAGTATAGGTATAACTCATGCACTCTTTAGGGTAAACAAAGTAAAACTACATGTCTTAGGAATTACTTAGTTTACTATATATAAGTACTGACAACATTTACCTATTAGCAAGTATATTCTCACTGAAAGAGAGCAGGAAGATTCCACACATGTGGGTGTGGGAATAGAGGAAATCATGCAAAGTCTGAGCTGTCACTGAGGTCACCTGAGTTGACCATTCTGCAAGTCTAACTCACAATGCTGCACATCCCACTCCAGAAATCCACTTTTATTGAAGCTTTCTAGAGAAAAGTACACAGCTGTTGAAAAATGTAATGACAAAAAGCAATCTGCGTCCAACCTTCTTTTTCTACCTTTCTGCAATAGTTATTGGCTTTACTTGCACAATCAATTTTGTGTTTCACTGAGACAAAGGTTCAGGTAGCCAGAATCATTTTCACATAAAAGAAAAAATAGAACATTGAAACTGCCACAGAGATTAAGTTTTCAAAGAGATATAGAAGAAATGAAAAATTCCAGTGAATGTTGTCAAAACACAATAAAAGTGAAGATAGATTTTCAGATCTCTAAGACAAGATAGCAGTAGCAAACAGAAAGGAAATATCTTTAAAAAAAATAACAAAGAATCAGGAAATATCCATTCAACAGCTGCATGATGAAGCAAAGAAAAATACCATAAAATTGACAGGGGTAAATGAAAAAGAAGGGGGTAACACAAATGATATCGAGAGGCTATTTACAGAAGTAATAGCTGAAATTTCCCAAATATGAGAAGGGAAACTGCCATATGGATTAGTGAAGCATATAGAACTCCACATAGTCATAACCAAAATAAAACTACAACCAGACATATAATAATCGCCATCCCAGAAATCCAACATAAGAACAGAATATTAAAAGCTGTTAGAGAGAAAAGACAGAACATCTATAAAGGAAAGTCTATCAGAATCGCAACAGACTTCTCAGCACAAACAATAAAGTCAAGAAGATCATGGAGTGAAGGATTTCAGATCCTAAGGAAAATGACTTCCAACCCAGATTGATGTACCTTGCAAAACAGCCCTTCAAAGTGGATGGAGAAATAAGATCATGACAAAGAACAGCTGAAAAACTTCATGATGAACAAACCAAACATGCAAAGAATATTGAAAGATATTCTAGAATACACGTAGAAAAAAGGACTAAGCAAGGTAAAGAAGTACAATGAATGGAAAGGTAAAGATACAACATCAGAAAGATAACATTTCAACAATAAACCAATATATAACAGTTATAACCACCAATGTAAATGGTCTAAATTCATAAAATAAAAGAAACAGACTGGCAGAATGGACCAAGAAACAACATTCAACCATATGATGTCTACAAGAAACTCATCTAACCCAAAAGGAAACTAATAGACTGAAAGTCAAAGGAAGGAAACAATATTTCATGCAACTGGAACCCCTAAAAGGCAAGAGTAGCTATTCAGTTCACAGACAATATGAACTGTAAAGCAAAAATGACCTGAAGAGTTAAAGGTCTCTACATACTAATTAGGGGAAAACATCAAGAGGAAGAGATAACAATCTTAAATACATATGCACCAAATTTCAGAACACCCAGTTATACAAAGCAAGTATTAACGGAAATGAAAAATCAAATAAGCAATAACACAATTAGAACAGGAGACCATAATACACCATTGACACAAAGGGACAGATTAACCAGACAGAAAATCAGCAAAGAAATATCAGAACTGAATCACACCTTTGGACTTGATAGACGTATACAGAGTGTTCCATCCAACAACATCATAATACATATTCTTCTAAGCCATACATGGAACATTCTCTTTTCTTTTTTTTTATTTAAGAGGAAAAAGAGAAAAACACAAAACAAAACAAAGTGGAGTAAGGTTACTCATAATACAGAACTACAAAAAAAAACGTAACAGTAAGAAATCACCTATTAATAGATTACATATTATCATCTTGGAAATAGTTGCTCAAATCACAGTATCAAAGAATACAAAGTAGACATTCAAACAGAGAGACTGCAAACAGCTGTGTTCAATGATCCAAAAACATTAATATAGCCAGCTATTTAACACCCCTAAAAATACTTGCTGTTATATCCGTTAGAGCTCTTTTTTTTCCCCTTTCTTTTTTACAACAAAATTTACACATTTTGGATTTTATTACTCCTTAGTTCTTATTACTTTTTTTGGGGGGGGAGATAATAAAGTCAAATATGGCAAAACAAAGCTGTCAGTCAAAACCAAGGATAGACATAGCACATGATGTAGAACAGAGTACAAGGTTATTAACAATGGTTATCAACGTTGTCTCTTGTTTCCTTAAAAAGAATTGTCTATCTCATTAGATATTATAAAGTTGGACAAAACAGTAGAGAACAAGACCAATAAAACTTAGGCATTGTAAACATTACAGGACTTCAAAAGGAGACAATAGTCAAACCAGAATGGGCATCTTAGTGAATCTTATTGCCTTCAAACTAGTTGCCTATACCCTCAAACTTGATACTATCATACAGAATGGAACAGAGTCTAATCAGTCAAAACAAGATCGTGGGAGTATTACAGGACTTCAAAACAAGTAAATAGGAAATCAAAAAGAGTTACTATTATATATCCCAATTTTTTAAATTTTTCCCCTTAATTAAAATAAACATAAGAAATAACTAATTTTTTTAAAGAATAGTAGTTACCATAGTGTCTGTCTTTTTCCTTGAAATATTTGGATAAAACTTCATATACTATAACTTCAAATATTTCCATATCAAGAAGCCCAGAATAAAGCCTTTCTAATTAATAAGTGAAAATTTTATAAGGCTTCAAGGCCACATAATGGGGAATCATGATTACCACATATTTTTATATATTTGAATCATTAGTTACATTAGGGAAACTATTCGGTATTCATACATGCGAGATTGATTTATTTCACTTATGAGTATGGTCTCAAGCTGTGCCCATTTATTGATAAATATCTCAATGTGATCCTTCTTTATAGCTGAATAATATTCCATTGTATAGAAATACGACAACTTTTTTTATCCATTCCTCAGTTGATGGACACTTGGGTTGTTTCCAAGATCTGGCGATTACAAATTGTGCTGCTATAAACATAGGTGCACATATATCACTGTGGTATGATGCTTTCAGTTCTTCTGGGAATATGCCTAGAAGTGGAATAGCTGGAATAAATGGGATTTCCAATCCCAACTTTTTGAGAAATCTCCAGACAGACCTCCACAAAGGCTGTACCAGTCTACACTCCCAGCAACAGTGCAGGAGAGTTCCTTTTTCCCCACAGCCTCTCCAGCATTTGTTGTTGGTTTTCTTGATCCTGGCCATTCTTTCAGGAGTGAGATGGTATCTCAGTGTGGTTTTAATTTGCATTTCTCTAATGACCAATGATGATGAACATTTTTTCATGTATTTATTTGCCATTTGCATTTCTTCATCTGAGAATTGCGTATTCATCTCAGATGCCCATTTTTGGATTGGATCTTTGAATTTTGGAGGTCTGAGTTTTTAAAATTCTTTATATGTTTTAGACAAGAGTCCCTTGTCTGAGAGAGAGTTCACTAAAATCTTTTCCCAATTTGTGGGATTTCTTTTCACTATACTGGAGATTTCTTTTGACATGCAGAAACTTTTTAATAAGAAGTGGTCCCAGTTATTGATTCTGGGAAGTATTTCCCGTGTGGTTTGAGTCCTGTTCATGAATTCTCTACCTATTCCTATGTCTCCAAGGTTTCTACCCAATTTGTCTTCCAATAGATTTAGTGTTTCTGTTTTAATATTCAGATCTTTGACCCATTTAGATTTTAATTTAGTACATGGTGATAGACATGGGTCTAGCTTTAGTTTTCGGCAAATGGAGAGCCAGTTTTTCCAGCACCATTTATTAAAGAGACTGTCATTCTTCCAGTGAACCTGCTTGGCTCCTTTATCAAAGATAAGTTGGTTGAGTGTGTTTGTAGTTGTGGTTGTATCTTCTAATCTATTCCATTGATCTTCAGCTCTGTTTTGATTCCAATACCATGTTGTTTTACTACTGTTGCTTTGTAGTATAATTTCAAGTCAGGGATTGTGATGCCTCCTGCTTTGTCTTTGCTGCTTAGAATTGCCATTGCGATTCTAGGTTTCTTCTGGTTCCAGATGAAATTTATGAGTGATTTCTCTAGATCTATAAGGTATGTTGATGGTATTTCTATTGGGATTGCATTGAATTTGTATAAGAGTTTTGGGAGAATGGCCATCTTCACAATGTTTGTTCTTCCTATCCATGAGCAAGGGATGTCTTTCCATTTTCTGAGATCATCTTCAATTTCCTTTTTCAGTGTATTATAGTTTTCACTGTATAAGTCTTTCACTTCTTTCGTAAGAGTAATTCCTAAATATTTCATTTTTTTGCTTGCTAATGTGAATAGTCCAGTTTCTCTTATTTCCCTCTCTGTGTTTTTGTTGTTTGTGTATAGGAATGCTATTGATTTCTGAGTATTGATTTTGTATCCAGCCACATTACTGAATTTATTTATTGTATCTAAGAGTCTTTCAATGGAGTTTAGGGGGTCTTCTCTGTAGAGTATCATGTCATCAGCAAACAATGATAACTTAACTTCTTCTTTTCCTATCTTTACCCCTTTTATTTCTCTTTCTTGCCTAATTGCTCTGGCTAGTACTTCCAGTACTATATTAAATAGGAGTGGTGATAAAGGATATCCTTGTCTTGTGCCCGATTTTAAAGTAAAGGCTTTCAATTTTTGGCCATTTAGTATGATGCTGGCTGTTGGTTTGTCATAGATGGCCTTTATTATATTGAGGTAAAGACCATCTATTCCAATTTTCTGTAAAGTTCTTATCATGAATAAGTGTTGGACCTTATCGAAGGCTTTTTCTGCATCTATAGAAATGATCACATGATTCTTATTTTTGGCTTTATTGATATGGTGGATTACATTTATTGATTTGCATATGTTGAACCATCCTTGCATTCCTGGGATGAATCCCACTTGGTCATGGTGTATAATCTTCTTGATGATTTGCTGGATCCTATTTGCCAATATTTTATTGAGGATTTTTGCATCTGTGTTCATTAGGGAGATCGGTCTATAGTTCTCTTTTATAGTTGGGTCTTTCTCAGGTTTTGGTACTAGAGTAATATTTGCTTCCAGGAATGACTTAGGAAGGATTGCTTCCCTTTCAATTTCATTGAATAGTTTGAGGAGTGTCAGCATTAGGTCATCTTTGTATTTCTTGTAGAATTCTGCAGTGAATCCATCTGGGCCTGGGCTCTTCTTGGTGGGTAAGGACTTAATTACATTTTCAATTTCAGTAGCAGAGATTGGGTTATTCAACAGTTTTACATCCTCTTGATCTAGCTTTGGCACTTCATATGCTTCTAAGAATCTGTCTATTTCTTCTGTGTTATCAAACTTTTGAGAGTAGAGGTTTTCGAAATAGGTGTTGATGATCCTCTGTATTTCTATTGGGTCTGTAGTGATTTCTCCTTTTTCATTTCTTATTGCATGAATTTGAGCTTTTTCTTCCCTTTTTTTTAATAAGGTTGGCTAGGGGCTTATCAATTTTATTTATTCTTTCAAAGAACCAACTCTTTGATTCGTTGATTCTTTGGATTGTTTTCTTAGTCTCTATTGCATTGATTTCTGCTCTGATTTTTAAAATTTCCTCTCTTCTTTTGGCTTTGGGCTTGACTTGCTATTCTTTTGCTAGCTGTTTGAGGTGTAGCATCAAGTTATTTATTTGTAGTCGTTCTGTTTTCCTGATGTGGGAACTCAGTGCAATAAATTTTCCTCTCAGGACAGCTTTCATTGCATCCCACAGATTCCGGTAAGTTGTATCTGCATTTTCATTTTCTTTTAGGTATTGTTTAATTTCTTGTTTAATTTCTTCTGTGATCCATTGATTACTCAAGAGTGTGTTATTCAGTTTCCGTGTGTTTGTGGCATTTTTGTAGTATCTTTTATCATTAATTTCTAATTCAGAGTGCTATGATCTGATAACATGCAAGGATGATTTCAGCTCTTTTGCACTTGTTTAAATATGTTCTGTGAGCTAATATATGGTCTATTTTAGAAAATGATCCATGTACTGCTGAGAAGAATGTGTATTCTGATGTTGTTGGGTGGAACATTCTGTATATGTCTATCAAACCCATTTGTTCACAGGTATGATTCAGTTCTGTTATTTCTTTGCTCATTTTCTGTCTGGTTGATCTGTCCCTTGGTGTCAATGGCATATTAAGATCTCCTGTTACAATTGTGTTACTGATAATTTGAGTTTTCATTTCTGTTAATAATTGTTTTATATAACTGGGTGCTCTGGAGTTTGGTGCGTATATATTTAAGATAGTTATCTCTTCCTCTTGGAGTTTTCCCCTTACGAGTATGTAGTGACCTTCTTTATCCTTTATGGTCATTGTTGGTTTAAAGTTCACGTTGTCTGCAAACAGAATGGCTACTCCTGCCTTTTTTTTGATTCCTGCTGCATGAAGAATTGTTTTCCATCCTTTGACTTTCAGTCTGTGAGTATCCTTCTGGGTTAGATGGGTTTCCTGTAAACAGCATATGGTTGGATTTTGTTTCTTGATCCATTCTGCTAGTGTGTTTCTTTTGATTGGTGCATTGAGACCATTTACATTAATGGTTATTACTGTTAAATGCTGGTTTATTGTAGGAATGTTATCTCTCTGCTGTTGCATCTTATCTTTCTGTTCTGTTTAATTATTTGCTTTGCTTAGTGGTTTTTTCCTTTGTGTATCTAAACTGTCTTTCAATATTTTTTGCAGGGTTGGTTTGGTGTTCATGAAGTTCTTCAGCTGTTCTTTGTCATGGAAGTATCGTATTTCACCATCTATTTTGACTGATAGTTTTGCAGGATATATCAGTCTAGGTTGGAAATCATTTTGCTTTAGGATCTGGAATACTTCACTCCATGCTCTTCTTGACTTTATTGTTTGTGATGAGAAGTCTGCTGTGATTCTGATAGGTTTTCCTTTATAAGTGATCTGTCTTTTCTCTCTGACAGCTTTTAATAATCTATTCTTGTGTTGGATTTCTGGGATGGTGATTATTATATGTCTGGGTGTAGTTTTATTTTGGTTATTACTATTTGGAGTTCTATATGCTTCACTGATCCTGATGTCAGTTTCTGATCTCATGCTTGGGAAATTTTCAGCTATTACTTCTCTAAATATCCTCTTGATATCCTTTATGTTGTCTCCTTCTTTTTCATTAATCCCTATCATTCTTATGTTATTCTTCTTTGCATCATCTTGCAGTTGTTGAATTGTTGTTTCCTGATTCCTTGTTATTTTTAAAAGATCTTTCCTTTCCTGTTCACTCACTGCAATCCTGTCTTCAAGGTCTGAAATTCTATCTTCACTTTCATTAAGGCGGTTTTTACAACTTTCAGTGGAGTTTTTTATTTCCTGTATATCTCTGTGCATCTGCATTATGTATTCTGTTTGTTTCTTATATTGCTCGTCTAGGGATTCTATCTTTTTGTTTAGTTCCTCCAATTTTTTATCTGTGTTTTCTTTAGATATATTTAGAATCTCTTTCATTTCTTTTATCATTTCTTCTTTTATCTGGGAAATTATTTCGAGTTTGAATTTCTTTAAAGCTTCCTGGAGTTGCTTGTCAACTTCAGTAGCTATTGTGTCTGATATATGAGGTGGATGGGATATATTTTCTTCTAAATACATTCCTCCTAGGGTTTCCTGAGATGGGCTGGAGGTTTGAGGTTGTAATTTGGTCTTTTGTTTTGTCATTTTCCTATATTTCTGTGTTTCAAGTGTTATTTGAAAGCTTCCTCGGGATCTGTTGAAAATCCCCTTCTATGTTTGCAGCTACTGAGACTCTGGCACCACTCTACCCCAAGCCATTAGGCCTGCAGAACCAATGGCCCTCCTCTGCTTGTTCAGAACTCCGCAGTTCCAGACAAGCTGGGCCTCAGGGACACTGTGGGCCCACCTGCCGCTTGGAAGCTCCACAGCTCTTCAATCGCAGCCGGGTTAGGGTACTCACCACAGGCCGCAGTGCCTCAGGAGCCTGTGATCCCTCCCTGCTTGCAGAGATATCCCCAGTCCTCCAGACAAAGGAAGGGGCCTACTGCAGGCACTCCAGATCTGCCCAGCTCCTCCTCTGCACAGGGATGGCTATAGGCACGGCTGGGCTCGGGGGATAGTGTCGGCCTCCCCACCTGTCGGGAGCTCAGCAGACCTCCATGTGCAGCTGGGATGGGGAGGCGGATGTAGTGGTCTCTAACCCGCTGCTCCACTTCACTGCACCCGGAAGCCTGGGGGGTCCGGAGCAGTCTGAGATTTGGGCAGAGTGTGCTGAGCACTTACCACAGGCCGAGGTGCTGCAGGAACCTGCGATCCCTCCCTGCTTGCAGAGATATTCAGTCCTCCAGACAAAGGAAAGGGCTTCTGCAGGCACTCCAGATCCGCCCCGGAACATTCTCTAAAACAGACTGTATACTAGCCCACAAAATATAACTAAATGAAAAAGAATTGGTTCTTTGAAAGAATAAATAAAATTCATAAGTCCCTAGCCTACCTTATTTTCAAAAGGAAAGAAAAAGGTCAAATTCATGCAATAAGGAACATAAAAGGTGAAATCACTACAGACTGTAAAATATGGAATATCATCAACACCTACTCTAGTCTCATAGATTTGATAATACAGAAGAAATGGACAGATTCTTAGATACATATGAACTACCAAAGCTGGGTCAAGAAGATATAAAACTGATGAATAACCCAATTTCTATTAATGAGATAGAAATGTAATTAAGTCCTTACCTACAAAGAAGAGCCCGGGCCCAGACAGATTCACCATGGAATTCTACAAGAAACACACAGAACAGTTAATGCAGACACTCGTCAAACTCTACAATGAAATAGAAATGAAAGCAATTGTTCCTAATTCACTCCTGAAAACAAATATTACTCTAGTACCAAAATCTGAGAAAGGTCCAACTAAAAAGGAGAACTACAGGGAAATCTAACTAATTTTTATTGCAAAAATTCTCAATAAAATATTGGCAAAAAGGATGCAGCAAATCTTCAAGAAGATTATATATCATGACCAAGTGTGACTCATTCAAGGCATGCAGGGATGGATCAACATATGTATATCAATAAATGTAATCCACCATATCAAATAGAGCCAAAAGTAAGAATCACATGATCATTTCTATATGCAGAAAAGCTTTTGATAAGGTCCAACACTCTTTTGTGATAAGAAACTTACAGAAAAATTTAAAAGATGGTTTTTAATTCAATATGATAAAGGTCATCTATGACAAACCAACAGCCAGTATCATAGTAAATTGCCAAAAATTGAAGGCATTTACCTTAAAATCAGGCACAAGACAAGGGTGTCCCTTATCACCACTCCTATTCAACATAGTGCTGGAAATATTAGCCAGAGTAATTAGACAAGGGAGAGAAATAAAAGAAAAAAAGATAGGGAAAGAGCAAGTTAAATTATCATTGTTTGCAGATGACATGATACTCTACATAGAAGACCCCCAAAACTCCATGGAAAGACTCCTAGAAATAATAAATAAATTCAGCAATGTAGCCAAATACAAATTCAATATTAAAAAATCAATTCCATTCTTGTACACTAACAGCAAATTCACTGAGAGAGAAATAAGAAAAGCCACACAGTTCACACCAGCATCCAAAAAATGAAATACTTAGGAATTAATCTATGAAAGAAGTAAAAGATCTATACAGGGAAAATTATAATATCCTGTAAAACAATCAAAGTGGATCTCAGAAATAGAAAGATCATTGCTAGCAAGAACAAATGTTGTGAAAATGGCCATTCTCCCAAAAATGTTAATACACATTCAAGGCAATCCCAATGAAAATACAAGTAATATTATACCTCACAGATCTAGAGAAATCACTCCTAAATTTAATCTGGAACCAGAAGAGACCTAGAATAGCAAAGGCAACTCTAATCAGCAAAGGCAAGGCAGGAGGCATCACAATGCCTCACTTGAAGTTATACTGCAAAGCTCTGTAATAAAATCAACATGGGACTGGAATAAAAAAAAGATCTGAAGATCAGTGGAATAGATAGGAGTTTCAAGCACAGCTACCAATGCACTCAACTACCTTATCTTTGATAAATGGGCCAAACATATTCACTGGGAGAATGATAGTCTCTTTAATAAATGTTGCTGGGAAAACTGGATCTTCATATGCTGAAAACTAAAGCTACACCCATGTCTACTAACATGCAGTAAAATAAAATCTAAAAGGATCAAATATCTAAATATTAAACTAAAACATTAAACGGTTGGAAGACAAATTAGCTAAAAATCTTGAAGACATAGGGATAGGTAAAGAATTAGTAACAGCAACCAAACTACAGGGGAAATACATTGCAGAATCAATAACTGGTATCACATCTTATTAAAGAGTTTCTGCATGTTGAGAGAAATCTCCAGAATAGTGAAAAGAAACTCCACAACTGGAAAAAACTTAGTGAAATGCCCTTCAGACAAAGGACTTCTGTCTAAAATATATAAATAATTTTTGAAACCTTTGGTGAAGAATATAAATAAAATGTAGAATACATGAAGCAGATCCAAAAAGACTACCAAGAAACTAAAAACTCCATTGAAAGCTGGCAAAATGCCTTGACAGAAACTGAATTAGCCTTTTGAAACTCGAAGAGAGATTTGCAATTTGTGATCATGAATGAAAAGACCTATTAAAAATACAAGGAACCAAGAAATAACAATTCAAAGGCTAGAAGATGACAAGAGGATCTATAACTTAAGAATGAAAAATGTAAGCAAAGAAGCCGGAGTAAGCTCAAACAAATTATGAAGACTATTCACAGAAATAATTAAGGAAAACTACCCATGCATAGGAAAAAGAAATGATATCCAGATAAATGAGGGATACAGAACTCCAGCCAACTACAACCAAAACAGATCTACACCCAGACATATAATAATCAAGATTCCAGAAATCCACTAAAACAGAATATTAAAAGTGGCCAGAGAAAAGAAACTGATCACCTACAAAGGACAAATCATCAAAATAATGACAGACTTATCAACACAGACTATTAAATTGAGAAGAGACTGGGGGGAAATAATCCAAGCCATAAAAGAAAAAAACCTCCAACCAAGATTAATGTACCCTGAAAATCTCTCTCAAAATTAATGGAGAAACAAGATGTTTCCAAGACAAAGAGGAACTGTGGGAGTTCATGGCCACCAATCCAACCCTACAGAAAATACTGAAGGATATTCTAGAGAGAGAGAGAAAAGAATACCAGGATTCCAGTACCAGTGGCAGAGAGGCCTCAATGAACAAGGAGGACAGTGGAATGAAGGAGAAAATGGACAAATAATAGCAGAAAAATTGAATAGCAGAGTTGAGGCAGAGAAGTTGGGCTATAATTTTTAACACAGATAGCTTAGATACACTAACAAAAAGAAAAACAGACAGAGTAGATTGGAGGCAGGATCCATCGAGATGCTCTGAATAGGAAATATACTCAACCTGAAAGAAGGTTGATAAACTAAAAGTCAAAGATGAGAAAATGAAGCTCTAAGTGACAGGGAACCAGAGAGAAATAGAGACAACTTGTCCAGCAGCCACAGATTAGTTGGAAAGTTATGACACTTTTGTGCAGTGTAGAACTACAAAGCTAGAAGGAAGGAAAACCTGTGGCTTTAGTAAGTAAAGAGTACAGCTCAAGATCAAGCTCAGGGGTAAGAAAGTTCAGCAACACTCAGATACATAACGGGTTACCCCCTTAATCTAAAAACTAAAGGAGTTAATGGGACCCAAATTATACAAAGCATCTTGAGAAGTTAAAGATAAAGAATTGTCAAAAAAGGAAAGCAGAGGGCATCGTTAATAGTGTATCAAGATTTAAAGGCCACAGTAATTTTATCAGTCTATTTAGTTTGATTTTATTTTGTTCATGTCAGTCTACTCATACTAGATTTGAGGGCATAGATAGCTATCCCCAAAATAGCAAGCCATACCATGTAACTATCCTTAATTTCCTATTAACTTACACTGAAGTCCTGTATTACTTACATTGTCTTGCTGATCTTATTTGATGCTGGTTTGTTAAACTGCTGTTTTGCCTTGACTGATTTTATTTGAATTTGGTATGCTTGATAATACTGAGTCTAAGAGTAGAGGCAACCACTCTGAAGATGACAAGATGTAATAACATACCCATTCTGGTTTGATTATTAACTGCTTTTGAATTCCTACAATGTCTCCAAAGTTGTGTTTTTATTAAAATAGCTATGTAATGCTTTGTTCAAATATCATATGTCTGATGATGTGGATAACTCTATTGAAAATAACAAGAGAAAGCATAGTAAGTACTGTAGATCACCTAACAATGTGGTTTTATATGTGTTTTTCATTTCATATTTTTCTAAGAATTTGTTTTTTCTTGTCTTGTTATGAACTGTTTTTCCCTGTAATACAGAAAGAATAGGTATACATGTAGAAATTCACACATGGGGAGAATTTCTAAACAGTTTACAGGAACACATTATGTAATGCACAATGACATGAACAGATATTCTGAAGAATAAGAGACACTAAGAAACCCAGTGCTAATTCTGTAACATTATGATATAAAATCTAGCAAAACTATTATTCACTGTTCAGAGTGATATTAGTCTAGTCTCATATTCAATTTCAGCATACGAAAAGATAAGGACAGCTACTTTGAAGAGAATGAGGGACATCATGGCAGTCACTATTGCCTTCCCCAATGTCCGGTGTTGAAGACCTAAAAATCTTCATCACCCTGTTATGAATAGATTAGTGCTCTATAATGCTTAGTATGTATTCACTGTGTGTGAAAATGGGGACAATTATTTGGAAGAAAACTAGAGACAATAAGATAGACAGTGAAGATCTCCAGTGGACTTGTTTTGAAATCAGTGTTTCTTAAAATTGTTTCCTTATGATCTGTTTTGTTCTATTTTGGTATGTTTAATCTTACCCTCTTTAAGATATGGGCAATTCTTTTGAAGATAGCAAGAGGCATTATAGTAGCCTTTGTTGATCACCTTGTATGTTGCTTTTACATCTTATGCTATGTCTATTCTTGTTTTAGCTGACTTCATTTTTCTTTGTCACATTTGGTTTTTTTCTCCTCAAAGTAATAAGAACTGTAGGAGTAATAAAACCTAAAATGTGTAATTGTCATTAGAAAAAAGAGAGGAAAAGAAAGTGCTCTAAAGGATATAACTGCATGTACGTTTAAGTGTACAAAACAGGTAACCACATTACTAAGTTTTGGTTGGAGCATTGAACAGAGCTGTTTGCAGTCTCACTGTTTAAAGTCCACTTTGTATGCTTTAATTTTGTAACTTGAATAGGGACTTTTAAGATAACAATGTGCAATCTATCAAATAGTGATTTTTTACTATCTGTTTTTTTGAAATTCTACCCTTTTTTCTGCTTTGCTTTTTTTCTCTTTAAATAAATTTTTTATAAAAATAAAACCTATAAAGAATTTTAAAAAATCAGATCCCTGAAATTCAGACCCAATCCATAAATGGGCACTCAAGAACAGTTCTCAGATGAAGAAATACAAATGGCAAATAATTACATGAAAAAATGTTCATCATCATAAGTCATTAGAGAAACGCAAATTAAAACAACATTGAGATTCTATCTTACTTCAGAAAGAATGGCCAGGATCAAGAAAACTACCAACAAGTGCTGGAGAGACTGTGGGGAAAAAGGATCTCTTATGCACTGTTGGTGAGAGTGTATACTGGTGCAACCATTGTGGAGGTCAGTCTGGAGATTCCTCAGAAAGGTGTGATTGGAATTCCCATTTGAGCCAGCTATCCCACTTCTAGGTATATTGCCAGAAAAACTGAAAATATGGCCACCCATGTGCACCCATGTTTATAGAAGCACAATTTGTAATAGCCAGATCTTGGAAACAACCTAAGTGTCCATCAACTGAGGAATGGATAAAAAAGTTGTGGTATTTTTATACAATGGAGTATTACTTAGCTACAAAGAATGATCACATTGAGATATTTATAGATAAATGGATGTAACTTGAGACCATACTCATAAGTGAAATAAATCAAACTCGCATGTATAAATGATGTATAGTCTAGTGTAAGAAATTGTATGAGTACATAAGATTTTATGGTAATCTTGATTCCCCATTACATTGCTTTGAAGCCTTATAATGTTTTCTTTCATTAGTTGGTATGCTTTTATGCTGTTTTGTTTGATTTTATTATGTGTGAATGTATGAGCAGCTCTTTTGAAGAAAACAAGACATTATGGCAGCCACTGCTGATTTAATATCATCTTGCTTTGATGTCCCACCAGGCTTTTGTTCTTCTGTTTCAATTGGTTCTATCATGTTGTGTCTTAATAGATTTTATGTGTGACAGTATAAACAAGTTTTCTATGGAAATGAGATAATATAGCAGCCATTGTTTATTTTCTGTTATTTGGTTCTGAATGCCCTGTAATACTTTCATTCTTTTGAATGATTTTATACTATTTTATTATGTTTGATACTATTGTATGTGAAATTATGCCCAACTATTTCAAAGAAAAACATTGTGGTAGCTACTGTTAATATCAAATTGTCTTGTTGGAAGTGCTGTTCTGCTTACATTTTTCTGTTCTGATCTGCTTTGTTCTTTCCTCTTTTGTTCTAATCTCTTTAAAATAAATATTTAAAAATGACTGTGATATTTTTCAAAAGTAAAAAAATAAATAGTATAGTCTGGCCAGGCTGAACTTTGAACCTGAAACAATTCTATTAAATCTATGAGAGCATGGGTCTTCTTCGAGTAGGAGAGGCAAAAGTGTTTCTCATTCAGGAGGGCACTGATTGGAAAGGATTTGTAGGCAAAGCTATGGTGTCATTCTTGGTTTTGGTTTTGCACATCGTAGTAACTGGGGCACTCTAGTGCCTCACAGGGATGTCTGTAAAACTCAATTATGGCCCAAGCAGAGGTGAATTACTTGATCATTTGTCTTGTCCCATTTTTGCTCTGGGACAGAAGCTGTGATTCTTTCTTCAAAAGTTTTGTCAAACCAGAAGCTATGGGGAGGAGGAATTTGAGGATGGAACTGCTCAAGAAGGCAAAAACCCTAAATTCAGCTTAGATATGTGCTAGAAACAACTCTCAGTCACATCTTTCCAATTGCTTGAGAAACCAGTAATTACACTGAATGCAGAAATTCCACAGTTAGTAACTCAAAGTCAAGGCAGAAATAATTTGTATTTCTGAACCATAAACTTTGGCCAGCTTTCAACTATTCCATTTTTTCTTTTCTTTTTTAATTTTATTAAAAGGAGAAAAACACAGAACAAAACAAAGTGGTGTAAGGGTACACATAATACAGAACTACAAAAAAAAAGACAGTAAGAAATCACCAGTCCATGGCTAAAATATATTGTGATAATGAAATCTGACACTCTCTGTTTTTATACTTTCAAGAGACTATGGAACTGCATTAGAAACTATGAGTTTCTCACCCTAAAGCAAAGGGGCCATACTAGAACATCTATATTTTGTACCAGCAAAACTATTGAGAACAAGAGTACATGGGCAGACTTTGACAACACTTGGATTTAGAGGTCTTTTCAAAATAGAATTATTTCTGATTCTGTTATGGTCAAGTATACTTCATTATGAGTTTGTCAAAATAGGAATAATGCTAAGCATGAATAGAAAACTGCAATGTACATGTGGACTTTATTTAGAATATTTATATTGACAACTTAAGAATTATGAAATATAATTATAGAAAAAATATGAAGACAATGACAAAAATGTCAAAATATTAATATATTTCCAATTTAGTTATAAATTTAAAACTTAAAAATAATCTCACTGTATGTTAAGGAAATATTTGTCAGCTTGAGAGATGGTAATTCATGTCAACTCACTATATACAAAAATATAGCAATTAAAGTAGCAAATTGTATTGCTATATACAAAAATATAGCAATTAAAGTGATTTATATGTAAAGTGAATGAGTTTCAAAATTTTTACATGAAAAATGACTTAAATCTAAATTTTAATATTAAGTACACATTAAGATAACAAATTTTCTTTACTCAAATACAGTATGTGATTAAGATTTTCAAAAAATGTAGCCACTTAGTGACAATTCATTTGAACTGCATGATTTGCACTGAATTTCTATGTGAGTGCACACACACAAACACACAGACACAGACACACACACAGACACACACACACACACACACACACACACTCACACACACAAACTCATATGAGCATGGCTGGCACCACCATGTAAATTTTGACCTAGCTTACTTAGTCCACATTCTCAATCTTGGAACCAGATCATTTTTTGGAATTGGATTGTGTCTCCTTATATGTAATGTTAATCCGTGTCCTTATGAACAGCACTATAATTTAATGCTTCAAAATCTTTGGGCAGACTTGGGGAGTGGATGAATTAACACTTTTAACCACCAGATTAATATTAGATTTAAGACTCAGAGCACTGTAAGTGGTTTGTTGACACATATTAAAATTATATGAAAGATTTGAATTGATCAATCAATATATTTGATGATTGTCGATGTCCGCTCCCGGCCGGCAGGAAGGACACACGACAAAGTCTGGCAGTGGACAACCTTTTCTTTTATTTTCCTTCTCCGTACAGCCTGCCCTGGGATCGCTCCCAGCCGAAGCCTCCTTTGGTCCGCTCCCCGCGGCTCCTTCTGGGCTTCTACTTCCGGGCTTCTACCGGGCTTCCTCTTCCCCCCCAGGGGTGGCACCAGTATATATACGGATACAGTGTCCAATCATGTTAAAGTAAGCAAGGCAAGCTGATTGGCTAACATCATCAGTTGCCAGGCAGACTATATTGTTGAGCGGGTTGCTTACGCGGTAAGCAAGAAACTAACGTGCTCGATGGGAGGGGTAATCTACCTCAGGCTTTGCTCTTTACTACAGGCCTCACGTCCGCCAAGTGAGGCGACCGGGCTCGGGGCTGCGGCTCCCAACATCTCCCCCTTTTTTATTTTTTATGAATGTGCGCATCGTAGCCCTTCCTGGACTGGGTGCAGAGGCTTATGCCCTATGCGTAGGCCCACCGTAGGTCCTTGGCTTAGACCCTGGTCGGCCGTCCCATGGTCTGCCAAGGCCCTGAGGCCCTCGTCCTTTTTCTAGGGCCAGGCACAAACTGGACGGAACCTGGATGCACACAAGCTTGCACTCATTTCCTCTCCGTAAAGAAATCCCCTCGGAGAGAAATTTAGACCTGGGCAGCATCTAACAGTCCAGCGGCTTACGTGCAGGATGGGGTAGGGCCTGGCTTAGGTTGAGTCGCACCGGGGGAGTACGCTCTTACCCGTCATTGACTCTCCTACCCAGCTATGTCATAATTTTTTAGAGGAGGAGTGTGGGAAGCTCACCACCCCCAGACTCGGTCGTAGGCTAGGCGAGCGAGCCATGCATATGCCTGAGGATCTTCTTGTCCATTTCGGGCTACCGCTATTTCTATTCATCTTGTTGGTTGGTCTGTGATGGATCTCCGGTAGGGCAGGTCTGATCTTCAGTCGAGGGCTTTGTCGCCCGTGTCAGTCTCTCCGGTACCCACAGTGGTTCTCGTCCCGATTCCTGTGGGAAAACACAAACCGCGCCTCGGTTCCAGCTGACCACTGGATCTGGGCCCATCCATTGTCCTGTCAGGACATCTTTCCACTTCACCCACCCTTTATGGTTGGGGGAAGGGTTGCAGTGCTCCACGGCTGGGGAGCAATTATCATTATTTAAATTTAAAAAATTGTGTGTGAATAGTGCCATGGATAATCGTGCCTTTGGGGCCAGGCCTTGGCCTACTCCCCCTTTTTGTTTTTGTAAAATTTTTTTGAGGCTTTTATGAGCCCTCTCAATGATTTCTTGACCTTGGGGATTGTATGGGATACCATGTTTTAATTGAACCTCCATCATTTTGCAGAACTCATTGAAGGCTTTGCCTATATAGGCTGGTCCATTATCAGTTTTTAATATTTTTGGTTTGCCCCATGCGGCCCAAGCCGCCAGGCAATGATTGATCACATTAGACACTTTTTTACCTGTTTCTGCTGTTGCAAATATGACGTGAGAACAGGTGTCTGTGGAAACATGAACATATTTAAGAGTCCCAAACTCCTGTATATGTGTGATGTCCATCTGCCAAACATCACCAGGGATCAAACCTCGAGGGTTTACTCCCATCGGTATGGCAGGTTTGTATGTGGCACAGGAGTCACATAGTCGCACGATATCTCGTGCATCTGCTCTGGAAACATGGAAATGGTTTGTTAGTGTTTTGGCATTGACATGAAACTTATCATGGAAGGCACGGGCTCGCTCGATTGGTGTTAGTAAGGTAAAAATCCATAACGGGCGAGTGGCAGTATCAGCAGCCGCATTCCCCTGTGCCATAGGCCCTGGCAGGGATGTATGTGCTCTTATGTGGGTGGTGAAGACCTTATGGTGTCTGTTCTGAAGCAATGTCTGGATAGACAGGAACAGCCCAGCCACTGTGGAAGTGGATCTAATTAAACCGGCAGTCTCAAGCACTTGCATAGCATTGACCACATACCTAGAATCGGAGACAATATTAATGGCTTCTGAGAACCGTTCAAGAATCATTTTAACGATCTGCAGTTTCACCACCTGAGGCTGATCAGGTTCAAATTGTATGGTAACCGGGGGCTTGCCTAGGATCACATAGGCGCCTATCCCCGTCTTGGAGCCATCTGTGTATATTGTAGTTGCTGGGACTAATGGCTCAGAGGCAGTAACCTTTGGAAAAATTATATCTGGGTCTCCCTTTAGAAGGTCGAACAGGGGTTTGAGATCTGAATTTGGTATATGTAAATATGGCCTAATCCAATTAATGTCTCCCAATAGCCTTTGTATGTCATTTAGGGTCCTAACGCCATCCGTCCTAATGGTGACCTTCTGTATAAGTCTGGAGGCGACACTGAGGTCCACACCTGCTGACCCAGGGGTGGCCCTTGTTGAAGGCTGCCATCCTGAGCTGTCCTGTCTCTGGGGCGGGGGCCCGCCTGTGAAGGGGGCCCCCTCTGGCCGTTTTTTGGCCCTCTAGCATCTCGTCCACAAATACGGTTGCCCTGAGCATCAAAGACCGACCTACACTCCTCAGCTTTGTGTGATCCCCTCTTGCATCGCCCACAAACATATGGTTCTTCATTCCTAGGGCGAGGCCTAGCATCTGTATTGTTTGGGCAATGACGTTTAATGTGTCCTGGCTCCCCGCAGGCAAAACACCCTTTAGCCTTACATTCCCCTTCTAACCCGCGAGGTCCCCTCTGCTGTACAGCCACGGCCAGGAGAGCAGCCACTCCCGAGTTGGAGAGCGGCCCCCCTATCTCTCTGCATATCCTAATCCAGGCGTTGAGGTCCTTGTTCTTATGAGGAGCTATCGCTGCCTTGCACTCCTTTGTACATTGCTCGAAAATCAGCTGCCTTACCAGCGGTCGAGCCACTCCCGGATCAGAAAATATCTTATCGGCAGCATCTTGCATTCGGGCCACAAAGTCAACAAATGGCTCTGTGGTACCCTGAATTACTGGGAAAGAACCCTGCGACTCCTTATCGAGCGACTTAGGCTCCTGACAGCTGGTCTCTTTGGCCTCCTTGCCATTCAACTTTCCCTCGTCCTCGGAGTCAGACGACTCCGAGGCTAGAGCCCCGTCCTTCTCCTTAGCATCTTTGTTCCCCTTGACGGGCCCCTCTCGGGAGCTCCCTGACTGGGCCTGCTCAAATACCCTGCGTACTTTTGTAAGCTCTTGAGAGCTTTCTCCACAACCACCCTCGCTCTTAATGTTACTACCTAGCATGTTTCCCATTTTTTAATATGTTACTCACCGCGTGAGGCCCAAGGAATCCGCCACTTACGCGTGAGCCTGAGGGGAGTCTAAAAGCCCTGTAGGTGCGCGCCACCCAGAGCCCAGGCTTATCCCCAACTCACCTGTCTCGCAGCTCTGTACTGGAGCGTTGTCCGCTGTCACGTCTCGGGGGTGATCAGTCCCCGTGCGGACCTCCAAATGTCGATGTCCGCTCCCGGCCGGCAGGAAGGACACACGACAAAGTCTGGCAGTGGACAACCTTTTCTTTTATTTTCCTTCTCCGTACAGCCTGCCCTGGGATCGCTCCCAGCCGAAGCCTCCTTTGGTCCGCTCCCCGCGGCTCCTTCTGGGCTTCTACTTCCGGGCTTCTACCGGGCTTCCTCTTCCCCCCCAGGGGTGGCACCAGTATATATACGGATACAGTGTCCAATCATGTTAAAGTAAGCAAGGCAAGCTGATTGGCTAACATCATCAGTTGCCAGGCAGACTATATTGTTGAGCGGGTTGCTTACGCGGTAAGCAGGAAACTAACGTGCTCGATGGGAGGGGTAATCTACCTCAGGCTTTGCTCTTTACTACAGGCCTCACGTCCGCCAAGTGAGGCGACCGGGCTCGGGGCTGCGGCTCCCAACAGATGATAATTCTAATAAATAATGATACTAACAAAAAATAACATATCTAACATCTACACAAGAGTTAAAAGAGGTACAAGAAGCAGAAAACAAAATATGAATAATTTAAATAATTTAGCAAAGTACAAATATTGAGAATTTGTGCAGGTTGAAAAAATACTGAAGTTAAATCAGGATTAACAACTTAAAAAGCATACACTCATCAGCAATAGCATTGCTGTTTGTAGTTTTAGGCAGCTGAATTTGACTTATATGTTGCAATGATTATATTAAAATGAAGATGTAATTTCAGGTAAAAATATTTAATTTTCATTCAGACTTTTGGAATGAATAATGAGGTTGGTGTTTAAGTAAGAAATGTTAAATATGTGGTAGAGACTCAATCCTCTTTGTATATTTAGAATGTCTATTTTCCCTGAACTCTCTCCTGTTCTTTAAATCCGTTGAGGAATTGTTGTCAGATTTTATGAGAATAATGTAGCACTTAGGAAGAAAGACGCAGCCCAGCAGCCCCGCACTGGAGGCCAAGATGGAGAAGACCTCCACGGCCACCATCACCTTCCCCTTGCTGCTGTGGTACACGGGGAGGAACGTGACCCACATACTGCAGAACACCAGCATACTGAATGTAAAGAACTTGGCCACACTGGAGTTGTCAGGCAGGTTCCTGGCCAGGAAAGCAACTGTGAAACTGACCAGGGACAGGGAGCCCAGGTATCCCAGGACACAGTAGAAGGCAGTGAGGGAGCCCTTGTTGCACAAGAGGATGATATGGCCATGTTCAGAGTGTGCATCTGTGTCAACGTATGGTGGATTTCTCCCCATCCAGATGGCACAGAGAGTGAGCTGGATCAAGGTGCACATGGGGATGATGTAGTTTGGTGCCCCTGATACCAGCAACTGCCTCATCCTTCTACTTGGACCAGTAACTTTAAAGGCCAGGACCACAGTAATGGTCTTGGCCAAGACAGAGGAAACAGCTATTGTGAACACAAGTCCAAAAGTGATTTATTGAAGGATGCAAGTGGCTATGATGGGATGGCCAATGAAGAGCAAGGAACAGAGGAAGCACAGGAGGAGAGAGATGAGCAGGGTGTAGCTGAGAGTCCTGTTATTGGCATCGACTATGGCAGTGTCTTGGTGCTTCGCAAAGATTGCCAAAATCATAGCTGTGAATACAGAAATACTTAGAGATATGTGGGTCAGGGCCATCCCTAGGGGATCCTCAAAGGATAGGAGGTCCACAGTCTTAGGGAGACAGCTATCTCTGTTTCTGTTTGGGTACACATTCTTTGAGCATTGCGTGCATTGCTCTGCATCTGGGGAAAAATTAAAGATTCAGTATTTATTTTCAGGAATTTTCATTTTTACCAAATTGATGAAATTCGCTACTCTTGCAATATCACTGTGAATACATACCGGCCAATATACAGTGTCATGATGTATCATATTGCACTCCTGCATGCCTGACTCAGAAATAATTCATCTAATTAAATGTCATATCAAATGCTTGTCTGTCACACTCAACAGAATGGGATAGGAGGCCAGGTCATCCTGGGACTCAGTGATGTCACTGTGATTGTGAGCTCTTCACCATCTTTCTCTTGACTCTCCTTTGTCTTTGTCAGGATAAACTTTGTATTGGCACAAAATTCACTCAGAACACTCTGTTTCAAAGATCTCTCTCACACTTTCTTAAATGGCCATATGTGAAGTTCCGATATAACTTGTTTTATGATTGCTCTCTTGTTATCCAACTATCTTCTTTCTAACCTATTATCCTGTCTGATTGAAGAAGGATTTCCTCATCTTATATTTTAACTTTTGTATAGTGATTCTTATGAGTAACATTTCATAGCACTCAAATTTAAATGATCTCATTTCATAGTGTACAACCTAAGTTTATAATTGTCTATAGCAGTTTTTGTTTTTATTTTCACTTTTGTCCTCTTACATTTGTAATTCTTTGTGATTTTTTACCATCAATTTCTCATATAAATATTGAAAAAATGAATTGAAAATATCTTCACTTTGAATGCAATTGTAATACTGGCTTACAACTCTTTTGTGAGCAATTTTTATTTTAATCATATTAATCAAGAATAGTGTATTTTTTAAAATTTCCAACATTTAAAATTTAAAATCTCCAGAATTTAAAACTGAAGGTAAGTTTTGTGCTCACTGACACTGTATATACACAATTTGATGTAACTGACAGTCTTCACACTATGTTGAATACATAACACTGTGTGCAGAATTCATGAGATGGCCTAGAATGTAATGCAATGATTCCAATTTAGGTTTTGCACTTCAACCATTAAAGTGAGTAACAAGTCCTTAAAATGAATGTTATTAAGCATTTCAAGAATATATCTACAAAAAAGCAAAAATTTATGTACTTGAAGTTTTCTATGAAAAAGTTTTCGATTTTAGACATCAAAGCCTCCACAGAAAGATTTGAGAAATACAGACGTTTTGTTTCACAGGTTACTTTACTCTCAGTTCACTATAAGATTTCAGACTGGATCAGCTTCACTCATCACTGTGTATAAACTCAGTTGGCCCTGGGAATCAGTGCTTCAGTTGAGTATCATAGAATCAGCACTGCTAGACAAGAGTATGTACCTGGTAACTAGGACTATAAAATGGTTATATTGAAGGAATGAATCAGTAGGCAAGTGGCAAACTGTGCTTCTCTCTTATCCCACTGGCAATAAGCTCAGCTTCCCATTACTGAGAAGTTACACAGGGAACAGTTATCATGGTGTCATTCTTCTTGGCTACCTGTCTGATTGGAAATGTGTCTCTCTGGGCAGAAAGTACAGGTAAAGCAGCAGACAGGCCTTCCTTCCTGGGAAATTTTTCTGAATCCTGGACCAGTGTGTAGCTCTGGCTACACACTGATTGAGGGGTTTATGAGGAAGAGAGAAGCACTGGTTACGATTTTGCACATTATGAGCAGTGAAATTTAATGCACGTATTTCCAGACTAATAAGACAGATAGATATTTAATTGTTACTAGGAATTGATCACGAATTCTTTCCCACTATCTGTCATGTTTGTATGACTTAGTTATCAAATTTGGGAATAAAATGGTTAGTTTTTCCTTGTTTTTAAAACTGTTTATCAAACATTTCTAGGGCCATGATCATTTTATTATTATAAGACAAGTAACATACGTATGAAAATATGCCTTCTGAACTATCTACTTCCCCATGCCTTTAGAGGCATGTTAAGAGACCTTGTCCTCCTGAGGGGACTTTTTACCAGGCCATTGTACTTGGCAGGATACAAACTTATGTTCTAGAAAACACAGTTTTATGTGAATATAATTTGTCTAAACATTGAGAGTAACTACTGAGAAAAAAAAATGAACAAACCGACAAAACAGTGCCAATATACAAATATTGAAAAAATATTGTGTCTTCATTTGAGTTCATTGCTCTTCTAGCTTCATAATGAAGGGTACACCATGCTCTAATAAGGAACAACACAGGCAGTGTGCAAAGCATGATTGTTATATTAATCTGAAAATTGTGTGGTATGGTCCACATATGGGAAGATGAAATGATATCACGTCAGTGTCTTTGTATGCTAAGAAAAACAATGTTTGGAGGTCAAAGATTCTTAACACTGACAAAGGAGAATGATAGTAATATGTAGAAAAAATGAATTTTATGTTAATCTCTGATTTATTTAGTGTAAATGAAAGCATGAAAAGGACTCTTACCATTCATAATTGGAAGAGTCTGAGTTATTTAGAGGGGTATGATCAACACATATTTACCTATATTTTTATTGCTATCTGTATTTATTACTCAACTGCACCATGAATAAATGTACCCAATGTAAAATAGCGTATTCTACAGACTTGCTGTTTCTCTACAAGTTAGCTCAGAAGTTGTGGTACAGAACCAAGATTTGAAGGTGACATCAGTGCTTACTAGAAGGAATCACAATATGAGTTTTGAACTGTTTCCTAGTATGTCTGCATGTTCCTAGTGTTAAAATGGAGTCATACCTCTGTGAATCCAACAGGCCATTCTATCAACTCTTCATTGATGACCAAGCCTTGATCATGTGAGCTCTTGGAAACAGCAATCTAAGCTCAGATGGGAAATTCAGTGTGTTCTGAATGTCATACTGTGTCACACGTTGTCTTTTCTCATCCAAGGATATGGAATATTCAGCACTGTTTGTAAATTCCATTTTCTTCAGGTGGGGATGACGCTGAAGTAAAGGCATCAGTGTGGAAATAAGGAGTGCGTAGAAACTAAATGTATGCTAAATTTTTTCAACACTTTATGCTCACGTGTCATTATTAACAGTCTGTTCTGCTTGGGTAGTCACTGTGCCATGGGTCTCAGTGGAAACACTGATCCCCATGCATGAGTAGGGGTGTAAAGAAACAGAATAACAATGATTCTAGGAGATTGCCTCCAGAGTTACAGTTAGCACAATCTTTTTTCCAAACCAGACTCATAGTTTGATTTTACACCTATCAGATGTTAACCCTCATATACTGATAAAGACTAAACATAGATGCATTGGTTTAATACATTCTGCTGATGGTACCATGAATGTGTAGAAATGCCTGTCCTCAGGAAAATAAACACCCTGATTGTGTGTACTTTTCATATCTGACTTATACCTGTATAAAACGTAAGATAATGCACAACATGAATTATTTTCTTTCTTTTGTTTGAGATTTTTTTCATAAAGTGAGAGTATCCTGAAACATCTGGGTTTATTTTGGTGTCATATCACCCAATATATTGGCCTGTGACATTGTGTTGTGGAAAATAATTCATCTCTGATTCTTTTAACAATTCTTATTTAAGCTCTTCAATATAATATGTGAACACAAACACTCTAAGTGATCCACCATTGATGTCCAGGATACACTATGCCAAACACCACTTTTTCTTAGATTAAAGAATTAAGTTCAGTGTTGAATACTATTATTGTTGTTACTGAAGTGAATATTATGTATGTTTGTTTCTGTAGTACTTTTACTTAGTGATTCAAAAATCTGATTAATGTGCTTGCCTATATACATAAGAACAAGACTTCATAAATATACCCTACGCTGGGATTCAATTACCTGGAAGTTAGAATTTAAACATATTTGTATTTGACCCCTAGCAGAATGATATATATATATATAATATATATATGGTGTATATATATTATGCCTTTACATAATATATATTATGTATATATATATATATATATATATATATATATATATATATGCTTCATAGCATCATATTTAAAAATGAAACCAAAGTCCCTGGCCCTATTTTTGTTCCAAGCAGTGAAAGACTAGCAATGTCAATGGGTACTACATTTCCTAGCATCATTTACAATATTTTGTAGAGATCTATTCATTTTCATTCAAAATTTCATGTAGAGGACTTGGGTTACAAAATATACAATCTGAATGAAATAGACTACCATGTTTTTCTACTTTTGATTCATTGCAAGGAGTGTTGTAGACCTGATCAGTTATTCAACATGTATTTTTGTTGTGAGTTCTATTTAGGTAATTGGCGTCACATTATGCTACTTTTGGAAGTTATAGAATAAGATATAATTAAGTAGCATAGGATCCCAACACTCAGTCACAAAGTTCTACCACTGCAGGTGATAATAACAGATGTATACATGTCCATAGCAAAAGGCCACTAATCCAGCAGAATCAACTCTGCTGACTTAGGGATGAAAATTTGGTCATGGTACATCACATTAAATGTCCAGAAAAAAAGGTAACTAATACACCAGTCAACTCTGCTGATTTAGGGATAAAAATTTCGCCATGGTACATCACATTAAAATACTTTCAGACACCATCATGTTATCAGTAACTTTCTGCTTCTGAAGTAGTTTTACCTGCCAGGGAAGAAGCCCAGGCTGCTCCACATCTTTGGGAGAACCCACTTCTGCTTTCTCCAAAAGCATTTTATGCAGCACATGAGCTGCTGAATACACAGCATTGTAGATGAAATAACTGGAATCAGACAAGGTCATGAGGTCAATGTTTCCAGGCATAACTGTAAGGAGGTATTTGGTGGACAAACACCAATTTCTCCACATTGTGAACCAGGAAGTGAGCAATTGAAAAAGGTAAGCCATAATTTACTTAAATTAAAAATCTTCAGGGTATTAGGAAGGGGTGGTTGTTTAGAGGAAGTGTCTGAAACCAGGGACTTCCCTTTTATGAGGAGAAAATGAGAAGCTTCCATGAAAGGAGTGTAGCATATGGTCCGTCTCATACACAACGATGTCCCACTTTGCAGTCATGATCCACACCTTTCCTGTTGTCAAAAAGAATTCTGCTGCAATGTCCACAGTGATGAGGCTCCTGACTTCTCCATATAGGATATGCACATTGGCAGATGAAACTCTGATCTTGCTCATGAAAGTGATGTGACTTGATGCATACGTTATCTTAGTGGTAGGGAGGTTTTCTGTCAAGGCCACACAGATACCTTTCTTTAGGATTTCTGCTTTCAGGTCCCCAGGAACTTTTCAACTTTCACATCATCAGATACAAAGATGGCCACCCACATCCAGCCAAAATGCAGCAATAACGAGGTCATTGAATGGATCAGAGTGCTGTCTTTGGGGGCCATCTGATAGAGTGATAGGTATTGGTGTTTGTCACTGAGGCTGGGGTCAAAAGATCGATATGTGACCTGGAGAACAAACAGAAATATCATGACTCTGGATATTATGGAGATTTGGGTTTGCAAACTTTGCAGAAAGGTGTTGAGTGTTCTCTCCATTATGGGGCTACTGAGTGGACTACTAATTGGTGAAAAGTAAGAGTGGTGTAGAGATTACCCAATCTTCACATTCTGAACACAACACTGTATTTACCGTTACACAGCATTTAGGAATTGTCACATGTATGTCTTATTCTATGAAACAATTGTTATGATCCACATATACTTTTCATATCTGGCATGTGATTCAAGGCAAAATAAACTTTGGCTATAGCATTACGACAGGAGTATCTGCCTCATGCTTTCCCTCTGCCTTCAGTTGTAGTCTCCTGGCAGCAACCTGAGAAAGAAACGAATCTTCAATGTGTTAATCTCTGAATGTTTTCATGTTATTATAGCACTAAAACCTAGCTTGTCTTGAGGAAGACAAACATTTTCCTTGGGTAAAAGTATAAACAATATTTCAAGATAGTTCCCAGTGCAATGCCCCTGCTCTTCAGGTATGCCCCTTAACTGATGCTTCTGCATAAATTTCTTCTGGAAACAACACACACACAGACAACAGAAAGTAGAAATTTCTATGCGAGTCTTCCAAGTGGGTGGATTCAAGGCAAAATTTAGAAAAGCGTGTGGATCAATCTGGAGGGTTTTAAGAGTTTCAGCTATTTTGGGGCATCTCTAAAAGTTTAGCCTGCAGAATTTTCTCAATGAAGTCAGATGTCCTGATGTTACTAGCCCCACACTGGACAGTCACTGATGACTACAGGCTCCTGAGAGTGTCATATTCTATGATGGACATGCATCGCAACACCGACTGTGAGCTGCCAGCAGTCAGTGTAAAGGAAAATGAGAAGTCAGTGCTCTGGAGCTAGACAAAAATATGCATTTAGGCTCATAGTAAACACATCATCACTCTCCTTTTTTTTGTAATCTCAATTATCTGTAAACCCAAGGATATTCTTTTAACACTTTTACCATTTGCATAACTATTCTTAATCTCCATATTTCCCTTTGATCAGAAATACTACCATTAGCAATACTGGAAAACTTATTGCCAAAATTCATGGTCCACTTGCCTGAGGGAATTTGTAGAGCTCCAAAAGTGTTCCAGTCTCAGCTGAAAATGCTGCCACGGTTCCTGCAATGACAGGAGCAAATTTGCTGTTTGTCTGGCAGTTAGGGAGGTGCCTGGCTGTTCCACACAGCCAAAGCAGAGTGCTCCACAAGGCAAAGTGGTCACTGGCAATGACATTGTAGACATGGAAACCCAAGGTCACACTGGAGAGCAGCTGGGAGTCCTTGTTGATCTCCTCAATGGCAAAGTAGAAAGCCAGAACATACTGGTAGTTCTTCCAAAATCATATGTTCAAGTAGAAATTGTTATCAGTTCCACAAACTGTAACCAGAATATGGTAGAACATAGTATTTTCCTATTTTGTGCAAAGAGAGAAATTTGATGCCCCCAAAGACAAATATACTAGGAGATGTGAGATTGTTGTGCATATTGATACCTGCTACACTATTGGTGAACCTTTAACAGATTGTACAACATGAAATAATCCAGACAGAAAATATCAGAAATCATATGGACTCATTCACAGGATATATTCTGAGTAGACTAATCAATAGCATGACAAGTAGACTAGTACCTTCCAGAAATGAAAAAAGTAAAGGTGACAAGCTATGGGTGAATAAGTGATAGTGTAAATGTGCTGTCTTCCTGTGAGCATTTAATAGGAAGTATCATCAACTTTGTTAGTGAGTATATATTGTGGCCCACTGATTTTATTTCACTTACATTTATCATGGAAATATGAATAGCTAGATTAAAAATATTGGACATTAAGATGTCAAAAGTACAGAAAGTTAATTACACCTGAAATATCAAACATTGGTTAAATGAATGTTGGCACACTTAGGTAAAGCAACAATTAATAGGCCTGGAAAATATAACAGAAATCTTCATTAATTACAGGAAATTGTTATTGAGACATGTTCCTGCGGACTACAACACCATTTACAGAATAAAGTTGAGAGTCTGTGCTTATATTAGGATATTTTATTGTTTTATAACCATGCTTAATTTGACTAGCTCTTTTTGCAAAAAATAAGAGTGTTCTGAAATGTCTCTGAGTGGATAACAGAATGTGGAGGGCAAAGTTGGGCTTCCACTTTTGTGAAAAGGGGTGGAAGCCTTTATTCTAGCCCCATGAGCTCACGGACACACAGGTTCTCTGAAGGTTACCTGGTATTAAAATTCTCTTTTCTTTATCATCAAGTCCTACCTCCCTAACTGTGACACATAAAAAGAATAAGTAACAGTCATCTAACCATAGATTTCACTTGAGTGAAGTAATGGCCAGGAAATGGTCCATTTTATGCTTTGTGTAAAGGTTGAGAAAGAGAAAAAAGGGAGAGTGAGTCACTTGGATTTAATATTAATGTCAGAACACAGCTCTGTTTTCAGATGCCTATGGCTGCTGCTCCATGAGATGTCTCAGGAGGAGGTGATGAAGCACAGGTACTGCATTTATTTGAAGGATCCCTTGCTTGAAAATGAGCATGCATGTGATGGACTGGGAATAACAGTTGAGGAATTCTACCATCTATGTTTCATGGAGAGGAGAGAAGAAAATTGAGACACAGTGGAAGGATTATAAGTAAGAGAATCTCAGAAATCATCATTATGTGTACCAGCCACGTCTTTAAAGTTTAAAATATAATTTTCCAAGTGTATCAACCCAAGCATCACATGTGTGCAAGCATATACAATCATACAGAGTCATTACCATATTTAATACACACATATCCTGGAACTTACCTACTGGCTCTCATGTGAGTTTTTGGTGAGAACAGAAAGGACAGATGGAATACATCTGAATCCTGGTTTATCCAGTAGAGAGGGAAAAACCCAGTGAGCACCAAGTCTCCATCTCTGTGGACACTTGAAATCAGGTATGTTAAACGCCATGAAACTTTACTCCATGATGCATGTAAAGTTTTCAATAGTAGAAAGAGGAAAATGAGGAAGAACATGGTCAGCTCCACCAAAAGGGAGGAAAAGCTTTTTTATGTCTACATTGAGTAAATGGAGCTGGATCCTGTCTGTGGACTTAGCCTTCTACAATAAGAATTAATCTCTGTGTAAGGCTCCAAGAAGTCCTAAAATTATTAGATACCTTCACAAAGTGGAACACTTCCAAAGCAGTCTTGCTAGACAGCAGCACAGCTAAAGAGACAGTGATGGATCAGTAACATAGCCATAGAGGCCACATGTCACCCTTGGTGACACTGTGACCATAGCATTTTCACCTCCTTCTTTTCAGTGCTTTATGTCACCTCATTCAGGATTGCTGGGGATCTCCCAGGCCTGGGGCTATGCCCCTGCCACCCCACACCTTAGTGACATAACACTTAGAAACACATGTTTATGGCTCCTTATCTGAGCTTCATTATCTCATCATGGCCTACCAAGGATTTGCATACTATGTTCTGAGACAGTGGGTTGGGTCTTTTTGTGTCTGCAGGGCAACCACATGTGAGAGCATGTCCTGATGAATGTGACATACTTTGATAGACAGTTTTGAAATTGAGAAAGCATCTGCTGGTCAAATCCCATATGCTATCTTAAGAAAGTGCACAACTGAAGTTCAGCACCGATGCTCAATTGTGCAGCGCCCAGGATCCACCTGGGTGGAGGTGGTTTGGTTTAATCTCTCTCTGCTGCCTACGCTGTATTCTTGGAACAAATGGACCCCAGTATTTACAGCACAGTAAGATTCATGACACAGAAAACCAGCTGCCCTGCCACATCACAGAATTTCAGCAATTACTTCCAAGACTGATGTTCTGTGCTCTACCCACCGTTGAATTCTCACACCATTAAATTGTTTATTGATCCATTACTAAGAACATTACTTTTAATTGAGAAATTACCTCTTTTCTTTTCCTTTCTCTTTCTTTCCTTCTTTGTTTCTCTCTCTCTCTCTCTCTCTCTCTCTCTCTCTCTCTCTCTCTCTCTCTCTCTCTCTCTTCCTTCCTTCCTTCCTTCCTTTATTTCTATTGATACCAGTGATTGAATTCCTGACCTCGATCTTGCAGGCAAGTGCTGTGACAATGATCTCTATCCCTGGCTGCTTTCTTTTTCTTGTTTCACTACTCTTCAAATAAACTTTTCTGATACTTTCTGTCTGCTTATTTATAGTTTATTGTTGAGCAGTGGAAAATTGAATATACTCATAGAATTTAACTGGACATTTTGTGGTTTGCATATGCTATGAGATTGTTTTATCAAACTATATACATCATTTGTGGTGAAAAGAAACAAAATACAACATCATATTGTCCCTGTAGGGTGAATGATATACAATATAACTGTTAAAATTATTCCTCCTGTCTGAATGAAGCTTTATGTCCTTTTCCCAAATCTTCTTCAAAACTTCCATTTTCCGGTTTACTCCCTCTTTCTATAAATTTACCTTTTTAGCCTTGGCATGAGCGAGATCTACAGTGGTTTTCTTTCTCTGCCTCCCTCATTTCACCCAACATACACTGCACTTTTATCCATGTTATTGACACTGGCAGAATCATTTTCTTCTAAAGGCATGGTAATGTTTATGGTGAATATATTCACTTCCTTTTTGCATTCACTTGTGAGTTGATGCTCTGTTTCATTTTATATTTTGGCCATGTGAATACTCCTGCAAAGGAAAAAGCATTTCAAATATTTCTTGAACAGTCATTTAAATTCTGTGTGTATATACTTTAGTAGAATTATTAAATTAAATGATAGTTTTAGTCTAGATTTTTGAGAAGGCTCTAAACTGTTTAATTGTCTACTAATTTACATTAATATTAAAAAACAAAGTCTTTTTGAAGGACATGGATAGAATGGAACATAACGTGCTTAAATAAAATAAGCCAGTCTTGGCACGTTAAAAATGGCATGCTTATCTTCATGCTATAAACCTAAAATAAAATAAGTAAAAATAAATAAAATGCTGAGGAATGGGAAGAAAAGTAATAAATGGTAAACTTCTTGATAGAAAGGGGAATTTGGGGGAAAAGAAAAAGAGAGGTAATGAGTAACAAAATAACTAAATTACATTATACAAGTGCAGCAATCGACTATCACAAACTTCCTTTTTTCTAATAAATGCTGGAAATTTAATAAAACTAGATTAATATACAGTAACTTGTGATCACTTGTACAATGTATATTAGTACCATTGTCTTTTGTCAATTTTAATAAACTTTGGCTTCCAAACTCTGTTGTACTTAGAATCTCAAGGCACTGACATGATTTAACATTATTTAATCATACTTTGGGGGCTGAGGAGAGGCTGCCGCGCGCGTGCTGGCGGCGGTGGCAGCCAGCGGCAGCGGCGGAGGCAGCGGCAGCGACCCGAGCCCGGGAGGAGTGTGGGGAGCGAAGAAAGAGGCGGAGGGAGTGCAAGGCGCGGGGCGGCGAGAGGCGCGTTTCTAATTCTTAACTAGGAGCCCCGAGTTTGTAGATGGGGCTGCTCGTCGGCGCCTGCGGCTGAGGCAGACCGGCGGCGGCGGCGGCGGCGGCGGCGGCGGCGGCGGCGGCGGCGGCGGCAACGGAGGAGGAGGTGGGAGAGGAGAGGCGGCGCAAGGCGGCTGAGGTGCGAGCCGCCGCGCCTGGCCATCGGTGTGCGGAGGAGGAGCTGCGCGGATCCGGAGCCGCCTGCAGAGGCCCCTTCCTTTGTCTGGAGGAGGAGGGGTCCCGGGTTCCCGAGGCACCTCGGCCTGTGCCCAGCCGCGCCTGGCCATCGGTGTGCGGAGGAGGAGCGGGGTAGATCCGGAGTGCCCGCAGGAGGCCCTTCCTTTGTCTGGAGGTTTGTGGATATCTCTGCAAGCAGGGAGGGATCACAGGCTCCTGAGGCACTACGGTCTGTGGTGAGTACCCTAACCCGGCTGCGATCCAAGAGCTGTGGATCTACCAAGGGGCAGGTGGGCGCACAGTGTCCCTGAGGCCCAGCTGGTCTGGAACCGCGGAGTTCTGAACAAGCAGAGAAGGGCCATTGGTTCTGCAGGCCCAATGGCCTGGGATAGAGTGGTGCCAGAGTCTCAGTAGCTGCAAACATAGAAGGGGATTTTCAACAGATCCTGAGGAGGCTTTCAAATAACACTTGAAACACAGAAATATAGGAAAATGACAAAACGAAAGACCAAATTACAACCTCAAACCTCCAGCCCATCTCAGGAAACCCTAGGAGAAGTGTATTTAGAAGAAAATATATCCCATCCTCCTCATATATTAGACACAATAGCTACTGAAGTTGACAAGCAACTCCAGGAAGCTTTAAAGAAATTCAAACTCGAAATAATCTCCCAGATAAAAGAAGAAATGATAAAAGAAATGAAAGAGATTCTAAATATATCTAAAGAAAACACAGATAAAAAATTGGAGGAATTAAACAAAAAGATAGAATCCCTAGACGAGCAATATAAGAAACAAACAGAATACATAATGCAGATGCACAGAGATATACAGGAAATAAAAAACTCCACTGAAAGTTGTAAAAACCGCCTTAATGAAAGTGAAGATAGAATTTCAGACCTTGAAGACAGGATTGCAGCAAGTGAACAGGAAAGGAAAGATCTTTTAAAAATAACAAGGAATCAGGAAACAACAATTCAACAACTGCAAGATGATGCAAAGAAGAATAACATAAGAATGATAGGGATTAATGAAAAAGAAGGAGACAACATAAAGGATATCAAGAGGATATTTAGAGAAGCAATAGCTGAAAACTTCCCAAGCATGAGATCAGAAACTGACATCAGGATCAGTGAAGCATATAGAACTCCAAATAGTCATAACCAAAATAAAACTACACCCAGACATATAATAATCACCATCCCAGAAATCCAACACAAGAATAGATTATTAAAAGCTGTCAGAGAGAAAAGACAGATCACTTATAAAGGAAAACCTATCAGAATCACAGCAGACTTCTCATCACAAACAATAAAGTCAAGAAGAGCATGGAGTGAAGTATTCCAGATCCTAAAGCAAAATGATTTCCAACCTAGACTGATATATCCTGCAAAACTATCATTTAAAATAGATGATGAAATACGATACTTCCATGACAAAGAACAGCTGAAAAACTTCATGAACACCAAACCAACCCTGCAAAAAATATTGAAAGACAGTTTAGATACACAAAGGAAAAAACCACTAAGCAAAGCAAATAATTAAACAGAACAGAAAGATAAAGATGCAACAGCAGAGAGATAAGAATCCTACAATTAAACAACATTTAACAGTAATAACCATTAATGTAAATGGTCTCAATGCACCAATCAAAAGAAACAGACTAGCAGAATGGATCAAGAAACAAAATCCAACCATATGCTGTTTACAGGAAACCCATCTAACCCAGAAGGATACTCACAGACTGAAAGTCAAAGGATGGAAAACAATTCTTCATGCAGCAGGAATCCAAAAAAAGGCAGGAGTAGCCATTCTGTTTGCAGACAACGTGAACTTTAAACCAACAATGACCATAAAGGACAAAAAAGGTCACTACATACTCGTAAGGGGAAAACTCCAAGAGGAAGAGATAACTATCTTAAATATATACGCACCAAACTCCAGAGCGCCCAGTTATATAAAACAATTATTAACAGAAATGAAAACTCAAATTATCAGTAACACAATTGTAACGGGAGACCTTAATACGCCATTGACACCAAGGGACAGATCGACCAGACAGAAAATGAGTAAAGAAATAACAGAACTGAATCATACCTGTGAACAAATGGGTTTGATAGACATATACAGAATGTTCCACCCAACAACATCAGAATACACATTCTTCTCAGCAGTACATGGATCATTTTCTAAAATAGACCATATATTAGCTCATAGAACATATTTAAACAAGTGCAAAAGAGCTGAAATCATCCCTTGCATGTTATCGGATCACAGCGCTCTGAAATTAGAAATTAATGATAAAAGATACTGCAAAAATCCCACAAACACATGGAAACTGAATAACACACTCTTGAGTAATCAGTGGGTCACAGAAGAAATTAAAGAAGAAATCAAACAATACCTAAAAGAAAATGAAAATGCAGATACAACTTACCGGAATCTGTGGGATACAATGAAAGCCGTTCTGAGAGGAAAATTTATTGCACTGAGTTCCCACATCAGGAAAACAGAACGAATACAAATAAATAACTTGATGCTACACCTCAAACAGCTAGAAAAGGAAGAGCAAGTCAAGCCCAAAGCCAAAAGAAGAGAGGAAATTATAAAAATCAGAGCAGAAATCAATGCAATAGAGACTAAGAAAACAATCCAAAGGATCAACAAATCAAAGAGTTGGTTCTTTGAAAGAATAAATAAAATCGATAAGCCCCTAGCCAACCTTATTAAAAAAAGGGAAGAAAAAGCTCAAATTCATGCAATAAGAAATGAAAAAGGAGAAGTCACTACAGACCCAATAGAAATACAGAAGATCATCAACACCTATTTTGAAAACCTCTACTCTCAAAAGTTTGATAACACAGAAGAAATAGACAGTTTCTTAGAAGCATATGAAGTGCCAAAGCTAGATCAAGAGGATGTAAAACTGTTGAATAACCCAATCTCGGTTACTGAAATTGAAAATGTAATTAAGTCCTTACCCACCAAGAAGAGCCCAGGCCCAGATGGATTCACTGCAGAATTCTACAAGAAATACAAAGAAGACCTAATGCCGACACTCCTCAAACTATTCAATGAAATTGAAAGGGAAGCAATCCTTCCTAAGTCATTCCTGGAAGCAAATATCTCTCTAGTACCAAAACCTGAGAAAGACCCAACTAAAAAAGAGAACTATAGACCGATCTCCCTAATGAACACAGATGCAAAAATCCTCAATAAAATATTGGCAAATAGGATCCAGCAAATCATCAAGAAGATTATACACCATGACCAAGTGGGATTCATCCCAGGAATGCAAGGATGGTTCAATATACGCAAATCAATAAATGTAATTCACCATATCAATAAAGCCAAAAATAAGAATCACATGATCATTTCTATAGATGCAGAAAAAGCCTTCGATAAGGTCCAACATTTATTCATGATAAAAACTCTACAGAAAATTGGAATAGATGGTCTTTACCTCAATATAATAAAGGCCATTTATGACAAACCAACAGCCAGCATCATACTAAATGGCCAAAAATTGAAAGCCTTTACTTTAAAATCAGGCACAAGACAAGGATGTCCTTTATCACCACTCCTATTTAATATAGTACTGGAAGTACTAGCCAGAGCAATTAGGCAAGAAAGAGAAATAAAAGGGGTAAAGATAGGAAAAGAAGAAGTTAAGTTGTCATTGTTTGCAGATGACATGATACTCTACATAGAAGACCCCCTAAGCTCCATTGAAAGACTCTTAGATACAATAAATAAATTCAGTAATGTGGCTGGATACAAAATCAATACTCAGAAATCAATAGCATTCCTATACACAAACAACAAAACCACAGAGAGGGAAATAAGGGAAACTGGACTATTCACATTAGCAAGCAAAAAAATGAAATATTTAGGAATTACTCTTACGAAAGAAGTGAAAGACTTATACAGTGAAAACTATATTACACTGAAAAAGGAAATTGAAGATGATCTCAGAAAATGGAAAGACATCCCTTGCTCATGGATAGGAAGAACAAACATTGTGAAGATGGCCATTCTCCCAAAACTCTTATACAGATTCAATGCAATCCCAATAGAAATACCATCAACATACCTCATAGATCTAGAGAAATCACTCCTAAATTTCATCTGGAACCAGAAGAGACCTAGAATCGCAAAAGCAATTCTAAGCAGCAAAGACAAAGCAGGAGGCATCACAATCCCTGACTTGAAATTATACTACAAAGCAACAGTAGTAAAATCAACATGGTATTGGAATCAAAACAGAGCTGAAGATCAATGGAATAGATTAGAAGATACAACCACAACTACAAACACACTCAACCACCTTATCTTCGATAAAGGAGCCAAGCAGGTTCACTGGAAGAACGACAGTCTCTTTAATAAATGGTGCTGGAAAAACTGGCTCTCCATTTGCCAAAAACTAAAGCTAGACCCATGTCTATCACCATGTACTAAATTAAAATCTAAATGGGTCAAAGATCTGAATATTAAAACAGAAACGCTAAATCTATTGGAAGACAAATTGGGTAGAAACCTTGGAGACATAGGAGTAGGTAGAGAATTCATGAATAGGACTCAAACTGCACGGGAAATACTTCCCAGAATCAATAACTGGGACCACTTCTTATTAAAAAGTTTTTGCATGTCAAAAGAAATCTCCAGCATAGTGAAAAGAAAACCCACAAACTGGGAAAAGATTTTAGTGAACTCTCTCTCAGACAAGGGACTCTTGTCTAAAACATATAAAGAATTAAAAAAACTCAGACCTCCAAAATTCAAAGATCCAATCCAAAAATGGGCATCTGAGATGAATACGCAATTCTCAGATGAAGAAATGCAAATGGCAAATAAATACATGAAAAAATGCTCATCATCATTGGTCATTAGAGAAATGCAAATTAAAACCACACTGAGATACCATCTCACTCCTGAAAGAATGGCCAGGATCAAGAAAACCAACAACAACAAATGCTGGAGAGGCTGTGGGGAAAAAGGAACTCTCCTGCACTGTTGGTGGGAGTGTAGACTGGTACAGCCTTTGTGGAGATCTGTCTGGAGGTTTCTCAAAAAGTTGGGATTGGAAATCCCATTTATTCCAGCTATTCCACTTCTAGGCATATTCCCAGAAGAACTGAAAGCATCATACCACAGGGATATATGTGCACCTATGTTTATAGCAGCACAATTTGTAATCGCCAGATCTTGGAAACAACCCAAGTGTCCATCAACTGAGGAATGGATAAAAAACTAGTGGTATTTCTATACAATGGAGTATTATTCAGCTATAAAGAAGGATCGCATTGAGATATTTATCAATAAATGGGCGCAGCTTGAGACCATACTCATAAGTGAAATAAATCAATCTCGCATGTATGAATACCGAATAGTTTCCCTAATGTAAGTAATGATTCAAATATATAAAAATATGTGATAATCATGATTCCCCATTATGTGGCCTTGAAGCCTTATAAAATTTTCACTTATTAATTAGAAAGGCTTTACTCTGGGCTTTTTGATATGGAAATATTTGAAGCTATAGTATATGAAGTTTTATCCAAATATTTTAAGGAAAAAGACAGACACTATGGTAACTACTATTCTTTAAAAAAAATTATTTAGCTATTTCTTATGTTTATTTTAATTAAGGGAAAAACTTTAAAAATTAGGATATATAGTAGTAACTCTTTTTGATCTCCTATTAACTTGTTTTGAAGTCCTGTAATACTCCCAAGATCTTGTTTTGACTGATTAGACTCTGTTCCATTCTGTGCGATAGTAGCAAGTTTGAAGGTATAGGCAACTAATTTGAAGGCAATAAGATTCACAAAGATGCCCATTCTGGTTTGACTATTGTCTCCTTTGGAAGTCCTGTAATGTTCACAATGCATAAGTTTTATTGGTCTTGTTCTCCACTGTTTTGTCCGGCTTTATAATATCTAATGAGATGGACAATTCCTTTTAAGGAAACAAGAGACAATGTTGATAACCATTGTTGATGACCTTGTACTCTGTTCTACATCATGTGCTATGTCTATCCTTGGTTTGGACTTACAGCTTTGTTTTGCCATATTTGACTTTATTCTCTCCCCCCCAAGAGAGTAATGAGAACTGAGGAGTAATAAAATCCAAAATGTATAAATTTTGTTATAAAAAAGAGAGGGAGGGGAAAAAAAAAAGAGCTCTAACGGATATAACAACAAGTGTGTTTAGGGATGTTAAATAGCTGACTATATTAATGTTTTTGGATCATTGAACACAGCTGTTTGCAGTCTCTCCGTTTGAATGTCTACTTTGTATTCTTTGATACTGTGATTTGAGCAACTATTTCCAAGATGATATTATGTAATCTATTAACAGGTGATTTCTTACTGTTATGTTTTTTTTTTTGTAGTTATGTATTATGTGTAACCTTACACTGCTTTGTTCTGTTTTGTGTTTTTCTCTTTTTCCTCTTAAATAAAAAAAAAAATAATCATACTTTGGGCATTCTCCCACAATTTTTCAGATTTGTATAACAATCATTTTTTGCATGCTGGTTATGTTGTTCATTATTAGAGCACTGGATTATGAAGCCCAGAATTGCAATAATTTCAAATTGTGATTCATGGTGTTCTTTCAGTATTTCTACATTGGCATTATTTTATTGGTTTGTTTAATGTTTTTCTCAGGAGTTACTATTAGTGTTGAGCTAAGTTATTTTCTCATTGCATTTTGTGTTCTAGAACATAAGCTTATGTACAACCAAGTCTAATGGCCTGGTAAAAATCCCTCCAAGAATACAAGCTCTCTTAACTGTTACTGCATGGAAACATGCCTCTAAAGGCATGGAAGAAGCAGGAAAATCAGAAAATACCATGGGGATGTTGCTTGTGAAATAATATAGTGTTTTTGGAAACTGGGAGTCTTTGACAAATAGTCTCCCAAACAATAGAAAGCTAACACTTTTAATCTCAAGTTTGATAACTAGGACATAGAAACATGGCAGATGGTGGGGAAAGGGCTTGTGATCATTTCCTAATAAAAGTCAAATACCTATGTGTCTTATTAATCAGGAAATATGCCCATCATATTTCATCTGCTCATAATGTACAAAATCACAACCAGTGCTTCTGTCTTCCTCTTAGACCTCTCAATCAGTGTGTAGTCAGAGCTGTGTCCAGGATTCAAAAAAATTCCTCAAGAAGGAAGACCTGTCTGCTGCTTTAACTGCATTTTCTCCCCAGAGAGACACATTTCCCATCAGACATGTAGGAAATGTAGAACAACACTGTGATAAATGTTCCCTCTAACAACTTCTCTGTAATAGGAAGCTAGGGGTATTGCCAATAGGATCAGATTGGAGCACTGTTTCTCACTCATCTACTGATTCAGTATTGGGTCCTGACCTAGATCCCCAATTTCTCAAATGAATGTATACCGAAGGCTTAAATAAAATGAGAGAAGTTGTATGATTTTAGAGCAGGAGTGTCAAAATTATTCACTGAGTTTGAGACTCTGAGGGCTAAGATGGAAGAATTCTCTGGGCCTCCCATTTTTATGAAGCCAAAAACAAAGTGTGGGGAAACTGAGGAAAGTGCAGGAAATGAGCAGAACCTTGAAAGTCACTTCAAAGACTTCTCCAATTAGTAAATCATGCCAATGTAGGAAAACCATCTTTACTCCAAGATGATATTTATGGTAGGAGTGTGACTTCAGAAGTGAGATTTCAGCTGCAGTCTCTATTTACTTATTTAGTGCTGGAGCCAAGGTGTCCTCAGCTGTGGACTTATCTTGCCCTTCGAGGTATCTCTGGCCTTACAGGCCACTACATGCCTCAGCCATGACTAGTGATTCATAGAGGTTTACTTACTATGAATCAGCTTTCTTTGCCAGGCAAGGGGTCATGGCCTAGGGCAGACACAGATAAACATAGAAATTCAATTAGTTAATTTTAAATCCTGCTCAGAGCTTCATAGTGGTCTCCAACAATTCATTCCCTAAGTATGTCCATTTTATAGTCACAGTCACTAGGTATGTACTCTTCTCTGGCAGTTCTGATTCTACAATGCCCAACTGAGTCACTGACTCCCACTGTCATCTGTGTTTATATCCAATTCTGAGTGAGACAGAGTCAAACTGAAATCTTACAGCGTTTCTGGACAAACTGTATCTGTGACACAAAATGTGTAATTCTGAAAGCTTCTTGTGAATACGTTAAAGTCTTAAAACCAACACTTTTTTATAACAAATTTTAAGTACATAAATTTTTGCTTTTTGTTGATCTGTATTTGTGATACCTAAAAATAATACTAATTTTAGGTACTTAGTACTCATGTGAATGGATAAAGTGGAAAACTTTTTTTTAGAATTTTTGCATTACATGTTGTGCCATGTGATTAGTCCTGCACACAGTATTATGTATTCCTCCTTAATTGTCAGTTACATCAAACCATATATATATATATATGCAAGTGATAAACAGGAAACCACAGCACTGTAATGAGGCACAGAGTCATCAGGTATCCTAAATGTAGCTCCAAAACAGCCTTCAAGTTTATAGAATTACATATCAAAACAAAATGAGGCTCAAGGACTAATGAAAATATACTTCTCTTTCTCAATATTTGAAAAATAATCACTACATTAATTTGATGACTGAATTGATGTTTGCCGATAACCTGATGTTTCAAATGGCACTCTATTTGTCTGTATGTTTGTATTTTACAGTAAGATCTCATTAAGTTGCTGAGTTCTCCAGGCTGACAAAAAGCTTGTAAACTTCCTGTCTCAGTCTCATAGAGATCTAGGGTTAGAGGTGTGGGCACCAGACATGGACTTCACAGGAACAGTTAAGAGAATCCAATTTTCATTTTGTATTTTTTAATTTTTACTTTAAAGACAATAAATCCAAACCAAACATAATGGAATAAAGCCAATCTAAACAAGGCAATGCAAGTGATACAGGGTTTCAAATAAGTTAATAAGAAATCAGCAATGGCCATCACTTTCTTTTTGTTGTCTTCAAAATAGCTGCCCATACCATCAGACATGGGAAAGTCAATCAAAACAGAACAGAATAGAACCAATAAAAACAGGTGGAGCAAACATGGTGGATAGATAACAGCTGACTACAGAGGCTTCCTGAGATAGTCAACTTAGAATTTAACATAACACAATGTGGGGAGCCCTAACCAGAGGAAGAGTAATTCTCTCATCCCAAGAAGAAACTAAGGTGAGAAAAAAATCAACCAAACATACAGTAATTTCTGGCTGCACCACCGTGCCACCCTGAGTGCCTCTGGGTAGCCAGTGAGACAGGCCATCCCAGCACCACTGTGCTCTAGCTGCTGCCTTCAACTCTGTTGCCGTAGGTCTGCTGTAGGCTGGGGGAACAGAGTGACTTGGCACTCACCAGCTGCCCACTCCCCTGCCCCTGCCTCCACTGCTGCCACTGCTGCCACTTCTGCTGCCTCCACCACCTCCCCAGATCTGGGTTGCATCCCAGAGGGTGCAAGGAGGAGATGCGTTGCGGGATCCTGGTTGCGGAACCGGACCTGCTGGGACACATCACCACCTTTGCCCTCGCTGGTCGCCTGAGGATCTGAGCCTGTGGTACCAATGCTGAGTGGTCCCCTGCTGCCAGAGCACCCCAGAGGTCCTCGGGAAGGGGTGTGTGTCTTTGCTGCTGCTATGCCTGCTCGGCTGAAGCGCCACAGAGCTGCCACTGTGAACAGAGCCCAGAGAATCTGCTTCAGAAGACACCTCTATAGACAATAATAAAAAATACAGAACTTTCTGATTTGCTGCCATGCTCAGCCAGCTTCAGGGAATTGGATCTATCTGCCTGTGCCCTGAAATCTGGACTGGACAGCCTGGGTTGAGTGTCTCTGCACCATACCCAGCCCCTGAGAGGGAGCTCAAGATACCTCAGATAACAGCAAATTGGAGATGGCAGCAAAACCCCAGGCAGCACTTTTTGGAAAGACACTAAGCAATACAGGAAAGCCCAGAAACCCCCTGGAAATACCTGTCTTAAAGAAACTAGAAACATGACAAGAGACAGAAATAAAAAAAACAAACCTCCAGCTGCTGACCCGGAGAAAATAAGCCCAGGAGAGATAAATACAGAAAGGACTAATGCAAAAATCATGAAATATTAGATACAGCATCAGAAGACATAAAGAAATACCTTCATGACCTCATAGACAAATTTAAAACTGTACTTCTGATCCAAGTGAGGCAAGATATAAAAAGATTAACTAAGGAAATGATAAGCCCCTGCCAAGAGAATACAGATGGAAGAACTGAGGAACTCAGAAAAGAAAGAGAAACCTTTGATGAATAATATAAACAAAATCTAAGACACATGAAATAGATCCAAAGAGAATGCCAGGAAATTAACAACTCCATTGAAAGTTGGCAAAATGCCTTGACAGAAACTAAAGTTCATCTTTTAAAACTTGAAGTGGGATTTATGGTGTGTGATCATGAAATAAAAGAGCTCTTAAAAATATCAAGGAACCAGGAAGAAACATGTCAAAGGCTAGAAGATGACAAGCGCATTTATAACTTAAGAATAAAAAATGTGAGTGAAGAAGCAGGAGTAACTACAAATGAACTACAAAGAATATTCACAGATACAATTAAGGAAAGCTTCCAAAGCATAGGAAAAAGAAATGATATCTAGATAAAAAAAGGCCTACAGAACTCCCACCACCTATAACCAAAACAGATCTACACCCAGACTTGTAATAATCAAGACTCCAGAAATTTACCACAAGAACAGAGTATTAAAAGCAGCCAGAGAAAAGAAGCAGATAACCTACAAAGGACAAATAATCAAAATAATGACAGACTTATCAACACAAACTCTCAAATCGAGAAGAGCCTGGGGGATAATAGTCCAAGCCCTGAAAGAAAATAACCTCCAATCAAGACCAATGTAGCCAGAAATACTCTCTCTCATAATTAATGGAGAAATAAGATATTTCCAAGACAAGGAGGAACTGTGGGATTTCATGGACACCAACCCAATCCTACAAAAAATACTGAAGGGCATTCCAGAGAGAGAGAGAGAGAGAAAAAAAAATACCAGGATTCCAGCAACAGCGACAAAGAGGCCTCAATGAATGGGGCAGACAGTGGAATGAAGGAGTAAAGGGGACAAATAATAACAGAAGAATAAAATAGTAGAAATGAGGCAAAGACAGCAAGCTATAATCTTTAATATAGATAGCACTGATATACTGACAAAAAGAGAAACACAGGCAGAATAGATTAGGAGGCAGGATCCATTGAGATGCTTGGAATGGGACATACACTCAACCTGAAAGAGGGATAATAAACTGAGTCAAAGATGAGAAAACAATGCTGTATGTAACAGGAAACCATAGAGAAATAGGGACAACTCATCCCGCAGCCACAGATAGATTGGAAAGCTATGACACTTTTGGGCAGTGTAGAACTACACAGCTGGAAGGAAGGAAAACCTTGTGACTTTAGTAAGTAAGGGAGTACAGCTCAAGATCAAGCTGAGGGGTAAAAAGGTTTAGGAACACTCACATAGATATCAGCTTGGCCCCCAATCTAAAAACTGAAAGAGGTAGTGGAACCCAAAATATACAAAGCATCTTGAGAAAGGGAAAAGGGTGGAACTGTCTAAAAAAGGAAGGCAGGAGGACATTGTTAATAGTGTACCAGGTTTTAAAAGTCACAGTCGTCTTATCACTCTGTTTAGTTTGATTCTATTTTGTTTCAGTCTGTGTACTCATATTAGATTTGAGGGCACAGAAAGCTAACCCAAAAATAGCAGGTTATACCATGGTAACTATCCTTAATTTCCTATTTTCTTACACTGAAACCCTGTATTACTTAACATTGTCTTACTATGACTGATCTTATTCAAAACTGGTTTGTTAGACTGCTGCTTAGCCTCAACTGATTTTATTTGAATTTGGTATGCTTGATAGTATCAAGTCTAAGAGTAGAGGCAACTACTCTGAAGATGACAAGATGTAAAAGATATCCATTCTGGTTTTGATTATTAACTTCTTTCAAGTCCTACAATGTCTTAAAAGTTGTATTTTTATTAAAATACCTATGTAATGTTATGTTCATTTATATTATCCTGATGATGTAGATAATTCTGTTGAAAATAATAAGAGAAAGCATAGTAAATACTGTAGAGCACCTAATATTGTGGTCCTATATGTCTTTTTATTTCATGTTTCTCTAGGAATTTATTTTGTTGTCTTATTTTGATCTGTTTTTCCCTATAATACAGAAAGGATAGATAGATATGCAGAGATTCACACATGGGAAGAATTTCTAAACTATTTACAGGAACAGATTATGTAATATATGATGTAATGAACAGATACTCTGAAGAAGAAGAGATACTAAGAAACCTAATGCTAATTCTGTGGCATTATGATATAAAATCTAGCAATGCTATCATTCATTCTTCATAGTGATATTAGTCTAGTCTCTTATGTTCAATTTCATCATATTTAAAGATAAAGACAGCTACTATGAAGAGACTGAGAAAAATTATGGTAGTCATTATTGACTTCGCCAAAATCAGGTCTTGAAGACCTAAAAGGCCTTCATCATCCTGTAATGATCTGATTAGTTCTATAATGTTCAGTATATATTCAATGTGTGTGAAGATGGGGACAACTATTTGGAAGAAAACTAGGGACAATAAGATATACAGTGAAGATCTCCAGTGGACTTGCTTTGAAATCTTTGTTTCTTTGAATTGTTTCCTTATAAAGTGTTTTGTTCTGTTTTGTTATGTTTAATCATACCCTCTTTAAGATAAAAAACAAGTGTGTAGGACTGATAACCATATTACTAAGTTCTTATTCGATTATTGAGCAAAATTGTTTGCAGTGTCATTATTTGAGCAGCACTTTGTATACTTTAATTTTGTAAATCAAGCAACTATTTCTAAGATGATAGTATATAACTTATTGACTATTCTTACTGCTTATTTTTATGAAATTCTGTATTGTTTCTACCCTTTTCTTGTTTTTTCTTTCTCTTTAAATAAAAAAGAACCAATGAAAACAAAACAATCAATGTAATACAAGACTTCAAAACAAGATAATACTAAATCTAAAATAGTTAATATATCATCATAATACACCTTGTCGTTTCTGAAATAACTGCCCATATTATGAAACACAAAAATATAAAATATAACAAAATCCAACAAGACAAAATAGAATAAAACCAATCAAAACAATGAAAATGATACAGAAATTTAAAACAAAATATTTAATTAACAATAACTTCCACCTTCTGAAAGACATTCCCACATAGATGCTATCTTGCTTATTTTTATGCTTCAAATACATGATCATATTACTGGCTTTAGGCCTACAATTCAGTGAGACACTAAACACTACAGGCTTGAAGGTGTATTCTCCTTCAGTATCTATCATCTCAGCCTGTGTTTCTCTGAATGAGCTGATCACTCACAGATGTGTGTGTGTGTGGGGGGGTTGGTTCCTCTTCTCTCCCAGCCTGCACCCTGGGAGGGGCTGGCATTTGGATGTCCTACCAGCAGCCTATATATGGCACTGCCTCACAGGAAGTGGCTGAATTCTTGTTCTCCACCCTGCAGCCTTTGAATGGTGCCAACTAACCGGAAGAGCCTGGAATCTGTCCTCCCTGCAGCACGTGCATGGCAGCCACTAACAGGAAGTTTCATATTTTATTTAGTATGAATGCATTAAGTTAATGTTATCTTTTACAATAGCTTACATTTACCTTTATATAATAAAAGATTGATTTACTTACATTTGATGTTAAATTTATGATAAATAAGTATTAAATTCACCATTCAGAATTCTTTATGTTTTTTTTATATTAGAGGATAAAATCAAGGAAAATACAAAAGAATAGAATCAATGAAAATAAAGGATTATAAGTGATACAGGACTTCAAAATGTCATGACACCAACAATAGTTGGCATAATGCCTTTTGTTATCCTCAAAATAGCTGCAGACACTTTTGGACACAGGAAAACTTGAACAGAACAGAATAGAATAGAAACAATAGAGCTTAAACAGTAAATGCACTAAAGGACTTCAAAACAAGTCACTATTAAATCCAAAATGGCTACCATAAAATGTCTTGCTATGTTTCAGCAGTTGCTCAGTCATCATATTCAACACAATCAAACCAAACCAAAGAGAATAAAACCCAACCCAACAAAACAATGAAAATGAGATGGTTTCCCTGCCAGATCAATCCTCTCAAAAAATAATTCCTTTTTTAATTTGAAGGAAATAATACAAAACAATAAAATAGAACATAATGATGCAGTGTTACGATTTATGTCTGTAGCCCCCCAGACCTCCTGAGTTTGAATTGTTCTTTTGTTATTCATTCATTGTCTAGTGCTTGGATTGATGGTGTCAGTGCTCCACCCACAAAGGGGTGGAGTCAGGATGTGATGTAATGGCAGGAAGAAGGTGTGTCTTGCTATTTGCTGGTTCCTGCTTGCTGTTTTTCAGCTGCCATGAACTGCGGTCTAGCCATGCCCACCTGCCTGGGAGCCAACTGAGTGTGGACTGAAACCTCCAAAAACTGTAAGAAACAAGCCTTTCCTTTCCCAACTTGGGCTTCAGGTATTTTGTCTCAGCAACGAGTAAAAAGTAACTACCACATACAGTGAGAACAATATTTACTTATAAAAATTCAATATTGAGGTCTGGATCTCTCACCCACCCAGCAACCCCCCCCCTCCCACCAGCAGTGTGTAAAGGGTACTGACTCAAAGTGACAGACTTGGCTGTGGCTTTCACCTCTCCAACAGCAGCTGGCTTATAGTGCTTTGTTTTTGTTTTGTCTAGTTTTTACAGTATTATTACATGGAAATCTAATAGGTTCATTTTAAGCCTTTGAAAATAATCCTTCTGGGCAATATTAATATCCATGCAATATTCTTATTCCTTTCCCTTTCTTTAAAATTTTTTTATGATTATTCCAGTTTCCAAAGTAAGTTTTTTAAGTCTATTTCTGCACACATGCATTTTCCCCCTAAGTCTTATACTATCGGTTTATACTGGAAACCCTTTGGAAATTGTACATTTGTTTACTGTTTGACTGATGTGTATGTTTTTATTTATGAGTCCTCGAAATTTCCTTGGCTTTCTGAAGTGCTAACCTTATATTTTGGGACATTAATATCTGCTCTTACCTTCAGTTATTTTCTCACAGCTATTTTCTGCACATACATTTCATGAATTATAACACCCAGAGGAGGAATAATCAATTGTCATGCAAAGATGAACATTATCTTAGCCTCTATGTTATTGGAGATAATCCTGATCCAAGGTTCTCCAAGTCATACAACATTCAAAGCAGATTAAGTGCATCACTAGTATAGTTAATGACATTTTAACATGAGATGTGTGGGAATAAAATGAATAGTTTCCAGTGTGGTACAGCCAATAGTGCAGGGTAAGCTTCTATTTCTGTCCTTCACCCATATTACTTGAGCAATTTTATAAGCAAGATGAAAGTCTTAAAAGAAAGACATCTTTTGTATTTTCTTGAATTTTGTTTTTAATTATCTAATACAGTGTGTTTCCATGGTAAGCAATATGAAGTTCTGATTACATTGAGTTTAAAGGGATTCAGTAAAGCAAATTAACACATGTCCATTTTCTATTGTATTCCCCCACCTAAATGACTCTAAAAAGAGATTTTGTTATTTTTATCTTTAAAAAAACAATATTAAATGCTCACAAATGGGTAGTAATTAGTATCAATTGTTATCTACTTTCCAATGAAGATGTATTTTTTGCCATGAAGAAAAGTATGAAAATTTTTAAAATCAAAGATTTTATGACAACATAGGATGATTATTTGCTCAATTTCTCACATTTATATCAGATCATATTAGCATAATTTAAAAAATAATTTGCTCTATTCTGTTTTACTAAAGAATTTCCTAGTAGAGTAATTACCTATTCTAAAATTTTAATAACAGCAAATTTGTAAATATATTCTGGCCTCATTGTATATTGTGAATGGTTTTTCTTTAGAATGCTATTAGAACACTGCAAGCATATTTGTACAATTTCACCATCAGTACTTTTTAAGTTATACAACTACATTTTCATCTTTAATTAATAAATCTTTGTTTTCCAACATGAATATAATGATTTTAAATAATATGTGAATTTGCTTATGGGTTGCTTTTGTTTTGTTCATGTTTGCTTATTGATTGCTTATCTAAATTCCTTTTTTATTTTGAAGGAAATACTACAAAACAATAAAATGGAACATAATGATACAGTGAGAGCAGTATTGAATTATAAAAACAAGACAGAAGGAAATACCTCTAGTTGCTATAGTGCATATTCTACCCCCCTAAACAGATGCTGAGACTATAGACTTTTAAGCCTACAAAGTCAGCAAAACAATAAAAGCATTAAGTTGCTTTTGTACCTCAGTGCTACCATTTTAGACTGATCATCTCTATAGAGGCACAAAAAGCTTTTGTTAAAGTCCAGTACTCATTCACGTTAAGAACACGACTGCTGCCCTGTGAACTTATGAAATCTTGGTGTCATGAAGTGGTCAGGTCAAGAATAAAGAGCCTAGAACAAAGTCCCAGAAGGTGGTGGTGAGTGCGAGGTTACCTACATGGTGACCAGGAATAGGTTTCCCTCCTGCTCCTCCTTGTGGTACTTCAGAGCTGGCAGAGTCTCTAAAGTAACTGTTGCTTCCATACTGACAAAAGCCTGTGAGCTCCTGGGTATACCTGAATGTGGAGAGGGACCAATGGTTGTCAGTGGGAGCTGAGAATGCTATGAGGCTGCCAGTCCAAAGGAAATGTGATCTTTGCTTTGGTGGTGCAGAGTTGAGCCTCTTCATATTGAGTTTTTTGTTTGTTTGTTTGTTTTGTTTTCATGGTTGTCATTGTTGCAGTTCATAGATACTTTCTCCAGCAACTGACAAATATATTTCTTAGAAAATTACAAATATAGAAGTGGGCCCAGCCATGGACCCTGGCCCAGCCTGGTGGTCCTATCTCTTTTGCTTGGGGGACACACCGCAGCTTCCTGCTGGGAACAGTGAGTTGGGCCAAGATGCAGAACCCCGTCCCAGCCTGGTGGACCTCTCCCTCTTGCCTGGGTGCTGAACCGCGGAACCCCATCCCAGCCTGACAGACCTCTCTTTCTCACCTGAGGGACATGCTGCAGATTTCTGCTGGGAAGAGTGAGTTGGGCCAAGCCGTGGAACCCCATCCCAGCCTGGTGGACCTCTCTCTCTTGCCTGGGAGCCATGCTGCAGCTCCTGCCTGGAAGAGTGAGGTGGGTCAAGCAGTGGGACCCCATTCCAGCCTTGCCAACCACACTCTCTCAACTGGAGGGCACATGGCAGCTGTACCACCTGAAGGAGGGATCTGGGCTGAGCTACGGGAAACTGCTCTGACCTTACCTGCAACATTGTTTTGGCCTAAAGAGCTCCAGGACTACTTCCACAGCCTAGAGGAGGGAACAGCCCTGCTGAGGAGGGAAGCTTTGCTACCACAGAGGGGAGCAGTATAACTTGAGGAGGCTTTAGGTCTACTGGAGGGGAGGCTGGCAACCTTCTCTTAATTCAGGGGCTTTACTGCCCAAGAAGGGAGTTATACCACCAGAGGAGTCCCAGGAGTCCAGGACATAAGAGACAATTTCGAACAAGCCCAGGGGAAGCTTGAAACAACACTTGTAGCTCGAAAATATAGGAAAATGGCAAAATGAAAGTGTGCAATCTCAAACATCCAGCCAATCCCAAGAAAGCCTAGGAGCCATGTACATAGAAGAAAATACATGCCACCTACCTGAAATACCTGAAATACGAGTAACCAAAATAAAGAAGCAACTCTGGGAAGCCTTAAAGGAATTCAAACTAGAAATAATCTCTCAGGTAAAAGAACAAGTGATAAAAGAAATGAAGGAGATGCTGAACATATCTAAAGAAGACACAGTTAAAAAATTGGAGGAACTAAACAAAAAGATAGAATCCCTGGATGAAAAAATATAAGAAACAAACAATATATAAAGCAGATGCAAAGAGATATACCAGAAATCAAAAATTCCATTGAAAGTTGTAAAAATCTCCTCAATGAATGTGAAGGTAGAATTCTTTTTAGACCTCAAAGACAAGATTGCAGCCAGTTAACAGGACAGGAAAGATCTTTTAAAAATAACAAGAAATCAGGAAATAACAATTCAACACCTGCAAGATGATGCAAAGAGGAACAACATAAGGTTGACAGGGATAAATGAAAAAGAAGGGACAACATAAAGGATGTCAAGAGGATATTTAGAGAAGTAATAGCTGAAAATTTCCCAAACATGAGAGTGGAAACTGATATCAGTATCAGTGAAGGATACAGAACTCCAAATAGCCATAACCAAAATAAAACTACACCCAGATGTATAATAATCACAATCCCAGAAATCAAACATAAGAATAGAATATTAAGAGCTGTCAGGGAGAAATGACAGATCACTTATACAGGAAAATGTATCAGAATCACAGCAGACACCTCAGCACAAACAATAAAATCAAGAAGAGCATGGAGTGAAGTATTTCAGATCCCAAAGGAAAATGATTTCCAACCTAGACTGATGTAGCTGAAGAACTTCATGATCAACAAGCCAACCATACAAAGAATACTGAAAGACAGCCTAGGTACATTTAGGAAGAAAACCCTAAGCAAAGCAGACAATTAAACAGAACAGAAAGATAAAGATGTAACAGCAGAAAGATAACACATCAACAATAAACCACTATATAACAGTTATAATGATTAATTTAAATGGTCTCAGTGCACCAATAGAAAACAGTATTTCATGCAACATGAAAACAAAAAATATGGGGGTAGTTATTCTGTTTGCAGACAGTGGGAACTTCAAACCAATAATGATCACAAGAAATAAAGGAGGCCATTACATACAGGTTAGGGGAAAACTTCAAGAGGAAGAGATAACACACACACACACACACACACACACACACACACACACACATATATATATATATATATATACACCAAATTCGAGAGCACCCAGTTATATAAAACAAGTATTAATAGAACAGAAAAATCAAATTAGGAGACAATAACACACCATTGACACCAATGGACAGATAAACCAGACAGAAAATCAGCAAAGAAATAAAAGAAATGTATCACATGTCTACTCTCAAAGGTTGATAACACAGAGGAAATAGATTCCTAATAACAATAAGTCAGGAAATAACAATTCAGACACTGCAAGATGATGCAAACAAAACAACATAATATTGATAGGGATTAATGAAAAAGAAGAGGATGACATAAATGACGTCAAGAGGTTATTTAGAGAAGTAATAGTTGAAAATTTCCCAAACATGAGATTGGAAACTGACATCAGGTTCAGTGAAGCATATAGAAGTCCAAATAGTCATAACCAAAATAAAACTATACCCAGACATATAATAATCACCAACCCAGAAATCTAAGATAAGATTAGAATATTAAAAGCTGTCAGAGAGAAAAAAACAGATGACATATAAAGGAAAATCTATCGGAATCACTGCATACTTCTCAGCACAAACAATAAAGTCAAGAAGAGCATGGAGTGAAGTATTCCAGATCCTAAAGGAAAATGATTTTAAACCTAGAATGATGTACCTGGTAAAACTGTCCTTCAAAATGAGTGGAGAAATAAGATAGTTCCATGACAAAGAACAGCTGTAGAACTTCATGATCATAAGCCAACCCTTTAAAGAATATTGAAAGACAGTTTAGACACACTTAGGAAAAAAAACACTAAGCAAAACAGACAATTACACAGTACAGCAAGATGAAGGTGCAACAGCAGAAAGATAACATGTCAACAATAAACTGACATATAACAGTTATAACTATTAATGTAAATGGTCTCAATGCACCAATTAAAAGTAACAGACTGGCAGAATGGATCAAGAAACAAAATCCAACCATATGTTGTCTACAATAAACCCATCTAACCCAAAAAGGATATTCAAAGACTTAAAATCAAAGGGTGGAAAACAATACTTCATGCAACGGGAACCCAAAAAAAGCGGGATTAGCTATTTTGTTTGCAGATAATGTGAACTTCAAGCCAATAGTGAACAGAAGGCATAAAGAAGGTCACTACATACTGGTTAGGGGCAAATTCCAAGAGGAAGAGATAACTACCTCTTAAATATATATGCACCAAATTCCAGACCACCTAGTTATATAAAACAAATAATAACAGAAATGAAAAACCAAATTAGCCATAGCACAATTCTAACAGGAGATCTTAACACATCATTGACACCAATGGAAAGATCAACCAGACAGAAAATCAGCAAAGAAATAAAAGAACTGAATCACACCTGTGAACAAATGTACTTGATAGACATATACAGAGTATTCCACCCAACAACAACAGAATACACATTATTCTCAGCAGCACATAGGTAATTATCTAAAACAGACCACATATGATCTCACAGAATATATTTAAATAAATGTAAAAGGTTTGAAATTATCCGTTGCATGCTATCGGATCATAGCCCTATGAAATTAGAAATTAATGATAAAAGATACTGCAAAAATCCCACAAACACTTGGAAACTGAATAACACACTCTTGAATAAGCAGTGGGTCATGCAGGAAATTAAAGAGGAAATTAAAAAATACCCACAAACAAATGAAAACACAAATACAACTTACTGGAATCTGTGGAATGCAATGAAAACCGTCTCAGGGGAGAATTTATTGCACTGAGTTCCCACATCAGGAAAACCGAATGAATACAAATAAATAACCTGATGTTACACCTCAAACAACTAGAAAGAGAAGAACAAGTCAAGCCCAAAGCAAAAATAAGAGAAGAAATTATAAAAATCAGAGCAGAAATCAGTGCAATAGAAAATAAGAAAACAATTGAAAAAATCAATGAATCCAAGAGTTGGTTCTTTGAAAGAATAAATAAAATCGACAAGCTCCTAGCCAACCTTATTTTAAAAAAGGGAAAAAGAAGCTCAAATTCATGCAATAAGGAACGAAAAAGTCGAAATCACTACAGATCGTGTAGAAATACAGAAGATCATCAACACCTATTTTGAAAACCTCTACTCTTAAAGTTTTGATAACACAGAGGAAATAGATCCCTAGAAGTATGTGAAGTACCAAAGCTTGGTCATGAAGATGTAAAACTGCTGAATAACCCAATTTCTATTAATGAAATTGAAAGCATAATTAAATCTTTACCAACAAAGAAGAGCCCCGGCCCAGACAGATTCACTGCAGAATTCTACAAGAAATACAAAGAATTCCTAATGCCAACACTCTTCAAACTCTTCAATGAAATTGAAAGGGATAGGACTTCTGGGAGAATGTGGTGGATAGATGACAGTGGCTATGGAGGTTCTCTGAGTTAGCCAGCTTAGAATCCAGGAATTGTGCAGTGGGAGGAGTCCTAAGCATGGGGAGATACTCCCTGCCAACCTAGGAATGAACTAAGCTGAGAGAAACCAACTGGAAATGCAATCTCAGTGCTATAACTGGAACAGATAAAATCTCAGGTCTGAAGCTGGAACCGATGCCTCTGGAAGCCATGATTTGAATTTCCTGCTACCGCCGCTGCAGCTGCATTGACACAGCAGGGACAGAGAGGTGAAACCTCTGAGAGTGGGATTCAGTGAAGGGAGATGAGAGCAGGACTGGCAGGCAGCTCTGCATCGACCTGCAGTGAAGTGAGAGGTATGGGGACCCTTCCATAGACTGGAAGGCTCCAACAGAGGATATTCTGGGACTGGGCAGACTAGCCAGAACAAGATGCTGCAGTGACTTTAGTTGCATATTCCCCTCTCAAGCGGGATTGGTGGAGAGCACTTGGCCTCGATGGCTGCAGACTAATACCCAGTAGGCTAGCCCAAACCAGGTCCCAGTGCCTGGCAGTGCAACCTAGCAGTGAAGCCTTCAGTAGGTTGACCTGGAGGGGCGAGCCCAGCAGAGGCTGCCCATGTCTGTGTCTCTCTAGTACACTGCAGTGGGCAGGAAAACCTAGCTGGCACAATTCAAACAAACTATAACTGACTAAGAAAGAAACTGGGCCTCCTATATACACTTTTATGGAAGGAACAAAAAGTATGGGAAGAGGGAGCAACAAGAAAGAGCCCTCAGTCCCCAATCTTGAGAACACTGATCCAGGAAAGGTAAATGCAAAGGAAAATGAGGACAGAAAACATGCAATATCAGACATGGCACCAATAGACATAAAGCAATATCCCCAGAGCCTCATAGAGGAGTTCAAAAGTGAAGTATTTAATGAAGTAAAGCAAGATATAAGTACAATACTTATAGAAATGCTAAGCACCACCCAAGAAAAAACAGATTGTGGAATGGAAGAACAGAAAAAAAGGGGAGAATTGTTTGATGGAGAAAATAGAGAAAAAATAGAATATGTGAAGCAGGTTCAAAGAGATTACCAGGAAACCAAAAATTCTATTGAAAGCTCACATAACAGCTTGAAAGAAACTAAGGACAGATTATCTGAACTAGAGGACAGATTTGTAATGTGGGAGCATGAAATGAAAAACTTAAAAATAACAAGGAAACAAACAGCAATTATACAAAGGCTTGAAGATGATAAAAGGATCTATAACTTAAGAATTAAGAATGTAAAGAAGAAGTAGGAACACAAACAAATGAACTACAAATTCTATTCACAGAAATAATCCAGGAGAATTTCCCTAATTTAGCAAAAGATAAAGATACTCAGATGTATGAGGCATACAGGACCCCATCCACCTACAACCCAAACAGAACTACACACAGGCATATAATAATCAAAATTCCAGAAACCCAAAGTAAGAACAGAATATTAAAAACTGTCAGAGACAAGAAACATATCACTTACAAGGCAACACCCATCAGAATTACAGCAGACTTCTCGGCACAAACTGTCAAATCATGAAGAGTATGGGGGGAAATAATTCAATCTTTGAAAGATAATAACTTCTAGCCAAGATAGATATATCCTGCACAACTGTCCCTAGAAGTAGATGGAAAAACAAGGCGCTTCCAGGATAAAGAGGAACTAGGGGAATTTGCAACCACCAATTCAGCTCTACAGAGAATACTGCAGGACATTCTAAAAAAAGAAAAATACCAAGATTCCAGAAACAGTGCCAGAGAGGCTACAATGAATGGAGCAGAAAGCAAAATGAAGAAGACACACTGACAACTAATGACAGAAAAAGAGCTCAACAGAAATGAGGCAGAGAAGGTTGGATAGCAGGAACAGCTATTTTGGGGAAAACAAGACATCATAATAGCTAGTGCTGATTTAGTATCATCTTGTTTTGAAGTCCCATCAAGTTTTTGTTCTTCTGTCTCCATTGGTAATAACAAGTTGTATCTTATTTTATTTTATTACATGTGATAATATAAACGAAAACTTTTGTAGATGAGGAGATTATACAGAAAACATTGTTTATTTTCTGTTAGTTGATTCTAAATACCCTGTAATACTTCATTGTTTTGAATGGTTTTACATTGTTTTGACATGTTTGATGCTATCATATAAAAATTATACTCAAAGATTTCAAGGAAAGAGACACTGTGGTAACTACTTTTATGTTGGAATATCTTGTTGTGAAACACTATTTTTCCTAAATGGTTATGTTTTGACCTGTGCTGTTTTTTTGTTATGTCCTCTTTTATCTCAATCTCATTTTATTATTTACTTTTTTATTTTTATCTTTTTAATTAAGGGAAAATAAATTAAAAATAGCAGAATATATTATAGCAACCCACTTTGGTTTCCTATTAACTTGATTTGAAACCCTGTATTGCTCTCAGCATCTTGTTTTGACTGATTTTCCTCTATTCTGTTTTGCTTGATACTACAAAGTTCAAAAGTATAGGCAACAACTGTGAAGACAATAACATTCAGTATGATGCCCATTCTGGTTTGACTATTATCTTCTTTTGAAGTCCTGTAATGTCTCCAACGTTTTGGTTTTATTGGTTTTGTTCTTTACTGTTTTGCTCAATTTTATTATAACTGATGATATAGGCAATTATTTTTAAGATAGCAAGAGGCATTATGGTAACCATTGTTGATCACCTTGTATTTTGTTTTTACAGTATGTATTATGTCCAACTTTTTGATTTGACTGACTGTGTTTTGTTATGTCACATTTTGTTTTATTCTCTTCAAAAAAAATATAAGAACTGTGGGAGTAATAAAACCCAAAATGTATAATTGTCATTGTACAAAAGAGTGGAAAAGGAAGTGCTCTAAAGGATATAACTGCATGTATATTGAAGTGTGTAAGATAGATAACCATATTACTGAGTTTTGTTGGATCATTGAACAGAACTGTTTGCAGTCTCACTGTTTGAATGTCTGCTTTATATGCTTTAATTTTGTAACTTGAACAACAATTTTTAACATGACAATATGTAATCTATTACCTAGTGTTTTCCCACTGTTAATTTTTCCTGAAATTCTGTATAACTTGTATTCTCTTTATGTTTTTTTTCTCCTTAAATAAAAATTTTTAAAAAGTTCTTCAGCTGTTCTTTGCCATGGTATTATCTTATTTACCCATCAGTTTTGAAGGACAGATTTTCCGTGTATATCAATCTCAATTAGAATTCATTTTCCTTTAGCATCTGAAAGAATTTACTCCACACTCTTCTTGGCTTTATTGTTTGTGCTGAGAAGTCTGCTGTAATTCTGATAGGTTTTCCTTTATAAGTGATCTGTCTTTTCTCTCTGACAGCTTTCAATATTCTATTCTTATGTTGGATTTCTGGGATATTGATTATTATATGTCTGGGTGTAGTTTTATTTTGGTTATGACTATTAGGAGTTCTATATGCTTCTCTGATCCTGATTTTGGTTTCCTATCTCATGGTTGGGAAATTTTAAGCTATTACTTCTCTAACTATCCTCTTGACAACCTTTATGTTGTCCCGTTCTTTGTCATCAATCCCTATCAATCTTATGTTGTTTTTCTTTGTGTCTTCTTGCAGTTGTTGAATTTTTATTTCCTGATTGTTTGTTATTTTTAAAAGATCTTTCATGTTCAATAGCTGCAATCTTGTCTTTGAGGTCTGAAATTCTATCTTCACTTTCATTGAGGCATTTTTTTACAGCTTTCAATGTATTTTTTGATTTCCTGTATATCCCTTTTGCATCTTCTTTATGTATTCTGTTTGTTTCTTATATTGCTCATCCAAAGATTCTATCTTTTTGTTTAGTTCCTCCAATGTTTTAACTATGTCTTCTTTAGATATGTTCAGCATCTCCTTTTTTTTTTTCTTTTTTCACTTCTTCTTTTACCTGGGAGATTATTTCTAGTTTAAATTCCTGTAAAGCTTCCCAGAGTTGCTTCATTATTTCAGTTGGTATTATGCCCAATATTTCAGTTGTATGGCACATATTTTCTTCTATATACTTCCCTCCTAAGTTTTCTTGGTATGGACTGGACTTTTGAGATTGTAATTTGGCCTTTGTTTTGTCATTTTCCTATATTACCTGTTTCAAGTGTTTCAAGTGTTATTCCAAGGTCTCCCCAGGGTCTGTTACAAATGTTCTATGCCCTCAGCTCCTGGGATTTTGGCCACCCAGTTCTCTGGATTGAGAGTAGATCACTGGACATGGGCCACGCCAGCTCAAACCCAGCCTATGGAGCCAATGTCCTCTGCCTGCTTGCTTAGAACTCCAGAGTCCCCCAAGCATGGCCTGGAGTGGGGAGGCACTTGCAGGCCGACTCAAGACATGCTGCACTGGTCCAGTGCAACTGGAAGCAGCAAACTTCCCTGTTCTCTGTCTAGGGCTGAGCGAGGGTCCCAAACCTCCTGGACTCAGGGGAAAGTGCAGTGATGGGGGACTTACCCCAGCCTGCTCAGCCTCTGGTACTAATGGCACCTGCTTGCTTGCTTAGAACTCCAGAGTCCGCCAAGCAAGTCTGGGAGCAGGGAGGCTATTGCAGGCCCTCTCATGACCCACTGCATTGGTCCAGTTGCACCAGGAAGCTGCAAAAGTTCCCTTTCTGGGCCAAGCAAGGGTCCCAAACTAGCAGGATTTGGGGGAAAGTGCACAGGGCACTTACATCTGGCCACTCAATCTCTGGAACCAATGGTGCCCATTTGCTTGCTTAGAACTCCAGAGTCCGCCAAGCAAGTCTGGGAGCAGGGAGGCTATTGCAGGCCCTCTCATGACCCACTGCATTGGTCCAGTTGCACCAGGAAGCTGCAAAAGTTCCCTTTCTGGGCCAAGCAAGGGTCCCAAACTAGCAGGATTTGGGGGAAAGTGCACAGGGCACTTACATCCGGCCACTCAATCTCTGGAACCAATGGTGCCCATTTGCTTGCTTAGAATTCCAGAGCAATTTAGCTATTTGTAAACTTCTGTGTAAACATTAATGTGTATATGTCCCTGTGATGTGTTGCTTTTATTAGTTTTCTGAAGACATGAACAACTGTTGAGGTCTACCTTTTTCAGGAATTTTCACAGTCATCACACCAGTCTACAGTCCCACCAACAGAGGACAATGGTTGATTTTTCCCTCAGCCCATCCAACATTTACAATTGATTAATTTCTTTCTGGAGTGAGATAGAATCTCAGTGCTGCTTTAATTTGCATCTTGAATGACCAATCATGTTCAACAGTTTTTTATGCATTGATTTGGTGTTTATACTTCTTTGTCAGAAAAGTATGTATTCATTTCCAATGTCCATTTTTAGCTTTGATCTTTTAATTTGGAGGGCCTGATTTTACTGGGTTCTTTGCACATTCTAGATACTAGGTTTTAGTCTAGGGAACGGATGGAAAAACTATTTGTCTGTTTACTCTTTTGATGATTTCTTTTGCCTTTCAAAAGCCTTTTAGTATTAGAATATGCCCACTCTTATTTTTTGTGTATTTCATGTGTGGTTGGGTTTTTTATTTCATAAAGTCTTTGTCTACACCTACGTCTCCAAGAGTTTTACCTTTTCTCTCTTACAGGAGATTTAGTGTTCCTCTTTCATTATTTAGCTCTTTGACCCATTTAATTTTAGTTTAGTTAGTGGTGAGTGATATTGTTCTAGTTTGAGTCTTCAGTATATGAGAAGCCAGCATTTCCCTGACTATGTACTAAGGAAGACTTTTTTCAGTGATGATGTTTGAATCTTTTGTAAAAGACAAGTATATTAAGAGTGGTTTTTGCACCATCTAGTCTGTTTCATTGACCCTTGGATATGTTTTTTTTTTAATTTGTTATTGTTATGTTTCATTTTTTTCAAAATGCTAATTCTGTTTTTGTCACAACAGCTCTGCAGTATGATTTCAAGTCAGGGATTTTGATGTCCCTGCCTTACTTTGGTTGCCTAGGATTCTTTTGCTCTTCTAGGTCTCTTATGATTCCTAATCAATTTTAAAAATATTTTCTCTAATTCTGTGTAGTATGTTTTTGGTATTTTCGTCAGGATTGCTTTGAATCTGTATACCAATTTTGAAAGTATGTACATTTTCATTGCATTGGTTATTCCTACCCCAGAACAAGGAATGGGGATTCCGTTTTCTGATATCCTCTTTGAACTTGTTTTTCCAAGTATTATAATTTTAATGCAAATTCTTTTATTTTCTTAACTGCATTAATTCCTAAGTATTTCTTCTGTGGGAATTCTACTTTGAAAGGTGTTGTTTTTTTTAATTTCTCTGCGTTTGTTATTTGTGTACAGGAATACTATGAATTTGTACTCAGATATGTTGCTCAGTTTAGTTATTAAATCTAGGTGTGTTTGCATGGACAATTTGGTGTCATCTATATAGAGTACTGTATAATGCACAAATAATGATTTCTTCCTGCCTGTCCTTATTCCTTTTATATTTTGATATTGTCTAATTGCTCTGGCTAATATATTCAGAATTATACTGAGTTGGCGTGATGATAGTAGACATTCTTGTCTCATTCCTGATTCTAGAATGAAACTTTCACTTATTGTCCATGTATTATGATGTTGGTTGTTGGTTGGCATAGATGGCTTTTATCAGATTGAGATAAAGATCATCTATTCCAATTTTCTTTAGGATTTTTATCAGGAATGGGTATTGCACTTTGGGTCCTGTTGTCTGATAATATGCAATGAATAAGTTCAATTCCTTCACATTTACTTCAGTATGGGTTAGTGTGTTGTATGGGTTATTATGTGATTTATTTTGGATAATAACATGCACAGCTAAGAATATGTATTGTGATGTGGTGCAGAGGATGCTCTGTAGCTATCTACTAAATGAATTCCTTCACACATTTAGATCAGTTTCAATAATTATTTTTGATTCCTTTTCTATTTTTGTGTCCATTTTTGTCAGTGCAACACTGAGGTCTCCTGTTACAATGTGATTTTTCATGTCTGTTAGTAATTTTTACTATAGTTTTGTACAGCGATATTTGGTTCATTCATAAGTTCTTTTCATCTCACAGTGTTCCTTTAGCAAGTATATAGCGATCTTCTTTGTCTCTTTTGATCAGTAATGCCTTGAACTTCACTATCCGAGCATAAAATAGCTACTCATGCTTTTTTCTGAGTTCCTGTTGCATGAAGTATTGTTTTTTCATTCTTTGAGTTTTAGTCTACTGACTGCTTTTTGTGTTAAGTGTGTTTCTTGTGTGCAGCACATTTTTCCAATTTTTAGATTCATTCTGCTGCTTTTGAATGATAAATTGAGACTATTTACATTGATGGTTTTAAGTGATATGATTTGATATATCCTTGTTATATTATTTTTTCTATTGTCGGTTCCTTGTATTTTTTCCTGTCTTTAATTAATTGCCTTTCATGTAGCCTTTTTATATTTAATGTTTTGGAGTTGAGGTCTTCATTGTTTCTAAAATATTTTTCAGAATGTTTTGGTGATCATGAATTGCTTCAAATATTGTTTGTCATAGATGTATCTTATTTCTCCATCAATTTTTAAAGATAGTTTTGCAGGGTATATCAATCTGTGTTGGAGGTTGTTTTCTTTCTGAATCTGAGCTAATTCACTTCAAGCTTCTGACTTAAGGGTTTGTATTGAGAAGTCAGCTGCAATTCCTATGTTCTTCCTTTTTAAGTGGTTTGTTTTTCTCTAACATTTTTAAATGTTCTGAATCTTCAATGTTATGTACCTTTTGGATAGATTTTATTTGTTTTTGAATCATCAATGTTATGTGCCTTTTGGATAGATTATATTTGTTTATTTTTCATGTTTAGAGACAAGGTCTTTCTTTGCAGCATAAGCTGGTGTTAAACTCACTATGTAGCCCAGCCAGCCTTTGAAATCACAGTGATTCTCCTGCCTCAGCCTACAGAGTGATGGGATTACAGGTGTGCACCACCACTGGTGGCTTTGAGTAGAATCTTTTTGATAATGTTTAACTAGAGATATATGTGTCCTATTTATTTGCATGTCAAAATTTCATGTTTGGGATGTTTCCTGCCATTACTTCAGTGAATAGGGGATTTTATCCATTGTTTTTAAATTGACTTTTTTTCACTGGCTGTTTATGTTATTCTTTGCATAGTAGAGTAGCTGATGCATTAATGTTTCATAATTCCTTTCTATTTTAAACAAATTTATGATTTCATTTTCACAAATAAAGATTCTTTTGGATCTGATATTCTGCCCTCATGTTGGCTCATTCTGCTGTGTATCCTATCAATGAAAGTTTTAATCTTCTTGACATATATTTGAATCTGTTTCATGAATTTCTTGTATTGGGCATTCATTGTTTATATCATTTTATACTCTGTTTTTACGTATATCTTCATTGGAGTCACTAATCATACTCTTCATTATACCCATCATCTCTGAATTTATTTGATAAATTATGTATGATTTGCATTTTTTTCTAGAGCCTTATGCATCTGCTTTGTTACTTCCACTCATACCACTTTAGAAAGGGCAGGCAAGTAGGTTTTAAATTGTTCCACCTCACTGCCCTCTGGGCTGCTTTGGGGGAGCTGCAAATTTGGACTTACAAATGCCTTCTATGTTTTCTTATTTTCCAGTTTCTCATTTCAGTTTTGTTCCTGCATTGATGCTTGTAAACTGATTATGGTAGGTATCTTTATGGATAGTGTTGAGAAACCTTAGGAAATGACAGTTTCTCAGAGATGTCATCTAGTCATAGGTGAATTTTTGTGTCTTAATTCTGTAATGAGATCCTATGGCTTCAAATTATTGGAAATGAGAATTTTCTGCCTGGTTTAACCAACTAGCTCCTGGTTCTTTGGCACTGGCTTGTAGCATTGTTTGTGATCTTCAGGTATTCTAAGCCTTGGCATGAATAGAGCAAAAACTGATTAGTCCAGCCTTTTTGACTTGGCTGAAGTAGTACTGAAGTGAAATGTTGCAGGTTAGCTGAAAAAATACCATCTTGTACTTAGATATACTATGTCTCTGGGAGATTTCTTTTTTATTTATTATTTAAAGGAAAGAAGAAAAAAACAGTATAAGGTACAAGTAATACAGAATTATGACAAACACGGTAAGAAATCACTAGTTAATAGATTACATATTGTCATCTTAGAAATATTTGTTTAAGTTACAGGATTAAAGCATACAAAGTGGACATTCAAACAGTGAGATTGCAAACAGTTGTGCTCAGTGATCCAACAAAAACTCAGTAATATGGTCATATAACTTAACACACCTAAACACACTTGCAGTTTTATGCTTTAGAGCACTTTTTTCCATCTCTTTTTTCCAACAAAATTTACACATGTTGGGTTTTATTACTCCCATAGTTCTTATTACTTTTTTTGGAAGAGAATAAAACCAAATATGACAAAACAAAGCAGTCAGTCAAAACAAAGGATAGACATAGCACATGATGTAAGAACAAAATACAAGGTTATCAACAATGGTTACCATAATGCCTCTTGCTTCCTTAAAAAGAATTGCCTGTATCATTAGGTATAATAAAATTGAACAAAACAGTACAGAACAAGACCAATAAAGCCTAAACATTGGAAACATTACAGGACTTAAAAGAAGATAATAGTTAAACCAGAATGGGCATCATAGTGAATCTTATTGCCTTCAAAGTAGTTGCCTATACCCTCAAACTTGATACTATCAAACAGAATGAAACAGAGCTAATCAGTCAAAAAAAGATAGTGGTAGTAATACGGGGCTTCAAATCAAGTTAATAGGAAATCAAAAAGTTACTATAATATGTCCTGCTAATGTTTGGATTGTTTCCCTTAGTTAAAAAAATATTAAAATTTAAAAATAAATAAATAATTTTTTAATGACTAAGGAGGAGATTGAAATAAAAAAGGACATAACAACATACCAATACAGGTCAAACATGACAATTTCAGCAACTTAGTGCTTCACTGCTTCACCACCAAATAACCCGACTTCATATTAATTACCATAGTGTCTCTTTCCTTGAAATATTTGAATATGACTTCGTATACTATAGCATCAAACATATCAAGACAGTGTGAAACCATTCAAGTGGATGAAAGTATTACGGGGTATTTAGAACCAGCTAATGGAAAATGAACAAATGTTCCTATATTATCTCTGTCTATAAAATTTTTTGTTTGTACTATCACATGTAATAAAATCAAGTAAGACAAACATGGTAAAACCAATGGAGAGAGAAGAGCAACAGTTTGGTGGAACTTCAAAACAAGATCATACTAAATCAGCACTAGCTGTTATGATGTCTTGTTTTCTTCAAAATAGCTGTTCATTTCATCACGGGCAATAATATCAAGCAGCCCAGAATAAAGCCATTCCAATTAATGAGTGAAAACTTTATAAGGCTTCAAAGCCACATTATGGGGAATCATGATTACCACATTCCTTTATACATTTGAATCATTTCTTACACTAGGGAAACTATTCGATATTCATACATGTGAGTTTGATTTATTTCACTTATGAGTATGGTCTCAAGCTGTGCCCATTTATTTATAAATATCTCAATGTGATCCTTCTTTATAGCTGAGTAGAACTCCATTGTATAAAAATACCATAACTTTTTTATCCATTACTCAGTTGATGGACACTTGGGTTGTTTCCAAGATCTGACAATTACAAATTGTTCTGCTATAAACATAGGTGCACATATATCACTGTGGTATGATGCTTTATGTTCTTCTGGGAAAATGCCTAGAAGTGGAATGGCTGGAACAAATGGGACTTCCAATCCTAGCTTTTTGAGAAATCTCAAGACTGACTTCCACAATGGTGGTACCAGTCTACACTCCCACCAAGAGTGCAGGAGAGTTCCTTTTTCCCTACAGCCTCTCCAGCATTTGTTGTTGTTGGTTTTCTTGATCCTGGCCATTCTTTCAGGAGAGAGATGGAATCTCAGTGTGGTTTTAATTGTCATTTCTCTAATGGCTAATGATGAACATTTTTTATGTATTTATTTGCCATTTGTATTTCTTCATCTGAGTAGTGTGTATTCATCTCAGATGGCCATTTTTGGATGGGTTTTTGAATTTTGTGTGTCGGATTTTTAAAAATTCTTTATACGTTTTAGACAAGAGTCCCTTGTCTGAAAGAGAGTTCACTAAAATCTTTTCCCAGTTTATGGGTTTTCTTTTCACTATGATGGAGATTTCTTTTGATATGCAGAAACTTTTTAATAAGAAGTGGTCCCAGTTATTGATTCTGGGAAGTATTTCCCATGTGGTTTGAGTTCTGTTCATGAATTCTCTACCTACTCCTATGTCTTCAAGGTTTCTACCCAATATATCTTCCAATAGATTTAGTGTTTCTGTTTTAATATTCACATCTTTGATCCATTTAAATTCAAATATGCTCAAAGTTGTTTTAGAAATGAAGACTGTGAGCACAACAAAATACGTGTAATTATTACATTTTGGTAATCAATTCATTTATTTATCTTATAAATCCTTATACATTTTATTGCTGTATATAAAGAATGGCACAAGACTCATAGGATAAATGTCATATAAAACATATAAGACAATTATCCTACATTTTTGCTAAAGTTTCACTTCTGGATTAAGGTAACTTAATCTCCCTTTCCTTATTCCTCTTCATTAGCTGTCATTATGTTTTTACATGTTAAGTTTTTCATGACATCTGACCCTCAGGTGTCAGATGTACTTCACTTTACATTATGGGCTCCAGGTGCATCAGATTTCATACAAATAAGTCAAGTTTATCCTTCTTTATGACAGAGTAGTAGTCTATAGAACTCCTAGGCTTTATATATCCTCTTAACATAACTGATTTTGTCACTTTTTGCTTTCTCTGAAGGAGTTTGCATAAATCAGCATTAGCACAATGATTTAAGCATTGAAATTTCACAACTAGTACATTTTTTTCAGTTTTGACTTCTCATAGTATTTATTTTTATTGTATTTTATTAGTGCTTATTTATTTTATGAAATAAGTTTCATTGTAATATTTTCTGCATGTATATAATAATATCTTTTTCTCAGCTTAACCCTCCCTTACACCACTCCCATCTACTATTTTCTCCTTCTCTAGTAATGACTCCCTTCAACTTTATACAATCAGTGTCGATCCCACATATCAGGGAGTATTTGTGATACTTCTCAGCATGAGTCGGTTTATTTGATTTTACATGAGGATGTCCAGTTTTGTTATTGTCATGAAAATGTCATAATTACAATTTACTTTATGACTGAATGCATTGATGTATATGTATAATAAATATCTTTATTGACTTCCTATGGCCTCTTAGGCTGACTCAATATATTAGCTATTATGCATTTTGTACCATGAACATAAACATGACAGTATGTCAGTAGAATGCTGACCAATTCTTTCATGCATGTACTATGGATAATATAACTGGGAGAGTTACTTTTAATGCTTAATCCATATAAATATTTTAGGGATTTATTAAATTAAGAACCCAAATTTGTTAATAGCATTTGGTCAATTTGTTTTTTTTTTTTTCTTAAAAATCTTGGTATTTTCTGTATTTTGTGAATTTCAAATAAACATTTAAATAGATTGGTCTAGAACATTGAACTATATGCTATATATTCATAAGGAAAATTTACACACATCTGAAGAAATGGTGAAATTTTTAGTTATGATATTATTATTTTTTGAAATGTCTTTTCAACTTTTTCTAATGTATTCATTGTCGTCATTTTTTTTAAACCAGAATCAATCTTGGTTCTGTTGAACTCTTTATTTGTGTTTTAATTGCCTAAGCATTCATTTAATTTTCTTTCTTATCTGGCATTTTTTGTTTCAATTTTCCCTTTTTTACCTAGTTTGTAAAAATATTTCAAATGCAGAATTTGTTTTTCAATGACTGAATATTCATAGCAGCATACAATATGAAATAGGCACTTTTCACTAAAATAGTTTTTTGCTTCAAATTTAGTATTTGTTAAGTCTTTCAAGTACAGGTATGTGTTAATTTGTATTTTAAAATTTTTTATGAAAAAGTTTTTGAGAATAGTTATTAAAAAACCAGAATTATAAACAACTTAATAGAAATGTATCACAAACTCAAACTCCATAGAGAATACATATCCAAGTTAATACAAGTTACATCATCAGTCTTGATATACATCAATCCAAATTTGAAATCATACTAAGTAGGCTGCAAAATGAAATCACATGTCATCTGTTCAAGCAAATTAGAAAATATCTAGTATAAAGGTAAGTCTACCATGTCATGCTTTTTCACCATGTCAAATGTTTGCAAATTCATTCAAAATTCTTAAATTGTGTGATTCAGTAATTTTCTGTACACTGTCTCTATTCCTACTCTAATAGTATCTGTGTTTCAAAGACATAGAATTTCATTTTTATCCTTTTGAATAATGCACTAGTGGAAATTAGCTATTAATGTTATTCTTAAGCAAGAATTTATGGCATCTTAATTCTTCTTGGTATAATAATGAATGAGTCAGTTTCTCATCTCTGCTTCAAAACACCCAACAGACAGACCAAAGTGTGTGTGTGTGTGTTTGTGTGTGTGTGTGACTTGCATCCCCACAAATCCCTGTCGATGTCACTCCGGGCCGGCAGGAAGGACACACGACAAAGTCTGGCAGTGGACAACCTTTTCTTTTATTTTCCTTCTCCGTACAGCCTGCCCTGGGATCGCTCCCAGCCGAAGCCTCCTTTGGTCTGCTCCCCGCGGCTCCTTCTGGGCTTCTACTTCCGGGCTTCTTCTTCCCCCCCAGGGGTGGCACCAGTATATATACGGATACAGTGTCCAATCATGTTAAAGTAAGCAAGGCAAGCTGATTGGCTAACATCATCAGTTGCCAGGCAGACTATATTGTTGAGCGGGTTGCTTACGCGGTAAGCAGGAAACTAACGTGCTCGATGGGAGGGGTAATCTACCTCAGGCTTTACTCTTTACTACAGGCCTCACGTCCGCCAAGTGAGGCGACCGGGCTCGGGGCTGCGGCTCCCAACATCTCCCCCTTTTTTATTTTTTATGAATGTGCGCATCGTAGCCCTTCCTGGACTGGGTGCAGAGGCTTATGCCCTATGCGTAGGCCCACCGTAGGTCCTTGGCTTAGACCCTGGTCGGCCGTCCCATGGTCTGCCAAGGCCCTGAGGCCCTCGTCCTTTTTTTTAGGGCCAGGCACAAACTGGACGGAACCTGGATGCACACAAGCTTGCACTCATTTCCTCTCCGTAAAGAAATCCCCTCGGAGAGAAATTTAGACCTGGGCAGCATCTAACAGTCCAGCGGCTTACGTGCAGAATGGGGTAGGGCCTGGCTTAGGTTGAGTCGCACCGGGGGAGTACGCTCTTACCCGTCATTGACTCTCCTACCCAGCTATGTCATAATTTTTTAGAGGAGGAGTGTGGGAAGCTCACCACCCCTAGACTCGGTCGTAGGCTAGGCGAGCGAGCCATGCATATGCCTGAGGATCTTCTTGTCCATTTCGGGCTACCGCTATTTCTATTCATCTTGTTGGTTGGTCTGTGATGGATCTCCGGTAGGGCAGGTCTGATCTTCAGTCGAGGGCTTTGTCGCCCGTGTCAGTCTCTCCGGTACCCACAGTGGTTCTCGTCCCGATTCCTGTGGGAAAACACAAACCGCGCCTCGGTTCCAGCTGACCACTGGATCCGGGCCCATCCATTGTCCTGTCAGGACATCTTTCCACTTCACCCACCCTTTATGGTTGGGGGAAGGGTTGCAGTGCTCCACGGCTGGGGAGCAATTATCATTATTTAAATTTAAAAAATTGTGTGTGAATAGTGCCATGGATAATCGTGCCTTTGGGGCCAGGCCTTGGCCTACTCCCCGTTTTTGTTTTTGTAAAATTTCTTTGAGGCTTCTATGAGCCCTCTCAATGATTCCTTGACCTTGGGGATTGTATGGGATACCATGTTTTAATTGAACCTCCATCATTTTGCAGAACTCATTGAAGGCTTTGGTCCATTATCAGTTTTTAATATTTTTGGTTTGCCCCATGCGGCCCAAGCCGCCAGGCAATGATTGATCACATTAGACACTTTTTCACCTGTTTCTGCTGTTGCGAATATGACGTGAGAACAGGTGTCTGTGGAAACATGAACATATTTAAGAGTCCCAAACTCCTGTATATGTGTGATGTCCATCTGCCAAACATCACCAGGGATCAAACCTCGAGGGTTTACTCCCATCGGTATGGCAGGTTTGTATGTGGCACAGGAGTCACATAGTCGCACGATATCTCGTGCATCTGCTCTGGAAACATGGAAATGGTTTGCTAGTGTCCTGGCATTGACATGAAACTTATCATGGAAGGCACGGGCTCGCTCGATTGGTGTTAGTAAGGTAAAAATCCATAACGGGCGAGTGGCAGTATCAGCAGCCGCATTCCCCTGTGCCATGGGCCCCGGCAGGGATGTATGTGCTCTTATGTGGGTGGTGAAGACCTTATGGTGTCTGTTCTGAAGCAATGTCTGGATAGACAGGAACAGCCCAGCCACTGTGGAAGTGGATCTAATTAAACCGGCAGTCTCAAGCACTTGCATAGCATTGACCACATACCTAGAATCGGAGACAATATTAATGGCTTCTGAGAACCGTTCAAGAATCATTTTAATGATCTGCAGTTCCACCACCTGAGGCTGATCAGGTTCAAATTGTATGGTAACCGGGGGCTTGCCTAGGATCACATAGGCGCCTATCCCCGTCTTGGAGCCATCTGTGTATATTGTAGTTGCTGGGACTAATGGCTCAGAGGCAGTAACCTTTGGAAAAATTATAGGGTGCTGAGTGACAAATGACAAGATAGGGTCTTTAGGGTATTGATTGTTTATATCCCCATGGAAAACACATCTCAGAATGGCCCACGTATCTATGCAGGCAGCCAGGGTCTTGATCTGGCTGGCGGTATAGGGTACTCGGATGGCTTGTGGTCCAAAATGTTGGACAGCTCTATCATGCACTTCAAGGGCCAATGAAGCGACTGCCTCCGGGTAATGCTCTATGACTTTTGCAGGTGAGACCTTAGGGTGTATCCACAGTAATGGTCCTTTCTGCCAAATCACCGCTGTGGGCTGTAGACTAGTCTGTAGCAAACAGACATCAAAGGGTCGCCCTGGTTCAATTCTGTGTAAGGTAGCCCCACCTAAGGCTTTTTCCACTCTCTGTAAGGCAGCTCTTGCCTCAGGAGTGAGCCTCCTGTGGGAGGCTATATCTGGGTCTCCCTTTAGAAGGTCGAACAGGGGTTTGAGATCTGAATTTGGTATATGTAAATATGGCCTAATCCAATTAATGTCTCCCAATAGCTTTTGCATGTCATTTAGGGTCCTAACGCCATCCGTCCTAATGGTGACCTTCTGCGGAGAGACTAGCATAGGGGAGATTCTCGCACCTAAGTAGGTCACCATTTCTCCTCCCTGAATCTTGTCGGGGGCAACATGCAGATTGGCTTGTCTCAGGGCCTCGACCAACTGGCCGAGCATATTATTTAGCATGTCTGGGTCCCTGCCGCTGAGCAAAAGGTCGTCCATGTAATGCACACATCTTATCTTGGGAAAGGATTTCCGTAGGGGGGCCAGTAGGGAATCAAGGTAAATCTGACACATAGTGGGACTGTTGGCCATACCTTGGGGCAGCGTTATCCACTCGTATCTGAGATCAGGGCTTTCTTGGTTAATGGTGGGTAAAGTAAAGGCGAACCTATGGGTGTCCTCTGGATGCAGGGGGATTGAGAAGAAACAGTCTCTAAGATCTATAACATAAACTGGCCAGGACTGAGGGATGGCTGAGAGAGCTGGCAGTCCCCTCTGGACCGCCCCCAGGGACTGCATCTGCGCGTTGACCGCCCTTAGATCATGGAGCAGCCTCCACTTGCCAGACTTTTCCTTAATTATAAAAATGGGGGTGTTCCATGGGGAGGTTGACGGCTTAATGTGTCCTAATCTAAGTTGTGTACTGACTATTTCCGACAAGGCTAATAGCTTCTCCTTAGGCAGGGGCCACTGAGGTACCCAAACCGGATCATTTGACCTCCAGGTGATTTTGATCGAAGTGGGTAGGAGAGCTTCTTCAGCGGCCCCTAAGAAAAACCCAGCCCTTGCCTACCTTTTTTGTTCTCTACTGGTATTGGGGATGTCCGACCCTGTAGGGCATTGCCCAAGCCTTTGCCGGGGGTATATCCCTGGTTCCTGAGTATATCCTTAGCCTGGGGGGAGCAGTTTGACGTAAGCGTGACATCCATCTGAGTGAGGATGTCCCTTCCCCATAGAGACACTGGCAACTGCAACACAAATGGTTGGAAATGGCCCTGATGACCCTCCTCATCACACCAGAGCAGGGTTGAAGCACTAACCTGAGGAGCTGACACCATCCCCAGGCCCTGCAGCGTGTTATCTGCAGTGTTGGTGGGCCAGTTGGAGGGCCAATCCTTTTTGGAGATAATGGAACGGTCAGCTCCTGTATCTAGGAGCCCTGTTATATTCTTGCCATTGACCTTAAGTGAGAGCATGGGCCTTTTATCAAGTATTATATGGAGTCCCTCGAAGACTTCCCCTGAGGAACCGAAACCTTGACTTTCTCTAATTTTCTGCTTTGAGGGGAATCTCTTGTGGAGACTGGGGAGCAGCAAGAGCTGCGCTATCTTGTCTCCTTTATTGATTACCATAGTACCCACAAGAGATTGAACCATAATTTTAATGTGTCCTGTGTAGTCTGAGTCTATGACCCCCGGGACTACTATGAGACCCCGAAGGGCCGTGGAGGATCTCCCGATCACCAGACCCACGGAATTTTCGGGTAACGGTCCCTTAAAGGTGGTTTCAACCACTTGAACACCCATATCAGGCACTAATATAAGTCTGGAGGCGACACTGAGGTCCACACCTGCTGACCCAGGGGTGGCCCTTGTTGAAGGCTGCCATCCTGAGCTGTCCTGTCTCTGGGGCGGGGGCCCGCCTGTGAAGGGGGCCCCCTCTGGTCGTTTTTTGGCTCTCTAGCATCTCGTCCACAAATACGGTTGCCCTGAGCATCAAAGACCGACCTACACTCCTCAGCTTTGTGTGATCCCCTCTTGCATCGCCCACAAACATATGGTTCTTCATTCCTAGGGCGAGGCCTAGCATCTGCATTGTTTGGGCAATGACGTTTAATGTGTCCTGGCTCCCCGCAGGCAAAACACCCTTTAGCCTTACATTCCCCTTCTAACCCGCGAGGTCCCCTCTGCTGTACAGCCGCGGCCAGGAGAGCAGCCACTCCCGAGTTGGAGAGCGGCCCCCCTATCTCTCTGCATATCCTAATCCAGGCGTTGAGGTCCTTGTTCTTATGAGGAGCTATCGCTGCCTTGCACTCCTTTGTACATTGCTCAAAAATCAGCTGCCTTACCAGCGGTCGAGCCACTCCCGGATCAGAAAATATCTTATCGGCAGCATCTTGCATTCGGGCCACAAAGTCAACAAATGGCTCTGTGGTACCCTGAATTATTTTTGAAAGACACAAGGAGGCTGTTCCGGCACCACTTACCTGCTTCCAGGCGCGGAGCCCTATGGCATTGATTTGTTCATAGACAGCGCCGGGGAACTGAGTCTGATCATCAGCGTGCCGACCTTCTCCCATAAGCATTTCCTTGTTCCACCCCCGGTTTCCCCGATTGGCGTTTCTCTCAGCCTGCTCTGCAGAGAACTCTGCGTACCAGGCTCGCCAATCCAGGTAACTACCCGAGGGCAGACACGCCTTTGCCAGCTGAACCCAGTCCACGGGGGTGAGGGGCCCAGAAGACAGGTTCTCCAGCATGGCAATGGTGTAAGGCGCAGTCGGCCCAAAGGTTGTAACTGCATTTTTAAGTTCTCTAATCTGCTTTATCTCAAAAGGCTCCCATGCATTAAGTCCCTGGCCCATAGCTACTTGTACAGGAAATATCCCGTAGGGGCCACTATCTATCCCAGGTGGTGGATGTACCTCATGAGACAAACGTCCCCCCTGCCAAAGCCCCCTGTAAAAATACCGACCCGCCGGCGGCGGAGCATAAGACGGCGGCCATGATTGGGCGGAAAATGGGGGCCTGTGCATCACTTCCTGTTCTGGCGAAGGGGAAGGGAGCTCCCGGGCGGCCGCCCCGCGGCGAGGGATCGCCTCCGGGAACAGCCCCCAAGGTGGGGCGGAAGGCTTCGCCTCCCTCTCGCGCCGGGGAGCGCTCAGGAGCTCTCTACTCCTCCGCAGACCAAGTTGAGCGGAGCGCAATTCACGGCGCAACGCTGGGAAAGAACCCTGCGACTCCTTATCGAGCGACTTAGGCTCCTGACAGCTGGTCTCTTTGGCCTCCTTGCCATTCAACTTTCCCTCGTCCTCGGAGTCAGACGACTCCGAGGCTAGAGCCCCGTCCTTCTCCTTAGCATCTTTGTTCCCCTTAACGGGCCCCTCTCGGGAGCTCCCTGACTGGGCCTGCTCAAATACCCTGCGTACTTTTGTAAGCTCTTGAGAGCTTTCTCCACAACCACCCTCGCTCTTAGTGTTGCTACCTAGCATGTTTCCCATCTTTTAATATGTTACTCACTGCGTGAGGCCCAAGGAATCCGCCACTTACGCGTGAGCCTGAGGGGAGTCTAAAAGCCCTGTAGGTGCGCGCCACCCAGAGCCCAGGCTTATCCCCAACTCACCTGTCTCGCAGCTCTGTACTGGAGCGTTGTCCGCTGTCACGTCTCGGGGGTGATCAGTCCCCGTGCGGGCCTCCAAATGTCGATGTCGCTCCCGGCCGGCAGGAAGGACACACGACAAAGTCTGGCAGTGGACAACCTTTTCTTTTATTTTCCTTCTCCGTACAGCCTGCCCTGGGGTCGCTCCCAGCCGAAGCCTCCTTTGGTCCGCTCCCCGCGGCTCCTTCTGGGCTTCTACTTCCGGGCTTCTTCTTCCCCCCCAGGGGTGGCACCAGTATATATACGGATACAGTGTCCAATCATGTTAAAGTAAGCAAGGCAAGCTGATTGGCTAACATCATCAGTTGCCAGGCAGACTATATTGTTGAGCGGGTTGCTTACGCGGTAAGCAGGAAACTAACGTGCTCGATGGGAGGGGTAATCTACCTCAGGCTTTACTCTTTACTACAGGCCTCACGTCCGCCAAGTGAGGCGACCGGGCTCGGGGCTGCGGCTCCCAACAAATCCCCACAGAGGCATGAAAATTCCTCTAACATTCTCCTAAAAATATAGAGCCCATCACTTATTCAATCTCTTAGACTGAATGCATACCATCCAGCTCTGTGGCACAAACTATGATTCAGGGTGTATGCTATTTCCCCTGGTAATATGTAACTTCTGGTATATCAGAGATAACATGCCAATAACTGATGTCATACTGTACTCCAGGCATGTACCACACTAAAGATATATCTCTGTCTCAAGTCAAGCACAATAATTCTGAACACCTGCTTTCTGTCAAGATCAGTGCTAGATCCTGAAAAGTAAAAATATTCTGGATCTTCATCTCCAATATAATCAAAATGAGGTTTCAATAATGTGCATAGCTGTTGTTTAATAATTCTAAGTGGTAAGATTTATGGTGAAAATAGAACTCAGAGATGACAAGTTGGGAGAAGTGTTCTCATGAGAAAATACTTTAATGAGGTATAGAAAAGCAACTCAGAATAGCTTGGGAGTGTATTGTACACCTGTAATCCCAGCTACACAGTAATCTGAGACAGACTGGGGAAAAGTTTCAAGATTTGTCTCAAAATAACAACAAAAACATATGGACATATGGCGGAGGGTGAGAGAACCCTCTGCCATATAGCCCAAATCTCACCAATATCAAAAGGAAATCCAATTTAAAGAAAGAATCTATGAGTACATATAGAGAGAAGGACAGAGAATATACTGAATTGAAGAAATGAATTCTACCTGACAGAAGAAACAATGTTGCCATCATTGTCCTTGGGAATATTTTTTTTTCCATTTCTTGGATGGATAAGGTGAATAATATGAAATGAACATGGAGAATTTTTCCCTAAGACACACTCTTACCATTACCATTGATGATCTCATTCTCTGGGCAAGGAGTGCAATCAAACAGCAGGCAGCTTTTCCCTCCTGAAAGGTTTTCCTGAATCCATGATGACAATTCTCACTGCATACAAAGCGTGCCATCTGAGGAAAAAATATAGATTGCTGAGTTCTTTGAAATCTATCATTTAGTACTGGAAAGGAAAAAATACATACATAAGTAGTATTACATATTGTATGTATTACAGTATTACATATTGTATTGTGAGTGTTATTTTTAATAACAAAATTAGTAAACACAAAATATAATTAAACATGTTCTTTTCCAATTCATTGGAAAGCTAAGAATAAATGACAAAATTTATAAAATTGAAACAAATTTTTAGATGTCATAGTTTTTCGTATTACAAAAAATTTGGTGTACAAAATCTACAGCAATATTTTGGTTATTTGTTGTTACTGATGTGCTTTATAAAGAATTGAAAAATATCAGGCCCCCAAATTCAAATACCCAATCTAAAAATGGGCATCTGATATAAGCACATACTTCTCAGATGAAGAAATACAAGGGGCTCATAAATATATGAAGACATGTTCAACATCACTAGCCTTTCAAAAATGCAAATTAAGTCAACATTGAGATTTTATCTCACTACAGAAAGAATGAATGCCATCAAGAAATCAATCAATATAAAATATTGGCAAGCCTGTGAGGAAAAATGAACAGTTCCCTACTGCTGGTGGCAGTGGAGTACTGTTGGTGGTTGTAGACTGGTACAACCACTGTGGAAATCAGTGTGGAGATTCCTCAAAATCTATCATTGGAGGCTCCTTTCAAACCAGCTATTTCCCTTCTGTGCATTTTCCCAGAAGAACTGGAATCATCACATCACAGTGATATATGGTCACCCGTATTTACAGAAGCACAATTTGTAGTAACTAAATCTTGGAAACAACCCAAATCCTCATCAACCAAAGAATGGATAAAAAAGATATTTTTTTACCACACAGAATATTACTCAGCTTAAAGAAGGGTGAACTTGAGGTTTTTATGGATAGATGGATGCAACTTGAGGCCATATTCATAAGTCAAATAAATTAATGTGTTATGTGTAAATATCATATTGTCACCTAGTATAAAAAGCATTTAAAATGTAGTAAGATAGAAAATGTACAATAGATATTGTGAAAATGAAAGTGCAAAAAGCACTTAAAAGGAAAGAACAATTAGAATTGAAGGAGAAAAGGGAGAAAAGAAGGAAGAGGTATGTACATAGGTGTACATATAGGTGCATATATATATATATATATATATATATATATATATATACAAGATAGATAATAATACTATTAATCCTTGTAAGTTCAGAAGAACATTTTGTGTTTTCATTGTTTGATCATTTTTATATATATTATATATTAATAATGTATACTTTTATCTTAAATGTAGTTCAGATTATAAAATTTAGGCACAAAAACATGAAAATGACAGAAGACATGGATCAATTCACATATATATAATATGTGAATTGTCAAAACTGAATCAAGTGTTACAAGTACACTAAATAACTAAATATCAGTCAAAGAAATTGAAAACACAATTAAAAAACTTACCAATAAAGAAAAATAACTGGTCCTGATAGATTAATTGCTGAATTCTAAAAGAAATTAGACAAGACCTAATACAACTATTTCTCAATCTTTTTAATGATGTTGAAGGAAAACAATACTTCCAAAGTAATTCCTAAAAGCAAATACTATGCAGATATCAAAACCAGAGAAGGACCAAACTAAATAAAGGAAATTCATGCCAATCTGTTAATGAATATAGATATAAACATTCTGAATAAGATGTTGGCAATAGAATTCAGCAAATCATCAAGACTTTTGACCATGGTCAAGTAATTTCATCCAAGGGATTCAGGAATAGTTCAATATACACAAGTCAACAAATATAATTTACCATATCAACAGAACTAGTGGTAAAAATCACATGATCATATCAATGGATTATCCATTCATAATAAACACATCACAGAAAAGTTGAATAGAATGTCTTTACATCAATCTGGTAAAGGTCATCTATAACAAACCAACACCATGATGCTCACAATAGTCTGAAAGTAAAAGAAATCCAAAATACATCAACAGATGGCAGAGTACACAAAGAGTGGCATATACTCACAAGGGAATAATACTTAGCCATTAAAATTAAGAAACAAACATCTGTCAAAACATGGATGACTCTTGAAAACATGATAGACAAAGGAACCAAGATAAGCCCGCATCCTTTATGAGCGCCTATGTGATATGCAGAATAGAAAGATACATAGAAATTGGACTAAGTGTTTGCAAGGAGACTAAGTGGTGTAAGGAGGAAAGAAGGGAATAAGGATTAACTGAGGAATGGATTTGGAGTTTCTTTTAGAGGGAAGAAATGCTCTAAAATTAGATAGAGTGGATGGTTCCATAACACTGTGAATATACTAAATTGCTCTTTAAAATGAGCTTTAAGTTCTGTGGATTTTATGTCAGTAAACACTTAAGGCCATCTCAGGCACATTTAAGAAACTGCAAGATAGTACTGAGCTTATTGAGAAAGGTCAGGCTCCACCAGTTCTCCAGCATCACCTCCAGGTACAATGACCAGCAATTCCCACTCCACCTGGGTGAAGTCCATGCCTATAAACTGAAAAATTACCATGTCGTGAATCATTGCAAACATCATGGCTCCTGCAAAGGTACTTTAGTGTGGACAGGAAAGGACACAGGCTCACAGGGAACAGGAGGGCTCAGCACTCTTTTGTGGAGCTCTGGTTCAGAATTCAGTGCTAATCTGCTGTCTACTTGGCTGGATCTGAAGGTCCAGTGTGATGCTATGCAGTGATTCTCTCTCTACTCAGAGTGGGAGCTCCTGCAATCTAATCTCTATCAAGCTGCAGAGTTGAGCACAGACGGGAACAATGCAAAGATAGCAGAAATATTTAGTAAGTGAGTGATGATTGGACTAAGGAAGCTCAGATTCCCCTGCCACTTGTGTGTCAGGAACTCAGTAATGAACCTCTTCTTCTCTATGCATCCTTTCTGAGTGGAGGCTGGGAAGAGGGAAGACTGAGCTGTGGAGGAGGTAATGAATTGCAAGAACTCAGCATGCTTAGTTTTCTGACAGCCTGGAGGCCTTTCCACCCATCTGATTGTACAAAGCCCAATGAGTACATTTAAAAATCATGCACACAACAAGCACACTCACAGTGCACACATTCACCCCTCACATATACCTACAGCTTCCATGAGAATCCAGGTTGCCTCTCAACCCACACAGCAAAGAGGGCTCAAGGTTCTTGATGATTATAGATATGTCCTAGGTGAGGAAAATGATGTTCTGATGGCATTGTTGTTTTTATCAGGTTTGCAGAAGAATTAAGAATCATTCTCTCATACAGGTGACACAAAAAACCCGAAAACTCAAACTCCCATTTTACAGGAGTTTCCATCAGACCCAGGAGGTTTTATTCTTGGAATCTACTCCTGCTATGCCTTCTTTGCAATCCTTAGATGTGCTGTACCACAGTATGAACTGGGGTCCATAGGACCTGACTCCCATGGCTCCAGATTGCCAAGTTGATCATGCTGTCCTTAAACTTGTGATTCTTTTGCCTTGAATTCTGAGACTGAGTGTGGCCCAGATGCCTAGCCTGGAAATACAGGTTCATATGACCATGACCAGATTCCTTTATTTCTTTCAAAATAATAATAATAGTAATAATAATGATAATTACTCAGCTAATGTGTAAGAAAACCTCAGGGTTAGTCAGCACAGGAAGAATACAGGACTCACCCAACAGGACCCAGAGGAGGAATTCAGGTGACTGGCCCTCCTCTTCATTGTGGTATTCAATAATAAGACAAACATTAACCACAAAGTAGGAAGATAAGATACACACAAGTGACAGTTGTGACTATAAAGACCAAAAAACCAAATATTAGCCCAAAAGTTGAAAATGACAAAATGAAAAAGCAAAATGCAATGTCAAACATCTAGTCTATCAAAAGCAAGAAAAGGTGACAGTGAAATACCAGATTTTAGAAGTCATATACCAGAAACCTCTGAAAAGATAGCACATAAAATAAAGAAACAAGTTCATAAGGCTATAGAGGAAATCAAAATATAAATAATTTCTCACATAAAGGTAGAAATAACAACCTTAGTAAATGAGATGTTCAGCATACCTAGAGAAGAATTAGATAATAAAATTGATTGAAACCTTAAATGAACAATATAGAAAACAAGCAGAATCCATGAAACAAACTCAAGGAGATATCCAAAAAACAAAAATTCTATTGAAACCTGGCAAAACCATTTAAATGAAGCCGAGGATAGCATTTTGGACCTTGAGGACATGATGGCAGATAGTGATCATGAAAGGGTAGAACTATGAAAAACAACAAAGCAGCATGAAAAAACTATCCAGCAGCTTCAAGATGATGCCAAGAGAAATAATATAAGACTCATAGGCACCAATGAAGATGCAGAAGTCAACACAAAGGAGATTGTAAACTATTTACAGAATAGCAGAAAATTTCCCACACATAGGGAAAAAATCTGATACATAAATAAGTGAGGCATGGAATGCCAAGCAGTCACAATCAACATAAGATTACACTAAGGCATATAATAATTAAGTTCCCCAACATACAGCATAAAAACTGAATACTAAAAGCTGTTAGAGAAAAGAAGTATCTCAACTATCACTTTGAGGAATCAACAACTTGGATCTGATATTACTAAAAAGTTTTGACACTTCAAAGAATTCACCAACAAAGTGAAAGGAAAATGCACCGAATGGGGAAGAATTTTAGCACACAATCCCTCAAACAAAGAACTTATATCCAGAACATGTAAAGTGTTGAAAAATACCAAGCCCCCCAAATTCAAAGATCCTCTCCAAAAATGGACATCTGACATGAACACACTTTTTTCTAATGAAGATTCACAAATGGAAAAATAAATACATGATGAAATGCTCACCATCAATGGTCATTTGAGAAATGCAAATTAAAACAACACTGAGGTATCATCTCACCCCAGAAAAATGGTTGTCATCAAGAAATCAACTGATGAAAATGATGCAGAGGCTGTGAGGAAAAAGCAACACTTCACCACTGTTGGTGGGAATGTATACTAGTACAGCCACTGTGAAAATCAGCATGAAGAATCCCCAATAAACTAGGATTGGAAGTTCCATTCAATTCAGCTATTCTCCTACTGGATATTATCCCAGAAAAATTGAAAAGGTCATGTCACAATAATATATGTACACCCATGTTTACAGCAGCACAATTCATAATAGCTAAATCTTCTGTACATCCAAAATGCACATCAACTGCAGAGTGGATGAAAAAATTTGTATTTTTCTAAAATGGACTATTACTCAACTATAAAAAGGATGATCTTGAGCCCTTTGTAAATAAATGGAGGTAAATTGAGACTATCCTCATCAGTGAAATAAACAAGACTCACTGTCTGTGTAGTGAAAAAAATAATAAAAACTTAAAGAGTAATAAGATCCAAAATGTATAATAGATATTGTTAAAAATGAAAGGGATGGAAAGTGTTATAAAGTATATAACTGTATGTATAAGTGTTTAAGATAGATGATCATATCACTAAATTTTTATTGGATTATTGAACAGAATAGTTTGTACTGCCAATGTTTGAGTGCCTATCCAATTTTTATGATCTTATTTTGTAACTTGAATAACTTTCTATAATCATCATGTACTGTATCAACCAGCAATTTCTTAGTGTTAATATTTTTTAAATTCTGTATTATTCTACCTTTTTATATTTTGCTTCTTCTTTTCTTCTTTAAATAATAAAAACTAAAATAACAAATCTGACATTCACACTAGAGATAAAAGAGATACAAGAGCAGAAAACAAAATATGATTTAAGTAACTTAGCAAAGTGCAGATATGAGAATATGTATAATTAAAAATATGAAAATTAATTCAGGGATAACAACTTGAAAAGCATTCACTCATCTGTACTAGCACCGTGGTTTGTAATTTTAGGCAGTACAATTTGTTATGCTAGATGAAATGATTACACTAAAAATGAGATTGTATTTTAAGGTAAAAAATATTTTCGTTGAAACTTTTGGAATGAATAATGGAGGTGGTGTTTAAGTTTGAAATGTTAAAATAGATGGTAGAGACTAAATATGGTTGTTATATTTAGAAGTCTGTTTCCCCTAAACTTTCTCCTGTTCTTCAAACCTGTCAAAGGGTTATTCTTATTTCTTATGAGAATAACTTCACACTTAGGAACAAAGATGCAGCTCCGCACTTCTCTTGGTGTTTGTATTCATTTTTACTTATTTTATCTTGTGTTTATAGCTTGAGAGGAAGCATGCCATTTTTAACGTGTTGAGACTGGTTTATTTGATTTAAGCACATTTCATTCCGTTTTATCCATGGCCTTCAAATAAAATGACTTTGGTTTTGTAATATTAAGGTCAATGAATGTAAACTAGCAGACAATTCAATCGTTTAGAGGCTCCTCCAAAAGTCTAAACTACAAATATTTTTAATTTAGTAATCCCACTACTGAGTGTATGAGCAGAGAATACAAATCAATTTAAGGACATATTTGCTCTGTCATTTCCTTTGCAGAATTACTCAAGCAGCCAACACATGAAACGAAACAGAGCATCTACTCACAAGTGAGTGCAAAACAAAGTGCATATATTTCTAATAAAACACTAAAGTCTCTTTAGAAAAGACCAATTCTGTCATGTTCAGCAACATGGATAAAAGTAGTTTATGTTGGATGATGTAAGGGAGGCATGGAAAGAAAGACACTATAGATCTCTGTTACACCAAGGTTAAAAAGCCAAACACAGAGAGAGTAAACTGGGAAATAAAAGTATTTGGATAGATTTTGGAGAAAGGAAACAGCTTCATTCAGACAGGAGGAATAATTTAGCAGTTTTATTGTACATCGTTCTTCATATAGAGGATAACAAAACGTTGCATTTGTTTCTGTTCATCACAAACTGATATAAGATTTGTATGCTTTGATATAACAATTTCACAATATACAAACCACAAAATATCCAGTTGAACTGTATAAATATATTCAATTTTTCTTCTCAACAATAAACTATAAATAAGCAGACAGGAAAATATATCAGAAAAGTTTATAAGAAGAGTATTGAAACACAAGAATAAGAAAGCATCTAGGGATACAGCTCCGTGGCTCAGTGATTGCCTGGCAAGGGCAAGGTTGGGAGTTTGACTCCTGTTACCAATATACATAAATAAATTAATTAATTAAGAAAACAGGACCTAATTTCTGGATGACAAGTAAAGTTATTCTTAATTACGGTTCAGTAAACAATTAATTGGTGTTAGAATTCAAAGGGGGCAGAGTATAAACTATCAGGCTCAGCGATGACCACTGAAACTCTGTGATGTGTCAGGGAAGCTGGTTTTCTGTGTCAAGCAGCTTATTGTGCTGTAAATCCTGAGGTCCATTTCTTCCAGGAGTGCAATGCAGGCAGGATACAGAGACTAAACTAAATCACTTAAGGTGGATCTGGGGGGCTGTACAACTGGTCATCAGTGCTGAATTTCAGTTGTGTATTTTCTTCTTAAGATTTCATGTGGAATTTGGCCACTATATGTTTTCCCAATATCAAAACTACCTATCAAAGTATGTCACATTCCTCAGAACAGGCTCTTACAGGCTGCATACACAAAAACACCCAGGCATGTCTCAGGATACGGTGTGGAAATCTTGGTGGACCAAGATGAGATAATAAAGCCCAAGCAGGATTCATAAACATATTTTTAAGTGTTATTTCACCAAATTGTGGGGTGGCAGGTGCAGAGCCCAAGGCCTGGGAGATCCCCAGAGATCCTTCAGGAGGTGACATGAAGCACTGAAAAGAGAGAGCCAGCAATGATCTGATCATAATGTCACCAAGGGTGATATGTGGCCTCCATGGCTATGTTGCTGATCCATCACTGTCTGTTTAGCTGTGCTGCTGTCTAGCAAGCTGGTTTGACAAATGTTCCACTTTGTAAAGGCACCTAATGATTTTGGGACTTCTCAGTGCCTTTGATTCTCACTGCTGAAGGCTGATTCCACAGACAGGATCCAGCTCCATTTATTCAACTGAGACATAAAAAAATAAAAAAAAAACTTTTTCTCTACTTTTGGGGAGCTTAACATGTTCTTCATTTTCCTCTTTCTACTCTTGAAAACTTTACATGCATCACGGAGGGAAGCTTCATGGTGTTTAAAATACCTGCGTCCGAGTGTCCAGAGAGATGGAGACTTGGTGCTCGGTGGGTTTTTCCCCCTCTACTACATGAACCAGGATCCCGATGTATCCCGCCTGTCCTTTCTATTCATACCAAAAATTTATATAAGAGCCAGTAGGTAAGTTCCACGCTGTGTGTGTGTGTGTATTAAATATGGTTATGACTCTGTGTGATTGGACGTGCTTGCATTTGTGTAATGTTTGGGTTGGTACACCTTGAGAACTATTTTTTTTTAAATATAAAGACATGGCTGGAAGACATACTGATGATTTCTGAGATTATCTTGCTTCTTGATCTTTTGACCATGTTTCACTTTTCTTCTTCTCTCCTCTCCACGAAACATAGATGATAGAATTCCTCATTTTTTATGCACAAACCATCACATGCAAGCTCATTAGCAAGCATTATCAAGTACTTCAAATAAATGAAGTACCTGCTGCTTCATCATCCCCTTCTGAGACATCTCATGGAGTGGTAGCCTTAGGCATCTGACAAACTGAGCCCTAGTCTGACATTAATAATGAACCCAAGTGACTCACTCTATCTGTTCACTTTGGAAAGGGACATTTTAAAAGTATATCTCACAGTGAAGCCCACCACAGCTGAGATCCACAGCCAAAGCTGACCATGTCCTACAAAATGTCCATAATTGAATATTATCAGACTTGATGGTCTTCTTTCTGGTCTTAGATTAATTAGAAGAAAATGAAACGATCATTTAGGAGGGCTTATTGCTCTACTCCAGGAATCTCTTTGTTAATTCTTCCAGAAAGAAAAGCAGAAATTTATTAATTGGAGGCTTAGTCTACTGTATGGTATATAACTGTAATAACTAAATTGCTGAATTAATTTAAATAGGGATTCAATGGCAGGTTAGCATGTTCTCTGTACATGACTTGCTGGTGTAAATGTTGTGTACCTTAAAAGTGTTGCACATATCAGTATGTTCATGTCATAAGAAAGTCAAGCTGAATGCAGTTTGGTTCCATGCCTGTCTCTATCCTTAGCAGTTTCTCTCAACATCCTTTAATAATTATCATTTCAGTAATAAGCATGCACTAGATATAAATGGTACTTGTCTACAACTTGTGGAGTAAAATTCTAGTTTTCTGCCATTGTAAGGACAGTTGTCTGTCATTTTCCCCCCTATTGTTAATTTTAATTTTGAATTTGTTTTCCTTTTTTCTATTTCTATGTATTTACCAAAAGCATAAAATGGACTATTTTCTGTCCATTATTTCATCCATGTGAAATCTAAGGTTAGATGACTTCAACTGATTCTTCTCATGTTCCGCAGTTAGGAATGTAGGAATTCATGATAGAGAAGAGAAAATCTTAATCACAGATAACTTTCAGGGAACCTGTGTCCCCATGAGGTCATGGGGCAAGATTAAGGCTATCACTGCATTTTACAAAAATGGAAGCTCCATTTTGCTCTCCACATTGTGATATACACTCAGAGATATTCTGAACAATCTTTTTATTTTTTTCAAAAAGCCAATCAAATTTATCATAGTTATAAAACAGGAAAAATGTTTATTTCTGTATTTGTGCAAGTCCTGATATGAGCATAGACTCTCCACTTTATTCTGTAAATGGTGTCATAATAAGATGGACTCTAGCTCAGTCATAATTTCCTGTGATTAATGAACATTTCTGTTATATTTTGCAGGTATATTATGTGTTACTTTTCCTAAGTATGCCAACACAAATTTAAGCAATGTTGGATATTTCAGGTGTAATTAACTTTCTGTACTTCTGATACCTAAATGTCCAATATTTTTAAATAAACTCTGCACATTTCATTGATCAATGTAAGTGAAATAAAATCACTGGGCAAAAATATATGTTCACTGACAAAGCTGATGATATTTCCTACTAAACACTCATAGGAAGCCAGCATATTTTTCACTACCACCTACTCATCCATAGCTTGTCCCCTTTCCTCCTTCAGTTCCTGGATGGTACTAGTCTAATTTGCGATGCTATTGATTGGTCTATTCAAAAGATATCCTATGAATGAGTGCATATGATTTCTGATATTTTCTGTCTGGATTATTTCATGTTGTGTAATTTGTTCAAGTTTCACTCTTATATCAGTTACTCTTGTGACCAATAACCTTACAGTGTCCTAATATATTTGTCTTTTGGGGCATCAACTCTGTTTGTACAAAATAAGAAAATACTATGTTCTACCATTTTCTGGTTACAATTAGCGGAACTGATACAATTTCTACTTGAACAGATGGTTTTGGAAGAACTACCAGTATGTTCTGGCTTTCTACTTTGCCATCAAGGAGATCAACAAGGACTCCCAGCTGCTCCCCAATGTGACCTTAGGTTTCCATGTCTACAATGCCATTACCAGTGACTGCTTTGCCTTGTGGAGCACTCTGCACTGGCTTTGTGGAACAGAGATTCCCCTCCCTAACTACAACTGCCAGACATACAGAAAATTTGCTGCTGTCATTGCAGGAACCTCAGCAGCATTTTCAGCTGAGACTGGAACAATTTTGGAACTCTACAAATTCCCCCAGGCAAGTGGACCATGAATTTCGGCAATAATTTTTCCAGTATATCCAATAGTACCTCTGGTAAAAGGGAAATATGGAGACTAAGCATAGACACCCCGTAAAATGTTAAGTGATAAAGGAATATCTTTGTGTTTACAGATAATCAAGATTATAAAGAGAGAGAGAGAGAGAGAGAGAGAGAGAGAGAGAGAGAGAGAGAGAGAGAGAGAGGAGTTGTGGTTACTATGGGCCTCAATCCATATTTTTGTCTAGCTCCAGAGCACTGACTTCTCATTTTCCTTTACACTGACTGCCGGCAGCTCACAGTCGGTGTTGTGATGCATGTCCATCACAGAATATGACAGTCTCAGGAGCCTCTAGAGGTCCGTAACTGTCCCATGTGGGGCTAGAAATGCAGGACATGTGACTTCTTTGAGAAAACACTATGAGCTTAAGTTTTAGAGAGCCCAATATATAGCTAAATCCCTTACAACTCTATTAAGATTCAGATATTCACTTTTCTAAGTCCTACCTTAAATCCACCTAATTGGAAAACTCACACAGAAATTTCTGCTTCCTATAGTCAGTGTTTTGTGTTGTTTTCAGAAGAAGTTTACAGCACAAACATCAGTTATGTGGCATAACTGAAAAACAGGAGCATTGCATTGGAAAAAGCCTAGGAATACTGTTTATGCAGTTATCCAGTGTTTATGTTACTTAAAACAAGCTAGGTTTTAGTGCTATAATAATGTGAAAACATTCAGAGATTAGCACATTGAAGATTTGTTTTTTTATCAGAAATTCCACCCACTATAGGTTGCTTCCAGGTGACTCTACAGCTGAAGGCAGAAGGGAGAGCAGTAGGCAGATACCCTATCGTACTGCTATAGCCAAAGTTTATTCCATCTTGAATCATGTGCCAAATGTGAAAAGTACATGTGTATCTTAACAATTATTTCATAAAATAAGACATACACGTGACAATTCCTAAATGCTGTGCACCAGTAAGCACAGCACTCTGTTCAGAATTTGAGGATTGGGTAATCTCTACACGGCACTTACTCCTTACCAAGACTCAGTAGCTCCATCTTGGAGAGGACACTCAAAGTTTGCAAACACCAATCTCAGTAAGCTCCAGAGTAATGATATTTTTTGTTGTTGTTGTTTTTCCAGGTCACATATGGACCTTTTGACCCCATTCTCAGTGACAGACACCAATATCCATCAATCTATCAGATGGCCCCCAAGGACAGCACTCTGGTGCATGCAATGATCTCATTATTGCTGCATTTTGGCTGGACATGGGTGGCCATCTTTGTATCTGATGATGTGAAAGGTGAGAAGTTCCTGGGGGACCTGAAAGCAGAGATGCTAAAGAAAGGTATCTGTGTGGCCTTGACAGAAAAGCTCCCTGCCACTAAGATAATGTATGCTTCAAGTGACATCACTTTCATGAGCAAGATTAGAGTTTCATCTGCCAATGTGCATATCCTGTATGGGGAAGTCAGTAGCCTCATCACTGTGGACATTGCAGCAGAATTCTTTTTGACTACAGGAAAAGTATGGATCATGACTGCAAAGTGGGACATTGTTGTGTATGAGGCGAACCACATGCTACATTCCTTTCATGGGAGCTTCTCATTTTCTCCTCATAAGGGGGAAGTTCCTGGTTTCAGACACTTCCTCCAAACAACCACCCCTTCCCAATACCCTGAAGACTTTTATTTCAGCAAATTATGGCTCAACTTTTTTGATTGCTCACTTCCTGGTTCACAATGTGGGCGAATTGGCGTTTGCCCACCGAATACATCCTTAGAGTTTATGCCTGGAAACACTAACCTCATGACATTGTCTGACTCCAGCTATTTCATCTACAATGCTGTATATGCATTGGCCCATGTGCTGCATAAAATGCTTTTGGAGAAAGCAGAATTTGCTTCTTCTGAAGATGCAGAGCAGCCTGGTCTTCTTCCTTGGCAGGTAAACCTACTTCAGAAGAACAGGTACTGATGACCTGATGGTGTCTGAAGTTATTTTAATGTGATATACCATAAGCAGGTTTTCATCCCTAGGTCAGCAGTGTTAGGCAATGGATTAGTGGCCTGGACATGTATATATCTGTAATTATCACCTGCAGTGGTAGACCTTTGTGGCTGAGTGTTGAGATCCCAAACTACTTAATTATATATTACACCATAACTTTCCAAAGTAGTATAAAGTGATGCTAAGTACCTAAATAGGAATCATGACAAAAATACATGTTGAATAACTGGTCGGATCTATAACACTCCTTGAAATAAATCCAAACCAGAAAAACATGGTCACAATAATTGTATCTATTTCATTCAGATTGTTGTATATTTTGTAGCCAAAATCCTCTTTTTTTTGCAATTTGAATGAAAATGAAAAGACCTCTACAAAATATTATAAAACAATGCTGGTAAATGTATTGCTCATCAACATTGCTAGTCTTTATATTTAGACAGGGACTTTGGATTCATTTTTACATGTGATGCTATGAAATATATATATATATATATATATTGCATTCTGCTATCAGTCAAACACAAGTATGTTTAAATTTAACCTCAAAGTAATTGAATCCCAGCATGGGGTATATTTATGAAGTCTTCCCCTTATATGTATAGGCAAGCACATTAATCAGAATTTGAATCATTAAGATAAAAGTAATACAGAAACAAAGATACATAATATTCATATCAGTACCAATAATAATAATTGTGTACAACACTGAACTTAAATCCTTGATTCTAAGAAAAATTGATGTTTGGCATGGTGTATCCTGAAGGACAATGGTGGATCATTTAGAGTATTTGTGTTCATATATTGAAGAGCTTAAATAAGACTTGTTAAAAGAATCAGAGGTGAATTATTTTCCACAATACAATGTCACAGACCATATACATAGCACCAAAATAAACGCAGATGTTTCAGGGTACTCTCACTTTATGAAAAAAATCATCTCAAACAAAAGAAAAAATAATTGATGTTGTGCATTTTCTTAAGTTTTATGCAGGTATAAGTCAGATATGAAAAGTGCACAGAGTCGGTGAGTATATTTTCACAAGCATGGGCATTTCTGCATATTCATGGTGCTATTGGTAGAATGCATTAAACCAGTGAATCCATGATTAGTCCTTATCAGTGTTTGAGCATTAACATCGAATTGGTCTAAAATCAAACTATGAGTCTGGGTTGGAAAAGAGATGATTTAACTGCCACTCTGGAGGCAATCTTCTAGAATCTTTGCAATGCTGTTTCTTTCCTCCTCCAATCATGCATGAGGATCAGGGATCCCACTTAGACCCATGGGACAATGACCACCCAAGCAGAAAAGACTGTCAACAATCACACATGAGCACTTAGTTCTGAAAAGACTGTTTAACATACATTTAATCTGTATGCACTCCTCATTCCCTGTCTGATGCCTCTCTTGCAGCTTCATCCCCACCTGAAGAAAATCGAATTTACAAACAGTGCTGGATACTCCATATCCTTGGATGAGGAAAGACAACATGTGGCACAGTATGACATCCAGAACACACTGAATTTTCCAGGTGGCCTTAGCGTGCTGGCTAAAGTAGGGGAGTTTTTCTTTAAGAGACCACATGGCCAAAACTTGGTGATCAATGATGAGTTGATAGAATGGCCTGTTGGTTTCACAGAGGTATGAATCCAATTTCAGTATAAGACACACAGAGACATACTTGGAAACAGTTACAGAATCAGACTGTAATGCCTTTTACTAAGCACTAATGTCACCTTCACATCTTGTCTCTGTACAACATCTTCTGAGCTAACTTCTGGAGAAACAGCAAGTTTGTAGAAGATACTATATTTTAGTTTGGATGTATTTATTTGTGGTACAGTTGAGTGATAAATATAGATAGCAGTAAAAATATTGCTAGATGTATACCAATCATATACCTCTAAATAACTCGATATCTTTCAATTATACACAGTAAGAGTCATTTTTATGCTTTGACTCACACAAACTAAATCAGATATTAACATATGATTAAGGCTTTCTACATGGTGTTAACATTCTCTTTTGTCAGTGTTAAGAATCTTTGACCTCCAAATTTTGTTCTTAGCATCCAAATGAACTGACAGGATATCATTTTATCTTCCCAAACGTGGACCATCCCACACAAATTTACAGATTAATATAAAAATCATGCTTTGCACACTGATTGTGTTGTTCATTGTTAGAGCATGGTATCTTCTTGATTAGAAGCCCAGAAGTGCAGTGAACTCAAGTGGAGATTCACTTGTTTCAGTATTTTGTGTTGGCACTGTTTTGTTGGTTTGTTTATTGTTTTTCCCAGTAGTTACTCTGTGTTTAGCCAAATTATCATCTCATTGCACTGTGTTTTCTAGAACATAGGCCTATGTCCAACAAAGTATATTGGACTGGTAAAACTCTCCTCAGAAGAAGTACAAGGATTCTTAACTTACTGCATGGAAACATGCCTCTAAACACATGGGGAAGTAGATAGATCAGAAAGAAAAATGTCATGACTATGTTGCTTGCGATCTAATAAAGTGACCAAGGGCCCTGGAAATGTTTGACAAATAGTTTCATAAACAATAGAAAGATAACCATTTTTGATCCCAAATTTGATAACTAGGTCTTATAAACATGACAGATGGTGGGAAAAGTAGTTGTGATCAATTCCTAATGAAAATCAAATATCTATCTGTTTTATTAATCTGGAAACATGTACATCATATTTTATCTGCTCATAATGTGAAAACTCATAACCATTGCATCTCTCTTCCTCTTAGACTCCTCAGTCAGTGTGTAGCCAGAGCTGTGGTCCAGGATTCAGCAAGATTTCTCAGGAAGGAAGACCTGTCTGCTGCTTTACCTGCATTTTCTGCCCAGAGAGACACATATCCAACCAGACAGGTAGCAAGTATACAATGACACTGTGGTAACTGCCCCTCTAACAACTTGTCACTAATGTGAAGCTGAGCTTATTACCAAAGAGATAAGAGTGAAGCACCATTTGCCACTTGCCTAATTCATTCCTTCAATGTACTCTTTTTGTAGTCATAGTAACCAGGTACATACCTTTGTTTGGCAATGTCGATTCTATGATGTTCAACTGAAAGCACTAATTCCCATAGTCATCTGAGGTTATATCCAATGGTGAGTGAGGCAGGGTCAATATGAAATCTTACACTGGACCTGGCTTAAGGTAATCTATGAAACAAAATGTGTGTATTTTTCTTATTTTTTATTTAAAGAAAACAAACAAACAAAACAGTCAAAGGGTACAAGTAATACATAATTTAAAAAAATAAGCAGTAAGAAATCACTAGTTAATAGATTACATATTGTCATCTTAGAAACAGTTGATCAAGTTACAAAATTAGGCATACAAAGTGGACATTCAAACAGTGGGACTGAAAAGAGTTGTGTTCAATGATCCAAACAAAACTTAGTAATAAGGTCATCTATCTTACACACCTAAACACACTTGCAGTTGTGTCCTTTAGAGCACTTTCTTTTCCTCTCTTTTTTACAATAACATTTACACATTTTGGGTTTATTCTCACTTTTCTTATTACTTTTTTTTGGAAGAGAATAAAACCAAATGTGACAAAACAAAGCAGAGTCAGTCAAATCAAAAGGATGGACATAATACATGACATAAAGTCAGAATACAAGGTAATCAACAATGGTTAGAATAATGCCCCTTGCTATCTTAAAAAAATGGCCTATATCATCAAGTATAATAAAATTGCACTAAACAGTACAGAACAAAACCAATAAAACTTAAACATTGGAGACATTACTGAACTTCAAAAGAAGATAATAGTCAAACCAGAGTGGGCATCATAGTGAATCTTATTGCCTATAAAGCAGTTGCCTACACCCTCAAAGTTGATATTATCAAACAGAACAGAATAGAGTAAAATCAGTCAAAACAAGATGGTGACAGCAATATGAGGATTCAAATCGTGTTAATAGGAAATCACTAAGTTACTATAATATATTCTGCTAATTTATTTAAATATTTTCCCTTAATTAAAAAATGATAAAAATAAATTTTTAAAAAGGGGAGAGATTGAGATCAAAGAGGACATAACACCATAACAATTTATGGAGTGAGAAGAGACCTAGAATAGCAAAGACAGTTCTAAGCAGCAAAGGCAAGGCATGAGGTCTCACAATCCCTGACTTGAAGTTATACTCCCAATAATCGTAGTAAAATCAACATGGTACTGGAATCAAAACAGAGCTGAAGAGAAATGTAATAGATTAGAAGATACAACCACAACTGCAAACACACTCAACCACCTTATCTTTGATAAAGGGGCAAAACATGGTCACTGGAAGAATGACAATCTCTTTAATAATTGGTGTTGGAAAAACTGGCTCTCTATTCATATGCCAAAAACTAAAACTAGACACATGCCTATCACCATGTACTAAATTAAAATCTAAATGGATCAAGATCTGAATACTAAAACAGCAACTCTAAATCTATTGGAAGACAAATTGGGTAAAAACTTTGAAGACATAGGGGTAGGTAGAGAATTCATGAACAGGACACAAAAGGCACTGGAGATACTTTACAGAATCAATAATTGGGATCACACCTTATTAAAATGTTTCTGCATATCAAAAGAAATCTCCAGCATAGTGAAAAGAAAACCCACAAACTGGGAAAAAAAATCTTAGTGAACTGTCCCTCAGACAAAGGCCTTCTGTCTAAAACACATACAGAATTAAAAAAAAAATCAGACCTCCAAAATTCAAAGACCCAATCCAAAAATGCCCATCTGAGATGAATATACACTTCTCAGATGAAGAAATACAAATGGCAAATAAATACACGAAAACATGTTCATCATCATTACTCATTAGAGAAATGCAAATTAAAACCACACTGAGATTCCATCTCACTCCTGAAAGAATTGCAGGGATCAAGAAAACCACCAACAAATGCTGGAGAGGCTTTGGGGAAAAAGGAACTCTCCTGCACTGTTGGTGGAAGTGTAGACTGGTGCAACCATTGTGAAGGTCAGTCTGGAGATTTATCAAAAAGCTGGGATTGGAAGTCCCATTTGTTCCAGCCATTCAACTTCTAGGCATATTCCCAGAAGAATTGAAAATATCATACCACAGTGATGTATGTGCACCTATGTTTATAGCAGCACAATTTGTAATTGCCAAATCTTGGAAACAACCTAAGTGTCTATCCACTGAGGAATGGATAAAAAAGTTGTGGTATTTTTATACAATGGAGTACTACTAAGCTAGAAAGAAGGTTCACAATGAGATATTTACAAATAAATGGGAGCAGCTTGAGACCATACTCATAAGTGAAATAAATCAAACTCACACGTATGAATACCATATAGTTTTCCCAGTGTAAGAAATGATACAAATGCTTAATAGTATGTGGTAATAATGATTCCCCATTATATGGTTTTGAAGCCTTATAAAGTTTTCACTCATTAATTGGAATGGTTTTATTCTGGGCTCTTTGATATCATTGTCTGTGATATGAACAGCTGTTTTGAAGAAAACAAGACATCATAATAGCCAATGCTGATTTAATATCATCTTGTTTTGAAGTCCCATCAAATTGTTCTTCTTCTGTCTCCATTGCTTTTATCATGTTTTATCTTATTGGATTTTATTATATGTGATAGTACAAACAAAATTTTTCTAGGCAAAGAGATTATATAGAAAGCATTGTTCACTTTCTGTTAGCTGGTCCTAACTACCTTGTAATACTTTCAACCTCTTGAATGGTTTCACACTATCTTGATATGTTTGATGCTATAGTATATGAAGTTATACTGAAATATTTCAAGGAAAGAGACACTATGGTAACTACTAGTCAGGTTATCTTGTGGTGAAACACTATGTTACTTAAATTGTTTTGTTCTGACCTGTATTGTTATGTTGTTATGTCCTATTTTATCTCACCCCCACTTTAAAAATGTGTGTATTTCTCCAATCTTCCTGTGGATTCTTTGATGTCTCAAATGTAAAATTTTTCTATAACAAATTTCAAGTACATACATTTTTGAACTTTGTAAGTATATGTCTGCAGTGCCTAATAACATTCATTTTAAGGACTTGTTGCTCACTTGAGTGGATAAAGTGGAAAGCTTATTTTAGAATCATTGTATTATATTGCATGAGTTCTGCACACAGTGTTACGTATTCGTCATTAGTGTGAGAACTACTAGTTACATATGGTATATATAATGCAAATGAGCATAAAACTCACTTTCATTTTTAAACTTTGGAGATTTTAAATTTTAAACATTGGAGATTTTTAAAAATGTACAGTTCTTAAGTAATAGTGTTGAAATAGAAATTGCTACCCAAAGAGTTATAAACCGTTAATACAATTGCATTCAAAGTGAAAATATTTTCTGTTTTTCAATATTTATATGCAAAATTAATGAAAAAGAGTCACAAAGAATTACAAGTGTATGAAGACAAAAGACAAAATAAAAACAGAAAATGCTACAGATAATTATAAACAGGTTGTAGAGTATGTATGTGAGAAGATTTACATATGATGGCTGAAAAATATTACTCACAAGAATAATAACACAAATTACAAAATAAAGGTCAAGAAGCAATTGTTCAATCAGACAGGATGATAGGTTTGGCAGAAGATAGCTATATAACAATAGAGCAATCATAAAACTCAAGTTATATCAGGACTACACATTTTACCATTTGAGGAGGAATGAGGAAAATCTTCAAAATATACTGTCTTGAGTGAATTTTGTTCCAATAAAAAGCTTATCTTGAGAAAGACTGAGGAGAGTCAAAAGAAGGATGGAGAGGACATCACCATCATAGTGACATCACAGAGTCTCAGGATGACCCAGCCTCCTATCTCATCCTGTGGATTCTAATGGACATGCCACTTGGATGCATTTGAAATGACATTTAATTAGATTAATTATTCCTGAGTCAGGCCTGTAGAAATACAATCTGATATATACTAACCACTATGTATTCATAGTGAAATTGAAGAAGAGTTGAATTTCTTTCTTATTTAATGTAATTTTTATTTTAAAGAGGATAAAACTAAACATAACAAAACAGAACAAAGCAGATCAGAAGAAAATAATCTAAGTGACACTGATTTCAAAGCAAGACCAGTAGATCTACAGTGGTTACCATAATGATTCTTGTTTTTCTAAGTAGTTGTCCATATCTTCACACACAATGAATTTATACAAAACAAAATAATATTGAACAGATCAAAGCAGAGTGATGAAGACATTACAGTAATTCAAAACCAGACAATAGGAAAATCAACAGTGGTTGACATAATGCCTCTGGTTCTCCTCCAAATAGCTTTCCATATCTTCATGTATGTTGAAATTAAACAATATATAACAGACTAAAACCACTCTGAACAAAGAATAAAAGCATTATCGGATTTCATAGCTGGAGGACATAGAATCAGCAATGGATACCATAATGTGTCTTTTTCTTCAAATAAGCTGTTTTTTTCATCACACATAATAAAATCGATTCTTGTAAATGGTTTAGGATGCAAATTTCACTGACTTCATAAAAATGAAGAATTTCTGGAAAAGAGTACTGAATCTTTGATTTTTCCCCAGATGCAGAGCAATGCACACAATGCCCAGAACATGAATACACAAACAGAAACAGAGATCGCTGTCTCCCCAAGATTTTGGACTTCCTGTCCTTTGAGGATTCTCTAGGGATGGCTCTGACCCACATAGCTCTGTGTTTCTCTGTACTCACAGCTGTGATTTTGGCAATCTTTGTGAAGCACCGAGACACTGCCATAGTCAAGGCCAATAACAGGACTCTCAGCTACACCCTGCTCATCTCCCTCCTCCTGTGCTTCCTCTGCTGCTTACTCTTCATTGGCCGTCCCAACACAGCCACCTGCATCCTCCAACAAATGACATTCGGACTTGTGTTCACTGTGGCTGTTTCCTGTGTCTTGGCCAAGACCATTACTGTGGTTCTGGCCTTTAAAGTCACTGGTCCAGAAAAAAGGATGAGGCAGTTGTTATTATTGGGAGCACCAAATTACATCATCCCCATCTGCACCTTGATCCAACTCACTCTCTGTGGCTTCTGGATGGGGACAAATCCACCCTACATTGACACAGATGCACACTCTGAACATGGCCACATCATCATCGTGTGCAACAAGGGCTCCCTCACTGCCTTCTACTGTGTCCTGGGATACCTGGGCTCCTTGGCCCTGCTCAGCTTCACTGTGGCTTTCCTGGCCAAGAACCTGCCTGACACATTCAATGAAGCCAAGTTTCTGACGTTCAGCATGCTGGTGTTCTGCAGTGTGTGGGTCACCTTCCTCCCCGTGTACCACAGCAGCAAGGGGAAGGTGATGGTGGCCATGGAGGTCTTCTCTATCTTGGCCTCCAGTGCAGGGCTGCTGGGCTGCATCTTTCTTCCTAAGTGCTATGTTATTCTCATAAGATCTGAGAACAACACTTTGACAGGTTTAAAGAGTAGGAAAAATGTTAGGGGAAATAGATATTCTAAAAATATCAACTGCCTGTAGTGGCTACCATGTATTGCAGTTTACATAATTAAACTCCACCTTCGGTATTCATTGCCAAAATCTGAATGAAAATAAAATCTTTTTACCTTAAAATACATTTTAATATAATAATTGCAATAAATAAATCAAATTCTGCTGTCTATAACAAAAACAGCAATGCTGTTGCAGATGAGTGTATGCTTTTGAAGTTGTTAACCCTGGTTTTACTTCCATATTTTTTCAATCTACACAAATTCTCAATATCTGATTTTGCTAAATTATTTAAATTATTCATGTTTTGTTTTCTGCTGCTTGTGTCTCTTTTAACTCTTGTGTAGATCTCAGGTGTTATTTTTTGTTAGTATCATCAGTTCCTGGACTTATCCTCAAATGTATTGGCTTGTGAAGTTAAATCTTTTATATAATTGTAGTGTGTGGCCACCAATCACTTTTAGTGCTCCTGCTCTTAAATCTAATTTTAATCTGGATGTTGTGTTAAATAATCCACCTTAAGCCTGTTCAAAGATTCTGAAGCATTAAATTATCATGTTGTTCATAAGTACATAGATTAACATTAAATATAAGGAAATACAATTCAATTCCAAGCAATAGTCTCATCCGAAAATTGAGAACATGATCTCAGTAAGGCAGGTCAAAACTTACTTGGTGGTGTCAGCAACACTCATTATCATTAGTGTGTGTGCATGTGTGTGTGTGTGTGTGTGTGTGTATGTGTGTAAATTCAGTGCAAATCATGCACTTCAAATGAATAATCACTCAAAAGCTTCAATTTAATAAAAATCTTAATCACATACTCTATTTCAATCAAGAAAATCAATATTGTCTTAATACATATGTGATATTAAAATTGAAATTTGTCACTTTTCTTGAAAAATATTGAAATGCATTCACTGTAAATTTAAATCACAACTTTAATTAATATACCCTAGTTTGTATACACAGTCTTGACATGTGCTACCATCTCTCAAATTGACAAATACTTCCTTAACATTTAGTGACAATATTTTTCGATTTTAAAATTTAAAAGTTGAAAATATATTTCCATTTTGACACTTTTCTCATCCTCTTCATCTTTTTTATGTAATTACATTACACAATTCATAAATTGATATTGACATATCAATTTTAAATAATTCCAAGTTTACTATTCGTGCTCAACATTATTCCTATTTTTACAAACTCAAAATGAACTTTATCTGAAAAAGAAATAATTCCACTCTTTTGAGAGGACTTCGGAATTCAAGAGTTGTCAAAGTCTACCCATGTTATTCTTCTTCACAATAATGTTGGTGGTGGAAAACATATAAAGTATGTTACAGTGTTTCTGACATAATCCCATAGTCTCATGAAATGTAAACATGGAGAGCCACAGGTTTCATGGTAGGAATGGAGCTTCATGATATATTTAGCCATAAAATTAATATATTAGAAAAAACTGAAAAGTTGAAAGCTGGCAAAGCTTATTGTTCAGAAATACAAATTATTTCTGCATTGACTTTGAGTTACTGATTTAAGGATTTCTGATTTTAGTGTAAATACTGGTTTCTCAAATAATGGGGAATGTCTGGCTGAGAGATGTTTCTGGCACGTATTAAAGCAGAATTTAGGTTTATTTTCTTACTTGAGCAGTTCCCTTCTAAATTTCTTCCTCCCTAATGCTTCTGACTCTGAGATCACCTATGAAGAAAGAATTAAAGATTCTGTCTCAGAGGGAAGATAAGGCAAGCCAAAGGATCAAATGATCTACTTTTGTTTGGGCAATAAATGGGCCTTTCAAACATCCCTGCAAGACAGTAGAGTGGCTTAACTATTATGATCTAGAGACACAAATCCAAGAATGACATCATAGCTTTGTCCATCAATCCTTCTCAACTACTGCCCTCCTGAATGAGAAACACCACTGTCCCTCCTACTTAAAGAAGCCCCATGACCTCATAGATTTAATGCAATTCAAGTTTCAGATTCACAGCTCAACCTGACCAGACTTGAATCATCTATTCTTGATGCTGTTAGACATTAAGCACAAGAGGGTGACACAAACAGCCCTCTGGTGATTGGAAAACAATGACAAAGTGGGTGTGTTTAATGTTCAATATCTTCTCATGAACAATTCTGAGAAAAAGACCACAAATGGAACCCAAAAATAGAGAATAGTTACAATCCTTGAAGTAATACCAAGACAATCTCTTAGAAGGCATTAAAGAGAATGCAGATAGAACAATAATATGGGAAAGATTCTAGAGGTGCTGCAGGGGACTAATAAACACCCTAACCAGTTTTACAAGAGGCTCTTTGCAGTGTTTTAACTGTATAGTCCATTTAACACTTGGGATATTGAGAATCAGTAGATGATAAATGCATTTGTGGGAGAGGCTCAGAGAGACAGTAGGCAATAGCTACAAAATATAAATGATTTGTTGGCATGAAGTTGATCCAGGTTTTGGAGGTGACCAACAAAGCTAAGACCCAAAGGCAAGATGATAGGAAGCTCCAAAGGAAAGCAGATCTGCTAGCAGCAGCACTCACAGTAAAGATGACAGAGGTCACAAGAAGGCAAGGGTGTGTACAGGGACAAGGCACAGGTCAACTGGGCAGGGACTCACAACCAAGCAACAGTTATACTGGGATTTGTGTGTGTTGTAAAAAGAATGGGAACTTGAAAAATGAATTTCAGAAATAATGCAAAGTATGAATATAGGAAGCCACCTGTTAAAGTCTAGCACCCCTAAAGGAGTCAGGTCCCTACCTTATTAGACTTTCACAAACTTCAGACTATGAGGACTGTGCAAAACTGGGCTCCATGTCTTTAGGTCTCCCAAAGAAAATGTATGGTCACAATGCAAGTAGGAGGCCAACTGATGGACTTTATGATACAGAATAGAGCTGAGAACTCAGTAGCAGCGTAACTGATTTGGATAAGTTTCAAACTGAAATGTGATTATTTTGGAAGCCACTGGGGTCTCAATAATAAAGCCATTTTGCTAGTCAAAAATAAGAGTAATGGGGAAATAAGAGGACCAGCAAGAATTTCTGTATGTTCCAAACTGTCCAGTTCCTTTGCTGGGAAGGGAATTCTTCCAAAAACTGCAGGCCTAGTTTACCTGTGGGACAACGGGAAGTATCACTGTAATGCTGGCTCAACCTGGTGGCATAGTGCCACCTCCTAAAGTCTCATAAGCAGAGGAATGGAGACTGTGCTCAGATAAGTCAGCCAAGCTGAGACACGATGAGCTATATGGGAAGGTGCGTAAGGTTCCCTCATTGTATTTGATAGATAACCTTCTGAGTTGGGTGTAAATCAGCCACTGGTGATAGTGGAACTAACACTGTGGACAATTCTGGTTTGGGTCTTCCTGTATCTCCACCCAAAGGAAGCCATAATAGGCATTCAAGGACATTTAAATCAACACTTAAAACATGTTATCTTTCCTAGAGACCTGTTATCCTTGCACATCCTACTTTTGTGAATATATAAACAAGCAACTAATGAATTTGTGCTGTCAATCATGCCATTATATACCTTCATCCTATAATACCAAATAAATATACATTGATGGGACTCATTCAAAGAAGTGCTGCCTGGTTACCTTGCTTGGATTTAACAAATGCGTTTTTCTGCCTATGGCTTGCAACAGTCAGTTCATTTTTGCATTCCAATGAAAAGACCTCATCGAGGATGGCAAAGAATAACTCACTTGGGCCGGGGTTCCATTGGGATTTAAACTCTTTCCAACAATCTTTGGAGAGTCTCTGGGTACTGATCTCAAAGCTTTCACCAAACCAGAGGGAAACTGCATCCTGCTTCAGTATGTAGATGATATTCTTCTGGCAACTGTAGCCAATGAGGATTTATCAGGGAAATACAGACCTCCATCACTTATTTGAAGGGCAAGAAATATGATATCAAAGAAAAATGCACGAATCTGCCATCTTAAAGGAGGCATATTTAGGTTTCATAGTGACACAAGGGGAACAGTAACAGGGCACTGAATGGAAACAGGCTGTTCATGCCCTCTCAATTCTTTCCACTTGGTGCCAGACAAGAAAGATCTTGAGGACAGCAGGATTCTGTCATAACTGGGCCCCAAATTTCTCACTTATGCTTAAACCCCTATATAAAGCCACAAGAGGGAGAGCCTAAGCTCTGAAATGCTAATAAATTAAAAGCATTTAAACAAATCACAGAAGCCTTGACTTAGGCCCCACCCTTAGGACAGTCTAAGCCTTTTCTCCATATGCCCATTAATGTAAGGATATGACCATAGGGATCTTAACCCAAGGCATAGATTTCTGGTATTGCTCAGTGCCCTAATTATCAAGAACTATTGAACTCTGTATTCCAAGGATGATGTCCATACTTCAAGACTGTTGTTGCCACTTCCCTAATGATGTTAGGAGACTGACTAGGTAACTCTGGGACTCCAACTGATCATCAAAATTTCACAGTTGGTTGTAAATTTAAGTGAACAAAGAGACACTGTTTTTTGGCAAATCTAAAGATGATGATATGTGGGCAACTAAATAAAAAACCCATATAATTCTAGAAACAATGAAAATTTTCAATCAAGTTACTTTACTCTAGTCAATACTTGTCAAAGTTTGTCAGTTTCTAAGCTGTGTTTGGTGCTATTGCCAATTGTTCTACTTCAGCTATGATGTCACTCCTGTTGTAATCCTTTTATCACAATACTGTGATTGTTTGGAGTCATAATCATCATAAGATTCTACTATAAAAGGACTGCATGCTGAAACAAATAGATAGCAATTTCTCTTCTACCCTAAATTGGGCAGGTAGTGTCTTCAGAGTGACACAAAGATGAAGAATCAAATAAGCCCACAACATGGCTCTGAGAAATAGACATTGTCTAGGGAAGCCTCAATACTAATCGTAAAGCTATCTATCATAAAGCAATATGCAAGCATTAACCCAGAAAACAAATTAAAATTAAAAATAGAAAACTACAAGATGCATATGCCAAATGCAAACCAGAATTCCAACCCACAAATGACAAGTCCAGGGGACAATGAGGTCGAGGAAATCAAAAGTCAATACTTTCTATTTTCTGGAATGACAGCTACAGAATTAAAAAAGAATCAGATAGATGAGGCTATCAAAAAAATTATCTCAGACAAAAAAGTGTTGGCAACCAAAACAATGTGTTACTCAATGACTCTAGACTAGACACAGAGGAAAACCAGAAGAGATAAGGAAAATAATGGAAGCCATAAATTTCCAGCAAGAAAAAAAATGGAATCCATGAAACACTTTCAAACAGATATCCAGGAAACTGAAAATGGCACTGAATATATACACAACTGACTAAATGAAGGCAAGCACAGAAAGTCAGATTTAGAAGACAGGGTTTAAGACAATGACCATGAAAGAAATATATCTTAAAAAGAGAAAGTGTCAGGAAAAATTAATCAAATTGCTGTAAATTTATACAAATAACAACAACAAAAGAGCACCTAGAGTTAATAAGAAAGCTTGAAACAAAATGAGTGCCACACATAAAAACAAATAAAACCACATAAGTAATGACAGAAAATTTCAACATCAAAAATAATTTGAAATCCAAATAACTGCTGAACATGGAGCTCCAGTTAGCTATGACCAATATATAATTCCACCAAGGCATATACTCATCAAGATTCCAGAAACTCAGCATAGTTATAGAGTATTAAAACCTTTTAAATAAAAGAAGCAAATCATCCATAAATGAAAACCCTTCACAATCAAAGCAGACTTCTTAAAATAATGATTAAGTCAAAGAGTTTGCAGTGACGTACTCCACATTCAGTAGGAAAGCAGCCTTCAAAAGGACTTACAAAATTTATAAAATTCTCTTTCAAAATTAGTGAAGCAAGATGCTTCCACAATAAAGAACAACTCAATAAATTCATGACCGCCAAATCAGCTCTCCAAAAATTCTGAATGATATTTTAGAGAGAAATAATGAAGACCACAACTCCAAGAACAGCAATATAAAAAATCCACCAGGTAGGGAAATATGTCAAAGTGAGGGGAAAGAAAAAAATGAACAATAATAAAATAAAATGAAAAGAATTGAACAATACACATCAGCTTTAACCATCAATGAAAATGATCTCAATTTGCCAATCAAAATAAACAGACTGGCTGGAGATATCAAGAAAAGGTATCCAAGAGTATCCTGTGTTCAAGAAACACATGGAACTCAAAAACCTTGCTTGACCAGTCCACTGAACAGATCAGCACAGCCCTACTCCAAGTAGACATGATACTATATGAGGCACTCAGAGAGGTTTACACATCCCACCACTCTCCTGTTGTTTTTGTTATATTTCACTGCCATGAACAGTTGCCCTTATAGCCAGCCAATTATGGACTGAAAAAAAGCTCTACAAATTGTGAGGTAATAAACCTTTTCCCCTTTCAACTTTGAATGTCTTGGTGTTTTTTCTTAGTAATGAGAAAAGTAGCTAAGAGAGGGAAGATCATGCATATCTAAATTGTGTCAGTATACTTAATATTAAAAGATCCCAATGATAGGACGTGTTTTTCAAGTTCAGGAATGTATCATTCGTGGAGCAGACACATTGATATCAAATACTGTTTTCACATATTTTGATACAGATGGAGAAATAGATATCAATTGTTTTACACAGAAAATTTAGCAACATGGAGAACCTGGGTTACAAACTAACAGTGGCAGGCTACATTCACTGAAAGCAATTTCATACTTAACCACTCCTAGAGACTGTGATTTTCATAAATGACCATATTTATGGTTTAAAAAATTTTATACAGACAGCTAAATAATCCACATACCCAAAAAATAGTTACCACATGATATACAGTATCAAATATTTAATTAATTGCATCTCTTCTTTTGATTGTTCACTAAAGAGCTGTCATCACAATGCCTATTTGACATAGTGGCTTGTGAATATTATTTATACAAACATGACTGATGAGAAAAGACAAAGCTCACCTATTAAGCTATGTCCATTAGAATCACAGCAGATGTCTCATCAAAAACCCTCAAGTCAAGATGAAGTTGGAGTGAGGTACTTAAAGCCCTGAACGAAAACAAATTTCAACCTAGACTGATATATTCAGCAAAATTTTCACTCAAATTTAATGGAGAAACAAGGTATTTCCATGACAAAGAACAACTGAAAAAATTCACATCCAACAAGCCAACCTTAGAAAGAATATTGAAAGCCACACTAGATAAAGACAAAAAAGAAGACATCCCCAGAACAACAACAGAAAAAACCACCAGATAGGACAAGCAATTAAACAAGGGGGGAAATCAGAAACAAACAAGTGGAACATAATGTGGCAAAGTCACGCAGTATATATGAATGATAGCCACAAATGTAAGTGCCCTCAATTCACCTATCAAAGGGACATAATGGATCAAGAAACATGATCCACAATATGCTGTATATAAGAAACATACCAAATCCAAAAGGAAACTCATAGATTAAAAGTCAAAGGATGGCAAACAGTATTCCATGCAACAGAAGCCCAGAGAAAAGCAGGGGTAATATTCTATTTGCAGACAATATAAACTTCAAACTTAAAATGATTAAAAGAGATAAAGAAGGTCAATACATACTTGTTAGTGAAAAACTCAAGAAGAACAACTCAATAATTATAAATATATTTGCACTAAATACTTGAGCACCCAACTATATAAGATAGATACTAATGGACATGGGAAACCAAATACATAAGAACACAATTTTAATAGTGGACGTTAACACCCCATTGTCCCAAAGACATTGATTAACTAGACAAAAAATCAGCAAAGAAATAACAGAATTGAATCGTACCTGTGAACAATTGAACTTAGTAGATATTTACAGAGTTCCACCGAACCACATCAGAATACACATTCTTTTAAGCTGTGCATGGGACATTCTCCAAAATAGACCATATACTATCCCATAAGACATTGTTAAGTAACTGCCAAGGTATTGCAATTATCCCATTTATACTATCTGACAATAGTGCACTGAAATTGGAAATTAATTGCAAAAATTTCAAAAAATGCATAAATACATAGAAATTAAATAACAACCTTTGAACAACTACCTACAGATGAAATTACAGACTACAGATGAAATTAAAGAAGAAATAAATCAACCTACAATTCAATGAAAATGCAGACAACATACTGTTAGCTGTGGAATGCAATGAAAATGGTCTTAAGAGGGAAAAATATAACAATAAATTGTCATATCAAGAAAACAGAATGAGCACAAATAAAGAATCTAATGCTTCATCTCAAGCTTCTTGAAAAAGAATAAACCCAAAGCCTATAGAATAGAGGAAATTGTAAAGATTAGAGCAGAAATCAATGCAATTGCAACTAAAAATACAAAGAATTAATGATTTAAAAAGCTGTTTTTTGAGAGAATAAACAAAATTGACAAACCTCTAGCTCTCCGCACAAAGAAAAAGAAAGAAAATACACAAATTCAAGCAATTAGGACTTAAAAGGGGGAAATTACTACAGATCCCATGGAAATTCAAAAGATCATGAATAACTAATTTGAAAATCTGTACCCATATTGAATGGAAAACATAGAGGAAAAGGAAAGATTTCTAAACACATATGAACTACCAAAGCTCAACCAAGAAGATATAGCAAGCTTAAATGACACAATATAAGCTACTGAAATCGAAAACATCATTAAAAACTTACCAACAAAGGAAAAAGCGCAGGTCCTGATGGATTCATGGCTGAATTCTACAAGAAATTTAGAGAATATTTGATGCCAATATCTGTAAGCTTTTCAATGAAATTGAAAAGGAAGCTATCCTCCCTAAATGATGACTGGAGCAAGTATTACACTCATTCCAAAACCAGACAAAGACCCAACCAAAAAGGAGAAATATAGGCCAATCTCACTAATGAACACTGATTCTCAATAAAATACTGGCAAATACAATGCAGCAAATAAACAAGAAGATTACACATAATTACCGCAGGGGATTAATTCAAGGAATGCAGGAATTGTTTAATATGCAAATCAGTAAATGTGATACACCACATCAATAGAGCCAAAAACAAAAAAAAAATATGGTCATCTCAACAGATGCAGAAAAGCTAATCATAAAGTCCAACACATGTTCATTATAAAACCCTTCATAAACTTGGAATACATGGTGGTAACTTCAATCTTATAAAGGACATCGATTGTCCCTTATCACCACTCCTATTCAATATAGTTCTGGAAATAATAGCCAGAGAAATTAGACAAGTGAGAGAAATAAAAGGATTAAAGGCAGGAAAAGAGGAAATTAAATTATCATTATGTGCAGATGACATGATAGTCTATATAGAAGACTCCCAAAACTCCATTGAAAGATTCCTAGATATAACAAATAAATTCAGCAATGTAGCTGGATACAAAGTCAATACTCAGAGAAATCAATAGCCTTCCTGTACACTAACAAAATCACTGAGAATTAAATGACACCACACCCTTCACACTAGCATCCCCCCAAATGAAATAGTTAGGAATTAATCTCATGAAGCAAATAAAAGATCTATATAGGGAAAATTATAATTCCCTGAAATAATAATCGAATAGGATCTCATAAAATAGAAAGGCATCCCTTGTTAAGGGATAGGAAGGACAAATATTGTGAAAATGGTCAAGCTACTAAAACTTTTATACATATTCAATGCAATCCCAAAGAAAATATCACTAACATGCCTGATATATTTAGAGAAATCACTCCTGAAATTCGTCTGTATCCAGAAGAGATCTACAATAGCAAAGGCAATTCTAAGCAGCAAAGACAGGGCAGGAGGCATCACAATCCATGACTTGAAGTTAAACTACAAAGCTATTGTAATAAAATCAACATGGTGCTGGAATAAAAACAGATCAGAAGAACAACGGAATAGATTAGAAGATACAACCACAGCTACAAACACACCCAACTACCTTACCTTTGACAAAGGGGCCAAACATGTTCACTGGAAGAATGATAGACTCTTTATTAAATGGTGCTGTAAAAACTGGCTCTCCATATGTTGAAAAGTAAAACTGGACCCATGCCTGTCATCATGTACTAAACTAAAATCTAAATGGACCTAAGATCTAAACAGAAACATTAAATCTGTTGGATAACAAATTAGCTAAAAATCTTGAAGACGTAGGGATAGGTAGGCAATTCATTAACAGGTATCAAACCACACAGGAAATACTTTCCAGAATCAATAACTGGGATCGTGTCTTATTAAATAGTTTTCTGAAGGTTGAAAAAAAATCACAAGAATAGTGAAAAGAAAACCTACAAACTGGGAAAAAATCTTAGTGAACTGTCCTTCAGACAAAGGATTTCTGTCTAAAATATATAAAGTATTTTAAAAAATCAGACCCATGGAATTCAAAGATCCAATCCTAAAATGGTCATTCAATATGAATACACAATTCTCAGATGATGAAATACAAATGACAAATAAATACATGAAAAAATGGTCATCATCATTAGTCATCAGAGAAATGCAAATTAAAACAACATTGAGATTCCATCTCACTCTAGAAATGATGGCCAGGATCAAGGAAACTACCAAAAACTAATGCTGGAGAAGCTTTGGGGAAAAAGAACTCTCCTGTACTGTTAGTGGGAGTGTAGACTGGTACACGCCCTGTGGAGGTCAGTCTGGAGATTCTTTGAAATTCTGGGATTGGAAGTCCCGTTTGCCCTAGCTATTCCACTTCTACGAATATCCCCAGAAGATCTGAAAACATCATGACACAGTTGGTATATGTGCACTCATATTCATAGAAGCACAATTTGTAGTAGCCAGATCTTGGAAACACCCTGTCTCCATTAACTGAAGAATGGATAAAAAAAATGTGGTATTTTTATACGATGGAGAATGATCACATTGAGATATTTATAAATGAATAGTTGCAAGTTGAGACCATACTCATAAGCAAAATAAATCAAAGTCACATAATAAATACCATATAGTCTCCCTAGCATACAAAATGGTAAGAATACATAAGATATTATAGCAATCATGGTTCCCCATTGCATTGATTTGAAGCCTTATCATGTTTTCATTCATTAGTTGGAATGGTTTAATTCTGTTTTGTTTGATTTTATTATGTGTGATGATATGAACAGCTATTTTGATGAAAACAATACATTAAGGCAGCCATTGATGATTTAACATCATCTTTCTTTGAAGTCCTGCCATGCTTTTGTTATTGTTTCAATTAGTTCTATCATGTTGTGTCTTATTGGATTTTAATATGTGTTATAGTATAAATAAATTTTCTATGGAAAAAATGAGATAATATGGTAGCCATTGTTCATTTGTTGTTATTTGGTTCTGAATGCCCTGTAATATTTTTATTCTCTTGAATGGTTTCAGACTATTTTGCTATGTTTGATACTATTGCATGTGAAAGTATGCTCAACTATTTCAAAGAAAGAGATATTATAGTAGCTACTGTTAATAACTGGTTATCTTGTTGGAAGTCCTATATTGTTCTGTTTTAATCTGTTTGTTTAATCTCTTTTGTATTAATCCATTTAAATAAAAAAGTAGGCCATCTATCAGAAACCAACAGCCAATATTATAGTAAACAGACAAAAACTGAAAGCTTTCACTTTAAAATCAGGAACAAGAAAAGGATGTGCACTATCACCACACCAATTCAATATAATTCTGGAAACACTAGCCAGGGTAATCAGACAAGAGAGATAAATAAAAGGAATAAAGATAGGAAAAGAAGAAGTTAAATTATCATTATTTTCAGGTGACATGGTACTCATATACTAGACCCCAAATCTCCATTAAAAGACTACTAGAGGTAATAAACAAATTCAGCTGTGTAGCTGGATACAAATTCAATGCTCAAAAAATAGCTTTCCTGTACACAAACTAAAAACTCACTGAGAGAGAAACTATGGAAACATTACCCTTACAATAGAGTCTAAAAAATGAAATACTTAGGAATCAATCTAACTAAAAATGTAAAAGACCTATATATTAAAGGTATGCTACACTAAAAAAGGAGAATGAAGGGTATATTAGAAAATGGAACGATATTTAATGCTCTTGGCTAGACAGAACAACCGTGTGAAAATAGCCATACTCCTAAAACTGTTTTACAGATTTAGTGCAATCCAAATCAAAATCCCATTAATGTAACTCACAAATCTAGAGAAAACACTCCTAAAATTCATCTGGAAACAGAAGAAAGCTAGAATTGCAAAGGCAATTCTGGTCCACACACGCAAGGAAGGAGGCATCTTAATTTCTGACTTGAATCTATACTAAAAAGCCACGGTGATAAAATCATCATGGTACTGGTAAATAAACAGATATGAGGATAAATGGAACAGACTAGAAGATGCAAAACATAACTAACAAGACATTCAGCCACCTGACATTTGACAAAGATGCTGAGCATGTTTACTGGAAGAAGGATAGCCTCTTTAATGAATGGTGTTGGAAAAATTGGCATTCTACATAATGAAGACTGAAAATAAACCCATACCTATCATCATGCACAAATCTAAAATCTAAATGGATCAAAGATCTAAATATTAAAACAGAAACACTAAATCTACTAGAAGAGAACTTAAGTAGAAGTCTTGGAGAGATAGGAATAGGCAGAGAATTCATGAACAAAACACAAACTTCACAAGAAACACTTCAAAGAATCAACAACTGATTTGATATTATTGTATTGTTTCTGCACTTCAAAAGAATTCACCAACAGAATAAAAAGAAAGCAAAATAAAAAGAAAGGAAAGAATTTTAACCAGCAACCCCTCAGACAAAGGACTTATATTCAAAACATAAAGAATTGAAAAACATCAAGCCCTCCAAATTCAAAGACCCTCTACAAAAATTGACATCTGGGATGAGCACATAGTTCTCAGGTAAAGATACACAAAGAGCAAATAAATACATGAAGAAATGTTTACCATTACTGGTCATTTGAGAAATGCAAATTAAAATAGCATTTAATTTTCATCTCACTCCAGAAAGAATAGCTGCCATCAAGAAAAAAATGATAACAAATGTTGGCAAGGCTACAGGGAAAAGGAACACTGCTCCAATGTTGGCTGGAGTATAGACTGGTCCAGACACTATGGAAATCACTATGGAGATTTCTCAGAAGACTAGCATTGGAAATTCTATTCAACCCAGCTATTCCTCTCCTGGGTATTTTCATAGAAAACCTGAAAAAGTCATGTCACAGTGATATATGTGCACCCATGTTTATAGTAGCACAATTTGTAATAGCTAAATCTTGGAAACAACCAAAATGCCCATCAACTTCAGAGGGAATGAAACAGGTGTGGTATTTTTAGACAATGGAATATTACTCAGTTATAAAAAACGTTATCTTGAGACCTTCATAGGTAAAAGGGGGCAACTTGAGACTATCCTCATAAGTGAAATAAATAAGGTTTATAAATATCACATTGTGTCTCTAGTGTAAAAAGTAATAAGAATTGGAGGAGAAATAAAACCCAAAATGTGTAATTGCTATTGTCAAAAGGAGAGGAAAAGAAACTGCTCTAAAAAATATAACTGTATGTGTGTTTAAGTGTGTAAGATTGATAACTATATTACTAAGTTTTTGTTGGATCACTGAGCAGAACTGTTTGCAATCTTACTGAATGTCCACTTTGTGCGATTTAATTATGAAACTTAACAATTCCTAAGATGATAGTATGTAATTTGTCAACTAATGATATCTCAGTGTTTATTGTTTTGAATTTTGTATTATTACTTCCTTTTGTCTGTTTTGCTTTTTTCTCTTTAAATAAAATAAAATGAAATTAAAAAATGATGGCTGATGAAAGTTGCAATATACCCATACAATAGTGTGTATGCCCTCACTTGCATCTTCCATGAGATGTCTCTACTGAAAGTTGAAATGTAATCAGTGAGAAATCATGGTGTTTTTCCCTGTCAGGTAATGTCTTCCACTTTTATCAAAGTTCTATAAATAAGGGCTTTCCAAGGTGCTGCAAAAGAGACAATTTGTATCCTTTTTCCAAAACTACAAATGATGATTGTTGAGGAAGCAAAAGTTGACCAGGGTTGAAATGGCACCATAGACAAAAAAAAAAAATCCTGTGCAACAAGGAAATTGGATGTGAGAGGCGGTCAATGTTGTGTGTTTAGAATAATGTAAATCCTGCCTACCCAGTGCCTTTCACAGAGAGGTAGCTAAGCTTTTCTAATGAATTTCTCAAAGGAAAACATTAAAAAGTTTAGAAAAAAATAATGGACAATAATAGAAAACTACATGGGTTCCAGAAAGGGAAAAGTAAGTACCTTCTGGAAATCAGCCATTTTGGGACTGGGAGAATACAAAACGAATCCGAATAGCCAGCTTTCTAGTAAGTCACACAAGTGGCACAGGTTCCAGGAAGAAAAAAGTCAGATAGCACCTCCCATGAGTCTACCAGCACACTGGCAGAGAATCAAACCCCCAAACCCCACCCTACCTGTAATAAACCAGCTGGTTCAGTGGGTAAGGCAATAAATAGCAACTAAGGTATATAAAGCAACTAAATGCTCGTACTGTTTAGGTGATTTTGCAAGCCTGGAGCCAATAGTCTGAGTATCTCTTGGGAGGATGGCAGTATGCAATATAGCAAATATGGGAGATTTCCTTCTATCTTGTCTATGGCAGCCAATATTGTTGCCATTGTTTGGTTTTATTCTGATTGTTTTGCTTTATTAAATATTTTGTTTTTATTGGTTTATTCTGTTTTGTTTTTGGTTTTATTTTGCTGTACCTGATGGAATGGACAACTACTGTGAAGAAAACAAGATATATACTATGGTAGCTATTGTTGTTTTCTTAGTATCCTGCTTTGAAGTTCTGTACCGATTTTGCTGCTTTGTTTTGATTAGCTTTGTTCTGTTTTCCTCAAATTTACTATCTTTAAAATAAAAAATCAAGTCATTAAAATAATAGAAAAGCATGTATAAACATAAATATTGTAACAAGGGGTCTTGATGCAGAATTCAGGATCAGACCAAATTAGAGGAACTTTAGTTCTTCTTCATTATGCCGTGGAATAATGAGACTCAGTGTCAAATTATCAGCCTGGACTTGAGTATTCCATCATATATATATATATATATATATATATATATATATATATATGCATTCCATCTATATATATTCCTTCTCTCTCTCTCTATATATATATATTCCATCTCTCTATATATATTCCTTTTATATATATATTCCTTCTATGTATATATTCCATCTATATATGTATATATATTCCTTCTATATATTTTTTCTATATATGTTTATATTCCATCTATATATGTATATATACCATCTATATATGTATATATATTCCTTTTATATATATATATATTTTTCTATATATGTTTATATTCCATCTATATATGTATATATACCATCTATAAATGTATATATATTCCTTTTATATATTTTTTTCTTTATATGTTTATATTCTATCTATATATGTATATATTCCATCTATACATGTATATATATATTCCTTCTATATATATTTTTCTATATATGTTTATATTCCATCTATATATGTATATATTCCATCCATATATGTATATGTATATGTATATACACATATATAATATATTGTATACATATATCTATATATCATGTGTATCTAACTATAGGATATTATAATATCTGGCTTTTGTACTTTTGGAAATATATATATATATATATATATATATATATATTTATCATTAATTGTTAGGCAGAATTGACTCTTGCAGAATCAGCAACTAAAAGACATTATTGTACAATGTAGGGGAAGAATCTATCACTGCCTGCAGCTGGACAGAGATGACCTTGCAGTGATCACTTTCAGGGAAATGGAAATAAGAGAAACATTTCTTCCTGACTGAGTTATATCTACCTTGCAATTAGCCACTGGAGTGCCAAGGCTCATTAAATTTGTAACTTTCTAACCATAGGAACAGTCTCTGCAGGTATCACCCTTGAACATTATTAGAAATATTCTTTGTGTTAGAAATATGAGGTTTAAAGTTTTCTCTGCATTAAAAAAGCTTCTACAGTTTCAAAAACATTGTCATCATTCCAAAAACTCAATGATGCAAGGATGTTATAACTTTCTAAACAGATCTAATGATGGTATTCCTTTACAATCAAAATTCCAATAGATTTGAAGTGAAATTTACATCCCTTTATAGGGTAGGAATTCTTAGTGTACCTCACAGACAGTACTACTAATGATATATGTTTCTCATCAAAGTACGGTTGTTTGAAAATACTTAATTCATCTTGAAAGATTATTCAGGATATCATTTGTAGTGATTACTTTAGAGAGAACATAATATACACTGTGAAAACAGAATGTTACTCCAATGACTATGACAGATTTGAAAAGGAAATAGTATTATCCACTGCACCATAGGAAAGATGTGTAGCATTGATTTGGAATAACATTGTTTTACATGTTAGAAGAACAATATTGTTATTTGTCCCTCTTATCTATCCATGAGCTTCTAAGAAAAGGTATTTTGAATAGAAAGTGCTGCACTTGCTTTATTGTTAATTTTAATTTTTCACTAGATGTGGAACTGTGTGTGAAGTATCCATATACTTAGAAATTAAAAGATATCTATATTCCTTCAAATTATCAATGATTAAACAAGAGGACACAAAGATCCTGAACAACCTAGCAGCAAGCAATGAAACTGAGGCTTCAATAAAAATCTACAAATTAAAAATTGCACAAGATATGATGGATTCAATTCAATTTTTAAGGGTTTTGGGTCTAGGCTTTTTCAAGTACTTGAAAGGAGTGTAGAGCTTCTACATTTATTTACAGAAGCCAACACTTACTGATTCCAAAACAGGAATAAGTATCAAAACAGGAATACAAAGACCAATCTCCTTAATGAAGACAGATATAAAATCATCAGCAAGATACGAGTGAATAGAAAGAGCACCTCATCAAAAAATCATATATCAATACCAAAAGATTTTATTGTAGAGGAGTAAGACTGGCATGATATGTACACATCAATGTATGTAATACATCATATGGAAGCAAAGTCAAACACCACATAATCATATCAATGAATTCATAAAAGGACTTTGAAAACAAATCAAACATTGCTCCATAACAGAATCATGAAGAAAATAGGCAAAGATCACATCTCAATTGACTAAAAAGCAACTTGTGACAAACAATTTACATTATAATAAATGTGAACAACTAAAACATTTTAAATCAAGGATATTCACCACTATCATCACGGTTATTTAACACGCTACTCAAAATTTTAATCATAACAATCAGGCAAAGTTTTTAAAAATTTGCCAGGATATAGCTCAGTGGAGCAGCACCTACCTGTTAAGCACAAGGTCCTACCTAAGTTTGATTCCCAGTACAAAAAGAATATAGAGGATACATAGGAAAAATTAAGAAATCAAATTATCTTCATTTTCAGATGCAATGAAATTCATAGAATTCTGCAAACACTCTCTCAGTATTAATAATCAATGTAATCAATGCAAAAAGATAGCAAATCAACACCAAAATCAGTAGCATTTGTGTAGACCAATAAGGAGAGGAGAAAATAATGAAGCAATACTAGTCACAGTCACCTCAATACAAATGAAATATCTAAAAATTAACCTAATCAAGGAAATGTAAGGTTTTTGCAAAGAAAACTTGTACACTATGAAAAATAAGATTGAAGAGAACATCAGAACATGGAAATATGGCCCTGTCCCTGTTCCTGGATAGGCAGAACCAACATAGTCCAAATGTCCATACTTTGAAATGTCTTCTGATTCAATATAAAACCAATCAAAATATCAAAGGCATACCTTAATATTTAGATAAATCATCTGCAAAACTTATATGGAACTGGAAGAGGCACAATTATGAAAAAGAAATCTTGGAACACTAAAGCAAAGCAACAGGCATCACATTATTTGACTCCAAGATATACTACAAAGAGACCCTGATAGGATGACTTTGGACTAGAACAGAAAGAGATTTGTCGATGAGTGGATAAGAACAGAGCAGACAGAAGCATGCCAGACACAGGCACTGGATCTTGTACAAAGAAGCCAAAAGTATACAGTAAAGATAAGGTAGTCTATACATTATACAGTGCTAGAAAAACTGGGTATCATCTCACATATGATTAAAACTAGACCTGTAAATCTCACCATGTAGGAAAATAAACAAAATGGAATCAAATATCTGACATCAGAATGGAAACATGTAACCTACTGGAAAATAAAATGTCAGTACACTTGAAGTCAGAGGTGTAGGAAAGCATTTCATAAATGGAAACACAAATGCATAAGAAATAAGAGTAACAATCAGTGAATGCAATTACACTGAATTATAAAGTTTCTCCACAGCAGAAAAATAAATCAGTAGAATGTAGAGACCACATAGATAATGGGAAAATTTTCTGCCAGATATACCTAGGAAAGAGCAAAAGAATCTAGACTATGTAAAGGATTCAAAAACTTGGACCACCTAAAATGTGAGAGTACATTTTAAAGGGTCATGTGAAATAAGTGGACACATTTGGGAGAAGTACAACTAGGCAACAAGTTGGTGATAAAATGTTCAACATCACTGATCATTAAAAAACACAAATTCAGTCACTGCTAAGGTCCCATCTTACACTACCAAGAATGAGAATCAGCAAGAAGTGAAAAATTAAAAAATGTCAGTGTAGCTGTGATGATAAAGGAATTATCCTACAATTTTGTTGGAAATGTAAAGTTATATAGTCAGGGTGAAAGGAGAATGGGAGGGCAAGGGGAAATAAGTAGAACACTGAGACACCATACACAGAAACCTAACAACCTTGATGAATGTAAACCATTCCATGCCATATACATGAGATATGATTAGTCAACATCAATGAAAAGTGAGAAGGGACTCTAGAGGAGGAGGGAGAGAGGTTGGAGGTAACGGGGTTAGAAAAAGGAACAAGCTATGTTAGGCACATGATGACTCTCTGTGATGACACTGTTCTCCATGTACTGCAAACATGTATTAATAAAAATAAAATTAAAATTGTAAATACTTTGGCATTGATGTTGAGTTAGTGATATATGTGTTCTGCATTCATTGTAAGTGGCATTCATGATATTATAAGTGGATGTGAATTTCCGTGTGAATAACAGTTATGCTGCTAAGTGCTCAGTTGATGCAGTAAGCCTAGGTGACTGTGGCTATTATCCCTTGTCTTGTTCTCTAGACATGTAATACATAGATCTTATTGCCAGATGTCAGCTATCTCAGATGATTTCAGTAAACACCTAGCATAGGAGCTCTCAGGCAATCTAGAGGCAACATTCCAAAAGTATTAGTGACACAGTCTTAGAAACAAATCTGCCCAGGAGGAAGTGTCCCATGGGCGGTTGCTATCAGTGGATTTGGATGAGTCATGGTGCCTCTAGGTGGATAGAATGATGCTCACATACAATTTCTGAATTATGTCTTTTACCTGGACACCAGACCTCAGATGGAGAACTTAGTTGGTAAATGGTTGCCAATTGTTCTGTGTTCCACTGGGAAGGTTTGCTGAAAAGTGTCAGGAGCATGAGAGAGTTCACCTAAATTTTAAAAAATAACACAAAGACATATACGCATATAATATATGTGCTTCCATGACTGACAGACCAGACTCCTGACATTCCCTAAGATGCTCCTGTTGATCATCATGCTCATTTTCCTGCAGCATACCATCTTAGTGTCAAATCTCGATAATGAACCATGCCTACCCAGAAGAAGCACCAGTGTGTACAGGAATGGAGATGTGATGATTGGGGGACTCTTCTCCCTTTTTATTTATATGTACTGCATTGGTTTGTCACAAATAATGTCACTGAAGGTTCCTTTATGGTCCCCTAAGTGTCTTTTTTGATATATTTTTGTTTGTTTTTGGTTATCAGGAAGGATTGTGCCTAAGCTTCTCTATCAGATTACATCCATACTGAAACTATTGGTGCCCTGTCCTCCCTATCTATTGATGTAAAATACCTTCCAGGTATTATTTTTAATTTCCCTGTAAATTTTCTCAGCTTTTTAAACTGGGAAGATAAATGCTTATGTACTTAACCTGCTGTTTGTTGTCTTGGATGCTGAAGGATACATCACCATTTACCTTAGTCCAGTTTTCTTCTTCCAAGTGAATCATCACTGTTTAGCACAGTGACTGTAGTTCTTCAGAATCAGAGTCTAAGGCATTGTGTTGAATTTAATGCCAAGCTGCTACCACAAAACATGCTATGTGTGCAAATCTGTGACTTTTAATTTTCTTTAATTATGCATCTAATATCTTGTATCCTTCTAGAGTATCCAGTGCTATTCATATGCCTCTTGCTAGAGTAGACTTGTACTGTGAATATACAGTTACTTTTGCATAATGTGTGCACCATGGCTTTATACAGTGTGTCCTCAATGACTCCTGGACATGCAAACCAGGCCAGAAATAAAGAATAATTCATTCTTGAGGTTTTTACCCTCCAGACTGACTCTTATTCACATGCATGGTATCTGTATTCAGATACCATTGCATCTGTTTTGTAGCCAAATATATAATTAATGAATAGGTTTTCCATCGTGTCAGAAGGATCTAGCTGATTCACTGTGCCCCTAGGTGGAAATGGGACACCATTAATGCAGGATTCATCAGATGCTGAAGCCACGAATGTTCCTGTAATTGGGAACAGTGATGGCAGTGGAAGAAATAATTACCTCTGACTTCCATAGATGGTGTCTGCATACTTCTCATATTTATTATCATGTACCAATGCCTGTTTATACTTTTATTCTTGAATACATTTACCCATGATTTTTGAGACAAGGTCTTTTTTAGATTACCTGCACTACCAGTAATAAATTTAGTTGAAGTAACCGCTCCACATAGGTCTCCAGAAGAGTTAGCTGTAAAGATGTGCTACTGTACATGACAGGTGTGGATATTTTTATATAATTTTCCAAACTATGCTATTTGTTTTCTTTATCAATGTTTGTTTTATGTGCTATAACTGTGATAGCTATTGCAGAGTACTTGATTTGGACACTGAAAGAATGGTAGAAATGTAGATTGGCTGGGTCATGGGAGTCTACTTCCAAGTCCTTAAAATTAATCAATGCATTGGTAGTGAGCTAAAGGAAAGCTTTTATACAATCGGGACACTACCAAGGGTCTAGCAACTGAGGCAATGAGATTTTGCAGTGGTTAGGAAGATCTGCCATAGGTTTTGAAAGCTGCATGGGCCAAATGGGGTTTTATAACCAAAGAAGAGAATGGAGATCTCTGGATGTCCAAAACTAAGAGATAGCACTAACACGGTGAAGGATACTGGATACCAATATGAAGATTCTAGACTTGGGAAGCACAATGAGGTCACACATTTTCTGGAGATAGTGGAAGAGGAGAAACTGTTCAGATACCAAGTGTACTCATAGTTCAGGAATTGTTCAATGATGCTGAACAGAGGGTGCATTCCTATATCAGAGAGGAGAGAAGCTGCCTTTCCTCTTTGTTATTCTCTGGTACTCATTCACACCACCTCAGGGAATCTGTCTGCTATTCAACTGGCCCTGTTTCACTCCCACATTTGATAAACCTGGTCTGTCACTAAAAAAGTCATCCTTGTAATTCCAATCATGTGCACGTTGACTTACATACTGGAAACAAATATTAAAGGAATCATGAGACAATTTTTGTTTCTACTAAAATCAAAAAGAAAAAGAAAATCAATTATGGAAAAAGTTGCATATGTTTTCTATGTATATCAACAATACATTGAAAGAAATAAGTTTAATGATACATAGGTAGATATAGTCTATTTATTCAGAAATGCTAAGGCTCTAAAAACTAAAATATGTAGAGTAATATGTTAGACTTTTCTCCATCCATGTATAGGTACTACATCTGGAGGTACTGTTTATCTGGTGTTATAAACAGTTTTTTACACAAATATAGGACATATATGTTAACATATACACCATTAGGTTCATGAGAACTCTTCTGCTCCATGGTACATCCTGTAAAACTGGCAATACTTACCTCATAGCATAGTTTGTAACTTACTAAATTTATAATTTGATGCTTAATTCATATCTCTATCGTAAGGAGAATAATAGACATTTAATAGGTGTTACATTGTAGCACACAAATATACTGATGTAAGGTCTCTGATTATAGCAAGTGAGTTATGAGAATGAAATTGGTTGGGATCAAATCTATATTTCAAAATCATTTATTTTTGATATCAAACAATGATCTAGACACATCATATTGACCACAGTAGCCAGTCATACAAAGTAATATTATTTTCTTAATCTTTACCTCAAGTAATTCCCCTAAATTCATATGTGCAAATAATGCCATGGTGCAATATTTGCATTAATTTTAATAATAGGATTGATTATGTTCCTTTTTCAAACAGAAAAACCATTAAAACAATTGTACAAAATTTCAAAAGAAGATTAAAGGAACATAACACTTGATAGTACAATGTATATTGTGGGCTTCAAAAATATTTCCACATATTACAAGATATAGATATGAAAACTTGACCAAACAATATAGGCACAAACCTTTCTTTTCAATAGGCTAGCAGCAATTAATAGTAAGACTATCTTAACTGTTCTACATATGTATGCATGTGTGTGTGTGTTTGTGTATATATATATTACTGATAATGACCTATCATATATATTCAATTATTTATTTTTCATTTAATCTTCAGTTCTACTTTTGCCTACCCCAGGTTCTTTTTAATTTTGAATAGTTCCTTCATGAATCATAATAACATTCATACATTTCTGAGGTTATTTACTTTTTCAGCTGCTTACACTAGGGACACAGTTTGATGTTTACAAACGCAAGCCTGATTTACCTCACTTATGATTGTGGTCTCATGTTGCGTCCAATTTTGTATAAAAGTCTCAAATTTATCATTCTTTATAGGTTAGTAGTACTCCATGGAAAAAAAACCCTTTATTTTTATCCATTCCTTGGTTAATAAGCAATTGGTTGTTTCCAAAATTTATCAATCACAAAAACTGATGTTATGAACATAGATGGGCACATGTTGCTGTGGTTTAATATTTTTATATCTTTGGGGAAAATACCCACATACTGAATAGCTAGATTGAATGTAATCTCTTATCCTTTTTTTTTTTTTGAGAAATGCCATACAGATTCACATAGTGATTGCACCAGTCTGTATTGCCTCCAAAAGTGGAGAATGGTTTCTTGCACTCTGAACTCCTCAAGTATTTATTATTGCTTGATTTCTTAATGATAATTATTCTTACAGAGGTGACATAATATCTCAGCATTGTTTTGATTTTCATCTCCTGAATGAACAATGACTTTGAACCTTTTTTCTTGTATTTATTTGACATTTGTATTTAGTAATTTGAGAATTTTGTTTACATTTCAACCATCCATTTTTGGATTGGGTCTCAGAATTTGGGGAGTCTGACTTTTTAATTATTAATCTTTATATGTTCTTGATATAAGTGATACGTCTGAGGGACACTTGGTTAAGACATTTTCTAACACTCTGCTTTGTCAAAACATTTTGTTGGTGATTTCTTTTTTAAACTTTATTTAAAGAGAAAAAACACAAAACAGTAAAAGGGTACAAGTAATACAGACTTAAAAAAATAAACAGAAATCACTAGCCAATAGATTACATATTGACATCTTAGAAATAGTTGTTCAAGTTACAAAATTAAAGCATATAAGGTGGACATACAAAAAGTGAGGCTGCAAACAGATGTGTTCAATGATTCAACAAAAATTTAGTAATATGGTCATTTATCTTACACACCTAAACACAATTGCAGTTGTATGGTTCAGAGCACTTGATTTTCCTCTCTTTTTTACAATAACAACTACATATTTTGGGTTTTATTACTCCCACAATTATTCTTATTATTTTTGGAAGAGAATAAAACAAAATGTGACAAAATAAAGCAGAGTCAGTCAAAACAAAGGATGGACAAAGTACATGATGTAAAAACAGAATAAAAAATAATCAACAATGGTTACCACAATGCCTCTTGCTACCTTAAAAAGAATTGCCTATATTGATGATATAGGTATAATAAAATTCAACAAAACAGTACCAAACAAAACATTACAGGATTTCAAAACAAGATAATAGTCAAACCAGAATGTGAATCATAGTGAATCTTATTGCCTTCAAAGTAGTTGTCTATACCTTCAAACTTGATACTATCAAACAAAACAGAATAGAGTAAAATCAGTCAAAACAAGATGGTGAAAGCAACATAGGACTTCAAATCAAGTTAATAGGAAATTAAAAATTTACTAGAATATATCCTGCTATTTTTTATTTATTTTTTACCTCAATTAAAAATAATAAAAATAAATAAATTTTAAAAAGGGGAATATTGAGATAAAAGAGGACACAACAACATAACAACATAGGTCAGAACAGAACAATTTAAGCAACATAGTGTTTCATCACAAGATAAACTGACATAATAGTAGTTACCATAGTGTCTCTTTCCTTGAAATCTTTGAGTATAACTTCATATACTGTAGCATTAAACATATCAAGACAGTGTGCAACCATTAAAGAGGATGAAAGTATTACAGGGTTTTTAGAACCAACTAACAGAAAATGAACAATGGTTTCTGTATTATCTCTTTGTCTATAAAAATTTTTGTTTATGCTATCATATATAATAAAATCCAATAAGATACAACATGATAAAAGCAGAAAAACAATAGTTCGATGGGACTTCAAACGAAGATGATATTAAATCAGCACTGACTATTATGATGTCTTTCTCTCTTCAAAATAGCTATTCACATCATGACCGACAATAAAATCAAACAGCCCAGAATAAAAACATTCCAATTAATGTGTGAAAACTTTATAAATCTTCAAAGCAATATAATGGGGAATCATGCTTACCACACATTTTTATGTATTTATATCATTTCTTACAATTGGGAAACTGTTCTGTATTCATACATGTGGGTTTGATTTATTTCACTTATGAGTATGGCAAATAGGAAGGCTAGAACCTTCTGGTAGCTGTTGGGCATATGCCTGCATAGAGAGCGTGGAGGTCTTTATTGTAAACAATATGTTGCAATCCAGTGCCATTGCATTCACAAATTGAATGCTCAGGTTCCTCCTCTAGTTCATGTTTTACAAACTGAGGCATAAATATGACAGTATTAGTAGTATTGTTTTCGGGAGTGTAGTTAGGGATAGATGAGAACCAGAGGAAGGATTTCTAATGACTAGGGTAAGTGTCTCAAAAGATATCAGGGCAACATTTTCAACTTCTTGCTATAGGATTATGTGATGGCCAGACAGTCACTGATAAGCTAAAAAGCTGATGGTTTTACATTTTCTGAGTCAAAACTTAGGTATCTATTAGTATTATTTTATTCACTATGTTGAGGTCTATTTTTATGTAGCAGGAAAAATTCAAGTTATAAACTAACTATGGCTGTATAACCAGCAAAATAATTTTGTCTTGGTGAGAATTGGTCCCCATGCAGTCTTAGACTTTATAGTTAACACATACTAAACACTTCATATTCTAGCAATGATATACCTAGAAGTGGAAGTAGCAACAAAGAGGGAAAAATATTAAAAGAAACATCTGCGACACATTAAGAAACTTGACTTGGGGTGAATATGGCACAGTAAAAGTCTGAAATTGTGTTACCTAAAACTCTGCCTCATCAAAATAATGCACCTGAGCAACAGATCAATGCAGGAGGTATTCCCATCCTAGACTTACCTATACTAAAAAGCTATGTGACAAAATCATCACAATATTGCCAAAACCAGACTTGTAGATCAGTGAACAGAAGAGAAGATGCAGAAAAAATCTTAGGTAAGCTTACCCATGTTATCTTTGACATGGACTAAATCTCTTCATTGGAAGAAAGATAACACATTCAATAAATGCTGCTGGAAAAACTAACTATACACACGATAAATGTTGAAGTAGTGGAAAGGTAAGACTATATATATATATATATATATATATATGTGTGTGTGTGTGTATATATATTCTGTTTTATATATATGACATAAGCCACAAAATTCAATATTTTAAGGAAAGGAAATACATGAAACCTAATCAATTGAATTATTAAAACATAATGCAAATAAAGCAACATCATGTGAATTGCAAAGATCCGTTTAGGACAGTTACTTAAGCTAAATATTAAGGAAATAATGTTGCCCTGCATGATCCATTAAAATGTGCATCTTTGTATTTTTATATCATAATTTCATACGAAAAGTAAAGGATTTTTAAAAGAATACATATGGGTTTGTGCCCAATTTGCTTCTCAATATTCACTTGCTTTAATCAGAGACCATACATATGTATGTTTGTATACTACATTCTAGTTGCTTTCAAACATTTATCTATTAACTTCTTTGTTATAAAGTCATGGGATAAAAATTACTTAGAAATTTAGGAAGTTACAAATTGTATGATAAGATGAATTTAATTGATTTTACAGGATAGATCATCAAGGCACATAAACTTTCATGAATCTGTTAATGTACATGTCAAAATATGTATAAGAAACATGGTTTCCAATACCATGAAAACAGTACATCCAGTTTCAAATGTAGCACATATATGTGGCTGCAGAAATGTCTAATATATTATTTTGACTATATTAGTAATTAGAGCCATGGAATTTCTGTATACATGGATCATCTCCTCCTGTAAAATTGTAAGCTTATTTTTGCGGTACATTTTTGATATATGGAGAAAATATATGCAATATTCTTTCAAATTTTTTTCATTTTGCTTACAGTTTTAGTAAAACTAAGAATTGTCTCAGGTTTCTCTTAGTACTTCTTCCCAGTGAATGAGCCTGGACATAAAGGGCTGTATTCTTATTAAATAAAACCCTTACTTTTCTCAAAAAATACAAAGATAATTTTTTAAAAGTTTTCAAAGACTTGACAGTAGATTCCCCTGATCCACCAACTACATATTCCTGACACTGTATCATTGTCTGAAAAATAATATTCCACAGCATATAGCAGAATTAAAGTTAATGGAATACCACATATGTAAGGAAAACAGGGAACAGAATTTGTAAATTATATGAAGGAAAACATACCTGCCATGTATAATATGACCTGCCTGTACTGCAAGCTGCTACGGAGACCTGGGTAGAGGTGATATTACACTCAAGTAATATAAAAAGACCCTGTCTCAGAGGCCATGACATCATGAGAAAAGTGTCCAGCAACAAAAGTCTCAGCTGGCATTGGGGCACAATGATAAATATGAGAAAATTACAGATACCATCTGTGGAAGTGAAAGGTCAATGTTTCCTACCCTTCCATCACTGCTCAAAATTCTACGAGCACAGGGCTTCAGTATCTGATAAAACCCAATCAGACATTGTGCCAGTAGCATCCCCATCCCATACAGGGACACAGTGAATCCACTAGAATCCTCTGATTCTGTGCAAAATCCATTAATTAACTGGATATTTGGCTATAGCACTGATATCATAGTGTCAGAGAAGAGAGAGTGCACATGTGTGCTTGTGAAGAAGAATCAATTTGGAGGCTGAAATGTTCACACCTGAATTATTCTTTATTCATGCCCTGGCTTGCAGATCTGAAGGTCATGGAGGACACACTGGAGAAAGCCATGGCATCCATCTTATGAGAAAGTAACTGAGTATCTACAGTACAAGTCTCCTCTAGCAGGAGGCTTGCGAATCTCAGTGGCTGCTTTGTAGTCATGTAAGATATTTAAGTCATTACTAAAGAAAGTGACAAGGCCCAGTATTTTATACACGATATGTTTGTTATCCAAAAATTTTAGAGTTTTTAAAAATATTTTATCCATTCAAATGTCACTCATTATGTCTGATAGATTATATCTCTAGTTTCATTTGACCTAAAATAGTTCTTTTTGATTTTTGTCTTGTATATAAAGGAAATACTTAAAGAGACCAGCCAATGTATGTTACTCTGTTTCTTAATGGTTCACATTAATCATTATTGGAGAGTAAAAATTCACTGAGCATGCTTATATTTTATATTTTTCACATTATGAGCAAAATCTGTCATTTAGTTTCTAAGTGATGTTAAATTTGAACACTTTTTAATACTTGTTTTTCCAGAGTTCTCTAATGTAAGGTTTCTTTTCCATTTGGCAAACAACGCATAATCTGTGGGGTGATTATGTCAAAGCATGTATTCGGTGACTCTTCCCATACCATATGAGCGAATGGTTTTAGTATACATTAATAATCACCATGCAAACAAACAATCAAATTAAGAGATGTAAAGTTGTAATTTTTCTACAATTTATTCTCCACTTTTTATCTGAACCTATTTTGTAATAAAAAAGTTTCAATTTAATATTTTGAGGCAACAGTTTTGAAAACTATTTTACAAATGCATAAAAATTCTGCAGAAGCTAGTATGCTTTTATTAGTATCACTGCTGCAGTGTGTCTCCTACTATATTAATGATTTCAGTTGCACTTCAATCAGACAGATACTTGGCACTCGATACAAAATAATGTCTCAGACCCTGATTCATAAGAATATGAACCAATGTGCTGTGCAGTGGCAGCTCAGTTGAGATAAGCAACATGAATAGCACAATAATACAGAGAATGATGAGCTTCTAACACTGAAAAGAGGAGGCTAAGGACATAAGGACATAAGGACCTACCTTCCCAATTTTAAAAGATGAGATATATTAACAATAATTTCAAAATAATTATTGGACAGTACTTTACATCTATGAGTGGGGAGGTCAGGGAAGCAATAGAGAGAATATGTTTGTAATCACCCACAGATGCTTTGGCATCGTCCTCCATGGTTAAAAAAACAAAATAAATACATAAGAAAGATACTTATGGCACCATAAAGGAGTCCTTCTCAGACTTCAATTCAGAAAGGTCAGCATAGTATACATAAATATAAAGGTATCACCATACCTCACCAATCACCATATCTCATTCCTTGTACACACTGGTGTTCCTTCCATTTAGGCGGAGATTGATTGCAAAACTACACACTGAGGGAGAATGCTGAAGGAGAAAGGGCACAGTGACCAACAGCAACATGTCAGAGAGTGACAGAAAAGTACTGTGTGAGGACGAACCTTGAACCTTGCCACATCAGACACATAAACACATACATGATGTGCTTATTTATGTGCCATTGTTTTAAATAAGGTTTGATCACACTTATCCCCCTGACTCTTTTCAGCAAAACCTATCAGAGGTTCCAGGAAGAATTTGCCACCATTTGCCTCCTGGGTTCTGCATCTGAGGTCTAGTGCTCAGGTGAAAAACACAAGTTGGAAATTATATTTGAGCATCATTATGGACACCTATAGGCACTGTGACTCATCCAAGGTCACTGCTAGCACCTCCCCCCAAGGCCACCATCTCCTGGCAGATTTGCTCCTCAGCCTGTGTCAGTAAGCCATCTATGAGTTACAGTAGAAGTTACAGGCTATCTGTTCACTTAACGATCTGAGATGTACCCCATGCTTATCTCATAGCAGTCACTGCACAAACTCACATGCACATATTTCTCCATTTTGTGGGATGCCAATAATTACTCTGAATGCAGAAAATCAAAACCTCAAATCATGATCAGTACTGTTAAAAACTAAAATGTTTATTTTAGTTTTATTAATGCACATTTACAGTACATGCAGCTTATGGTCATCTAGGGGAATCATCAAGTACATAATACAGCTTTTTCCTTATTCTAATCCTGTTCCCTGTCACCGCCCTCCCTCTTTCTCTAAATCACCTGCCCATTTTCACTGTTGTTTGTATTAATCTTATCTTATGTTAATGGTATACAATGTTCATATTCTTTGAGGTCACTAGGTTTCTATAGAAGGTGTGTTTTGTCTTACTTTTCCCCTTGTCCATCCATTCTCCTCTCAACCTCCATCTATAGGACCTATTTCCACTTGCAAGAGGTATTCCATTTTCCCTTCTAGCCATTCTTCATTGTGCAATTTGTCCTCTGGCTTTCTTATGGGAGAGATGTTCTGTGGCAGTGGTGGCGAGCTAGGCTATGCATGCTTCAGTGGCCAATTCATTACTAAATTATTTGCTGTTACTTCTTTATGATACGTGAATTTGCATATTAGATTTACTTCACTCAAAATTACATTTTCCAGATGTATCCATTATCCTATCAATGTCTCATATTTGTCCTTTATAACTGAATAGTACGTATTAGGCACAAATATCCCATTTTGTTTATGCAGTCATCTGTTGCCGGCTATATAGGCTGTTTATAGGAGTTAACTATTACAGTTCGTGCTACTAAGCATTTGTATGTATGTATCACTGTAGTATGATTTCTGTGGCCCTTTGGGGAAGATCCCTAGAAGAGGGATAACTGGCTCATATGAAATTTCTAATGTTTTCTTTGAGAAGCTTTTATACTGATTTCCTTCATAGCTGTATTATTTTACATACCCAGCAACAATGTAGGAATGTCACTTTTACATTATAGTTGCATGAGCATTTGTTACTTTTTTGACTTCTCAATGACTGTAATTCTTTCTACAGCAAAATGGAATGTCAGCGTTGTCTTAATTTGCAATTTCTAATAGCCAGAAATGTGGAATATTTTTTCACATAATCATTGGCCATTTATCCTTTTTGCTCTCAGAAGTGTCTGTTCCTTTCACTTGCCCTTTTCTTTATTGGCATATTAGGTAATCTGATTTATTTTACATATTCCACATATTAGTCCTCTGAGGAATTACTGGCAAAAATGTTTCTCTATTTTGTAGGAGGTCTCTTCATGAATGAAATGATTTCTGTGCTGTGAAGGATCTTTTCAACTCAATGCATTCACGTTTGTTGGTTCTTAATGTTGCTTCTACAACTGTGTTTCTGTTTAAGACATACTGTCTATTTCTCATTCTTTTCTTTTCCCTTCCTTCCTTTCTCCCCATCCCCTCACTTGTGCCCCTTTATATTTTAAAATGTTCTTCCTCTTTCACAATATCTTTTATACATTTGGTTCCCTTTTTACACTTTGAGCAGAGTGTTTTGTACATTAGAAGTGGAAGAGTCTAGAAAGGAGAGAACAACAAAGATGAAAAGTGAGACTCAAGCCATATCATGTCCAGCTACAAATTACATATGATGAATGTGATTATTATATATATGCAAGCAATACCAGTATACTTAATGATTAAAAATAAAAATATAAAGCATAAAGTCTCCCAAAAAGAAGAAAAATAAATCATTTCCCACACCTATGACTTCAAGTGTTTTATCTATTTATCTCCCAGGAGGCTTAATGTTTCTGCTATATTATTTAGAGTTTTGATCTATTCTGACTAGTTTACTGCATAGTGATAGCTATAGGCCAAATTTCAAGCTTCCATAAACAGATATCTGGTTTTCACAACACCACGTATTAAATAGATTGTTTTAACTCTACTCTATGTTTCTGTCCCTGTGTAAAAAGTTAACCTAGCTAAATGTGTCTGGGGTGCCTGTATCTTCTGTTCTGCATCATTGATTTATATGACTGTTTCTGTTCCAGTAACAAGCAATTTTACCAGTCTTTCTTTGCATCATAGCTTGAATTTAGGTGTCATGCCCTTCCTTGCTTTGCTCCTTTGTAGAAAGCTTTCACTCCTTTGTTATGCTATTTTGTTAATGTTTTACTTTCTTTAGGCATCTGTGAATGGTACTGTTTTCATAATTTCTTTCTCATAGAGTTCCTTATTTGTGTAGACAATCTTAATCGTTTTTGCATTGGTATGTCATCTTAGTGCATTGCTGACGTTGGTAGCTAATTATAAATTTACTAGTGGAAACCTTTGGGTCTTATATATCAAATATACTCATGTGAAAATAATTAAAACTTCAATTCTGCCTGTATTTTATGTACACTTTTTAATTGTTTCTCTAGCCTGGTTGTTATAACTAATATATTGCCTGCATATTGAAGAGAAGTGATGACAGTAGTAATCCTAGACTTGTTCCTGAGTTCAGAATTAAAATGCATTTAATTTTTCCCTATTTAATATAATGTAGAGTGATGATTTTTCATAAGTAGAGTTTAGTAAATTCAAGAATGATTTTTCTATGCTTATTTTCTTTGGGGTTATTATTATGAAGTTGTGTTAGATTATTTTAAAGGCATTTTCTGCATCTATTAATCAAAGTATATAGATTTCGACTTTGTACTTCTCTATGCAACATATTATATTTATTGATATATATATATATATATATATATATATATATATATATATGCCTACCCTTTCTTGCATCTCTGGGATTAAATGTATGGGTCTTCCTATATGATCACTTGATGATGTACAGTGTTCTATCCCCTAACGTGATGCTAATGATTTTACATTTATATTGATTAAGGGAATTGGTCTGTATTTTTCCTTTTTAGTTGAATCTTTATCTGATTTTGGATTCAGTGTGATGCAGGGTAACATTAAAGATTGTGGAAGATGTGCACCAATTTAAATTTCTTGGAGCATCTTTAGGAGTATAGCAAATATATATCACAATTAATGCACATGTTAAATTCAGCAGTGAGTCTATGAGATCACTGGTTTCTTGAATTGGTATACTCTATTTCACTGTCCCAATTTCATTGTTTGATATTAGATTTTTCAGGGTTTTACTGTCTCCTATATGTTTCATAATTTCTGAGTCTAGGTGTCTGTCCATGTGTTCAATTTTTTCCAATTTGTTCAAATAGAATTTTTAAAAGATACCCTCTTCTGAACGTTCTGAGTGTTGATGATATGTTATCTTATTTAAAATCAACACAAACCTTCTAGTGAAGACAACCTTGGAGTGAAGTTTTCAAGACCTGAAAGCAAACAACTTTCTATTCAGATTGATGTACTTTACAAAACTTTCTTTCACTTTCATTAAGGCGGTTTTTACAACTTTCAGTGGATTTTTTTATTTCCTGTATATCTCTGTGCATCTGCATTATGTATTCTGTTTGTTTCTTATATTGCTCGTTTAGGGATTCTATCTTTTTGTTTAGTTCCTCCAATTTTTTATCTGTGTTTTCTTTAGATATATTTAGAATCTCTTTCATTTCTTTTATCATGTCTTCTTGTATCTTGGAGATTATTTCGAGTTTGAATTTCTTTAAAGCTTCCTGGAGTTGCGTGTCAATTTCAGTAGCTATTGTGTCCGATATATGAGGTGGATGGGATATATTTTCTTCTATATACATTGCTCCTAGGGTTTCTTGAGATGGGCTGGAGGTTTGAGGTTGTAATTTGGTCTTTTGTTTTGTCATTTTCCTATATTTCTGTGTTTCAAGTGTTATTTGAAAGCTTCCTCGCGATCTGTTGAAAATCCCCTTCTATGTTTGCAGCTACTGAGACTCTGAAGATAGAATTTCAGACCTTGAAGACAGGATTGCAGCTAGTGAACAGGAAAGGAAAGATCTTTTGAAAATTACAAGGAATCAGGAAACAACAATTCAACAACTGCAAGATGATGCAAAGAAAAAATAAATAAAAATGATAGGGATTAATGAAAGAGAGGGAGACAACATGAAGGATGTCAGGAGGATATTTAGAGAAGTAATAGCTGAAAATTTCCCAAGCATGAGATCAGAAACTGACATCAGGATCAGTGAAGCATATAGAACTCCAAATAGTCATAACCAAAATAAAACTACACCCAGACATATAATAATCACCATCCCAGAAATCCAACACAAGAATAGATTATTAAAAGCTGTCAGAGAGAAAAGGCAGATCACTTATAAAGGAAATCAGAATCACAGCAGACTTCTCAGCACAAACGATAAAGTCAAGAAGAGCATGGAGTGAAGTATTCTAGATCCTAAAGCAAAATGATTTCCAACCAAGACTGATATATCCTGCAAAACTAACATTCAAAATAGATGGTGAAACACGATACTTCCATGACAAAGAACAGCTGAAGAACTTCATGAACACAAAACCAACCCTGCAAAAAATATTGAAAGACAGTTTAGATACACAAAGGAAAAAAACACTAAGCAAAGCAGATAATTAAACAGAACAGAAAGATGAAGATGCAACAGCAGAGAGATAACATGTCAACAATAAACCAGCATTTAAAAGTAATAACCATTAATGTAAATGGTCTCAATGCACCAATCAAAAGAAACAGACTAGCAGAATGGATCAAGAAACAAAATCCAAACATATGCTGTTTACAGGAAACCCATCTAACCCAGAAGGATACTCACAGACTGAAAGTCAAAGGATGGAAAACAATTCTTCATGCAGCAGGAATCCAAAAAAAGGCAGGAGTAGCCATTCTGTTTGCAGACAACGTGAACTTTAAACCAACAATGACCATAAAGGACAAAGAAGGTCACTACATACTCCTAAGGGGAAAACTCCAAGAGGAAGAGAGAACTATCTTAAATATATATGCACCAAACTCCAGAGCACCCAGTTATATAAAACAATTATTAACAGAAATGAAAACTCAAATTATCAGTAACACAATTGTAACAGGAGACCTTAATATGCCATTGACACCAAGGGAAAGATCAACCAGACAAAAAATGAGCAAAGAAATAACAGAACTGAATCACACCTGTGAACAAATGGGTTTGATAGACATATACAGAATGTTCCACCCAACAACATCAGAATACACATTCTTCTCAGGAGTACATGGATCATTTTCTAAAATAGACCATATATTAGCTCACAGAACATATTTAAGCAAATGCAAAAGAGTTGAAATCATCCCTTGCATGTTATCGGATCATAGCGCTCTGAAATTAGAAATTAATGATAAAAGATACTGCAAAAATCCCGCAAACACATGGAAACTGAATAACACACTCTTGAGTAATCAGTGGGTCACAGAAGAAATTAAAGAAGAAATTAAACAATACCTAAAAGAAAATGAAAATGCAGATACAACTTACCGGAATCTGTGGGATGCAATGAAAGCCGTCCTGAGAGGAAAATTTATTGCACTGAGTTCCCACATCAGGAAAACAGAACGAATACAAATAAAGAACTTGATGCTACACCTCAAACAGCTAGAAAAAGAAGAGCAAGTCAAGCCCAAAGCCAAATGAAGAGAGGAAATTATAAAAATCAGAGCAGAAATCAATGCAATAGAGACTAAGAAAACAATCCAAAGAATCAACGAATCAAAGATTTGGTTCTTTGAAAGAATAGATAAAATTGATAAGCCCCTAGCCAACCTTATTTAAAAAAGGGAAGAAAAAGCTCAAATTCATGCAATAGAAATGAAAAAGGAGAAATCACTACAGACCCAATAGAAATACAAAAGTTCATCAACACCTATTTCGAAAACCTCTACTCTCAAAAGTTTGATAACACAGAAGAAATAGACAGATTCTTAGAAACATATGAAGTACCAATGCTAGATCAAGAGGATGTAAAACTGTTGAATAACCCAATCTCTGCTAATGAAATTGAAAATGTAATTAAGTCCTTACCCACCAAGAAGAGCCCAAGCCCAGATGGATTCACTGCAGAATTCTACAAGAAATACAAAGACGACCTAATGCCGACACTCCTCAAACTATTCAATGAAATTGAAAGGGAAGCAATCCTTCCTAAGTCATTCCTGGAAACAAATATTACTCTAGTACCAAAACCTGAGAAAGACCCAACTATAAAAGAGAACTATAGACCGATCTCCCTAGTGAACACAAATGCAAAAATCCTCAATAAAATATTGGCAAATAGGATCCAGCAAATCATCAAGAAGATTATACACCATGACCAAGTGGGATTCATCCCAGGAATGCAAGGATGGTTCAACATACACAAATCAATAAATGTAATCCACCATATCAATAAAGCCAAAAATAAGAATCACATGATCATTTCTATAGATGCAGAAAAAGCCTTCGATAAGTTCCAACACTTATTCATGATACGAACTTTACAGAAAATTGGAATAAATGGTCTTTACCTCAATATAATAAAGGCCATTTATGACAAACCAACAGCCAGCGTCATACTAAATGGCCAAAAATTGAAAGCCTTTACTTTAAAATTGGGCACAAGACAAGGATGTCCTTTATCACCATCATCCTATTTAATATAGTACTGGAAGTACTAGCCAGAGCAATTAGGCAAGAAAGAGAAATAAAAGGGGTAAAGATAGGAAAAGAAGAAGTTAAATTATCATTGTTTGCAGATGACATGATACTCTACATAGAAGACCCCCTAAACTCCATTGAAAGACTCTTAGATACAATAAATAAATTCAGTAATGTGGCTGGATACAAAATCAATACTCAGAAATCAATAGCATTCCTATACACAAACAACAAAATCACAGAGAGGGAAATAAGAGAAACTGGACTATTCACATTAGCAACCAAAAAAATGAAATACTTAGGAATTACTCTTATGAAAGAAGTGAAAGACTTATACAGTGAAATTATAACACACTGAAAAAGGAAATTGAAGATGATCTCAGAAAATGGAGACATCCCTTGCTCATGGATAGGAAGAACAAACATTGTGAAAATGGCCATTCTCCCAAAACTGTTATACAGATTCAATGCAATCCCAATAGAAATACCATCAACATACCTTATAGATCTAGAGAAATCACTCCTAAATTTCATCTGGAACCAGAAGAGACCTAGAATCGCAAAGGCAATTCTAAGCAGCAAAGACAAAGCAGGAGGCATCACAATCCCTGACTTGAAGTTATACTACAAAGCAACAGTAGTAAAATCAACATGGTATTGGAATCAAAACAGAACCAAAGATCAATGGAATAGATTAGAAGATACAACCACAACTACAAACACACTCAACCACCTTATCTTTGATAAAGGAGCCAAGCAGGTTCACTGGAAGAACGACAGTCTCTTTAATAAATGGTGCTGGAAAAACTGGCTCTCCATTTGCTGAAAACTAAAGCTAGACCCATGTCTATCACCATGTACTAAATTAAAATCTAAATGGGTCAAAGATCTGAATATTAAAACAGAAACACTAAATCTATTGGAAGACAAATTGGGTAAAAACCTTGACAACATACGTGTAGGTAGAGAATTCATGAAGAGGACTCAAACCATATGAGAAATAATTCCCAAAATCAATAACTGGTATCATCTTTTATTAAAAAGTTTCTGCATGTCAAAAGAAATGTCCAGCATAGTGAAACGAAAACTCTCAAACTGTGAAAAAAACTTAGTGAACTCTCCCTCAGACAAAAGTCTTCTGTCTAAAACACATAAAGAATTTAAAAAATCAGACCCCCAAAATTCAAAGATCCAATCCAAATATGGGCATCTGAGAGGAATACACACCTCTCAGATGAAGAAATACCAATGGCAAATAAATACATTAAAAAATCTTCATCATTATTAGTCATTAGAGAAATGCAAATTAAAACCACACTGAGATTCCATCTCATTCCTGAAAGAATGGCAAGGATCAAGAAAACTGTCAACAACAAATGCTGGATAGGCTGTGGGGAAGAAGGATCTCTCCTGAACTGTTGGTGGGAGTGCAGACTGATGCAACCCTTGTGGAGGTAAGTCTGGAGATTTCTCAAAAAGCTTGGATAGGAAGTTCCATTTGTTTCAGCTATCCCACTTCTAGGCATATTTCCAGAAGAACTGAAAGCATCATACCACAGTGATATATGTGCACCCATGTTTATAGCAGCACAATTTGTATTCGCCAGATCTTGGAAACAATCCAATGTCCATTTACTGAGGAATGGATTAAAAAGTTGTGGTATTTTTATACAATGGAGCACTACTCAGCTATAAAGATGGATCATATTGAGATATTTATAAATAAATGGACGCAGCTTGAGACCATACTCATAAGTGAAATAAATCAAATTCACATGTATGAATACTGAATATCTTCCCTATTATAAGAAATGACTCAAATACATAGAAGTATGTGGTAATCATGATTCCCCATTATGTGGCTTTGAAGCCTTATAAAGTTTTCACTCATTTATTGGAATGCTTTCATTCTGGGCTGTTTGACATTATTGTCTGTGATGATATAAATAGCTATTTTGCAAAAAAACACACAAAACATCATAATAGCTAGTCCTGATTTAATATCACGTTGTTTTGAAGTCCCACCAAAATGCTGTTCTTCTGTCTCCACTGGTTTTATCATGTTGTATCTTACTGGATATTATTATATGTGATATTATAAACAAAATTTTTATAGGCAAAGAGATAACATAGAAAACATTGTTCATTTTCAGTTAGCTGTTTCTACATACCCTGTAATACTTTCATCCTCCTGCATGATTTCACACTGCCTTGATATCTTTGATGCTTTAGTATATGAAGTTATATTCAAATATTTCAAGGAAAGAGACACTATGGTAACTACTATCAAGCCAGGTTATCTTATGGTGAAACACTATGTTGCTTAAATTGTTCTACTTTAAGTTGTATTGTTATGTTGTTATGTCCTCTTTTATTTCAATCTCCCCATTTTTTAAAAAAAATATTTAATTATTTTTATTAAAATTTTTAAACTAAGAGAAAAATAAAAATGTAGGATATATTATAGTAACTTTTTGATTTCCCATTACCTTGAATTGAAGCCCTGTATTGCTATCATCATCTTGTTTTGATTGAATTTACTCTGTTGTGTTGTGTTGGATAGTATGACATTTGAGGGCATAGGCAACTACTTTGAATGCAATAAGATTCACTATGACACACATTTTTTACTTGACCATTACCTTTTTTTGAAGTAGTGTAATATCTCCAATGTTTAGGTTTTATTGGTCTTGTTCTGTACTGTTTTGTTCAATTTTATTATACCTAATGATATAGGCAATTCTCTTTAAGGTACCAAGAGGCATTATGGTAACCATTGTTGATTACCTTGTATTCTGTTTTTACGTCATGTACTATGTCCATCCTTCGTTTGACAGACTGCTTTACTTTCTCATATTTGGTTTTATTCTCTTCCAAAAAAAGTAATAAAATCTATGGGAGAAATAAAACCCCAAAATGTGTAAAAGTTATTGTAAAAAAGAGAGGTAAAGAAAATGTTCTAAAGGATACAACTGCAAGTGTGTTTAGGTGTGTAAGATAGATGACCATATTACTAAGTTGTTGGATCATTGAACACAACTGTATGCAGTCTCAGTGTTTGAACGTCCACTTTATATGCTTTAATCCTGTAACTTGAACAACTACTTCTAAGATGACTATATGTAATATATTAACTAGTGATTTCTGACTGTTTATTTTTTGAAATTCTTTATTACTTGTACCTTTATACTGTTTTTTAAATAAAATTTTTAAGAAAGTTGTGGGATTTCTACAAAATGTAGTACTACTCAGCTGTAAAGAATGATCACATTGAGATATTTATAAATAAATGGGCTCAGCTTGAGACCATACACATGTGTTAATAAATCAAACTCACATATATAAATACTGAATAGTTTCCCTAGCATAAGAAATTATAGGAATACATAAAAGTATTTGGTAATCATGCTTCCCCTTTATATGGCTTTTAAGCCTAGAGTGTTTTTATTCATTAGTTGGAATGCTTTTATTCTGGGTTGTTTGATTTTATTGTCTGTGATGTTATGAACAGCTATTTTGAAGAAAACAAGAAATTATAATAGTTAATGATTTAATATAATCTTCTTTTGAAGTCCTACAAGGTTTCATTCTTCTGTCTCCATCAGTTTTATCATGTTGTATCTTATTGGATTTTATCGTATGCGCTAGTATAAACAAAAATTTTATGGACAAGGAGATAATATAGTAACCATTGTTCGTTTTCTGTTAGTTGGTTCTGAATACTCTGCAATACTTTCATTTTCTTGAATGGTTTTATACTGTTTTGTTAATTTCAATACTATAGTGTATGAAGGTATACTCAAATATTTCAAGGAAAGAGACACTATGGTAGCTACTGTTATTTCGTGTTGTCTTGTAGTGAAACACTATATTGCTTCAATTGTTCTGTTCTGACCTACTTTGTTATGTCTTCGTTTATCTTTATCTTTTTTAATATAAAAATAAAATATGTAATAAATGAGGTTCCTATCGTGCAACATATAGGAAGTCTCTATCACTGTCTAATGACTCTATGGGAAAAGGAAATAAGTGAAACATTTCTTTCTGGCTGAGCTATACTTATCTTGCAACTAGCACCTGGGGTGTCAAGACTCATTAAATTTGTAACTTTCTAACCATGGGAGCAGGCTATGTCTCTTGGTCTCATCTCTGAAAAATGTTAAAAATATACTTAGTGTTAGATATATGGGGTTTAAAATTTTCTCTGCATTAAAATAGCATCTACAGTTTCATACAGCATTTTTATAGTTCCAAAAATGTTCCGATTCAGGCACGTTATAGCTTTCTAAATGGATCTAATGATGACATTTCTTTAGAAACAAAACTCCAATAGGTCTTATAATGAAAATTACAACCTTTTATAGGGTTGGAATTCTTACTGTACCTGACAGAAAGTACTAAAACTACTACTAATGATATATTTCCCAAGAACTGAACAAAGTATGGATATTAAAAATACTTAATTCATCTTGACAGATTACTCAGGATATCATTTGTAGTGATTAGTTTATAGAGGATGTAATATACCTTGTGAAAAGAGAATGTTACTCCACTGATTATGACAGATTTGAAAAGGAAATAGTTTATCCACTACACTATAGGGAAGATGTGTAGTATTGATTTGAAGCTGTTTCCTATGTAACATTGTTTTACAGGTGGAAGAAAAACATTGTTATTTGTCTTTCCTATCCTTGAGCTTTTAGAAAAAGATATTTTAAATAGAAAGTGCTGCACTTGCTTTATTGATAATTTTAATTTCTCACTAGACGTGGAACAGTGTGTGAAGTGTCCATATATTTAGAAATAAAGAGATACTTAGATTCATTCAAATTATCAGACTAAACAAGAGGACACAAAAATCTTGAACCACGTAATAACAAGCAATGAAATTGAGGCAGTAATAATCTACAAATTAAAAATTTTCCAGAATGTGATGAAATCCCTGCTAAACTCTACCAATCTTTTAAGGGTTTTGTGCCCAGGCTTTTTCAAGTACTTGAGAGCAGGGGAGAGCTTCTACATTTGTTTACAGAAGCCAGAATTACACTCACTCCAAAACAGGAGCAAGTAACAACTAAAAAATGAATCCACAGATGAATCTCCTTAAGAATATGGATGTAAAATAGTCAGCAAGATATGAATGAATAAAAAGATCTTCATCAAAAGATCATATATCAAGACCAACAAGTTTCATCCTGGAAGAGTAAGAATGGTCTGATATGTACAAATCAATATATGTAATACATCATATGGAAGCAAAGCCAAACACCACATACTCGTATTAATAGATGCAGAAAAGGACTTTGAAAAAATAACCCAGCATGGTTCCATAAAAGAAACATGAAGAAAATAGGCAAACAAAATTCACATCTGACTTTGCAAAATGCAACTTATTACCAAAGAATAATTTACATTATAATAAAAGTGAAAAACTAAAGCACTTTAAATCTAATATGAACTCAGGAACAAGTCAAGGGTATTCACCACCATTATAACTGCTATTTAACATGGTACTCAAAATATTAGCCATAACAATCACGCAAAAATTTTTAAAAAGTGCCAGGTATATAGATCAGTGGAACAACACCTGCTGACAAGAACAAGATCCTAAGTTTGATTCCCCGTACAAAAAGAATAAAAAGGATTTGTAGAAAAAATGAAAAACTTAAATTGTATTTATATTCAGATGCCATGAAACCCATAGAAATCCACAAATACTGCCTCAGTATTAATAATCAACTTCAACATTGCAGCAAGATAAAAACTCAACAAAATCAATAGCATTTGTGTACATTAATAGAGAACTCAGTGAGGAGGAAATAATGAAAACAATTCTAGTCACAATTACCTCAATACAACTGAAATATCTAAAAATTAACCTAATCAAGTAAGTGTGAGTTTTCTGCAAAGAAAAGTTGTATACTGTGAAAAACAAGATTGAAGAGAACATGAGAACATGGAAATATGTCCCCGTTCTTGTTCTTGGATAGGCAGAATCAACAGTCCAAATGGCCATACTTCCAAATGTCTTCTATAGACTCAATGCAAATCCAATCTAAATTTCAAAGGTGTACGTTAAAAACTAGATAAATCACCTCCAAAACTTATATGGAACTGAAAGAGATATGATTATTAAAGGAAATCTTGGGACACTAGAGGAAAGTAACAGGCATCACATTACTTGACTCCAAGATACACTACAAATCAACTATGATAGGATAGCTTCGGACTAGAACAGAAAATGACCACCATACTGATGAGAACAGAGCAGAGATGTCTGCCAGACACAGTTAGGTACTGGATCTTGTACAAGGAAGCCAAAAGTATAAAGTAAGGGTAAGATGGTCTATTCATTTTATGGCACTAGAAAAACTGGGTATCAGCTCACATATGATTAAAACTGGACCCATATCTCTCACCATGTAGTAAAATAAACAAGGATAAATAAAATATCTAATCATCAGAATGGAAACATTAAACCTACCAAAAGATAAAATGCAGAACACTTGAAGTCATAAGTGTAGGAAAGTACTTCATAATTGAAAGCACAACTGCAGAAGAAATAAGAGTAAGAATCAATGAATGGACTTACACTGAATTGAAAATTTTCTGCACAGGAGAAGAATAAATTAGTAGAATGGAGAGACCATCTAGACAATGGAAAAATATTTCTGCCAGCTAACTAAGACAGAGCATTAAAGTCTAGACTATCTAAAGAACTCAAAAAACTTAGATCACCTAAAGTGTGAGAACTCCTATAGAAAAGTCATGTGAAATAAGTGGACACATCTGAACGAAACACAACCAGGCAGCAAGATTTTGATAAATGTTCAACATCACTGGCAATTAGAAAACATAAATTCAGTCAATGTTAAGGTCCCATAGTACTCTACAAAGGATGAGAATCAATGAGAAGTGAAAAAGGAAGAAATATTGCTGTATCTAAGATGATATATTTTCTTGGAAATGTAAAGTTGTGCAGTCATGATGAAATCAGAAGTATAGAGATTTCCCAAAGAAAACATTAGAAATTCCATATGACCACATTATTTCTCTTCTAGGCATCATCCCCAAAGTGCTGGATACATAATAGTCCAGCAGTACATAGCTACAAACACTTTAGCAGGATAATATGACTAGCTGAAACCTATAAGCAGGCTGTGTAGAAATCAACAGATGATTGGATAAAGAAAATGTAGTATCTGTGTATAACAAGATATCATTCAGCTAGAAAGGAAAAATTTGAGTTATTCCTAAGAAAATGGGTGCACTTGGAAAAGGTAATATTGAGTGAAATAAATCAGACACACAAGTTTAAATAGAAAGAAGTGATGGAAAAACTTTCAGAAATTTCTATGATAACAAAGTGCCCACTTACACACACCATAGGTTCACCACCACTGCCAGAGCATCTCGCACTTACAGAAGGCAAAGTACAAAATGCACAATTGAAGATAGTCATAAGGAAACAATTGACAGATAACATGCCTGTAGAGTATGTGAGAGGAGAGTAGGAGGGCAAGGGGAAAAAAGTACAATGGTACACCACGAACAGGAACCTAATGACCTCGATGAATGTAAACATTCCATGCCATAAACATGAGATATGATTAATCATATCAACAGCAATGAAAAATGAGAAGCGACTCTGGAGCAGGAGAGAGAAGCGTGGAAGGGAATGAGATTAGAAAAAGAAACATGCTGTGTTATGCACATGATGACTGTCCATGATGTCACTGTTCTCCATGTACTGCAAACATGTCTTAATAAAAATAAAATTAAAAATTATAACTATTCCAGTACCAATGTTGAGTTAGTGATATATATGTTCTGCATTCATTGTAAGTGGCATTCCATGATGCTATAATTGGATGTGAATTTCAGTGTGAATAACTATTATGCTGGCAAGCGTGTGGCATGCTGGAAGTGCTCAGGTGATGCAGTAAGCCTAGGTGACTGTGGCAGTTATCCCTTGTGTTGTTCTCTAAATCATGTAATACCCAGATCTTATTGCGAGACCTTGACTATCTCAGATATTTTCAGTAAACACCTAGCAAAGACCTTTAGGGCAATCTATTGGCAACATCTCAAAGCATGGGTGACAGGCTTGGAAACATATCTTCCCAGGAAGAAGTGGCCCCTGAGTGGTTACTATCAGTGGATTTGGATGAGTCAGGATGCCTCTAGGAGGACAGAATGATACATATAATTTCCAATTTGTGTTTTTTACCTGGACACCAGACCTCAGATGCAGAATCTATTTGGCAAATGATGCTGATTGCTGTGTTTTCCACTGGGAAGTCTTTCTGAAAAGTGTCAGGGGCATCAGGGCATTCACTTGAATTAAAAACAATAACACAAAGACAGATATGCATATAATATATGTGCTTCTATGGCTGACAGAGCGAGGTTCTGGTTCACGCAGAGAAGACTGCTGATATTCCCTAGGATGTTCCTGTTGATTTTTTAGCTCATCCTCCAGCAGCATCCATTTTAATGTCAAATTCTGATAATGAACGATGCCTAGACCCAAGGAGCACCAGCATGTACAAGGATGGAGATGTGGTAATTGGAGGACTTTTCTCCCTTTTTTTTTATATATACTACACTGGTATAGCACAAATAAAGCCACTGAAGGGTGCCTTTATTATCCCGTAAGTTTCTTTTTTGATGTATTTTTGTTTATTTATGGTCATCAGGAAGGACAGTGCGTAAGTTGGTTGATTATATTCACATTGACTCTGTTGTTGCCATGTCCTCCCTTCCACTGATATAAAATATCTTTCAGGAATTATTTTAAATTTCCCTGTAAACTTACTCAACTTTTTAAACTGGGAAGACAAATGCCAATGTATTTAGCCTGAGGTTTACTGTCTTGGAGGCTAAGAGATGCATTATCGTTTACCTTAGTCTATTTTTCTCCTCCCAAGTGAATTGCCATGGTTTAGCACAGTGACTGTTGTTATTCAGAATCAGAGTCCAAGAAACTGTGATGAATTCAATGTCAAGCTGCTACCATAAAACGCTCCTTGTACAAAGCTGGGACTTTTAATTTTCTTTAATTATGCATATAATACCTTGTATCCTTCCAGAGTATCCACTGCTATTGTGTGCCTCTTGCTAGGGAGAGTTGTACTGTAGACCCTCAGTTACTTTCACATAATGTGTGCACCATGACTTTATGCAGTGTGTCCTCAATGACTCCTGGACATGCAAATCAGGGAATAAAAAATAAATCATTTGTGAGGTTTTCACCCTCCAGATTAACTCTTCTTCACATGCACATATGAATGCCGTCTTTTCTCAGATACCATCACATCGGATTTGTAGTCAAATATATAATTAATAAATAGGCTTTGCACAGTGTCAGAAGACTCTGGCTGAGTCACTGTGCCCCTGTGTGAAAAGGGGATGATATTGACACAATGATTCATTGGGTCTTATCAGATGCTGAGGCCGTGAGTGCTCCTGTAATTGGGAAATGATAGCGTAAGAAATACTGACCTCTCACTTCCATAGATGGTGTCTGTGTAGTTCTCATATTTATTATCATGTTCCAATGACTGTATATACTTTTATTCTTGGATACATTTACTCATGATGTCATGATTTTTAACACAGGGTCTTTTTTTTTTTATCTTACCTGCACTGTCAGTAATAATTTAAAGGGAAGCATCCCTTCCACTAAGGTCTCCTGAACAGTCAGACAAAGGCATTATCTTACTATAGGTGACACGAGTGAGTTTTTTGCATAATTTTCCAAACCGTGTTTTCTGTTGTCCTTACAAATATTTCTGCTTCATTGCTGTACCGATGGTAGCTGTTGTGGAGTATTTTATTTAGATAGTGACAAAATGATAGAAATATAGATTGGCTAGGTCATGGGAGTCTATTACCAAGTCCTTAAAATATTTTAAAAATAATCAATGTACTGGTACAGAATTAAAGAAAATGTTTTATACCATCTGAACACCGTGGAGTGTGTAGCAACTGAGGCAAAGTGTTTTTGCAGGGGTTAGGAGGATATGCAGTAGGTTTTGAAATCTGCATGGGTCAAAGAAGTTTTATAGGCAAGGAAGAGGGTGGAGATTTTTGGATGTACATAACTAAGAGAGTGCATTAATGAGTCAAGGATCATGGAAACCAATCTGAATATTCTAGTCTTGGGAATCACAGTGTGGTCATGCATTTTCTGAAGATAGTGGAGGAGGAGGAACTGCTCCAATACCAAGTGTACTGAGATTTCAAAAATAATTCAATGTTGCTGGACAAAGAATGCATTCCTATTTCAGAGAGGAGAGAAACTGCCTTCTATTTCTGTTGTTCTCAGGTACCCATTCACACCACCTCAGGGAATTGGTTTGCTTATTCATTTGGCCTGGTTTCATTTCCATACATGATAAACATGTTCTGTGACTGAAAAAGTCATCCTTGCATTCCCAACATCTTTTCATGTGAAGGCTGAATGACATGCTGGGAACAAATATTAAGCGAATCCAGAGACAATTTTAATTTCCACTAAAATCAAAAAGGAAAGGAAAATAGGTTACAGAAAAAAGTTGCATATAAATTTTCTCTGTATGTCAATATATTGCAAGAAATAATTTTAACAATACACAAGTGGAGATACTGCATGCATTCAGAAATGCTAAGGTACTAATAAATAAAATAGTCATGGTAATATATGATACTGGTCTACATCCACATATAGGTACTACATTTGAACTTGGAGGTACTGTTTCTGTGGCGTTGTAAATAAATTTTTACACAAATATAGGACATGTATGTTAACATATACACCATTAGGTTCATGAAAACTTTTCTGCTCCATGGAATATCCTGTAAAACTGTTAATATTTACCTCCCACCACAGTTTTTAACTTACTAACTTTATAATTGTTTGCTTAATTCATGTCTCTATCATAAGGAGAATAATGTATATATAATAGATACTACATTGTAGCATGCAAATATATGATGCATTATCTCTGATTATAGCAAGTGAGTTCAGAGCCTGAAATTGATAAGGTTTAAATATATCTACATTTTAAAATAATTTATTTATATTGAACTATCTAGACACATAATAATGATCATGTTATCCAGTCATACAAAGGAATATTATTTCCTTAATCCTTACCTCGAGCAAGTTCCCTAAATTAATATGTGCAAATAATGCCATGGTGCAATATTTGCATTAATTTTAAAAATAAGATTGATTATATTTTTTAGAACAGAAAAACCGACAAAAATTGTAAAAGATTATAAGAATGTAACAACTGATGGTACATTGTGTATTGTTGTCTTCAAATTTGCACATATTACATGATATAGACCTGAAAACGTGACCAAACAATATAGGCACAAATCTTTCTTTTCAATAAGCTAATAGCAATTAATAGTATGACTATCTTAACTGCTTTATGTATGTATACATGTATATATTATATATATATATATTTTTTTTTATTTATGTAAAATTATTTTGGTACCAGGGATTAAACTCACGACCTCATGCTTGCCAGGCAGGTGTTTATGCTGCTGAGCTAAATCTCCAGCTATATTTATGTATACTAGTTGATAATCATATATCATAAATATTCAATTATGTATTTTTCTTTTTCTCTTCATTATTCTACTTTTGCCTATCCCAGTATCTTTGCTTTTGAATTTTTCCTTCCTGTATTAAAATAACATTCATATATTTTCAATGTTATTTCCTTTTTAGCTGCTTGCACTAGGGACACAATATGATGCTTATTCATACAAACCTGATTTATTTATGATCATGGTCTCAAGTTGCATCCATTTCTGTATAAATGGCTCAGATTTATCATTCTTCATAGCTTAGTAGTACTCCATTGTATAAAGATACCACTCTTTTTTTAATCTATTCCTTGATTGATGAGCATTTGTATTGTTTCCAAAACTTAACTATCACAAAAATTGTGATGCTATAAACATGGGTGGACATGTATTTATGTGGTAAGATGTTTTTATTTCTTTGTGGAAAATATCTAGAAGGGGAACTGTTTTGGTTGAATAGGACCTCTAATTTTAGTTTTTTGAGAAATCTCCATACAGATTCAAATAGCGGTCGCACCAGTCTACATTGCCTCCAAAAGTGGCGGATGGTTTCTTGCCACACACAACTCCTCCAGTATTTATTATTGGTTGATAATAAATTGATGATAATTATTCTTATGGAGGTCAGATAGAATCCCAGTGTTGTTTTGATTTTTGTCTCTTGAATAACCTATGACTTTTTAAATTTTTAAAATTTTATTTATGGAAAGATTAAACAAAACAGAAAATGGATAGAAATAATACATACATTCAAAGAAAAAATAAACAGTAAGAAATCACTAGTTGATATTTACATACTGTCCTCTTACAAATTTACAAATAGTTATTCAAGATACAAAAGTGGAACATATATAGTGGGAATTCAAACAGGGAGACTGCAAACAGTTCTGTTCTACTATCCAACAAAAACTTAATAATATTGTTACCAATCCTATACACTTAAACATACATGCAGTTATCCATACCTAATGACCTATGACTTTGAACATTTTTCTTGTTTTTATTTGATATTTGTATTTATTCACCTGAGAATTTTTTCTTCATTTCATACACGTATTTTTGGATTGCATCCTAGTATATGGGAAGCCAGATTTTTAAAATATTTTTATTGTTTATGTATTCTAGACAGGAGTGCTTTGTGTGAGGGACACATGGCTAAGATATATTGCAACACTGTGTGTTGCCTTATCATTGTGTTTGTGATTTCTATTGATGTGCTAAAGAGTTTAATAAGTTCCCATCTTTGATTCTTTGAAAGGTTTTCCTTACTATTTTTTGCTCATGAATTGCCTGCCTACCACCTATGCTTTCAAGATTTCTACCTTCTTCTCTTACAGTACAGTGTTTCTGTTTTACTATTTATACCTTTGAGCTATTTTGACTTAATTTAGTTCATGATTATTGAAATAGGTCTAGTTTTACTCTTTAGCATGTAGAGAGCCAATTTTCCCTGCACAGTTTATTAAAGAGGCTATTTTTCTTGCAGTGAATATGTTTGGCTGTTTTAGGTATGATAATGTGACTGAGTATGTCTATGGTTGTGTCTGGATTTTCTAATCTGTTCTGTTGGTTGTCAGGCGTGTTTTTGACCAGTACCATGCTTATTTTACCATAGTAGTTTAGTAGTATAATTTCAGGTCCAGAATTATGATGCCTCCTGCCTTGTCTTTATTGCCCAGGATTTCCTGTGCTATTTCAGTTCTCTTCGGATTCCAGATGAATCTTAGGAATATTTTCTCTCTTTTTCTGAGGTATGTTAATGGTACATTGATCAGAATTACATTAAATCTGTATAACAATTTTGTGTATGAGGCAACTTTCCAAATGTTGTGCTTTCCTCTCTATGAGCAAGGGATATATATTAATTTTATGATATCATTTTCCATACCAGTTTTCAGAGTACTGTAATTTTCAATATATAGATTTTTTACTTCCTATAGTAGAATAATTCCTAAGCATTTTAGTTTTTGAATGCTAGTATGAAGGATATGGTTCCCCTAATTTCTCCCTCAGTAAGTTTGTTGTTCGTGTGCAATAATTCTATTGATTTTTGAGTGTTGACTTTATATGTAGTTGGGCAGGTGGATTTCGCTATTCACTCTAGGAATCTTGGTGGAGTTTTGGGGGAATTTTATGTAAAATATCATATCATCTTCAAATAATGATAGTTTAACTTCTTCCTTTATATATATATATATATATATATATATATATATCTTCAATTTCTCTCTCTCTCTCTCTCTCTCTCTCTCTCTCTCTCTCTCTCTCTCTCTCTCTCTCTCTCGTGTAATTGCTCAGGATAATATTTCCAGAACTATACTGACTAGGAATGGTGATAATGGACATCTTTATCTTATTCCTAATTTTAAAAAGACATCTTTCAATTTTTCCATTTAATATGATGTTGGCTGTTAGTTTGTTATACATGAATTTTATCAGGTTGAGGTGGAAACCATTTTTGTCTGATTTTTCAAGGTCTTTTTATTGTAAAAAATGACAGGCTTTATCAAAGCTTTTCTACACCTATTAAAATGATCCTGTGATTTTTGTCTTTGAGTCTGACGATAAGATGTGTTATATTTCTAGATTTACATATGCTCAACCTTTCCTGCATTCTTTGGATGAATTCCAGTTTGTCATGGTCTATAATCTATTACATGATTTACTGAATTTTTTGCTAGTATCTATTGACGATTTTGGCATTTATGATCTTTAGGGAGATTGTCCTATAGTACTCTTTTTGGTTTGGCTCTCTTTCTGGTTTTGTTATCAAGGTAATTCTTGCCTCCAGGAATTAGTTTGGTAGTATCGCATTCTTTTTGACTTTGTTAAAGAATTTGAGCAGTTTGGGCATTAAATCTTTTCTATATTGCTTGTAGAATAGAGTAGTGAATGCATAAGAACAGGGACCTTCCTTTGATGGTAAGTTTTTAATTATATTTTCAATCTCACTAACTGATAAAACGTTATTCAAATATGTTATGATTTCTTGGTTCAGATTTGGCAATTCATATGTAACTAGGAGTCTGTCCATTTTTCTTCTGTATTTTTAATCCCATCAGAGTAAAAATTTTTAGGTACCTATTGATGATCTTCTGAATTTTCACAAGATTTGTAATGATTTCCCCCTTTTCTGTCTTCAATAGATGAACTTGAGTCTTAGTCTTATTTTCATGATGAGGATGGTGACGGGTTTATGAATTTTTTATTCTTTCAAAGACCCAGATCTTTGATTCATTAATACTTTGTATTGTTTTCTTGGTCTCCATTGTATTTATTTACTTTGCTCTAATGTGTATAATTTCCTCCATTGTATGGGTTTTGTTTGCTCTTCTCTTTCTAGAAGCTTAACATGTAACATTAGGTTGTTTAGTTGTGCTCAATGGGTTTTCCTGATGTGAGAATTCACCATTACAATTTCCCCTACTCTGAACTTCTTTCCTCATGGTCCATGAGCTCCGGTTTTCATATCTACATTCTTGTTTAGCTTTAGATGTGGTTTAATTTATTTCTTATTTTCATCAGAAACCTACTGATAGTTAAGATACAGCTACTTAAGAATGTTTATGGAGTTTTTGTGATTTTTTTGCAATTGATTTTCAATCATTGCACTACAGTCAGATAATATCCATGGGATAACTTCAATTCTTTTGCATTCATGTAAGCATGTTCCTGGGACAGTAAACTGTCTCTTTCATAGAAAGTTCCACATACAGTTGAGAAAATATGTATTGTGATGATTTTGGATGGAATACTCTGAAAATTTCTGCCATGGATGTTTGTTCACAGGTACAATTCAGTGCTGATATATCTTTGTGACTTTTTTGCCTAGAAAATCTGTCTCTTTGTGACAACAAGCTATTGAGTCCTCCCATTAAAACTGTGTTATTCCTTATTACATTTTCCTTATCTATTAATAATTTTGTTATATATTCTGTTGCTCTATATTTGGTGGTTACATATTAATGATTGGTACCTATTCCACTTAAAGTTCCCCCTAACAAATGCGAAGTGACTTTATTTTTCTGTTTGAAATATTCTTGGTTTCAAGTTCATGTTATCTACAGAGTATCTACCACTGCTTGCTTTTTTTTCTATGCTCCTTTGGCACTGAACATTGATTTCCATCCTGACTTTTAGTCTATAAATTTATTTTTGAGCTAAATGTGTGTGTTATACACAGCGTATCATTGGATCTTGTTTCTTCATCCAATCTGCAAGTCTGTTTCTTTTGATAGGTTAACCGAGGTTATTTACATTGATGGTCATAATTGATATATATTAGCTTTATTTTTCATAATATTTTCATATTGTGGATTTCTTGCTTTTCTCCTTTGTTTAATTGGTTGCTCTGCCTGGTGGTTTCTTTCTGTTGTTGTTCTGCAAATTGTGATACATTTGCCTCCTCTGGAATACTTTTTAGTATTATTTTCAAGGATTCTTTGTTGGGCATAAATTTCTTCATTTCTTCTTTGTCATGAAAGTATCTCATTTCTCCATTAAGTTTGAAAGATAATTTTATCTGCATTAACCTGGGCTGGAAGTTGTTTTATTTTAGGACTTGAAATGTTTCACTCCAAGATGTTCTTAATTTGAAGGTTTGCTTGTAGAAAATCTGCCATGATTTTAATGGGTTTTCCCCTAGAGGCATTTTTTTCTCTAACAGTTTAATATTTTATTTTGTGTTGAATTTCTGGAATCATGATTCTTATATGTCTTGGTGTACTTATATTTTGGGCATGGCTGCTTGGAGTTCTATATGTTCATTTATTTGTTTCTCAAATTCTTTATACATGCTTGGAGAGTTTTCTGTTAAGACTTATGGTCTTGGAACTGTCTGCAACATTTTCATTGATGCCAATCAATCTTATGTTATTTTTCTCAGCTTCATTTTGAAACTGTTGGAATGACTTTTCATTACCTCTTTTTATTTTGAAGATATCCTTCTTTCCATGGTCACTAATTTCAATTCTCTCTTCAAAATTTGAGTTTCTACCCTCTCCTTTGTTTAGTGTGATGCACATAATTTCATTGGAAGTTTTAAGCTCTTAGATTTTTGTTTGGCTCTGTTTCATGGATTACATTTTTTATGTTGGGCAATTTTATTTTCCATCATTTTTCTAAGCTTTTCAATACTTTTATCAGTGTCTTCTCTACTGGATGTGATTTAAATATCGTTTATTTTTGTACCTGAGAGTTATTATTTTCGCTATGGACTTTTTCACTTCTTTTGTTTTAATTTCACAAAGTTCCAGTGTTTGACTTCCAATTTCATCTATCTCATTGAATTCTAGGCTTCTCATAGGTAGGCTGTTGCTCTAGGTTTGGATTTTACTTCTGTCTTGTTATTTTATACTTTGTTTTCATTTTATTTATTTTCTATATTAATTCTTTACTATTTCTTATTATACATATATATATATATATATATATATATATATATATATATCTTTATCACTAGTACTGAGGCTTCCCTAGATGTCTGTTCTTCAGCAATGTCCTATAGATGTAAGTGGTTCTTTATAGCTATTCTAACGACCTACCTTCCCAATTTTTATAGATTTCAAAATTACTATTTGACTCAGATCCCAATCCTTTGGAACTGAGGTAATGATTATGAACCCACAGTGTTATTTTTGGGAGAAAAATATTTGTAGCATGTATAATTTAGTATAATTATTAATAATACTTTGAATTATAGCTTAAATTAATTCAATTAATAATAACAGTTTGATAAATTAGCACAACTAATAATAATAGTTTGAAGTTCCACCTAACTACTAACAACCTGGGGTGACCATTAACCCTAATGCCTCCATCCACAGGAAAAAAACTCTAAGATTATATAACAAAGCCAAGCACATATTGTGCACAATTTATGTGCAGTGATATTATACTTAGTTGAGTGTGGGAGATGGAGGTTATAATGTGTAGAAGTCAAGCTTAAATGATGAATGAGTTCAAATATACACGAGTCAAGGCTAGAGGTTAAAGAATGATTATCAATGTTTTGGGAAATGGAAGTACACAGCATGGTATGAATAAACTACAATATGAAACAGTAACCAAAAAACCAAAGACCATGATTACTCACTCAACATTTTAAATTCAATAAGTAGTTGAGGAAAAAAAGAAAGGGTCAATGGAAGAAAATGAAAAAAGAAAGAAAAAATAAAAAAGAGAAAGCATGAAAAAAGAAGAAAGCATGAAAAATGAAAATGGAAAACAAGAAAAGAATATAAGAAAAAGATCAGAGACATAAAGTAGAGAAAATAATCCAAATGTAAAAATAACCATGTAATGCAAAATAAAACAAAATGACAATCAATCAGAATGTAAAGGGATAGCCAATCCAACAAACAATGGATAATAAAATAGTAAAACCCTTTTGATGGTTATGGTTCTGTGACAGTGGCCCTGTTACATCCCAGGAATGTGCTGGGTGTGGAGCTGATTTCAGTCTCTGCATGTAGGAGATGGGACTGCTCTTCTGTTAATGGACTTCTCCAGAATCTAGTTGCTGGCTCCTTGCTACTGTTTCATTTGATTCCACAGTGTTGGTCTTACTGATTACTCCCTCCTTCAAAGGCATGTGTGGCAGTGCACCAAGGACCTGGCTGTTGTGGGTCTTAGGGATCCAGTTGGTTCACCTGCCAAAGGAAAGTGTCCTTATACTCTTCTTGCAGATTCTGCTGGTCAGCAAACATCAAATTGTATTCCATGTATTACCTTAAGAATACTTTATTTGATGGCTTCTTTTTCATCATTTATATATTTTTCCATAAACCTTTCACTATTTCTAAAATATTTTTTCATGTTTCATAAAATACAGCTTGGTTATCCATGTCCTGTATTTTAAAGTGATTAACTGGAATAAATGAATCTTTGCATATGAAATTTTTAAATATGAAATAAATAGGAAACTTTATGTCCTAAATATTTACTCATGTTTGCTCTCTTGTTCCTCTTTACATGCATTCCAATGTATAATTGTATAGATAAATATATATTATTTGGGAACTATTTGGTGCAACTTCAATATGTTTTGCAATAAACATATTTTTCACAATTCTCTTTTCATGTCAATAATTTAATTTTATCTGTGATTCACAATATGAATTCTGTGATATATAGTGTAAATGTATAAATATGTGTCAACTAATATAAAAATGACACAGCACATGTCTCTTTTTCCAGTGTTTGTGGCACTACTACTTTTCATTGTCATTGTCAGTTTCTTTAAAACATTATAGTAAATGTGTTATTTTTCTCTGTTATCATTTCATTATTATTCTGGATTACTTCTAAAGGTTCCCTTGGAAAAGCTCTCTTCGTCTTATTTTTTAATTAGAGTCATGGAAACTTTGACAGAACTTTTGAGTGAGTGCTAACATGTGTAATATATTATCTCTGATGCTTTTATGTACTTTTATGTGTTTGTTAAATTTCATGCCATAAAAATGCTTCATTATTTTTGTTGGTGCATATTAGATATACATAATGATTAAATTAATCATAGGGAATATGTACATGTGTGTATGCATACTGAATCAAATTTCCCCCCAATTTCCCTACCTTCCCATCAATCTCTCTTCCTTTCCTTAATTATAAAAGCTTTGATTCCGTATTGTCCAAACTTTCACAGTTTTTCTTTTCCTTTTTCTCCCTCCTCCTTACTAGATCCTTTCCCATTTGTAAGTTTTCTTATTATTTGCCAATAGTATTAAAACTATTATTTTTTGTGTGTTACATATATTTTCACATAAATCATTTAAATTTAAAATGTTATATTTGAAATTTGGACAGTATCATATATTAACGTTTTCATTAGTTCACATACTTTTTGGTGCAGATCTTCATTTATTGGATTTTTTTAAGGTTTTGTAATACAAAATTTTTCTCCTTTTTAAAAAATTATTTAAAGAAAAAAAAACAAAACAGTTAAAGGGTACAAGTAATAAAGAATTTCAAAAACATAAAGTAAGAAATCACTAGTTAATAGATTACATATTGTCATCTTAGAAATAGTTGTTCAAATTACAAAACTAAAGCATATAAAGTGCACATTCAAACAGTGAGACTGCAAACAGTTCTGTTCAGTGATCCAACAAAAACTTAGTAATATGGTCATCTATCTTAACACATCTAAACACACTTGCAGTTGTATCATTTAGATCACTTTCTTTTCCTCTCTTTTTTACAATAACATTTATACATTTTGGGTTTTATTACTTCCACAGTTCTTATTGCTTCTTTGGAAGAGAATAAAACCAAATGTGACAAAACAAAGCAGTCAGTCAAAACAAAGGATGGACATAGTATATGATGTAAAAACAGAATACAAGGTAATCAACAATGGTTACCATAATGCCTTTTGGTATCTTAAAAAGAATTGCCAATATCATCAGGTATAATAAAATTGAACAAAGCAGTACAAAATAAACCAATAAAACCTAAACATTGGAGACATTACAGGACTGCAAAAGAAAATAATATTCAAACCAGAATGTGCATCATAGTGAATCTTATTGTCTTCAAAATAGTTGCGTATACCCTCAAACTTGATACTGTCAAACAGAACAGAATAGTGTAAAATCAGAGAAAACAAGATGGTGAGAGCAATACAGAGCTTCAAATCAACTTAATAGGAAATCAAAATGGTTACTATAATATATCCTTCTTTTTTATTTTTCCCTTAATTGAAAAAATAAAAATAAAATAATAAATAATATAAAAGGAGACTAAGGTAAAAGAAGACATAACAACACAACAGCACAGGTCAAATTTTTCTCCTTTATGAGATACTAATTTGTTCTCATACAGTCAATTCCTTTTTATTTTAAAAATAAAACAAAAATTAAAATAATACAGAATTTCAAAGATAGGAAATTAATGCCAGTTATTGTATTGCATATTGTTATCTTGGAAGTAGTTCTTCGTGTTTCAATTCTTTTTTTCTTGCTATTTTAGTGAATATTTATTTGACCTCTTTGAGACTTCAGAATCACTTTAAATAAGTTTTATGATAACATGAAATGCTTTTGATTCCCATCTTCTTAGCAATACTTACCCAAAAATTACACTACCATGAAAAAAATCAGTCAAAAAGTTCAGGTTTAAAGATTTTGGTCCTATTCCAGGAGAGACTTACATTAGTCATATGTTTAACTCAAATTTTGACATGATCAAGCACTGAAAACAGCCACAACCACCAGCACAACTCTCATAATCATAACAACAAAACCTTTTGGATAGAGACTCAAGTTTTCCTGGAGGGTAATGTTCCAAATAATGACACACAATGAAGACTGGGGGAATTTCGCGTTATGATTTCACTGGAGGACAAGTGAGAAATTTGCTTTGAGTTCTCTTGCACCCATCCATTTAGATATTAATTGGTCTTACCTTTCTGAAGCCAGATAAACTGAATTTAATATTATATGCATGAAGACAATACAAATGAAACTTCACCCCGCATTATGCATAGGAAATCACATCCTATAAATTGGAAGGCTTCTACTAGCTTTCTTATCACAAATCTCTAAACCTGTGTTGCAGTAGTTTCCTGTGAAATTCTTCCCTGGAAGGAGGTGAACTTGTACACCTCCCCTCCATGCACTCTCAGAGTGGTTCATTTCCATTATGTGAGACCTAAGTTTTGCACTAAAAGGATTTCTTTTGATTTTCTTTTGTTACCTCTTTAGCTGTAGAATACTAATTGTGTACTTTTCTGTGATGTGGTGCTATCTGTTAAAATGTTCATATTATCCAGTGAGCAAACCAACCAGATTATAATATTCAGCATTTCTTGTCCTGTTCCACATGTATGAATGTGGAAAAAGATTTTGGTTTAGTTACATTCAAGTGATAGTATTAACAGAAAATATTATTCATAAACCCCCTGAAAATATAAAATCCTCTATACATTTGAAAAAGCATATTTTATTTCTCCTTGTAGAGATTTTAAGACATTTACATTATCTATTTGTATTATCTATTAATGTTTGTAATGGCTCATTTAGGATAATTCTTTGTTCAAACTTTTTTTGCATATGTACAGCACGATTGTGAGAATTTTGTAGAAAACACATTTTACTTGTAGTGCATGTATTTACTTTCTATCAAGAAATTAACAGATGAGTACAATGTATTTTTCAGTGGAAGGAGTTAAAACCCAATCCTTCATGCTAGCTAGATAACTGACTTTCTCTCTGTCTGTCTTTCCATCTTCTTTCTTTTATTCTTCTTTCTTTCTTTCTTTCATTCTTTCTTTTTTTTTTTGGACCTTTACTTACTGAGTGTTAACCTATTCCAGCTGGATGTGAATTTACAATCATCTTTCTTCAGACCCCCATTGATGAGCTAGCATTACAGGTATGTAGCATTGCATCCAATTGTGTTTTGACATTTTAAAATTATGTGACCTGTAACTCCATCCAGACACTATCTATTAGACATTTTGTTACAGGTCTGTGGAGCACCATAGCAGTGTTGCATAATTTCACCTTCATTTTTTAAACTTCAGTCACTTGGATAATTTTTAAGTCAAGATTTTTAAAAAGATTTTTTATTTCATTTTTAATTTCACCAGAAAATGCTTCTTGTACATTGTGATTAGATTCATTTTGGGAAATGGTGCATGTACATAACACATCTCACTTCTTTTACTTCCCCACCCCAAATGTTTTTGTTGTTATAGTTGTTGCTGTGGTTGTTTGCCAGTAGGAGATTTTTTCCAGTAAACCTTTTTTATTCTAAGTTCATATAAAGTTAGTTTTCACATTTACCAATTAAAAACCAGGCAAATAGGACAAAAAGATATAAAACATCCATAAGATAATTATATTCAAAAGGATTATATATATATATATATATATATATATATATATATATAGTCTGTGCTGTATTGCAATAGATATATTTGTCTATTTTTCTATTTATTTATTTATTTTTGGCACCAGAGATCAAACTCACCACCTTGTGCTTGCCTGGCAAATGCTTAGGTGACTGAGCTAAATTTGGCCCTCTATTTTTCGTTTTGTATTTTATTTCAAATTATCTACATATTGAATTCATTTTTATATAACAGAAATCATGTGATTTTAATGCCATGTGTTCTGATTTACTGAAGTTATTATCATGGTTTAAAGGTACATTCATTTTCCAATATTTAGGTAATTATGAATTACCTGATGGTCGATATGAGTATAAGGTGTCTTTAAATCTTTGGGAGAAAGTACTGATTAGGAGAGCAGTTTAGTCAGATGGAAAATCAAATTTTAATTTTGAGGAATCTACATACTGTTTTCATAATGATCGTACCAGTTTACACTCCCAACCATTTAGTGAGGTTCATGTTTCTCCATAAGTTGCAAGAATGTGTTTGCTTTCTTGATGTTAGCCATTCTTTCTAGAGCATCATGGAATTTCAGTGATTTTTAAACTGCATTTCTCAAGTGGACAGTGATATTGAGGGCTATTTAGTGTATTTATTGCCTATTTGTATTTCTTCATCTGAGAAGTGTATATTTATTTTTATTATCTAATTTTGGATTGAGTCTTTTAAATTTGAAGGATATTTTTGAGTAATCAACATAGTCTGTGTATTAGTCCTTTGAAGAGTAGCTGATAAAAATTTTCCCAATTCTCTAGATTGTCTTTTCATTTTGTTGGTGGTTCACTTTACAATGCAGAGCTTTGAATTTTGATATAATCCAATTTGTTGCTTCTTGGTAATATTTCTTGTACAACTTTGGATTTGCTCAGAAAGTCTTTGTGCACACCCACATCTTCAAGTGCTTTATTTCTTTTCTCTTACAAGAGATTGTTTCTCTCCTAATATTGATATATTTGTGTCGTTTCCTTTATATGTTAGTATACAGTGAGTGACATGAGGGTAGATTCAACTATTACCATGTATGGAGTTATTTTTCCCAAAATCAGTTATTAAAGAGGCTATATTGTTTCCTTTTTTATGTTTTTCTTTCTTTCTCCCGTTGTTTTTTGCTTTCTTTGTTTAATTTGTACCAGTCGTTGAATTCACAGCATTGTGCTTGCCAAGCCGGAACCTGTGCTACTGAGATAAATCCCTGGCAAGAGACTGTATTTCATCAAGAGAAGGAGTTTAATCTCTGACAAAGATACCACAGCTGAGTGATCCTCAACCTTTTTCTGCATCTTCTCTTCTGTTTCATTAATATTTAAGTCTGGTTTTGCCCATACAAGGCTGTTTATCACTGGAGTTTTGTGGTATAAATTGTATACCACAGGGGGTGAGATGGCCACATCCTTGTCCTTGTTGCTCTGGATTGCAAGTGCCAAACATGGATGCGGCAGAAATTTTGTCAACTCAAAATCAGCCTTTTTCTGCACAATAATCATCCTAAAGACATGGCTCTTGATGTGCCACAGGTTTTTCATTTAACATTATTTCACTCTTTCTTGGTATTTCTGATTACTTATGTATCAGTGTCATAACATGGATTTTTTAATTATGTGCTGTTTAACTATAAAATCTAAGACTTCATGAGGGCCATTTCTTCCAAATATTGAATTACCTCCCTTGTTATTTAACCTTATTTTGGACTTTGCCTGAATTCTGCCTAGTTTATAATATCATGCTATCAACTATTAACCATGTTATTAAAACAATAATTATTCATGTTATTAAAACAATATTATTAAAACAATAATTATAATTTAACAGCTATGGCTCAGAAAATAAAAATCTTCACCTTTTAGCTTATCAGTTACATTCAATCCAATGAATACTCCAATGAACTGCTCAATGAAGCAATTGTCCTGAAGTCTTCCAAGATGGTTACATTAGCAATTCAAAATCCTCCCTTCAATTCTCTTCTAAGCTTAATTACATCCCAAAAATGAAACCACTAACAATGTCACATTAAATGCTTCAGTTCATATAATATGGATTTGTGGGAGGAACATGAGCATTTAGTTCATAAGTGATATTGTACTGGATAGCAAAATTTTTCTGCCTACCTTATAAAATTGTACTAACAACTGAGTATTTAAAACAATAATTATTCATATTTAACAGCTATGAATCAGGAAATACAAATCATTTGACATCTAGCTTGTCAGTTACATTCAATCCAGTGAATAGTCATTCAATTGGTCAATGAAGCAATTGTTCTGAAATCTTGAGGCAGGTACCTTAGTAATTTGAAATCTTTACCCGAATTCTCTTCTAACCTTAATTACATGCCAAAGGTGAAACCATTAACAATCTCACATTTATGCCTCAGTTCATATACCATGAATATGCTGGAGAAACATGAGCATTCAGTTCATAAATGCTATTTTATTGAACTGCAATATAACCATAGGTTAAATCTCCTTACTACAAAGATCTCTGCACTCTTTATGCAGGCATTTGCCCAACAGTTACCAGAATGTTCTAGCATTCATATTTGCTATAGAAGAAATCAACAAGAATCCTCATCTTTTACCCAACATATCTCTGGGTTATGAGTTCCATAATTACCTGTACAGTCACTGGAGGGTGTTGGAGAGTTCCCTCACTTTGCTCACAGGACAGAAAGACATCCCTAATTACTCCTGTAGGAGAGAGAATAGGTCTGTCGCAGTGTTAACAGGAAATTCGTGGGCAACATCTACTCAAGTTGGAACCCTGCTGGAGCTCTACAAGTTTCCACAGGTGAGGATGAGTGAGACAGGGAAAGATTAAACCACATCTTAGTTGGTGACATTCTTTGGTGCTTAAAGAGACTGGAAAAAGAATCTTGGTTAAAATACACCTTTACGAGTGTGTGATTTCAATGCACAAATATAAAGACACTGTGGAATTCTTATACTTTTCTTGCCTACAGCAAAAACAGAGAAAAGAAATCAAAAGTATTTCCTAAGATTTTTGTTGATCAGTTATTTTCTAAAAAGTTTTTCCAAAGGGATATATTTGAAACTGGATGAATGCTATGTCCTTCTATATCTTCCTGCTGTTATTTATTCTCTAGGCCTGAGGTTGTACTTTATGTCAGCCCTCTTACTGATATTACTTCCAATTTTCTTTTCTTGTAGGTTACATTTGGGTCTTTTGATCCTGTGCTAAGAGACAATGGACAGTTTCCTTCTTTATATCAGGCAGCTCCCAGGGACACATCTCTGGCCCTTGCTATGGTTTCCTTGCTGCTTCATTTCAGATGGACCTGGGTGGGACTGGTCATCACAGAGGGTCACAAAGGACTTCAGTTTATGTCTGATTTGACAGGAGAGATGGACAGGAACAAAGTCTGTGTAGCATTTGTGAAAATAGCATCAACTCCTATTGTATCGTATATGGCACTATCAAAGGAATATGTTATTCTGACCAAAGAAACATCACAAGTGAGTGTGGTGATCCTTTACTATGACACCGATATTTTAAGTGATGTAGACTATAACATAGAGCAACACTTACTTACTGGGAAAATCTGGGTGACAAACTCACAATGGCATGCTGACATGACAGGGAAAAATTTCATCCTTAATTCATTCCATGGGACTTTCATTTTTTCCAACCACCATGAAGAAATTTCTGGTTTCAAAACCTTTGTCCAAGAAGTCAACCCTTCCAAATACCCAGAAGACTTTTATCTTACTATGTTCTGGTTCAATAATTTCCACTGTTCATTCTCTGATGCTGACTGTTCACTGAAAGACTGCACACCCAATGCCTCTCTGGCATGGCTGCCTGTGAATCACTTTGACACAACTATGACTGATTGGAGTCACAATGTGTACAATGCTGTGTATGCTGTGGCCCATGCCCTCCATGAGATGCTCCATCAACAAGCACAATGGCCTCCACTAGGAAAGAAAGAAGTGATGGTGTCTTCCCCCTGGCAGGTGAATTATCTTTTTATTCATTTATTTAATATTTATTGTAATTGTTTGCAATATAATCAAGGTGCCTTAAGTTATTACATTTGTTTTGCATCACAGGAGTTAAAATACTTCATTCAAAAGTACAAGTAGCTATATACCAGTTCGTTATTAAGGAGTTAAATCTTCAGTTCAGTGGAAATGGTGATGTGGTGAAAGAGCCCTGATATTGAAAAACTCAATGTAAGACAAGTTCCTTACTTTTCTCTCAATTATGCCAATGGGCAAACAGATAATATATTTATTATAAACTCCAAATATTTTATAAACTCAAGAGGCAACAGAAGACCTTGTCATTCATGAATTTAAACAGTGCTAACATCTAGATATATTAATTTAACTAGTTATATTAAATTTATCACTTCATGCTCTATTCTTTTTTCTTAGTAATTTCTTTTTACCAATTTTTTATTTAAAGAGAGAAGGAAAAGAAAATTTAAAAACCAAAATAGAAAGAGGAAAAATTTAGAATAATACAGAATTTAAAAAAATAACATCATAAAATCACTGGTTGATGCATTACATATTGTCATTCTAAAAATAGTTATTAAAGTTACAAAATTAAAGCATAAAAAGTGGTTATCCATTCAAACATTGACAGTGCAAACCCTTCTGTTCAATGATCTAAAAGAAATTTAGTAATATGGTCATCTATCTTATACACTACACATTCCATTTTTTCCTTTAGAACACTTTTCTTCCCTTTCATTTTACAATATCTATTATAAATTTTGGATCCCATCATTCTGTCCATTTTTATTATTTTTTACACTAGAGAGGCAATGCAACATTTACCAATATGAATCTTCATTATTTCACTAATGAGGATATTCTCAATTTGCCTTCATTTATCTATAAAGGCCTCAATATCGTCATCTTTTATAGCTGAGTAGTATTACATTGTATAAAAATACCACAGTTTTTTTTCATCCACTCTGCAGTTATGGCCATTTTAGTTGTTTCCAAGATTTAGCAATCACAAATTGTGCTCCTATGAACATGGGAGCACATATATCACCGTGATATGGCCTCAGTTTTTCAGGGAAAATGCTCAGGAATGGAATAGCTGGACTGAATGAAACTTCCAATCCTAGTTTTTTGAGGAATCTCCATACTGCTTTCCACAGTGGTTGCACAATTGTGCACTCCCACCAAAACTGAAGAAGTGTTCCTTTTTCCCTGTATCCACGCCAATATTTATTATCAGTTGACTTCTTGATGGTGGCCATTCTTTTCTTGATGAGATGAAATCTCAATACTATTTTAATTTGCATTTTGTGAATCAACAGTGATTGTGAACATTTCTTCATATATTTATTTGCCATTTGTGTATGTTCATCTGAGAACTGTCTATTCATCTCCAATGCCCTTTTTTGGAGAAGATCTTTGAATCCTGTTCAATCAAATAATGCTGATTTTATCACTGAGGCTTTGTAGTATATTTTCAAGTCAGGAATTGAGATGCTTCCTGTCTTGCCCTTGTTGCTCAGAATCACATTTGCTATTCTATATTTCTTCTGTTTCCAAATGAATTTTAAAAGTATTTTCTCTGGATTGGTAAGTACGTTAATGATATTTTGATTGGGAATGCATTGAATCTGTGTAACAGTTTTGGGAGTAAAGCCATTTTCACAATGTTAATTCTTCCTAACAAAGAGCAAAGAATATCCTTTCATTCTCTAATATTCTCTTCAATCTTTTTTTAGAATAGTATAATTTTCAACATATAGATATTTTGCATTGTAAGTTAGGTTGATTCCTATGTATTTAATTTTTTAGATGATATTGTGAAAGTTAATATTTCCATAATTTGTCTCCATGGAGTTTGTGTGTTTGTTTTTTGAGTGGTGACTTTGTATCCACCTATGCTGCTGTTTTTGTTTATTACCTGTAGTAGTCTTTTAATGGAGTTTTTGGGGTCTTCTATGTAGAGTATCATGTCATCTTGCAAATAATGATAATTTAACTTCTTCTCTTCTTATTTTTATTCCTTTTATTTCTGCCTATTGTCTGATTGCTCTGGTTAATATTTCCAGAACTATGTTGAACAGGAGTGGTGATAGTGGGAATCCTTGTCTTATTCCTGATTTTAGAGTGAAGGCTTTTAGTTTTTGTTCATCTACTGTAACGTTGGCTGTTGATTTGTCATAGATGTCCTTTATGAGATTGAGGTACTTACTATTTATTCTGATTTTCTGTAGTTTTTATCATGAAAAGGTGTTAGACTTTATTGAAAACTTTTTCTGTGTCTATTGTGATAATCATATAATATTTATTTTTGGCTCTGTTGGTGTGGTGTTTTAGACATTGGTTTGGATATGTTGAACCATTCCTGCATTCGTGGAATAAACCCCACTTCATCATGATGTATAATCTTCTTGATGATTTGCTGCATTATATTTGCCAATATTCTATTGAGAATCTTTGCATCAATGTTCATAATTGAGATTGGTCTATAGTTATACTTTTTGTTGCGTCTTTCCCTGGTTTTGCTATCAGAGTGACACTTGCCTTCAAGACTGAGTTAGAGAAGACTGCTTCACTTTCAGTTTCATTGAAGAGTTTAAGGACTATTGGTTTTAAATCATCTCTAAATTTCTCATAGAATTCATCTGTAAATCCATCAGGACCTGGGCTTTTCTTTGTTGGTGCTTTTAAAATCACATCTTCAATTTCAGTAGTTGATATTGGGTCATTCTAAGTTGCTATATCTTCTTGATTGAGCTTTGGTAGTTTGTATGTTTCCAGAAATCTGTCCGTTTCCTAATTTCCTTTTGGGTAAATATTTGGTCTTTCAAACTCAACTGTCTCAACTGTCCAGAGTGTGAATTTTAGGGTCCTGCTGTGTGGCTGGTGTTTGACTAATTGCTTTGAACCACAATGAAGAGGAGAGCCAGTCACCTGAATTCCTTCTGTAGGGCCTATGGGTAAGTCCTATATTCTTCCTGGGCTAACTAGCCTAAAAGTATTGATTTAGGTCAACACTTAGTTCCTGCTTTTTCTATGTCTTCAGGTTGTTGCAGGTCACCAGATCTCCCTGTCTATAGGCCCTACTGTGTCATGGGGTGTCTCATAAGCTCTTTGAATTTTCTCCAAGTTGGGGGAGATGTTATTTATACACTCCTTAATCTGCCTGATGTCCTCTGTGTGGAGAAGGGGATTACTCACTCTCTTGCCAGGTTCTCTAAGGTCTTACAGCTGAAGTGAGCTTCACTTCTGCTCCTATTTACCCACTGCAGACCTCTATTTTAGGTACAAGTTCACCATACTGACTGGACATTGCTGAGGTCTTCTGTTTGGGTGAGGGGTTCCTGAGTCTCCCATCCAAACAGCATGGTAATCCACTGTAGTCCAAGGTTCTGGAAGATGTTGGATCCAAATATCAATTGCAGTACTAGGTCCATGAGGTGGGGTAGCTCTCCAAGGGGCATCCCAGGTGTGCTGGGCCACTGGGGGAACATATGGCAGCATCCTAAAGTGGGGACATCCCTGGTGTTCTGGGCCAAAGGCATGGGCCTGTGGCAGTGGTCCAAGTTGACTCAATTGTTCCAGAGGTGGCCCAGGTGTTCCAGGTGGAGCGGTGGGCCTGTGGTGTTGGTCCTAGGCAACCCAGGCATGCAGGCCAAGGGGTGGGCCTGCAGTGGCAGTTGTGCTGGAGGGCTCCCAGGTGTTCTGGGCCGAGGAATTCGCCCCAGTAATAATTTCATTTACAATCACATGTAGGGGGATCATAGAAAAAATTAATAAAACATCTCATACTAATTGTTCTAACACCCATAAAAATTTTAAATATGGTTGGAAATTTTTCCCCTAAGGTTGGTTGACTGATGTTTTATGAAATGTGTGATATTTTCTGTTTCAAAAGACTTCATTTTTCCTTATTAAATACTAGTGTAAATATTGCTTGTGAAATAAAGATTGAGCATTATCTAATTCATTTTTCTCTTAAATATGAAGCCATTTTCACAAGATTATGATGTCTCTTTTAGCTTCACTCCTTTCTGAAGAATACTCAGTTTAACAATCCTGCTGGAGACCATGTAAGTCTGAATGACAGAAGAAAAGAGGATATAAACTACGATATTCTAAACTTTTGGAATTTTCCAGAAGGTCTTAGACTTAAAGTCAAATTGGGAACATTTACTCCACATGTTCCACATGGCCAACAATTGTCTTTATCTGATGAAAAGATCGAGTGGGCCACAGAAAATGCAGAGGTACATTAGACATAATAATAAATTTTTAGTAACAAGTAACCAATAAAATATTGCTGTAGACTTTCTATACCAAATTTTGCTCATGAAGTGGGAAATTATGGTAATTAAAAATCATAATTTTCAATTTTATCAAATTTCTAATTAACTTTACAACAATAGGAAAGGAACACATTTACTTAGCTATAAATTGTAATTATTTGTGTTTCATGTTGCTAAATATGGCATATATACACTCACGTACACACACATACATATAATATTATTTATGTATATATAGAATTTATGTTATTCTCAAGCTCTGAAGGAGAGGAAAAATTCCAAAAATTCACCAACATATATTTTTCCTCAGATGCCTCTCTCTGTGTGCAGTGATAGTTGTCATCCTGGATTCAGGAAATCCTCTCAAGAGGGAAAACCTGCCTGTTGTTTTGATTGCATCCCTTGTCCAGAGAATGAGATCACCAATGACACTGGTGAGCATGTATCTTATGTAGAAATTCTCCATGTTCATTTGCATTCTCCTCATGCATCCAGGAAATGGAAAAAAAATCTTGTACAGGACAATGATTACAAAATTCTTTCTTTCATAACATGAAATTTACTTCTTCAAATCAGCACTGTTATCTCTTTAAAGACATATTCTCTGTCCCTTGCACGATACATACACATAGATTCCCTTCCTATTTTCTTTTTTATACTCTTTTCCTTTTTATATTAGTGAAGTTTCAAAGAAGAGGTGCTTTCACTCTGAGCTGTATCTCCATGTCTTTTCATTTGTTATTTTGAGAAAAAGTTTGTGAATTTTCTCCAGCTTGTCTCAGGTTACCAAGTAGATCACATTAAGGCACACAAATGTTGTGCTTTGTAGGCTGAGAAGATATTTTTCTCTCTAGAACCCCTTTCTCCCTCTCCTTACTCTCTGAGTTGCATCCTCACCATAAAGCTTAACACATGCCATTATTAAACAACAGCTATGCACATGACACCACATTTTCTTTACACTGGAGATGAAGATCCACCATATCCTTATTCTGCAGGACATAGCACTGCTTTTGTTAGTAATCAGGTGCTCAGTGAGATTGTTTGACATTAGGAGAGTTATCTTTGGTATACAACATACATAGAATAGTATAACTATGTTATCCTAGCATAGTATAACATAACTTACCAGCATGGTCTCCCTGCTGTCCCTAAAGTTACATGTCAATAAGGCACATCACACACATCATGAATCATAGATCTGCCACAGATCTGGAGGGTGATATGCATTTAATCCTAGGGATTTAACAGATGATTGTATCTATAGTTGAGGGAAAATTCCAGACATTTTCACAGAGGTTGTAGCATTAATATTTGTTCTAGGTTTTCACAAATTACGCCCCAAGTGGTCAAGTGTACTGAGTACCTTTGGATCATGCCAGTGCTATAGTCAAGATTTAACTCAGTGATGATCCAAAGCTTAAAGTGGTGTTAGGAGGGGTTCTGATCACAAGAGATGGTTCTCTGTGCATGTGAACTGGATGAGCACCTACATTATAGACTACTCCCTCCCTCCTCCTCTTTTTTTTCCTCTGTCTCTGTCTTTGTCTGTCTGTCTCTCTGTCTGTCTGTCTCTCTCCCTCTGTCTCTCTGTTTCTCTGCTTTGCATTCCAACAGGTATCCTGCCCTGATCTTTCTTCCATGCCTTTTGGCCACTGAAGATGGACTGAAAACCTGAGCCAAAATAAAACTGTACTAAATTTTGCATGTTGGGTGTTCCGTGCTAGAGATGAGGAATTGATGCATTCAGTACTAAATCTAAAAGTTGAGTGGCATAAATTCCTATTTGGAATAGTAGAAGTAGTGTAAAAGAACAGTTTTTGTTTGTGTAACATTTAACATCTGAGAGTGTAATTCTGTGACCTTAAAACACAGAAACTATGAAGGTGAATATTGAAAGACTGTATAGAAAATTCATACAGTTCCAATAATGAAAAATTTTACATACGTATGACTTTTTAAAGAGGTGAAATGATGCTAAATCATTATCTGGTAGAATTACTCTTCTAACGATATTCTCTAGCTTGATTTAATGGCTGACACGTGTATTGATTTTCCAACTAATTAACATATTATTACAATTATTATAGTTTGACATATGCTATGTAGTATATTGACTGATGACATATTTTATAGTATACCATATTCTATATACAGTGTGCAATGTCCACATAGTATAATTTGGGTTCATATTCTTTGTGAAGTTTGAAGATTTGGTACTTTTCTTTCATTTTTTTCATGGAAATACAGAGAACCACGTGTTCAACAATATAAATTTGTATATACTTCTGGGTTATGATTAACAATTTTCAATAATTTATTTAATATATAATAGATTCAAATACAAATTAACAATATCTGTACTTAAATATATGGCATTAAATCTTGTGAATCAAAGCTAAGACTGTTAGGGATGAATGCATATTTTATATTATATATATTTGCATTTTAATCTGAATATAGCACATTGATATCCAATAGTTCATAAAAATAATGAGAAGAAACTATGAAATAAAAATAATTGCCATAAGAATTCAAAATAAAAAACAAACAAAAATTTACCACCAATGAACAAACTAACACATTCAATCACAAATCATACTGATTTGCTTATATCCCTTCACAGAAAGTGAAAAGTGAGACAATCTTTTATGTTAAAAGGGAAGCTAAAGAGAATGCAGTAATTATACACAAGCCAGTCATACGCTGACACAAAGAAAGGTAAACTTGAGTTTGTAGGAAAATGAATGCAGCTTGAGATTATAAATTTGTCAAGTAAATTTGACACATGAACATAAAAATTATGCAATTTCATTCATATAAAAACTCAATATACAAATAAAAATAATGAATAAGAAAAAGTTATATAATGTTATTTTATATTGGGTAGCTAATATATCAAAAAGTGTTCCTTGATTTAATATAATTGTGTATGTTTTATATGTTTGTGGCCTGTTAGTCTGGCTGTCAATATTCATAAACTACAATTAACTCTATAAGTTTTTATGAGATAACTGAATAATACATCAGATAATGGTACAATAAAAGGAGATTGAAGAGGGGAAAAGCAAGAAGTTACATCTATATGAATTCCCCACAGTGAATATATGTAACACACTCTAAATATGTACCCTGTATTATTTTTAAAAATGGAGAAAAGCTACATTATGTTTCTCACAACTTATGATGTTACTGTAAGAATCTAAGTCTATGGGGTTCTTTTCTTGGTGCAATACATTTGCATATTCTATTTCAAGATGGGTCTTTATTCCAAGGAGAGAATCCATGATCAAAGTCAGTCTATGAAATATAATTTAGTATATTGCTTCTGTGAAAAGAGAAATTATATAAATGAATGAAGAAAATATAACAAAGTTGAAATACATTCCATGGTTTTCAACTACGTGTAAACATTTACTAAATTAAGAAGATAAATATATAGTTGGAGAGGTTTGCCATAAATATTCACAATTCATATTTTGTTAAAATATAGAACTATCAATAAAGAAGCAATATCCACAGGGAGATACTGTATTGTAGCCTTCTGTTTAGAGTCTATAAAATCAAATGAAAATCTGATCCTATTAATGCAGACCTTGTACACCAACTCTCTAGGAGGCTGAGGCAAAGGATCACAAACTTGAGAGTAGCTGGTGCAATATTGTGAATTAACAGAACTGTATTTCAAAGTTTTAAAATTTTATTTTAAGGAGAACAAAATCATAAAAATAAAGGTACAGAATTTTACAAATAAGATAATAAATTGACAATGGTTAATATATTTCATAGTTATCAATATAATTGCAGACACTTCATGACACAGACATGTAATTGATCCAATAATATAAGGACAAATCACTCTCTTCAATAAACAAAGAAAAATCAATAGTATAATGATCTTAGCAATCTTTTGTATACACATAAAATATTTTTCCTTTTCCCTTCCTTCTTTTATTCTTTAAATATTTTAGTAGTTCTTTACTTTTGAGCTGTTTTTATCCACTTCACAATATCTATTTTGAGTCATACTTATTTTTTCAATTTCTTACACTAGGAAGACAATAAGATGTTTACACGTGTGACTCTGATTAATTTCACATATGAATATGGACTCAAACAGTATTTGTTTGTGTTTCAAAATTTAAAAAAATTTAAAAGAGGTGAGGATGTACCTCAGTAAAACAGTTCTGAATTCAATAAAAAGGTCTAAAAGTAGAAACTAATTTGAATAAAAACAAAGAAACAAAAACATAAAAAGACAGTCTGGCTCAAGAATTCCTATTATTGCAGATAAAGCAACATTAAACTAATGCAGTATCAGAATAAAAATAGCTGGACCAAGACAGTCAACTTTGATGGAATTTAACAGGGTGCTATGAGCGAGGAAGCAGGAATATTAGGAATAGGCTATTTCATTTTCAATTTACTATAACATGTCCATAAGTTTTATATTTTGTCACAGCTCCTTTACTGTTTGTATAATTGTCCTTGCATGTATAACTGTGTCATTATACTGTAAATTCATGTGAATTGGTGAGTAAACGTAAGATAATTACTGAACTTGAATTAAAGACAATTTGAATTTCTTAGTAGATATGGAGCAGTGTGTGAAGTGTCCTGATGACCAGTATGCCACAATACAGCAAGATCACTGTCTCCAAAAGTCTGTAATTTTCCTGGCTCATGAAGACCTCATGGGGAAGATTCTTACTGGCACAGCCCTGAGTCTCACTCTTCTCACAGCTGCTGTCCTTGGGCTCTTTGTGAAGCACCAAGACACTCCCATTGTGAAGGCAAATAACCGGGCTCTCAGCTACACCCTGCTCATCTCCCTCACCTTCTGCTTCCTTTGCTCCTTGCTCTTCATTGGCCGTCCTAACACGGCCACCTGCATCCTTCAGCAGACCACATTTGCAATTGTCTTCACAGTGGCTGTTTCCACTGTCTTGACAAAAACCATTACTGTGGTGCTGGCCTTTAAGATCACTGCTCCTGGCAGAAGGATGAGGCATTTGCTAGTATCAGGTGCACCAAACTATATCATCCCCATCTGCACCCTGGTCCAACTCACTCTCTGTGGCATCTGGATGGGGACAAATCCACCTTACCTTGATACAGATGCACACTCTGAACATGGCCACATCATCATTGTGTGCAACAAGGGCTCCCTCACTGCCTTCTACTGTGTCCTGGGATACCTAGGCTCCCTGGCCCTTCTCAGCTTCACAGTTGCTTTCCTGGCCAAGAACCTGCCTGACACCTTCAATGAAGCCAAGTTCCTGACGTTCAGCATGCTTGTGTTTTGCAGTGTGTGGGTCACCTTCCTCCCTGTGTACCACAGTAGCAAGGGGAAGGTGATGGTGGCCATGGAGATCTTCTCCATCTTGGTCTCCAGTGCAGGGCTTCTGGGCTTCATCTTTGCCCCCAAGTGCTACATTATTTTGTTAAGGCCAGAGAGAAATTCTCTGCATGGATTCAGAGGTAAGATTCATTCAGGTAGGAAGAAAAATTTTTATAGCTAAAACAATTTTTTTCATAAAATACATCCTGTCTCTGGAGTAATTTTCTTCTACTTGTTCATTTACATATCATATTACAATATCTGATTGACTTCATTTATTAATGGACTTGTTTGTTTCTGTAATACACTACATATCCATAACTTTTAAAAATTATCATTTTACTTTGAATCTCAGTCTAAATTTTTTTATCTTCAAATCTGTAATAAACCATTTTAGCTGTACTTAACTTTGATTTAGTTTCTCAACTTTATTTTGAACAACACTTGTACTGCTCAATTTTCATTCACTGTTAATGTGGAAGTCTTTGTCAGAAGATCACAACATTTCAAAATTTCCTCCTGGTTTCTGGTAAAGATGGTGGATAGATAAGAGCAGAATACAGAGGCTCCCTGAGACAGACAACTGAAATGTGGAAATAAAACATTGTGGGGAGTTCTGCAGGGAGGGAGATGGATCCTCTTGACCCAGGAAGAAACTAAAGCAAAAACAACCAGTTAAACATGCAGTCCAGGGGCTACTAATGAGGCAGCTAAGATTCTGTGCTCTTGCACACCTGAATTCCCTCTGCTTCAACTTACTGGAATCACAGTCACACTGAAGTGCAGTTGCACTTAAGTTGGAGATGGGTGAGCCCAGTGGAGAACAGAGCCAACAAGGGACCTACATTGACCTGCGGTGAATGCCCTTCTACAGGAAAAGGACACCAATGGGATGACATTTTGGAATCAGGCAGGACTGGCAAGAACAAGGAACAGCACTGACTTCGGTGAGTTGTTCTGTTCCCAGACCAGATTGGTGGTATATGCTTGGCCTGGTCCCAGGCTGAGACCCAATAATTGTCTCAAACCAATTCTCTATGCATGGTGCACACTAATTCAGTGAAGGCCTCAGCAGCTTGACTGACCTGGAGAGGCCAGCACACATCACCCTTGTTTGTGCCTCAATATCACAATGGAGTTGGCAGGATTACCTAGCCAGTGTGCTTCAGAAGAACCAAAACAAACAAGGAATATATGAAACAAGTTCAAAGATATTACCTGGAAATAAAAAACTTGATTGAAAGCTGGCAAAACTGCTTGGAAGAAACTAAGGATACATTATCTAAACTGGAAGACAAATTTGCAATATGTGATCATGAAGTGAAAAATTTCTTAAAAATAACAAGGAAACAGGCAGTAAAAATACAAAGGCTAGAAGATGACAAGAATATTTATAACTTAAGAATAAAGAATGTGAATGAAGAAGCAGGGGTACAAACAAAGGATCTGCAAAGGCTATTCACAGAAATAATTAAGGAAAATTTCCCAAGCATAGGAAAAGTAAATGATATTCAGATGTATGAGTCATACAGAACTCCAGCCACCTACAAAGACAGATCACCTATAAAGGAAAGCCTGTCAGAACATAGCAGACTTCTCAGCACAAATAGAGAACTCAAGAAGAGCATGACGTGGAGTATCCCAGATCCTAAACGATAATGAATTTAAACTTAGATTGATGTATCCTGCAAAATTGTCCTTAAATATGGATGGAGAAATAAGGTACTTCTATGACAAAGAACACCTGAAGAACTTCACGATCACCAAGCCAACCTTGCAAGGAATACAGAAAGACAGTTTAGATACACTTAGGAAAAAACCACTAAGCAAACAGACAAATAGAACAGAAAGATAAAGATGCAACAGCAGAAAGATAACATGTCAACATAAACCAACATATAACAGTTATAACCATTAATGCAAATGGACTCAATGCACCAATTAAAAGAAACAGACTGGCAGAATGGATCAAGAAATAAAATCCAGCTATATGCTGTCTACAAGAAACTCATCCAACCCAAAAGGATACTCACAGACTAAAAGTCAAAGGATGAAAAACAATATTTCATGCAATAGGAATCCCCACACACAAAAACCGGGGGTAGCTATTCTGTTTGTAGACAATGTGAACTCCAAACCAAAAATGATGAGAAGAGATAAAGAAGGTCATTAGATACTTGTTAGGGGAAAAATTCAAGAGGAATAGATAACTATCTTAAATATATATTCACCAAATTCCAAAGAACCCAGTTATATAAAACAAGTATTAACAGAAATAAAAAACCAAATTAGCAGTAACACAATTATAACAGGAGACCTTAACACACCATTGACACCAAGGGACAGGTCAACCAAATAGAAAATCAGCAAAGAAATAACAGAGCTGAATCACACCTATAAACAAATGGACTTGATAGACATATTCAGAGGGTTCCATCCAATAACATCAGAATACACTTTCTTCTCAGCAGTACATGGATCATTCTCAAAAATAGACCATATAGAAGCTCATAGAACATATTTAAATAAATGCAAAAGAGTTGAAATTATCCCTTGCATGTTATTTAACCATAGCACCATGAAATTAGAAATTAATGATAAAAGAAACTGCAAAAATCCCACAAACATTTGTAAACTAAATAACACACTATTGACTAATCAGTTGGTCACCATGGACATCAAAGAGGAAATTAAATAATAATTACAAGCAAATTGAAATACAAATAGTTCTTACTGGAATCTATGGGATGCAATGAAAGCTGTCCTCAGATGAAAATTTATTGCACTGAATTCCCATATAAGGAAAATAGAATGAATACAAATAAACAACCTGATGTTACACCTCAAACATCTAGAAAAAGAAGAGCAATTCAAGCCCAAAGTCAAAATAAGAGAGGGGAACATATACAAATCCAAGCCGAAATTAATGCAACAGAGACTAAGAAAACAACCCAAAGAATCAATGAATCAAAGAGTTGGTTCTTCGAAACAATAAATAAACTTGACAAGGCACTAGCCAACCTTATTACAAAAAGGGAAGTAAAGCTCAAATTCCTGCAATAAGGAATGAAAAAGGTGAAATCACTACAGACTCTGTAGAAATAGAGAAGGTCATCAACACCTATTTTGAAAACCTCTACTCTCATATTTTTGATAACACAGAAGAAATAGAAAGATTCCTAGAAACATATGAAGTACTAAACCTAGACCAAGAAGTCATAAAACTGCTGAATAACCCAATCTCTATTAATGAAACTGAAAAATTAATTAAGTCCTTAACTGCAAAGAAGAGCCCAGGCCCAGCCAGATTCACTGCAGAATTCTACAAGATACACAAAGAAGGCTGACACTCCTCAAATTCTTCAATGAAATTGAAAGGGAAGCAATCCTACATAAGTCGTTCCTGGAAGCAAAATTATTCTGGTACCAAAACCTGAGAAAGATTCAACTAAAAAAGAGAACTACAGGCCAATCTCCCTAATGAACACAGATGCAAAAATCCTCAATAGAATATTGGCAAATAGGATGCCGCAAATCATCAAGAAAATTATACTCCATGACCTAGTGTGACTCATCCCAGGCATGCAGGGATAGTTGAACATATGTATGTCAATAAATGTAATCCACGATATCAATAAAGCCAAAAGTAAGAATCACAAAAGTAAGAAACACCTTTTCTTAAGGTCCAACATTCATTCATCCTAAACCTTAGAGAAAATTGGAATAGATGGTCTTTACCTCAATATAATAAAGGCCATCTATGACAAACCAACAGCCAATATCATACTAAATGGCCAAAAATTGAAGGCCTTTACTTCAAAATCAGGCACAAGACGAGGATGTCTCTTATCACTGCTCCTATTGATATAGCACTGGAAATCCTAGCCAGAGCAATTAGACAAGAGAGAGAAATAAATGGGGTAAAGATAGGAAAAGAAGAAGTTAAATTATCATTATTTGCAGATGTTATAATACTCTACATAGAAGACCACCAAAACTCCATTGAAAGACTCTTAGATATAACAAATAAATTCAGCAAAGTAGCTGGATACAAAATCAGTACTCAAAAATGAAAGCATTCGTATACACTAGCAAGAGGATCACAGAGAAAAATAAGAGAAGCCACAAACTTAACACTAGCTACCAAAAAAATGAAATATTTAAGAATTACTCTCAAGAAAGAAGTGAAAGACCTATACAAGGAAAATTATAATACATTGAAAAAAGAAATTCAAGAGGGTCTCAGAAATTGGAAGGACAACCCTTGCTAATGGGTAGGAAGAATAAATATAGTGAAAATGGCCATTCTCCCAAAACTGTTATACAGATTCAGTGAAATCCCAATAAAAATACCATCAACATACCTCATAGATCTCAAGAAACCACTCCTAAAATTCATCTGGAGCGAGAAGAGCCCTAGAATAGCAAAGGTAGTCTAAGCAGCTAAGGCAAGGCAGAAGGCATCACAATCCCTGACTTGAAGTTTTACTTAAAAGCAACTGTAGTAAAATCAACATGGTACTTGAATCAAAACAGAGCTGAAGATCTATGGAACAGATTAGAAGATACAACTACAAATACACTCAAACCACCTTATCTTTGGTAAAGGGGCCAAACTTGTTCACTGGAAGAACGACAGTCTCTTTAGTAAAAGGGGTTGAAAAAATGACTCTTCATATGCCGAAAACTAAGACTAGACCCATGCCTATCACAATGAAATTAAAATCTAAATGGATGAAAGATCAGAATATTAAAATAGAAACACTAAATCTATTGCAAGGCAAAATTGGTGAAAACCTTGAACACATAGGTTTAGGTAGAGAGTTCATGAAAAGAACTCAAACCACATGGGAAATACTTCCCAGAATCAATAACTTGGGATCACCTCTTATTAAAAAGTTTCTGCATGCCAAAAGAACTATTTTCAAGATGATAATATGTAACCTATTAACAGGTGATTTCTTACTGTTATGTTTTTTTTTTTGTAGTTCTGTATTACGTGTACCCTTACACCGCTTTGTTTTGTTTTGTGTTTTTCTCTTTTTCCTCTTAAATAAAATTTAAAAAAAAAAGAAATCTCCAGCATAGTGAAAAGAAAATCCATAAACCGGGAAAAAATCTTAATGAACTGTCCCTCAGACAAAGGACTTCTCTCTAAAACATACAAAGAATTTTAAAAAATCAGAGTCACAAAATTCAAAGATCAAATCTAAAAATGGGCAGGTGAGATCAATACACACATCTCAGATGAAGAAATGCAAATGACAAACAGATACATGAAAAAATGTTCATCATCATTACTCATAGAAAATGCAAATTAAAACCACACTGAGACTTCATCTCACTCCTGACACAAAACCACCACCAACATGGATCAACAAAACCACCACCAGCAAATGTTGGAAAGCCTGTGGTGACAAAGGAACTCTACTGCACTTTTGGTGGGAGTGTACACTGGTGCAACCATTGTGGAAGTGAATCTGGAGACTTCTCAAAAAGCTGGGATTGAAAATCCCATTTGACCCAGCTATTCCACTTCTAGGCATATTCCTAGAAGAGCCGAAAGCATCATACCACAGTGATATATGTGCACCCATGTTTATAGCAGCATAATTCGTAATAGCTAGATATTGGAAACAACCTAAGTGTCCTCAACTGAAGATTGGATAAAAATGTTGTGGTATTTTTATAAAATGGAGTACTTCTCAGCTATAAAGTATAATCACACTGAGATATTTTTAAATGCGTGCAGTTGGACACCATATTCATAAGTGAAATAAATCAAACCCCCATGTGTAAATACTGAATAGTTCCCCTAGTGTAAGAAATGATAAGAATATATAAAATTATGTGATAATCATGTTTCCACATTTTATTTCTTTGAAGCCTTATAATGTTTTCTTTCATTAATTGTAATGTTTTTATTCTGGGCTGTTTGATTTTATTGTCTATGATGGTATGAACAGCTATTTGGGAGAAAACAGGACATCATAATAGCTAGTACTGATTTAATATCATCTTGTTTTGCAGTCCCATCAAGATTTTATTCTTATGTCTCCATTAGTCTTAACGTGTTGTATCTTTTTGGGTTTATTATATATGATAATATAAACAAAAACTTTTACAGACAAGAGGTTAATACTGAAACCATTGTTTATTTTATGTTAGTTGATTCTAATACCCTGTAATACTGTCATTCTCTTGAATGGTTTTACATTGTCTTGATATGTTTGATGCTACAGTATACGAAGTTATACTAAAATATTTCAAGGAAAGAGACACTATGGTACTCTTATTTCAGATTATTTTGTTTTAAAACACTATGTTGCTTCAATTATTCTGTTCTGACCTGTGCTGTTGTGTTATGTTCTATTTTATCTCACTCTCCTTTTTTATTATGTATTTTTTATTTTTTTATCTTTTTAATTAAGGGAAAAAATAAATTACAAAATAGCAGGATATATTATAGTAACCCACTTTAATTTTCTATTATCTTGATTTGAAACCCTTTTTTTGCTCTCACCATATTGTTTTGAGTGATTTTACTCTATTCTGTTTTGCTTGATAGTATCAAGTTTGAGAGTGTAGGCAACTATTACGAAGACCATAAGATTCACTATGATGCCCATTCTGGTTTGACTATTATCTTCTTTTGAAGTCCTGTAATGTGTCCAGTGTTTCATTTTTATAGGCTTTTCTTCTATACTATTTTGTTCAATTTTATTATAACTGATGATATATGCAATTCTTTTTAAGATAACGAGAGGCATTATTGTCACCATTGCTGATCACCTTGTATTCTTTTTTTACATCATGTACTATGTCCAACCTTTTGATTTGACTGCCTCTGATTTGTTATGTCACATTTGGTTTTATTCTCTTCAAAAAAAGTAACAAGAACTGTTGGAATAATAAAACTCAAAATGTGTAATTGTCATTGTAAAAACAAAGGAAAAAAAGTACTATAAAGAATATAACTGCATTTATATTTAAGTGTATAAAATATATAACCATATTACTGAGTTTTGGTTGGATCACTGAACAGAACTGTTTGCAGTCTCACTGTTTCAATGTCCAATTTGTATGATTTAATTTTGTAACTTGAACAACTATTTTTAAGGTGACAATATTTAATCTTTAACTAGTGGTTTCTTACTGTTTATTTTTTGAAATTCTGTATTACTTGTCCCTTTTTTCTGTTTTTTTCTCCTTAAATAAAATTTTTTTAAAAATTTAAATTCCAAAAGTATAACAGCATGGGAAGTCCCAAACAGAGGGAATTACACTCTCCTGATCCAGGAACAAATTAAGCTGAGAAAAACCAATTAAACTTCAGTCCTGGTGATCTGAATGGAACAGCTACAGTCTCTATGCTGCTGCTTGAACTACCTACTTGGACTCGCTGCTGCTGCTGCTGTACTTGAACTGGCACAGCCTGGATAGCCTGCCAACTTTAACTCACGGGAGAGACATTTGCACTGAGGATGGGAGTTTGCAAACTGAATTTAGAGCAAAGCTGACAGGGAAACCTGCATCATCCTGCGGTGAGTGAGAGGAATAACAACACTTCCATAGGGAAGGGGGAGCTCCAACAGATGCTTGAACTAGCACATCTGGGATGGCCCACCAGATTCAACTCACTGGAGAGCCATTCGCACTGAGGGCAGGAGTTGGCAAACTGAATTGATAGCAGAGCTGGCGGGGAACCCTGCTTTGACCGGCAGTGAGTGAGTGGAATAAAATTTCTTCCATAGAGAAGGGGGAGCTCCGAAAGACGACATTCTGGGACCAGGCAGACAGGCTAGAACAAGGAGCAGTGGTGACTTGAGCTGGCTACTCATTTCTACAGAGGGATTGGTGGGGTGCACTCAACCTGTGTAATGCCACAGACTAAGAACCAATAGAAAACACAAATCAAGTCCCTATGCCTACAGTGCATCCTAATCTAGTGAAGCCTTCAACAGGTTGACTTACCTGGAAGGGTAGGCCCATCATAGGCTGCCCTGGTCTGTGTCTCCCTAGTACACTGCTCTGAGTGGGAACACCTAGCTGGTGCAATTGAAACAAACTGTAACGAAGAAAGAAAAAAACTGGGCCTCCTATATATGCTTGTATGGAAAGAACAAAAAGTATGGGAAGAGGGAGCAACAAGAAAGGGTCCTCAGTCTGCAATCCTGACAACATTGATCCAGGAAAGGTAAATGCAAAGGCGAATGAGGACAGAAAACATGGAATATCAGACAAGGCACAAACAGACATAAAATGAAATCTTTGGGACCTCATAGACAAGTTCAAATGTGAAGTATTTAACAAAGTAAATAAGATATAAGTGGAATAGTTAAAGAAATGCTAAGCACCTCCCCTCAAAAAAAAAAAAAAACAGATGGAAGAATGGAAGAACAAAAACATGGGAGAATTATTTGATGGAGAAAATATAGAAAACATAGAATACATGAAGCAGGTTCAAAGAGATTACCAGGAAATTAAAAACTCCATTGAACTGCTTGAAAGAATCTAAGGATAGAGTATCCGAACTGGAGGGTAGGTTTGCAATGTCAGAACATGAAGAGAAAAATTTCTTAAAAATAACAAAGAAACAAGCAGTAAAAATACTAAGGGTACAAGATGACAAGAGGATCTAAAACTTAAGAATAAAGAATATGAATGAAGAAGCAGGGGTACAAACAAAGGAACTGCAAAGGCTATTCACAGAGAGAATTATGGAAAACTTCCCAAACATCAGAAAAGGAAAAGATGCTCAGATGTATGAGGAATACAGAACACCAGCCACCTACAACCAAAACAGAACTACACCCAGGCATATAATAATCAAGATTCCAGAAATCCAATATAAGAACAGAATATTAAAAGCTGTCAGAGACAAGAAACAGATCACTTACAAAGGAAATCCCATTAGAATTACATCAGACTTCTCGGCATGAACCATCATATCTAGAAGAGCGTGGGGCAAAGTAATCCAAGCCTTGAAAGAAAATAACCTCCAGCCACGGTTGATCTATCCTGCACAATTGTTCCTAGAAGTTAATGGAGAAACAAGATGCTTCCATAATAAAGAGGAACTGGAGGAATTCTCAACCACCAATCCAACTCAACAGAGAATACTACAGGACATTCTAAAGAGAAAGAAAAGCACCAAGATTTCAGCAACAGTGACAGAGAGGTCTCAATGAATGGAACAAAAAGTGAAATGAAGAAGACAAACAGACAACTAATGACGGAAATAGAGCACAACAGTAATGAGGCAGAGAAGGTTGGATATAATTTCTAGTATAGATGGCCTAGATACACTAACTTAAGGGAAAAAAGAGAATCACAGGCAGAGTGGATCAAAAGGTAGGGTCCACAGAGATGCTATTTATAGTGAATATAGTTAACCTGAAGAAGGGTATATGGCCCAAAACAAAACATGAGAAAACAGAACTTGATGTTATAGGTAACCAGAGAGTAATAGGGACAAATAGACCGGTACTTATGAATAGGTTGAACAGACAGACTTTAATAAGTGAAGAAATACAACTAGAGATCAAGTCCAGGAGTGAGAATGTTCAGAAACACTTAAGCAAATAGCAAGTTGTCCCCCTAATATAAAACAGAGAGTGTTGGGGAAACCTAAAAATACAAGTACATCCTGGGGGAGTGAAAGGGGAGGAATAGTCTTTTTAAAAAAAGACAGCAGAAGATATTGCAAATAGTGTATCAGGAATTAAAACTCATATTACTCACACCACTATGCTTGGATGGAACTTGTTCTGTCCCAGTTTGTATATAAGCACTAGATTTGAAGGCACAGACAGCTGCCCTGAAGATATCAAGATATAGCACAGTGGTCATCTTTAATTTCCTATTAACTTAATCCAGATTCCTGTATGACTTATACTGTTGTATCTTGACTGATCTTAGTTAAGTCTGATTTGTTTGATTGCTGCTTCTTATTGACAGATTATACTCGAAACAGATCCTTTGATGGTATCAAGTCAGAGAGTATAGACAACTAAACTGAAAATGACAATAATTCACTACGATACCCATTCTGATTTGACAACTACCTGGTTTTCTATCTCTACACTATCTACAAAGTCGTATTTCTACTAATTCTGTAATTAACTGACATATTCAATTATACTTTATCTGATAATATAGCCAATTCTTTTGATCAACAAGAGATAGCACAATAACCATGATAGAACTCCTTGTACAGCATTTCTAACATGCCTTTTTTGTCTTATGTGTCAATAGGGCTATGTTTTGTTCTGTCCTCTTCTGTTCTGTTTCTCCCTCTAATATAGAAAGGGTAGAAATTTATGTTAAGACTCAAGCTTGCATAAAACCTATAAGCTGTTTATGAGAACTGATCTTATGGCACATGATGAAATGAAAAAATACTTTGAAAGAAAAAAAGGAGGACTGAAGTACCCAACGCTGATTCTGGAGTGTCATGATGTGAAATCCAGCAATATTAAGCTTTGTTCAGAATGATTTTAATCTGCTATGTTTTTTTTTGGTCTCAACATAAATGAAGGTATGGATAAATGTGTACATGTCTAAGTGTTTAGGATTGATAGCCATATTATTTAGTTTTTGTTGGATAGTTGAACAGAACTGTTTGCAACGTCCCTGGTTGAATACCCATTTATATAGTCCACTTTTGTATCTTGAACAATTATTTGTGGGGGGACATTATGTAAACCTTAACTAGTGATTTATTACTGTTTCTTTTTTTTCTTTGAAAGTATGTACTATTTATGCCTGTTTTCTATTTTGTTTTGTCTTTCTTTAAATAAAAAAAAATAAATCCATTACTGCAACTGTCACTCCATACTGAGTGGAGAGTCTAAGGAAAAAATATATGGTGTAACTTCTTAGGTATGTACTTACTTTTTCAGAGCTACAGGAATGAATTTAAGTTGTACACATGCATAAACAAACTAATTATGTGACAATGTCATTTCATAGTATGAAACATATATGTACAAAAATAAAATTAGATAAATTCACCTCTTTCTCATTCATTAGAAAGTTTATAAACAGTTTTTCAAATTGAAAATTTATCCAATTTCCACATGTGGGAATTTCATGAGCAAAATTGTAAGTACAAAGACTATGACAGCATTAGCTTACTTTTGGCTAAGGCAGTGAGTCATCATTAGGTACAGTATAACTCTGTAACTCCTATGGTCCACTCTATCATAGACTCAGTTAAAGTCATTTTTGGCCATGTGAAGAAAATATTCCTGGTTTAGCCTTATATCTAAGGCCTTGTGAAAAATTCTGAAAATTGAGAATGTCATATTCTGAATTCATTTTTGTTCCATAATTCAAGTTTACTTGGTGTCCAGCAGGATTGTTAAACTGAATGTTTTTCAGAAAATGATGCATCTAAAGATGAATCATTCTATGTAAACAGGGCTCCGGGAAAAATACAGAAAATATGGATGAGGCAAAGTTCCAAAGTGTTGATAATTCTATTTACATAAAAACAACTTTAACGCGCAACATCTGTTAAATTGGAGTACATGAATGTCTAAGATCTAAAATATCACCATGGGATCAATAATTTCCAGTCAATTTCACAAAAATAATCTATTTAAGTAAAAAATCCATTTAAGTAAAATATATAGTTTGGTTAGAGAAAAACATTGACTGTTGAATCAAAGGTTGTAAAACCCACAACTCTTATTGTCTATGTCCCTATTCCCATAGCATCTACCAAAAAATAATTTCTCAAATCTCAGAAGAGTTTGAAGAATTTAATGAAATTTAATTACATGCACTGTCAGGTTTACTGCCATTTAGGTTAGTAGGTGAGTGCAACCTTTCCAGTTGTCTTTAAAGAAAATCATGGAACTGGTTTTCATGGGTAAGACATTGATTTCCTGTGGACAGAAGCAGTGATCTGGCCTTCTGATTTCTCCTCCTTGCCAGGGTATCTTTGTTTGAGAATGATTTCAACTCAATTCAAGAATAAATCCCTTATCAATAAGTTTGATATGCAATGTCTTGCATTTTATAGAAATGGTTGGATGAAACACATAAAATAACTTCCAATATTCACCTTGATAGCACTGCATGCCATCCAAAAGAAAGTACATTACCTGCCATGGGGGAAATATCATCACTTTTTTATTTCTCATTGGTTGCCATTGTTTGTCCTTGAAAAGAATTGCACGGAGGGCATCGGCCACAGCATACATGCAATTGTATATATTGTAGCTCCTGACACTCATGGCTGTGTCAAAATCATTCAGAGGCATTAAGGATACAGTTCTTCAATTCACAGACTCAGAGAAGAAGCAATGGAAATGCTTGCATCAATACATAAAGAGATAAGTGTCTTCTGGGCATTTTCAAGGGATCACTTCTTGGACAAAGTTTTTGAAACCCACAATATTTTCATGGTGGTGTGAAAAAACAATAATCCTGTGGAATGTGTCAAGTATGAAATTTCTACCATTCAGTTGAGCTTGCCATTATGAGTTTTTCATCCAGAATTTCCATGCCACCAAGTTTTGCACTATGTTGTGGCTCATGTGATTTTGACTATCAGTATCATAATAAACAGCTCACCACACTGACTGATGATGTATCTCCATCAGGCTTCTATATGGTTCAGACAAATGACACAACCCGAGTTGGGACCATTTTCACAAACACTACACAGACTTTGTTCCTCTCCATCTTAGCACTCACATCTGAGAAGCAGAAGACTGTTATGGCCTCCTGTGATGAACTGACCCCCCACCCAGGTCCAGTGGAGATGAAGCATCAAGGACACCATGCCAAAGGTCTAATATGAGTCCTTTCGGGCCAGCTGATGGAGAGAAGGATACTAGACTCTGTCAGTCAGTGTAAAATCAAATGAGGCAAAGGTAACATTAAAGGAAATAAAACACTAACACACTGAAATGCTGCAGATATTGCAACAGCAGTATTGAAGTGTACTGAGTAACACCCACAGGTTTTAGAAGGTGACACGTGTTCTTCTCCTCTTTATAAATATCTCCTTCTCCCTCAGGAAATTTTTTTAAAGAATCAGTGAATTACTGTGACATCGCAGAAACATATTCTTTCCCTCCTACCTTCCTCTTTGATTCAAATGAAAGAAAAATTTTGTGAGAAACTCAAGAAGGCCTGTGTATGCACTCTGGCAAATTTCTACTCTTGCATTGATGCTGATACCAGGCTCAATTTTAATCTTTTATACTCCTGGTAACTGAAGGGGCATGGATTTGCTTCCATCATTTTCTGTCCCACGAAACTTCAGCTGAGGGAATTTGTAAAGTTTCAACAGTGTCCTATCTAAGCTGAAGTTCCCCAGCATGTTTCTGTCAGTACTGCTGCACACTTGCTTTCTCTCATACATGTGTAATTAGAGATCGCGTGTTGTCCTGTGAGCAACATGAAGGAATTCTCTAGTATCCTCCAATGATGAAGTGACTTAAGTGAAATTTCGTGGAACTTGTACCCCAGAGAAATTTTGGGTAAAAGTTGAAGATTCCGGGGCTGGGGATTTCTCTCAGCGGCATAAGCACCTGCCTTGAAAGTGCATAGTCGTGAGTTAGATCCCTGGTACCGATAAAAAAAAAAATAGTTGAAGATTCCTGCTGATCTCTTCTATGGCAAAAGTCAAGGCCTGGTCGATCTGGTAACTGTTGAGTGAAAGCTTGCATAGGAAGCACAGAGGTCCTGAAGGAAAAGATTCAGTCAATGTTTATCTTCCAATCCAGTCCAGCATGATTTCTGACTGAATTCCTGCATTCTTTTTACACACTCATATAATTAGAACCAAGCATGAATACAATACTAGAAGATATGTCTTTTAGAAGGATAGAGAAATTAGAAGAATAAAGGGGGTGAGTTTCTCATCAATGAGGTTAGTGTCTTTATAAGATTCCTTGAAGAGTTGATTCAGCACACTGTTATACTTGTTAAATGATTCACATGACCTTGTTATATGTGTTCATAATAAAATTTGTGTGTAAAATTTCTCTATGTAAACCTCAAGAAAGATGTAATATTGTTAAATTTTCTCAGAATTTCCAAGAAAAATAACGTATTTACTGAAGTACATTAGTATGCAACACTAACAAGCATCTATTTTTGTTTAAAAGCTTTATTTGAGGAAATTATTATCATTTATATACTTAATATTATCCTTTAAATGTATGAAAAAGTTGCTATCCACCCTCAGGCATGTGAAGAAATGCAAGCAATAAATCTACCTCATTTAATTATTAGATAGCATATATGTGTACCAGCATATATTATTGCTTCTATGAATGCATATAATTGTATTCTCTAACGTAGGTCAAAGCTTATATTGAGATTCAAGAATAAAGCAGCAAAGATTGGTGAAGGTCAGAAATACAAGCTCATGCTATTTTCAGGGATTCATGCACATAAAATTGATTCAACCTTCCCCTCTTAAGAGATTTCTGTTAAGAAAACGGTAAACGTGACTGGCAATGTGCAGTCTCCTTTGAATGGTGTAGAATGAAGCTTCTTGAAGAATCTATAGTTTGAGATCACTTTCATCAAAAATATTGTCAAAGCAATATTTCTAGGCATCAGAATCACTAAGATTTTATCTGGGGTTTCTAAGCCTTTTAACAAATATTCAGCAAGTTAGTAAATAAAGAATTGAAGAGACAAGCTTATATGCCATTAGGAAAAAGATTATTTTCATAAAAATAAAAGAAACAAAAATAAGGCCAAAAAGTCACCAAGTAATTAAATCAGAATTAAAAAAGGTTTCCAATATAAGATTCGTAAATGAGAGGCTGGGAATTTATCTCAGTGGCAAAATCTCCTGCATGGCAAATGCGAGGTTGAGAGATTGATTTCTGGTAATAAAAAATTAACATGTCTATATGGCTTTCTGTATGTCTATCCATCAGATTATCATCTATATTTTATCACAACATTGGTTTAGAAATTCACTAAATCTAAAATGGTGCTATTCTTAGCAAAATTAAAGTATTGGGAAAACTGAAGCTAATTGACTACACATATTTATTGCAAAATAATTTCAAGGTGCTAAGAAAATTTTTAAAAATATGAAAGTAATAACCTTAACAAGTGTATACTTTTAGTGCTGTACCTTGATTTGTGCTGCAAGTAGGAAATAGAAAAATGCAAAGGATAGGTATTTTTTTTCAACCTAGAAGTTCATATCCATTTCTGGTTAAGTATGATATATTTGGTATTTTCTTACAATGGAGGACTACTCAGGTAAAATTATTAAACTTGATGCTTTTATAGGTAAATGAATGCAACTGGAGACCGTACTCATAAGTGAAATAAATCAGCTCACAAGTGTAAATATCTTATTGTCTCCCTAATGGAAAAATTTAAAAGAATAAATAAGATACAAAATGTACAATAGAAATTGTGAAAATGAAAAAGAAAGAAACTGCTCAAAAGAACATAACAGCTGGGATAGAGGAAAGAAGAAAAGAAAGAAGAGAAAAGACCCACAGTGCCTGGCTCTAGGACAGGGCCAATTGTAAAAGCAGCCTGATTCTCTGAGCATATGTAGGGACCACAAAGGACAATGGAAAAGTGTGTAGCTCATCCACTCCTCCAAGGGAAAGAAACAAACTCTACATCTTTGAGCCATTCTTGAAATCTGATAGCACTTGGTACCTGGTTGGTTTCCCCTTCCCCACTACCCTTAGATGATGTCTGATCAGTGTGCCATCTTTAGTTAGTCCTCTCGGGTGGATTTTCTAGACTCCTTCATTTACTCTCCATTCTCCTGGTTAACTATAAATACACATTATCCCATCCACCATCCAGAATCCACCTCTCCAAACAAATCATTTTTTCAGTGTATTCCATACTAGTGTTATGTCCAGGTCAAATAATATCCTCCTTGTAATTTTCAGTACATGACATGACCAATTAATGCTCTCACAGTGTTGATGGGATTTTGAGCAGTTTTCTAAGTGAAAAAACTCAAAAACAGTTCTAACCTGTCACAAACAAGAACAGTAACAGAACCCAGAATCAAAGTTTGTATGTTAATCACATTGGTAACAACACACACTTTGCAAAATGATGGAAGAAAAATGCACCTTCAGGGTGTGCTGGCAAATGTCTATAATGCAGCTTCTCAAGAAGCTGAAGCAGAGGAAATTGTGGAGCCCAGGAGAGTGCTGGTAGCACAGAAAACACAGTAAGTTCCCATCTCAAAAATGATGTAAACGTGGATAAAGTGACTAGGAATAAAAACACAAGGAAATATATGGACTCTATTAAGTGTATGAGGGACGCAGAGACATCATACACAAAAGGAAAAGGCCCAAATGCCATACTCTACTGTCTGTGATCCTAAATAAAGTTTATCCCTAAGGAGACTGCAGTCACAGTGGGTGAATATAGGAGCTGTATTCAAAACTTAAAATGGCCTCTTGCATGATGGTAAAAACAATAAAATAAAATTTAATAAACTGTTAATTAACTCACACATGATTACAAAGAAGAGAGAAAGCACAGAAAACATTACATCATGAGATCAAAAGAGCCTTCTCGCTGAAATTCCAAATGCAGTCTGAGTAGTCCATTCATAGGGTATTTTGCGTTCTGACTGGGAAGGACCAGGCACAGGGTCCTATCTAGAAATGAGATTCCCAAATCCTCCAACCATTGAGGTCCCTTAAATACTAGTGGATAAAAAAGGGGCAGCACCCTCAAATTCCTGTAGGAACCACGAAGAGAGTCTGTATCTCGCAGACCTCACCAACCATGTGAGGGAGCAAACATCTGCGTCTTACAAACAGGTAAGAAGAAAACTCCTTGGGAGCTGACCAAGATAACAGTCAGTCTCTGGTCAAATCAGGTTGTGCACCAAGTGTTCTAATGTGTAGTCTTTAGAACAAGGCCACTGCATTGTATTGTGACCCTGGAAAAATCTTTCCATGTTGAATTTTAACCCTTTCCATGGGTAGCTGCCCAAGGAACACTGTGGAGATGACACCTTCTGTAAGATTTAGTCTATCATACCTGCGGATTTTCTCACAAAAGCTCACATAGTTTGCTAGAATTCTCTCACCTTTTGAGCAATTCGTTAATCTCTTATATACTTGAAATGATACCCAAATGAAATAGTGTCTGAATACAATACACATACACACAGCCCACTAAGGGAAAGTGACCCTGGTGGGGAACACTTTCTCAGCTGATTTATCCTTTATTTCGGGTCCAACTTGCAACTCCAGGAGTCCTGGAGATCCCTAGTCTGTTAGAAATAGTTGTTAAATATTTACCCTAAGAAATTCCTCCATACACAAGAGGTGGAAATGGGAGGCATTGTGTAAGTCTGTAAGGAATTTCCTGCCTAATTAGAGAATCATCAGCAATTAGTTCACATAATTAGAGGACATTTGAGAATAAGCTCTGTGCATTCAGTTCAATCCCAGGAGATCAATTTGATGAAGAACACCACCTACAGTTATGCAGTGGCATTTAGAAAGGAGGAAGGGCATGGTGCATGGAACATGATTGAGAGTGGGGTCTCACTCAGGTTTCAAGAGTGAGAATGAGAAGCTAGGAACACAACAAAATCAAAGAACATTCTCTTCCCACATGTGGGTGGCATAATAGGAGAGTACCATGAAGAATATTGATGCACCAATCCATAGTTTCCTAGACAATATCTACCCTAATATTCAAAAGAAATTAAATAAGTGAACACATTATTGAATGAAACGGAATTCTCTGGTTGGCCTTGTAAGAAAGTTACCAGTAATAGGAGATTTAGTAATAAAGAGACAGAAGACACCAATCACCACATCTCCATCCTTACGCACACTGTGTTCCTTCAGTGAAGGCAGGCTTCATTGTCAAAAGTGCACAGTAAGACAGTAAGCTGCAGGGGAAGGAAGAGAACAATCAAAGGTGACATCTTAGATGTATATGCAGTGTTTTAACCTATGTGAAGAGGGAACTTGCACCCTGAGGCAGGTGTATAAATATGGTATTTATATAAGTGGATCTTTGCATGTGTATGTGTTTCAGCATGATACTCTCTCTAACTCAAGTGGACATGCTGATGCCCCTGGCTCCTATCACCAGTGGCTGCACGATGTCACTGGAAAAGTTTGCTGCCATTTACCTCTGGGCTCCACATTTGAGGTCTTGCGGCTAGGAGAAAAACACAAGCCAGAAAGTATACTTGAGTGCTATTTTCTTCAACTGATGCCACCATGATTCCACCCATAACAGCACCCCAGAGGCCACTTCCTTCTGGCAAGATTTGTTCTTATATCTTTGTCAATAAGTCATTGGCATGCATGCCATTGAAAGTGTTGATAACAGAATATTACTCAGCTATAAAAGGATGATTTTGAGGACTTTATAGATAAATGGATGCAACTGGAGACTGTCCTCACAAGTGAAATAAATAACAATGTTTGTAAATATCACATTGTGTCTCCACTGTAAAAAAGTAATACAAACTGTAGGAGTAATAACATCTAAAATCTGTAATTACTATTGTAAATAAGGCGGGGAAATAAAATCCTCTAAAGGATATAATTGCATGTATGTTTAAGTGTAAGATACATAATCATATTATTAAGCTTTTGTTGGATCATTAAACAGAACTGTTTTCACTCTCTCTGTTTTAATTTTGTAATGAAAAATAATTTCTAAGATGACAATATGTAGTTTATCAACCAGTGATTTCTTAGTGTTTATTTTTTTATTCCCTATTATTTCTATCCTTTTTCTGTCTTGCTATTTTCTCTTTAAATAAAAATATTTTTTAAAATGCAGGAAGGAGAAAAAGTAATACATGTGATATTTATACATGTCAGTCAACTTAGTTGACTTAAGCACCTGTTCTCAAAGTACATCCTTTTCCTGTCCTTTTTATTGCTGAACTGTATTCCATTGTATAAAATAATACACATCTTCCTTATCCATTCCCTGATTCATGGACATTTTAGTTCTTTCCACAATTTGGCTGTTAAAACTATACTATATAAATAGGCATGTGCACATATTACTGTGATGTGGTATTTTTAAATATTCTACAAAGAAACCCAGAAGGGAAATGGCTAAATTAAGTGAGATCTCTAACTTTAATTTTTCGAGGACATTTGACAGTGACTGCACCAATCTACACTTCCACCAACAGTGCAGAGGCATTCCTTTTTCCCCTAGGCTTTTCTTCATCTGTTATTGGTTGATTTCTTGATAATGCCTATTGTTTGTGGTGTCAGGTGAAATCCCAGTGTTGTTTTAATCATGTTGATTATACTTGAGGATCAATGGAACAGATTAGAAGATGCAAAAACAACACCAAAACCACTAATCTATCTTATCTTTGACAAAGAAGCCATACACATTGGCTGGAAACAAAATAGCCTCTTTAATATAAAACAGGACTAGATAAATTTAAAATTGCCTATGCAAGTTTGTTCATGGTCTTTCTTTTTGCCTAATGTTAATGTTTGTATTTCCCCAAATTGCTTTCATTTACCAGTCTTGTCAGAAAGATACTATATTGACCTTTTCCTATCAATAAATCTGCTATTTTCCTCATATTAATTTGATATGTGTTGCATAGCACATATATACTATAAAACATATATTTTATTCTAAAGGATTCATAGTCCAGCACAAAAACTCCAAAATAATACATTTTCATGTGTAATGTCCTTTTAAACCTGACATATCCATAAAAATTATCTAGAAATTAGGGAACATTAACAGAAGATAACTAAAAGCTCACATGTCCAAGAATTGCTGAGGAGATAAGAATATCTATCCAGTTAAGCATGAGTTATTTAGCTTTTGCTTATATGATAAAAATAATGGGGGAGCACAACTCTCACCATAGAACAAGGAATACCGTGGAAGGATAAAAGCAAGTACAAATTAATTAATGAAAAGCCTATAGAAAACAATCTAGGAGTTTTCTCAAAGTGAAAAGCAAAATATAAATAGCATGAACAAAGGAAGAACATTGCCACAAAATCGTAAACAGAACAAATTATTTAGTTAAATATAGACTGTCAAAGTGAAGGGCAAATGATGAATTTTATTAACTTCTGTTTTCCCAATACATGTGTAATTCAAATACTTATGAAAAAAATTGAAAGACATGTTATGGAGGTAATTATAAGGATATTCCAATCAAATGCAAAACAGTATATATATGTAACAAGTAAGTACACATTCCATGTGTAAGTATGAGAAGGAGCAAAATATCACAAAAGAATTAATCATAAAATTACAAGGTGTGACACTTTAAAGTAACATGGACTGAGATCAAAGAAAAGAAGAATTAAACTGAAGAATCTGCTGAAAATGATGAAAAGCAGAATGAAGAAGAAAAGGAAAAGAGGAGACTGTGAGGTGAGAAGAAGAGGAAGGGGAAGATGAGATACAAACAAGAAATTTTATGGCTTTATTTTATGGAAAAAAAGTAAAACAAAATTTCATAACAAATCAATAGGAGAAAAATAATTGTTAATACATTGAAAATTGCCATCTTTCAAGTAGTTATTGAGAGTACAAAATGTAGATGTTAAAATTTCCCAAATAGATATTGGCATAGTCCTTCCTTTTCACTGAAATAGGCACTAATAGTATAACTGATTTGCTTTATTTTTTCCATTTTTCCCTTCCATCCTATCTGGTTTCCCCATTCTAATTCCTTTCTAGTTCTGAACAATTTCTTCCTATTTCACAATATCCACTCTACATTTTAGAGTTTCAGTTTAAAATCTCAATTTCTCACACTAGGGAGGCAACGAACGTTTTTACAGGTGAGTCTGTTTTATTTCATTTATAACTGTAGGCTCAAGTTACACCCATTTACCTACAAAAGTTTGACGTTTAGCATTCTTCCTGGCTGAGTAGTAGTCCACTGCATAAAATATCACATCATTATCCTTTTCTGTTAATGGACATTTGGAGTGTTTCCAAGATTTAGCTATTAAAAGTACTGCTGTTATAAACACGAGTGCACATACGTTACTGCAGTATGATGGTTTTAATTCTTCTTATAAGATACCCAGAAGGGACATAACTGGGTCAAACGAGCCCTGTAATTCTAGCCTTTTGAGAAATCTCCACACTTATTTCCATAGTGATTATAACACTCCCACCAGCAATGGAGAAGTTTGTAGCATTTTACAATCCCCACAAACCCCTTCAGCATTTAATATTATTTTATTTCTTGATGATAGTCATTCTGTCATGAGATGGACTCTCAGTGTTGTTTTGTTTTCATTTCTTAAATGACCAGTGCTGTTGAACATTGTTTCATATATTTATTTGTTCTTTGTATTTCTTCTTTTGAGAAGTGTGTATTCATCTCAGATGATCATTTTTGGAGTGAATCTTTGCATTTAGCGTTAAATTTTTTTTCAGTTCTCTACATGTTGTGGGTAGAAGCGCTTTATGTGAAGGAAAATTTGCTACATATTTTCCCACTCTCTGTGTTTATTTTCATTATGTTGAACTAAATAATCCAAGAAGACATTCATAGACAAAAAAGAATGAAAATGACATTTAATATGAGAACCCAGGAAACAACCAGAAGTAGTAATTTAATAATTAGACACACTAACCTTTAGGTTAAAATCAATTAAAAGGGGCAAAGAAGATCCCTACCTACTAGCAAACAGAACAATGAAACTAGAAACCATTGCACTTATAAATATTTAGGTACCAACTACTGGACGACCTACATTAATAAAACCAATATTGCAGAAAATAGCAGACAAATTCTACTGGGAAATTTTACCACATCACTTTGCAAACAGACATCAATTAAACAAAAAGCACAATAAGTAAAGCAGTGCTGAACCAAAACCTTTAACAACTGGACTTTACAGTAATCTATAGAGATTCCCACCCCACTTTGAGTACACATTCAATTCTCCAGCCTGCATTAGTTTCTCCAAAGTGGACCACTGTAGGTGGCAGCCTCTCAGTTTTGTACCTCATTGTGGGGTGAATGAAGATGAAATATAAACAGCCATAGAATTAGGAAGAAGTGTGAGGCTTGGTGGCTTTTCTCTCCCTTTGACAGAGAACTCCTAATCAGTGGGTGATTCTGATTTAATTCACTCAGAAGTGGGAACAAGCAATTAGAGTACTACAAGGGTCATCTGCCTCCTACCACCCATGTTGCACGTCCAAGAAAATAACAAGATTTCAGTTTTTTTTTTTACTTTTCCCTCGACTCTGCAATCTGTGGGCGTGCTCACATGCTATCTTTCTAATTTTTGTTCACAGAGGAGGCCAGTTATGCCAGTGTCTTCCTGTCTTGTCTCCCATAAATCACAAAATACTCTACGAAACACAAATACATAATCAAAGAGGAATTAAAAGCACCCCAAACGTACAAGTCAAACTTCCCAGTTTTTGTGCATGCTCAAAGGGTTCCTCCTACCAGATGTCAATATGCCATTTTGCCTTCACCTTTAGTCCTGTTCCTTAAAATGTGAATAAAAAGCTTGGAGTTTTTCATGAAGCTTCAGAAGGGTGTCTGTGTCTTCAGCAACATGCCTGTCCCCTCAATAAAGGTGTGTTTTACTTCCTCCTGTTATCTCTCTCTCATCCCACAGGAAATCAGACAGTTGGTGCTGTGTTAGACTCAGAATAGACAAAGACCATTGCTCCTGGGCTTTGTTCCCTTGTCCTAACTCCCCCTGGCTGACAAGTCACTCTCTCTTTTGCTCTTCCTTTCTCTCTGATGGGGAATTCCTGCCACTGCCATTACTAGCTGCCATCCAGCCAACACCAACTCAGCCTCATCTCTCTCGGCTCTCACAGGTGAGCCAATTCTCACTCATGATGCCTGTCGCTTAAGTTTCAGGCTTACACTAGGACATCCTCTGTTCATTCTCTGGGGCTTTGCTTCCCTTTTGTATCCCCAGGTGATGACTAGTGCACACAATTGTTGAGATGTCTCCTTTGAATGTGTTCTGTGGTTGTTGACCAGATGACTGACCACAGGTCCAAGACCTATTTTTGTCAGCTCACCACTAATTTGGCTCATTATGGAAAATACTCACTCCCTACCAAAAAATCATACTCCTCTCAAATGTCTCCAGTGCCAAATGGGTCTTTGAATCTAAAGCAAGGGAATAGACCCAAACAATTTATTTTCCTCTGACAAACTTCTTGGCCTATGTACTCTCTCAACATGCCAAGTACTGGCCAGAGGAAGGTACATTTGATTGTAATACTATTAAGGATTTAAATAACTAATGCTATCATAATGGAAAGAAGGGAGAAACTTCCTATGTTCAGGCTTTTTTTTCAGTTCCAGGCGTTATCCAGTCCCGTAAAGTGACTCAAATCCTTTTGCCTCACTCCATAGGCTCTCCTTTCCTTTCCATTCAAAAGCATAATCAGAATCTCTCACCTCCTTCTCTGATCCTATTGATGAAGTCACGTCTGTCCTTCCTCCTCCATACTAATGTGAGTCCTCAGACCTCCACTTCCTCATAATCCCTCTCTCCAGCCAATCCTAAAATCCTCTCCCCTTCTCCTCCTTCATCACTGTTGATCCCCCCCTTCACGATGGTCTCCCACTTTGAGCTCCCTTCTTAACTCCTTCAACCTCTTGCAGTAGTTGATATGCTTCCTCCCTTGGTGAGCTCTCCACCATCGCCTTATCCTTCCCTTCCATTTCCGCCTCCCTTCCTCCTCCTCTCTGGTCTTTTCCTGTCTCACAGCCTCCTTCAATTTTTGCCTAATCAGTGCATCCTCCTTCTCTCACATCACTTCATTGCTCCCCTGCCAACTCCCTTGTACCTCCTCCTCTCCACCTACAAATCATAGATGTTCTTTTAGGGCCTGATCCCACCTTACTCTCTTGTCTCCAACCCCCATTTATGTTCATGGTACACAATGCATAGTAGCTAACATATTGAGTCAGCCTAAGATGCCATTAGAAAGTCAATAAAGATATTTATTATACAGATGCATCAATGCATTCAGTCATAAAGTAAAATGCAATTATGACATTTTCATAACAATAACAAAACCATACCTCCTCACGTAAAATGAAATAAACCAGTCTCATGCTGTGAAGTATCACACATTTTCCTTGATATGTGGGATCAAAATGGATTGTATAAACTGGAAGGGAGTCTGTTACTAAAGAGGGGGAAAAGAGTAGGTGGGAAGGGTTGTAAGATAGGGTAAAGCTGGGAAAGATATTATTATACACATGCAGAAAATGTTACAGAGAATTTGTTATTTCATAAAATTAATAGGCACTGAGACTTTAAGAGCATTGCTCCCAGTGGTCAAGGACCCACCCAGCTCCCAGCCACACTATACTAACCTTGGGAGGATTTGCAGTGCAACTGGATTATGCCCAGTGGCCTTCTTCAATCAGGGGAGTTTAGAGTATGTGAAGTGAGTTCCAGGGCATTGGACCTTGCCCAGGGAGAGCTTTAGACCACCATCCACAGTGGTTAGGTGCCCAGCCAGCTTCCTGGAACCCTGGAGGTGGCACGGGAGGGCCTGAGGGCCACAATGGACCATGCTCAGCAACTTCCATTCAGCTCCAGGAGCCCAGGGTATAGGAGATGATTTCCACCACACCCAGGGAAGCCTTGGAACAACACTTGAAACATGTAAATGTAGAAAAATAACAAAACGAAACATCAAAATACAATCTTAAACCTCCAGTCCATATAAAGGAAGCCTAGTAGCCATGTAAATAGAAGAAAATATATGCCATAAACCTGGAAAACCTGAAATAATAGCAACTGAAATAAAGAAGCAATACCAGGAAACTTTAAAGGAATTCAAACTAGAAATAATCTCCCATTTAAAAGAAGAAATGATAAAAGTAAAAAAGGGATGCTAAACACATCTAAAGAAGAAACAGTTAAAAAATTAAAGTAACAAAACAAAAGGAGAGAATCCCTGGATTAACAATATAAGAAACACACAGAACACATGAAGCAGATTCAGAGATATACTGGAAATCAAAATATCCATTGAAAGTTGTAAAAACTGCCTCAATGAATGTGAAGATAGAATTTCAGACCTCAAAGACAAGATTGAGCTAGTGAACAGGAAAGGAAAGATCTTTTAAAAATAACACGGAATCGGGAAATAACAATTCAACAGCTGCAAGATAATGCAAAGAGAAAAAACATAAGTTTGATAGGGCTAAATGAAAAACAAGAGGAAAGCACAAAGGATATCAAGAGGCTATTTACTGAAGTAATACCTGAAAATTTCCCAAAAATGAGAATAGAAACTGACATACAGTTTAGTGAAGCATATATAACTCCAAATAGCCATAACCAAAATAAAACTACACCCAGATATTTAATAATCACCATTCCAGAAATCCAACATAAGAATAGAATATTAAAAGCTATCACAGAAAAAAGACAGGTCATTTATGAAGGAAAACGTATCAGAATAACAGCAGACATCTCAACACAAACAATGAAGTCAGAAGAGCATGGAGTGAAGTATTTCAGTTTCAAATGAAAATGACTTCCAAACAAGACTTATGTACTCCAAAAAATCTCCTTCAAAATGGATATAGAAATAAGATACTTTATGACAAAGAACAGCTGAAAAACTTCATGGTCACCAAACCAACCTTGCAAAGAATAATGAAAGACATTCTGGATTCACATAGTGAGAAACAACTAAGCAAGACAGTTAAACAGAATAGAAAGGTAAAGATGCAACAAGAGAAAGATAACATGTCAACAATAAACCAATATATAACAGTTATAACCATTAATGTAAATGGACTAAATTGAACAAATAAAATAGACTGGCAGAATGAATCATAAAAACAACATCCAACCATATGCTGCCTACAGGAAACCCATCTAACCCAAAAGGATACTCACAGACTGAAAGTCAAAGGATGGCAAACAATACTTTATTCAACAGGAACTGAAAAAAAAAGTGGGGGAGCCATTCTGTTTGCAGACAATGTAAACTTCAAACCAAGAATGATCCTAATAGATAAAGAAGGTCACTACATACTAGTTAGGGGAAAACGGCAAGAGGAAGCAATAACAATCTTAAATATATATGCAGCAAATTCCAGAGCACCCAATTACACAAAGCAAGTATTAATAGAAATAAAAAATCAAATGAGTAATAACACAATTATAGCAGAAGACCTTAACACACCACTGACCCCAAGGGACAAGGGATCAAACAGACAGAAAATCAGCAAAGCAATAACAGAACTAAATCAGACCTGTGAACAAATGGACTTGATAGACATATACAGAGTTTTTCATGCAACAATATCAGAATATGCATTCTTCTCAGAAATAAATGGAATACTCTCTAAAATAGACTATATACTAGCCCAAATAACATATTTAAGTAAAAGAAAGAGTTGAAATTATCCCAAGCATGTTATCAGATCCTAGTGCCATAAAACTACAAAATAATGATTAAAGAAACAGAAAAAACCCCACAAAAACATGGAAATTGAACAATACACTCGAGCAATTAGTGGGTCACAGGCGACATTAAAGAAGAAATTAAGCATTACCTACAAGCAAATGACAATACAGATACAACTTATTGGAATATGTGGGATGCAATTAAAGCAGCCTCAGAGGAAAATATATTGCACTGAGTTCCCACATGAAAAAAAACACAGTGAATACAAATAAACAACCTGATGCTACACCTCAAACATATACTAAGAGAGATCAAGTCAAACCCAAAGCCAAAAGAAGGGAGAAAATTATAAAAATCTAGCAAAAATTAATGCAATAGAGACTAAGAAAAAAATGCAAAGAACCAATGAATCAAAGAGTTTGTTCTTTGCAAGAATAAATAAAATTGATAAGTCCCTATCCAAAATTATTAAAAAAGGAAAGAAAAAGCTCAAATTCATGCAATGAGTAATGAAAAAGCAAAATCACTAGGGACTCTGTGGAAATACAGATCATCAACACCTATTCAAAAAACTCTATTTTCATAGGTTTGATAATACAAAAGAAATGGACATATTCCTAGAAACTTATGAACTATCAAAGCAGGGACAAGCAGATATAAAACTCTTGAATAACACAATTTATATTAATTAAATTGAAAATGTAATTAATTGCTTAGTTACAAAGAAGAGCCCATGCCCAGATAGATTCAGTGCAGAATTCTACAAGAAATATAAACAAGACTTAATACCAACACTGCTCAAAATCTTTAATAAAGTTGAAAGGCAAGCAATCCTTCCTAAGTCATTCCTGGAAGCAAATATTACTATGGTACCAAAACCTGAGAAAGACCCAACTAAAAAAGAGAACTACAGGCCAATTTCCTTAATGAGCACAGATGGAAAAATCCTCAATAAAATATTGTCAAACAGGATGCAGCAGATCATCAAGATTATACACCATGACCAAGTGGGATTCATCTCAGGCATGCAGGACTGGTTCAACATATGTAAATCAATAAATGCAATCCACCATATCAATAATGCCAATATTAAGAAACACATGATCATTTCTATAGATGAAGCAAAAGCTTTTGATAAGGAGCAACACATTCTTGAAAAGAAAATTACAGAAAATTTGAAATCATATTGTGATAAAGGCCATTTATGACAAAACATCAGCCAATATCATACTAAGTGGCCAAAAAGTGAATGCCTTTACCTTAAAATCAGGCACAAGATAACTATGTCCCTTATCACTGCTCCTATTAAACATAGTACTGGAAATATTAGCCAGAGCAATTAGACAAGAGAGAGAAATAAAAGGGGTAAAGATAGGAAAAGAAGAAGTTAAATTATAATTATTTGCAGATAACATGATATTCTACAAAGAAAACCCCCAAAACTCCATTGAAGCCTGCTAGATATAATAAATAAATTCAGAATGTAGCTGGATACAAAGTCAATACTCAAAAATCAATAGCATTCCTATACATGAACAATAAAATCACTAAGACAGAAATAACAGAAGCCACTCCCTTCACACTAGCATCCAAAAAATTAAATACGTAGAAATTAATCTGACAAATGAAGTAAAAGATCTATATATGGAAAATTATAATACCTTGAAAAAGAAATCCAAGAGGATCTCAGAAAATGGAAAGACATCCCTTGTTCATGGATAGCAAGAATGAATAGTGTGAAAATTGCCATTCTCCCAAAACTGTTATAGAGATTCAATGCAATATCAATGAAAATACCATCAAAATACATCATGGACCTAGAGAAATCACTCCTAAAATTCATCTGAAACCAGAAGGGACCTAGAATACCAAAGACAATTCTAAGCAACAAAGGTAAGCCTGGAGGAATCACACACCTTGACTTGAAGCTACACTACAAAGCAACTGTAATGAAATGAACATGGTATTGCAATAAAAACATATAAAGATCTGAAGATCAATGGAGTAGATTAGAAGATACAACCACAACTACAAACACTCTGCCACCTTAACTTTGATAAGACCAAGAGCATGTTTACTGGAAGAACGACACTCTCTTTAATAAATGGTGCTGGAGAAACCAGCTCTCCATATGCTGAAAACTAAAAGTGACCCATGCCTATCACCATGTACTGAACTAAAATCTAAATGGATGAAAGATCTGAATATTAAAACAGAAAAAACTAAATCTGTTGGAAGACAAATTGGGTTAAAAGCTTAAAGCCATAGGGGTAGGTAGAGAATTCATGAATAGGAATCAAACTGCACGGGAAATACTTCCCAGAATGAAAAAGTGGGATTAGGTGTTATTAAAAAACTTTCTGCATGTCAAAAGAAATCTCCAGCATAGTGAAAAGAAAACCCAAAAACTGGGAAAAATATTAGTGAACTGTCCCTCAGATGAAGGACTTCTGTCTAAAACATATAAAGAATTAAAACAAATCAGATTCCCGAAATTCAAAGACCCAATCCAAAAATGGGCATCTGAGATGAATATACAGTTCTCAGATGAAGAAACACAAATGGCAAATAAATACATGAAAAAATGTTCATCATCATTGGTCATTAAAGAAATGCAAATTAAAACCACACCGAGGTTCCATCTCACTCCAGAAAAAATGGCCAGGATCAGGAAAATCACCAATAACAAATGCTGGTGTGGCTTTGGGGAAAATGAACTCTCCTGAACTGTTGGTGAGAGTGTAAACTGGTGCAACCACTGTTTCTGTCTGTCTGGAGGCTCCTCAAAAATTAGGACTGGAAGTCCCATTCGACCCAACTATTCCACCTCTAGGCGTACTACCAGAAGAACTGAAAGCATCATACCACAGTGATATATGTGCACCCATGTTTATATAGCAGCACAATTTTCAAAGTCAAATCTTGGAAATAACCTATTTGTCCATCAACTGAAGAAAGGATCAAAATGTTGTGGTATTTTTATACAATGGAGTACTACTCAGTTATAAAGAATGATCACATTGAGATATTTATAAATAAATGGACACAACTTGAGGCCATATTCATAAGCTAAATAAATCAAACTCACATGTATAAATATCATATAGTCTCCCTAGTGTAAGAAATGGTAAGAGTACATAAGAGTTCATGCTGATCATGATCCCGCATTACATTGGTTTGAAGCCTTGTAATGTTTTCATTTATTAGTTGGAATGGTTTTATCCTGGTTATTTGATTTTATTATCTGTGATAGTATGAACAGCTATTTTGAAGAAAAAAGACATTATAATAGGCAGTGATGATTTAATATCATCTTACTCTGAAGTCCTACAATGCTTTTGTTCTTCTCTTTCCATTGGTTCTGTCATAATATATCTTATTGGATTTTATTATGTGTGATAGTATAAAATTTTTTCTATGAAAAATGAGATAATATAGTAGCTATTGTTCATTCTCTGTTATTTGGTTCTGAATGTTCTGTAATGTTTTCATTCTATTGATTGGCTTTATATTGTTTTGTTATGTTTGCTACTATTGTATATGAATTTATGCTCAACTATTTCAAAGAAAGAGATATTATGGTAGTTACAGTTAATTATGTGTTGTCTTGTGGTAAAATTCTGTGTGTCTTGCATTGTTATGATCTGATCTGCTTTGTTATGTCCTCATTTGTCTTAATCTCTTTAAAGTCAAAAATTAATAAGCACTAATAAAATATAATAAAAAATGCCATGAGGAGTCAAAACTGAAAAATGTATACATAGTGGAGAAATTTCAATGCTTAAATCAGTGTGCTAATGCTGATTTATGCAAACTCCTTCAGAGAAAGTAAAAAGTGACAAAATCAGTTATGTTTAGAGGATATCTAAAACCTGTGAGTTCTATAGACAACTACTCTGTCATAAAGAATGACAAATTTGACTTACTTGTAGGAAATCTGATGCACCTTGAGACCGTAATGCAAAGTGAAGTACATCTGATACATGAGTGGAAATATTGCCAAGCTTCTCTCATTTGAAATACTTAACATGTAAAAGCATAATGACAGCTAAGGAAGAGGAATAAGGAAAAGAAGATTAAGTTACCATAATGCAGCACTGAAACTTCAGCAAAAATGCTGACTTAGGGTAGTTGTCATGTCATTTGTCCTAGGAGTCTTGCGCCAATCTTTATATACAGCAATAAAATGTATAAGGATTTATAAGATAAATAAATGAATTAGAAGCTGGCACAATAAAAGGAGAGTAGAGAAGGAGAAAAATAATTATGATGTGTCATGTACATGTACAAATTCCCTTCAGTTAATGGACTCATTGTTTACTGAAAACATGTATACATTAATACCTTTTAAAAGAGAGAGAAAAGTCACACTATGTTACCAACAGCTGATCACGTCATTACAAGGAGCTATATTTACAGACCACTTTCCTTTGGGAACTAAATTGGCATATTCTATTTCAAATTGACACATATTTTAAATAGGGAATCCATGACCAAATTTAGTCTATTAAACATAATTTAGTGTTCTACGTAAATAAACATCGAAAGTGGTATCAATGAATTAAGAAAATATAATAAAATTGAAATCATTTCCATGATTTATAAAGAAAAAAGTTTATAAATTAAGGATGAAAGAAACAGAATACACCCTTTAAATGACAATTATACAATCCTAAAGTACAGCACACTTTTTGCAGTTAAATTCTGAATGCAAATGTCACAGTGGAATACTCCTTGGGACTCCTTCTAACAGGTATGCTACATGTGCCTGCTAATACAAAACAGTCACAAAAGCATATAAAACCATATAAGTATGGGAAAGAATGATATATCTGAGATAACTTTTATGCAGTGTTAGTTTGTAAATATAAAGCACACATAAATTAATAATTGAACTTATGGTGGTGGAATATAAAGTGAAAAGTAATCTATTTCTGTAGGTGAGTTATTACTGATGAAAGGTGATATTACAGAGATTCACCCTTACGAAGTGGTAAAGCATTAGTGATATAGTTATAAAACTAATAAGTGTTTTGAAAATACAGGACACTTTTCTATACATGTAATTCCAAAAAATATTTCTAGTAATAAAACTCAAATAATTGAAGAAAGCATTTTCATGGATGGAATTGGCTTACCAAGGGGAGGATGTTAGCATTTTATAATTTATTCTACACAAACTATATAATTGTTATAGAAACTGCAACCTGATCTTTAAAGAAAGCCTCAAACTTTCATGGAGTATGAGAACATATCCTAATGGACAGTGTGTAAATTTCATCATACGTCTAGAATATGGTAAAGTACTCAGGTATCTCAACCTATTATTTACTAAACAAACCTGTAAAGCATGAACTTATATAAGATAGTTGTAAAAATGTGTATGCTTTATTGATCTGTGAAAATATAGAACTGTAAACGGAAGGATTTTTTTTGAAATAATTTAAGTATGACATTCCCTTGGTTGACGTCTAGAAAATCAAATGAAAACCTGGGTTAATGCAGACCTGGAATCCAGTCACTCCAGGAGACTGTGACAAAAGGATGACAGACTGGAGTGCAGCCTGGGCAATGCTGTGATAAGATAATTTCAAAATATCATAATTTTTGAAAGTAAAGTTGAAGTAGCAGTACAAAGTTTTTGCATTAGAGACTCGTCTAGATATTGAAAGAAAAATTTTAAAAGAAAAAAAAACATGAAACAAACAAAAGATCGCAATATTTCTTAGGAAGACTTGAAATTCTGTGAATCATTGACTGAATGGGGGAGAATTAATGAACATGAGCTAATGACAGTTTGAATGTCTCAGTAGATATGGAAGAGTGTGTGAAGTGCCCTGACAAGAATGCCACAATATAACAGGACTACTGCCTCCAAAAGTCACTGACATTCCTGACTCATGAAGATCTCATGGGGAAGATGCTGGATGGCACAGCCCTGACTCTCACTGTTCTCACAGCTGCTGTCCTTGGGCTCTTTGTGAAGCACCAAGACACTCTCATTGTCAAGGCCAATAAGTTGGCTCTCAGCTATACCCTGATCATCTCCCTCACAGTGTTTCCTCTGCTCCTTGCTCTTCATTGGCTGTCCCAGCACAGCCACCTGCATCCTCCAGCAGACCAGATTAGCAGTTGTCTTCACTGTGGCTGTTTCCACTGTCTTGGCCAAAACACTTACTGTGGTGCTGGCCTTTAGGATGACTGCTCTAGACAAAAGGATGAGGCAACTGCTGGTATCAGGGGCACCAAAATACATCATCCCCATCTGCACCCTTGTCCTACTCACTTCCTGTGGCATCTGGATGGGGACAAATCCACCCTATAGTGACAGCAAGGGCTCCCTCACTGCTTTCCATTGTGTCCTGGCATACCTGTGCTCCCTGGCTCTGCTCAGCTTCACAGTGGTTTTCCTGGCCAGGAACCTGCCTGACACATTCAATGAAGCCAAGTTCCTGACATTAAGCACGCTGGTGTTCTTCTGTGTGTGGGTCACTTTTCTCCTCAAATACCACACCAGCAAGGGGAAGGTGATGGTGGCCATGGTGGTCTTCTCCTTCTTGGCCACTGGTGCAGGCTATTGGGCTGCATCTTAGTCCCTAAGTACTACATTATTTGTTAAGATCAGAAAAAAATTATCTGCATGGGTTGAGAGATAAAACACATTCTGATAAGAAAACTTAGTTCAAAAAATGCCATTTCTAAAGTATAGTGCTTCCAGTCCAAATCTTCAACATTTTGGGGGTTAGTTAATAAATTAAAACATGGAGTTTACATCAGTAAACAAGTGACTCATATTTTTTCCCATGATATTGTCAATGTTACCACAATTGCAAAAATCAAATTTGACTTTGCACATTTGCCTGGAAGTCTTATTCTATAAATTTTGTGATAAATTTTTATTTGTTTGAATATTTTACTTAATTTTGCCTTGTGTTCCACATGTCCTTTTCCATCATTTTTATTATGATAGATTTATTCAGATCATTACATTTCGTATTTCTCCAGTGTTTCCCACTATGTTTTGTTCTCTTGAAGTATTAGTGTCCTTTAAATATGCTGATTCAAATTTACTTTGATATTTGGTTTTGTATTTTCTTTGTCATAAATCTCAGTACTCATGATACCAAATTCTCTTGAATTTAAAGTGAGAAGGTACTGAATTTGTGTGTCAAATTCAGGAAAATTCTGTAGAGAAGTACAGAAGTACAGTGAATTTTTATAGCTGTTCTTGTTGCTATTTATCTTCTTTAAATTTCATTTTCTAATGTGAGACTTGTGTCGACATATCTTTCCCTTGGTTTTTACTTAATATATAAATTATTACTCACAATACATTTCTATTGACATTTAACCTGAGTTTTTAGAACTTATCATTAATGTAAAAATAAATAATTTTATCACCCATATTTCAATGTTTGATACAGGAGCAGTTACTTGTTGAATCAAATGACCAAAATTTTGGCTCCATACTTGTTGTTGAATCCCTTATATTTTTATATGCATATGATTTGTGATTCTTCATTTGTCCTCTTTAATCTATCTTGAGTTTGTTTGAGATGTTCATTACACTGCCAACGTGGTGTGTGGTTAAAAGATGAACCAATGCTTGTTGTGAATTGTGCAGAATTTTCATCAATTCATGGTCAACTATTTCTTGCTTAGTAATAATTTACTAGCACTTGCAAATTTAGAAATTTTATTAATTTTTAATATTGATTACCAAAATGTAATAATTCTATGGATTTTGCTGTGCTCAGATTGTTAAACTTAAGTTTTAATGAAAAACTTAAGTTCTTTGACGTATTTATAAGAGTTAGCAGTGGAGCCCTCACAGTTGAACAGATGGGGAAAATAGAGCAAGGTTCATAAAAGTGGAATAAGCCTTCAGTGCCAGCCACATTGCATAGGGGAAGCATTGGGTGTGGGGAATGTCATGAGGAAGGAGGTTGGGAGGAGTCAGAAGGTGCTGGAAGAAGGATCACAAGATGGCAGTGCAAGGGAGGACATAGAATATGGCACAAGGGAAGAGTGAGAACATAGCAAAGGGTGGGAGGAAGAGGAAAATAAGGGAGAGGCAGATGAATGACAAGATGGTTGCAGATGAGAGTTGAAACAATATGGCGGTGGGTGAGTGGAGTAATGATGTTAGAGGGGGGAGGAATGACAAGAAAGTGGAGGGTGTGTGACACAAGTACTGCCGGGGTGTGTTGGAGGAGACAATGCTGACAGTGGAGTAGAGGAGAGATCAGAGGAAAGGGGCATGGAGAAAAAGATGGAGGAAAATACAGAAGAGAAGATAGCAGAAAAGATGGTGGAGACACAGACTGTGTTGAAAGACAACAGGAAGGTTCTTGTGGGTGTTGTGGAGTGAGAGTAAAATCACCTATAGCATTGGTGAGTATAGGGTGTTTGGCAATGTGGAGTGACCTGAGAACACTTGTGTTATCTCACATGTCTGGATAAGGCAGGGATATTCCTGGGGAGCAAAAAATACATGGATATAAGGAATCTCTGACCATTTGGCACTATGGTAGCAGAACTTCAGTAATTCATGAAGGGTGGCAAAATTGAAGGTATCTGCCTCTGGTCAGTGATCATTATCAAGACTATAAAGTACTCAAGCTGTCTGAAAATAAAATATTATATTTCTGCAGTCTCCCAGATACATGGTTTATCTAAGTATTAGGTGGCACTTGTTCAGCTAGCACGGAACATTCCACTTCAGGACTACTTCAGCCAAGTCAAAAAGGCTGGACTAATCAGTTTTTATTCTATTTATGCCAAGACTGATAAAGCCTGAAGATCACAAACAATACTACAAGTCAGTGCCAAAGAATGAGGAAACAGGCAGGTGAAACAGGCAGCAAATTCTCATTACCAATAAATAGAAGCCATACGATCTTATGACAGAAATATGACACAAAAATCTAGCTATGACTAGACATCTCTGAGAAACAGTCATTTCCTAATGGTTCTCAACACTATCAGTAAAGATACCCACCATAATCAGTTTACAAGCATCAATGCAAGAAGAAACTGAAATAAGAAACTAGAAAATGAGACAACAGAGAAGCCATATGCAAGTCCAGATTTGCAGCTCCCCCAAGGCAACCCAGAAGACAGTGAGGTGGAGTAATTTAAGACCTACCGGCCCGCCCTTTCACAAGTGGTATGAGTGGAAGTAACAAAACAGATGAATAAGGCTTTAGAAAAAATGCAAATCAGAAATAATTTATCAAATAACTTCAGAGATGATGGGCATAATGAAGGATAGGATTAGTGACTCCAATAAAGATACACATAAAAAACAGAGTAGCTCAGTAAAATGGTGTAAACCATGAATGCCAAATACAAGAAAGAAATTCATGAAACAGGTTCAAATAGATGTAAAGGAGATTAAAACTTCCATTGATGGGATACACTAAAGAATGATCTGATGTGAGGACAGAATATCAGGTCCAGAAGAACTGTTATTTGTGAAAATGAAATGATAAATTTGCTTAAAATAGAAAGGAATCATGAAATATTAATCCATCAGCTGGTGTACTATGCAAAGAATAACAAACAGTCAGTGAAAAAGTCAATTTAAAAACAATTTTAAAAACCCTATTCACCAAAGTAATGGCAGGAAACATCACAAACATGAAAAATTTGACATGCAAATAAGTAGGACATATACATCTCCAGTTGGATATTATCAAAAAGATTCTACTCCAAGCCACCAGTGGTGGTTGCACACCTATAATCCCAGAACTCTGTAGGCTGAGGCAGGAGAATCACTGTGGTTTCAAAGTCAGGATGGGTGGCTACACAGCGAGTTTAACACCAGCTTATGCTACAAAGAAAGACCTTGTCACTCAAAACGAAAAATAAATAAATAAAATCTATCCAAAAGGCACAAAGCATTGAAGATTCAAAAATTTTTACAGAAGAACAGAACATTTAAAAACGTTAGAGAAAAACAAACCACTTAAACAGGGAGAGCATTAGAATTGCAGCAGACTTCTCAATACAAACCCTTAAATCAAGCAGCTTGAAGTGAATTAGTTCAGCTCCAGAAAGAAAACAACCTCCAACACAGATTGATAGAACCTGCAAAACTACCTTTAAATATTGATGCAGAAATAAGATACATCTATGACAAACAACTGAAGCAATTCATGATAAGCAAAATACCTCTATAAAACGTTCTGAAAAATATTTTAGAGCTAATGAAAACTACAACACCAATAACATTAAAGATAAGAAGCCACAGGAAAGGCAATTAATTAAAGACAGGAAAAATACAGGGAACCAACAACAATAAAATAATATAACAAGGATAAATCAAATTGTATCACTTAAAAACATCAATGTAAATGGTCTCAAGTCATCATTCAACAGAAGCAGACAGACAGAATGGATTTTAAAAATGCAAAAATATGCTGCACACATGAAACATATTTAACACAAAATGCAGTCAAGTAGACTAAAACTCAAAGGATGGAAAATAATACTTTATGCAACAAGAACACAGAGAAAAAGCATGAGTAGATGTTTTGTGTTCAGATAGTGAAGTTCAAGGCAAGAGTGATCAAAAGAGACAAAGAAGATCACTATATACTTGCAAAAGGACACTACAAGATGAAAAGATCATAAAGATGAATGAACCAAATATCAGTGTACAGAACTACAGTAAAAAAAATACTTATAGACAGGAAAAGTCACATTGTAACAGGAGACCTCAATGCTACACTGACCAAAATGGACATGATAACTAGAAAAGGAATCAACAAAGAATTATCAAAATAGATCCAAACTTGTGAACAAATTCACCTAGTAGATAGCTACAGAGTATCCTCTCCACCTCATGATGTGCATGCTGTTATCCAAAATAAATCCCATACTAACCCATACAACATACTAACCCATGCTGAAGTAAATGTGAAGGAATTGAACTTATTCCGTGCATATTATCAGACAATAGGATCCAAAGTGCAATACCCATTCCTGATAAAAATCCTAAAGAAAATTGGAATAGATGGTCTTTATCTCAAACTAATAAAAGCCATCTATGACAAACTAACAGCCACCATCATACTACTTGGACAAAAAGTGAAAGCTTTCATTCTAGAATCAGGAATGAGACAAGGATGTCTACTATGATCACTCATTCAGTATAGTTCTGAAGATATTAGGCAGAGCAATTAGACAACATCAAAATATAAAAACAATAAGGACAGGAAGGAAGAAATCATTATCTGTGCATGACACAATACTCTGTATAGATGACACCAAATTTTCCATGCAAACACACCTAGATTTAATAACAAAACTGTGCAACATATCTGGATACAAATTCATAGCATTCCTGTACACAAATATCAAACTCAGAGAATTTAGGAAAACAACACCTTTGAAAGTAGTATTCCCACAAAAGAAATACTTAGGAATTAATACAGTAAAGGAAATAAAAGAATTTGCATTAAAATTATAATACTGGAAAAACAAGATCAAAGGGGATATCAGAAAATGGAATCCCATCCCTTGTTCTGTGGTAGGAATAACCAATGCACTGAAAATGTACCTACTCCCAAAATTGGTATACATATTCAAAGCAATCCTGATGAAAATACCAATAGCATATCTCACAGAATCAGAGAAAATGTTTTAAAAATTGATTAGGAACCATAAGAGACTTAAAATAGCAAAAGCAATCCTAGGCAACCAAAGTAAGGCAGGGGCATCACAATCCCTGGCTTGAAATTATACTACAGAGCTGTCGTGACAAAAACAGCATAGCACTTTGAAAACAAAAACAAAACCACAACAAACAAACAAACATCAGAACCCATGGTCAATGAAACAGAATAGATGGTGCAAAAGCAGCTGTTAACCCACCTAGTCACCTTATCTTTTACAAAAGTTTTAAACATCATCACTGAAAGAAATCTTCTTTAGTGTATAGTCAGGGAAATGCTGGCTTCCCACATACCAAAGACTAAAACTAGACCCATGTAACTCACCATAGGCTAAACTAAAATTAAATGGATCAAATATCTAAATAATGAAAGAGGAACACTAAATCCGTTCAGCACTGCTGAGGACATGGCCTGTCACCTTCTCAGAACTCTTCAGGAGAACCGTGGGCCTGAGCAAGATCTCCTGCCCATGTTTTCTGCAGAAATCCACTCCAGGAACCTCACCAGTAACAAAACACCATGGATCATTACCCTGATATCCAGTCAGATGACAGATGGAGCCCAATCTGACTTCCTCAGCCTGCACCTATTTTCTGACCACCCAGAGCTTTTAGTCTGCACACAGCCTCTTCAATTACCTCTGTAAGGTAAAAGATCTTCTCCTGTTCCATAGTTCTCAATCTCAAGTCAAAGACTGGTCAGCACAGCCTACTAACTCTCTCTAAAGGTAGCTTGTGGGTCAGTCTACTTGCTGTTTGGCACTGAACCTGACTTAATTATCCTGTGCCTCCTAATCTGTGGTTCCCCTGCTTGGAAATGATGACCGAATGCTCAGGACTCACCTTACTCCCAATTGGACACTAGACAGAGTCCAATACATTGCAGCTCACACACACCATGTACATGTGCACAAACACACACATGCTGCCTTAGGCTGCACCTTTATCCCATAACCTGGTTCTTAATTTCTTTGCACCTCTTAGCATTAACTGAGCCTAAGTTATTCACAGTTTTTCCACATGGGGGTAGCGTAACCTACATAAAAGGAGGAATCTTCTCAAATCTTACTCTTCTCAGCTTCCAGATCTCAGCATACAGGATTCAACATCACGAGGGTGCTTTATAAAATTCTGACAAATATGCAAATAGTCAGAGGTTTCTGCTCTTCACAGGTGTGGGTAGAGTGATGTCTTGACTTGAATATCCAGTCCAAGCACTAGTCCACAATGGCAACAAACTTTTGTGCTTTATATTTCCATCACTTTTTTCATAGGTGAAGAAAATGAGACTCAAAAATGTGACTTGATGAAGTTCATGCAGCAGGTGGCTGAGCCAGGAGGTAAAAGGTCCTTAAACATCATATTTCCTGACTTTTCCTCTCTCCACAGTAAGGAAGGCAGAAAAAAAGACAGCTTTCCAACTTCAGAACGACAGCAAACAACAATGCAGAATATAACTAATCATCATTTCCCTTCCCTGTCATCCTATTAGGATCTCATTATTCCAGAAGCAGCACAGGTCAATCACGGTTAAACCATAGGGGAAATCAAATGCCACAGCAATAGATCGATTCAGCACTGCTGAGAACATGGCCTGCCACCTTCTCAGAACTCTTCAGGAGAACCGTGGGCCTGAGCAAGATCTCCTGCCCATGTTTTCTGCAGAAATCCACACCAGAACTGTGGGACACAGGCTGCAGAGTGGCAATCACTAAACCCCTTAGGAAAGCCCTGGACACACATTCCCCAATTTAACAGCAGAGGGCAACGACATTTCCTCCCCTCCTCAGGATACCAAACAGTCAGCCAGTTCTGCTATGCCCCTGCCCTTAAGGGCCTACCCTTCCCCCATTGGCCTATTGCCCATCCATCAGGAGGCCCCCCTCTACATCTCACACGTGGGCCCCAATCCTTTCCTCAGCCCCTAAAGACCACTTACTCGGCGTTCTGACCATCCTTGACCCCTTTCTCTGCACCCTCACCTTTGGCCCTGCTCAGTACTTCGCTCACCTTCTTCCCTTCCTCCCTAAGGTCAGCACAGCTTCACTGGGTACAATGAGTCCGGCCCCAGAGTGCTCGGGAATCTCAGGCTGAAATGGAGTCTCAGGCCTCCTCAGCCTCATCTTGAAGTCACATGACCACAGTGCCCGGATCCCTCACCACTGGGCCTTTGCACTTGGAATGCATGGGGTACATAGCTACCCAAAAAAGAAAGGCTGCCTTTCTTCCTCTCTGGGTGTGGTGCTTATGCAGTGTTCTCGTGACCTTGATTTTTCAGGGCACACAATTTTAGCGTTGTGCTGATACTCAGAAGCTTTGGTCTGGATCTCTGATCGTAACTGAGTTCCTGAGACTCTCTGAGCACTGAAAGAGTATTTCATAGGTCTGACCCCATTCACTGAACATAGGAGTATGAGTAAGCTGTCATTTGACTTTATTATTATGCACAAAAGGCTAAGTTTAATTTTGCTGTGTAGAATGGTTTAAGTGTTTGCCCATTCTTCTGGGAGTGGCTATTTGAATAGTTGTTCTAATAGCTAAAAATACTTCCAGGCTTTGTGCTTTTCACCAGTGTTATCTGTGAGTACCTGCAGTTTGAATTCTTTGCCTCAAATTCTTCCATTTCTTTCCTGTCTCTGGTCCCAGTCCTGGTACCCTGAATGATGGGGACTGGGAAAAAGCCTGGCTGGCCACCTGGCTTAGCCTGACTTTCTTTTCCTGAAATGCCCATGATGCTTGCTGTTTGTCATGACTTTTGCAGACATTGTCTTCTCTAAAAAGCAATTTTCTTATGATATGTGGTATAGATAACTACATTTCTCTTGCTGGGGGCATAAATATGCAATTTTTTTCTAAGAAAACATCATAGGAAAAGAAAATAGACTGTCCTAAGAAATGTATGGCTCAGAGTTGATCTTAACTGGGCAAAGGTATATTTCAGCTATCGTGGTAAATCAGAGTTTATGTTATGCCTGAAGGACTGGCTAAGGCTCAATGGGAATAATATTTTAGTCACTTAGAGTGGTACACAGCTTCCATGAATTGGTGACAGTAGGGAAAACTCACACACTTCTCCTCTGGTTGGAAGGGTTGAGATATTCAGCCAGCAGCAGACTAGTCTCACCTCTTTCTCATTTTGCTCCTCCTCGCACCCCAATGTACTGTGATAGTTTACTGCAATGTCCTCCCTGGCTATCAAATCCCATCTTCTACTGCCACATAAGCACAGCCAGACATCATGGTGTCCTTTCCCCACTGATTTATATACAAAGTATGTATAAAGTGAAAACAAAATGTGTGTGTGTCTGTATGGGATTCACATTAGCAAAGGATTATTGAACAAGAGTACATGGAAAAATTTATAGCTCTATGCATTGCGTGAAGAACTACTAGACACTAACAATTTCAACTGTAAGTTAACAAATAAATTTAACATCTTGACATCATAAATTAAAGGATATTTCTTATAACAGATAACAGACAGTTTCAGGAATGTAAAAGACTAATATGAGAAATTCTTAAATGCTTTAGGGGATTTAGGAATATGGATCTATGAGTAAAAGAACTAAAACTGGTAACGGTTTTGAAAAATTCTGCTTTGGAAAGCAAGAAAGGACCATAATTAAAATTGAGCACAAATAATAAGATTGGTTGTAGAAGCAATGGAACAAAGTGTAGAAAAAATTTCATTTGAAAAATATAACAGTTCCTGACACAAGACTACTAAAGAAAAAAGTAATGCTTCTTTATATATTATAATAAATCTCAAACTGCATCAAATATTAGACAGAAACATATTGCAGAACTGCTTCAGACACTAGATACACTTTAGTAAAAGAATATACTTTGAATTTAAGAATGATTTTTTCTTCTAGCATCTGTTTTACATTTGAACTCAAGAAGACAATTTCTCTCTGGCTTTAACAAAATAATGTAACACTTGGGGGCAAAGATGCAGCCGAGCAGCCCTGCACTGGAAGCCAAGATGGAGAAAACCTCCATGGCCACCATGACTTTCCCCTTGCTGCTGTGGTACACAGGGAGAAATGTGGCCCACACACTGAAGAACACCAACATGCTGAATGTCAGGAACTTGGCTTCATTGAATGTGTCAGGCAGGTTCCTAACTAAGAAAGCCACGGTGAAAGTGAGCAGTGCCAAGAAGCCCAGGTATCCCAGTACACAGTAGAAGGCAGTGAGGGAGCCCTTGTTGCACATGATGATGATGTGGCCATGTTCAGAATACGCATCTGTGTCAAGGTAGGGTGGGTTTGTCCCCATCCAGATGCCACAGAGAATGAGTTGGATCAGGCAGCAAATGGGGATGATATAGTTTGGTGCCCCTGATACCAGCATCTGCCTCAACTTTCTGCATGGAGCAGTAAACTTAAAGGCCAGCACAACAGTAATGGTTTGGGCCAAGACTGTGGAAATAGCCACAGTGAAGACCACTGCAAATGTGGTCTGTTGGAGGATGCAGGTGCCTGTGGAGGGACGGCCAATGAAGAGTAAAGCACAGATGAAGCAGCAGATGAGGGAGATGAGCAGGGTGTAGCTGAGAGCCCGGTTATTGGCCTTGACAAGGGGAGTATCTTGGTGCTTCACAAAGAGCCCAAGGACAACAACTGTAAGAACAGTGAGACTCAGGGCTGTGCCAGCTAGTGTCTTGCCCAAGGGGTCTTCATAATCCAGAAAGGTCACAGCTTTTTGAAGGCAGTGATTTCTCTGAGTGCTGGCATACTGATGATGTGGACACTTCACACAACAATCCATATCTAGTAGAAATGCAAATTATCATATCCATGTTAAACACACCTTTGTTATTCATAGCCATCACCTGAAGAATGTCCCTGAACTTGGTAAGCCAACATTTCTTTAATTTTAATTGCAAAGGTATAACTACGTACAACATAGCTCTATAACTCCTATGTTAAGCGATTTGATTTTGGTATCTTTAGAAAAATACAGGCTATATTACTACATCTTTAATGATTTTTAAATGTTGAAAAAAACAGTTTTTCAAATTTTATGTGTGAGTGCCTAGTGACTGAAGTGTGAAAACAGGTTTTCACTTTTTTTAAAGTGTCTTGCATTCTGAAACCAAGAAATCCAATCATCTGGTAAGAATTACATGTTGTTTTTCTGTGAATCACATTTATGTCCAATTTTATTATATTGTCTCCATTTAGTAGTATCATTTTAATTTTCCCAGGAGCTAGTACATTTAATTACATTTTACAATCTGTTTTCTTATGGTATACCACTCCTGAAACATATACCTCAATTTAGAATAGACCATGAGAATTCAGTTTGAACAGGAGTGGGATTGTGAATTTTGTTTCTTATAAGTGCATTTTGAACCATGAGTATCAAAATTTTGTTCCTGTATTAAAATGCATTGATTTTTTCCTTTTAACTTTCTCTGAAAGAATGAGGTCAGTATTAACATGTTTTTAAATGTTTATGCTGCACTACAAATACTAATCAACAAAAATTTGCTGTGAAATATACTATATACTCCTCCCTGTTAATAGACATAGTACTATAAAGATATTACTGCTCTGGGGATTTTAAACATTTTTTTCATGACTGCTTTGCTAAGATTTCCTGTGGGTTTATCAATTTAAACTCATAGACTGTTGTAAAATTACTCTAAGTTTCACACAACAATGTTTGCATATAACATACTACTGAACGTATTTCTGCCATGATATTATGCTAGATTTCCATTATTGTCTTTCTTCTTGATCAGCTATACTGTTCTTTATCACTTTATGTTATCACAATCACATTTAATACTGTTTAGTTTTTCCCTGTCTTAATTTCTTAAATATTCTTTTCAGTATCCCATCTTTCATTTTTTTGTGCCCCACTATCTCTGCTTTTTTGGTGTGTGATAAATATTTCAAATGCAGAACTTCAGATTTTTTATGTAAATACATATCAGCATGAAAGCATGTCTAGGTGCACTGGATCAGCTTGGCATGTCTTGAACTGGCCTACACAGGTCTCATAGCTCCCTGCCAGGCTTGGTGGACTCTGGAGTTCAGAGCCAGCCTGATAGCACCAGGCATTCCAGAGGATGGGCAGCCTGGGGTGAGGGTTCCCAAATCATTCCTTGACCCCAGCTAGTCTGGGATCCTCGCTTGGCCCCAGAAAGAGAACTTTGCAGCTTCCTGGTGTACTTGATCAGCTGAGCACGTCTTGAGCTGGCCTGCCCCACCCCAGTGACTCTCTCCTCATCCAGGGAATTGGGAAGCCAGAGTTCCAGGAGCTGAAGGCATAGAAAAGGATTTCCAACAGACCCTGGGAAAGACTAGAAATAACACTTAAAACACAGAAATATAGGAAAATGACAAAATGAAACACCAAATTACAATCTCAAATCTCCAGCCCATCCCAAGAAAGCTTAGGAGCTATGTACATAGAATAAAATATATGCCATAAGCCTGAAATGTCGGACATAACAGCAACTGAAATGAAGAAGCAACCCAGGGAAGATTTAAAGGAATTCAAACTAGAAATAATCTCCGAGGTAAAAGAAGAAATGACAAAAGCATAGAAAGAAATGCTAAACATATCTAAAGAAGACACAGTTAAAGAATTGGAAAAACTAAACAAAAAGGTAAAATCCTTGGATGAACAATATAAGAAACAAGCAGAATACATAAAGCAGATGCAAAGAGATACACAGAAAATCAAAAATTCCATTGAAAGCTGTAAAACCCTTCTCAATGAAAGTGAAGATAAAATTTCAGATCTCAAGGACAGGATTGTAGCTAGTGACTAGGAAAAGAAAGATGTGTTAAAAATAACAAGAAATAAGGTAATAACAATTCAACAGCTGCAAGATGATGCAAATAAAAAAACATAAAATAGACAGGGATAAATGAGAAAGAAGGGGACAACATAAAGGATGTCAAGAGGATATTTAGAGAAGAAATAGCTGGCAATAAGCTTCAGAATGATGCTCATTCTGGTTTGACTATTATCTTCTTTTGAGTTGCTGTAATGTCTCCAATATTTCAGTTTCATTAGTTTTGTTCAATTTTATTATACCTGATGATATAGGCAATTCTATTTAAGATAGCAAGAGGCATTATGGTAACCATTGTTTAATACCTTGTATTCTGTTTTTACATCATGTACTATGTCCAATCTTTTGTTTTGACTGACTCTGTTTTGTTTTGTCAAATTTGGTTTTATTCTCTTCAAAAATAGTAATAACTGTGGGAGTAATAAAACCTAAAAGGTGAAATTGTTATTGTAATAAAGAAAGGAAAAGAAAGTGCTCTAATGGAAATAACTGCATGTATATTTAATGTGTAAGATAGATAACCATATTACTTAGTTTTTGTTGGATTATTGAACAGAACTCTTTGAAGTATCACTGTTTGAATGTCCACTTTGCATGCTTTAATTTTGTAACTTGAATAACTATTTCTAAGATGACTAATATGTAATCTATTAACTAGTAATATCTTACTGTTTATTTTTTTGAAATTTTGTATTAGTTGTACCCTTTTTCTGTTTTGTTTTTTTCTCTTTGAATAATTTTTTTAAAAGAGCATATATCATATCAAATATATTTTTCTCAGTAGACTTTTAGTTTCAACTTGTAGGATTTTCAGTTGCACGTGACCTTTTATTTTTGCTTTGATTTATTGTACATACGACATATGATTGAAAATTACATATAAAGGAAGCAGTAATAAACTGATATTAGTGGGAACACGGATCTCTAAATATGCACATATAGCATTTTTGAAAAGTACAGTGTTGTTATACTTTATGAAGAGTAGATTTTCAATATCACTATATGATCATAATATAATCAGTTGATGTATCAGAGAACACTTGAAATCATATTGAACATGTTTTGAAGCCAAGACTTGCACCATTTGAATTAGAAAATAACCAGTAGAAACATGATTCCACCATATCATAATATGTAAGAAAGGAAAATTTTTCCATGTTGTACTTACGTTATGCAACACATTTTAACATTACATTCCTATCAGTTTTATAGATTATTTTTCAATCGTCATCCTCATTTTATCTGTGTTTTAATAACATGGTGTTTTCCTTCAGAATATTTTAATAATCCATGAGTGTGGACTATGCCATTTTGACCATTTCTAGTAATCCTAAAGCATTTATGCCTCCTCTTTGTATTCTGATGTAATGCTAGTGATATCTCACCTGAAACAATGCCTGTCAAACTCTCCTGAATGAAATATTATGCTTTATAAAATCCAATATTCTGTGTGCATATCTCATCCTTGCAGGTCTGTGGCAAACTGTAATTCATGCCATAGTCTGTCTCCCCACTCACCTATGCATTCAAAGAGAATGAGGATACAATAATACGAATTCTACTAATTGTGGTGTGTTGTGAGCATGTTGTATATTGGCAACATACTCCTATCTCCAATCAAACTTAATCTCTCTGCAACTGCTTTGTGTGAAGAACAGTGTGAGGCACTGGAAAATGAAGGATGCCTGAACTTGTCTTGACTGTAATCTTGCTGTAGTTTCAGAGGTTGTAAAGAGTTGGATTAAATCTTACTTCATGTTAACTTTCATGATGAAGAGGGTACTTAGAAACTGTGGGGTAGAGCAAAAGTCATGTCTTGAGAAAAGAATGCTTTTAATGAGACTTGAGAAGTAAGTCAATGTAGTTAGATGTGGTAGTTGATAAGTATTATTCCAGAGAGTTAGTGTGTTAGACAAGTCTATGCAGATACAATATACCATAATCTATGGGATGTGATGAAATCAGTCCAAAGAGGAAAATATATAGCAATTAAAAGTCACATAAAGAAAATGGAATGAATACAAATAAATGACATAATGCTACATCTCAAACTTCTAGTAAAGAAAAAGCAAGTTAAACTCAAAGCTCATAGAAGAGAGGAAATTGTAAAGATTAGAGGAGAAATTAATTCAATTGAAACTAAAAAACAATACAAAGAATCAATGAATCAAACAGCTGGTTTTTGGAGAGAATAAAAATTTTTTAAACTCCTGGCCAACAATATCAAGAAAAATACAGATAAAACACAAACCCACATAACAAGGACTGAAAAGAAGGATATTACTACAGGTACCATGGAAACTGAAAACATCATGAACACATACTTTGAAAATCTGTACTGCCATAGGGTGGAAAACACAGATGAAATGGACAGATTTCTAGGAACATATTAATTTCCAAAGCTCAGTCAAGAAGATATAACAATTTTGAGCCACCCAATATTAGCTAATCAAATAGAAAATTTATTTAAAAATTATCAACAAAGAAAAGCCCAGGTCCTGATGGATTCATGGCCTGATTATCTATGAAATTTAGAGAAGATTTAATGCTAATACTTCTAAAACTCTATAATGAAATTTAAAGATAAGCAGTCCTCCCTAAAACTTTCTTGGAGGCAAGTAACACTCTGCTTTCAAAACCAGAGAAAGATACAACCAAAAGAACTATAGATGAATCCCACTAATGAACATTGATGCAGATTCTCAATAGAATATTAGCAAATAGAATGCAGCAATCATCAAGAAGATTATACAGAATGACGAGGTGGGATTTATTCCAGGAACACAGGGATGGTTCAACATACACAGATCACTAAATGCAATATACCACAGCAACAGAGCCAAAAATAAAAATCACAGGACCACCTCAATAGACACAGAAAAAGCTTGCAATGAAGTCCAAAACATGTTCATGATAAAAGCCCTACAGAAATTTGAAATAAACGTTATGTACCTCAATTTCATAAAGGCCATGTTTGACAAATCACAGCCAGCATTATACTAAATGGACAAAAACTGAAAGCCTTCACTCTAAAATCAGGAAAAAGACAAGGATGTCTGCTATCACCACCCTTATTCAATGTAGTTCTGGAAATGTTAGTCACCACAATCAAACAAGAGAGAGAAATAAAAGGAAGAAAAATAATACAGGAAGTTAAATTATCATTATTTTCAGATGACATGATACTCTACATAAAAGAACACAAAAACTCCATTAAAAGACTACTGGAGGTAATAAACAAATTCAGCTGTGTAGCTGGTAAAAAGTCAACAATCAATAGCATTTCTTTACACAGACAAACAACTCATTGAGAGAATAATTATGGAAATAACGCTTTTCACAATAGCATTTGAAACATGAAACATCTAGGAATTAACCTAACTAAGAATATAAAATACTTACATACCGAAAATTATACTACTCTAAAAAGGGAAATTGAAGAGTATAGAGAATGGAAGGATATTCCTTGCTCCTGGTTAGAAAGAACCAACATTGTGAAAATGGCCATGCTCCCAAAACTGTTACACAGATTCAATGCAATCCCAGCTGAAATACAGTTAACATACTTTACTGATCTAGACCAAGTATTCCAAAAATTCATCTGGAAATGGAAGAAACCTATAATAGTAAAGGTGTTTCAGGACAACAAAGGCAAGACAGGGGGCATCTCAATTACTGACTTGAAATTATACTACAAAACCACAGTAATAAAATCACAATGGTACTGGCAAAGAAGTAGACCTGAGCATAAACAAAACAGATTGCAAGGTAAAAACATTACTACAAAGACACTCAAATGCCTTATATTTTACAAAAGAGCTAAACATGTTCACTGGAAAAAAAGATAGCCTTTTTAATAAATGGTGTTCAAAAAATTGGCTTTCCAAATGCTGAAGACTGAAAATAGACCCATGCCTATCACCATACACTAAATTAAAGTTCAAATGGATCAAAAACCTAAATGTTAAAACAGATATACTAAATCCACTGGAGAACAAGGAAAGTAAATATCTTGGAGACATAGGGTAGACAGACAATTCATGAATAAAATGCAAATCATATGAGAAATACTTCAAAGAATCAACAACTGGGATCTCATATTACTAAAATGTTTTTGAACTTCAAAGAAGTCAATAACAATCTTGAAAGAAAACTCACAGAATGGGTAAAGAATTTTAGCCAACATTCCTTCAATGGACTTATATCCAGAACATATAAAGAATTGAAAAACATCAAGACTGAAAATTCAAAGACCTTCTCCAAAAATGGGCATTTGAGATAAACACACAGTTCTCAGATGAAGATATACAAATGGCAAAAATAAGAAAAACTGATTATGTAATGGGATCCAAAATGTATAACAGATATTGTAAAAGTGAAAGGGAAGGAAAGTGCTCTAAAAGACATACTGGTATGTATAGTGTGTAATATGGATGATCATATTACTAACTTTCTGTTAGATCATTGAACATAAGCGTTTGCATGATCAATGTTTGTCTAGCCATTTTTTTATGGTTTGATTTTGTAATTTTAACAACTATTGGTAAGGTGACAATATGTAATGTATCAAGTGAAAATTTTATTATATTAATGTTTTTATTCTTCCTATCCATGGACAAGAGATGTCTTACCATTTTCTGAGATCCTCTTCAATTTCTTTTTGCAGTGTATTATAATTTTCCCTATATAGATCTTTACTTATTTTGTGAGATTAATTCCTAAGTATTTCACTTATATGGATGCTAGTGTGAAGGATGTGGCTTTTTATTTCTTTCTCAGTGATTTTGTTGTTAGTGTGTAGCAACGCTATTGATTTTTGAGTATTGATTTTATATGCAGCTACATTGCTGAATTTATTTATCTAGGAGTCTGTCAATGGAGTTTTGGGGGTCTTCTATGTAGAGGATCATGTCATCTGCAAATAGTGATAATTTAACTTCCCCTTTTCCTATCTTTACCCCTTTTATTTGTCTCTCTTACCTAATTACTCTGGTTAGTATTCCCAATACTATGTTGAATAGGAGTGGTGATAAGGGACATCCTTGTCTTGTGCTTGATTTTAGGTAAAGGCCTTCAATTTTTGGCCATTTAATATGATGCTAGCTGTTGGTTTGTCATAGATGGCCTTTATCATATTGAGGTAAAGACCACCTATTCCAATTTTCTCTAAGGTTCTTATCATGAATGAGTGTTGGACCTTATCAAAAGTTCTTTTGTATCTATAGAAATGATCATGTGATTCTTACTTTTGGCTATATTGATATAGTGGATTACATTTATTGATTTACATACGTTGAAACATCGGAAATAGAGGAATGAAAGAGGTTTGTGAACACACACTAAAAGTACATAAAAGATTTAACTTGATGAACCATTATATTTGAGGATAATTCTAGTAAATAATTACACTAACAATAAATAACAAATCTTACATCTATGCTAGAGATAAAAGAGACACAATCAAAAGATGAAACATAAATAATTTAAATATGAAAGCATGGATTTTGTGAGTTTGTGCAAACTGAAAAAATATAGCAATTATTTCAGGCTTAAAACTTCAAAGGCATTCACTCATCTGTGATAGAATTGCTGATTTCAGATTGACCCCATCTCACTCAGCTTTGGATAGCAAATACAGATAAATGTGGAAATCAGTGATTCAGTTGAGCATAATAGAATCAGCATGGCCAGACAAGAGTATGTACTTGGTGACTGTGACTATAAAATGGGTATATTGAAAGACTGAATCAGTACATGAGTAGCAAACAGTGCTTTACTCTGATCCCATTGGCAATATGCTCAGATTTCCATCACTGACAAGTTGGTAGAGGAAGAAGTTATCATGGTGTTGTTCTACATTTTCTATCTGTCTGATTGGAAAAGCGTCTCTGATCAGAAAACAGGTAAAGCAGCAGACAGGTCTTCCTTTCTGAGAAAATTTTCTGAATCTTGAACCACAGTTTTGACAACACACTGATTGAGGAATCCAAGAGGAAGAGAGAAGCACTGGTTATGATTTTGCACATTGTGAACAGCTGAAATAGGATGCACATATTTCCAGATTAATAATAGGGATATTTGACTTTTATTAGGAAATGACTTCTTTTCTAATCCCCTGCCTTATTCATATTACCTCATTATCAAATTCAGGATTACAATAATTATCTTTCTATTGTTTTTGAAAGTATTTGTTCATTTATACTACTGTCCACAATCATTTTATTATGTCACAAGAAACATCTTTTGCTATTTTCTTGCTTGATATATCTACCTCCCTCATAACTTCAGGGCACATTTCCATGTAGTAACAGTTTAAAGACCTTGCATTCATGAAATGATATTTACTAGGCCATTATACTTGATTGAACATAAATTTATGTTCTAGAAAACAGAATGCAATGAGGTGATAATTTGGCTCAACACTGGGAATAACTATTGAGAAAACCAATGAATTAACCAAAAACTGAAAAAGACCCATGCCCACATAGAAACACTGCAAAGGCACTGTGAGTCACTACTGAGATCCTTGTACTTCTGGGATTTGTAATCAAGGGGATGCCATACTCTAATAATGTACAACACACACAGCATGCAAACATGACTGTTATATAAATGTGAGCAATTTGTGCGATAGCCCAAGTGTGGGAAGATGAAATGAAATCATGTCAGTGCCTTTGGATCTTGAATATAACAAAATTTGGAGGCCAAAATTTCTTAACACTGACAAAAGAGATTGGTACTAATATGTGTTGTGCAAAACCCCTTGTAACTTTATATCAAGTAACTTTTAGTACATTTCAAGGATTTATTAGAGAAAAAGAAAGTTTGTGATAGTCTATAGCTACACATATACACCATAATGGGGTTATTTTCTTCCTCATACCTTTTTTTCTCCCTCCCTCAAATGCCACTTTGAAACTCTTCCATTTCCTTCTCTTCTATATTCCCTGTTCCACCAAGAAGTCTGCCATTTAGTTTTATTCTTCCCTTTCCTTGCTGTTTGTTTTCACTTTTACTCCTTTTATCTTAGGCTTACAGAATGAGAGGGAAAATGCCACTGGTAGCACGCCAAGACTGACTTATTTGATTTAAGCACATTGTGTTCTATTCTATAGGTGTCTTTCAAATAAAATGGTTTTTCTTTTTAATGTTAATATCAATTAATGTAAATTAGCACAAATTAAACAGTTGAGAGGCCTGTCTTAAAAATCAAAAATAGAACTATCACTTAATTGATCAATCCCACTACTGAGTGTATACACCAAGAATATAAATGACTGCTCTGGATGTATTTGCACTGCCATTTCCTTATCAAGATCATTCAAGTGGGCATATCTTGATATGAAATGAAGCTGGGCATCCACACAGATGTAAGTGCAAAAATAAAGTGCATATATTGACAATAAAACAGTATACTTCCTTTAGAAGAGAATGATTTGCCATTTTAAATAACATGGATAAAACTACAGTTTATGTTGTATGAAATGAGTGAGGCATGGAGGTAGATCTCTCTCATGCCAAGGTTTAAAAAGCAATCTCACAGAAAGAAGGAATAAACTGGGAAATAGGAGTATTTGGGAAGATTTGGAAAAAGAACACTAAACTTCATCCAGACAGGAGGAATAATTTTTAACAGTTGTATTGAACATCATTCTCCATATACAGTAAAACAAAATGTTGCATTTTATTTCTTTTCAACAAATCTTATATATGAGGTGTATGGTTTGACATAACAATTCCAAAGCACACACAAGTGACAAAATATCCATTTGAATTACATGAATACATTCAATTTCTAGTTAATAGCAAGCTATGAATAAGCAGACAAGAAACTATCAGAAAAGTTTCTATGAAGAGGATGAAGCACAAAAATAATAAAGCAGCCAGGAATGTAGCTCACTGGACTAGCACCAGGCTGGCAAGCGCAAGGTTGTGAATTCGATTCCTGGCACCAAAATGAACAACAACAACAACAAAAAAGAAAGTAGGAAGTATGTGCTGGGTTGAATAAACTTTTTACTTATGGCTCAATGAACAATATAAAAATGTGAGAATTCAATGTGGGCAGAGTACAAAATATCAGGCTCAGAGACAACCACTTAAATTCAGTGATGTGGCAGGGCAGCTGGTTTCCTGTGTCATGCAGTTTATTGTGTTGTAAATCCTGTGGTCCATTTGTTCCTGAAGTGCACTACGGGTAGGACCAAACCATGTAAGGTGGATTCTGGAGACTGCACAACTGGTCATCAGAACTGATTTTCAGTTGTACACTTTCTTGAAATATCATGTGGGATTTAGCCTGTAGATGATTTCTTGATTTGAAAACCATCTATCAAAGTATGCCACATTTCTCAGAACATGCTCTAACAGGCTGTTATCTTGCAGACTCAAAATTCCCCAGGTCGCTGTCTCAGGATGCAGTGTGCAAATACTTCCTGGACGATGATGAGATAATAACGAGAAATTAGCCATAAATGTATTTCCAAAGTGTTATTTCACCAAGGTTGGTATGGCGGGTTCAGAGCTCTAGATCCCCAGAGATCCTAAGTGAGGTCACATGAAGCACTGAACAGAGGGAGCCAGCAATGCTCAAATCATAATGTCACCAATGGTAACATGTGGCTTCTATGTCTACATTACTTATACATCATTAGGCCTTTAGCTCTACTTCTGTCTAGCAAGTCAATTGTGCTTGTGTTCTAATGAATTCTCTGTATCTTACACAGAGATTGATTCTCACTGCAGAGTTCACAGACAGGATCCAGCTCCATTTCCTCACTCCAGGTTGCAAAAAACAAACAACCAACCAAACAAACTTTTTTCCCATTTGCACGGGGTTGAATACGTTCTTCCTCAATTTCCCCTTTCTGCTCCTAAAGCCGTTACACGTATCATGGAGGGAAGTTTCACAGTGTTTAGTATACCTGCATCCAAGTGTTGCCAGAAATGGAGACTTAGTGCTTGGTAGGTTTTTCTCCATCTACTACATCAAGCAGGATTCAGATGTATACATATCCTTTCTATTCGCACCAAAAACTCACATGAAAGCCAGTAGGTAAGTTACAGGCTGTGTATGTGTATGTATTAAATATGATTATGACTCTATGTGATTGGATATGCTTGCATACTTGTGATGCTGGTGTTGATACATCTTGAGAATTGACTTTAAAAATATAAAGACATGGCAAGAAGGAATACTGATGATTTCTGAGATTCTCTTATTTCTTGATCCTTCCATCACATTTCACTGTTATTCCTCTGTAACATGACAGAATTCCTCGTGTTTTATTCCCAATCCAACACATGCATGCCTGTTATCAAGGAGGGAATCCTTCAAATAAATGAAATCACTGCTGTCTCTGGGCTTGCTTCTGAGACTTCTCATGGAGTGACAGCCATAGGCGTCTGAGAAATGGAACCCTGGTCTGATACTAATATTAAATTCCAGGGGTTAAATCTAGTTGTCCACTTTGGACAAGGACATTCTTAAAATATGTCTAAGGATGAATTCAACCACAGATGATATCCACAGCCAAGTTTATTGGAAGAAAAAATATTCAGAGAGTTTTATTGACCTACTCCAGGAAACTCCTTGTTAACTTTTACAGAAAGAAAAGCAAGATTCTTTAATTGGAGGCTTAATTAACTTTATGGTATGAAGCTGTAATAACTTAGTTGCTAAATTGATTTAAATAAGGGTTTAACAGTATGTTAGTGTGCTCTCTGAAAATGATTTACTGATGAAACATTTGAGTGTACTTTTAGAGCACTCCATATATCAGTATGTTCATATCCTAAGGGCATTGGGCTATATGCAGTTTGATTCCATGGCTGTCTCTATCCTTAGCAGTTTCTACTGACATCATTAACCCCTGTCATTTTAACAGAAAACATGCATTAAATATAAATAACACTGCACTGCCAACTTATGAGGTAAACTTTAGTTTTTATGCCTCTCTAAGGACAACTTCCTATCTGTCATGGTTTTCCTCGGTCTTAATTTTCAATTTCTCTCCTTTTTATATCTTTCACTACCTTTTCCAAAAGCATAAAATGGACCATTTTCTGGCCATTACTTAATCCATGTGAAATATATAGTTCGAAGATTCCTACTTATTCTTCTCATGTGTCACAATTAGGTAGATAGGAATTGATGACAGAAAAGAGATTATCTGAATCCCAGGTAACCTGCAGGGAACCTGTGTGTCCATGAGCTTATGAAGCCAGTAGCAGTAAAGAATAAAGGCTACTACCCTATTTCGCAGAAATGGAAGCCCAATTTTGCTCTCTACTTTCTGTTATCTACCCAGAGAAGTTTTCAGCCACTCATTTATTGCAAAAAATCAATCAGATTTAGCGTGGATATAGAACAGTAAAAATACATATTCCGATACATGTGCAAGTCCTAATACGAGCAGACTCTCAATTTCATTGTGTATATGGTGTTGTAGTCAGGAGGAATACATCTCAGTCATAATTTCCTGTCATTAATGAGCATTTCTCTTATATTTTCCAGGCCTATTAAGTTCCACTTTAACTAAGTATGTCAACACTCAATAAACCAATGCTGGACATTTTTGATGTAGGTAATATCCTGTAATTGTGATACCAAAATGTCAAATAGTTTTAAATAACCTATGCACATTTCCTTTATCAGTGTAAGTGACATAAATTAGCGGGCCAAAATATATGATCTCTGACAAAACTGATGATATTTCATGTTAAACTCACAGGAAGCTGACATATTTTCAAATATTTATCTATAACTTATCCTCATTCCTCATTCCATTCCTGGAAGGCACCATGTACTATGTGATGCTACATATTTTTCTGCTCAGAATATGTCCTATAAATGAACCTATACGGTTTCTCATATTATCCTTGTTTCTTTCACATTGTGCAGTTTATTTATGCTTAACCCATACCATAGCTGCTGTCAATAACCTTATAAATTCCTAATATATTTGTCTTTTGGGTATCAAATCACTCTGTTTGCACAATAAGGAAATGTACTATATTCTACCATTTTCTGGTTTAAAGTTTTGGAATTGACACAATTTCTAATCAAACAGCTGGTTTTGGAAGAACTATCAGTATGTTCTGGCTTTCTACTTTTCCATTGAGGAGATCAACAAGGATTTTTACCTGCTACCCAATGTGACCTTGGGTTTCCACATCTACAGTGCCATTGCCAGTGACCACTTCACCCTGTGGAGCACTCTGCTTTGGTTGTGTAGAACAGATAGGTACCTCCCTAACTATAAATGCCACACACACAGCAAATTTTCTGCCATGATTGCATGAAACACAGCAACATTTTCAGCTGAGATTGGAACACTTTTGGATCTCTACAAATTTCCCCCGGCATGTAGGTCATGAATTTTGGATTGAAGTTTTCCAGTACCCTCATAGACAGTCTCTCTGGTCAAATGGAAATACCTAGACTATGCATAGACACTCTGTAAATGGTTCAAAGTGAAAAAGAAAAATCCTTGGGTTTGCAGATAACTGGAATTACAAAAAAAAAAAAAAACCCACAAAGATATGTTAACTGTGAACTTCGATTTATATTTATGTCTTGCTCCAGTGCACTGATTTCTCAAGTTCCTTTACATTGATTGTTGGCAGCTGGTGATGTGATGTATGTCCATTGCATGATCTGCACATCATAGAATATGACAGTGTCAGGAGCATCTAGAAGGCACTGACTATCCAATGTGGGGCTAGCAACAGCAAGATATCTGATTTCTTTGAGAAAACACAGGGGGCTTCAATTTTAGAGACCCCAAAGAATAGCTGAAGCTCTTATAACTTTATTCAGATTCATCTACTCACTTCGCTTAGGCCTAAATCCACACAATTAAATCCACACAATTTGGAGACTCACAGAGAACTTTCCACTTCCTGTTATCTGTATCATATGTTGTTTCTGGAAGAAACATATAACACAATAATTAGTTAGGGGTATCACTGAAGAGCAGGGCATTGCATTGGGATTGGTCAGAAAACACAGGTTAGGCAAGGGCAAGTGATTGGACGCCACAAGACGTCTAAGTTTTAATGTGGTAATAACTTGAATACATTTGGAGATAAACTTTGAAGATTTGTTACTTTCTTAGAGATTACAACCAGTATTTTTGCAAACTCTACATCTAAAGGCAGAGGGAGAGTCTGAGGCAGATCCGCCTGTGTTGATGCCATAGCCTAAGTTTATTCTTTCTTTAATCTTTTATATCTCAGTTTGGTGTGTGTCAACAAACCACTTTAAGTCTTCTATCTCTTAAATCTAACTTTAAATCTTGCTTTTAAAGTGTTAAATCATCTAGTATCTTATCCTACCTTGTCATTGTGAATTTGTATCTTGCCAGAAAAAAAAAAAAAAACCAATCTTCAGAGACACTCAGCAAAATTCAACCAAATACTTAGCTTCCTGCCTCAAAAATGTTCAAATCACGAAAAAAAAAGACTACATATATTATGGATCCCTACTAAAGGGATATGATTATCAATCCAAGACATGATCCTGGACTGGAACCTGGAACATGAAAAACATAGTTATAGAAGACATCATTGTGAAAATCAATGAAATGGGAATGTGGATTTTGTGTTAGATAATAGCATAGGAAAGTGATAGATTTCCCTACTCTGGTAATTACTGAAAAAAAATGAACTTTTACTATGAAACGCATAGACAAGGATTTTTTGGTGGGAGCTCTGGTAGATGGACATAATATTCACATGTTACTCTCAAGAGGCAAAACCAATTAATGGTCCACATGTCAGAAAGTAAGAACGTAAAATAAAAGGTAAAAACATGAGCATTAGACAAATCTGACTCATAGATTAATGAGAGTTCTTTGTATCCAGCTTTCTTCTGTATAATTCTTACAGAATTCATAATTTCATTTAAAAATCTTGTCAATAAATGTAAAGAGGAAATGAATATGCCAAGCTTGATGGTAGATGTGTGTAATCCTGATATTCAGGAGCTGAGGCAGCAGGATCAAGAGTATGAGGAGAACCAGGCTACACAGTGAGTTGCAGGCCAGCCTGGGCTAGAGTGAAACTTTTGTCTCAAATGACAAAAAAGGGGTTGTGGAGGAAAATAAAAAGAACTAAGTATATAAGTTATCTACCAATAAACAAATGAAATACAGAGTCGTTTAGAGGCTAAGCCACTTTCAAGGTTAGGAAGAACTGAAAAAGACACCAGTTTTCCCTTCAAAGAATCTAAAAGTCAGTACAGATGCAATTAGCAGCCCCTTTCACGTACCTGTTTCCAGCACATCCATACACCTGAAGTTGCACAGCCCAAAGATTCCAGACAGGAGCTGTGCAGGTGAAAAGGAGTGAAACACACATGCAGCTTCTGAGACTTCCAAGCTCCCAACCTCACGGACACTACAGCCTCAGAGCAGCCATTCAGAGTGCCCAAAATCAGAGCAGATTCTGTGTACTTAAGGAGGACAGGCTGTGGCTGGTGGTCTGTGTAACAAGGGATAGCCTGACCAGGGAGAGGAGACTCTGAGTATGAGAAACAGGTGGGGAGCAGGCAGCCAATGGGAAGGTCACATGTGCCTCTTCACAGACCCTTTACCCTTTTCCTCACTGTGCTCACCAGTGCCTGGAGTGTCAGGAATTTCCTGTGCACATTTACTCATCCTCCCAAATGAAATGCAAGTTACGCAAGGACAGGGAACTTTGTTTCATTCAGTTCATCTTCAGAACACCTAAAACAGTGATTATGGAGGGGTTGAACAGTCATTTACTAAATGAATGACTAACATTCACACACACACACACACACACACACACACACACATTTCACCTGGAAAGATACAGGATAAAATGGAAATATATGCCTGAGTGCAAAGACTGAAAACCAGAAATATGAATGAGGTTATTTTACTGACTTTATACAGCTGAAATTTTTCTAGATACTTATGTATAGCCCAGCGCACCTCCTGCAAACCAATTTCAACATACAACGTAATTGGATGCTTACCTACTAGCTCCAGGAAAAATGTTGGTGAGATGTCCAGATGATTCATTTCTGAAAGCAATTAAAAAGATTAAAAATAAACACATATACACAGCCTCTGAAAGCCTCTGTCTTGTTCCAACAGGCTGTGTGAAGGAGGGCAGGGACAGATGTGAAGTTTGAGGTTTGTTTCCATCCCTCTGATAAATCTAGGGTAGTCTTGCCTACTGCTTCAGTCTCACCAGCCAATCCTCTGAACTCTAGCTTCCGTACTAAGTCAACCACTTCCCACAAATCCATTGCTGGGCCTGGGCCTTGGCCCTTTCTCCCTCGCTACCCAGCGAGGGGCTCTTCTTAAACTCCCCAAGCCTTTTGGAACATCTCACCCTTTTAGAATCTATGCTCAGCCCTGAAGCAGAAATGCACATCTTATGGTGGAGCAACCAAAGAGCCTGCAAGCTGGTTTCAGAGTCAGTGAGAGGGTCCTCTGGCCTGAGTCTGGAGTCCTAAATTACCTGTAAGGATTGTCTAGCATTCAGCGTTGAGTTTCTAAATGATAAAGTTGCAGAGTCTGATGGCACCATAAAATCCATCTTCACCAAAATGAGTGGACAGATGGTCATCTGGAAATCAAGGCAAACAGGCTGGGGTTGTTACACTTTAACTCAGTGATTAATAATAATAATAATAATATGCTGGTAGTGGTGATGTACACCTGTAGTTGTAGATCTGGGGAGGCAGAAGCAGGAGGATCACAAGTCTGAATCCTGGCTGGGCATCTAGGGTCACACTCAGTCTCAGAATTCAAGGCAAGAGGATTGCAAGTTGGAGGACAGCATGGACAACTTGATAGCACTCTGAAGAACCGGAAGTCCATCTCAAGAGACCCTTTCCATATTGAGGCACCACTAAGGATGTCAAGCAAGGCATAGCAAGAGTAGATCCTAGGAACACAAATTATTAGGTCTGAAGGGTGGCTCTTGCAATTTGGGCTGAGATTTGGGTTTTGTCATGTCACCTGTGTGGGAAATGATGCATTAATACTTCTGTAAACCTGATAAAAAATGTGATACACTCAGAACCTCAGTTTCTTTATATGTGAACTGAGCATAGTCATCCAGAACCTTGGCTTTCTGGCTGGGATGAGAGGAACCCTGGTTCCTTATGGAATCTGTGGGTGTCAGAATGAGGAGGATGTGTGCTCTGTAAGTGTGTTTGGTGTGTGCATGGGCTATGTGTGTACTCATTGGTCTCTGTACAGTCAGATGGGTGGAGAAGCCTCCAGGCTGCCAGAACATGGGGCAACCTGGATTATTGTTACTCATTTCTTGCTCCCACACTCAGTCCTCCCTGGACCCCGCCTCTGCTCAGAAATCACACATTGGAAAGGAAAGATACTTCAGTGAGTTCCTGACACTCAGGTTGCAGGTGAATTTGAGGCTCCTCTGTCCAATTCATCATTCATCTACTGAATATTTATGCTATCTTTGCATTGTCCCTGGGCTGTGCTTAACTCCGCAATCTTAAGGGATTAGATTCCAGGAGCTCCCAGTGAGAGCAGGGAGAGAGTCCCTGTATAGCATCACACTGGACATTCAAAGCCAGCCAGGTAGACTGGAGGTGAGCAGGGAATCTGAGCCCCAAGGCCAAGGAGTATAGCACTAAGCCCTCTTCCTATCCTACCCCTGTGTCTCCTTTCCTGTATCTATCAGTCAGCACCCCTTCCTGTCCATACAGAGGTACTTTGGTCAGAGCAATGATGTTTCCAATGGTTCAGGACCTGGTGACCTTCCAAGATGTCACTATCAACTTCAAGCAAGACGTATGGGAATTTCAGGACCTGGCATAGTGAACACTGTACAGGGAGGTGATGCTGGAGAACTGCAGGAACCTGGTCTTTCTTGGTATGCTCAGCACTATCCTGCATTTTCTTAATGCTTCAGGTGGCCTGTAATTCTTGTGTTTTTACTGAGGTAAAATTGTGGTACTTAAATGTCATTTTATACAATAATTTAGTAGGTGTAGTATATTTACAGTGTTATGGAATCATCCACACCATCCAATTCTAGGATACTGCATCACCCTAAAAGAAATTCCAATCCCATTCACCAGCTGATTCTCATTTCTATCCTTACCTCCTTACAATAGTTAGTCTACTGGCAACCACTTGGTCCAATTTCTATGTCTCTGTCTATATTGGGTATCATGCATAAAGGGAATCATAAAATATGCAGGCTTATGTCTTACTTGTTTTGTCTAGCATGTTTTCCAGAGTCATCCATGTTGTGATAAATATTTCAGTTTCATTCATTTTCATGGCTAAATGTTATTCCAGTGTGAGTATATGACACTCTTTATGTATCCTGCCATCAGTTGATATATGTTGGATTTCTTCCACTTTAAGATTCTTGAGAACAGTATGGTAGCGATTTGTCATACATGACCTTTACCAGATTGAGGTAAAAACATTCTGTTCTAATTTTCTGTAGCATGTTTATTGTAGATGGATAATCTATTGAAATGCTCATTCAATTTTTGTCCTTGACTCAGTTGATATGGTGAATTGCATTTCTTGATCTGTGAATACTGAAACATTCCTGCATCCCTAGGGTCAAACCTACTTGATCATGGTGAATAATCTTAATGATTTGCTGCATTCTTTCTGCCAGCATCTTATTGAGAATGTTTGCATCTATATTCATTAAAAGAGTGGCACAAAGCTCCCCTTTTTAGTTGGGTTCTTCTCTGGCTTTAGTATCAGTATAACACTTGCTTCTAAGCCTGAATTTGGGAGTCTTGTTTTCCTATCAATACACTCAAGAGTTTGAGTAGTACTTGTATTATATCTTCTCTAAATTTTTTAGATGTCAAAAGTGAATCTATAAGAACCTGAGATTTTATTGTTGTTAAGGTTCTAACTGAATTTTAAATTTCTTTGACTGATATTTAGTTATTTAATGTACTTATCTCATTTGATTCATTTTTGGTAATTCTTGTGTATCTAGGGATCTATCCATATATTCTGTATTTTTATCATATTAGCATACAGGTTCTCAAAGTAAGTATTGATGATCTTCTGAATGTCTATAGGATTCATTTAATTTAACCTTTTTCTTCCCTAATTGTATGAAATTCACTCTTTTTTCTCTTTTTGATAAGGTTTGCTTATATCAAGTTTAGATAAATGTCTCTTTTAGGACAGCTTTCATTTCATCCCACAGTTCCAATATTTGGTATTAACATTATCATTTATATCATCATTTTATTGTAAATACCAATTAATTTCATCTTCGCATTTTTATTTCAGGAACAAAACAAAAATTATATAAACAGTACAGAATTTATATAAAATAGGAAATTAACACTAGTTAGTGCATTGCACATTGCTCTCTTATTTTACTGGAGTATTGTTTCCTGTCAATATATTAAAGAGTTGCTCAGATTATAAGATTTAAGCATGAAAGAATTATCAAACAAGCAACGAAAGCACAAATTGTCCTTGATGAACTTAGAGAGATAGTAGAATAGTTACCTATCTTGTATGTATATGCATACACACATATTTCTACACCCATATACATATAATCTCTTCTCTTCTTCCTTTTCTCCTATCTTGTATCCCAGTTGTTCTATTGTTTTGAACACTTTCTTTCCCTTTCATTTTCACAATATCTATTGTACATCCTGGATCTTATTATTCTCTCCGTTCTTTTTACACTGGAGGCAATACATTAATTATATGTGTGAATTTCATTTATTTCACTTATAATTATGGTTTCAGGTTCATTTCATCTATCTATAAAAGCCTCATTTATCTTTCTTTAATAATATACCATTGTATAGAAACACAGCATCTATTTTTATCCATTCATCAGTTGATGGGCATTTGGATTGTTTTCAGAATTTAGCTATTACAAACCGTGTTGCAGTAAAAATGGGTACATATATATTATTGTGCCATGATGCTTGCAGTTCTTCTGGGAAAATGCACAGAACTGGGATAGTTGGATTGAGAGGGACTTCCAATCTTATTTTTTTTGATGAATCTCCACACTGATTTCTACATTGCTTACACCAGTCTACCCTCCCACAAACAGTGGAGAAGTGCTCCTTTTATCTCCACATCCTTTCCAGGATTTGATATAGATTAATTTCTTAATGGCAGACACTGTTTGTGGAATGAGATGGAATCTCAATAGTTTTAATTTTCATTTCCTAAATGATCAGTGATGGTGAACACGTTTTCATGTATTTCTTTGCCATTTGTATTTCTTCATCTGAGCAGTGAGGGTTCATCTCAGATTCTGTTTTTGGATTGGGTCTTTGAATTTATGAAGCCTGATATTTTTCAGTTATTTATATATTTTAAATAGAAGTTCTGCATCTGAGGGACACATGGCTAAGATTCTTTTCCATTCTGAGGGTTTTCTTTTCACAGTGTTGATAATTTATTTATTTTTTTGGTCTTTATAGTTTTCATCAGTACCAGGAATTGAACTCACAACTGCCTGCTTGCAAGGCAGGTGCTTATGCCACTGAGCTAAATCTCCAACCCCGTTGATGATTTATTTTGAAATGCAAAAACTTTTTAGTAAAGTGAGATCCCAGTTGTTGATTCTTTGAAGTACTTCCTGTGCAGTACTTCCTTTGTGTTTTGTTCATGAACTCTTTGCCTAGCCCTTTATCTTCAAGATTTCTACCTATCTTGTCTTCCAGTACATTTAATGTTTCTATTTTAATGTTTAGATTTTTTATCTATTTTTACTGTAATTTAGTGCACGTTGACAGACATAGGTCTAGTTTTAGTCTTCAGCATATAGAGAACCAATTGTTCCAAAACTATTTATTAAGGAAGCTTTCTTTCAGTGAACATTTCCCCCTTTTGTCAAAGATGAGGTGGCTGAGTTTGTTTGTAATTGTGTCTGCATCTCCTGTTGTGTTCCAGTGATCCTCATATCTTTTTTTTTTTTTTTTGGTTTGTTTGCCAGTATCATGCTGATTTTATTATAGCAGCTTTGTATTACAATTTCAAGCCAGGGACTGTTATGCCTCCTGCCTTGCCTTTGTTCCCAGGACTACCTTTGCTATTCTAGGTTTTCTTTTAATTTTTCCAAATTAATTTTAGCTATGTTTTCTGTAGTTCTGTGAGGTATGCTGATGTTACGTTGATTGCAATTGCATTAAATCTGTATAACAGTTTTGGGATTATGGTCATTTTCACTATGTTTGTTTTCCTGTCCAAGATTATAGGGTAACTTTCCATTTTCTGATATTTTCTTCCATCTCTCTTTTTAGGGTTCTGTAATTTTCAGTGTATTGCTCTTTTACATCCTTTATTGGATTGATTCATAAGTATTTCATTTTTGGATGCTATTGTGAAAGGTGTTATTTCCATAATGTCATGCCAAGTGAGTTTGTTGTTTATGGACAGGAATGTTATTGATTTTTGAATGGTGGCTTTGTATTCAACTATGCTGCAGAATTTGCTTATTAACTGTAGTAGCCTTTTGATGGACTTTTTGGGATCTTCAACATAGCATGTCATATCATCTGCAAATAATGATAACTTGACTTCTCTCTTTCCTATTCTATCCCTTTTATTTCTCCCTTTTGCCTAATTGCTCTGGGTCACAATTTTGAACTACATTGAATATGTGTGGCGATAGTGGAGATCTCAGTCTTGTTTCTGATTTTAGAGTGAAAGCTTTCATTTTTTGTTCATTTCGTAGAATGTTGCATAATGCAGATATTTAATTTGTAATAGGTGGCTTTTATCAGAATGAGGTGATGACCAACTACTTCAATTTTCTGTAGGTTTTTTTTAATCGTGAATGAATATTAGACTTTTGGTGAAAATTACAATCTTATATAGGGTTCCTATATTTCCTGAAAAGTACTGCTTTTATTGTACTCATTCAGGTACCTTTTTCTGCACCTATTGAAATGATCATGTTATTTTTGTCTTTGCCTCTGTTGATGTGTTTTATCACATTTAAAATTTGCATATGTGGAACCAGCCCTGCATTCCTAGGATAAATACCAGTTGGTCATGGTATGTAAGCTTCTTGATGATTTGCTACATTCTTTTTGCTAGTATTGTATGGAGCGTTTTTTGCAACAGTGTTTATTAGCAAGATTTGTGTATAGTTTTCATATTGGTTTAGTCTTCCTCTGGTTTTCATATCACAGTAATATTTTCCCCCACAAATGTGTTATGGAGAAATACTTCCCTTTCATCAAAGAGTTTTAGGAGTGTTGGAATTGAATTTTTTCTACATTTCTTATACAGTTCAGTTGTGGATCAGTTGGGACCTGGGCTTTTCTTTCTTGGTAAGTTTTTAATCACATTTTCAATATCACTTGCTGATATTCAGTTATTCAAAGTTTTTATATCTTCTTGACTCGAATTGGGTAATTCATGCATTTTTAGGAATCTGTAATTTACCTCTGCATTTTACAGCCTGTGCAAATAAAGATTTTCAAAGTAAAATTGATGATCTTCTGAATTTCCACAGGATCTGTAGTAATATCAGAATTTGTAATTACTTGAATTTGAGGTTTGTTTTTTTTTTTCTTTTCTTAATAAGGTTAAATGTGATCTCTATAGTACAGAAAAGTCATCGACTTTGGGAGCAGTTGGTTCTCTCAGTGTTGGCATACTGATGGTCTGGAGGCAGCACACACCATTCCATGTTTAGCGTGAAATTAAAATTATCATCATTGCAATTTCAATTTTACCTTTCTTTTCACATCCTTACCCCAAAATGCTCATGATTAATTGATGCAAATCTTTCTCTAGTCATCAAAGATACATAAAAATATTCAATAAGAAACAACCCCTTCTTGATACATGCGATGTTATATATGATGTCATAGATGACACTCTATTGTGTTTGTTAATCTGGCATACTCATAAATTCAGTTCTCCCATTTCACAGAGTGGAATGTTTTCTGTCAAACAAACCTCTTTCAGTTTTGTTCTGTTTTCTCATTCAACCAACAAGCAATTATTGATGAAGGATCACAATCTGATGATTTCAGTGACTCAGATAAAGGCAGCAGTACATTTCAGGAAATATATGAACTGTCATCCTATATAAGATTTTCACCAAAAGTCTAATTGAATTTGACTGAATTTACCTAGAATCAGTGTATCTGGTGGACAAATATTGATTATTCTTCACTGTATCATGTGTCCATGAATACACTTTATCCAACCATGTATTTCAGTTTAATTTTGTTAATTCTTCCCTTTATTTTATTATACTTATATTCCTAACACTTAAAGAATTTATAAGTATTTTGTACTTCAAAATGTAATAAATATTAGTTTATAACTTTCTTCTTGAGATGCTACATGAGTGAATTCTAGGAGAATTTTAATATAAATCTTGTATTGAGTTACAACATTACAAATTCATTAATTCATTGGAATTTTATCTGTACACACAACTAATACTGGAAAATAATTCTATTTGTCCTAAGTCTTTTCTGGGAATGTTTTTAGTTTTATTTCTTAGCTTCAAAATATTCTCTTAGCTAAGCATTACAGTTTATTTCCAGTAGAAGTAGTGATATGGAGAAATTTTTACTTATTCTTGTTTTCCATATTGAATCACAAAATACTGTGCCTGTGTTGTATTCAGGAAATATTGATTATGGAACTGAGACAGTTTTCTCCGGCTTTTAATCTAGTAAGGGCTACTGTCATTCTTCATTTCTAGTTTACCAATACATGTTCAGTGTATTCTCTTCTTAGTTATTTATTTTAGTTCTATTTTTCAAGAAGATAAGTGCACTGAATTATGTTCAGCATTGAAAATCTGGTTATGATCTTGCTCCCCTTCACAATTGTGGATAGCCTTCAACAGGGAAAGTACAATGTAGAATTAATGATTCTACTATCACTTTGTGACAATGCCAGACTTCAGCACTTCACATAAAATAGCTTATTTTTCACTTTTCCATTTTTGTAAAGGTGTTTGAGTAATCAGTCTTATTATGGACTTCAATGCTTATGTTTCTCCAGCGAGGCTTTAAACACTATTAAAATTTAGGAAAACAATAAATTATGTTCTTATGTTAATAAAAGTGACAAAGTTGAATTTTTTCCTATTTTTAGGTGGTTTACCCTTTTTTTAAAATTTCTCAGTTCCAAATAAATATTGATAGATCAATGTCCAACTGTTTATACCACTTTTATATGAAATACTGCCTGCATCTCTGCACAAGTGACCAATTTCTCAGCAAGTGTTTTGCATTTTGCAGTTTTTCTCTTTATTCTTGACCGAACTTTTGAAGGTTATCAGATTTTAAAGGGAATTGGCTTTAGTTAGTTTCATTATTTATTTTCTCTCTATATACATTTTATTAAGATTTCTCTTTATATTGTTTCATTTCAACAATTCTACTAATGTTGAATTTGCTAATATTTTTTGGTTTGTGATAAAAATCCTCAAATGAATAACTCAATCTTTATTTATATATATGAAGTCCATACATGGCCTTAAAGTTAGTTTCACATTCAAGCCAAAGGTTTCATATGTAATAATCTCAATTGATAGTAAAATTTTATTTTCTAATTAAGTACATGTGATTGAGAAATGCATTTCTTAAACAAGAAACAACTGGTTTGAGGTGTATTTTTCTAAAAAATAATATGAAGCAGATATATCAAATTGTCACACATCCAATTTCATTGTCCACATCAAGTAACTCTCTTGTACACAATATCACCGTTTATTATATTTCAAAACTAATACAAACTTATGCTAAGCACATTAGAAAACTAAAACACAGAAGTCAGAAAAATAAATAATGTACATCAGAGAGGAAATGTTACCATGTCAACATTTTTATCATTAATTTAATCATTTCCAAAGTGTTTTTATGGTATTTAAGAATCTTGAATATTACTTTTCCGTGCTGTTACTGCATCTTGCACAAAATACTTCCCCATATGCTTTCTTATTCAATAATATTGAGCCTCATTTTATGTACTCCACCTACTATGCAACTTATAAATATTGTATGCCCTGTACTTCTGCTAACCAGATAAAAAAAAATGCTATATCCCTTTCCCATTTGATAAATTACAGATTCTATGGGGTCCATGAAAACTTTTATTATACATTGATCAAAAAACGTAGGTATGATCATTTATTATATCTTATATTCTGTGTAAATATGACCATTTTGCCTGAGTGGCACTAATTATTATTCACATCACTATGCAATGGGTGGATGAATGGTATGGCTCATATTAAAATTTTAAAAATCTCATTATAGGAAAAGACACATGACCACTAATTTCTTTCAAAATACTTCCTCTTGTTTAAAAGCTCTTATCTCACCATTCTTTTCACCTCCCGAATCAATACAGAAAGTCTTTCTGAATTATTGACACATATTCAGGGAATCATGCTCCCAAGTACTTTCCAATGGAAAAGCAGGTTTCCAAAACATGATGTTTCCTTATCCAGCTACTCACTGAATCTGCCACAATGCTACCTCTGCCTCTGACTCAAAGTCACTGTGCTTTATTTGGCCTTCCAGGTACTGGGAAAATAGTCATGCATCACCATAAAAGGCTGGGACATTGTGCTCAGTGTGGATTTATAAACATAAAGGAGCCAAGTGTGGTGTGACATGCCTATCTTCCCAACTATGCTGGAAACAGTGGTAATAGGATCACAAGTTTCAAGCCAGCCTGAGCAACTTATGGAGAAAGTTTCTAAGAATAACAAAATGTAGATGGCTGAAAATACAGCCTGGTGATAGACCAGGATGTGAGTTTATCACATCCCTGTGAAGCAAAAGGAAAAGAAAAGCAATACTCAAATATAGTTCAGAGAAAGGTGAGCATGGATTATCAAGAAATATTGTTCTAGAGGGAAATTACTAAGAAATATAAGAAAGACTTCACCTTTATTTTTCTGTTCAAGATTTTACTTATTTCTTGAATTGATGAAAGACAAAAGAGAGGCAGACAACTGTTCCACACGTGTTTCTCTTACCTGTATCACTAGCAATGTCATTCTTTGAGCAAGAGGTGAAATCAAAACAGCAGGCAGCCTTTCCCTCCTGAAGGCTTTTTCTAAATCCAGGACTGCAGCTTTCACTGCATACATAGCAGGGAGTCTGAGGACAATCAGATTCAGGTTAGTAACTTCTTTATCTTTTGCTTAATCTTTCACAAGCAAACTGACAAACTTAATTTATGTTAATTCATATATTCCCATATTCGCTTGAATGCTACATGTATTTAATGACAAAACTATGAATATTGACAACATGTAGCTATGTAAATATGATTCATTCTCATTCATCAGAAAGAAGACAAGTAGGAAATTCTTTAAATTCAAAAAATGAGTTGTTAAATTTCCATGTGTGAAAATTCAATATCAAGAATGTTGCAGAAGACACACAACAAGGCTTTGTTTGTTTATGTTAATGAAGAAAATTATGTTTAGCGGTGACCTCAGTAATTCCCGTGACCCACTCTATTGTCTCCTCAGACAAAGACAACTGTTGCCCAACCAGAGAATGCAAAGAAAACTCTCCAATTTTTGCCCTAAATCTCAGGCCTTCGGGAAATTCCAAAAGTTGAGAACATCATATTTTGCATCCACTTTATTTTTCTTGTCTAGAGTGCCGTGTTCTCCAATAGATCTGTTAAACTGGAGGTCATTTAGAAAAGCATGTAGCTGAAAGGATTTTCTTTATATCTTGTTTCATAATGGAATATTCACACTGGCATCAAACTAAGTAGAATAAATTAAAATATCATAGTGTTTCTAAAAAGTTAGTTTCAGAAGAAGGTATGTCAAGCAAACCCACATAAACATATGCTGTGCATGGATTTCAAAGATTTCCACTCATTACTTTCTGTTTGCTTCTATGACATCTATCTGCAAAACGAGATTATAAATACCACAATGGCTATAGAATACAAGATAAATCTTAAACAAAATATCCAATGTAATGTTTAGCACATTTAGGTACACAGAAAACATGTTTTATTCCACTTTCTTTTCTGAAACTGCATTGAAAAAGTTGCTATTTTTATTGAAAATGAGATAGGTAAAGCATTAACATCCTTTAGAACCAAGGGAATTATTGTTATTCATTTCCAGGTCAAAATTTATCTCTATAATAAAATTAGTACAGAATCTTTTGGGTTTTCCAGACATGATTTTTGTTTATTGACTTTGAGCACTTGTAGAAAGCCCTATATTTGACCTGATAACAGGGCAAATGTCATAATAAAAAATCATATTACCTGCCAGGGAGAAAACAGCTTATTATTCCTACTTCTCATGGGTTGTGCTTGAGTTTGTTGAAAATGCATCTCCTGGAGGGCATGGGTCATGGCATACAGTGTATTGTATGTATTGAAACTTCCATCACTCATAGCTGTGTCAAAATGATTCAAGGGAAGCCAGGCCAGAGAAGAATTGGGTCATAGTCCTTCGGTGAACAGTCAGAGACAGAGAATAAGCAGTGAGAATTCTGGAACCAATACCAAGTGAGGAAAGTGTCTTCTGGGTACTTGAAGAGGGTAGTCATTTGGGTAAACTTATCAAAACCAGGAATCTTCTCATGGTGGTGTGAAAAAATGAGAGTCCTTTGGAACAAGTCCAGGATGAAATTCCTCCAAGCCTAGTCTGCATGCCATTGTGAGTTTGTGACCCAGACTCCCCATGTCACCAAATGTATCCCTATCTGGTTTATATGATTTAGCCTGTCAGTGTCATAATAAATAATTATAACATTTACAGGTGGTATTTCTCAAGTTGTGAAATCTTGCACCTTTGTAACTGAGAGGTAGGACACAAGAGCATTTGAGATCATTTTTACAAATGCTACACATATTCCATTTCCTGTCCATCTCTTCTCTCACATCTGAGAGAAACTGAAATCCATTCTGATCTTCTGCAATGACCAGTCCCACCCAGATCCAGCTGAAATGAAGCATCAGGTAAACCACACCAAAGACCAGAGATGTATCCTTTGGAGCCACTTAACGGAGAGAAGGAAACTGGCCATTTCACTGAAATCAGCCTCATAAGTGCCAAAGGTAAGCTAAAAGGAAAAGAAAATTGGATGTTATGTGGAGAGACTTGACATAAAACATAATCTTACATGTGTTATAAGAAAGGGGAAATACAGAAACAAAGCAAGTTGTATAAGGAAAAACTCATTATTCTCATCTGTTAAAACATCTGACTTCATGAGACTCTTGTTTCTCCAAGTAACTGAGAATCTCTGCATTCAAGAAATCATTAATTGCCTATCCTGAATTTCTGATCTATATAAAGAAAACGTGGTTAAACCACCAATCTCAGTGTGTTTCACTTTGAGGCTGGACAATTTGCGTGACACATGAACCGAATTTGTCCCGTTGCCATCCTTTGGACTTGAGTCTGGAGCTATCAACTAATATGAAATGATTGCATCCTTCCCTATTTATCCTGCCTCGCCTGTGGAAATTTTTAGTTCTATCAGTTGTCCAATTTGCGAAAGAACTGCCCGTGGCAATCATGTCAGCAGTGCTACCGATTTAGTCTCTGTCCCACAGATATAGTTAGGTGTCACATTTTGTTTTCTGTGTGCAAAATGAGGAAACTATTTAATATCTTCCAGTAACTTTAAAGTAAATTTTTGTACTCATATCTTTATTTTGGGTAAAAGATGAGGATTCTTGTTGATCTCTTCCATGGCAAAAATGAAGACTAGAACATTCTGATAATTGTTTGGCATAAGCCTGAAAAGAGAGCAAAACAATTCCTAAATTGAAAAAACTCAGTGCATGATTTTATTCCAATCCAGAACAATATCACTTATAAATTGGATGCAGTGTCTCTCCCTTCTTCATCTCCTAAGGATCTAAACCTGAATTGCTGCCTTTATGGTTATTTTTTAAAGTTGATCAGTATTAAATTAGATTAGGTCTGTAGATTTCTTATGGATGAGATTAACATACTTACAAAAGACCAAAGAGAACATGAATCATATTTGTGTCACAGGAGGACGTATTGACAGAATTTCAATATATGAACCATGAACCAACTGCTTTAAATTTATTAGCCTGAATGATTTTTAAAAAGCAAATAATGCATGTTTTAGGTGCATAGTTTGTTGTATATTTTTACTCCACAATCTTAGATAAGACAGCATTCTGTGTCAATACAATACATCTGCAGGATCTGATACTTACAAGTTCTTAGAATTTTTTCTAAACCAATTACATAAGAGGCCCCAATGGGTCTTTACTTACTTCCAAATACACAGAAAAAAAGTGATTCCAATTATAAAGGAAAATTCAGAGATTTGAGAAGTGTGAGATGTGTATGGTGGTCTTTATATATATATTTTATATTATGAAGAACTAAAATAAGCTTACACAGTAATACACCAATAAGTACCTCATATTTGTGATATCCACATGAAGTTGAAGTGATAGAGAGGAGGAACAGTAATGCTAAATAAGGGTGTACTCATGCAGATTATGATGACTCCTGCAGGGTGAGTGTGGTGCAGTAGAAGGCTGGCTCTGCCATCGCTAAAACTCCACACACTGCTGTCACTTTCAGAGCTTCTCAGGAGGAGAAAACTGGAGAAGTCAAACACAACTGGAACAGAAATGAGGGACAGAGTAAAACCTAGGATATAAAGAGATGAGAAAATGTATATACATTATCCTTTTCCATGTCTTAAAAATAGAAAAATAATTTAACATGGTTAGCAGTGCTTCTCCTAAACAGTCCCTGAAGCTCACGTTTTCCAGCATTGCATAAATGGTCTGCCAGAAAGTGATATTTTTGCCTCATCATTGACTCATATTTGATTTCATGAGACTAAAATAGTCTTTCTGATTGTCTTGTCTGTCAGTGCTTGGTGAACAGGTTATTTTGAATGCATATCTTGCTAATGATGCCTGTTTTGTGGAGAAGAATGTGTGTTTTCTTTTTGAACAGATACATGTTGACCACAGAGTCATGCCCACTATTCAAAATTCTTTACTCTGTCAAAGAATATGTATTTTTCAGCTGTGGTTTCTCAAATATATATATATATATATATATATATATATATATATATATGTGTGTGTGTGTGTGTGTGTGTGTCTTCTAAATATGTCTTGTTAGTATAACTTGTACTATTATTGCAGAAATGTTATCTTCTCAGACAGCATTGTGGAAATTCTTCAGAATTCTTCCTTATATTGTATAATTGGCATGGTTTCTCTAAATTATACTCTTTATTTTCATTATCATTATAAGCTTTAGAATCTTAATTTTCTTCTTTGTCTCTACATTATCTAGATCTATTACAGTGTGTAAGATCAGTGTTTTTCAATTCATACAATTATAAATTATGCACATTGCTTGTTATTGTAACCATACATTTTATCTAATTTATCATTAGTTAATACAAGTAATAAAGATTTATTTTCATTGTATTTGCCAAATAATAATTTTGTGATATTTTGTCTTTGAAAATTTTCAAATTTGATGTACTTTCCACGCATCTTTCACATAAAAGATTTAATTAAATTTGTCATTTCCTCAAGTGTCATAATTTGTATTCAAGTGGAAAAAAGTGGTTTCAGTTTTATAAGTAGTGTTTTCATCAAATGTCAGAGCTTCTACCGTATTAAAGTAAAAAAAGATTCTGTTTTTGTAATGAAAATGTATCCTCTAACCAAGCATGAATACACTGTGATTTTCAGAATACGTTTGACTCATTTTCTAGGATTTTATTTTACATGTAGTTATGGTCCTTGCATTTATTTTTCCAATGTATTCCTTCTACTCGTGTAGATGTTATGCTTTACACATTTATTTTATAACATATTATAACTAAAGAGCAGTTGTTCATCTATGAAAGTTTTCTCATCACTTTAGAAATTAATGGACGTTCCAGTTTCTAACTTTTCTAGATCAATCACTTTTTTTGTCTTTTTCCTTTTTATCGGTATCGAACTCATGACTGCCTGCTTGCAAGGCAGGTGCTTATGCCACTGAGCTAAATCCCCAGCCCCAATCACATATTTTTGTTTCAGAATTTTCTCTGCATTTTATGACCTTTTTCATATTTAATTATGTTGATTTTCACATTCCTTGTGTACTTGTGGACCTTTTGGGAGGAATCTATATGTTTAATTCCCTTCAGAATTAAAATTGAGTTTTCTATTTCATATCATCAATTACAAGCCACCTATGAGTCTTCCGATTTTTGCAATTTTTTTTTATTTTTAAGAAAATAAAATCAAGCAAAAATACAGTCTATCAAAAGAATAATCAATCAAAACAAAACAATGAACATGATACAGGACTTCAAAACAAGATAAAAGGAAATTAATAGTGTCTAACTTAATGCATCTTGTTATCTTCAAAATAACTTCCAATACCATCAGACATAATAAAGTCAATCAAAACTAAAAACTGAAGGCATAATGGGATTTCAAAACAAGTTAATAGGAAAACAACAATGACAACAACAATGCCTCTTGTTATCTTCAAAATAGCTGCCTATTCAATAAGACAGAGTAAAATCCAACAAGTCAAAATAGAATTAAATTAATTAAACAAAACAATGAAAGTAATGCAGGATTTCAAAACAAAGATAATATAAAATCAGTAATGGTTACAATAACATATTTTGTTATCTTTGAAATAGCTGCGCATGCTACCAAATAATAATAAAATCAAAGAAAACAGAACAGAATAAAACCAAACAGCAATGAAAACAGTACAGGGTTTGAAAACATGATAAAGACTAACAATGGCCATTGCCTTCCCTTTTTAAACATTCGTCCACTTTCACTTTCACAGTATCTACTCTGCATTTTGGACCTGACTAACTCTTCACTATTTTATACTAAGGAGACAACATGAAGTTCACTCCTGCTATTATGAACCATTTCATTCATGAGCATGATTTCAAGTTTTATCCATTTAACTACAAGTGCACTGAGATTATCTCTTTATAGCTGAGTAGCTTTCCACTGAATAAAAGTGCTTTGTCTCCAGGGGTTGGTAGAGAATTCATGAACAGGACTCAAACTGCACAGGAAATACTTCCCAGAATCAATAACTGGGACCACGTCTTATTAAAAAGTGTCTGCATGTCAACAAAGACTCCAGCATAGTGAAAAGAAAACCCACAAATTGGGAAAATATCTTAGTGAACTCTCCCTCAGATGAGGGACTTCTGTCTAAAACATATAAAGAATTAAAAAAACTCAGACCCCCAAACTTCAAAGATCCAATCCAAAAATGGGTATTTGAAACGAATACACACTTCTCAGATGGAGAAATACAAATGGCAAATAAATACATCAAAAAAATTCATCTTGATTAGTCATTAAAGAAATGCAAATTAAAACCACACTGAGATTCCATCTCACTCCTGAAAGAATGGCCAGGATCAAAAAAACCAACAACAAATGCTGGAGAGGCTGTGGGGAAAAAGGGGAAAAAGGAACTCTCCTGCACTGTTGGTGGGAGTGTAGACTGGTGCAACCATTGTGGAGGTCAGTCTGGAGATTTCTCAAAAACCTGGGATTGGAAGTCCCATTTGTTCCAGCTATTCCACTTCTAGGCATATTCCTAGAAGAACTGAAAGCATCATACCACAGTGATATATGTGCAGCTATGTTTATAGCAGCACAATTTGTAATCACCAGATCCTGGAAACAATCCAAGTGCCCATCAAGTGAGGAATGGATAAAAAGTTGTGGTATTTTTATACAATGGAGTACTACTCAGCTATCAAGAAGGAACACATTGACATATTTATAAATAAATGTTCACAGCTTGAGACCATACTCATAAGTGAAATATATCAAACTCACATGTATGAATACTGAATATTTTCCCTTTGTTAAGAAATGATTCAAATATATAAAAGTATGTGGTAATCATGATTCCCCATTATGTGGCCTTGAAGCCTTATAAAGTTTTCACTCATTAATTGGAATGGCTTTATTCTGGGCTGCTTGATATTGCCTGTTATGAAATGAACAGCTATTTTGAAGAAAACAACACATCATAATAGCTAGTGCTGATTTAATATCATCTTGTTTTGAAGCTCCACAAACTGTTGCTCTTCTGTCTCCACTGCTTTTATCACGTTGTATCTTATTGGATTTTATTATATGTGAAAGTATAAACAAAAATTTTATAAGCAAAGAGAAAATATAGAAACCATTGCTCGTTTTCCGATAGTTGTTTCTAAATACCCTGTAATACTTTCATCCCCTTGAATGGTTTCACACTGTCTTGATATGTTTGATGCTATAGTGTACAAAGTCATATTCAAATATTTCAAGAAAAGAAACACTATGGTAACTACTATTAAGTCCAGTTATTTGGTGGTGAAGTACTAGGTTGCTGAAATTGTCATGCTTTGACTTGTATTGTTACTTCGTTATGTCCTCTTTTATCTCACTTCCCCCTTATTCATTAAAAAATATTTATTTTTTTATTATTTTTTATTCAAGGGAAAAATCAAAAATTAGTAGGATATATTATAGTAAGTTTTTGATTTCCTATTTTTATTTGAAGCCCTGTATTACTTCCACTATCTTGTTTTGACTGATTAGACTCTGTTCCGTTCTGTTCGATAGTATCAAGTTTGAGGGTATAGGCAACTACTTTGAAGGCAATAAGATTCACTATGATGCCCATTCTGGTTTGACTATTATCTTCTTTTGAAGTCCTTTAATGTTTACAACGTTTAGGTTTTACTGGCCTTGTTCTGTACTGTTTTGTTCAATTTTATTATACCTAATGATATAGGCAATTCTTTTTAAGGAAGCAAGAGGCATTATGGTAACCATTGTTGATAACCTTGTGCTCGGTTTTTACATCATGTGCTATGTCTATCCTTTGTTTTGATTGACTGCTTTGTTTCGTCATATTTGGTTTTATTCTCTTCCAAAAAAAGTAATTAGAACTATGGGAATAATAAAACACAAAATGTGTAAATTTTGTTGTAAAAAACAGAGGGAAAAAAAGTGCTCTAAAGGATACAACTGCAAGTGTTTTTAGGTGTAGTAAGATCGATGAACATATTACTAAGTTTTTGTTGGATCATTGAACGCAACTCTTTGCAGTATCACTGTTTGAATGTCTACTTTGTATGCTTTAATCCTGTAACTTGAACAACTCTTTCTAAGATGACAATATGTAATCTATTAACTAGTGATTTCTTACCTTTTTTTGTAATTCTGTATTACTTGTACCCTTATATTGTTTTGTTTTGTTTTCTTTTCTTTTTTTCATATTAAATAAAAAATTAAAAAAATAAGAAATGCTATGTCTCTCTTATGCATTCTGCAATTGATGGGCAAGCTACATCTATTTCTTACTGGTTCCCTGTCATGTAGAGCATTGTTATCTCTCCTTTGGCTTTCATTTTATAATTTTGTTTCAAGTTAGATGTGTTTCTTGTACAGGTGCCAAAGATGCATGATTTGAATCCCAGCACTCGGGCAAGATTTCGAACATCACTTGCAGCTGAAAAGACCACACACAGCATCCCATCACTGGGGACACAGAGGAGGTCGCTGTGGACCTAACTAGGTCATGCACAATGACCTCCAAGCAGCTAGCAGAGCTCTGATTTCAATCCCAGGAGCTGAACATGTGTGAGTTGATTCCCAGAACATGGGGGAAGTTTTGAAACATTGCTCCCAGTTGGAATGCCCAGCATTCCAAATCATTGAAGGATGCATGGGACATCCCTGAGGGTCTAACAGGGACATGCCTCGTGACCTCCAAGCAGTGAACGGGGGCCTGCATCAATTCCAAGAGCTGAACATGTGCAAATTGATTCTCAGCACAGGGGAAAAGCTTTGCAACACCCCTTGAAATCTGGAAATATAATAAAATAACAAAACAAAAGAGCAAAATGACATTTCAGAATTCCAGCCCAACACAAGCAAGCCTAGAAGACATGGACACAGAAGAAAATGGACATGTAAGTCCAACACCTGAAATTCCTGAAATTAAAGCAACTGAAGACACAACTCCAGGAATCTATAAAAGAGCTCAGATCAGAAATAATCTCCCAGTTAGAAGAATAAATGATAAATGTGATGAAAGAAATATTGAACATATCTAAAGAAGACATAGTTTTAAAATTAGAGGAACGGTGCAAAAAAGATGAAACCCTGAATGAACAATATAAGAAACAAACAGAATGAATGAAACAGATTCAGAGATATACAGGAAATCAGAAATTACATCAAAAGTTGGCAAAACTGCCTTAATGAAAGTGAAGACAAAATTTGAGACCTGAAACACAAGATTGTAGCAAGTATACAAAAAAGGGAAAACTTAAAAAAAAAAAAAACAAGGAATCATGAAGTATCAATTCAATAGCTGCAAGACAGTGCAAAGGAAAACAACATAATACTGATAGGTATACATGAAAAAGAAAGTGACAACACAAATGACATCAAGAGGCTGTTTACAGAAATAATAGCTAAACATTTCCAAAATATGGGAATAAAAATGGACATACAGATCATTGAAGCATATACCACTCCAAATAACCATAACCAAAATAAAACTACACCCAGGTATATAATAATCACCATCCCATAAATCCAACATAAGAACAGAATATTAAAAGCTGCTAGAGAGAATAGACAGATCAGCTATAAAGGAAAGCTTATCTCAATCACAGCAAACTTCTCAGCACAAACAATGTAATCAAGAAGAACATGGAGTAAAGTATCACAAATAATAAAAGAAACTGACTTCCAACCCAGACTGATGTGTCCTGAAAAACTGTTCTTCAAAATGGATAGAGAAAGGATATACTTCCATGACAAAGAACAGTTGAAAGACTTCATAACCACCAAACCAATCATGAAAAGAATAATGAAACACATTCTACACAGACACAGGAAAAAAAGCCAAGCAAGGCAAACAATGAAACAGAGTGAAAAGGTAAAAAATCAACAGCAGAAAGATAACATGTGAATAGCTCTTCATGTCTCAGCTTAGGTGACTTATCGGAACACCGTCTCCATTCCTCTCCTTATGAGATTGTAGTAGTCGGCACAATGCCCCCAGGTTGAGCCAGCATTACAGATATTTCCCTGTGTCCCACAGGTAAACTAGGCCTGTAGTTTTTGGAAGACTTCCCTTCCCAGCAAAGGAACTGTACAGATTGGAATGTACAGAAATTCTTGCTGATCCTCTCATTCCCCTACTACTCTTCTTTTTGACTAGCAAAATGACTTTATTACTGGGACCCCAGTGGCTTTCAAAATAATCACATTTCAGTTTGATACTCATCCAATCAGTTGTGCTACTACTGAGTTCTCAGCTCCATTCTGTACCATAAAGTCCATCAGTTGGACCCCTACTTGCATTGTGACCATACATATTCTTTGGGAGACCTAAAGACATGGAGCCCAGTTTGCATAGACCTCATAGTCTGAAGTTTGTGAAAGTCTAATAAGGTGGGGACCTGACTCCTTTGAGTGTGATGGAACTTAGAAGGTGGCTTCCTAGATTCATATTTTGCATCATTTCTGGAAATTCATTTTTCAAGTTCCTATTCTTTTTATGACACACACACAGATCCCAGTATAACTGTTGCTTGGTTCTGGGTCCCTGCCCAGGTGACCTGTGCCTTGTCCCTGTGCACACCCTTGCCTTCTTGTGACCTCTGTCATCTTTCCTATGAGTGCTGCTGCTAGCAGATTTACTTTCCTTTTGAGCTTCCTATCATCTTGGCATTGGGTCTCCTAGTCACAGTTTACATAGCTTTGTTGGCCACCTCCAGAACTGGATCACCTTCATGTCAGCAAATCATTTATATTTTGTGGTAGTTGCCTACTGTCTCTCTGAGCCTCTCCCACAAAGGCAGCATTTATCATGTGCTGGTTCTCAATATCGCAAGTGTTAAATGGACTATACAGTCAAAACACTGCAAAGAACCTCTCTTAAAACTGGTTAGGGCTTTTATTAGTCCCCTGCAGTACCTCTAGAATCTTTCCCATATTATTGTTCTGTTTGCACTCTCTTTAATGCCTTCTAAGAGACTGTCTTGGTATTACTTCAAGCATTGTAACTGTTCTCTATTTTTGGATCTCATTTGGGTTCTTTCTCTCAGAATTGTTCCTGAGAAGATATTGAACATTAAACACACCCACTTTGGCATTGTTTCCAATGCCAGAGGGCTGGTGATTAGACATTAAGGGCTGCTATTAGACATTAAGCACGCTCTTGTGCTTAATGTCTAATGGCATCAAGAATAGATGATTCAAGAATGGTCAGATTGAGCTGTGAATCTAAAAGTTCAATTGCATTAAACCTATGAGGGAATGGGGCTTCTTTAAATAGGAGGGACAGTTGTGTTTCTCATTCAGGAGGGCAGTAGTTGAAAGGATTGATTGACAAAGCTATGATGTCATTCTTGGATTTGTCTCTCCAGATCATAATAATTGAGCCACTCTACTATCTTGTAGGGATGTCTGGAAGGCCCATTTATTGCCCAAACAGAGGTTGATCGTTTGATCTTTTGGCTTGCCTCATCTTCCCTCTGAGACAGAAGCTTTGATTCTTTCTTCATAGGTGAAGTCAGAATCAGAAGCATTGGGGGTGAGGAAATTGAGAAGTGAACTGCTGTAAGAAAATAAACCTAAATTCTGCTTTAATATGTGCCAGAAACATCTCTCAGCCAGACATTCCCCATTATTTGAGAATCCAGTAATTACTCTAAAATCAGAAATACTTAAATCAGTAACTAATATTCAATGCATAAAAATTGTATATTTCTGAACAATAAGCTTTGCCAGCTTTCAACTTTTCAGTTTGTTCTAATATACTAATTTTATGGCTAAATATATTGCAAAGATCGATTTCTAAAATGAAGCCTGTGGCTCTCCATGTTTACAATTTCATGGGACTATGGAATTATGTCAGAAACAGTGGAACATACTTTTACACGTTTTCCCCCATCAAAATTATTAAAAAGAAGAATCATATGGATAGACTATGACAACCCTTGGATTCAGAAGTCCTTTCAAAAGAGTGGAATTACTTCTGGTGCAGTTAAAGTTCATTTTGAGTGTGTCAAAATAGGAATAATGTTGAGTATGAGTAGTAAACTTGGAATTATTTAAAATTGATATGTCAATATTTACATGAATGGTGTAAAGTAATTACATAAAAAAGATGAAGAGGATGATAAAAGTGTCAAAATGGAAATATGTTTTCAACTTACTTTTAAATTTTAAAATTGAAAAATATTGTTACTAAATGTTAAGGAAGTATTTGTCAATTTGAGAAAGCTAAACATGTCAAGAATGTATACAAGCTAGGTTTATTAATTAAACTTGTGATTTACATTTAAGGTGAATTCATTTCAAAACTTTTCATGAAAAAATAACAAATTTGAGTTTTAATAATACCTATGTATTAAGACAATATTGATTTTCTTGATTGAAATAGAGTATGTGATTAAGATTTTTATTAAATTGAAGCTTTCGAGGGATTATTCATTTGAACTGCATGATTTGCACTGAATTTACACACATACACATAAACACACACACATGCACACACACTGATGATAATGAGCATAGCTGACACCACCAGGTAAGTTTTGAGCTGCCTTACTGAGATCATGTTCTCAATCTTCGGATGAGACTATTGCTTGGAATTGAATTGTTATATACTTATATGCAATGTTAATCTGTGTACTTATGAACAACACTATAATCTAATGCTTCAGAATCTTTGGACAGGCTTGGGGAGTGGATGATTTAACACTTATAACAGCCAGATTAAAATTAGATTTAAGAGCAGGAGCACTAAAAGTGATTGGTGGCCACACACTATAATTATATAAAAGGTTTAACTTCACAAGCCAATACATTTGAGGATGTCTAGTAAATGATGATATTTAAAAAATAACACCTGAGAATTACACCAGAGTTAAAAGAGACACAAGAAGCAAAAAACAAAACATAAATAATTTAGCAAAATACAGATATTGAGAAGTGTAGGTTGAAAAAATATGGGAGTAAAACTAAGGTTAGCAACTTAAAAAGCATACATTCATCTGCAATAGCATTGCTGTTTGTAGTTAGAGACAGCAGAATTTGATTCATTTACTGCAATTATTATATTAAAGTGAAAATATATTTTAAGGTAAAAAAGATTTTCTTTTCATGCAGACTTTGGCAATGAATACCAAAAGTGGTGTTTAATTATGTAAATTGAAATACGTGGTAGCCACTATATGCGGTTGATATTTTTAGAATATCTATTTCCCCTAACATTTTTCCTAGTCTTTAAACCTGTCAAAGTGTTGTTCTCAGATCTTATGAAAATAACATAGCACTTAGGAAGAAAGATGCAGCCCAATAGCCCTGCACTGGAGGCCAAGATGGAGAAGACCTCCATGGCAACCATCACTTTCCCCTTGCTGCTGTGGTATACAGGGAGGAAGGTGACCCACACACTGCAGAACACCAGCATGCTGAATGTCAGGAACTTGGCTTCATTGAATGTGTCAGGAAGGTTCTTGGCCAGGAAAGCCACAGTGAAGCTGAGCAGGGCCAGGGAGCCCAGGAATCCCAGGACACAGTAGAAGGCAGTGAGGGAGCCCTTGTTGCACAAGAGGATGATATGGCCATGTTCAGAGTATGCATCTGTGTCGATGTAGGGTGGATTTGTCCCCATCCAGAAGCCACAGATAGTGAGTTGGATAAGGGTGCAGATGGGGATGATGTAGTTTGGTGCCCCTGATACCAGCAAATGCCTCATTCTTCTTCCTGGACCAGTGACTTTAAAGGCCAGAACCACAGTAATGGTCTTGGCCAAGACAGAGGAAACAGCCACAGTGAACACGAGTCCAAATGTCATTTGTTGGAGGATGCAGGTGGCTGTGTTGGGACGGCCAATGAAGAGCAAGGAGCAGAGGAAGCACAGGAGGAGGGAGATGAGCAGGGTGTAGCTGAGAGTCCTGTTATTGGCCTTGACTATGGCAGTGTCTCGGTGCTTCACAAAGATTGCCATAATCACAACTGTGAGTACAGAGAAACTCAGAGCTACATGGGTCAGAGCCATCCCTAGGGAATCCTCAAAGGACAGGAAGTCCAAAATCTTGGGGAGACAGCGATCTCTGTTTCTGTTTGGGTATTCATGCTTTGGGCAGTGTATGCATTGCTCTGCATCTGGGGGAAAAGCAAAGATTCAGCTCTCTTTTCCATAAATTCTTCATTTTTATGAAGTCAATGAAATTTGCATCCTAAATTAGTTTACAAGTATCAATTTGATTGTGCGTGATGAAAAGAGCAGCTACTTTGAAGAAAAAGACACATTATGGTATCCATTGCTGATTCCATATCCTCATGCTGTGAAATCCAATAATGCTTTTATTCTTTGTTCAGAGCGGTTTTAAACTGTTATATATTGTTTAATTTCAACATACATGAAGATATGGAACGTTATTTGGAGGAGAACAAGAGGCATTATGACGCCCACTGTTGATTTTCTTATTGTCTTGTTTTGAATTACTATAATATCTTTATCACTCTATTCTGATCTGTTCAATACTATTTTGTTTTGTATAAATTCATTGTGTGTGAAGATATGGACAACTACTTAGAAGAAAACAAGAAACATTATGGTAAACAATGAGATCTATGGGTCTTGCTTTGAAATCCGTGTCACTTTATTTTTTTCTGATCTGCTTTATTCTGTTTTGCTATGTTCAGTTTTATCCTCTTTAAAATAAAAATTACATGAAATAAGAAAGAAATTCAACTCTTCTCCAATTTCACTATGAATACTTGTGGTTAATATATATCAGATTACATTTCTACATGACTGACTCAGGAATAATTAATCTAATTAAATATTATTTCAAATGCTTTCAAGTGGCATGTCCATCAGATTCAGCAGGATGAGATAGGAGGCTGGGTCATCCTGAGACTCTGTGATGTCACTATGATGTTGAGCTTCTCTCCATCCTTCTCTTGACTCTCCTCAGTCTTTCTCAGGATAAGCTTTTAATTGGCACAAAATTCCCTCAAGACAGTATATTTTGAAGATTTCCCTCATTCCTCCTCAAAGGGTGAAATGAGTAGTCCTGATATCATTGGAGTTTCAGGATTGCTCTATTGTTATCCAACAATCTTCTGTCAAACCTATCATCCTTTCTGATTGGACAATTGTTTCTTGACCTTTTATCTTATCATTTGTGTTATTATTCTTGTGAGTAATATTTTTCTGCAATCATATTTAAATGTTCTCACATACATACTCTACAATCTAAGTTTATAATTATCTATAGAATTTTCTGTTTCTATTTTACTTTTTCCCTCATACATCGGTAATTCTCTGTGACTCTTTTTCATTAATTTTGCATGTAAATATTGAAAACTGAAAATATTTTCATTTTGAATGCAACTGTATTAATGATTTATAACTCTTTGGGTAACAATTTGTATGTTAATACTATTATTTAAGAACATTTTTAAAAATCTCCAAAATTTAAAATTGAAAATCTCCAAAGTTTAAAACTGAACATGAGTTTTATGCTCATTTGCACTATAAATACCATATGATGTAACTAACACATGTCACACTAATGACTAATATGCAACACTGTGTGCAGAATTTATGACAAGAAAAACAATGTAATATAATGATTCTAAGATAGGTTTTCCACTTTTACTCATTCAAGGGAGCAACAAGTCCTTAAAATGAATGTTATTAGGCACTGTAGACATATACTTACAAAGATCAAAAATTTATGTACTTGAAATTTGTTATAGATAAGTTTTAGATTTGAGTCATCAAAGCATCCACAGGAAGCTTTGAGAAATACACACATATTGTTTCATAGATTACCTTAATCCAGGTTCACTGTAAGATTTCATATTGACCCTGTCTGACTCACCATTGGATATAGCCTTAGATGACCATGGGAATTAGTGCTTCAGCTGAGCGTCATAGAGCCAACATCACCAAACCAAATTATGTACCTGGTGACTATGAGTATAAAAAGGGCATATTGAAGGAATGAATCAGTAGGTGAGTGGCAAACTGTGCTTCACTCTTACCCCATTAGCAATAAGCTCAGCTTCACATTAGTGAGAAGTTGTTAAAGGGAGCAGTTACCACAGTGTCATTGTAGATTTGCTACCTGTCTGATTGGATATGTGTCTCTCTGGACAGAAAATGCAGGTAAAGCAGCAGACAGGTCTTCCTTCCTGAGGAATCTTGCTGAATCCTGGACCACAGCTGTGGCTACACACTGATTGGGGAGGAGTCTAATGGGAAGAAACAAGCACTGGTTATGATTTTGCACATTATGAGCAGATGAAATGTGATGTACATATTTCCAGATTAATAAAACAGAAAGATATTTGATTTTCATTAGGAATTGATCACAACCACTTTTCCCACCATCTGTCAGGTTTATATGAACTAGTTATCAAATTCGGGATCAAAATGGTTATCTTTCTATTGTTTATGAAACTATTTGTCAAATATTTCCAGGGTCCTTGGTCACTTTATTAGATCACAATCAACACACCCATGCCATTTTGCTTTCTTATCTATCTACTTCACCATGTCTTTAGAGGCATGTTTCCATGCAGTAAGTTAAGAGTCCTTGTACTCCTCCTGAGGGGATTTTTACCAGGCGAATTTACTTGGTTGGACATATGCCTATGTTATAGAAAACACAGTGCAATGAGATGATAATTTGGCTAAACACAGAGTAACTACTGGGAAAAACAATAAACAAACCAACAAAATAGTGCCAACATAAAATACTGAAACAAGTGTGTCTCTACTTGAATTTATTGCACTAATGGGCTTCATAATGAAGAGGATGCTATGCTCTAACAATGAACAACATAACCAGTGTGCAAAGCATGATTGTTATTTTAATCTGAATAGTTGTGTGGGATGGTCCACATTTGGGAAGATAAAATATCCTGTCAGCTCATTTGGATGATAAGAAGAACAAAATTTGGAGGTCAAAGATTCTTAACACTTACAAAGAGAATGATGATAACATGTAGAAAACATTAATCATATGTTAATATCTGATTTAATTAGTTTGAGTCAAATCATAAAAATGACTCTTGCAGTGTATGCCTGAAAGATGTTGAGTTATTTAGATGGATATGATTGGTATACATCTAGCCATATTTTTACCGATATCTGTATTTATCACTCAACTGTACCACAAATAAATATATCAAAATTAAAATATAATATCTTCTACAAACTTGCTGTTTCTCTAGAAGTTAGCTCAGAAGATGTGGTACAGAGACAAGATATGAAGGTGACATCAGTGCTTAGTAGAAGTCATTACAGTCTGATTCTGTAACTGTTTCCAAGTATGTCTCTGTGTGTCCTGTACTGAAATGGATTCATACCTCTGTGAAACCAACAGGCCATTCTATCAAATCTTCATTGACCACCAAGCTTTGGCCCTGTGGTCTCTTAAAGAAAAACTCCCCCACTTTAACCAGCATCCTAAGGCCACCTGGAAAATTCAGTGTGTTCTGGATGTCATACTGTGCCACATGTTGTCTTTCCTCATCCAAGAATATGGAAAATCCAGCACTGTTTGTAAATTCCATTTTCTTCAGGTGGGGATGGAGCTGCAGGAGAGGCATCAGATGGGGAATGAGGAGTGCATACAAATTAAATGTATGTAAAACATTTTCGTCGAAACTAAGTGCTCATGTGTCATTGTTGACAGCCTGTTCTGCTTGGATGGTCACTGTCTGATGGGTATAAGTGAGAACCCTGATCCCCATGCCATGATTGGGGGAGTAAAGAAATGGCATCGCAAAGATTCTAGAATGGCTGACTATTTTAATGTTTTTGGATCATTGAACGCAGCTGTTTGCAGTATCTCTGTTTGAATGTCCACTTTGTATTCTTTGATACTGTGATTTGAGCAACTATTTCCAAGATGATAATATGTAATCTATTAACAGGTGATTTCTTACTGTTATTTTTTTTTGTAGTTCTGTATTACATGTACCCTTACACCGCTTAGTTTTGTTTTGTGTTTTTCTCTTTTTCCTCTTAAATAAAAATTTAAAAAAAAAAGATTGCCTCCAGAGTGGCAGTTAAATGATCTCGTTTCCAACCCAGACTTATAACTGATTTTAGACGAACCTGAGGCTAACCCTCAAACACTGATAAGGACTAAACCTTGATGCACTGGTTTACTGCATTCTACTCATAGCACCATGAATGTGGAGAAATGCCCATGCTCGTGAAAATATACTCACTGACTGTGTGTCCTTTTCAAATCTGACGTATACCTGCATAAAACTTAAGAAAATGCACATCATGAATTATTTTTTCTTTTGTTTGAGATGATTTTTTTTCATAAAGTGGTAGTATCCTGAAATATCTGGGTTTATTTTGGAGTTATATAGTCCAGTATATATGGTCTCTGACATTGTACTGTGGAAAATAATTCACCTCTGATTCTTTTAACAATTTTTATTTAAGCTCTTCAATATGTGAACACAAACAGTCTAAATAATCTACCATTGTCCTTCAGGATATACCATGCCAAACGTCAACTTTTCTTAGAATCAAGGACTTAAGTTCAGTGTTGTACACAGTTATTATTGTTGGTACTGAAATGAAATTATGTAATTTTGTTTCTGTAGTACTTTTATTTAATGATTCAAATTCTGATTAATGTGCTTGCCTATATATATGAGGGAAAGACATCACTAATATATCCCATGCTGGGATTCAATTACTTTGAGGTTAAAACTTAAACATATTTGTGTTTGACTGATAGCATGATGCAATATATATATATATATATATATATATATATATATATATATACATATATTTCATGGCATCATTTGTAAAAATGAAACCAAAGTCCCTGTTCAAATATAAAGACCAGCAATGTTGATGAGCAATACATTTCCCAGCATTGTTTTACAATATTTTGTAGAGGCCTTTTCATTTGTATTCAAATTGCAAAAAAGAGGATTTGGGCTGCAAAATATACAACAATCTGACTGAAATAGATACAATTATTGTGACCATGTTTTTCTGGTTTGGATTTATTTCAAGGAGTGTTATAGATATTACCAGTTATTCAACATGTATTTTTGTCATGAGTTCTATTTAGGTACTTAACATCACTTTATATTACTTTTGAAATTTATGGTATAATATAAAATTAAGTAGTTTTGGATCCCAACACTCAGTCACAAAGGTCTACCACTGCAGGTGATAATTACAGATGTATACATGTCCAGAGCAAAAGGCCTAGCTAATGCATTTGCCTAACTCTGCTGACCTAAGGATGTAAACCTCCTTATGGTACATCGCATTAAAATACCTTCAGACACCATCAGGTCATCAGTCCTGTTCTTCTTCTGAAGTAGGTATACCTGCCAAGGAAGAAGCCCAGGCTGCTCTGCATTTTCAGAAGAACCCACTTCTGCTTTCTCCAAAAGCATTTTATGCAGCACATGGGCCAATGCATACACAGCATTGTAGATGAAATAGCTGGAATCAGACAATGTCATGAGGTCAATGTTTCCAGGCATAAATTCTAAGGATGTATTCGGGGGGCAAACTCCAATTCTCCCACATTGCGAACCAGGAAGTGAGCAATCAAAAAAATTGAGCCATAATTTGCTGAAATAAAAGTCTTCAGGGTATTGGGAAGGCTTGGTTGTTTGGAGGAAGTGTCTGAAACCAGGAACTTCCCCCTTGTGAGGAGAAAATGAGAAGCTTCCATGAAAGGAATGCAGCATGTGGTCCGTCTCATACACAACAATGTCCCATTTTGCAGTCATGATCCACACCTTTCCTGTTGTCAAAAAGAATTCTGCTGCAATATCCACATTGATGAGGCTCGCGACTTCCCCATACAGGATATGCACATTGGCAGATGAAGCTCTGATCTTGCTCATGAAAGTGATGTCACTTGATGCATACATTATCTTAGTGGCAGGGAGCTTTTTTGTCAAGGCCACACAGATACCTTTCTTTAGCATCTCTGCTTTCAGGTCCCCCAGGAAGTGCTCACCTTTCACATCATTAGATACAAAGATAGCCACCCATGTCCAGCCAAAATGCAGCAATAATGAGATCACTGCATGCACCAGAGTGCTGTCCGTGGGGGCCATCTGATAGACCGATGGATATTGGTGTTTGTCACTGAGAATGGTGTCAAAAGGTCCATAGGTGACCTGGAAAAACAAACAAAAAGATGACTCTGTAGCTTACTGAGATTGGTGTTTGCAAACTTTGCGGGGAGGGGGGGGGGTTGAGTGTTCTCTCCAAGATGGGGCTACTGACTAGACTACTAATTGGTAAAGAGAAAGAGCTGTGCAGAGATTACCCAGTCCTCAAGTTCTGAACAGAGTGCTGTGCTTACTGTTGCACAGCATTTAGGAATTGTCACGTGTATGTTTTATTTAATGAAATAATTGTTAAGGTCCACATGACTTTTCACATCTTTCACATGGTTCAAGATGGAATAAACTTTGGCTAAAGCAGTACAATAAGGTATCTGCCTGCCACTCTCCCTTCTGCCTTCAGCTGTGGAGTCACCTAGCAGGAACCAATAGTGGATGGACTCTCTGATAAAGAAACCAATCTTCAATATGGTAATCTCTGAATGTTTTCACATTATTATAACACTTAAACCTAGCTTGTCTTAAGGAATATAAACACTATCCCTGGATAACTGCATAAACAGTATTTAAAGGTTTTTTCCCAATGCAATGCTCCTGTTTTACAGTTATGCCACATAACTGATGTTTGTGCCGCAAGTTTCTTCTGGAAATAACACACAACACAGACTACATTTCCAAGTAGGTGGATTTGAGGTAGGACTTAGTAAAGCAAGTATCTGAATCTTAAGAGTTGTGAGGGGTTCAGCTATAAATTGGGTTCTCTAAAACTTAAGCTCACAGTGTTTTCTCAAAGAAATCACATGTCCTGCTATTTTTAGCCCCACATGGGACAGCCACTGACCTCTAGAGGCTACTGAGAGTGTAATATTCTGTGATGGACATGCATCACAACACCAACTGTGAGCTGCCAGCAGTCAGTGTAAGGAAAATGAGAAGTCAGTGCTCTGGAGCAGGACAAAAATATGGATTGAGGCCCATAGTAACCACATCTCCACACTCTCTTTCTTTTTGTAATCCTGATTATCTGGAAACACAAAGATATTCCTTTATCACTTAACATTTTACAGGGTGTCTATGCTTAGTCTCCATATTTCCCTTTTACCATAGGTACCCCTATTGGAGATACTGGAAAAAATATTGCCCAAATTCATGGTCCACTTGCCTGGGGGAATTTGTAGAGTTCCAAAATTGTTCCAGTCTCCGCTGAAAATGCTGCTGAGGTTCCTGCAATGACAGCAGCAAATTTTCTGTGTGTCTGGCAGTTGTAGTTAGGGAGGGGAATGTCTGTTCCACAAAGCCAATGTAGAGTGCTCCACAAGGCAAAGTGGTCACTGGCAATGGCATTGTAGACTTGGAAACCCAAGGTCACATTGGGGAGCAGCTGGGAGCCCTTATTGATCTCCTCGATAGCAAAGTAGAAAGCCAGTACATACTGGTAGTTCTTCCAAAACCATCTGTTCAAGTAGAAATTGTATCAGTTCCACTGATTGTAACAAGAAAGTGGTACAACATAGTATTTTCCTATTTTACACAAAGTGTTGATGCCCCAAAAGGCAAATATACTAGGACACTGTAAGGTTTTTGTTCACAAGAGTACCTGCTATATGAGTTAAACTTGAACAAATTGCACAACATGAAATAATCCAGACAGAAAATGTCAGAAATCATATGGACTCACTCATAGGATATATTTTGAATAGACAAATCAATAGCATTGCAAATTAGGCTAGTACCTTCCAGATACTGAAGGAGAAAAGGGGATAAGCTATCGGTGAGTAGTGTTAGTGAAAAATATGCTGGCTTCCTATGCGTGTTTAACAAGAAATATCATCAGCTTTGTCAGTGACCATACACTTTGGTCCAATGATATTATTTCACTTACACTGATCAAGGAAATGTACAGAGTTTGTTTTAAAATATTGGACATTTAGGTATCATAAGTACAGAAAGTTAATTACACCTGAAATAATCAACATTGCTTAAATTTGTGTTGGCATACTTAAAGTAACATTTAATAGACCTGCAAAATATAAGAGGAATGATCATTAATCACAGGAAATTATGTTTGAGCTATAATCCCTCTGACTACAACACCGTTTACAGAATAAAGTTGAGAGTCTGTGCTCATATTAGGTCTTTCACAAGTATACAAATAGACATTTTTACTGTTTTATAACTATGATAAATTTGATTGGCTTTTTGGAAAAAAATAAGAGTTCAGAATATTTCTGAGTGGATATCACAATGTAGAGAGCAAAATGGGGCTTCCATCTTTGTTAAATGGGTTAGAAGCCATAATCTGGCCCCATGAAATCATGGGCACACAATTTCCCTGAAGGTTATCTGTGATTAAGATTTTCTTTTCTCTGTCATCAATTCTACATTCCTAACTGTGGAACATGAGAAGAATCAGTGAAGTCATCTAACTTTAGATTTCACATGGATGAAGTAATGGACAGAAAATAGTCCATTTTATGCTTTTGGTAAAGATATAGAAATAGAAAAAAACGGAGAGAAATTCAAAATTAACAATAGAGGGGGAAATGATAGAAAATTGTCCTTACAATGGCAGAAAACTAGAATTTTACTCCAGAAGTTGGTAGACCAGTATCATTTATATCTAGTGCATACTAATTACTGAAAGGATAAATATTAAAGGACGTTGGGAGAAACTGCTAAAAATAGAGACAGCCATGGAACCAAACTGCTTACAGCTTGACTCTCTAATGACATGAACATACTGATATGTGGAACACTTTTAAGGTACACTTAACATTTACACTAGCAAGTCATGTACAGAGAACATGCTAACCTGCCATTGAATCCCTATTTAAATTAATTCAGCAACTTAGTTATTATAGTCATATATCATACAGTAGACTAAGCCTCCAATTAATAAATTTCTGCTTTTCTTTCTGCAAGAGTTAACGAAGAGATTCCTGGAGTAGAGCAATAAGCCCCCCTAAATGATGGTTTTATTTTCTTCTAATTAATCTAAGGTCAGAAGAAAGACCATAAAGTCTGATAAGATTCAATTATGGACATTTTGTAGGGCATGTTCGTCTTTGGCTATGAATCTCAGCTGTGGTGGGCTTCATTGTGAGACATACTTTTAAAATGTCCCTGTCCAAAGTGGACACATAGAGTGACTCACTTGGGTGCATTATTAATGTCAGACCAGGGCTTGGTTTGTCAGATGCCTAAGGCTATCACTCCATGAGATGTCTCAGAAGGAGATGATGAAGTAGCAGGTACTTCATTTAAGTACTTGATAATGCTTGATGATGATCATTCACGTGATGGTTTGTGCATAAAAATGAGGAATTCTATCATCTATGTTTCATGGAGAGGAGAGAAGAAGAAAATTGAAACATGATCAAAAGATCAAGAAGCAGGATAATCTCAGAAATCACCAGTATGGCTTCCAGCCATGTCTTTACATTTAAAAAAATAGTTCTCAAGGCATACCAATTCAATCATTACACAAATGCCAGCACACCCAATCACACAGAGTCATAATCATATTTAATACACACACACACACACACACACACACACACACACACACACACAGCGTGGAACTTACCTACTGGCTCTTATATAAGCTTTTGGTGTGAACAGAAAGGACAGACGGGATATATCAGGATCCTGGTTCGTGTAGTAGAGGGGGAAAAACCCACCGAGCACCAAGTCTCCATCTCTGTGGACACTCGGACGCAGGTATGCTAAACACCATGAAACTTCCTTCCATGAAGCATGTAAAGTTTTCAAGAGTAGAAAGAGGAAAATGAAGAAGAACATGTTCAGCTCCCCAAAGTAGAGAAAAAGTTTTTTTGATGTCTCGGTTGAATAAACGAAGGTGGATTCTGTCTGTGGAATCAGCCTTTGGAAATGAGAATCAAATTCTGTGTAAGGCACTGAGAAGTCCCAAAATCATTAGATGCCTTTACAAAGTGGAACATTTGCCAAGCCAGCTTGCTAGACAGCAGCACAGCTAAACAGACAGTGATGGATCAGCAACATAGCCATGGAGGCCACATATCACCCTTGGTGACATTATGATCAGATCATTGCTGGCTCTCTCTTTTCAGTGTTTCATGTCACCTCCTGAAGGATCTCTGGGGATCTCCCAGGCCTTGGGCTCTGCACCTGCCACCCCACAATTTGATGAAATAACACTTAAAAATATGTTTATGAATCCTTCTTGGGCTTTATTATTTCATCTTGCTCCACCAAGATTTCCACACTGCCTCCTGAGACAGTGCCTGGGTATTTTTGTGTATGCAGCCTGTAAGAGCATGGTCTGAGGAATGTGGCATACTTTGATAGAGGGTTTTGATATTGGAAAAACATCTAGTGGCCAAATTCCATATGACATCTTAAGAAGAAAGTGCACAACTGAAGTTCAGCACTGATGACCAGAACCACCTTAAGTGATTAAGTTTAGTCTCTGTCTCCTGCCTGCATCGCACTCCTGGAAGAAGTGGACCTCAGGATTTACAGCACAATAAGCTGCTTGACACAGAAAACCAGATGCCCTGACACATCACAGAGTTTCAGTGGTTATCTCTGAGCCTGATAGTTTACACTCTGCCCACTTTGAATTCTAACACCTTTAAATTGTTTACTGAGCCATAACTACTTTACTTGTCATCCAGAAATTAGGTGCTGTTTTCTTAATTAGTTAAATAATTTATATTGCTAACAGAAGTCTAACTCCCAACCTTGCCCTTGCCAGGCGATCACTGAGCCACTGAGTTCTATCCTTGGCTGCTTTCTTATTCTTGTGTTTCACTACTCTTCATATAAACTTTTTCTGATAGATTTTCCTGCCTGCTTATTCATAGTTTATTGTTGAGAAGGAGAAATTGGATATATTTATACAGTTCAACTGGATATTTTGTGGTTTGTGTATATTGTGAAATTTTTATATCAAAGCATACAAATCTTATATCAGTTTGTGGTGAAAAGAAACAAAATGCAATATTTTGTTGTCCTCTATATGAAGAACGATGTATAATAAAACTGCTAAATTATTCCTCCTGTCTGAATGAAGCTGTTTCCTTTCTCCAAAAAATCTTTCAGAATACTTTCATTTCCCATTTTACTCTCTCTGTGAGTTTGGCTTTTTAACCTTGGCTTGAAAGAGATCTATAGTGTTTTCTTTCCACGCCTCCCTTATTTCATCCAACATACACTACATTTATCCATGTTGCTGAACATAAAAGAATTGGTCTTTTCTAAAGAGACTTTAGTGTTTTATTAGAAATATATGCACTTTGTTTTGCACTCACATGTGAGTAGATGCTCTGTTTCATTTCATGTATTGACTGCTTGAGTAATTCTGCAAAGGAAATGACAGAGCAAATATGTCCTTAAATTCATTTGTATTCTCTGCGTATACACTCAGTAGTGGGATTACTAAATTAAAAATATTTGTAGTTTAGACTTTCGGAGTAGCCTGTAAACTATTGAATTTCCTAATTTACATTCATTGACATTAATATTATAAAACTAATGTCATTTTATTTAAAGAACATGGATAAAATGGAATACAATGTGCTTAAATCAAATAAACAAGTCTCAACACATTAAAAATGGCATGCTTCCTCTCAAGCGATAAACACTAGATAAAATAAGTAAAAATGAATACAAATACCAAGCAACAGAAACAAAAAAACAAAATGACAGACTTCTTGATGGAAAGGGGAATGTGGAGAAGAAGGAAATGGAAGAGAGGCAAGAGAGAATTTGGGGGAGAATGAGAGAGGAGGTAATAAGGAAGAAAATAACTAAATTACCTTATAAAAGGTTAGCAAAAGACTATCACCATCTTTTTTCTGTCCTACAAATGTGCACTAATAAATGCTTGAAATGTAGTAAATTTGCTTGATATACAGTGACAAGGGGACACTTGCACAATGCATTTTATTGCCATTTTGTTGGTTTATAGAACCTTTGGCCTCCAAAATTTGTTGTACTTATAATCCCAAGGCACTTGCATGATTTAATATCATCTCCCCACATATGGACATTCCCATATAATTCATCAAGAAATATGTATAACAATCATTCTTGGCATGCTGGTTATGTTGTTCATTATTAGAGTAAAGTGAAGCCCAGAATTGTAGTAAATTCAAGTGGCTATTCATGGAGTTCTTTGAGTATTGCTATGTTATTTATTGGTTTGTTCATTGTGTTTCTCAGTAGCTACTGTCCGAGTTGAGCCAAATTATAATCTCATTGCATTCTGTGTTACAGAACATAAACATATGTCCAACCAAGTTCAGTGGCCTGGTAAAAATCACCTCAGGAGGTCTCTTAACAGTTACTGCATTAAAATATGCCTCTAAAGGCATGGGGGAAGCAGAATTCAGAAAAGAGAACAGTATAGGGATGTTACATGTGACATAACATAAGGACCATGGAAACTGGTAGTGTTTGAAAAATCACATCCAAAACAATAGAAAGATAAACATTTTTATACCAAATTTGATAACTAGATCATATAAACGTGGTCGACTGTGCCAAAAGAATTCCTGATTATTTCCTAATAAAAGTCAAATACTGTTCATCATATTACTATGGAAATACATACATCATATTTTATCTGCTCAAAATGTGCAAAATTATAACCAGTGCTTCCTTCTCCCTCTTAGACCCCCTCATTCACTGTGTAGTCAGAGCTGTGGTCCTCAATTCAAGAAAATTCCTCAAGAAGAAAGGCCTGTCTGCTGCTTTATCTGTGTTTTCTGCCCAAAGAGACACATTTTCAATCAGACAGGTAGCAAATGTAGAATGACACTGTGATAACTGTTCCCTCTAATAACTTCGCAGTAATGGGAAGCTAGGCATATTTCCAATGGAATCAGAGTGGAGCGCTGTTTCCCACTCATCTACTAATTCATCCCTTCAGTGTACACATTTTATAGTCACAGTCAATAGATACATACTTTTCTCTGGTGGTGCTGATTCTATGATGTTCAACTGAAGCACTGATTGCCATGGTCATCCAAGTTTATATACAATGGCGAGTGAGTCAGGGTCAATCTGTAATCTTACAATGAACCTGGATGAAGCTAACCTGTGAAACAAAATGTGTGTAATTCTCAAAGCCTCCTGTGGATGCTTTGATGTTTCAAATCCAATACTTTTTCATAATAAATTTCAAGTACAAAATTTTTGCTATTTTCATATATTTTTGAAATATGTAATGACAACATTCATTTTAGGAACTGCATTCTCACAAGTATTGGTAAAACAGAAAAACGGCTATAAAATTTTTGCATTGTATCTGATGTCATGAATTGTGACACATTATTATGTATTCTTCTGTAGTGTAAAGACTGTCAGTTATGTCAAATGGTGCATACAGTGCAAAATTTAATTTCAGTATTACATTTTGAAGATAATAGATTTTAAAAATTGGAGATATTTAGAAATATACTGTTGTTCAGTAACAGGATTACAATAAAAATTACTATCCAAAGTGTTATAAACCTGTAAAACAATTGCATTCAAAATGACAATATTTTCATTTTTTCAATATTTAGGTGAAAAAAATTGATAAAACTTTACTGATAAATACAAATGTAGACAGACAAAAAATAAGAAAAGCTATAGATAATTATAAACTTAGGTTGTAGAGTATGTATGTAACAGCATTTAAATTTGAGTGTTCTAAAACACATTACTCACAAGAATCACCACACAAAAGTTAAAATATATGGTGAGAAAACATTTAACTTGTATCAGTACTACAGATTTCCCCATCTGAGGAAAATGAGGGAAGCCTTTGAAATAGATTGCTTTGAGTGAACTTTGTGCCACTACAAAGCTATTCCTGAGGAAGTCTGAGGAAAATCAAGAGAAAGATGGAGAGAACTGCACAATCCTAGTGACATCACTGAGTCCCAGAATGACCTGGCTTCATATCCCATTCTGTTAAATCTGGTGGACATGCCACTTGAATGCATTTGATATGACATTTAGTTAGATGATTTGTGTCTGAGCCAGGCAAGTAGAAATGCAATCTGTTACACCACAATAATGTATATTAAGCAGTATGTATACATAATGATATTGAAAAGTAGTGAGTTTCATCAATTTAGTAAAAATGAAAACTTCCTGAAAAAGAAATACTGAATCTTTGCTTTTTCTCCAGATGCAGAGCAATGCACACAGTGCCCAAAGCATGAGTATCCAAACAGAAACAGAGATGGCTATCTTGCCAAGATTGTGGGTGCCCTAGAGTTGGCTCTGACTCACGTAGCTGTGTTTTGCTGTACTCACAGCTGTGATTTTGGCAATCTTTGTTGAGCATCAATACATTGTCATAGTCAAGACCAATAACAGGACTCTCAGCTACACCCTGCTCATCTCCCTCCTCCTGTGCTTCCTCTGCTCCTTGCTCTTCATTGGCCGTCCCAACACAGCCACCGGCATCCTCCAACAAATGACATTTGGACTCGTGTTCATTGTGGCTATTTACTCTGTCCTGGCCTAGACTATTACTGTCGTTCTAGCCTTTAAAATCACTGCTCCAGTCAGAAGGATGAGGCAGTTGCTGATATCAGGAGAACCAAACTACGTTATCCCCATTTGCTCTCTGATCCAACTGGCTTTCTGTGGCACTTGGATAGGGACAATTGTACTCTACAGTGACAAAAGTTTACTCTCTGACCATGATCACATCATCATCGTGTGCAAAAAGGGCTCCCTCACTGCCTTCTATTGTGCTCCCTAGCCCTGTTTTCCTGGCCAGGAACCTGCATGACCCTTCAACAAAGCCAAGTTCCTAACATTCAGCATGCTGGTGTTCTGCAGTGTGTGGGGCACATTCCTCCCCATGTACCACAGCAGCAAGGGGAAGGTAATGGTGGCCAGGATGGTCTTCTCTATCTTGGCCTCCAGCATGGGACTGCATCTTTGTGCTATGTGCTATGTTATTCTCATAAGATATAAGAATAGCTCTTTCACGAGTTTTAAGAACAGGAGAGAGTTTAGGGCGAAACAGACATTCTAAATTTACCAACCCCATTTAGTCTCTACCATATATTTAACATTTGAGACTTAAACACCACCTCCATTTTTCATTCCAAATGTTTCATGAAAATATTTTTTTACCTTAAAATACAACTTAGTTTTTAGTATAATCATTTCACCTAGCCAAACAAATTGTACTGCCTAAAACTACAAACCGCAGTGCTAATACAGATGAATAAATGTTTTTAAAGTTGTTATCCCTAAATTAGTTTCCATATTTTTTTACTTATACACATTCTCAGTATCTGTACTTTGCTGTTATGTAAATCATATTTAGTTTTCTGCTTCTTGTATCTCTTTTATCTCTAGTGTGAATGTCAGATTTGTTATTGTAGTGTTTATTTATTTAAAGAATGAAAGAAGAAGTAAAATACAAAAATGTAGAATACAGAATTTAAAAAAATATTAACAGGAAGAAATCGCTAGTTGATACAGTACATACCATCATTTTAGAAATAGTTGTTCAAGTTACAAAATGAGTTCGTAAAAATTGGATAGACACTCAAACACTGACAGTGCAAAACATTCTGATCAATAATCCTATAAAAATTTAGTGATATTGTCATCTATCTTATACACATATACATAAAGTTATATTCTTTATTACATTTTCCATCCTTTTCATTTTCACAATATCTATTATATAATTTTGGTATTATTACTTTTTCAGTTTTTATTATTTTTTTCGCTACACAGTGAGTCTTGTTTATTTCACTGATAAGGATAGTCTCAATTTGCCTCCTTTTATCTACAAAGGGCTCAAGATCATTATAGTTAATAGTCCATTTTAGAAAAAATACAAATTTTTTTCATCCACTCTGCAATTGATGTGCATTTTGGTTGTTTAGAAGATTTAGCTCTTATGAGTTGTGTTTCTATAAACATGTGTGTACATATTGTGTTTCTATAAACATGTGTGTACATATTGTGACATGACCTCTTCAATTTTTCTGAGATAATATCCAGAAGAAGAATGGCTTGATTGAATGGAACTTCCAATCCTAGTTTATTGGGGATTCTCCATGCTGATTTTCACAGTGGCTGCACCAGTCTACATTCTCACCAACAATGGTGAACTGTTCCTTTTACCTCACACCCTCTGCATCATTTTCGTCAGTTGATTTCTAAATGACAGCCATTTTTCTGGGCTGAGGTGATACCTCATTGTTATTTTAATTTGCATTTCCCAAATGACCAGTGATGGTGAGCATTTCATCATGTATTTATTTTCCATTTGTATATCTTTATCAGAGAAAAGTGCATTCATCTCAGATGTCCATTTTTGGAGAGGATCTTTGAATTTGGGGGCTTGGTATTTTTCAATACTTTATATGTTTTGGATCTAAGTCCTTTGTATGAGGGATTGTGCATTAAAATTCTTTCCCATTCGGTGCATTTTCCTTTCAATTTGTTGGTGAATTATTTTAAGTGCAAAAACATTTAGTAATATGAAATCTCAGTTGTGACTCTTTGAAGTGTATCCAATGCAGCTTGTATATTGTTCATGAATTCTCTGTCTACCCCAATGTCATGGTTTATGCCTGTGTCTCCCAGGCCTCATGAGTTTGCATTGTGCATTTGTGATGGTTCACTGTCTTTTCAAGTTCATTATATATTTTAGGTTTCCTATTATCTAAAGCTAAAAACAAATGTGGCAAGATTATATACAGTCACAAAGCAAGAATCTGGTGAAAATTTAATTTCCCTTGCATTCCAATAATATCATAAAATATAATTTTTATATATAATTCTGCTATGGGTCAAACACAAATATGTTTAAATTTTAACTTCCAGGTAATTGAATCCCAGCATGGGGTATATTTATGAAGTCTTGTTCTAATATATATAGGCAAGCACATTAATCAGATTTTTGTATCACTAAATAAAAGTACTACAGAAACAAAAATACATGATATTCATTTTAGTAACAACAATAATAGTATTCAACATTGAACTTCATTCTTTGACTCTAAATAAAAATGGTGTTTGCCATAGTGTATCCTGTACATCAATGGTAGATCACTTAGAGTGTTTGTGTTCACATATTGAAGTAAACACTAACATCATCATAATGGGAGACCTCAATAACCCAATACCATATATGAACAAATCAACTAGACAAACATATCAGGAATAAAATGCAGAGTTGTACAAAACTTTTGAATAAATGGACCTAAAAATACGTATAGAGTGTTTCACTCAAATACAATGAATACATATTTTTCTCAGTAGTAGCTGGAACATTTTCCAAAATACACCACATTGTATCCCAAAAATCTTACTATAGTAAATGTAAAATAATTGAAAGTATCCCATTCATATAATCAGATTATAGTTTATTTTATCATGTCATCTAGTAGCTACCAAGTTGCAGACATTGCATTAATGTCTTTCATTCATTTTGAGTTCATTTTTCTACCAAGTAAACAGATAGGTTTCTAAATTTATTGTCTTCTTATGGAAATCAGTTTCCACAAGCCCATTGATTTTTAAACTCTTTGCTTGCTTGTGTGATGTATTTAGCTGTCAGGAAAGATACCTAAAAGAGGGAAACCTAGATCATAGGAAATTTATAATTTCAATTTTTAAGGAATCTCTACCCTGATTCCTATAGTGTTTTTTCTAGTGAATGTGTTTAGACCCTTTGTCAAATACAAGGTGGCTTAGCATCTGTGTCCTAGTGTTTGCATCTTCTAATCTGTTCTGTTGATTCTCAGGTCTATTTCTTTACCAGTACCATGTTGATTTTATCGTTGTGGTTTTGTAATATAGTTTCAAGTGAGGAATTGCAATCCCCCCCCCTGCTTTGCCTTTATTGATCAGAATTGCTTTTGCTATCCCTGTTTCAAAAAGAATTTTAGAAATATTTTCTCTAGATCTTTATGGTATGCTAATGGTATAGAAGTTCACTCTTGAACTTAATAGATTATTTGAAGAAGTTCAAATAATCTATTCTTCTTTTACCTGGGAGATTATTTCTAGTTTGAATTCCTTTAAAGCTTCCCAAGGTTGCTTCTTTATTTCAGTTGCTATTATGTCCGTTATTTCAGGTGTATGGCATATATTTTCTTTTATGTACGTCGCTCCTAAGGTTTCCTTGGATGGGCTGGAGGTTTGAGACTGTAATTTGTTCTTTTGTTTTGTTATTTTCCTATATTAATGTGTTTCAAGTGTTCCAAGTGTTATTCCAAGGCTTCTCCAGGGTCTATTGGATATCCTCTTCTATGAGCTCAGCTCCTGGGACTCTGACCACCCAGCTCTGGAGACCTTAACATGCTTCTGACACCAAGGGACAGATCAACCAGACAGAAAATGAGCAAAGAAATAACAGAACTGAATAACACATGTAAATAAATGGACTTGATAGACATATACAGAATGTTCCACCTACAACATCAGAATACACATTCTTCTCAGCAGTACATGGGTCATTCTCTAAAATAGACCACATATTAGCTCACAGAACATATTTAAACAAATGCAAAGGAGTTGAAATCATCCCTTGCATGTTATCGGATCATAGCGCTCTGAAATTAGAAATTAATGATAAAAGATACTGCAAAAATCCCACAAACACACGGAAACTGAATAACACACTATTGAGTAATCAGTGGGTCACAGAGGAAATTAAAGAAGAAATTAAACAATATCTATGAGCCATATTTCCACTATAGTGACAAAATACTGAGAAAATCAATTTAAAGCAGGAAAGGTTCATTGTGTCTCACAATTTCAAGAGATTTCAGCCCATGATCAATTGGTTGTGTTGATTCTGAGTCTGTGGTAAGGTAGAAAGACATAGGTGGCATGAGTGCAATGAAACAAGTCTGCTCTGCTCATGATAGCCAGGAAGCAAAAGAATGAGAACAGAGAGCCTGGGGACAAAATAACTTCTTGAAAGGCACATCTCCACTGATTTACCTCTTTCAATGATGCCCTGAATCCTAAGGTTTCCACTGACTGTCTATAGCCCATGAAGCTACAAGTGCATCAGTGGAGTAATCATGACCAGTGCTCTCATGATCCCATGATCTTCCCTTCAAAGTCTCGTTCATGGAACATGGCATCAATGGAGAAAAAATCTCCAACACTTCTGTTAAGATATACCACAGCACCATGCAATGGCAAAGCTTTATTTATAAACATACTTGGGGCTAAATTTGGTCAGAAGGCTGATGTTCACCAATTTCTTCCATAAAGCAAGTCAGAGTGTGGAAAGAAGGAGGTAAAATTGAAAACACATGCCATAAGCTCCTGTTTTATGTGCTAAGTGATAGGCAGGAGGTCCCAGGGAAGCCTGTGAGGTACAGAGCCTTGTGTATTGCTAGAAGCATGTAGGTCTCTTTCTGGTAGATAGTGTGTAGCCCACTTCAAAGTGGTTCCCTGATTATGGCACCTGAAAGTGTTTTAAGGTGATGTACCATGGCCAAATTTTTATCCCTAAGTCAGCAGAGTTGACTGGTGTATTAGTCACCGTTTGTTCTGGACATTTATATGTGATGTACCATGACCAAATTTTCATCCCTAATTCAGCAATGTTGATTCTGCTGGATTAGTGGCCTTTTGCTATGGACATGTATACATCTGTGATTATAACCTACAGTGTTAGAACTTTGTGACTGAGTGTTGCAATCCTAAACTACTTAATTATGTATTATACCATAACTTCCAAAAGTAGCGTAAAGTGATGCTAAGGATCTAAATAGAACTCACAACAAAAATACATGTTGAATAACTGGTCAGGACTACAACACTCCTTGCAATGAATCCAAACCAGAAAAACATGGTCATCTATCTCATTCAGATTGTATATTTTGTAAGCCAAGTCCTCTATGTGAATCTTAGAATGAAAATGAATAGATCTTTACAAAATATTGTAAATGATGCCGGGAAATGTAGTGCCCACTGACATTGCTAGTCTTTCACTATTTGGAGCAAACATAAGGCCAGGAATTTGGTTTCATTTTTAAATATGATGCTATGAAGCTGAGTGCATGGATCTCACACCCACTGTTTCACTCAGCTAGTTAGAGACACTGGATAGTAGCATCCTGGGCAGCACAATCAATAGAACCTGGGCCACTGCTCTGGGAAGCCTGGGAAATGAGAAGCCAGCCACTATAGTTCTTACTGGGCCAGATGCATGAATGTGGTGAGCAGCTGAAGCCAGAGGTCAATCCAACTTGTGGGGCTGGAACAAAGCCAGTTCTGAGAATGAAGAATGCCTGGGGTGAGCCATGTGAACAAGCTGTTCCAGCTCTGAAGACACAGAAAGCCACAGTCAACCCAAGCAAACAGGTTGCTAGGCAGAGCGGGTCACATGATATCAACCTGCAGAGTACCTAAATAAACACACCGCAGTAGCTGAGCAGCCCCTTTTTTCCAATACAGAGACAGGGCTCCACCTGATTCAGCTTTCTGTTTTCTAATCCTTGTTTTTATTTATTTATTTTCCAGTCATTTACCTCAAAAATTTCAAAACCTGTGCAAGGCAGGACAGGCCAAAGACCCATCTCCAATGCTACACAACTGCAACAATGACCCAGTGACAGAGTGGCATAGATTAGAAGATACAACCACAACTGCAAACACAATCAACCACCTTATCTTTGATAAAGGAGAAAAACAAGCTCACTGGATGATCGACAGTATCTTTAATAAATGGTGCTGGAAAAGCTCATTTTCCACATCCCGAAAACTAAAATTAGACCCATGCCTATTACCATGTAGTAAATTAAAATATAAATGGATCAAAGATCTGAATATTAAAACAGAAACACTAAATTTATTGGAAAATAAACTTGGCAAAAACCTTGAAGACATAGGGATAGGAAGAAAATTCCTGAACAGGACTCAAAACTCACAAGAAATAATTCCCAGAATCAATAACTGCAGTCACCTCTTATTGAAAAGTTTCTGCATGTCAAAAGAAATCCCCAGCATAGTGAAAAGAAAACCCACAAACTGGGAAAAAATATTAGTGAACTCTCCCTCAGAAAAAGGACTTCTGTCTAAAACATATAAAGAACTAAAACAAATCAAACCCCCAAAATTCAAAAATTGCATCCAAAATGGGCATTTGAGATAAATACACACTTCTCAGATGAAGAAATACAAATGACAAATAAATGCATGAAAAAATGTTCATCATCTTTACTCATTAGAGAAATGAAAATTAAAACCTCACTGAGATTCCATCTCACTCCTGAAAGAATTGCCAGCATCAATAAAACCAGCAATGAATGCTGGCAAGGCTTTGGGGGAAAAGGAACTATCTTGCTCTGTGGGTGGGTGTGTGGACTGGTGCAACCACTGTGGAGGTGAATCTTAAGATTTCTCAAAAAGCTGGGTTTGGAAGTACCATTTGTTCCAGCTATTCCACTTGTAGACGTATTCCCAGAAGAACTGAAAAAATCATACCACAGTGATACAAGTGCAACAACACAGTATTTCACTACAAGACTACCCGATATAACAGTAGATACCATGAGGTCTCTTTCTTTGAAATAGTTGAGTATACCTTCATATACAATATAATCAAACTTAACAAAATAATATAAAACCTAAACCTTGTAAACCCTACAGGACTTCCAAAGAAGATAATAGTCAAACCAGAATGGGCATCATAGTGAATCTTATTGCCTTCAAAGTAGTTGCCTATACCTTCAAAATTGATACTATCATACAGAACGGAACAGAGTCTAATCAGTCAAAAGAAGTTAGTGGGAGAATTACAGGGCTTCAAATAAAGTGAATAGGAAATCAAATAAGGTACTATAATATATCCTGCTATTTTTTTATTTTCCCCTTAGTTAAAAAAATCATAAAAAATAACTAAATAATTTTTTTAATGAATAAGGAAGAGATTGAGATAAAAGAGGACATAACATCATAACAGCACAGGTCAAAGCATGACAGTTTCAGCAACCTAGTGCTTCATCACCAAATAATGTGGTTTAATAGTAGTTATCATAGTGTCTTTTTCCTTGAAATATTTGAATATAACTTCATATACTATAGCTTCAAACATATCAAGTCAGTGTAAAACCATTCAAGTGGATGAAAGCATTGTACGGTTTTTAGGACCAACTAACAGAAAATAAACAATGGTTTCTATACGCAAGTGGTTAGTGTCCTCCCCCACCTGCAAGTTATCCAGTGCAGTCCCTGAGCTTAGGATCACAACTATGTTCAGTTTTTCCCTATGTTTATGTATTTTCTTTTGCATTCACACTTATGCCTGCATATGTGCTTAATTTGGTTTGAATATTAGATTCATATATTTCTGTGTTTGTACAATAAGTCTACATGAAGGCATAAGTGATCATAACATTTATAAGTACATTGTATTTTTTTCATGTTTACGTGTGCTTGCATTCAAATATTGTGTGTTTGCAAGGAAATTTAGCTTTGCCTATCCTATATCTTCCTGGCTCCAGAGAGGAAGACATGTGCCACTTGGTCTCCAGGATGAACTCAGCATGCTGGCTTCCTGGCATGTCCCTAAATGTGCTTGTTATTGGAGGAGATCAGGGCCTCCATGTTGCTAAGGATGGTTATGGTGATTTGCAAGACAGCCCTGGTCTTTGTTATGAATGTGACTTATTGGCACCAGTGTAGAACCCGCATCCCACCAGCACAGCTCCTTCACCCCACTGGAATGGACTTTATGGCTTGCACAACTGACCTTTGAGCCTTCCCGGAACAGATCTGTAAAAGACACTGGCATGAGTCCTTCTTGTGGGCACTGGACCTCCAGTTGTCCTCATGGGTGGCATTGTCATGAAGACAAAAGAGGACATAACAAAGCAGGTCAGAACAGAACAATTTAAGCAAAACAGTATTTCACCACAGGACAACCATATTGTTAACAGTATTAAGATTTATATTAACAGTATTAATATTAACAGTACCTACCATAATGTCTCTTTCCTTGAATTAATTGATCATACCTTCACATACAATAGTATTAAACATAAAAAATAGTATAAAACCATTCAAGTGAATGAAAGAATTACAGGACATTAAAACCAAATAACATAAAACAAACAATGGTTACGATATTGTCTCATTGTGCATAAAAATTGTTTATATTATTATACATAATAAAATCCAATAAGATACAACATGATAGAACCAATGGAAACAGAAGAACAAAAGCATGGTAGGAATTCAAAGCAAGAAGATATTAAATCAACAATGGCTATTATAATGCCTTGTTTTCTTCAAAATATCTGTTCAAACAGTCACAGATAAAAAAATTTTAAAAAACAGAATAAAACCATTCCAATTAATGAATGAAAACATTAAAGCATTATAAGCTTTCAATGCAATGTAATGGTGAATCATGATTACCATAAAATCTTATATATTTTTGCCATTCGTTACACTGGGGAGACTATACTGTATTTATACATGTGAAATTCCTATCCTTTATAAGTATGGTCTCAAGTTGTGTCCATTTTTTAATAAACACCTCAGTGCGATTGTTCTTTATAACTGAGTAGTACTACAATGTATAAAAATACCACAGCTTTTTTTATCCATTCCTCAGTTGAAGGATACTTCAGTTGTTTCAAGATCTGGCTTTTACAAATTGTGCTGAAATAAACATGGGTGCACATATATCACTATGGCATGATGTTTTCAGTTCTTCTGGGAATGTGGCAAGAAGCAGAATAGCTGGATCAAATGGGATATCAAAACCCTGCATTTTGAGAAATCTCCAGACTGATCTTAACAGCATTTGCGCCAATCTACACTCCCACCAACAGTGCAGCAGAGTTTCTTTTTCCCCACAGCCTCTACAGCATTTGTTGTTTGTAGTTTTCTTGATCCTGGCCATTCTTTCTGGAGTGAGACTGAATCACAGTGTTGTTTTAATTTACATTTCTCTAATGAATAATGATGATGATCATTACTTCATGTATTTATTTGTCACTTGTACTTCTTCATCTGAGAACTGTGTGTTCATCTCAGATGCCCAGTTTTGGATTGGGTCTTTGAATTTCGGGGGTCTGTTTTTTTATTTCTTTATATGATTTATACAGCACTCCTTTGTCTGATGCAAAGTTCACTAATATTTTTCCCAGTGTGTGGGTTTTCTTTTCACTATGCATGACATTTCTTTTGACATGCAAAAACTTTTTAATAAGACGTGATCACAGATACTGATTCTGGGAAGTATTTCCCAGGTGGCTTGATTCTTGTTCAAGAATTTTCTACATGCCCTTATGTCTTCAAGATTTTTAAATAATATGTTTTCCAACAGATTTAGTGTTTCTGTTTTAACATTCAGACCTTTGATCCATTTAAATTTTAATTTAATACATAGTGATAGGCATGGGTCTAGTTTTAGTTTTCGGGATATGGAGAGCCAGTTTTTCCAACACCATTTATTAAAGAGACTCTCGTTCTTCCGATGAACATGTTTGGCCTCTTTATCAAAGATAAGGTGATTGAGTGTGTTTTTACTTGTGGTTGTATCTTGTAATCTATTCCATTGATCTTCAGCTCTGTTTTATTCCAGTACCATGTTGATTTTACTATAGTTGGTTTGTAGAATAACTTCAAGTCAGGGATTGTGATGCCTCCTGCCTTGCCTTTGGTGTTTAGAATTGCCTTTGCTATCCTAGGTCGCTTCTGGTTCCAGATGAATTTTAGAAGTGATTTGTTCAAATCAATGAGGTATGTTGATGGTATTTTCATTGAGATTGCAATGACATGTATAACAGTTTTGGGAGAATGAACATTTTCACAATATTTATTCTTCTTATCCGTGAAGAAGAGATGTGTTTCCAATTTCTGAGATCCTCCTCAATTTCTTTTTCAGGATATTCAAACTTTCCTGTATAGAACTTTTACTTCTTTTGTGAGATTAATTCCTAAGTATTGCATGTTTTTGGATGCTAGTGTGAAGGGTGTGGCTTCTCTTATTCCTGTCTCAGTGATTTTGTTCTTAGTGTATAGGAATGTTACTGTATAGGAATACGTTTATACTGTATAGGAATAGGGTATAGGAATACGTTTGAGTATTGAATTTGTATCCAGTTACATTGCTGAATTTATTTATTATATCTAGGAGCCTTTCAATGGAGTTTTGGGCATCTTGTATGTAGAGTATCATGTCACCTGCATATAATGATAATTTAGCTTCCTGTTTTCCTATCTTTACTTTCTCTGTCTTGTCTAATTGCTCTGGCTAGTATTTCCAGTACTATACTTAATAGGATCCGTGATAAGGGACATCCTTGTCTTGTGCCTGATTTTAAGGTAAAGACCTTCAGTTTTTGGTCATTTAATGTGATGCTGACTATTGATTTGTCATAGATGTTCTTTTTCATATTGAGATAAAAACATCTATTTCACTTTTTGTAAGGTTCTTATAATGAATGAATATTGCACCTTATCAAAAGCTTTTTCTGCATCTATAGAAATGATCATGTGATTCTTACTTTAGGTTTATTGATATGGTGCATTATTTTTACTGATTTATGTATGTTGAACCTATCTGCATGCCTGGGATGCATCCCACTTTGTCATGGTGTATAATCTTCTTGATGATGTGCTGCATCCTGTTTGCCAATATTATGTTGAGAATTTTTGCATCTGTGTTCATTAGGTTGATTTGCCTGTAGGTCTCTTTTATAGTTGGCTCTTTCTCAGGTTTTGGACCTAGAGTAATACTTGCTTCCAGGAATGACTTAGGAAGAATTGCTTCACTCTTGATTTCATTGAAGAGTCTGAGGAGTGTTAGTTTTAATTCTTCTTTTTATTTCTCATAGAATTCCAGTGAATCTATCTGCACCTGGGTTCTTCTTTGTATTGTAAGTGCTTTATTACATTTATATTTTATTAATAGAAATTGGGTTATTCTGCAGTTTTACATCTTCTTGACCCTTCGTTGGTACTTCATATTTTTCTAGGAATCTGTCCATTTCTTCTTCTGTGTTATTTAACAAACATAAGAGAGTGGATGTTTTTGAAATAGGTGTTGATCTTCTGTGTTTCCATGGAGTCCGTAGTGATTTCAACTTTTTCATTCCTTATTGCATGAATTTGAGTTTTGCTTCTCTTTTTTAATGCAGTTGGCTAAGGGCTTACCAGTTTTATTTATTCTTTTAAGTAATCACCTCTTTGATTCATTGATTGGATTGTTTTCTTAGTCTACATTGCATTAGTTTCTGCTCTAATTTTTATAGTTTCCTCCCTTCTTTTGGTTTTGGCCTTGACTTGCTCTTCTTTTTCTAGATGTTTGAGGTGTAGCATCAGGTTTTTTATTTGTTTTCATTTGGTTTACCTGGTGTGGGGACTCAGTGAAATAAATTTTCCTCTGAGGTCTGCTTTCTTTGTATCCAACAGGTTCTGCTGAGTTTTATTTGTATTTTTGTTTCCTTGTAGGTATTGTTTAATTTCTTCTTTAATTTCATCTGTGACCCACTGATTGCTCAATAGTGTATTATTCAATTTCCATGTGTTTACTGAGCTTTTGCAGTTTCTTTTATCATTTATTTCTAGTTTCATGTCTCTACGATCTGATAACATCCATGGCTTAATTTCAACTCTTTTATATTTACTTAAATTATGTTCTGTGGGCTAGTATGTGGTCTATTTTAGAGAATATCTCCTGTACTGCTAAGAAGAACGTATATTCTGATGTTTTTGGATGGAACACTCTGTATATGTCTATCAGGACCATTTGTTCACAGCTATGATTCATTTCTGTTATTTCTTTGCTGGTTTTCTGTCTGGTTGATTTGTCTCTTGGTGTCAATGGTGTGTTAAGATATCCTGTTATAACTGAGTTATTGCATATTTGATGTTTCATTTGTGTTAATACTTGCCTTGTACAGATGGGTACTCTGTAGTTTGGTACCTATATATTTAAGATTGTTATATCTTCCTCTCTAAGTTTTCTCCTAACTAGTATTGTAGTGACCTTTTTTATGTCTTTGGATCATTCTTGGTTTGAAGTTCACATTGTCTGCAAAGAGAATAGCTACCCCCATCTCCAGTTGTATGAAGTATTGTTTTCATCTCCAGTTGTATGAAGTATTGTTTTCCATCTTTGACTTTCAGTCTGTGAGTTTCCTTTTGGGTTAGATCTGTTTCTTGTAGACCACATATGGTTGGATGTCGCTCCTTGATTCATTCTGCCAGTCTGTTTCTTTAATTAATGAATTGAGACCACTTACATTAATATCTATAACTGTTATATATTGGCTTATTGTTGACATGATATCTTTCTACTGTTGCATTTTTATCTTTCCATTCTGTTTGTCTTCCTTGCTCAGTGGTTTTTTTTTTCCATATGCATCTAGACTGTCTTAATATTCTTTGCAGGGTTGGTTTGATGATCATGAAGTTCTTAAGCTGTTCTTTGTCATGGAAATATCTTATATCTCCACCCATTTTGAAGAACAGTTTTTTTAGGGTACATCAGTCTAGGTCGAAAATCATTTTCCCTTAGAATCTGAAGTGCTTCCCTCCATGCTCATCTTGACTTCATTGTTTGTGTTGAAGTCTGCAGTGCTTCTGCTAGGCTTTCCTTTATTGGCTGTCCGTCTTTTGTTTCTAACAGCTTTAAATATTCTATTCTTATTTTGGATTTCTGGGATGGTGATTATTATATATCTAGGTGTATTTTTATTTTGTTTATGGCCATGTGGTATTCTATATGCTTCACTAATCCTAGTATCAGTTTCCATTCTCACATTTGAGAAATTTTCAGCTATTAGTTCTGTAAATAGCCTCTAGATATCACTTGTGTTGTCTCCTTCTTTTTCACTTATCCCTATCACCCTTATGTTGTTTTTCTTTGCATCATCTTGCAACAGTTGAATTATTTCCTGATTCCTTATTATTTTTAAAATATCTTTCCTTTTCTGTACACTAGTTACAATCTTGTCTTAGAGGTCTAAAATTCTACCTTCACTTTCTGTGAGACAGTTTTGATGACTTTCAATGAAATTTTTGATTTCCTATATAACTTTTTAATCTGTTTCATGTATTCTATTTGTTCCTTATACTGTTCATCCTTGGATTCTATCTTTTTGTTTTATTCCTCTAATTTTCTAACTGTCTTTTAAAGAGGTATTTAGCATCTCTTTCATTATTTTATCATTTTTCTTTTACCTGGGGTATTCTTTCTCCTTTGAATTCCTGTAAATCTTCTTTGAGTTGCTTCTTTATTTCAGTTGCTATTATTTCAGGTATTTCAGATGTATGGCATACATTTTCTTCTGTGTCCATGTATCCTAGGCTTTCTTGGAATGGGCTAGAGGTTTGAGTTTGCATTTTGGCCTTTCATCTTGTCATTTTCCTGTATTTCTGTGTTTCAAGTGACATTCCACGCTTTCCCTGGGTGTGTTGGATACCCTTGGCTTCAGGGACCAAACTGAGGTGGCTGAGCCTGGTCCATTCTGGCCCACAGCACCTTTTGTCCAACCTCTGATGTTTCAGGAAGCTAGGCATGTGGTACCTAACCAATGTGGGTGATGGTCCAAATCTCTCCCTGGGCAAGCACAAATGCACTGGAATCCACCTCAGCTTCTCTCCACTCCCCTGATTAATAAAGGTCACTGGGTGTGGTCTAATTGTGCCCCAAAACCTCCCAAGCCTCTTGTGGTCTAGTGTGGCTGGAATCTGGTTGAGTACTTAATCATAGGGAGTGAGGCCCTTAAACTCTCCCTGGGCCCATACTGGTGTGCTTGAATTCACCTCAGGCAGCCCTGGTTCCCCACATTCAAAGAAGGTCACCAGGCTGGCCCAGCAGGCTGAGAAACCCACAGAGCCCAGTCTAGTGTGACTGGAAGGTGGGCACATCCTTAATCACTGGGAGTGACGATCTTAAACTTTGTGGGTCCCGAGCTAGTGTGCAGGAGCTCACCTCTGGTAGCCCAGTTCCCCAGATAGAAAAAAGGTCACTGGGCATGGCCAGGCAGGCCCAAAATCTGCAGAGCCTAGTCTAGTGTGGCTGGAAGCAGGGCAGGTCTTTAACCACTTGTAGTGATGATCTTAAACTCTCCCTGGGCCAGAGCTGGTGTGCAGGAACTGTAAGCTCTGAGTTTTCATCTGGACTCATATGAGATATTGTTGTGGGATTTAGGCCTTGACTAAATATTCTATGTTTTTGGTGTTGCAGATAGATTTCCTGCATTTTCTTGTGTTAACTCCTGGTGACCATTATAAAAATATTATTATAAAATCCATGCCCTGATTCTAATTGCTCTCTGTACAACCCCTAATTATAAAAATAGAGTTTTGAATTTCCATGGGATCTGTGGGAATTTCCCACCTTTTTGTACTTATTGTGTGAATTTGAGCTTTTTATTTCTTTTTCTTTATAAGATTAGGTAGAGAGTTGTCAATTTTGTTTTTTGTCTCAAAAAACAGCTTTTTTTATTCATTCATTTTTTGTATTTGTTTAGTTTCCATTGCATTGATTTCTGCCCTAATCTTTACAGTCTCCTTTCTTCTTTAAGCTTTGTGCCTAGTTTACTCTTATTTTTCTAGAAGCTTGAGATGAAGCATTAGACTGTTTATTTGTGCTCATTCTGTTTTCTTGATATGACCATTACTGCTGTATATTTCCCACTTAAAACTGCTTTCATTGCGTCCCACAGATTGCAGTGTTATTTCTGCATTTTCCTTGAATTGTAGGTATTGCTTTATTCTTCTTTAATTTCATCGGTAGCCCAGAGGTTGTTATTTAATTTTCATGTATTGATGCAGATTTTGAAATTTATTTTGCCTATAATTGCCAATTTCAGTGTGCTATAGTCAGATATTATGCATGGGAGGATTTCAAAAACTCTGAATTTACTTGAGAATATTTTATGCAATAATTTATGGTTTATTTTGGAGAATGTCGCATGTGAAGCAGAGAAGAATGTGTATTCTGATGTGGTTAGTTGGAATACTCTGTAAACATCTACTAAGTCTAGTTGCTCACAGGTATCATTCATTTCTATTATTTCTTTACTGACTTTTTTTAGGTGATCTATCTCTTTGTGAAAGTAGGGTGTTAAGTTCTCCTATTATAATTGTGTTCTTGTGAATTTGATTTTTCATATCCATTAGTATTGGTATTATATAGTTGGGTGCTACTGTGTTTGGTGCTTATATATGTATAATTGTTATTTCTGCCTCTTGAATTTTTCCACTAATGAGTATGTAGGATGTTCTTTATCTCTTTTAATCACTTTAGGCTTGAAGTTCACATTGTCTGCAAACTGAATATTACTTTTGCTTTTTTCTGGGTTCCTGTTGCATGTAATGTTTTCCATCCTTTGACTTTTAATTTAGGGAATTTCCCTTTGGGTCAGATGTGTTTTTTGTATACAACATGTTGCCAGATCATGTTTCTTGATCCATTCTGTCAACCTGTTTCTTTTGATAGGTGAATTGAGACCATTTACACTTAAGGATATATCTGACAGGTACTAGCTTGTCTTTGCCTTGTTATGTTCCAGTTGTTTGCTTTCTTCTTTTCCTCATTGTTTGTTTGTCCTACCTGGTGGTTTCTTTCTATTGTTTTTCTGGAGATTGTCATCATTTTTATCTCTATCTAGTATGGCTTTCAATACTTTTTCTAGGATTGATTTGGTTGACATGAGTTTATTCAGTTTTTCTTTGTCATGGAAGTATCTTGTTTCTGCATTAAATTTGAATCAAAGTTTTTCTGGGTACATCAGTCTGGATTGAAAGTTGTTTTCTTTCAGGGCTTCAAATACCTCAATCCAAGCTCATCTTAACTTGAGGTTTTGAGCTGAAATGTCTGCCATGATTCTAATGGTCTTTCCTTGATATGTGAGTTGTATCTTTTTATAACAGCTTTCATCTGCTTTTATGGTGCATGTCTTGGATCTTAATCATTATATGTCTGGGTGTAGATTTATGTTGGTTGTGATTGTTTGGCATTCTATATGCCTCACTTATCTGCATATCAGATTTTTCCCCATGTGAACAATTTTCTGCTATTACTTCTGTTAATAGTTTACATATGTCATTTGCATTGTCTTCTTCACCTCTGCTGATGACTATTAATTTTATACTGTTTCTCATGGCATCATCTCAAAGCCTGCTGCATTGTTATTTTGTGCTGCTTTGTTATTTTTAAAAATTCTAAACTTTCATGGTCGTAAAGTGTGATCCTGTCCTCAAATTTTGAAATTCTATCCTCAGCTTCATTTAAATGGCTTTTCCAGCTTTCAATAGAAATTTTTGCTTCTTGGATGCCTGTTTGAGTTCATGTAATGAATTCTGCTTGTTTTCTATTGTGTTCACTCAAGGTTTCCATCAGGTTCCAGTGCTCTTATATATCTTCATCTATTTCTTCTCTAGTTGCACTGAGCAACTCCTTTACTGCAGTTATTATTTCTGTCTTTATATGAGATATTACTTCTAATTTGTTTTCCTCTGTAGCCTCATGGAGTTGTATTTTATTTCTCTTGCTATCTTTTCAGAGACTTGTGTTGTGTTATTTTTGAAGTCTCCTATTTCAGTGTCTCCTACTATTGCTCTTGATGGGTTAGATGTTTGAGATTGCATTTTGCTTCTTCATTTTTCCATTTTATCTTTTCAGGTTAGCATTTAGTTCTTCAACCTCATTAAAGTCAACTGTTGGTAGTGTGTATCTTGGGGTCCTACTGTGAGGCTGATGTTTGTCCAACTGCTGGTTTCCACAATGAGGAGGTGAGCCATTCATTTGAATTCCCCCTGAAGGGCCTGTTGAGTCAGTCCCATATTCTTCCTAGGCTGACAAGCTTAGGAGTATTGATGGAAATCAACTCTTAACTCCTGATGCTATTATGTCTTAAGGTGGTTCAGAGTCACTAGATCTCCCTGTTTGTTTGGTTTTTTTTTTCTTATCTTGGGCCCTACTGTTTCTCTGGGTGTCTCATAGGCCCTTTTAATTTCTCCACATGTGGGGAGGCCTTATTGGCACTCTCTTCAACATATCTGATATTCTCTGTATGGAGGAATGACTCCCCTACCCACTTGCCATGCTCACCTTTGGCCTATTTTTGGAGGAGGATTCACTATTGCTCCTGTTTACTCACTGAAGGTGGTGAACTCTTTTCTTATTTTAAGGGGCAAACTCACCTCATGGATGGAAGCCCGCTGAGATCTTTTGTTTGTATGAGGGGTTACTGAGTCTCCCCTCTATACTGCATGGTTAATCCACCACAGCACAGAGTTCTGTGGGAGACTTGGCAGCCAAAGATCAACAGCAATACTAGATCCAGGAGTTGGGGGAGTACCCCATGGCAGTGGTGGGACTGCAGTGATGCATATCATGGGCTGGAATTCCTGGGTTCTGAGGTGGGTGGCCAAGTCTGCAGGGATATGAGAGGGGCCTGATTTTGCCCCAGCCCCACACACACTTTTGGCTGAAGTTCCTGGGTCTTCTAAGGTGGTCTTCCGGGATGGCAAGGGTCATGGGAGGAGCCGAGTCTGGTGCACACTGCTGTTGGAGTTCATAGGTCTTGTGAGGTAGTCTGCAGGGAAGACAGAGACCATGGGAAGTGCCTGGGTCTACCTCATCCCTGAATGTGACACTGGCTGTAGTTTCCCATTAATTTCAAAATATATTGTTTTAATAAAATAGGTCTAGTGTCTGAGGCAATTCTGCACCATTTTCCTGTCTTATATTTGCTACAGATTGGGATTTATTATGATACATAAAGGAGTATTACTTCTTTCATGAATAGTCTTGCACTTGTAATTGTTAAGAACTGTTACATTTTTTCATCTGAAATTTGTCTACCTGTTTGGTCCATTGATTCTACTATTAATCTTATTATTTGTGCTTAATTTTAATTATGGTCTTTTTGTTTTCCAAAACTGGTTTTCAACATTGTTGCCAGTTTTAGTACTTTGATTTATAGATTGATATTCCTGAATCCCCTAAAACATATAAGAATTTCTCTCACATTAGCATTTTAGCATACTTGAAATTGCCCATTATCTGTTATACAAAATACTCTTTAGGATGGCAAAGTGTTCAATCCATATTTTAACTCAGGCTCAAAATTGTTAGTGTGTTGTAATTTTTCTTTGCATAGTTGTCTAAATGTTTCCATGTACTCTGGTTCAATAATCCTTTGTGAATGAGAATCATGTATCTGTATATGTAGTTTTTACTTTATACACATTTTACATATAAATCAGTAGGGAAAGGATACAATGCTGTCTGACTGTACTAATGTTGGAGTAAAGGATAGTGCTTGATAGCCAGGGAGGAAATTTCAGCAAACTGTTCCAGTCCATTGGGATGCAAGGAGGAGCAAGGCAAGGAAACTAGAAGGCCAGAACACTGCCTGTCAGATATCCCAGGCCTTCCAATGGGACAGGAAGCAAGTCAGTTTCTTCTACTGTTAGCAATACATGAAAGCTGTGCACCACTTTCAGTTACTGAAATAATATTCCCATTCAGGCTGAGATTGTCCTGTAGTGAAATGCAAACTCTGTTATACAATGTTGGGTGAAATCCACCTTTGCCCAGTTACCATCTATTGAGACCCATATATTTCTTAGGAGAACCTATATTCTTGTCCTAAGATGTTTTTTTTTTGAAAACAAGAATGCATATATATGCCTACTGCGAGAAGACTATCAGTTAACCACACCAAATAAGATAATAAAACTTATTTTAAAGTAATGTAATGTCTGAAAAAGTCATCATAAACACTAAGCATCAGGTGCACTTCAAGAAAAGAAAGAGGCTAAGACAGGTGGCCAGACACACTTTTCCCCACTCTCCACCATGCAAGGTACCAGACTTGGGACCAGAGACAGCAATGAAACAGGAAAGAATTTGAGGCAAAGAACTCCAATTGCAGGTACCCACAGATTATACCAGTGCAGAGCACAAAACAGGAGAGTTTCTTTAGCTTTTAGAACAACCATTCAAGTAGCCACTTCCAGAAAATTGGGCAAACACATAAAGGTCTCAATATAGTAAAATCAAATTTCGCTTTTTATTAGTAAATTGATGAAGTCAAACAACAGCTTAATCAGCCACCTATGTTCAACAAATGATGCAGAAAATCTTTCAAACACCTTTTCCCAGCTCTTAGAATCCAAGGATCATGTTTATGATCAGAGATCCAGTCATATCTTAGGGTCAACACACTCTGAGATTCTGTTCCCTAGAAAAACAAGGATAAGAGAACACTGTAAATGTGCCGAGTGTCAGTGTCAGCAAGGCCAGGCCTTACTATTCTGGATGGCCAGGAATCCCTGTTGCTTGAAGTGCACTGGTGCAGTAGTGAGGGATCAAGACAATGTATTTGCACTGCTCTGAGTTGAGGCTGAGGAGGTGCTTTCTGGAGGTAAATGCTCAACTGTTGAGCCACTACACTAGCCACAGAATACTACAACAGAAACAGAATAATTAATTTCACTTTATAGTATGGTCTCAGTATGCATCCATTTACCTAGGAATGGCTCAAGCTTACCCTTTTTATGGCTTGATAGTAATCAATTTTAAATTAAAAACAACATATCTTCTGTGTCCATTTGTCAGTTGTTGAGCATTTATGGTGTTTCTAAGATTTAGCTATTTGAGAACTGCTAGTGGAAACATGAGTGTGCATATATCCCTATGATGTGATGTATTAAATTGTTTTCTGAACACACCAAGTATAATAACTAGAAGAAATGGAAGTCTAGATTTTTTTAGAAATTTCACAAAAGTTTAGAGAACTTTTCTAAAATCTCAGTTTCTCCTATACTTTCTTGCTCTTTACAGCTTTCATACTACCAGTGCTGACTGCCACATGCTGCTGTTTAGGCCATCCTCTCCTGTCTTCCCTCATTGATCCTATAGTCTAGGATGCCTCTAATCCTACTTGTTTTACTCCTTCCACTCTGGTGTTAATTGGAATCACATTTCCCCTGTGTTCTCCAACACCCAGTAGCCCCTAAATATCATAAAGGCATCTCAAACTTGTAATCTATCACTTGTTAATCAATGGATTTCTTAAGGTCACCCACTCACCTTACAACACCCCTATTCTACATGTACTCAAATCCAATGATTTTTACCACATTGTGCAGGATGTCAGAGACATTAACAATGTTGTGATACCAATTCATCTGATGATGTCAAACCCCTGTACTATATTGTCTCATTCCTCAACCTTTCATTTTTCTGTATTAGACTTTAAAGATGCATTTTCATTATTCTCTTACAACCTGATTGCCAAGATTTCTTTGCCTTTTGTATGGACAGATCCAGTCACTGCAGTCTACACAGCTCACATAGATGGTTCTACCTAAAGTCTTCAGGAATAGTCTGGCTTTCTTTAGCCAAGCCCTTTCTACTCACCTTGCAATCTCAAACTTAATATTCTTCTCCAATATATAGATGATTTTTCTCTATTCTCAATCTTGGGCTCTAGTGATACAACATAGCCCTCTTCACCCTCAGCCTATAACTTATCTCATCAAACATAAGGGTTCACTGGTCTTAATCCTACCATGATCACCTAAAGAAAACCTGTACCTTGAGCACTTTTACTTTTGATGTTCCACTGAATTCTTTAGCTTGTGTCAAGAATTACCATGTGATTTTTTAGTCCATCATTCTACCTGTGCCCTTAAAATGCCAACTACCTGAATTGTTACGATGCATCATACTTCCACTGTTCTCCTGGGGCTGTGAATCTTTGGGCTCAGCAAGAGGTGACTTTTGAACTAATCATGGTGGACTCATTTATATAGTCATTACTCATCACAAATGTTGTTGGTCCCAAAAGTTACATTTTGCCATTCAACATCTGCAGACATTTCCTCTGCTTCCAGAAAGCCAAACATGGGGTTTCCAACTGCATCAGGTACCAACATCGTATAATGCAAGAGGTTTGAAACTCTCCACAAGAGGGTAATATGAAACCTGTGATGCCTCCTTCTTGGTTTACTGCCTTCATCTTTATCTTCTCATGCCCCTGTCTCACTATCTATTCCTCATATCTTTAACAATATTTATCAATTTTTAAAGACTGTTCTTCAGATACCCAACACTACAGACCTCTCTGATTGCTGGCTCTGCCTACCTCTTCAACAAGACCTCTACATTGCTTATCCTGTCACTCAAGGCATCTCCACACTACAAAGAAACTCACATGCCAAAATCATTGGCCTTCTAAATCTTGCTCAAATGCATTTCTGGTATTCACCACCTTAACCCTCATGGAACAATCCCTAAGGTGGAAAATTTAGACTTTTGCACATCTTTCCACTCTATGGCATACACCTCAACTGTTGTATGTCCACTGCATGGACAATTTTTTATCTCTGGATGTGGAGTATATACGTGTTTCCCATGCAAATGGCAGGGCTCCTATACTTTAGCAGTAGTGGCACCATGAGTCATACTTCATACTAAAGCCCAAATCATAAACAGGTTACAAATCTCACTATCACCCTCACATAATCAAATATCCCACAGAGACATTCTTGTTTCTGTAAGTCTAACAGGATTAGTTAGGTTTCTTCTCAGCTATTGGTATGAAGGTTGGAGGTATCGGAATGGGCACTGACTTATACGCCCAGTTATCTTAGGAATTAAAAACATCCATTTATGGCACCTCAAAAACTGTAGACTCCCTTCAGGACCAAATCAACTCACTGGCTTCAGTGGTTCTCCAAAATGTCCAAGTTCTTGATGTCCTGGTGGCTGAAAGGGGAAGCACCTGTGAAATGCTGGGTGAAGAATGCTGTTACTTTATAAATCACTCATATATTTTCAAAAATCAAGTTAAAAAGTGTTGGGAGCTTGTGGCTGATGTAGAATAAATGATCACAAGTTCTGGTTCTCTTCTCTGGTTTACCTGGTGACCCAATATAGACTCTTGCACACCCATTATCTGCCCCATTTTAGGTCGTTGAATCACAGTTTTTGTACTTACACTACCATGTATCTTTAAATTGCTCTTGACATTTATGTAACCTCGCATATGTATCTTCACCATCAAAGAGCTTCTTGTCCTAGCTATTGCTCCAAGCAACAGTTTTTATTAGCAATCTTCCTGCCAAACTCATCAGAACTTATCATGACACCCCTGTTCAGCAGGAGTCATTCTAAGACAGTCATCACCTCATAACAACCAAAAGACAGGAATGCTGGGTTTATGCATATATGACATTCACTGAGTCATCCTGGTGATGGTTCAATATGGAAACAGCAACAAACTACAGCACATCAATTTACTCTTTCTTCTTTCCTCAGGTCAAAATAAACTTTCAGTTTCCTGTTTTTATGCTCTTCCAATCCATTTCTGAAATGTCACCTTGCTCACCTCCCCAAGCTCCACCCCCAGTTTCACATAATAAAAGCCCAGTTGTTTACTCTGGTAAAAGGGAATCTTGCATTCCTTTGCAATCCTCCCACACCCACTAAAAAGTCTCTCTCTCTCTCTCTCTCTCTCTCTCTCTCTCTCTCTCTCTGTCTCAACCACTCAAAAAAAAAAACCTAACAACTAAAGAAGTTGTTAAGAAAAAGCAAAAAATATGCATTTTAAAGAATCAAAGGTAAAGAAGGGAAGAAAAAAACATGTCCACTTTAGGTGTATCTCTGATGTCACTGGTTGACAGAGGGGGCAAATAGGGCCCAGATCTATGTTGACTGATCCCAGCAAACCAGCAGTAGAATTGTGGTTGTGGTGGATAATCCTAGCAAATCCTGAATTTCAGGCTGCTTCTGGGTTCTGGCTATTGGCTTGTATATGAAGATTTTCATCCCACAACACTCTGGATAACTGCTGCATACTTGAAATCTGCTCCATCTGCTTGGATTCTACTCCCTAAACAGACAATTTGAACTTGATTGTCCTTCACTCTGACACTTGTGGCCAATAGATACAGCCAAGCCTCTAGATGTTCTGAGTTGTGACTTCTGTTGCCCTTTCCTGAATGGGAACTGATCAGTCATCCTTTTGGGGCAACATCTTAACCCAAATAAGTCATCAGCCACAACAATTCCACAGTGTCCAATACTCTCTTCCACTGGTGTGTTTCTCTGTGGAGGCCTCAGGGGTTGCCAGTAGTCTCTGTGCCTCTGTGAGTTCTAGCTGCCCCCCCCCACAGACCCTAAGCGTAAGTTCAGAGAGAAGACACTGCTTTGCCACCTTGTTGTTCTGCATTGCGGTTTCCCTGTTCACTCTCCCTGTGATCCATTCTGAGTCCCAGGCACCCACTTTCCACCTCCTCCTGTTATTCACAATGTTGTATCCCAGTGTCCACATTCCAAATATTGGAAAGTCTATGTTTCTACTGATCACTACCCTGCCATCATCCTGGAAAAGCTGCAGTTATTTAATATCTACAAACATTTTAATCCAACAACTGTGTAGTGAGAAGCAAAATAGAAAACTCAGTTCCCAAAACGGCACTTAAATAAGAAAAAAATGTATAAGCATATTTCAGAGAGAATTTCAGAAGAGGAGATAAAAGATGAAATGAAGAAATTGCTCTTTTACCTTGCCCGGCCAGGGAAGGCAAATGCTGTGTCTGTGAACTAAGCCGGTGCATGTCACTTGCCTCTTTTTCCAATTCTTGTTGGTTACTGCTGGTGCCAGGGTTTCATGAAACTTCCCCATGAGAGAAGGGCGGACAGCTTGAATCTGCAGGTGCCATACAGCACAGGCCTACCAGAAGATGCTTACAAAGCACTCTCCAGCACTAGCCTTGATCCCAACATCACCTGTCCTTCCACAGAAAATTGTTAGGAAGATATCCAGAAAGCAGTGATTATACTGTGGCAGTGATTGGGGTCTTTCCTGAGCTCCTTCTACTGAGCCCCTGATGATGAAGGATCTAGATGAGATGCATGAATCTGTTGTAGGCTCCTACCAGTCCACAGCACATGGAGAGAACATGTTCCCTGCTTGCTGTAGAGTGTACAATGCAGCACACATCTGTGACCACTGTGGAGACTGTTATGTACCATTTCACTGCTTGTCAACAATGTAACACATTTCATGTTTTTTCCTAAAACCATTGTTTGTAAAACTCAGCAAGTTGGTGCCTTCCATTTCCCCTTTTCTTTACTGTCATACTCTACCCAGAAGGACTTAATGGAAAAACTGTAAAAGGTGTTGGAAGCTAGTGAGATCAGGATATTTGAGAGTACCCTAGGCACAGTGAGTGAGTGATGTAGGACAGTGGTTGAGAACATGAGAGCTTCTACTCGTGGTCTCTGTACAGGTTCTTACAGCTAGAAGTTGGGCACTGTGCCTCTCAGTTTACTTCTGAGCTCCTTTACTCAGTTCTCACAGTAAAGCATTGTGAAGAAGTGTTTCATGTTGTTCTTCTGCTTACAATGCTGCCTGTAGCCCTTTCTGGTTTGGAATTTCTTGAGCCTCATTTGGGAACCTCTGAGGTCCCTGGGCTTTGGGGTCCTTGTTCTACCAACTCATATCCAATTCTAGGTCTCTGCATCTTTTCTTGAGCTTGTTTTTTGCTCTGCTGCTTTTTGTTTGTTTGTTTTCATTACTGTGAATCTCTCAACTTCTGTCTAGTGTTAGGAGGTGTAGCAGGGATCATGGCACAGCACACCTGATCCCACCATGCTTACCGTGTTGGTCTTTCACCTCCCTTTATTCCTTTTCATCCCTGTCCTCTGCTCCCTCCAAATGTCTCCTTCCACTACCCAGAAGTTGTATATTCACTCAGGGTTCCATGGCCTCAAATCTTGTGTTCATTCCTGTGGAAAACTGTCCCCAAGACCAGTTCCCCTTTCTGTTCTGGCATCTTCTAAATCACACCTCCAGAGAAGTGCCATGCACTGCCACATCCTCAGTGGATTTTGTTTACTTGAATGCTTCTGATGTAAAATCTCCCACCACTGACTGAGATGTCTCGTTACCCTCTAAGTCAGTTGTGAAGCCTTCTGTGACCCCAGTACCTAGAGCTGGCATCTTCACTTGGTGCCTGCAGTGCCTTGCATGGTGCTGTAGCTCAGGGAGTATCACTATCTAGACTTCACCATAGGACGTGTTGTCCTTCAAGACGGATTTTACTACCTTCCCCTGGACGCTTTCCAGAGTGTCTGGTACCTAGATATTGTGAAAGGCAGAGAACAGCCCAAAAGTAAGGTGTGTGTGTGTGTGTGTGTGTGTGTGTGTGAGTGTGTGTGTGTGTGTGTGTGTGTGTGAATGAAAGGTAAATTATGCCACTGATTTAGTTCATTGAAAACTGTGGTTGGTATTTACATTGTTTGATCAATTGTGCATGCCTTTATCCTATGAACTGAGCAATGACTTTGATATATTAAGCTTTGTCAGTTTGGTATTAAATTGTGTTTGAAGTTTTGTATGTTTTCAATTTTTCCTCTTTAAAATAAACAGCAAATTGATGTAGAGAAATTCTGATCTAGGCAAACTAATATAATACCTGAAGACAAAGATGCAGGCCAGCAGCCATGCACTGGAGGCCAAGATGGAGAAGACTTCCATGGCCACCATCACCTTCCCCTTGCTGCTGTGGTACATGATGAGAAAGGTGACTCACACACTGCAGAACACCAGCATAATGACTGCAAGGAACTTGGCTTCATTAAAGGTGTCAGGTAGATTCCTGCCAAGAAAGCCCCACCATGAAGCTCACGAGGGCTAGAAAGCCCAAGTATCTCAGGACACTGTATACAGCAGTGAGTGCACAATGATAATGTGGCCATGTCTAGAGTATGTGTCTGTTTCGACGTAGGGTGGACTTGTTCCCACCCAGACTCCAATGAGGGTGAGTGTGATCAGGGATCCAATGGGGATGATTGACTTTGGTGCCCCTGACACCAACAATTACATGATCTGTTTGCCTGGAGCAGTGAGCTTAAAGTGCAAAATCAAAGTAATAAGTTTGGCCAAGACAATGGAAACACAAGGAACAGAACTACACATGTGATTTGTTGCAGGATAAGCGTGTCTCTCTCGGGATGGCAAATGAAGAGTAAAAAGCAGAGAAACTTGTAAGTGAGTAAGATGAGTGCACTGCAACTGAAAGCCTGATTTTTAGGCTTGGCAATAGGAGTATGTTGCTGGGTCAAAAATCGAACGAGAATAACAATAGTGAATAATAGTATAGTTCCATGTTATGACAACTTATAATGAGGGGAACCCAAGGTTAAGGCGATAAAACTGAAATTAAGGAAATCTCTGATATAGAATTCAATCTATGCTTTATCATGCAACATTGACACCAACACATGCACAAGCCCATTGGCAGCTGGTTTCTGAAAATTAGTCATTTGCAAGAGAAGATTCCCTAACCAAATTCATCTAAGTAAGTTATATATTGGAATCAGAAATATCCTTTGTAGCCAAAGCTTTCTAAACATGTTTTATTTTGTTCATGGAATAAATATCTACATAATGAAGTTATTAGTAGAAAATCTGCTTGTGGAATTAAATGGGATCATTTTATAGAATATACAAATTACTGTTAATCATCACTTAGATATGTAAAGATTTATGACTTATTACATTTTCCTTTTAGAAGTTCATTAGAAAAGTTTAGATACCTTGCTATTGAAACCAGAAAGGTACAGAGATTTACCTCCTTTGAAACATATAGCATTCACGTCTTCTCATGTATAATTTCTTCCTTTTGCGATGTTTCTTCATCTGGTGAGCCTTTACTACTCAGGACAACTTTTGCCTCCTCTACAGTGAAACTGTCACATGTGTTCTTTGCAGAAGGTATGGGCAACTGCATACACTTCAGACACTGGGTTGTACATATGGTATCTCACAGCAGTCATCTTTGTGTCAGTGATTCAGAAGTAATTGTGCCTGAGGTAAAGTTCTTCAATGTACAGTTGAAATGTGGTAATGAACAATCTATTTCATCAATTACATATGGGGGAAGATGTCTTTTGGGTGTTTGGAGAGACTAACACCATGCATAGTTTTTAAAACCAGAAATCTTATGTTATATTCTAAAACTCAAAGACTTATAGAATGACTCAAGGATGAGATTGTCCCCATAGATTGTAGCCTGTCATTGTCATTTCATAACCGAGAAACCCGATGTCAGTGAATTTTTCCAGATAAGAACTTGATATATTTTATACAGTCTGTATCACAATACATGACATTGTGAAGAGAACCAAATAAAACTCCAAAACTTGACAAAATAGAATAACAATAATTAATACATTGCATATTGTTATCTTCAAAGTAGTGATTCACAGTACAAGACACAGGTTTATAAAATGACCCAAACAATAATAGCACAAACCTTCTTTTAATGAAATAAGAGAAACTTGTAATATAGCCGTCTTAACTTTCTTGCAAATATATATATTTTTCCTTTCACTTCTTTATTTTCTACTTTCTCCCATCCAAGTTTCTCTCATTTTGAACAGTTTCTTTTTGCTGCACAATATGTGTTACATATTTTGGGTTTTACTTATTTTAACTTATGACAGTAGGGAGGCAATATTATATTAATAGACGTGAGTTTGATTATTTCATTTATAAATATGGTTAGTTGCATCCATTTTCTGATAAAAGTCTCAAAGTTATCCTTCTTTATGACGGAGTAGTACTTATTGATACACTGTGTAAACTTGACATGTTTAGACACTTAACTAAGTAACTCAGCAGATTACCAGAGCCCTTCCTTTGTTACATCTTTAGCTTATGCAAGAGGAGGTCACGGTGATGGTGCAATATAATGAAGATACAGTATAAAATTTGCTTATAGTATAAGGGAGGAAAAAAGGCTTAATTTCCCCCGTTTTTGCCCTGGCTACTTTTGTTGTCTTCCTCTGCCTTCAGATGTTGCTGCTCTGCCATACCACACTGCCCTGGAGCAAGCCAATATTTGACTGAAACATCCATGTACTATGAGTTAAGTAAACCTTTCCTTCCTTAATTTTGGGTGTCAAGCATTTTACGTCAGCAACAAGACAAAAGTAGCCAGTAAAATACGCCCTTGTAATTTTTTTTTATTTTAAAGAGAATAAAGCCAAGGAAAATAAAACAGAATAAAAGTAATCAAATCAATATAAATGATACAGGATTTCTAAAATTTACAAAACAAACAATAGTCACCATAATGGCATTTTGTTGTCTTCAAAATAGCTGTAGATAACTTTGGACATGGTAAAAACTGAACAGACTAGAGCAGAGTAGAGACAATAAAAATGAATGCTATAAGGGATTTCAAAACATCAATAGTAAACCCCAAATTACTACCATATGCCTTGCTATTTTCCAAATAGCTGCTCATGCCACCAGATTTAACATAAACAAAACAAAGCGGAATAAAACCCAACCCAACAAAAAGTGAAAATGATACGATTTTTCAGGTGGGTATCTCTTCCTGGTGATGTCTTGCTCTCTCCCTGCATAGTCTGTGAATGGCACTGACTAGTGGAGAGAGACTTTTGTCTGCCTGTCCCCACTGTGGCAGGATCCCACACATGGTGCTGGTTTTTAGGTTGAGATTGCCTCCTATGAGGCTTGGTTCTCTTCCCCTAGAGTCTGCAAGTGGCACTGATTGGAGAGAGGCTTGGGTCTGGCTGTCCCTCTCCAGCAGTGTCTTGAACTGGCATTGGTTTCCAGGTAGAGATCACCCCTTGATGAAGCCTAGTTGTCTCTCCTTGCAGTACGCAAAAGACACTAACTCACAGAGAAAGATTTGGGTCTGATTGTCCCCTCTCCAGCAGTGGCCTGTATAATGCATTGTAATTATTTGGAGACTGCATTTCCTTCATCAAGCAATAAGCAGTAACAGTTTCTGTATTTTTTATCGTACCTTGTAAAGACACTTGGGACAGAGGATTTCTGTTTAGTTTTCTGACATGTGAGAGAGAAAAATATTTTTTAAAAGGTGGAAATAAAAGAGGCCTTTATTGTGGGCAGAGAAGGGCTGCCACAGAGATGTAAACACTCTCTGGAAGGTTCGTGAAAAAAACACAGGATTTATTTGGGATTGACAGGTGAAGTTAAAGTAGTGGACAAAATGACATATTGAAAACTAGTTGGAGGAGTATTGGTGTGAACGAAAAGCTGGAGGTTTAACTTTTGGGTTCCTGAGAAGAAAGCAGGGAGGCACTGTCCAGCACCATGTTAACCTGCACATGGGAAAAAATTGTTAATTTCCATCACTGCTCAAGAAGTAACCATGAGGATGGCATTCTTGTCTGAATGTAGAACATGTATGTTACTTAGATCAATGGCAATGTCTTTTACACTAATATATTGTTATAATGTAAACATCCCCTTTATATTTCAGTCACAACTCACCTACTACTGATGAAAAAAATTGTTAGAAAAATATTTAAATGTGGGGAGTGTGCAAGGCTCTAAGCTTCTTGCATGAGTGTGAGGAAAAATGATTTCTGTCCAATCAATAAGTAGAGCAAAAATCAAAAGTTCCTTTTGGTGAACAAAGTCTAAATGCCACATATGTCAGTTTACTCTAGGGCTTAGTGTCAAGAAGAAAGGTTTAAAAACAATAATAATGCATAAATTATGATTTGCATTTCTTCGTGTAGAAAATGGTAATGCAAATATATTGTGTTTCTAGGTACTAAACATAAAATTCAGAAGTACTCTAAAATAGATATACATTCCCAGGTTTAATTTTCTTTGAATTTGACATGGAATCTCACTTAGTTGCCCATGCTGGTCTCCAACATGTGCCCTCCCTGCCTCAGCATGGCAGTGATCTGTAAATGCAAAATTGCAGGTCCATGTACTGATGAACATATGCTTTATGAGCAATAAGAGCCAAAGTCTTCATTTTCATGTTGGCAAAGGAGATGGCCACTCCCCTTTTAAGAACCATCTGAAAGTATTGGAAATACAATTTAGAGAAGCCTATCTCAGAGGATAATTTTAGAATGTGGAACTGAATTATCTGAAAGTGTGGACAAATGTGGGTTTGAGTTATCTCTCTTTGGTCAGTTCTGCCTGCTTTGAGTCAGGTGGAGGAAAGTAGATGAAGCTGAGCTCTTCACAATGAATTCCCAAGTAGGTGGTAACCAAGACTGTTTCTTAAATATCATCTGTTGCCAGCAAATGGAGAAACATGTTCTCTTGACCTGAATCACCTCATGTTGCCATACATGTTTAAGGGACCTGAAACTTTGGTAAGATGATCCAGGACTCTGATGATTAAAGTGCCAAAGATTGATACACACAAAGCTTCCTTTGTAAAATTCACACTATTTGGTTCCAAGACAGGAAAAATATAGTAAACAGAGATGTGGATTCCCTTTTGTTCCTTAGTCCTAATATGATGAGACATAAACTAACATTAATTAATAATCAAAACTGATTTATTACAAAGGGAAAATAGAGATAAGAATGTGGAAGACAAATGTGTAATATGAAATTTATTTTTCACAAATCAGTCAGACCATAATGTAGGGTAAGTGTTCTTCAGAGTTTAATAGAGAAAAAGGAAAATTGGTCGTGAGCTGAAAGGCTCCATAGCAATCTCCATCCAACTGTGTGATGTCAGCACATTGAGTGTAACCTGCCAGGACCCACCCAGCATTCTCAATGATTGGAGGACATTTTAATTTTTTTATTTTGAAGAGATTAAGACAAAAGATGACATAAAAAAGCAGGTCAGAACATAACACTTTATGCAACACAGTATTTCACTACAAGACAACGCAATATTAATAGTAGCTACCATAATGTCTCTTTCTTTGAAACAGCTGAACATAGCTTCACATACAATGGTATCAAACATAATAAAATAGTATAAAACCATTCAAGAGAATGAAACTATTATGGGGTATTCAGAATAAAATAACAGAAAATGAATAATGGCCAATATATTATATCATTGTGCATAAAAATTTGTTTATACTGTCACAAAAAATAAAATACAATAAGATACAACATGATAGAACCAATGGAAACAGAAGAACACAAGTATGGTAGGACTTCAAAGCAAGATGATATTAAATCAGTAGTGGTGGCAGAGTTCTGAATATGGCGTCTTGATAGGTACCAGGGTAGAGAACCTCTCTGAGAAAAACAATGCCGATGCTAGAATTTAACAGTATGGAGAAGACCAGACACTAGGGGAGGGATTCTTATGACCCAGGAAGAAACTGAGGGAAAAGCAAAAGAAATAAAGGAGGGAAAAATGTGGATGAAAGGCTGGAACCAGATGCGCTCACTGGGACCGGTCCCATGCAGTGCTGGGCATGCCTTGGAGTAGGAAGGTTCATGGTTGCACTGAAGCTGCAGCCACTGAAATCAGGAGTTGGTGATCCAGGGCCCTTGGTGAGAGGATGCTGCACACTGTAGAGTGGAGCCAAGGTGGACAGCGGCATTAATTCTTGGTGAGTGCTGGAAATTTGGTCCCATGGTGAGTGTCGCCAACTGGAGGACACATTGGAGTTGGGCAGCACAGGCCTGAACCTGGAACTGCAGTGGCATCAGTCAGCTTCCTCTAGCCCAAAGAGAGCTGGGGGATCTGCTTGGGTTGGGTCACACCCCTGGTTGGGACCCAATAGCCATGGATGAAACTTTCCCTAACCTGTGAGGTCCACACAGCACAGACTAACATGCTGAAGGCACTCACCAGTTAACTGGCTCAGAGAAGAGGGGCTATCCCGCATCATCCCTGCATCCACCTCAGACAACATTAAACAGCAAGCCCCCAGCCAGCACACTTTAGAAAAACTGTAAGTGATAGAGAGAGGGTCTGAGACCTCCACTATACACCTGTCTGAAAGAAACCAAAAACATGACAGGAGAAAGAAATTAAAAAAGCCTCCAGCTGCTGACCCTGGGAAACTAAGTCCAGGAGAGGTAAATATAGAAGAGATCCAGGGCAGCAATCATGTAATATTGACCACAGCATCAGTGGACATAAAGAAATACTTTTGTGGGGCTGGGGATTTAGCTCAGCGGCATAAGTGCCTGCCTTGCAAGCAGGCAGTCGTGAGTTCAATCCCCCGTACTGATAAAAAGGAAAAAGACAAAAAAAAAAAATTTTGTGACCTCATAGATAAACTTAAAACTGAAATTCTAATCCAAGTGAGGCAAGATACAAAAAGATTAATAAAGGAAATGCTAAGGCCCTCTCAAAAAGACAAAGATGGAAAAATGGGCTAAAAATCTTGAAGGCATAATGATAGGTAGAGAATTCATGAACTGGTTTCAAACCACACAGGAGATACTTTCCAGAATCAATAACTGGGATCATGTCTTATTAAAGTTTCTTCAAGTCCAAAGATATCTATAGCCTAGTGAAAAGAAAAGTCACAAACTAGGTAAAAATATTAGTGTACTCTTGCTCAGACAAAGGATTTTTGTCTAAATTACATAAAGATTTTAAAAAATCAGACCCCCGAAATTCAAAGACCCAATCCAAAAATGAGAATCTTAGATGAATATAGAGTTCTTAGATGAAAAAATACAAATGGCCAATAAATACTTGAGAAAATGTTCATCATCGTTAGTCATTAGAGAAATGCAAAGTTAAACAACAGTGAGATTCTTTATCATGCATGAGTGTTGGACCTTATCAAATGCTTTTTATGCATCTATAGAAATGATCATGTGTTTTTTTACTTTTGACTCTACTGCTATACTGCATTACATTTATTGATTTATGTATTCTGAACCATATCTGCATGCCTGGGATGTATCCCACTTGGTTGTGGTGTATAATCATCTTGATGATTTGCTGCATCCTGTTTGCCAATAATTTATTGAGAATTTTTGCATCTGTGTTCACTGGAAGATTGGTCTGGAGTTCTCTTTTTTTATGGATCTTTCTCAGATTTTAGTAAAACAGTAATATTTGCTTCCAGGAATGACTTAGGAAGGATTGCTTCCCTTTCAATTTCTTTGAAGAGTTTTAGGAATGTAAGGATTAAGTCTTCTTTGTATTTCTCATAGAATTCCACATTGAACCCGCCTGGGCCTTGGCTCTTCTTTGTAGATCAGAACTTCATTACATTTAAAATTTCATTAATAGAAATTGGGTTATTCAGAAATTTTACAGCTTCTTGACCCTGATTTAGTACTTCATATGTTTTTAGGTATTTGTCCATTTCTTCTGCATTATCAAACCTATGAGAGTAGAGGCTTTGGAAATAGTGTTGATGATCATCTGTATTTCCACAGAGTCTGTAGTGATTTCACCTTTTTCATTTCTTATTACATGAATTTGAGGTTTTCGTTTTGTTTTGTTTTGTTTTTGTCTTTTTGTTTTTTACTGGTACCAGGGATTGAACTCATTACCACACACTTGCAAGGCAGGTGCTTATGCCACCGAGCTAAATCCTCAGCCCCATGAATTTGAGTTTTTTCTTCCCTTTTTAAAATAAGGTTGGCTAGAGACTCATCAATTTTCTTTATTCTTTCAAAGAACCAGCTCTTTGATTTATTGATTCTTTGGATTATTTTATAGTCTGTATTGCATTAATTTTTCTCTGACTCTTTTTATAATTTCTTCCCTTCTTCTGGCATTAGGCTTGACTTGCTCTTCTTTTTCTAGATGTTTGAGGCATACCATCATGTTGTTTATTTGTATTCGTTCTGTTTTCCAAACGTGGGAACTCAGTGCAATAAATTTTCCTCTGAGGACTGCTTTCATTGCATCTGACAGATTCTAGTAAGTTTTATTTGTATTTTCATTTGCTTTAGTTATTCTTTAATTTCTTCTTTAATTTTGTCTGTGACCCACTGATTGCTCAAGTGTGTATTATTCAATTTCCATGTGTTTGTGGAATTTTTGCAGTTTCTTTTATTGTTAATTTCTAGTTTCATGCCTCTATGATATGATAAACTACATGGGATAATTTCAATTCTTTTGCATTTATTTGAGTATGTTCTGTGGGCTAGTATGTTGTCTATTTTAGAGAATGTTACATATACTACTGAGAAGAATGAATATTCTGATGTTGGATGGAACACTCTGTATATGTCTATCAAGTCCATTGGTTCACAGGTGTGATTCACTTCTGTATTTTCTTTGCTGATTTTCAGTCTGGTTGATCTGGCCCTTGGTAACAATGATGTGTTGAAGTCTCTTGTTATCATTGTGTTGATTTTTCATTTCTACTAATACTTGCTTTGTATAACTGGGTGCTCTGGAATTTGGTGCATATATATTTAAGATTGTTATCTCTTCCTCTTGAAGTTTTCTCCTAACCAGTATGTAATGACCTCCTTTATCTCTTAGGATCATTCTTGGTTTGAAGTTCACATTGTCTGCAAAAAGAATAACTACTTTTAACAGAATAACTTTTTTTTTCTGTTCCTGTTGTATGTTTTCCATCCTTTGACTTTCAGTCTGTGAGTTTCCTTTTAGGTTAGATTGATTTCTTGTAGACAGCAAATGCTTAGATGTTGTTTCTTGATTTATTCTGCCAGTCTGTTTCTTTTAATTGGTGAATTGAGACCATTTAAATTAATGGTTATAACTGTTATATATTGGTTTTTTTGACATTTTATCTTTCTGCTATTGCATCTTTATTCTTCACTTCTATTTAATTATTTGCTTTGCTTAGTGGTTTTTTTCCTTTGTGTATCTAAACTGTCTTTCATTATTCTTTGCAGTGTTGGATTGGTGATCATGAAGTTCTTCAGCTGTTCTTTGTCATGGAAGTATCTTATTTCTCCATCCATTTTGAAGGACAGTTTTGCAAGGTACAGCAGTCCAGGTTGTGAATCATTTTCCATGAGTATCTGAAATACTTCATTCATGCTCTTCATGGCTTCATTGATTTTGTTGAGAAATCTGCTGTGATTCTGATATGATCTCCTTTATAGGTGATCTGTCATTTTGTCTCTGTTTTTAGTATTCTTTTCTTATGTTAGATTTTTGGGTGATTATTATATGTCTAGGTGTATTTTTATTTTGGTTATGGGTACATGTTCTATATGCATCACTGATCCTAATGTCAGTTTCCATTCTCATGTTTGGGAAATTTTTATCTATTATTTCTGTAAATAGCCTCTTGATATTATTTGTGTTGTCCCCTTCTTTTTCACTTATCCCTATCAATCTTATGATGTTGTCCCTGTATCATCTTGCAGCTGTTTGTTATTTCCTGATTCCTTGGGTTTTTTAAAGATCTTTCCTTTCCTGTTCACTAGCTGCAATCTTGACTTTGAGGTCTGAAATTCTATCTTCATTTTCTTTGAGGCTGTTTTGACAACTTTCAATGGACTTTTGATTTCCTGTATATCTCTTTGAATCTGCCTCATGCATTGTGTTTGTTTTTTATACTGTTCACCCTGGGATTCTATCTTTTTGTTTTGTTCCTCCAATTTTTAAATTGTGTCTTCTTTAGATATGATAAGCATCTCTTTCATTGCTTTCATCATTTCTTATTTTACGTGGGAGATTATTTCTCGTTTGAATTCCTTTGAAGCTTCCTGGAATTACTTCTTTATTTCAGTTGCTATTATTTCAGGTATTTCAGGTGTATGGCATATATTTTCTTCTATGTACATGCTCCTAGGCTTTCTTAAAATGGGCTGGAGGCTTGAGATTGCATTTTGGTCTTTCATCTTGTCATTTTCCTATATTTCTTTGTTTCAAGAAATGGTCCTAAGCGTCCCCTGAGTGTTTTGGAAATTTTCTCCTATGCTCTCGGCTCCTAGCACTGAATGAAAATTGCTGAGCATGGTCCAGGCAGACCCCCAGGACCTCTCTTGCCACCTCCATTCTTCCAGGAAGCTGGGCAAGCTCCTAACCACTATAGCTGATGGTCTAAGGCTCTCTCTGCATAAGCACTGATATGCCGCAACTCATTTTATGTGCCCTCAGCTCCCCTGATTGTAGAAGTTTTCCGGATATGGTCTAATCAGGCCAAAAACACTCCCAAACCTAGTCTAGTGTGGCTGGAATGTGGGTGAGTCTTGAACCACTCAGAGTGATGATCTTAAACTCCCCCTGGGTGCGTGCTGCTGTGCTGGAACTCACCCCTGGCTGCCCAGTTCCCTAGACTGAAAGAAGTTTAGTGGGCATGGAACATTCCAGCTGGAAACCTACAGAGTCCATTTTAGTGTGGTTGGAAGTTGGGCAGGTCCTTGACCACTTGGAGTGATGTTCTTAAACTCTTCTGGGCCCGAGATAGTGTGCTGGAACTCCCTTCTAGCAGCCCAGTTCCCCAGATTCTGGAGGACCTTTTGTTTAGATCCTATGAGGCCTACTTTGCCCCTACCCAGCAAGCTCAAGTGCATAGAAGCACTTGAACCTCATGTCCTGAGCTGTAAACTTTACATCCATCTGCATCGAGCTGTGCAGCCTTGCCACATCACTTGGTACCTGGTAGGGACCCATTCAGCATTATCAATCATCAGATGACTTTTTTCCAGAGGTCTCTCCAGGCCTGGTTGGACCCTGATCAACCACCCTGAGTGGCCAGGGGCTGTCTATACTCAAAGTCATGAGCCAAAATCTTGCACAGTGATCTCCATGTAGCTGTGCAGACACAGAATGTTGCTTGGAATCCAGTCGGTGCTCAACCAATGTTGTCAATCACTGGAGGACCTTTTGGGGATGTCCCTGAGGGTGGGTTGGGTATAAATGAAAAACATGACAAGACAAATGACATCAAAAGTCTATTTCCTGTAATTATAGCCAAAATTTTCCCAAGTATGGGAAAGGAAATGGACATACAAATAAGTTAGTCACATAGAATTCCAATTAGGCATAACCAAAATAAAAATATATTCAGACATATATTAATCAACATCCAAGAAATTCAACATAAGAACAAAATTTTAAAAGCTGTTAGAAGAGACATATTACCTATAAAGAAAAGCCCATCAGAATCACAGGAGAATCCTCAACACAAACAGTGAAGTCAAGAAGAGCATGGTGTGAAGTATTTCAGATTTTAAAGGAAAATGACTTATAATCCAGAGGAAATTAAAGAAGAAAATAAACAATATCTAAAAACAATGAAAATACAAACACAACTTAGTGGAACCTGTGAGATGCATTGAAATGAGCTCTCAGAGGAAAATTATTGTAATGAAATTTATTGTGGTGAATTCCCACATCAGGAAAACAGAATGAACACAAACACACAGATGCTAAACCTCAGATATCTAGAAAAATCACAGCGAATCAAGCCCAAAGCAAACAAAAGAGAGGAAATTACAAAGATTATATAAAAAATTAATGCAACAGAGACTAAGAACACAACACAAAGAATTAATGAAAGAAATAGTTGGTTATTTGAAAGAGTAAATGGAATTGTTAAGCTCCTAGCCAACCTTATTTTAAGAAGGAAAGAAAAACTCAAATTCATGAAGTAAGGAATGAAAAGCGAAAAATTACTACAGACCCTGTGGAAATTCAAATCATCAATACCTACTATAAAAACCTCTACTCTCACAGGTTTGCTCACACAGAAGAAATGTTCAATTTCTTGAAACACATGAATTAACAAAGCTGGATCAAGAAGATGTAAAACTGCTCAATAACCCAATTTCAATTAATGGAATTAAAAATTTAATTAAATTCTTACCAACACAGAAAAGCCCAAGTCCTGGTGGATTCACAACTAAATTCTACAAGAAATTCAAGGAAGACCTAATACTAACATTTCTCAGACTCGTTAATGAAATGGAAGGGGAAGCAATTCTCCCTAATTCATTCATGGAAGCAAGTATTACACTAATACCAAAAACAGAGAAAGACCCAACCAAGAAAAAGTACTATGGGACAGCCTCCTTAATAAATATAGATGCAGAAATTCTGAATACAATCATGGTCAAAAATGCAGCAAATCATCAAGAAGCTTACGCACCACCTGAAAGCACGATTCAATTCAGCAATGCAAGGATGGTTCAACATACGCAAATCAATAAATGTAATTCACCACATCAACAGAACCAAAGATAAGAATCACATGATCATTTCAGTAGATGCAGAAAAAGCTTTTGATAAGCACAAATACTCATTCATGGAATGAACTCTACAGAAAATTGGGGTAGATGGTCTTTACCTCAAAGTGACAAAAGCCATCTATGCTAAATCCAGAGCCAGCATCATATTAAGGGGTTAAAAACGGTAAACTTTTACTCTTAAATCAGGAACAAGACAAGGATGTCCATTATCACCACTTCTATTCAATATAGTGCTGGAAATACCGGCCAAAGCTGTTAGAAATGAGAGAAAAATAAAAGGAGTAAGGATAGGTGAAAAAGAAGATTATCATTATTTGCAAGTGACATGATACTCTACAACTCCACTGAAAAACATCTAGGTATAATAACTAAATTCAGTATTTTAGCTGGATACAAAGTCAAAACTAAGAAAAAAATAGCAGCCCTATACACATATAACAAACTCACAGAGAGAAATATGAGAAGCCATGCACTTTATAATAGTATGCCAAAAAACGAATTGCTTAGGAATCAATATAACAAAGGAAATAAAACATCTATTCAGTGAAGTTTTCAGTAATCCAAAAAACTTGAAGAGGATGTCAGAAAATGGAAACGTATTACATGTTCACAGATATGAAGAACAAGTATTTCTAAAATGGCCATTCTCCCAAAATTGTTATACAGATTTAATGCAATTCCAACCAAAATAACATTAGTGTACTTCACATATCTAGAGAAATCATTCCTAAAATTCATCTGGAGCAAGAAGAAACCTAGAATAGCAAAGACAATTCTGGGCAACAAAGGCAAGGCAGAGGCATCAAACCCCTGACTTGAAGTTATACTACACAGCTACTGTGAAAAAATTAGTATGGCACTGGAATAAAAACAGATCTCAAGATCAATAGAATAGATTAGAATGGAGCCACAGCTTCAAACATGCTAGGCACTTTATCTTTCTCAAGGGAACCAACATATTCACTGGAAGAAAGATAGCCTCTTTAATAACTGGTACTGGAAAAACTGGCTTTTCATATGCCAAAAACTAAAACTAGACACATGCCTATCACCACACAACAAACTAAAGTCAAAATGGATCAAAGAACTAAATATAAAAATAGAAACACTAAATCTGCTGGATGACAAAGTAGGTAGAAATCTTGAAGACATCGAAATAGGCAGAGAATTTGTGAAGAAAAATAAAACTGCAAGATAAATACTTCCCAGAATCAATAATTGAGCTCTCCTCTTATTTAAATCTTTTTTGCATTCCAAAATAAATCTCCAACAGAGTAAAAAGAAAATCCCCAAATGGGAAAAAACTAAGTCAACTGTCTCTCAGACAAAATTCTGTCTAGAATATTTAAAGAATTAGAAAAAAATCAGATCCCAAAATTCAAAGATCCAATTCAAAAATGGTCATCTAAGATAGTACACACTTCTCAGCTGAAGAAATACAAATGACAAATAAATACATGAGAAGATATTTGGCTTTATTCGCCATTATAGAAATGCAAATTAAAAACACACTGAGATTCCATCTCACTCCAGAAAGAACTGATAATCGATAATTATTACATATTATTGGTAACAGTTCTATGCTTTACAAATGTGAACAAATTATAAATTTAACTCAAACCAAAATTACTTGGGGAAATATTGACTAGAAAGTCAGAGTAATTTAGAAAGCTACAAATACAATTGATATGTTAAAAAGTCAATCAAATTCAGTTGTGTAAATAACATTTTCTCACTAGTGTAAGAAACTGTAAGTATAAAAAAGATACAAAATATTGTGAAAGAGTAAGAATCTGCTCAAAGAGGAAAAAATAACTCAGGGAAATGGACAAAAAAAAGAAGAGGGAGAAGAAAAAGATATGAATTTGTATATACGCAAATGACCTGACCTACATCCCCAGTCTCCCAAATGAATGTATGTTGGAGGCTTAAATAAAATGAGACAATGGTACGATTTTAGGGCTCCAGGAGTGTCAACCCCTTTAGCTGAGCTCAAGAATCTGAGGCCTAAGATAAAGACTTCTCTGGACCACCCATTTTTATTAGGTCGAACAACAAATGGCAGGAAAACTGAGGAAAGCATGAGAAATGAGCATGACCTTGGGAGTCATTTCAAAGAATTCTCCACGTAGTAAATTATGCCAATTTAGGAGAACTGTCCTACTTAAAGGACAATACTTATGGTAGGATTAAGACTGCAGGAGTGAAATACCTTCAGCTGCAGTCTCTAATTGATTACTGTTGGAGCCATGGTGTCTTCAGCTGTGGCCTTATCTTGCCCTTTGAGGTATCTCTGACCTCACGTGCCAATATAGGCCTCAGATAGGTCCAGTGATTCATAGAGGTTCACTTACCAGGCTCCCTTCACCAGGTAAGGTGCAAAAGCCTAGGACAGGCTCAAAGATAAAGACAGAAAGCCAATTAGTTAATTTTAAATCCTACTCAGAGCCACTTCATAGTGGTCTCCAACACAAAAGTTTTGCCTCAAAATTAGTAAACACTTATTTAATGTAAAGCCTTTGGATTATTCACCAGAAATGCAAGCAATAAAAACAAGTCTCTGTTCATGTTGAAGTAAATCACCATATTAATAATGTGAGCAGAAAAATCTACAAAACTGGAACAGAGAAGACAAATGGATATTAACCAAAGCATATGGTTTCAAATTTCAAGAAATTAAAAAAATAAGTACATAACCAAAACAATTGGTCATTTGAGTCAACAAATAACTTTTTCCCTTTAAAATAATTACTATACTAAAATGATAGAAAAATCTACTTTTACATTACCAACAAATTTTAAACATTTACAGGAAAAAAATCTGAGAAATAAAGTATTAGATGTTTTTATTGGTTTGAATATGGATTCACTCCAAATCTTCAGTCATTCAGACATCATTCTAGAGTTTGTGACACATCCTTGGGATTGCTCTGACTATACCTGACCAGGGGGTTCAATCACTTTTTGGGAATGTCTTTGGGAACAGAGATGTTGCCTGAAGGAGTAGTAGAGCTGTAAAGCCTTGGGCTCTTTTTTATGGGAGATGTTGGTTAGAGTGTACTAGACCACAAAATCAGTAAGGGATCTTGGGAGGTTTCTACTGGGAAGAAGGGTTGTATTGGCTATTGGCTCAAGATGATGTGTGTTATAGCTTGGCAGAAAGGTTGTGTGAATTTTCTGAGTATTCAGAGTTTGTTGCCTGAGACTAAGATTAAAGGAAGAGGACTAAAGAAGAAATCACAAGGCAGTGAAATGTTAATGTAGTAGCATGACTATTGTGGGGCTTTAGCCAGATATTTGTTCATAATAAAGAGCAACAAGCCCAGTAAAATGATTTAAAATATTGTGAGTTTGGTCAAAAGAAACATCCAGTAAATACATGTACTGCTAGATAGATAGAGTTGAAAAGATCTCAATTGCTGAGAAGGTATAGTAGAATAAAATAGATGGCCTGAAGGCATTACAAAAACAATAAGACCTACTCTTTGCAGCCTCAAAACTGCAAAATTGAAAGACTTTATTGAGAAGAGATCCACAGAGCACCATCCTCCAGAATGGCATTTGGGGTTACACCAGATTCCAGAATGGAAGCGACTGCACCAGGTCCCAAAATGGCATAGAGAAGATGATCCTTAGAATTTTGTTCACAATGTTCAGTGATTCAGGAACTTGATATCTAAAACCAAGAGGGAAGAAAGCCTGGCTACTAACTCACCTGGCAGCAGTCCTTGGCATCTTCTGTATCTCCCTGGTTTTAGTTGCATCCAGAATGCAATGGTTCTGAGATTAAAAATGCTTACACCACAATTTCGAAAGACCTGGGAATCCAGGTAGTGTGCCACTGAGAGGCCAGTGTATGAAGCTGTGAGGGAGAAGCCAAAGCTGCAGTGGCAAACTCAAGAAGTTTGGAAAAGCCTGGAATGTGCATCATCTAAGAAATGCTTTAAGAAGCAAACAAAATCAGCCCAAGAGGAAAGCCATAGCAGTGAAAAGAAATTTAAAAGAAAGCAATAACAAATTGAAAAGAAAATACACAGAATGGGAAAGGATTTCAGCCAAAAATTCCTCAGGCAGAGGACTTATATCCAGAACATAAAGAACTGAAAAACATCAAGCCCTTTCCAAATTTAAAGACTATACAAAAATGGGCATCTGAGATGAACACAGAATTCTCAGATGAGGATATACAAATGACAAACAAATACATGAAGACATGTACACCAATACTCATCATTATCACCAAGCCAACCCTGGAAAGAATACTGGAAAGACATTTTATATTCCCTGGAAAGACAGTTTATATACACTTAGGGAAAACCACTAAGCAAAGAAGACCATTAAACAGAATGGAAAGATAAAGATTCAAAGGCAGAAAGATAACATGCCCAAAATAAACCAACATATAAAAGTTATAAACATTAATGTAAATGGTCTCAATGCACCAATTAAAAGAAACAGGCTGGCAGAATGAATCAAGAAACAACATCCAACCATATCCTGTCTACAAGAAGCCCATCTAACCCAAAAGGATGCACATAGACTAAAAGTCAAAGGATAGAAAACAATACTTCATGAAACAGGAACACAAAAAAAAGCATGGGTAACTATTCTGTTTGCAGACAATGTGAACTTCAAACCAAGAATGATCAGAAGAGATAAAGAAGGTCATTACATACTGGTTAGGGGAAAACTTAAAAAAAAGAGACAACTATCTTAAATATATATGCATAAAATTCCAGAGCACCCAGTTATATAAAGCAAGTATTAACAGAAATAAACAACCAAATTAGCAACTACACAATTATAACATGAGACATTAACACACCATTGACACCAAGGGAGAGATCAACTAGATAGAAAATCAGCAAAGAAATAACAGAACTGAATCACACATGTGAACAAATGGACTAAATATATATATATATATATATATATATATATATGCACACATATATGCACAGAGTGTTCCATCCAACAAGATCAGAATACACATTCTTCTCAGCAGAACATGGGACATTCTCTAAAATAGACCACATACTAGCCCACAAAACATACACAAATAAATCCAAAAGAATTGAAATGATCCCATGCATGTTATCATATCATAGAGCCATGAAACTAGAAATTAACAATAAAATAAACTGCAAAAATTCCACAAACACATGGAAATTGAATAATACACTTGAGCAATCAGTGGGGTCACAGACAAAATTAAAGAAGAAATTAAAGAATATCTACAAGCAAACAAAAATACAAATACAACTTACCAAAATCTATGGGATGCAATGAAAGCTTTCCTCAGAGGAAAATTTAAACCAACAGCCAGTATAATACTAAATGGGCATATCTGAAGGCCGTTACCTTGAAATCGGGCACAAGACAAGGATTTTACAAGGATTTTACTCCCATTTAATATAGTACTGAAAATACTAGCCAGAGCAATTAGAAACGAGAGAGAAATAAAAGTGGTAAATATAGGAAGAGAAGAAGTTAAATTATCACTGTGGATGACATGATACTCTACAAAGAAGACCCTCAAAATTCCATTGAAAGACTCCTAGATATAATAAATAAATTCTTGCAATGTAGCTGGATACAACATCAATATGCAAAAATCAATAGTTTTTCTATATACTGACAGCAAAATTACAGAGATAGAAATAACAGAAGCCACTATTTTCACACTAGTAGTCAAAAAACGGAAATATTTCAGAATTATTCTCACAAAAGAAGTGAAAGACCTATATATGGAAAATTATAATACACTGAAAAAAGAAATTGAAGAGGATCGCAGAAAATGGGAAGACATCCCTTGCTCATGGATAGGAGAAATAAATATTGTGAAAATGGCATTCTCCCAAAACTGTTATACAGATTCAATGCAATCTCAATAAAAATACGATCAACATACCTCATAGATCTCAAGAAATCACTCCTAAAATTCATCTGGAACCAGAAGAGACCTAGAATGTAAAGACAGTTCTAATCCACAGAGGCAAGGCAGGAGAGGCATCACAATCCCTGACTTGACTACAAAGCAACTGTAGTAAAATCAACATGGTACTGGAATCAAACAAAACTGGAGATCAATGGAATAGATTAGAAGATACAACCACAACTACAAACACAGTCAACCACCTTATTTTTGATAAAGGGGCCAAACATGTTCACTGGAAGAATGTCAGTCTCTTTCAGAAATGGTGCTGGAAAGACTGGCTCTCCATATGGCGAAAACTAAAACTAGACCCATGCCTATCACCATGTACTAAATTAAAATTAAATGGATCAAAGATCTGAATATTAAACCATCAAGACTAAATCTACTGGAAGACAGATTGGGTAAAAACCTTGAAAACATAGGGGTAGGTAGCGAATTCATGAACAGGACTCAAAACGCATTTATTTATAATCATCTCAATGTGATCCTTTTTATAGCTAAGTAGTACTCCATTATATAAAAAAACCACACTTTTTTATCCATTCCTCAGTTAATAGACATTTAGGTTGTTTCCAAGATCTGTCTATTATAAATTGTGCTTCTATAAACATGGGTGCACATATATCACTGTGTCAGGATGTTTTCAAATCTTCTGGGGATATTCTTAGAAGTGTAATATCTGGAACAAATGAGACTTCCAATCCCAGAATTTTAAGGAATCTCCAGACTGACCTCCACAGTGGATGTACCAGTCTACACTCCTACCAACAATGCAGGAGAGTTCTTTTTCCCCACAGCCTCTCCAGCATTAGTTGTTAGTAGTTTCCTTGATCCTGACCATCATTTCTGGAGTAAGGTGGAATCTCAGTGATGTTTTAATTTAAATTTCTCTAATGACTAATGATGATGACCATTTTTTGTGTGTTTATTTGCCATTTGTACTTCTTCATCTGAGAATTGTGTGTTCATCTTGGATGCCCCTTTGTTGATTGGGTCTTTGAATTTCAGGGGTCTGATTTTTTTTTCTTTATATGTTTTAGACAGAAGTCCTTTGTCTGAAGGACAGTTCACTAAGATTTTTCCCAGTTTGTGGGCTTTCTTTTCACTATTCTTGTGATTTTTTTCTACCTGCAGAAACTCTTTAATAAGAAATGATTCCAGAGTTATTGATTCTGAGAAGTATTTCTCATGTGGTTTGATTCCTTTTCATAAATTCTCTACCTAAACCTATGTCTTCAAGATTTTTAGCTAATTTGTCTTCCAACAGATTTAATGTTTCTGTTTTAATATTTAGATCTTTGACTCATTTATATTTTAGTTTAGTACATGTTGATTTGCATGGGTCCAGTTTTAGTTTTAAACATATGGAGAGACAGTTTTTCCAGCACCATTTATTAAAGAGACTATCATTCTTCCAGTGAGTACATTTGGCCCCTTTATCAAAGATAAGTTGGTTGAATGTGTTTGTAGTTGTGGTTGTATCTTCTAATCTGTTCCATTGTTCTTCAAATCTGATTTTATTCCAGTACCATGTGGATTTCTTTACAATAGCTTCATAATATGACTTCAAGTCATGGATTGTGATGTCTCCTGGCATTTTTTTTTGCTTCTTATAATTATCTTTGCTATTCTAGGTCTATTCTGGATCCAGATGAATTTTGGGAGTGATTTCTCTACATATATGACACATGTTAGTTATATTTTCTTTGGGATTGCATTGAGTATGTGTAAAAGTTTTGATAGCTTGGCCATTTTCAAAATGTTTATTTTTTCTATCCACTAACAAGGGGTGTCTTTCTATTTTCTGAAATCCTACTCAATTTCTTTTTCAGGACAACGTATTTTTCCCTATAGAGACCTTTAATTCTTTTTTTGTTTTTATTTAAAGAAAGACTAATCAAAACAGAAAATAAGTAGAGATAGTACATAGGTTCAGAGAAAAACATAAACAGTAAGAAATCACTAGTGGATGTTGTCGTTTTACAAATAGTTGTTCAAGGTAAAAAAAAATGGAACATGTAAATTGGGAATTCAAACAGAAAGACTGCAAAAAGTTCTGTTCAACTGTCCAACAAAAATTTGGTAACATAGTTGTCAAACTATACACTTAAACATACATGCAGTTATCCATATCTTCATTTATGTTTAGATTAAACAAACTAAAGCAGGTTAAAATCATTCTGAACAAAAAATAATAGTATTGCTGGATTTCACATCATGACACTCTGTGATCAGCACTAGATACTGTAGTGTCTTCTTTTTAAAACTGAATTTAAAGAAAGACTAAACAAAACAGAAAATGAGTAGAAATAATACATAATCTCAAAGAAAAATATAAACAGTAAGAAATCACTAGTTGATGATTACAGATTGTCTTCTTACACATAGTTATTCAAGATACTACAATGGCGCATAAAAAGTGAGGATTCAAACAGTGAGATTGCAACTGTTCTGTTCAACTAACCAACAAAAGCTTTTACACATAAACATACATGCAATTACCCATGTCTTCAATTATGTTGACATTGAATAAGCTCAAGCAAGCTAATATCACTCTGAACAAAAAATAACACTATTGCTGGGTTTCACATTATGACACTCCAGGATCAGCACTGGGTATTTTAGTGTCTCTTTTTCTTCAGAGTATCTGTTCATTTCATCAATTGTCATAAGATCAGTTCTCATAAACTGTTTATAGATTCTATGCATGCATAAGTCTTAACATATATTAATTTTTTTAATTTTGAAAGTAGTAAAAATGCAACAGCACAAGACAGAACAAAGCCAATCAAGATGATGCAGTGAAATTGGTACAGGATTTCACAGTAGGATACTGGGATAGTAGTAATAAGTACTATGATATATCTCTTTAATTTAACAATAGTTGTCCAGTCAAGTAGATATTGTAAAATCAATCCAAAAATAGAACATTATAAAACCAATTGAGAAAACTGAATAGAGCAAAATAAACATAACAAAACAGTGAAAACAATCTATGCCTTCAAAAAGAAGATAGAAATACCACATATTTGCTATACTGCATATGGTCATCCTCCCAAGACATGTTGAAACATCTATCCCCAGTAGCTAAGGAGGGAGGGGGAAGGCGGAAGAAGGGTGCTTGATTTTCAGCCTTCATGGCAGTAGCGTCACAGGTAATCATTCTCCGCCAGGCCCAAGCTGCAGGTGCTTAACAAGAGGGTGGGTGAATAAGTTGCCTGAGTCCCTCCGTGGTGGGATCTCTGGAGCTCTGTTCTCCTCCTGGCCTTCGTTGCAGTTGCTTACCAAGAGGGCAAGGAAATAAGCTGCCTGAGTTGCTCATGGCCGGATATCGGAAGTTGATTTTCCTCCTGGCCCATGCTGCAGGTGCTTACCAAGAGGGTGGGTGAATAGGCTGAGTCCCTTCATGGCCGGATCACGGGTGCACTGTTCTTCTCCTGGCCTGCATTATAGACACTTACAAAGAGGGTGGGTAAATAAGTTATCTGATTCCCTTCAAGGCTGAAAATTGGGAGCTACCTTCTCCTCCTGGCCCATATACAGGCACTTACCAAAAGGCTGGGTGAATAAGCTGCCTGAGTCACTCCATGACCAGTTCTCTGGAGCTCTGTTCTCGCCTGCGTTGCAGACACTTACCAAAAGGGTGGGTGAATAAGCTTCCTCAGTCCTTTCACGGCTGGATGTCTGTAGATCTGTTCTCCTCTTGGCCTGCATTGCAGGCACGTACGAAGAGGGTGAGTGAATAAGCTGCCTGAGTTGCTCACGGCTGGATCCCGGGAGTTGATTTTCCTCTTGGCCCACACTGCAGGTACTTACTAAGAGGGTGGGTGAATAAGCTGCCTGAGTCTCTCCATTGCTGGGTCCCTAGAGCTCTGTTTTTGCAAAGCCTGCTTTGCAAACGCTTACCAATAGAGTGGGTGGATAAGCTTCCTGTGTCCCTTCATGGCCGGATCTCTGTAGCTCTGTTCTCCTCGTGGTCCAAATTGCAGATGCTTACAAAGAGTGTGGGTGAACTGGATGCCTGAGTCCCTCCATAGCCAGATCTCAGGAGTTGATCCTGGCCCATGCTGTAGCTCTTACCAAGAGTGCTGGTGAATAAGGTGCCTGAGTCCCTCCATGACCGGATCTCTGGTGATCTGTTCTCCGCCAGGCCCAGGTTGCGGAAGCTTACCAAGAGGGCGGGTGAAAAAGCTGCCTGATTCCCTCCATGGCTGGATCTCTGGAGTTGATTCTCCTGGCCCATGCTGTAGGCACTTACAAAGTGGGCGGGTGAGTAAGCTGTCTGAGTAACTCCATGGCCGGTTCTCTGGAGCTCTGTTCTCTTCCTGGCCCTGTCGCAGACCCTTACCAAGAGGGTGGGTGAATAAGTTGTCTGAGTCCTTCCATGGCCAGATCTCTGGAGCTCCATTTTCCTACTGCCCACTGTGCAGGTGCTTACCAAGAAGGCAGGAAAACAAGCTGCCTGAGTCCCTCCCTGCCCAGGTCTCTTGAGCTCTGTTCTCTTCCTGGCCCATGTTGCAGACGCTTACCAAGAAGGCAGGTGAATAAGCTGCCTGAGTCCCTCCATGTCCAGGTCTCTGGAGCTCTGATCTCCTCCTGCCCTGGTTGTGGACTCTGCCTACCAAGAGGGTGGTTGTGTAAGCTGCCTGAGTCCCTCCATGGCCGGCTTTCTGGAGCTCTCGTCTCCTCCTGTCCCTCATTGCAGACACTTACCAAGAAGGCTGGTGAGCAAGCTGCCTGCGTCCCTCCATGGCTGGATCTTTAGGAGCTCTCTTCTCTTCCTGGCCCATGCTGCATGCGTTTACCAAGAGGGTGGGTGAATAAGCTGTTTGAGTCCCTCAATGGCCGGATCTCTCAGATCTTTAATTCTTTCATGAGATTTATACCTAAGTATTTCATTTTGTGGGATGCTAGTGTGAAGGGTGTGGTGTATCTTACTTCAATCTCAATAAGTGTATAGGAATGCCATTGATTTTTGACTATTTACTTTGTATCCAGCTACATTACTGAATTTATTTATTACATCTAGGAGTCTTTCAATGGAGTTTTGGGAGTCTTCTATGTAGAGTATCATGTCATCTCCATATAATAATTTACTTTTCTCTTTTCCTCTTTAATGCTTTTCTCTCTCTTTTCTAATTTCTCTGACCAGTATTTCCAGTACTGTATTGAATAGGAATGGTGATAAGAGACAGTCGATGGCCTTTATAAGATTGCAGTAGACACCATGTATTCCAAGGTTATGAAGGGTTTTATAATGAACATGTGTTGGACTTTATCATAAGGTTTTTCTGCCTCTATTGAGATGTCCACGTATTTTGTGTTTTTGGCTCTGTTGATGTGGTGTATTACATTTATTGATTTGCATATGAAACCATTCCTGCATTCCTGAAATGAATCTCCTGTGTTCATTTTGTGTAATGTTCTTGTTTATTTGCTGCATTTTATTTTCCAGTATTTTATGAAGAATCAATGTCCATTAGTGAGATTGGCCTATAATTTTCCTTTATATTTGGTTCTTTCTGTGGTTTTGAAATGAGTGTGATACTTGCCTCCAGTAGTGGTTTAGGGAGGATTGCTTCCTTTTCAATTTCATTGAAAAGTTTAAGGAATATTGGCATCAAATATTCTCTAAATTTCTAGTAGAATTCAGCCATGAATCTGTCACGACCTGCACTTTTTCCTTTGTTGGTAAGTTTTTAAGGATGTTTTCAATTTCAATAGTTGATACTGTGTTATTTAAACTTGCTATATCTTCTTGGTTGAACTTTGTTAGTTCATATGTTTTTAAAATCTGTCCTTTTCCTCTGTGTTTTCCACTCTATGTGAGTACAGATTTTCAAATTAGTTACTCATGATCTTTTGAATTTCCATGGGATATGTAATAATTTCCCCCTTTTCTGTACTTATTGCTTGAATGTGGGTATTTTATTTCTTTTACTTTATGTGGAGAGCTAGAGGTTTCCCAATGTTGTTTACTCTCTCAAAAAACCAGCTTTTTAAATCATTCACTCTTTGTATTTTTTAGCTCCAATTGCATTGATTTCTACTCTAATCTTTACAGTTTCCTCTATTCTATAAGCTTTTGGTTCATTCTTTTCAAGAAGATTAAATGAAGCATTAGGTTCTTTATTTGTGCTCATTGTTTTCTTTATATGACAATTTATTGTTATATATTTCCCTCTTAAGACCATTTTCATTGCATTACACAGCTAACACAACTAACAGTATGTTGTCTGCATTTTCATTGAATTCTAGGTTTTGCTTTATTTCTTCTTTAATTTCATCTGTAGTCCACTGGTTGTTCAAAAGGTTGTTATTTAATTTCCATGTACTTATGCAGGTTTTGCAATTTTTTGCCATTAATTTCCAATTTCAGTGCACTATGTCAGATAGTAGGCATAGTAGGCAATTGCAATACCTTTGCAGTTACTTAACAATGTTGGTGGGATAATACATGGTCCATTTTGGAGAATGTCCCATGCACAGCTTAAAAGAATATGTATTCTGATGTGGTTGGGTGTAACACTCTGTAAATATCTACTAAGTCCAATTCCTCATAGGTTTGATTCAGTTCTATTATTTCTTTGCTGATTTTTTTCTCTAGTTTATCAATCTCTGTGTGACAAAGAGGTGTTAAAGTTCCCTATTATAATTATGTTTTTGTGTATTTGGTTTCCCATGTCCATTAGTATCTATATTATATATTTGGGTGCTCGTGTATTGGTGCAAATATATTTATCATTGTTGAGCTCTTCTTCTTGAGTTTTTCCACTAATGAGTAGGTCATAAACATCTTTATCTCTTTTAATCATTTTAAGTTTGAAGTTTATCTTGTTTGCAAATAGAATATTACCCCTGCTTTTCTCTGGGCTTCTGTTGCATGGAATAACTGTTTTCCATACTTTGACTTTTAATCTATGAGTTTCCTTTTGGATATGATGTGTTTTTTATATACAGCATATTGTGGATCATGTTTCTTGATCCATTCTTGCAACCTATTCCCTTTGATAAGTGAACTAAGGGCATTTACATTTATGGATATCATTGATATGTTCTGGCATGACTTTGCTATGTTATGTTCCAGTTGTTTGTTTTCTGCTTTTCCCCCTTGTTTAATTGCTTGTCCTATCTGGTGGTTTATTTCTGTTGTTGTTCTGGGGATGTCATCCTTTTTATCTCTATCTAGTATGTCTTTCAATATTCTTTCTAAGGTTGACTTGGTGGATGTGTTTCTTTAGTTGTTCTTTGTCATGGAAATATCTTGTTTATCCATTAAATTTGAATGAAAGTTTCTCTGAATACATCAGTCTAGGTTGAAAGTTGTTTTCTTTCAGGGCTTGAAATACCTCACTACAAGTTCATCTTGACTTGAGAGTTTGTGCTGAAATATCTGCTGTGATTCTAATGGTCTTTTGGCCTTTCCTTGATAGTTGAGTTTTTGTCTTTTCTCATCAGTCATCTCTGTATAAATAATATTTGTGGGCCACTATGTCAAATAGGCATTGTGATGACAGCTCTTACGTGATCAATCAAAAGAAGAGATGGAGTTAATTAAATATTTGATATTGTATGTCATGTGGCAACTATTTTTTGGGTAGGTGGATAAATTAGCTGTCTGTACAAAATTTTTCAAACCATAAATATGGTCATTTATGAAAATAGAAGTCTCTTGGAGTGGCTAAAGTATGAAATTGCTTCCAGTGAATGTAGCCTGCCACTGTTAGTTTGCAACCCAGCTTCTCCATGTTGCTAAGTTTTCCATTTAAAACAATTTATATCCATTTCTCTATCTGTATCAAAATATGTGAAAACAGAATTTGATAGCAATTTGTCTGTTCCATGAATTATACATTCCTGGACTTGAAAAACATCTCCTATCATTTGGAATCTTTTAATATTAAGTATACTGACACAATTTAGATATGTATGATGATCCCTCTCTTAGGTACTTTTCTCATTACTAAGAAAAAATACCAAGACATTCAAAGTTGAAAGGGGAAAAATTTATTACCTCAAAATTAGTAGAGCTTTCAGACCATAATTGGCTGGCTATAAGTGCAACTGTTCATGGCAAAAACAACAGGAGGGAGGTGGGATGCAAAAAACCTCTCTAAGCACCTCAAATAGTATCATGTTTGCTTATAGTAGGGCTGTGCTGATCTGGTCAGTGGACTGATCAAGCAAGGTTTTCGAGTTCTATGTGTTTCTTGAGCGCAGAATACTATTGGATAGCTTTTCTTGATATCTCCAGCCAGTCTGTTTATTTTGATTGGCAAATTGAGATCATTTTCATTGATGGTTAAAGCTGATGTGTATTGTTCAATTCTTTTCATTTTATTTTATTATTGTTCATTTTTTTCTTTCCCCTCACTTTGACATATTTCCCTACCTGGTGGATTTTTTATATTGCTGTTCTTGGAGTTGTGGTTTTCATTATCTCTCTCTAAAATATCCTTCAGAACTTTTGGAGAGCTGATTTGGTAGTCATGAATTTATTGAGTTGTTCTTTATTGTGGAAGCATCTTGCTTCACTCATTTTGAAAGAGAATTTTATAAACTACACAAGTCCTTTTGAAGGCTGCTTTCCTTCTGAATGTGGACTACTTCACTGCAAACTCTCTGACTTAATCATTTGTGTTAAGAAGTCTGCCTTGATTGTGAAGGGTTTTCATTTATGGATGATTTACTTCTTTTATTTAAAAGGTTTTAATGCACTATAATTGTGTTGAGTTTCTGGAATCTTGATGAGTATATGCGTTGGTGGAATTTTATATTGGTTATAGCTAATTGGAGCTCCATATTCAGCAGTCATTTGGATTTCAATTTTTTTTGATGTTCTGGAAATTTTCTGTCATTGCTTATGTGAAGTTTCGTTTTGTTTCTATGTGTGGCACCCATTTTATCTTGAGCCTTCTTATGAACTCCAGGTGCTCTTTTGTTGTTATTATTTATATAATCTTACAGCAATTTGATTAATTTTTCCTGACACCTCCTCTTTTTAAAATATATTTCTTTCATGGTCATTAGCTTAAATTCTGTCTTCTAAATATGACTTTCTGTCCTTGCCTTCATTCAGTCAGTTGTGTATATATTCAGTGCCATTTTCAGTCTCCTGGATATCTGTTTGAAAGTTTTCCATGGGTTCCATTTCTTTTCTTGTTGGAAATTTATGGCTTCCATTATTTTCCTTAGCTCTTCTGTTTTCCCTCTGTGTCTAGTCTAGAATCATTGAGTAACACATTGTTTTGATTGCCAGTTCTTTTATCTGAGATAATTGTCTTGATAGCCTCATTTATCTGATTCTTTTTTTAAATTCTGTACATATCATTCCAGAAAATAGAAGGTATTGACTTTTGATTTCCTCTACCTCACTGTCCCCTGGACTTGTCATTTGTGGGTTGGAATTCTGGTTTGCATTTGGCTTATGCATCTTGTAGTTTTCTATTTTAAATTTTAATTTGTTTTCTGGGTTGATGCTTGTCTGTTGCTTTATGGTAGATAGCTTTACGGTTAGTATTAAGGCTTCTCAGAACCATGTTGTAAGTTTATTTGATTCTTCATCTTTGTGTCACTCTGAAGATACTTCCTGCCCAATTTAGTGTAGAAGAGAAATTGCTATCTATTTGATTCAGCATGCAGTCCTTTTATAGTAGAATCTTAAGATGATTATGATCCCAAGCAATCACAGTATTGTAATAAAAGGATTACAATAGGTGTGACATCGTTACTGAGATCATGTTCTCAGTCTTCGGATGAGACTATTGCTTGGAATTGAATTTTATTTCCTTATATGTAATGTTAATCTGTGTACTTATGAACAACACGATAATTTAATGCTTCAGAATCTTTGAACAGGCCTAAGGAGTTAATTATTTAACACTTACAACAGCCAGATTAAGATTAGATTTAAGAGCAGGAGCACTGAAAGTGATTGGTGGCCACACACTTTAATTATGTAAAAGATTTAACTTCACAAGCCAATACATTTAAGGATAAGTCTAGTAAATGATGATACTAAAAAAAAATACCTGAGATCTACACAAGAGTTAAAAGAGACACAAGCAGCAGAAAACAAAACATGAAGAATTTAAATAATTTAGCAGAATCAGATCTTGAGAATTTGTGTAGATGGAAAAAATATGGAAGTAAAACCAAGATTAACAACTCAAAAAGCATACACTCATCTGCAATAGCATTGTTGTTTGTAGTTATAGACAGCAAAATTTGATTTATTTATTGCAATTATTATATTAAAATGTATTTTAAGGTAAAAAGATTTTATTTTCATTCAGATTTTGGCAATGAATACCGAAGGTGGAGTTTAATTATGTAAACTGCAATACATGGTAGCCACTACAGGCAGTTGATATTTTTAGAATATCTATTTCCCCTAACATTTTTCCTACTCTTTAAACCTGTCAAAGTGTTGTTCTCAGATCTTATGAGAATAACATAGCACTTAGGAAGAAAGATGCAGCCCAGCAGCCCTGCACTGGAGGCCAAGATAGAGAAGACCTCCATGGCCACCATCACCTTCCCCTTGCTGCTGTGGTACACGGGGAGGAAGGTGACCCACACACTGCAGAACACCAGCATGCTGAACGTCAGAAACTTGGCTTCATTGAATGTGTCAGGCAGGTTCTTGGCCAGGAAAGCCACAGTGAAGCTGAGCAGGGCCAAGGAGCCCAGGTATCCCAGGACACAGTAGAAGGCAGTGAGGGAGCCCTTGTTGCACACGATGATGATGTGGCCATGCTCAGAGTGTGCATCCGTGTCAATGTAGGGTGGATTTGTCCCCATCCAGAAGCCACAGATAGTGAGTTGGATAAGGGTGCAGATGGGGATGATGTAGTTTGGTGCCCCTGATACCAGCAAATGCCTCATTCTTCTTCCTGGACCAGTGACTTTAAAGGCCAGAACCACAGTAATGGTCTTGGCCAAGACAGAGGAAACAGCCACAGTGAACACGAGTCCGAATGTCATTTGTTGGAGGATGCAGGTGCCTGTGTTGGGACGGCCAATGAAGAGCAAGGAACAGAGGAAGCACAGGAGGAGGGAGATGAGCAGGGTGTAGCTGAGAGTCCTGTTATTGGCCTTGACTATGGGAGTGTCTCGGTGCTTCACAAAGATTGCCAAAATCACAGCTGTGATTAGAGAGAAACTCAGAGCTATTTGTGTCAGGGCCATTCCTAGGGGATCCTCAAAGGACAGGAAGTCCAAAATCTTGGGGAGACAATGATCTCTGTTTCTGTTTGAGTATTCATGCTTTGGGCACTGTGTGCATTGCTCTGCATCTGGGGAAAAAGCAAAGATTCAGTAATATTTTTCAGAAATTCTTCATTTTTATGAAGTCAATGAAATGTGCATCCTAAACAGTTTACAAGAATTGATTTTTTTGTGTGATGAAAAGAACAGCTACATTGAAGAAAAAGACACATTATGGTATCCATTGCTGATTCCATATTCTCTTGCTGTAAAATCCAATAATGATTTTATTCTTTGTCCAGAGTAGTTTTACTCTGTTATATATTGTTTAATTTCATCATACATGAAGACATGGAAAGCTATTCAGAGGAAAAAAAGAGGCATTATGTCAGCAATTGTTGATTTTCCTATTGTCTGGTTTTGAATTACTATAATGTCTTCATCACTCTGTTCTGATCTTTTCAATACTATTTTGTTTTGTATGAATTCATTATGTGTGAAGATATGAACAACTACTTAGAAGGAAATAAGAAACATTATGGTAACCACTGTAAATCTCCTGGTGTATTGCTTTAAAATCTGTGTCACATTATTTTCTTCTGATCTACTTTGTTCTGTTTTGTTATGTTTAGTTTTATCCTCTTTGAAATAAAAAAGTACATTAAATAAGAAAGAAACTCAACTCTTCAATTTCACTATAAATATATAGTGATTAATATATACCAGATTGCATTTCTACATGCCTGACTCAGGAATAATTTATCTAATTAAATTTCACTTCAAATGCACTCAAGTGGCATGTCCACCAGATTCAGCAGGATGAGATAGTTGGCTGCATCATCCTGAGACTCTGTGATGTCACTATGATGGTGAGGTCCTCTCCATCCTTCTATTGATTATCTCTGTATTTCTCAGGATAAGCTTTTTATTGGCACAGAATTCACCCAAGACAGTATATTTTGAAGATTTCCCTATTTCTCCTCAAATGGTGAAATGTATAGTCCTCATACAACTTGAGATTTATGATTGCTCTATTGCTATCCAGCTATCTTCTGTCAAAGCTATCATCCTGTCTGATTGGACAATTGTTCCTTGACCTTTTATTTTATCATTTGTGATTTTATTCTTGTAAGTAATATTTTTTCAGCAATCATATGTAAATGTTCTCACATACATACTCTATAACCTAAGTTTATGATTATCTATAGCATTGCCTGTTTCTATTTTGTCTTTGTCTTCATACATTTGTAATTCTCTGTGACTTTTTCATTAATTTTGCATATAAATATTGAAAAAGTGAAAATATTTTCAATTTGAATGCAATTGTATTAAAGGTTTATAACTCTTTGGGTAGCAATTTGTATTTTAATACTATTACTTAAGAACAGTTTATTTTTAAAAGTCTCCAATATTTAAAATTTAAAATCTCCAAAGTTTAAAACTGAAAGTGAGTTTTATGTTCATTTGCACTATATATACCATATGATGTAACTAACAGTTCTCACACTAATGACGGATACGTAACACTGTGTGCAGATTTCATGACAAGGCATACAATGTAATACAATGATTCTAAAATAGGTTTTCCACTTTATCCATTCAAGTGAGCAACAAGTCCTTAAAATGAATGTTATTAGGCACTGTAGACATATACTTACAAAGATCAAAAATTTATGTACTTGAAATTTGTTATAGAAAAGTTTTAGATTTGAGACATCAAAGCATCCACAGGAAGCTTTGAGAAATACACACATTTTGTTTCATAGATTACCTTAATCCAGGTTCACTGTAAGATTTCATAGTGACCCTGTCTCACTCACCATTGGATATAACCTCAGATGACCATGGGAATTAGTGCATCAGTTGACCACCATAGAATCAAAATCACCAAACAAAAGTGCGTACCTGGTGACTATGACTATTAAAAGGGTACATTGAAGGAATGAATTAGTAGGCGAGTGGCAAACAGTGCTTCACTCTTACCCCATTAGCAAAAAGCTCAGCTTCACATTAGTGAGAAGTTGTGAGAGGGAGCAGTTACCACAGTGTCATTGTAGATTTGCTACCTGTCTGATTGGATATGTGTCTCTCTGGGCAGAAAATGCAGGTAAAGCAGCAGACAGGTCTTCCTTCCTGAGGAATCTTGCTGAATCCTGGACCACAACTCTGGCTACACACTGATTGAGGAGTCTAAGGGGAAGAAAGAAGCACTGGTTATGATTTTTCACAATATGAGCAGATGAAATATGATGTACATATTTCCAGATTAATAAAACAGAAAGATATTTGGTTTTCATTAGGAATTGATCACAAACATTTTTCCCACCATCTGTCATGTTTATATGACCTAGTTATCAAATTCCAGATCAAAACAGTTATCTTTCTTTTGTTTATGAAACTATTTGACAAACATTTCCAGGGCCCTTGGTCACTTTATTAGATCACAAGCAACACACCCATGGCATTTTGCTTTCTGATTTATCTACTTCCCTATATTTTTAGAGGCACGTTTCCACGCAGTAAGTTAAAAGTCCTTGTACTCCGCCTGAGGGGATTTTTACCAGGCCATTGTACTTGGTTGGACATAGGGCTATGTTCTAGGAAACACAGTGCAATGAGATGATAATTTGGCTAACCACAAAGTAACTAATGGGAAAAACAATAAACAAACCAACAAAACAGTGCCAACATAAAATACTGAAACAAGTGAGCCTCTTATGGAGTTTATTGCACTAATGGGCTTCATAATCAAGAGGATGCCATGCTCTAACAATGAACAACACAACTAGTATGCAAAGCATGATTGTTATATTAATCTGAAAATTTGTGTGAGACGGTCCAAGTTTGGGAAGATAAAATGATATTCTGTCAGTTCATTTGGATGCTAAGAAGAACAAAATTTTGAGGTCAAAGATTCTTAACACTGACAAAAGAGAATGATGATAACATGTAGAAAACATTAATCATATGTTAATATCTGACTTAATTAGTGTGAGTCAAAGCATAAAAATGACTCTTGCTGTGTATAACTGAAAGATGTTGAGTTATTTAGAGGTATATGATTGGTAAACATCTAGCCATATTTTTACTGCTATCTGTATTTATCACTCAACTGTACCACAAATAAATATATCCAAACTAAAATAAAGTATCTTCCACAAACTTGCTGATTCATCAGAAGTTAGCTCAGAAGATGTGGTATAGAGACAAGACGTGAAGGTGACATTAGTGCTTAGTAGAAGACATTACAGTCTGATTCTGTAACTGTTTCTAAGTATGTCTCTGTGTGTATTACATTGAAATGGATTCATACCTCTGTGAAACCAACAGGCCATTCTATCAACTCATCGTTGATCACCAAGCTTTGGCCATGTGGTCTCTTAAAGAAAAACTTCCCTACGTTAACCAGCACCCTAAGGCCACCTGGAAAATTCAGTGTGTTCTGGATGTCATACTGTGCCACATGTTGTCTTTCCTCATCCAAGGATTTGGAGTATCCAGCACTGTTTGTAAATTCCATTTTCTTCAGGTGGGGATGAAGCTGCAGGAGAGGCATCAGGCAGGGAATGAGGAGTGCATACAGATTAAATATATGTTAAACAGTTTTGTCAAAACTAAATGCACATGTGTAATTGTTGACATTCTTTTCTGCTTGGGTGGTGACTGTCCCATGAGTCTAAGTGGGAACCCTGATCCCCATGCATGATTGAAGTAGTAAAGAAACAGCATTGCAAAGATTTTAGAAGATTGCCTCCAGAGTGGCAGTTAAATGATCTCTTTTCCAACCCAGACTCATAGTCTGATTTTAGACCAATTCGATGCTAACCCTCAAACACTGATAAGGATTAAACATGGATGCATTGGTTTAATGCATTCCACAAATAGCACCATGAATGTGCAGAGATGCCCATGCTTGTGTAAATATACTCACTGACCATGTGTGCTTTTCATATCTGACTTATACCTGCATAAAACTTAAGAAAATGCACACCATGAATTATTTTTTCTTTTGTTTGAAATGATTTTTTTTCATAAAGTGAGAGTATCCTGAAATATCTGGGTTTATTTTAGTGTTATGTAGTCCAGTATATATAGTTTGTGACATTGTATTGTGGAAAAAAATTCACCTCTGATTCTTTTAACAAGTCTTACTTATGCTCTGTATGTGAACACAAACACTAAATGATCCACCATTTTCCTTCAGGATACACCATGCCAAATATCAACTTTCTTAAAATCAAGGACTTAAGTTCAGTGTTGTACTGAGTTATTATTGTTGGTACTGAAATGAATATTATGTATTTTTGTTTCTGTAGTACTTTTATTTAATGATTCAAATTCTGATTATTGTGCTTGCCTATACATATAAGGGAAGACTTCATTAATATACCCCATGCTGGGATTCCATTACTTCAAGGTTAAAATTTAAACATATTTGTGTTTGACTGGTAACAGGATGCAATATATATATATATATATATATATATATATATATATATATATATATATCATGGCATCACATGTAAAAATGAAACCAAAGTCCCTGTCCAAATATAATGACTAGCAATATTGATGAGCAATACATTTCGCAGGATCATTTTACAATATTTTGTAGAGGTCTTTTCATTTTTATTCAAACTGCAAAAAAGAGGATTTGGGCTATAAAATATACAACAATCTGAATGAAATAGACACAATTATTGTGACCATGTTTTTCTGTTTTGGATTTTTGTCAAGGAGTGTTATAGATCTGACCAGTTATTCAACATGTATTTTCATCATGAGTTCTATTTAGGTACTTAGCATCACTTTATACTACTTTGGAAAGTTATGGTATAATATATAATTAAATAGTTTGGGATCCCAACACTCAGCCACAAAGGTCTGCCAGTGCAGGAAATAATTACAGATATATACATGTCCAGAGAAAAAGGCCACTAATGCATTTGCCTAACTCTGCTGACCTAGGTATGAAAACCTCCTTATGGTACATCACATTAAAATACCTTCAGACACCATCAGGTCATCAGTAACTGTTCTTCTTCTGAAGTAGGTTTACCTGCCAAGGAAGAAGACCAGGCTCCTCTGCATCTTCAGAAGAACCAAATTCTGCTTTCTCCAAAAGCACTTTATGCAGCACATGGGCCAATGCATACACAGCATTGTAGATGAAATAGCTGGAATCAGACAATGTCATGAGGTCAATGTTTCCAGGCATAAACTCTAAGGATGTATTCGGTGGGCAAACTCCAATTCTCCCACATTGTGAACCAGGAAGTGAGCAATCAAAATATTTGAGCCATAATTTGCTGAAAAAAAAGTCTTCAGGGTATTGGGAAGGCTTGATTGTTTGGAGGAATTGTCGGAAACCAGGAACTTCCCCCTTGTGAGGAGAAAATGAGAAACTTCCATGAAAGGAATGTAGCATGTGGTCTGTCTCATACACAACAATGTCCCACTTTGCAGTCATGATCCACACCTTTCCTGTTGTCAAAAAGAATTCTGCTGCAATATCCACATTGATGAGGCTCGCGACTTCCCCATACAGGATATGCACATTGGCAGATGAAACTCTGATCTTGCTCATGAAAGTGATGTCACTTGATGCATACATTATCTTAGTGACAGGGAGCTTTTCTGTCAAGGCCACACAGATACCTTTCTTTAGTATCTCTGCTTTAAGGTCCCCCAGGAAGTGCTCACCTTTCACATCATTAGATACAAAGATGGCCACCCATGTCCAGCCAAAATGCAGCAATAATGAGATCATTGCATGCACTAGAGTCCTGTCATTGAGGGCCATCTGATAGACCGATGGATATTGGTGCTTGTCATTGAGAATGGGATCAAAAGGTCCATATGTGACCTGGAAAAACAAACAAAAATATCATGACTCTGGAATTTACTGAGATTGGTGTTTGCAAACATTGCATGTGGGGGGTTCAGTGTTCTCTCCAAGGTGGGGCTACTAAATAGACTACTAATTGGTAAAGAGAGAGAGCTGTGTAGAGATTACTCAGTCCTCAGGTTCTGAACATAATACTGTGCTTACTGTTGCACAGCAGTTGGGAATTATCACATTTATGTCTTATTTTATGAAACAATTGTTAAGATCTACATGTACTTTTCACATCTGGCACATGAGTCAGGATGGCATAAACATTGGCTATAGCATTAAGATAGAGTATCTGCCTACTGCTCTCCCTTCTGCCTTCAGCTGTAAAGTTACCTGTCAGCAACCAATAGTGCATATACTCTCTGATAAAGAAACAAATCTTCAATGTGCTAATCTCGGAATGTTTTCACATTATTATAGCACTAAAACCTAGCTTTTATTAAGTAATATGAACACTATTCCTGGATAACTGCATAAACAGTATTTCGTTTTTTCCAATACAATGCTCCTGTTCTTCAGTTATGCCACAAAGCTGATGTTTGTGATGTAAATTCCTTCTGGAAACAACGCACAACACAGACTACAGGAAGCAGAAATTTCTGTGTGACATTTCCAAGTAGGTGGATTTAAGGTAGGACTTAGAAAAGTGAATATCTGAATCTTAATAGCATTGTGAGGGGTTCAGCTATAAATTGGGTTCTCTAAAACTTAAGCCTACAGTGTCAAAGAAGTCACATGTCCTGCTGTTTCTTGTCCCACATGGGACAGTTACTGACCTCTAGAGACTCCTGAGACTGTTATATTCTGTGATGGACGTGCATCACAACACCAACTGTGAGCTGCCAGCAGTCAGTGTAAAGGAAAATGAGAAGTCATTGCTCTGGAGCAGGACAAAAATATGGATTGAGGCCCATAGTAACCACAACTCCACTCTCTCTCTCTTTTTGTAATCTTGATTATCTATAAACCCAAGGATATTCCTTTATCACTTAACCTTTTACAGGGTGTCTATGCTTAGTGTCTATATTTCCCTTTTACCAGAAGTGCTCCTACTGGAGATACTGGAAAAATTATTGCCCAAATTCATGGTCCACTTGCCTGGGGGAATTTGTAGAGTTCCAAAATTGTTCCAGTCTCCGCTGAAAATGCTGCTGAGGTTCCTGCAATGACAGCAGCAAATTTTCTGTGTGTCTGGCAGTTGTAGTTAGGGAGGGCAATCTGTTCCACAAAGCCAAAGCAGAGTGCTCCACAAGGCAAAGTGGTCACTGGCAATGGCATTGTAGACATGGAAACCCAAAGTCACATTGGGGAGCAGCTGGGAGTCCTTGTTGATCTCCTCGATGGCAAAGTAAAAAGCAAGTACATACTGGTAATTCTTCCAAAACAAGCTGTTCAATTAGAAATTGTATCAGTTCCACTAATTATAACCAGAAAATGGTAAAACATAGTATTATCCAATTTTGTGCAAGCAGAGAGAGTTGATGTCCAAAAAGACAAGTATACTAGGACACTGTAAGGTTATTGCTCACAAGAGTACCTGCTATATGAGTGAAACTTGAACAAATTGCACAACATGAAATAATCCAGAAGGAAAATATCAGAAATCATATGGACTCATTCATAGGATATATTTTGAATAGACAAATCAATAGTATTGCAATTTAGACAAGTACCTTCCAGGAACTGAAGGAGTAACGGGGACAAGCTATGGGTGAGTAGGTGGTAGTGAAAAATATGCTGGCTTCCTATGACTGTTAACAAGAAATATCATCAGCTTTGTCACTGAACATATATTTTTGTCCACTGATTTTATTTCACTTACATTGATCAAGGAAATGCGCAGAGTTTATTTAAAAATATTGGAGAGTTAGGTATCAGAAGTACAAAAATTAATTACACCTAACATATTCAATATTGCTTAAATCTGTGTTGGCATACCTAGGTAAAGTAACACGTAATAGACCTGCAAAATATAACAGAAATGTTCATTAGTCACAGGAAATTATGATTGAGCTATAGTCCATATGACTACAGCACCATTTACAGAATAAAGTTGAGAGTTTGTGCTCATATTAGGACTTTCAGAAGTATAGAAATAGACATTTTTTCTGTTTTATAACCATGAAAAATTTGGTTGGCTCTTTGGAAAACAATAAGAGTGTTCAGAATACCTCTGAGTGGATATCACAATGTGGAGAGCAAAATGGGGCTTCCATTTGTGTAAAATGCGATGGTAGCCTTAATCTGTCCCCGTGAGCTCTTGGGCACACAGGTTTCCTGAAGGTTATCTGTGATTAAGATTTTCTCTTTTCTATCATCAATTACTGCATTCCTAACTGTGGAACATGAGAAGAATCAGTGAAGTCATCTATCCATAGATTTCACATGGATGAAGTAATGGACAGAAAATAGTCCATTTTATGCTTTTGGTAAAGATATAAAAATAGAAAAAAGGGAAATTCAAAATTAACAATAGAGGGGGGGAAATGACAGAAAATTGTCCTTACAATGCCAGAAAACTAGAATTTTACTGCACAAGTTGGCAGACCAGTATCATTTATATCTAGTGCACACTTATTACTGAAATGATAATTATTAAATGATGTTGAGAGAAAATGCTAAGGATAGAGACAGCCATGGAACCAAACTACATACAGCTTGACTCCCTTATGATATGAACATACTGATATGTGGAACACTTTTAAGGTACAATTAACTCTTACACCAGCAAGTCATGTTCAAAGAACATGCTAACCTGCCATTGAATCCCTATTTAAATTAATTCAGCAACTTAGTTATCACAGGCATATACCGTACAGTAGAATAAGCCTCCAATTAATGAATTTCTGCTTTTCTTTATGGAGTAGAGCAATAAGCTCCTCTAATTGATGGTTTCATTTTCTTCTAATAAATCTAAGATCAGAAGAAATACCACCTTAAGTCTGATAAGATTCAATTATGGACATTTTGTGGGACACGTTCAGCTTTGGCTGTGGATCTCAGCTCTGGTGGGCTTCACTGTGAGATATACTTTTAAAATGTCCCTTTCCAAAGTGGACACATAGAGTGAGACACTTGGGTTCATTATTAATGTCAGACCAGCGCTCAGTTTGCAGATGCCTAAGGCTATCACTCCATGAGATGTCTCAGAAGGGGATGATGAAGCAGCAGGTACTTCATTTATTTTAAGTACTTGATAATGCTTAATAATGAGCATGCATGTGATGGTTTGTGCATAAAAATGAGGAATTCTATCATCTATGTTTCATGGAGAGGAGAGAAGAAGAAAAGTGAAACATGGCCAAATGTTCAAGAAGCAAGATAATCTCAGAAATCATCAGTATGGCTTCCAGCCATGTCTTTACATTTCAAAAAGTAGTTCTTAAGGCATACCAACTCAAGCATTAAACAAATCCAAGTACATCCAATCACTCATAACCATATTTAATACACATACAAACACACACACACACATACACACACACACACTCACACACACAAACACACAGTGTGAAACTTACCTACTGGCTCTCATATAAGTTTTTGGTGTGGATAGAAATGACAGACGGGATATATCAGGATCTTGGTTCATGTAGTAGAGGGGGAAAAATCCACCAAGCACCAAGTCTCCATCTCTGCGGACACTTGGACGCAGATAGGCTAAACACCATGAAACTTCTCTCCATGAAGCATGTAAAGTTTTCAAGAGTGGAAAGAGGAAAATGAAGAAGAACATGTTCAGCTCCCCCAAAGTAGAGAAAAAGATTTTTTGGGGGGTCTCTGTTGAATAAATGGAGCTGGATCCTGGCTGTGGAATCAGCCTTTGGAAATGAGAATCAAATTCTGTGTAAGGCACTGAGAAGTCCCAAAATCATTAGATGCCTTTACAAAGTGGAACATTTGCCAAACCAGCTTGCTAGACAGCAGCACAGCTAAACAGACAGTGATGGATCAGCAACATAGCCATTGAGGCCACATATCACCCTTGGTGACATTATGATCAGATCATTGCTGGCTCTCTCTTTTCAGTGCTTCTGTCACCTCCTGAAGGATCTCTGGGGATCTCCCAGGCCTTGGGCTCTGCACCTGCCACCCCACAATTTGGTGAAATAATATTTAAAAATTTGTTTATGTATCCTTCTTGGGCTTTATTATCTCATCTGGGTCCACCAAGATTTCCATACCGCATCCTGAGACAGTGCCTGGGTATTTTTGTGTATGCAGCCTGTAAGAGCATGTTCTGAGGAATGTGGCATACTTTGATAGATGGTTTGATATTGGGAAAACATCTAGTGGCCAAATCCCATATGACATCTTAAGAAGAAAGTGCACAACTGAAGTTCAGCACTGATGACCAGTTGTGCAACCCCCCAGATCCACCTAAGGGATTTAGTTTAGTCTCTGTCTCCTGCCTGCATTGCACTCCTGGAAGAAATGGACCTCAGGATTTACAACAACATAAGCTGCTTGACACAAAAACAGCTGCCCTGACACATCATAGAGTACTAAAACTATCTCTGAGCCTGATAACTTATACTCTGCCCACTTTTAATTCACACCATTAAATTGTTTACTGAGCCATAACTAAGAATAACTTTACTTGTCATCCAGAAATTAAGTCCTGTTTTCTTAATTAATCAATTAGTTATATTGGTAACAAAAGTCGAACTCCAAACCTTTCCCTTGCCAGGCAATCACTGAGCCACTGAGCTGTATCCCTGGCTTCTTTTTTATTCTTGTGTTTCACTACTCTTCATATAAACTTTTCTGATAGATTTTGCTGTCTGCTCATTTATAGTTTATTGTTGAGAAGTAGAAATTGAATATATTTATATAATCCAACTGGATATTTTGTGGTTTGTGTATATTGTGAAATTGTAATATCAAACCATACAACTCTTAAATTAGTTTGTGGTAAAAAGAAACAAAACGCAACATTTTATTGTCCTCTATATGAAGAACGATGTACAATAAAACTACTAAATTATTCCTCCTATCTGAATGAAGCTTTGTCTCCTTTCTCAAAATCTTTCCAAATACTTTCATTTCCCAGTTTACTTTCTGTGAGTTTGTCTTTTTAACCTTAGCTTTAAAGAGATCTATAGTGTTTTTCTTTCCATGCCTCCCTTATTTCATCCAACATATACCACTTTTATCCGTGTTGCTGAAAATGATAGAATTGTTCTCTTCTAAAGAGATTGTAGTGTTTTATTGGAAATATATGCACTTTGTTCTGCATTCACTTATGAGTAGATGCTCTGTTTTGCTTCATTTTGCTTGGGTAATTCTGCAAAGGAAATGACAGAGAAAATACATCCTTAAATTCATTTGTATTCTCTGCATATACACTCAGGAGTGGGACTACTAAATTAAAAATATTTGTAGTTTATACTTTTGGAGGAGCCTCTAAACTATTGAATTGTCTGTTAATTTACATTCATTGACCTTAATATTACAAAACCAAAGTCATTTTATTGGAAGAATGGGTAGAATGGAGCGCGATGTGCTTAAATCAAATAAACCAATCTCAACAGGTTAAAAATGGCGTGCTTCCTCTAAAGCTATAAACGCAAGGTAAAATAAGTACAAATGAATACAAACACCAAGGAACAGGAACAAAAAAAACTAAATGGCAGACTTCTTCATGGAAAGGGGAATGTAGAGAACAAGGAAATGGAAGAGAGCCAAAGAGCACTTGGGGGAGAATGAGAGAGGAGTTAATGAGGAAAAAAATAACTAAACTACCTTACACAAGGTCAGTAAAAGACTATCACCACCTTCTGTTTTCTGTCCTCCAAATGTGCACTAATAAATGCTTGAAATGTAGTAAATTTGCTTGCTATACAGTGACTAGGGCACACTTGTACAATGCCTTTTTTACCATTTTGTTTTGTTGGTTTGTAGAAACTTTGGCCTCCAAAATTTCTTATACTTATAATCCCAAAGCACTGATGTGATTTAATATTGTCTCCCCACATATGGACATTCCCACATAATTTATCAAGAAATATATATAACAAACATTCTTTGCATGCTGTTTATGTTGTTCATTATTAGAGTGAAGTGACCACTTGATTATGAAGCCCAGAAATGTTGTAAATTCAAATGGCTATTCATGGAGTTCTTTCAATATTGCTATGTTGGCATTATTTATTGATTTGTTCATTGTTTTTCTCAGTAGCTACTGTCCGAGTTGAGCCAAATTATAACCTCATTGCATTCTGTGTTCCAGAACATAAATAAATGTCCAACCAAGTTCAATGGCCTGGTAAAAGTCATGTCAGGAGGTCTCTTAACAGATACTGCATCAAAATACGCCTCTAAAGGCATGGAGATAAATCAGAAAACAAAACAGTATGGGAATGTTACACGTGACATAACATAATCATCTTGAAACCTGGTAGTGTTTGAAAAATTGTTTCCAAAACAATAGAAAGATAAACACTTTGATCCCAAATTTGATATAGGTCATATAAACATGGTCGGCTGTGGCAAAAGATGGCATACTATCATGTCCTAATAAAAGTCAAATATCTATCTGTCTTTTTAATCTGGAAATACATACATCATATTTCATCTGCTCAAATGTGCAAAATTATAACCAGTGCTTCTCTCGTCCTCTTAGACCCCTCGTTCACTTGTAGTCAGAGCTGTGGTCCAGGATTCAGAAAAATTCCTCAAGAAGGAAGGCCTATCTGCTACTTTATTTGTGTTTTCTGCCCAAAGAGACATGTTTTCAATCAGACAAGTAGCAAATGTAGAATGACACTGTGATAATTGTTCCCTCTAATAACTTCCCAGTAATGGGAAGCTAGGCATATTTCCAATGGGATCAGAGTGGAGCACTGGTTTCCACTCGTCTACTAATTCATCCCTTCAGTGTACCCATTTTATAGTCACAGCACCCGGGACATACTTTTTTTCTGGTGGTGCTGATTCTGTGATGCTCAACTGAAGCACTGATTGCCATGGTCATCCTAGTTTATATCCAATGGTGAGTGAGACAGGGTGAATATGTAATCTTACAGTGAACCTGGATTAAGGTAACCTGTGAAACAAAACATGTGTAATTCTCAAAGCTTCTTGTGGATGATTTGCTGTTTCAAAACAAATACTTTTTCATAACAAATTTCAAGTACAAAATTTTTGCTATTTTCATATATTTTTGCAATACGTAATGATAACATTCATTTTAGGAATGGCATACTCACAAGAATTGGTAAAATAGAAAAATGGTTATAGAATTTTTGCATTATATTGTATCCGATGTCATGAATTGTGATACATTATTATGTATTCTTCTATAGTGTAAAGACTCTCTGTTACATCAAATGATGTATATAGTGCAAAGTTTACTTTCAGTTTTACATTTTGAAGATTATAGATTTTTTAAATTGGAGATATTTTTAAAAACACACTGTTCTTCAGTAACAGGATTAAAATACAAATTACTACCAAAAGTGCTATAAACCTGTAAAACAATTGCATTCAAAATGAAAATATTTTCATTTTTTCAATACTTGGTAAAAAAAATTGGATAAAACATTATTGATAAATACAAATGCAGAGAGACAAAAAGAAAATAAGAAAAGCTATAGATAATTATAAACTTAGGTTGTAGAGTATGTATGCAACAATATTTAAATTTCAGTGTTTAAGGGACATTAATCACAAGAATCACTACACAAAAGTTAAAATATATTGTGAGGAAACATTCAACTTTTATCAGTACTACACAATTCTCCATTTGAGGAGAAATGAGGGAAACCTTTGAAACAGATTGCCTTGAGTAAACTTTGTGCCACTACAAAGCTATTCCTGAGGAAGACTGAGGAAAGTCAAGAGAAAGATGGAGAGGAGCTCACAATCCTAGTGACATCACGGAGTCCCAGGATGACCTGGCCTCCAATCCCATTCTGTTAAATCTGGTGGACATGCCACTTGAATGCATTTGATATGACATTTAGTTAGATGAATTATGTCTGAGCCAGGCAAGCAGAAATCTGCTACACCACAATACTGCATGCTAAGCAGTATGTATACATAATGATATTGAAAGAGCAGTGAGTTTCATCAATTTAGTAAAAATGAAAACTTCCTGAAAAAGAAACATTGAATCTTTGCTTTTTCGCCAAATGCAGAGCAATGCACACAGTGCCCAAAGCTGAGTATCCAAACAGAAAAAGACATCGCTATCTCCCCAAGATTGTGGGTTTCCTATCCTTTGAGGATGCCCTAGAGTTGGCTCTGACTTACATAGCTCTGTGTTTCTCGGTACTCACAGCTGTGATTATGGCAATCTTTGTGGAGCACCAGGACATTGCCATAGTCAAGATCAATAATACGACTCTCAGCTACACCCTGCTCATCTCCCTCCTCTTGTGCTTCCTCTGCTCCTTGCTCTTCTTTGGCGATCCCAACACAGCCACTAGCATCCTCTAACAAATGACATTCGGACTTGTGTTCAGTGTGGCTATTTCCTCTGTCTTGGCCCAGACCATTCCTGTGGTTCTAGCCTTTAAAATCACTGCTCCAGGCAGAATGATGATGCAGTCGCTGGTATCAGAACCAAACTACATTAACCCCATTTACTATCTGATCCAACTCACTCTCTGTGACACCTGGATAGGGACAAATCTACCCTAAAGTGACACAAATGCCCACTCTAAACATGACCCCATCATCATCGTGTGTATCGAGGGCTCACTCACTGCCTTGTATTGTGTCCTGGCATACCTGTGCTCCCTAGTCCTGCTTTCCTGGCCAGGAACCTGCCTGACATCTTCAATGAAGCCAACTTCCTAAATTTCAACATTTTCTGTAGTGTGTGGGTCAACCCATGTGGTTCCTCCCCATGTACCACAGCAGCAAAGGGAAGGTGATGGTGGCCATGGAGGTCTTCTCCATTTTGGCCTCCAGTTTGGGGCTGCATCTTTGTTGCTAAATGCTATGTTATTCTCATGAGATATAAGAATAACTCTTTAGGGGCTGGAGGTTTAGCTCAGCGGCATAAGCGCCTGCCTGGCAAGCAGGCAGTTGTGAGTTCAATCCCCAGTACCGATAAAAAGACAAAAAAAAAAAAAAAGAATAACTCTTTGGCAGGTCTGAGGAACAGAAGAAAGTTTAGGGGAAACAGACATTCTAAATATACCAACATTTAGTCTCTACCATCTATTTTAACATTTCAGACTTAAACACTACCTCCATTATTCATTCCAAAAGTTTCAACGAAAATAATTTTCACCTTAAAATACAGCCTTGTTTTTAGTATAATCATTTCACTTAGCATAACAAATTGTACTGCCTAAAATTACAAATCACAGTGCTAATACAGACAAATGAATGTTTTTCGAGTTGTTATCACTGAATTAATTTTCATCTTTTTTATTTATACATATTTTCAATATCTGTACTTTGCTAAGTTACTTGAATCATATTTTGTTTTCTGCTCTTGTATCTCTTTTATCTCCAGTGTGAATGTCAGATTTGTTATTTTAATGTTTATTTAAAGAAAGAAAGAAGAAACAAAATATAAAAAGGTAGAATAATATAGAATTTAAAAAATATTAACACTAATAAATAGCTAGTTGATACAGTACATACTGTCATTTTATAAATAGTTGTTCAAGTTACAAAATGAGACCATAAAAATTGGATAGACACTCAAACATTAACAGTACAAATCATTCTGTTCAATAATCTAATAAAAATTTAAAGATATGGTCATCTATCTTAAACACTTATACATACAGTTATATCCTTTATAACACTTTCTATCCCTTTAATTTTTACAATATCAATTATACATTTTGGATCTTATTACTCTTTCAGTTCTTATTATTTTTTTCATTACATAGACAGTGAGTCTTGTTTATTTAACTGATGAGGATACTCTCAATTTGCCTCCATTTATCTACAAAGGGCTTAAGATCACCCTTTTTTATAGTTGATTAATAGTCTGTTTTATAAAAAATACCACATTTTTTCATCCACTCTGCAGTTGATGTGCATTTTGGATGTTTAGGAGATTTAGCTATTATGAATTATGTTGCTATAAACATGGGTGTACATATATTATTGTGACATGACCTTTTCAGTTTTTCTGGGATAATATCCAGTAGGAGAAGAGCTGGACTGAATGGAACTTCCATTCCTAGTTTATTGGGGATTCTCCATGCTGATTTTCACAGTAGCTGCACCTCATCAGTCTACATTCTCATCAACAGTGGTGAAGTGTTCCTTTTTCCTCACAGCCTCTGCATCATTTTCATCAGTAGATTTCTTGATGACAACCATTTTTCTGGGTGAGATGATAACTCAGTGTTGTTTTAATTTGCATTTCTCAAATGACCAGTGATGGTGAGCATTTTATCATGTATTTATTTTCCATTAGTAAATCTTCATCAGAGAAAAGTGTTTTCAGGTCAGATGTCTAGTTTTGGAGAGGATCTTCAAATTTGGGGGGCTTGGCATTTTTCAATACTTTATGTTCTGGATATAAGTCCTTTGTCTGAGGGATTGTGTGCTAAAATTCTTCCCCATTCGGTGCGTCTTTTCTTTCACTTTGTTGTTGAATTCTTTGAAGTGCAAAAACTTTTTAGTAATATGAGATCCCAGTTGTTTATTCTTTGAAGTGTTTCAAATGCAGCTTGCATTTTGTTCGTGAATTCTCTGCTTACCGCTATGTCTCTAAGATTTTTACCTACCTTGTCTTCCAACAGATTTAGTATTTGTGTTTTAATATTTAGGTCCTTGATCCATTTTCACTTTAGTTTACTGCGTGAGTTTCAGTTTAGTTTAGTTTAGTCTAGTCTAGTCTAGTTTAGTTTAGTTTAGTTTAGTTAGTTTAAACTAGGCTCAGTATAGTTTTAGGCTTCAGCATGTAAAGAGCCAATATCTCCAACATCATTTGTTAAAGAGGCTGTTTTCTAGTAAACGTGTTTGGCCCCTTTAGTCAAATACAAGGTGACTTAGTATGTTTGTCCTGGTGTTTGCACCTTCTACTCTGTTCCATTGATCCTCAGGTCTATTTCTTTGCTGGTTCCATGTTGATTTTGTCATTTTTGCTTTGTAGTACAGTTTCAGATCAAGAATTGAAATCCCCCCTGCTTTTCCTTTGTTGGCCAGAATTGTCTTTGCTATTATACATCTCTTCTGTTTGAAAATGAATTTTAGACATATTTTCTGTAGATCTTTAAAGTATGTTAATGATATTTTGATTCAGATTGCATTAAATCTGTGTGACTATTTTGGGAGTATGGCCATTTTCACAGCGTTGGTTCTCCCTGCCCAAGAGCAAGAGATAGCCTTCCACTTTCTTGTATCCTCTTCAATCTCCTTTTTTTTTAGAGTAGTATAATTTTCAGCATATAGGTCTTTTACACTCTTGGTTAGGTCAATTACTAATATTTCATTTGTAGATACTATTGTGAAAGGTGATATTTCAATAATTTCCCTCTCTAAGTTTTTTGTTTGTGTACAGAAATGCTATTGAATTTTGAGTATTGACTTTATATCCAGCTTCACTGCTGAATTTATGTGTTACCTCTAGTTGTCTTTTAATGGAGTTTTTTTTGAGTCTTCTGTGTAAAGTATCATGTCATCTGCACATAATAATTTAGCCTCTTACGTTTATTCTTTTAATTTCTTTCTCTTGTCTTATTGTTCTGGTTAATAGTTACAGAATTACATTAAATGGGAATGGTGATAGTGTACATCCTTATCTTTTTCTTGCTTCAAGAGTGAAGGCTTTCATTTAGTATGATGTTGGATGGCGGTTTGTCATAAATGGACTTCATGAAATTGAGGTAGATACCATCTATTCTGAGTTTCTGTAGGGTTTTTATCATGAACAGGTGTTAGAGTTCATCAAAAGCTTTTTCAATGCCTATTGAGATAATCGTGTGATTTTTTTTATTTTTGACTCTTTTGATGTGGTGTACTAGCTTATGGATTTGCATATGTATACACATCCCTGCATTCCTGAATAAATCCTACATGGTCTAGATATATAATTTTCTTGATGATTTTTTGGATTCTGTTTATCAATATTTTATTGAGAATCTTTGCACTGGTGTTCATTAGATTGGCTTGTAGTTCTCCTTTTTGTTTTGGTCTTTCTCTGAGTTTGGTATCACTTGCCTCCAGAAATGAGTTAGATAGGATGGCATCTCTTGGGATTTCATTAAACAGTTTAAGAATTATTGGTGTCAAATCTTCTCTAAATTTATTATAGAATTGTAAATGAATCAGGACCTGGATTTTCTTTGTTGATAAGTTTTTAGTCACATTTTTAATTTTGGTAGTTGATATTGAGTTATTCAAATTTGTTGTATCTTCTTGATTGAGCTTTGGTAGTTCATATGTTTCTAGAAATCTGTCAATTTCCTCTGTGTTTTCCACCCTATATGAGTAGAGGTTTTCAAGGCAGGTGTTCATAATCTTTTGAATTTTCATGTGATCTGTAGTAATCTCCATTTGTAAGTCCTTATTGGATGAATTTGAGTCTTAACTTTCTTTTTCTTAATAAGGTTGGCTAGAGGTTTATTGATTTTGTTTATTTTCTCAAAAACAGCTCTTTGGTTTGTTAATTTTTTGTATTGATTTTAGTTTTCATTGCATTAATTTCTTCTCTGATCTTTATAATGCCCTCTCTTATAGGACATTTAGGTTTGACTTGCTCTTCCTTTTTCTAGAAGCTTGAGATGTAGCATCAGATTGAATATTTGTGCTCGTTCTGTTTCCTTGATGTGACAATTTGTTGCTATATATTTCCCTCTTATGTCTTCTTTCTTTGCACCCAACAGGTTACAACATATTATTTCTGCATTTCATTGAATGAATGCATTGTTTTATTTCTTGTTTAATTTCCACTGTAAGCCCCTGGTTGTTTAAATGTTTTTGTTTAATTTACGTATATTTATGCATGTTTTGCAAATTCTCTTGAAATTAATTTCAAATTTCAGTGTGCTATGGTAAGAAATTATGCACAGGATAACTTCACTCCCTTTTCATTTACTTGAGAATATTTATGGGTTAATATATGGTCTATATTGGAGAATATCTCATGTAGAGCTGAGAAGAATGAATATTATGATATGATTAGGTGGCACACTCTGTAAACATCCACTAAGTCCAACTGCTCACAGATATGATTCAGTTCTGTTATTTCTTTATGCTGAATTTTTGGCTAGTTGATTAATCTGTCTGTGACAGTGCGGTGTTAAGATTCCCTATTACAATTATGTTCTTTTGTATGTGGTTTTTCATGTCCATTAGTATTTGTCTTTTGTTTTTTTTTGTTTTGTTTTGTTTTGTTTTGTGTTTTTCTCTTTTCCCTCTTAAATAAAAAAAATTGAAAAAAAAAAACATTAGTATTTGTCTTACATAGTTGAGTGCTCCTGTATTTGGTGCATATATATTTTAAATTGTTAGTTTTTCCTCTTGAAGTTTTTAGCTAAAAAGTATGTAGTGACAATCTTTATCTCTTTTAACAATTTTAGGTTTCAAGTTAAAGTTATCTGCAAAAAGAAGAGCTACTACTCCTGTTTTCTGGGTTCCTGTTGCATTGGATACTGTTTTCCAGCCATTGGCTTTTAAGCTGTGATTTTTCTTTTGAGTCATATGTGTTTTTTGTATACACTGTATTGTGGTATCCTATTTCTTGATCCATGCTATCAATCTATTTCTTTTGATAGCTGAATTGATATCATTTACATTTATGGATATAACTGATATCTACTGGCTTAACTTTATCTTATTATGTTTCTGTTGTCTGTTTTCTGCTTTTTCCCCTTGTTTAATTTCTTGCCCTGCCTGGAGATTTCTTTCTATTTTTGTTCTGGAGATTGTGATCATTTTTATCTCTAGTATGTATTTCAATATTGTTTCTAGGGTTGCTTTAGTGGAAATGAATTTCTTCAGTTGTTCTTAGTAATGGAAGTGTCTTTTTTTCCATTAAACTTGAAAGAGAGTTTTCCTGGGTACATCACTCTGACATGAAAGTTGTTTTCTTTTATGGCTTGAAATGCTTCACTCCAAGATTGTCTTAATTTCAAGATTTGCACTGAACAATCTCCCATGATCATCCTGGTCTTTCCTTGATAGGTGAGATGTTTCTTTTCTCTAACAGCTTTTAGTATTCAGTTTTTATGCTGCATGTTGGGGAACTTGATTATTATATGCCTTAGTGTAATCTTATGTTGATTGTGACTGCTTAGTATTCCATATACCTCACTTATTTATATATCAGAATTTTTCCCTATGTGGGGGAAATTTTCTGCTATTCTGTGAATAGTTTGCAATCTCATTTGTGTTGACTCCTGCATCTTCATTGATGTCTGTGAGTCTTATATTATTTCTCTTGGCATCATCTTGAAGCTGCTGGATAGTTTTTTCATGCTGCTTTGTTTTCAATAGTTCTCCCCTTTCATGATCACTATCTGCCGTCATGTCCTCAAGGTCCAAAATTCTATCCTCAGCTTCATTTTAAATGGTTTTGCCAGGTTTCAATAGAATTTTTTGTTTTTTGAATATCTCCTTGAGTTTGTTTCATGGATTCTGCTTGTTTTCTCTATTGTTCATTTAAGATTTCAATAAATTTTATTTTCTATTTCTTCTCTAGCTATGCTGAACATCTCATTTACTAAGGTTGTTATTTCTATCTTTATGTGTGAAATTATTTATATTTTGACTTCCTCTATAGCCTCATGAACTTGTTTCTTGATTTTATGTGCTATCTTTTCAGAGGTTTCTGGTATATGACTTTTAAAATCTGCTATTTCATTGTCATCTTTCCTTGCTTCTGATGGACTAGTTGTTTGACATTGCAGTTTGCTTACCATCTTGTCATATTCAACTTTTGGGCTAATATTTGGTTTTTTGGTATTAACAGTCACAACTGTCAGTTGTGTGTATCTTATGTTCCTACTTTGTGGTTAATGTTGGTCTTATTATTGAGTATCACAATGAAGAGGAGGGCCAGTCAACTAAATTTCTCCTCTGGGTCCTGTTGGGTATGTCCTGTATTATTCCTGTGCTGACTAACCCTAAGGTTTTATTACACCTTAACTCAGCAATTATCATTATTAATACTATAATTATTATTTTGAAAGAAATAAAGGAATCTGGTCATGGTCATATGAACCTGTAGTTCCAGGCTAGGCATCTGGGCCACACTTAGTCTCAGAATTCAAGACAAGAGGATCACAAGTTTAAGGACAGCATGATCAACTTGGCACTCTGGAGCCATGGGAGTCAGGTTCTATGGAGCCCAATTCATACTGTGGTGCAGCACATCTAAGGATTGCAAAGAAGGCATAGCAGGAGTAGATTCCAAGAACCAAACCTCCTAAGTCGGATGGGCAACTCCTGTAATATAGGACCTTCAGTTTTTGGGTTGTTTTTATGAGAGAATGATTCTAAATTCTTCTGTAAACCTGATAAAAAAAAAACAATGCCATCAGAGCATCACTTTTTCACCTGGGATATTGTATCAAGAACCTTGAGCCCTGTTTGCTGTGTGCATTGAGAGGGACCCTGGATTCTCATGGAAGCTGTAGGTGTATGTGAGGGGTGCATGTGTGCACTGTGAATGTGCTTGTTGTGTGCATGATTTTGACATGTACTCATTGGGCTTTGTACAATCAGATGGGTGGAGAGGCCTCCAGGCTCTCAGAAAATTAATCATTCTGAGTTCTTGCGATTCATTACCTCTTCCCCAGCTCAGTCCTCCCTCTTCCCAGCCTCCACTCAGCAAGGATGCATAAAGAAGGAGAGGTTCATTAGTGAATTCCTGACACACAGATTGCAGGAGAATCTGAGCTCGCTTAGTCCAATAATCACTCATTTACTAAATATTTCTGCTATCTTTGCATTGTCCCTGTCTGTGCTCAACTCTGCAGCTTGATAGAAGTTAGATTGCAGGAGTTCCCAGTCTGAGTAGGGAGAGAATCACTACATAGCATCGCAAAGGACCTTCAGATCCAGCCAAGTATACAACAGATTAGCACTGAATTCTGAACCCAGAGCCTCACGAAAGAGTGCTGAGCCCTCCTGTTCCCTATGAGCTTGTGTCCTTTCCTATCCACACTAAAGTACCCTTGAATAAGCCATGATGTTTGCAATGATTCGTGACATGGTAATTTTTCAGGTTATAGCCAAGGACTTTACCCAGGAGGAGTGGGAATTGCTGGTCATTGTACCTGGAGGTGATGCTGGAGAACTGGTGGAACCTGACCTTTCTCGATAAGCTCAGTACTATCTTGCAGTTTCTTAAATGTGCCTGAGATGGCCTTAAGTGTTTACTGACATAAAATCCGCAGAACTTAAAACTCATTTTAGGAAGCAATTTAGTATATTCACAGTGTTAAGGAACCATCCACTCTATTTAATTTTAGAACATTTCTTCTCCCAAAAAAACTCCAAATCCATTCCTCAATTGATGCTCATTCCCTTCTTTCCTTCTCACATCACTTAGTCTCCTTGCAAACACTTAGCCCAATTTCTATACATCTGTCTATGCTGCATATCACATAGGCGCTCAAAAGTGTGTGGGCTTATGTTGGTTCCTTTGTATATCATGTTTTCAAGAGTCATCCATTTTTTGGCAGATGTTTAAGTTTCCTTAATTTTAATGGCTAAGTATTATTCCCTTGTGAGTATATGCCACTCTTTGTGTACCCTGCCATCAGTTGATGTATTTTGGATTTCTTCTACTTTCAGACTATTGTGAACATCTTGGTGTTGGTTTATTGTAGGTGACCTTTACCAGATTGATGTAAAGACATTCTATTCAACTTTTCTGTGAGGTGTTTATTATGAATGGATAATCTATTGATATGGTCATGTGATTTTTACCACAAGTTCTGTTGATATGGTAAATTATATTTGTTGACTTGTGTATATTGAACCACCCCTGTATCCCTTGGATGAATTTACTTGACCATGGTCAACAATCTTGATGAGTTGCTGAATTCTTTTCCCAGAATCTTATTTAGAATGTTTACGTCTATATTCATCATCAGATTGGTTTGAATTCCCTTTATTTAGTTGGGTCCTTCTCTGGCTTCGATATCTGCCTAGTATTTGCTTTTAGGAGTTACTTTGGAAGAATTGTTTTCCTTCAATATCATTAAAAAGATTAAGAAATAGTACTACTATGTCTTGTCTAAATTTCTTTTAGAATTCAGCAATGAATCTATCAGGACCAGTTATTTTTCTTTGTTGGTAAGTTTTTAATTGTGTTTTCAATTTCTTTGACTGATGTTTAGTTATTTAGTGTACTTGTATCTTTTGATTCAGTTTTGACAATTCATATATATATATATGTATTTATATATATATATGAATCTATCCATGTCTTCTGTCTTTTTCATCTTTTATGCCTAAATCTTATAATCTGAACTACTTAAAAGATAAAAGTATGCAATATTAATATATAATATATATAAAAATGATCAAACAATGAAAACACAAAATATTCTTCTGGATGAACCTACAAGGATTAATAGTATTTTTTTCTATCTTGTGTGCATATATATATATATGTACATATATATACACCTATAAACATATGATCTCTTCCTTTCTTTCTCCCTTTTCTCCTTTCACCAATTCTACTTGTTATTTCCTTTTAAGCACTTTCTTGAACTTTCATTTTCACAATATCTATTGTACATTTTGGATCTTATTACATTTTCAATGCTTTTTACACTAGGAGGCAATATGATATTTACAAGTAAGATATTGATTTATTTGACTTATGAATATAGCCTCAAGTTGCATCCATCTATCTATAAAAACCTCAAGTTAACCTTTCTTTAAGCTGATTAATATTCCGTGTGGTAAAAAATATCTTTTTATCCATTCTATGGTTGATGGGTATTTGTGTTGTTTCCAAGGTTTATTTATTATGAATTGTGCTTCTGTACACACAGGTGCACATATATCACTGTGATGTGATGTTTCCAGTTCTTCTGGGAAAATGCACAGAGGGAAATATCTGGTTTGAAAAGGGCCTATTATGATACATTTTGAGGAATATCCACTCTGATTTCCACAGTGGTTATACCAGTGTACAACCACCAACAGTACTCTCTACTGCCAGCAGCAGAGAAGTGTTCATTGTTCCCCACAGACTTGCCAATATTTTATATTGGTTGATTTCTTGATGGCATTCATTCTTTCTGGAGTGAAATGAAATCTCAAGGTTGACTTAATTTGCATTTCTTAAAAAGGCTAGTGATGTTGAGCATATCTTAATATATTTATGAGCCACTTGTATTTCTTCATCTGAGAAGTATGTGCTTATATCAGATGACAATTTTTAGATTGGGTATGTGAATTTGGGGGCCTGATATTTTTCAATTCTTTATAAAGTACATCAGTAACAACAAATAACCAAAATATTGCTGTAGATTTTGTACACCAAATTTTATGTAATAGGAAAAACTATGACATTTAAAAATTTCAGTTTCAATTTTATCAATTTTGTCATTTATTCCTAGCTTTCCAATGAATAGGAAAAGAACATATTTAACTATATATTGTAAATGTTTATTAATTTTGTTCTTAAATATAACACTCACAATACGTATATGTAATACTATTTATGTATGTATTTCTTTTCTTTCCAGTACTAAATGATACATTTCAAAGAACTCGGCAATCTATATTTTTTCCTCAAATGGCCCACTTTGTATGCAGTGAGATTTGTCATCATGGATTCAAGAATTGTCTCTTTTGCAGCCCCTTGGAAAGCCTTTAATTATGGAACTTTGATAAAAGTGGAAGACACTACCTGACAGGGAAAACATGATTTCTCACCGACTACATTTCAACTTTCAATAGAGACATCTCATGGAAGATGCAAGTGAGGGCATACACACTATTTTATGGGTATGTTGCAACTTTCATCAGCCATCTTTTTTTATTTTATTTTATTTTAAGAGAAAAAAGCAAAACAGAAAAAAGAATAATACAAAATTCAAAACAATAAAATAAACACTTAGAAATCATTAGTTGACAAATTACATACTATCATCTTAGAAATAGTTGTTCAAGTTACAAAATTAAATCACACAAGGTGGACATTCAGTGAGACTGCAAACAGTTCTGCTCAGTGATCCAACAAAAACTTAGTAATATAGTTATGAATCCTACACACTTAAACACACATACAGTTATATTATTTAGAGCAGTTTCTTTTCCTCTCCTTTTGACAATAGCAATTACACATTTTGGATTTTATTACTTCTCCAGTTCTTATTACTTTTTACACTAGAGACACAATGTAATATTTATAAACCTTATTTATTTTACTTATGAGGATAGTCTCATGTTGCCCCCATTTACCTATGAAGGCCTCGAGATCATGTTTTCTTATAGCTGAGTAATATTCCATTGTCTAAAGTTGTCTGAAGTTGATGGGCATTTTTGTTGTTTCCAAGATTTAGCTATTACAAATTGTTCTACTATAAACATGGGTGCACATATATCACTGTGACATGATCTTTTCAGGTTTTCTGGGAAAATACCCAGGAGGGGAATAGCTGGGTTGAATAGAACTTCCAATGCTAGTCTTCTGAGAAATCTCCATAGTGATTTACACAGTGTCTGTACCAGTCTATACTTCCACCAACATTGGAGCAGTGTTCCTTTTCCCTGCAGCCTTGGCAACATTTGTTATAATTTGTTTTCTTGATGACAGCTAATCTTTCTGGGGTGAGGCAAAATTAAATGCTATTTTAATTTGCATTTCTCAAATGACGAGTAATGGTAAACATTTATTAATGTATTTATTTGCCCTTCGTGTAACTTCACCTCAGAACTACGTGCTCATCCCAGATGCCAATTTTTGGAGAAGGTCTTTCAATTTGGAGGGCTTGATGTTTTTCAATTCTTTATATGTTTTGGATATAAGTCCTTTGTCTGAGAGGTTGCTGGTTAAAATTCTTTCCCATTCTGTGGGCTTTCTTTTCTTTCTGTTGGTGAATTCTTTTGAAGTGCAGAAACAATAAAATAATATCAATCAGTTGTTGATTCTTTGAAGTGTTTCTTGTGCAGTTTGTGGTTTGTTCATGAATTCTCTGCCTATTCCTATCTCTCCAAGACTTCTACTTACCTTCTCTTCCAGTAGATTTAGTGTTCTGTTTTAATAGTTAGATCTTTGATCCATTTAGACTTTAGATTTGTGCATGATGATAGGCATGGATCTATTTTCAGTCTTCATTATGTGGAATGCCAATTTTTCCAACACCATTCGTTAAAGAGGCTAACCTTATTCCAGTGAACATGCTCAGCATCTTTGTCAAGTGTCAGGTGGCTGAATATCTTTTTAGTCATCTTTGCATCTTCTAATCTGTTTCATTGTTCCTCAGGTCTATTTATTTGCCAGTACCATGCTGATTTTATCACTGTGGCTTTTTAGTATAGATCTAAGTCAGAAATTAAGATGCTTCCTTCCTTGTGTGTGTGGACCAGAATTGCCTTTGCAATTCTAACTTTCTTCTGTTTCCAGATGAATTTTAGGAGTGTTTTCTCTATATTTGTGAGTTACATTAATGGGATTTTGATTTGGATTGCATTATATCTGTAAAACAGTTTTGGGAGTATGGCCATTTTCACACTGTTGTTCTGTCTAGCCAATAGCATTGAGTATCCTTCCATTTTCTAATATCCCCTTCAATTTCCTTTTTAGTGTAGCATACCTTTCATATACAGGTCTTCAACATTTTTAGTTAGATTGATCCCTAAGTATTTCACTTGTTTAGATTCTATTGTAAAGGGTAATATTTCCATGATTTCTCTCTCAGTGAGTTTTTAGTTTGTGTGCAGGAAAGCTATTTTTGAGCATTGAATTTGTATCCAGCTACACAGCTTAATTTGTTTATTACGTCTAGTAGTCTTTTAATGGAGTTTTTTGTAGGTCAAGTATATGGAGTATCATGTCATCTGCAAATAGTGATAATTTAACTTCTTCCTTTCCTGTCTTTACTCCTTTTATTTATCTCTCTTGTCTGATCACCCTGGATAGTGTTTCCAGAATTATATTGAATAGGAGTGGTGACAGTGCACATCCTTTTCTTGTTCCTGATTTTAAAGTGAAAGCTTTCAGTTTTTGTCTGTTTGGTATAATGTTGGCTGTTGGTTTGTGACAGGTGGTGTATATTTTTTTATTTAAAGGGTTTAATAAAAGAGGACAAAACAAACAGAATAAGAAAGAACATAAACAATACAGGACTTCCAACAAGATAACCAGATATTATCAGTAGCTACTATAATGTCTCTTTCTTTGAAATAGTTGAGCATACCTTCACATACAATAGTATCAAACATAGCAAAATAGTATAAAACCATTCAAGAAAATAAAAATATTACAGGGCATTCAGAATCAAATAACAGCAAATGAACAATGGCTACCATATTATCTCCTTTTCTATTGAAAAATTTTTATACTATCACACATATTAAAATCCAATGAGACACAACATGATAGAACCAATTGAAACAAAATAACAAAAGCATGGTAGGACTTCAAAGAAAGATGATGATAAATCAGCAATGGCTGCCATAGTGTATTGTTTTCCTCAAAACAGCTGTTCATATCATCACACATAATAAAATCAAACAAATCAGAATAAAACCATTCCAACTAATGAATAAAAACATATAAGGCTTCAAATCAATGCAATGGTGAATCATGATTGCTATAAAATCTTATGTATTCTTACCATTTTGTATGCTAGGGAGATTATATGGTATCTGTTATGTGACTTCGATTTATTTTGCTTATGAGTATGGTCTCAACTTGCATCCATTTATTTATAAATATCTCAATGTGATCATTCTTTATAGCTGAGTAGTACTCCATTGTATAAAAATACCACAACTTTTATTATCCATTCCTCAGTTAAAGGACGCTTAGGTTGTTTCCAAGATCTGGCTACTACAAATTGTGCTTCTATAAACATGGGTGCACATATACCACTGTGTCATGATGTTTTCAGTTCTTCTGGGGATATTCTTAGAAGCAGAATAGCTATGGCAATGGGACTTCCAATCCCAGAATTTTAAAGAATCTCCAGACTAACCTCCAAGGGAGTGCACCAATATACATGAGTATACCAAAAGTACGTGAGAGTTCTTTTTCCCAAAGCCTCTCCAGCATTAATTGTTGGTAGTTTCCTTGATCCTGGCCATCATTTCTAGATTGAGATGGAATCTGTGTTGTTTTAATTTGCATTTCTCTAATGACTAATGATGATGACCATTTTTTATGTATTTATTTGTCATTTGTATTTCGTCATCTGAGAATTGTGTATTCATATTGAATGACCATTTTTGGATTGGATCTTTGAATTCCATGGGTCTGACTTTTTAAAATTCTTTAAATATTTTAGACAGAAGTCCTTTGTCTGAAGGACAGTTCACTAACATTTTTTCCCAGTTTGTAGGTTTTCTTTTCACTATTCTTGTGATTTCTTTCAACCTGTAGAAACTATTTCATAAGACATAATCCCAGTTATTGATTCTGGGAAGAATTTCCTGTGTGGTTTGACACCTGTTAATGAATTGCCTACCTATCCCTATGTCTTCAAGATTTTTAGCTAATTTGTTATCCAATAGATTTAATGTTTCTGTTTTAATATTTAGATCTTAGGTCAATTTAGATTTTAGTTTAGTACATGGTGATAGGCATGGGTCCAATTTTACTTTTCAACATATGGAGAGCCAGTTTTTCCAGCACCATTTAATAAAGAGACTATCATTCTTCCAGTGAACATGTTTGGCCCCTTTGTCAAAGGTATGGTGGTTGGGTGTGTTTGTAGTAGTGGTTGTATCTTATAATCTATTCCATTGTTCTTCTGATCTGTTTTTCCAGCACCATGTTGATTTTATTACAATAACTTTGTAGTTTAACTTCAAGCCATGGATTGTGATGCCTCCTGCCCTGTCTTTGCTGCTCAGAATTGCCTTTGCTATTCTAGATCTCTTCTGGACACAGATGAATTTCAGGAGTGATTTCTCTAAATATATGAAGCATGTCAGTGATATTTTCTTTGGGATTGCGTTGAATATGTATAAAAGTTTTGGTAGCTTGACCATTTTCACAATATTTATCCTTCCTATCCCTTAATAAGGGGTGCCTTTCTATTTTCTGAGATCCTATTCGATTTATATTTCAGGGTATTATAATCTTCGCTATATAGATCTTTTATTTGCTTCATGAGATTAATTCCTAACTATTTCATTTGGGGGGATGCTAGTGTGAAGGGGGTGGTGTCTCATTTAATTCTCAATGATTTTTTTAGTGTACAGGAATGCTATTGATTTCTGAGTATTGACTTTGTATCCAGCTACATTGCTGAATTTATTTATATATCTAGGAGTCCTTCAATGGAGTTTTGGGAGTCTTCTATATAGAGTATCATGTCATCTGCACGTAATGATAATTTAATTTCCTCTTTTCCTGCCTTTAATCCTTTTATTTCTCTCACTTGTCTAATTTCTCTGGCTATTATTTCCAGAACTATATTTGAACAGGAGTGGTGATAAGGGACAATCGATGGCCTTTATAAGATTGAAGTTACCACCATGTAACTTCAATCCAAGTTTATGAAGGGTTTTATAATGAACATGTGTTGGACTTTATCATTAGCTTTTCTGCATCTATTGAGATGACCATGTATTTTTTTGTTTTTGGCTCTGTTGATGTGGTGTATCACATTTACTGATTTGCATATTAAGCAATTCCTGCATTCCTCGAATGAATCCCCTGTGGTAATCTTCTTGTTTATTTGCTGCATTGTACTTGCCAGTATTTTATTGAGAATCAATGTTCATTAGTGAGATTGGCCTATATTTCTCCTTTTTGGTTGGGTCTTTGTCTGGTTTTGGAATGAGTGTCATACTTGCCTCCAGTCATCATTTAGGGAGGATAGCTTCCTTTTCAATTTCATTGAAAAGCTTACAGATATTGGCATCAAATATTCTCTAAATTTCTTGTAGAATTCAGCCATGAATCCATCAGGACCTGCACTTTTTCCTTTGTTGGTAAGTTTTTAATGATGTTTTCGATTTCAGTAGCTTATATTGTGTCATTTAAACTTGCTATATCTTCTTGGTTGAGCTTTGGTAGTTCATATGTGTTTAGAAAACTTTCCTTTTCCTTTGTGTTTTCCATTCAATATCAGTACAGATTTTTCAAATTAGTTATTCATGATCTATTGAAATTCCATGGGATCTGTAGTAATTTCCCCCTTTTAAGTCCTTATTGCTTGAATTTGTGTATTTTCTTTCTTTTTCTTTGTGCAGAGAGCTAGAGATTTGTCAATTTTGTTTATTCTCTCAAAAAACAGCTTTTTAAATCAATAACTCTTTGTAGTTTTTAAATTCCAATTCCATTGATTTCTGCTCTAATCTTTACAATTTCCTCTACTTTATAGGCTTTGGGTTTATTCTTTTTCAAGAAGCTTGAGATGAAGCATTAGATTTTTTATTTGTGCTCATTCTGTTTTCTTGATATGACAATTTATTGTTACATTTTTCCCTCTTAAGACTATTTTCATTGCATTCCACAGCTAACAGTGTGTTGTCTACATTTTCACTGAATTGTAGATATTGCTTTATTTCTTCTTTAATTTCATCTGTAGTCCAATGGTTGTTCAAAAGGTTATTATTTAATTTCTATGTATTTATGCAGTTTTTGAAATTTTTGGCCATTAATTTCCAAATTCAGTGCATTATGTCAGATAGTATGAATGGGATAATTGCAATACCTTTGCAGTTGCTTAACAATGTTTTATGGGATAGTATATGGTCTATTTTGGAGAATGTCTCATGCACAGCTTAAAAGAATGTGTATTCTGATGTGGTTCAGTGGAACACCCTGTAAATATCTACAAAGTCCAATTGCTCACAGGTATGATTCAATTCTATTATTTCTTTGCTGATTTTTGTCTAGGTAATCAATGTCTTTGTGACAATGGGGTGTTAACGTCCATTATTAAAATTGTGTTCTTATGTATTTGGTTTCTCATGTCCATTAGTATCTATCTTATATAGTTGGGTGCTCAAGTATTTAGTGCAAATATATTTATAATTATTGAGTTGTTCTTCTTGAGTTTTTCACTAACAAGTATGTATTGACCTTCTTTATCTCTTTTAATCATTTTAAGTTTGAAGTTTATGTTGTCTGCAAATAGAATATTACCCCTGCTTTTCTCTGGGCTTCTGTTGCATGGAATACCATCTGCCATCCTCTGACTTTTAATCTATGAGTTTCCTTTTGGATTTGATGTGTTTCTTATATACAGAATATTGTAGGATCATGTTTCTTGATCCATTATGTCCCTTTGATAGGTGAATTGAGGGGATTTACATTTATAACTATCATTCATATATACTGGCGCAACTTTGCCACATTATGTTCCAGTTATTTGTTTCTGATTTTCCCCCTTGTTTAATTGCTTGTCCTATCTGGTGTTTTTTTCTGTTGTTGTTCTGGGAACGTCTTCTTTTTTTATCTCTAGTATGTCTTTCAATATTCTTTCTAAGGTTGACTTGTTGGATGTGAATTTCTTCAGTTGTTCTTTGTCATGGAAATACCTTGTTTCTCCATTAAATTTGAGTGAAAATTTTGCTGAATACATCAGTCTAGGTTGAAATTTGTTTTCATTCAGGGCTTGAAGTACCTAACTCCAAGTTCATCTTGACTTGAGGGTTTGTGCTGAAACAACTGCTGTGATTCTAATGGTCTTACCTTAATAGATGAGCTTTGTCTTTTCTCATCAGTCATGTTTGTATAAATAATATTCACAGGCCACTATGTCAAATGGGCATTGTGATGACAGCTCTTAAATGAACAATCAAAAAACAGATGCAATTAATTAAATATATGATACTGTATGTCATGTGGTAACTATATTTTGGGTATGTGGATTATTTAGCTGTCTGTATAAAATTTTTCAAACCATAAATATGGTCATTTATGAAAATGACAGTCTCTCGGAGTGGATAAAGTATGAAATTGCTTCCAGTGAATGTAACCTGCCACTGTTAGTTTGTAACCCAGGTTCTCCATGTTGCTAAATTTTCCATGTAAAACAACTGATATCTATTTCTCCATCTGTATCAAAATATGTGAAAAGAATATTTGATAGCAATGTGTCTGCTCCACAAATGATACATTCCTGGACTTGAAAAACACGTCCTATCATTGGGATCTTTTAATATTAAGTATACTGACACAACTTAGATATGCATGATCATCCCTCTCTTAGCTACTTTTCTCATTACTAAGAAAAAATACCAAGACATTCAAAGTTGAAAGGGGAAAAGTTTATTACCTCACAATTTGTAGAGCTTTCAGTCCATAATTGGCTGGCTATAAAGCAATTGTTCATGGCAGTGAAATATAACAAAAACAACAGGAGAGTGGTGGGATGTGTAAATCTCTCTAATTGCCTCATGCAGTATCGTGTCTACTTGGAGTAGGGCTGTGCTGATCTGCTCAGTGGACTGATCAAGCAAGGTTTTCGAGTTACATGTGTTTTCTGAGCACAGGATACTCTTGAGTATCATTTCTTGATATCTCCAGCAAGTCTGTTTATTTTTATTGGCAAATTGAGATCATTTTCATTGATGGTTAAAGCTGATGTGTATTGTAAACTTCTTTTCATTTTATTTTATTATTGTTCATTTTTTCCTTTCCCCTCACTTTGACATATTTCCCTACCTGGTGGATTTTTTATATTGCTGTTCTTGGAATTGTGGTTTTCATTATCTCTCTCTAAAATATCCTTCAGAATTTTTGGAGAGCTGATTTGGCGGTCATGAATTTATTGAGTTATACTTTATTGTGGAAGCATCTTGCTTCACTAATTTTGAAAGAGAATTCTATAAGCTATGTAAGTCCTTTTGAAGGCTGGTTTCCTACTGAATGTGGAATACTTTATTGCAAACTCTTTGACTTAATCATTTGTGTTAAGAAGTCTGCCTTGATTGTGAAGGGTTTTCATTTATGAATGATTTGCTTCTTTTATTTAAAAGGTTTTAATACTCTATAACTATGCTGAGTTTCTGGAATCTTGATGAGTATGTGCCTTGATGAAATTATATATTGGTCATAGCTAACTGGAGCTTCATATTCAGCAGTTATTTGGATTTCAAATTATTTTTGATGTTCTTGAAACTTTCTGTCCTTACTTATGTGAAGTTTTGTTTCTATGTGTGGCACTCATTTTGTCTCAAGCTTTCTTATTAATGCTAGGTGCTCTTTTGTTGTTGTTATTTGTATAATCTTACAGCAATTTGATTAATTTTTCTGACAATTTCTCTTTTTAAGATATATTTCTTTCTATAACAGCAAGTGTGTTTAGGGGTGTTAAATAGCTGACTATATCAATGTTTTTGGATCATTGAACACAGCTGTTTGCAGTCTCCCTTTTGAATGTCCACCTTGTATTCTTTGATACTGTTATTTGAGGAACTATTTTCAAGATGATAATATGTAATCTACTAACAGGTGATTTCTTACTGTTATGTTTTTTTTGTTTGTTTGTTTGTTTGTTTTGTTTTGTTTGTTTTGTTTTGTTTTTTGTAGTTCTGTATTACGTGTACCCTTACACCGCTTTGGTTTGTTTTGTGTTTTTCTCTTTTTCCTCTTAAATAAAAAAAAAAGATATATTTCTTTCATGGTTATTATCTTAAATCCTGTCTTCTAAATCTGACTTCCTGTCCTTGCCTTCATTCAGTCAGTTGTGTATATATTCAGTGCCATCTTCAGTCTCCTGGATATCTGTTTGAAAGTGTTTCATGGATTCCATTTCTTTTCTTGTTGGAAATTTACGGCTTCCATCATTTTCCTTATCTCTTCTGATTTACCTCTGTGTCTAGTCTAGAATCATTGAGTAACACATTGTTTTGGTTGCCAATACTTTTTTGTCTGAGATAATTTTCTTGATAGCTTCATTTATCTGATTCTTTTTTAATTATGTAGCCATCATTCCAGAAAATAGAAGGTATTGACTTTTGATTTCCTTGACCTCATTTGGACTTGTCATTTGTGGGTTGGAATTCTGGTTTGCATTTGGCTTATGCATCTTGTAGTTTTCTATTTTTAATTGTAATTTGTTTTCCGGGTTGATATTTATATATTGCTTTATGGTAAATAGCTTTATGATTAGTATTGATGCTTCCCTAGACAATGTCTATTCCTCAGAGCCATGTTGTAGGTTTATTTGATTCTTCATCTTTGTGTCACTCTGAAGATACTACCTGCCCAATTTAGGGTAGAAGAGAAATTGCTCTGTTTGATTCAGCTTGCAGTCCTTTTATAGTAGAGTCTTATGATGATTGTGACTCAAAACAATCACAGTATTGTGATAAAAGGATTACAATAGGAGTGACATCATGGCTGAAGTAGAACAACTGGCAATAGCACCAAGCACAGCTTAGAAACTGACAAACTTTGACAAGTATTGACTAGAGTAAAGTAACTTGGTTGAAAATTTTCACTGCTTCTAGAATTATATGGGTTTTTTTACTTAGTTGCCCACATATCAACATCTTTATATTTGCCAAACAACAGTGCTTCATTTGGTTAATTAAACTTACAACAAAGTGTGAAATTTTAATGATCAATTGTAGTCCTAGAGTTACTAGTCAGCCTCCTGTATCATTAGGGCAGTGGCAGCAACAGTCTTGAAGTATGGACATCATCCTTGGAATACAGAGTTCAATAGTTCTTGATAATTATGGTACCAGGGAAGACCAGAAATCCATGCCTTGGGTTAAGATCCCTATGGCCATATCCTTTCATTAATGGACATATGGAGAAAAGGTTTAGACTGTCCTAAGGGTGGAGCCCAAGTCAAGGCTTCTGTGATTTGTTTAAATGTTTTTACTTGATTCGCATTTCAGAGCCTGGCCTCTCCCTCTTGTGGCTTAATATAGGGGTTTAAGCATAAGTGAGAAATTTGGGGCCCAGTTATGACAATCCTGCTGTCCTCAAGATCACTCTTGTCTGCACCAAGTGGAAAGAATCGAGAGGGCACGAACAGACTGTTTTCATTCAGTGCCCTGTTTGTGTTCCCCTTGTGTCACTATGAAATCTAAATATTCATCCTTTAGTTGGAAGATTAGTGCATTTTTCTTGGATATATTTCTTGCCCTTCAAATAAGTGATGGAGGTCTATGTTTCCCTGATAAATCCACATTGGCTGCAGTTGCCAGAAGAATGTCATCTACATACTGCAGCAAGATGCAGTTTTCCTCTGGTTTGGTGAAAGCTTTGAGATCAGTACCCAGAACCTCTCCAAAGATTGTGGGAAAGAGTTTAAATCCCAATGGAACTCCGGCCCAAGTGAGTTTTTCTTTGCAATCCTTGATGAGGTCTTCTCATTGGAATGCAAAAATGAACTGACTTGCAAGCTATAGGCAGAAAAGCGCATTTGTTAAATCCAAGCAAGGTTTGGATTTAACAGAAGCACTTCTTTGAATGAGTCCCATCAATGTATATTTATTTGGTATTATAGAGTGGATGAATATAGTGGCCTGATTCACAGCACAAAAATATACTGGTCCATGTTCATTAGTTGCTTGTTCACAAGCAACTAGGGTGTCCCAGGATAACAGGCCTCTAGGCAAGATAACATGTTCTAAGAGTTGATTTAAATGTCCTTGAATGCCTATATTATGGCTTCCTTTGGGTGGAGATACAGGCAGAACCAAATCAGAACTGTCCACAGTGTCAGTTCCACTATCACCAGTGGCTGATTTACACCCAGCTCAGAAGGTTATCTATCAAATACAATGAGAGAACCTTATGCACCTTCCCATATAGCTCATCATGTCTCAGCTTGGCTGACTTATCTGAGCACAGTCTCCATTCCTCTGCTTATGAGACTGTAGGAGTTGGCACAATGTCCCCAAGTTGAGCCAGCATTACAGTGATATTTCCCTGTATCCCACAGGTAAACTAGGCCTGTAGGTTTTGGAAGAATTAGCTTCCCAGCAAAGGAACTGGACAGTTTGGAATATACAGAAATTCTTGCTGGTGCTCTCATTCCCCTATTCCTCTTCTTTTTGACTAGCAAAATGGCTTTATTACTGGGACCCCAGTGGCTTCCAAAATAATCACATTTCAGTTTGATACTCATCCAATCAGTTGTGCTATTACTGAGTTCTCAGCTACATTCTGTAACATAAAGTCCATCACTTGATCCCCTACTTGCATTGTGACCATACATCTTCTTTGGGAGACCTAAAGAGATGGAGCCCAGTTTTACACAGTCCTCATAGTCTGAAGTTTGTGAAAGTGTAATAAGGTGGGAACCTGACTCCTTTGAGGGTGCTAGACTTTAACAGGTGACTTCCTAGATTCATACTTTGCATTATTTCTGGAAATTCAATTTTCAAGTTCCCATTCTTTTTACCACACACACACACACACACACACACACACACACAGATCCCATTCTAACTGTTGCTTGGTTGTGGGTCCCTGCCCAGTTGACCTGTGCCTTGTCCCTGTCCACACCCCTGCCTTCTTGTGACCTCTGTCATCTTTCCTGTGAGTGCTGCTGCTAGCAGATCTGCTTTCCTTTTTAGCTTCCTATCGTCTTGCCATTGGGCCTCTCGTAACAATTTACATAGCTTTATTGGTCACCTCCAAAACCTGGATTACCTTCATGCCAGCAAACCATTTATATTTTGTAGCTAATGCCTACTGTCTCTTTGAGCCTCTTGCACAAAGGCAGCATTTATCATGTGCTGATTCTCAAATATCCCAAGTACTAAATGGACTTTACAGTCAAAAAACTGCAAAGAGCCTTTTGTAAAACTGGTTAGGGCTTTTATTAGTCTCCTGCAGCACCTCTAGAATCTTTCCCATATTATTGTTCTATTTGCACTCTCTTTAATGCCTTCTAGGAGATTGTCTTGGTATTACTTCAAGCATTGTAACTATTTTCTATTTTGGGGTCCCATTTGGAAACTTTTTCTCAGAATTGTTCATGAGAAGATATTGAACATTAAACACACCCACTTTGTCATTGTCTTCCAATCACCAGAGGGCTGTTTGTGTCACCCTCTTGTGCTTAATGTCTAACAGCATCAAGAATAGATGATTCTGTTTGCAGTATCATTGGTGGAATGTCCACTCTACAAGCTTTAATTTTGTGACTTGAACAATTATTTCTAAGATGGCAATATGTAATCCATTAACTAGTGATTTCCTACTGCGCATTTTTTTATTCTGTAAATCTGTATAACTTGTACCCCTTCACTGTTTTTTTTTCTTTCTTTTCTTTTCTCCTTAAATAAAAATAAAAAAAAAAAGAATAGATGATTCAAGTCTGGTCAGGTTGAGCTGTGAATCTGAAACTTGAATTGCATTACATCTATGAGGGAATGGGACTTCTTTAAGTAGGAGGGACAGTGGTGTTTCTCATTCAGGAGGGCAGTAGTTGAAAAGGATTGACGGACAAAGCTACGATGTCATTCTTGGATTTGTGTCTCTAGATCATAATAGTTAAGCCACTCTACTGTCTTGCAGGGATGTCTATAAGGCCCACTTCTTGCCCAAACAAAGGTAGATCATTTGATCCTTTGGCTTGCCTCATCTTCCCTCTGAGACAGAAGCTTTAATTCTTTCTTCATAGGTGATGTCAGAGTCATAAACATTGGGGAGGAGTAAATTGAGAAGAGAACTCCTCAAGTAAGAAAATAAACCTAAATTCTGCTTTAATATGTACCAGAAACATCTCTCAGCCACACATTCCACATTATTTGAGAAACCAATAATTACACTAAAATCAGAAATCCTTAAATCAGTAACTCAAAGCCAATGCAGAAATAATTTGTATTTCAGAACAATAAGCTTTGCCAGCTTTTGACTTTTCAGTTTTTTCTAATATACTAATTTTATGGCTAAATATGTCATGAAGCTCCGTTTCTAACATGAAACCTGTGCCTCTCCATGTTTACAATTTCATGAAACTATGGGATTTTTACCAGAAACACTGGAACATACTTTTATATGTTTTCCACCATCAAAATTATTGATAAGAAGAATCACATAGGTAGACTTTGACAACTCTTGAATTCAGAAGTCCTCTCAAAAGAGTGGAACTATTTGTGGTTCAATTAAAGTTCATTTTGAGTTTGTCAAAATAGGAATGATGTTGAGCATGAGTATTAAACATGGAATTATTTAAAATCAATATGTCAATATCAGTTTATCAATTGTTTAATGTAATTACATAAAAAAGATGAAGAGGATGAGAAAAGTGTTAAAATAGAAATATATTTTCAACTTACTTTTAAATTTTAAAATTGAAAAATATTGTCACTAAATGTTAAGGAAGTATTTGTCAACTTAAGAGATGGTAACATGTCAAGACTGTATACATACAAGCTAGGTATATTAATTAAAGTTGTGATTTACAGTGAATGCATTTCAATATTTTTCAAGAAAAAATAACAAATTTCAATTTTAATATCACATGTGTGTTAAGACAATATTGATTTTATTGTTTGAAATAGAATATGTGATTAAGATTTTTATTAAATTGAAGCTTTTGAGTGATAATTCATTTGAACTGCCTGATTTGCACTGTATTTACACACATACACACAACACACACACACATACACACACAATAATGATAATGAGCGTAGCTGACACCACCAAGTAAGTTTTGACCTGCCTTAGTGAGATCATGTTCTCAATCTTCGGATGAGACTATTGCGTGGAACTGAATTGTATTTCCTTATAAGTAATGTTAATGTATGTACTTATGGACAAAACGATAATTCAATGCTTCAGAATATTTAGACAGGCTTAGGGAGTGGATTATTTAACACTTACAACAGCCAAATTAAAATTAGATTTAAGAGCAGGAGTACTGAGAGTGATTGGTCCCCACACACTATAATTATATAAAAGATTTAACTTCACAAGCCAATAGATTTGAGGATAAGTCTAGTAAAAGATGATACTAACAAAAATAACACCTGAGATATACGCAAGAGTTAAAATAGATGCAAGCAGCAGAAAACAAAACATGAATAATTTAAATAATTTAGCAAAATTAGATCTTGAGAATTTGTGTAGATTGAAAATATATGGAAGTAAAACCAGGGTTAACAACTTGAAAAACATACACTCATCTTCAATAGCATTGTTGTTTGTAGTTATAGACAGCAGAAATTGATTTATTTACTGCAATTATTATATTAAAATTAAAATGTATTTTAACGTAAAAACATTTTATTTTCATTCAGAATTTGGCAATGAATACCGAAGGTGGAGTTTAATTATGTAAACTGCAATACATGGTAGCCACTACAGGCAGTTGATATTTTTAGAATATCTATTTCCCCTAACATTTTTCCTACTCTTTAAACCTGTAAAAGTGTTGTTCTCAGATCTTATGAGAATAATATAGCACTTAGGAAGAAAGATGCAGCCCAGCAGCCCTGCACTGGAGGCCAAGATAGAGAAGACCTCCATGGCCACCATCACCTTCCCCTTGCTGCTGTGGTACACGGGGAGGAAGGTGACCCACACACTGCAGAACACCAGCATGCTGAATGTCAGAAACTTGGCTTCATTGAAGGTGTCAGGCAGGTTCTTGCCCAGGAAAGCCACAGTGAAGCTGAGCAGAGCCAAGAAGCCCAGGTATCCCAGGACACAGTAGAAGGCAGTGAGGGAGCCCTTGTTGCACAAGAGGATGATGTGGCCAGGTTCAGAGTGTGCATCTGTGTCAATGTAGGGTGGATTTGTCCCCATCCAGAAGCCACAGAGAGTGAGTTGGATCAGGGTGCAAATGGGGATGACATAGTTTGGTGCCCCTGATACCAGCAAATGCCTCATCCTTCTTCCAGTGACTTTAAAGGCCAGAACCACAGTAATGGTCTTGGCCAAGACAGAGGAAACAGCCACAGTGAACACGAGTCCAAATGTCATTTGTTGGAGGATGCAGGTGGCTGTGTTGGGACGGCCAATGAAGAGCAAGGAGCAGAGGAAGCACAGGAGGAGGGAGATGAGCAGGGTGTAGCTGAGAGTCCTGTTATTGGCCTTGACTATGGCAGTGTCTCGGTGCTTCACAAAGATTGCCAAAATCACAGCTGTGATTACAGAGAAACTCAGAGCTATTTGTGTCAGGGCCATTCCTAGGGGATCCTCAAAGGACAGGAAGTCCAAAATCTTGGGGAGACAGCGATCTCTATTTCTGTTTGTGTATTCATGCTTTGGGCATTGTGTGCATTGCTCTGCATCTGGGGAAAAAGCAAAGATTCAGTACTCTTTTTCAGAAATTCTTCATTTTTATCAAGTTAATGAAATTTGCATCTTAAACAGTTTACAAGAATTGATTTTATTATGTGTGATGAAAAGAACAGCTACATTGAAGAAAAAGAGACATCAGGGTATCCATTGCTGATTCCATATTCTCTTGTTGTGAAATCCGATGATTTTATTCTTGTCCAGAGGGGTTTTAATCTCTTATATATTGTTTAATTTCAACATATATGAAGATATGAAAAGCTATTCAGAGGAGAACAAGAGGCATTATGTCAGCCATGGTTGATTTTCCTATTGTCTGGTTTTGAATTACTATAATGTCTTCATCACTCTGTTCTAATCTGTTCAATATTATTTTGTTTTGTATGAATTCATTATGTGTGAAGATATTGACAACTACCTAAAAGGAAATGAGAAACATTATGGTAACCACTGTAGATCTCCTGGTGTCTTGCTTTGAAATCTGTGTCACATTGTTTTCTTCTGATCTACTTTGTTCTGTTTTGTTATGTTTAGTTTTATCCTCTTTAAAATAAAAAATTTACTAAAGAAATTCAACTCTGCTTCAATTTCACTATGAATACATAGTGGTTAATATATACTAGATTTTATTTCTACATGCCTGACTCAGGAATAATTAATCTAATTAAATTTCATTTCAAATGTATTCAAGTGACATGTCCACCAGATTCAGCAGGATGGGATAGCTGGCTGGGTCATCGTGAGACTCTGTGATGTCACTATGATGGTGAGGTCCTTTCCACCCTTCTCTTGACTCTCCTCAATCTTTCTCAGGTTAAGCTTTTTATTGGCACAAAATTCACCCAAGAGAGTATATTTTGAATATTTCCCTCAATTCTCCTTAAATTGTGAAACGTATAGTCCTGATATAACATGAGATTTATGATTGCTTTATTGTTATCCAACTATCTTCTGTCAAAGCTATCATCCCGTCTGATTGGACAATTGTTTCTTGACCTTTTATTTTATCATTTGTGTTATTATTCTTGTAAGTAATATTTTTTCAGCAATCATATTTAAATGTTCTCACATACATACTCTACAACCTAAGTTTATAACTATCTGTAGCATTTTCTGTTTCTATTTTGTCTTTGTCTTCATACATTTGTAATTCTCTGTGACTTTTTTCATTAATTTTGCATATAAATATTGAAAAAGTGAAAATATTTTCAATTTTAATGCAATTGTATTAATGGTTTATAACTCTTTGGGTAGCAATTTGTATTTTAATACTATTACTTAAGAACGGTGCATTTTTAAAAGTCTCCAATATTTAAAATTTAAAATCTCCAAAGTTTAAAACTGAAAGTGAGTTCTATGTTCATTTGCACTATATATACCATATGATGTAACTAACAGTTCTCACACTAATGACGAATGTGTAACACTGTGTACAAAATCCATGACAAGGCATACAATGTAATACAATGATTCTAAAATAGGTTTTCCACTTTATCCATTCAAGTGAGCAACAAGTCATGAAAATGAATGTTATTAGGCATTGTAGACATATACTTACAAAGATCAAAAATTTATGTACTTGGAATTTGTTATAGAAAAGTTTTAGATTTGAGACATCAAAGCATCCACAGGAAGCTTTGAGAAATACACACATTTTGTTTCATCAATTACCTTAATCTAGGTTCACTGTAAGATTTCATAGTGACCCTGTCTCACTCACCATTGGATATAACCTCAGATGACCATGGGAATTAGTGCGTCAGTTGAGCACCATAGAATCAACATCACCAAACAAAAGTGTGTACCTGGTGACTATGACTATAACAGGGTACATTGAAAGAATGAATTAGTAGGCGAGTGGCAAACAGTGCTTCACTCTTACCCCATTAGCAAAAAACTCAGCTTCACATTAGTGAGAAGTTGTTAGAGGGAGCAGTTACCACAGTGTCATTGTAGATTTGGTACCTGTCTGATTGGATATGTGTCTCTCTGGGCAGAAAATGCAGGTAAAGCAGCAGACAGGTCTTCCTTCCTGAGGAATCTTGCTGAATCCTGGACCACAGCTCTGGCTACACACTGATTGAGGAGGAGTCTAAGGGGAAGAAACAAGCACTGGTTATGATTTTTCACAATATGAGCAGATGAAATATGATGTACATATTTCCAGATTAATAAAACAGAAAGATATTTGATTTGCATTAGGAATGGATCACAACCACTTTTCCCACCATCTGTCATGTTTATATGACCTAGTTATCAAATTCAGGATCAAAATGGTTATCTTTCTATTGTTTATGAAACTATTTGTCAAGTATTTCCAGGGTCCTTGGTCACTTTATTAGATCACAAGCAACACACCCGTGCGATTTTGCTTTTTGATCTATCTACTTCACCATGTCTTTAGAGGCATATTTCCATGTAGTAAGTTAAGAGTCCTTGTACTCCTCCTGAGGGGATTTTTACCAGGCCATAGTACTTGGTTGGACATAGGCCTTTGTTCTAGAAAACACAGTGCAATGAGTTGATAATTTGGCTAAACACAGAGTAACTAATGGGAAAAACAATAAACAAACCAACAAAATAGTACCAACATAAAATACAGAAACAAGTGAGTCTCCACTTCAGTTTATTGCACTTATGGCTTCATAATCAAGAGGATACCATGTTCTAACAATGAAAAACACAACCAGTATGCAGAGCATGATTGTTATTTTAATCTGAAAATTTGTGTGGAATGGTCCAAGTTTGGAAAGATAAAATGATATCCTGTCAGTTCATTTGGAAGCTAAGAAGAACAAAATTTGGAGGTCAAAGATTCTTAATGCTGACAAAAGAGAATAATGATAACATGTAGAAAACATTAATCATATGTTAATATCGGGCTTAATTAGTGGGAGTCAAAGCTTAAAAATGACTCTTGCCATGTATAACTAAAATATGTTGAGTTATTTAGAGGGATATGATTGGTATACATCCAGCCATATTTTACTGCTATTTGTATTTATCACTCAACTGTACCACAAATAAATATATCCAAACTAAAATATAGTATGTTCTACAAACTTGCTGTTTCTCAGGAAGTTAGCTCAGAAGATGTGGTGCAGAGACAAAATATGAAGGTGACATCAGTGCTTAGTAGAACGCATTACAGTCTGATTCTGGAACTGTTTTCAAGTATGTCTTTATGTGTCTTATACTGAAATGGATTCATACCTCTGTGAAACCAATAGGCCATTCTATCAAGTCTTCATTAATCACCAAGCTTTGGCCATGTGATCTCTTAAAGAAAAACTCCCCTACTTTAACCAGCACGCTAAGGCCACCTGGAAAATTCAGTGTGTTCTGGATGTCATACTGTGCCACATGCTGTCTTTCCTCATCCAAGAATATGGAGTATCCAGCACTGTTTGTAAATTCCACTTTCTTCAGGTGGGTATGGAGCTGCAGGAGAGGCATCAGACAGGAAATGAGGACTGCATACAGATTACATACATGTTAAGTAGTTTTGTCAAAACTAAGTGCTCATGTGTAATTGTTGACAGTCTTTTCTGCTTGGGTAGTCACTGTTCCATGAGTCTAAGTGGGAACCTTGATCCCCATACATGACTGGAGGTGTAAAGAAATAGCATTGCAAAAATTCTAGAAGATTGCCTCCTGAGTGGCAGTTAAGTGATCTCTTTTCCAACCCAGACTCATAGTTTGATTTTAGGCCAATACAATGCTAACTCTCAAACACTGATAAGGACTAAACATGGATGCACTGGTTTAATGCATTCTACCAATAGCACCATGAATGTGCAGAAATACCCATGCTCATGAAAATATAATCACCGACTGTGTGTACTTTTCATATCTGACTTATACCTGTGTAAAACTTAAGAATGCACAAGATGAATTATTTTTTTCTTTTGTTTGCGATGATTTTTTTCATAAAGTGAGAGTATCCTGAAATATCTGGGTTTATTTTGGTGTTATGTAGTCCAGTATATATGGTCTGTGACATTGTATTGTGGAAAATAATTCACCTCTGATTCTTTTAACAATTTTTATTTAAGCTCTTCAAAATGTGGACATAAACACTCTAAATGATCCACCATTGTCCTTCTGGATATGCCATGCCAAACATCAACTTTTCTTAGAATCAAGGGCTTAAGTGCAGTGTTGTACACAGTTATTATTGTTGGTACTGAAATGAATATTATGTATTTTTGTTTCTGTAGTATTTTATTTAATGACTCAAATTCTGATTAATGTGCTTGCCTATACATATAAAGGGAAGACTTCATAAACATACCCTATGCTGGTATTTAATTACTTCAATTTTAAAATTTAAACATATTTGTGTTTGACTGGTAACAGGATGCAATATATATATGCAATATATATATTTCATAGCATCGCAAGTAAAAATGAAACCAAAGTCCTTGTCCAAATGTAAAGACTAGCAATGTTGATGAGCAATATATTTCCCAGCATTGTTTTGTAGGGGTCTTTTCATTTTCATTCAAATTACAAAAAAAAGGATTTGGGCTACAAAGTATACAACAATCTGAATGAAATAGATACAATTATTGTGACCATGTTTTTCTGGTTTGGATTTATTTCAAGGAGTGTTATAGATCCGACCAGTTATTCAACATGTATTTTTGTCATGATTCCTATTTAGGTACTTAGCATCACTTTATACTACTTTGGAAAGTTATGGTGTAATATATAATTAAGTAGTTTGGGATCCCAATACTCATCCACAAAAGTCTACCACTGCAGGTGATAATTACAGATATATACATGTCCAGAGCAAAAGGCCACTAATTCATTTGCCTAACCCTGCTGATCTAGGAATGAAAACCTGCTTATGGTACATCACATTAAAATACCTTCACACACCATCAACTCCTCAGTACCTATTCTTCTTCTGAAGTAGGTTTACCTGCCAAGGAAGAAGACCAGGTGGCTCTGCATCTTCAGAAGAACCCAATTCTGCTTTTTGCAAAAGCATTTTATGCAGCACATGGGCCAATGCATAAACAGCATTGTAGATGAAATAGCTGGAGTCAGACAATGTCATGAGGTCAATGTTTCCAGGCATAAACTCTAAGGATGTATTTGGTGGGCAAACTCCAATTCTCCCACATTGTGAACCAGGAAGTGAGCAATCAAAAAAAGTGAGCCACAATTTGCTGAAATAAAAGTCTTCAGGGTATTGGGAAGGCTTGATTGTTTGGAGAAAGTGTCTGAAACCAGGAATTTCCCCCTTGTGAGGAGAAAATGAGAAGCTTCCATGAAAGGAATGCAGCATGTGGTTTGTCTCATACACAACAATGTCCCACTTTGCAGTCATGATCCACACCTTTCCTGTTGTCAAAAAGAATTCTGCTGCAATGTCCACAGTGATGAGACTCCCGACTTCCCCATACAGGATATGCACATTGGCAGATGAAGCTCTGATCTTGCTCATGAAAGTGATGTCACTCGATGCATACATTATCTTAGTGGCAGGGAGCTTTTCTGTCAAGGCCACACAGATACCTTTCTTTAGCATCTCTGCTTTCAGGTCCCCCAGGAAGTGCTCACCTTTCACATCATCAGATACAAAGATGGTCACCCATATCCAGCCAAAATGCAGCAATAATGAGACCATTGCATGCACCAGAGTGCTGTCCGTGGGGGCCATCTGATAGACCGATGGATATTGGTATTTGTCACTGAGAATGGGGTCAAAAGGTCCATATGTAACCTGGAAAAACAAACAGAAATATCATGACTCCGGAGATTACTGAGATTGGTGTTTGCACACTTTGCAGGGAGAGTTTGACTGTTTTCTCCAAGGTGGGGTTACTCAATAAACTACTAATTGGTAAAGAGAAAGCTGTGTAGAGATTTCCCAGTCCTCAAGTTCTGAACAGAGTGCTGTGCTTACTGTTGCACAGCATTTAGGAATTATCACATGTATGTCTTATTTAGTGAAATAATTGTTACGGTCCACATGTACTTTTCACATCTGGCACATGATTCAAGATGGAATAAACTTTGGCTATAGCATTAAGATAGGATATCTGCCTACCACTCTCCATTCTGCCTTCATCTGTAAAGTCACCTGGCAGCAACCAATAGTGGATGGACTGTCTGATAAAGAAACAAATCTTCAATGTTCTAATCTCTGAATGTTTTCACATTATTAAAGCACTAAAACCTAGGTTTCCTTAAGTAATATAAACACTATCCCTGGATAACTGCAAAAACACTGTTTCAAGATTTTTTCCAATGCAATGCTCCTGTTTTTCAGTTATTCTACTTAACTGATATTCCTGCTGTAAATATCATCTGGAAACAAACACAACACAGACTACAGGAAGCAGAAATTTTTGTGTGAGTTTCCCAAGTAGGTGAATTTAAGGTAGGACTTAGAAAAGCAAGTATCTCTATCTTAATATAGTTGTAAGAGATTTAGCTGTTCATTGGGTTCTCTAAAACTTAAGCCCACAGTGTTTTCTCAAAGAAGTCACATGTCCTGCTCTTTCTAGCCCCACATGGGACAGTTACTGACCTCTAGAGACTCCTGAGACTGTCATATTCTGTAATGGACATGCATCACAACACCGACTGTGAGCTGCCAGCAGTCAGTGTAAAGGAAAATGAGAAGTCAGTGCTCTGGAGCTGGACAAAAATATGGATTGAGGCCCATAGTAACCACATTTCCACTCTCTCTCTCTCTCTTTGTAATCTTGATTATCTGTAAACACAAGGATATTCCTTTATCATTTAACTTTTTACAGGGTGTCTATGCTTAGTCTCCATATTTCTCTCTTACCAGAGGTACCCCTATTGGAGATACTGGAAAAATTATTGCCCAAATTCATGGTCCACTTGCCTGGGGAAATTTGTAGAGTTCCAAAATTGTTCCAGTCTCAGCTGAAAATGCTGCTGAGGTTCCTGCAATGACAGCAGCAAATTTTCTGTGTGTCTGGCAGTTGTAGTTAGGGAGGGATATGTCTGTTCCACAAAGCCAATGCAGAGTGCTCCACAAGGCAAAGTGGTCACTGGCAATGGCATTGTAGACATGGAAACCCAAGGTCACATTGGGGAGCAGCTGGGAGTCCTTGTTGATCTCCTCAATGGCAAAGTAGAAAGCCAGAACATACTGGTAGCTCTTCCAAAACCATCTGTTCAAGTAGAAATTGTATCAGTTTCACTAATTGTAGCCATGAATTGGTAGAATTTGGTAGAATTGGTAGTATTTTCCCCATTTTGTGCAAACAGAGAGAGTTGATGCCCCAAAAGACAAATATACTAGGACACTGTAAGGTTATTGCTCACAAGAGTACCTGCTATCTGAGTAAAACTTGAACAAATTGCACAACATGAAATAATCCAGACAGAAAATGTCAGAAATCATATGGATTCACTCATAGGATATATTTTGAATAGACAAATCAATAGCATCACAAATTAGACTAGTGTCTTCCAGGAGCTGAAGGAGGAAATGGGACAAGCTATGGTGGTAGTGAAAAATATGCTGGCTTCCTATGAGTGTTTAACAAGAAATATCATCAGCTTTGTCAGTGACCATACATTTTGGTCCATTGATTTTATTTCGCTTACATTGATCAAGAAAATGTGCAGAGTTTGTTTTAAAATACTGGACATTTAGGTATCAGAAGTACAGAAAGTTAATTACACATAAAATATTTAACATTGCTTAAATTTGTGTTGGCATACTTAGGTAAAGTAACACATAATAGAACTGCAAAATATAACAGAAATGTTCATTAATCACAGGAAATTATGTTTGAGCTATAATCCCTCTGACTACAACACCATTTACAGAATAAAGTTGAGAGTCTGTGCTTATATTAGGTCTTTCACAAGTATGGAAATAGACATTTTGACTGTTTTATAACTATGATAAATTTGATTGGCTTTTTGGAAAAAAAAGAGTATTCAGAATATCTCTGAGTGGATATCACAATGTGGAGAGCAAAATGGGGCGTCTGTTTTTGTAAAATTGGGTAGTAGCCTTAATCTGGCCCCATGAACTCGTGGGCACACAGGTTTCCTGAAGGTTATCTGTGATTAAGATTTTCTCTTCTCTATCATCAATTCCTACATTCCTAACTGCGGAACATGAGAAGAATCAGTGAAGTTATCTAACTTTAGATTTTACATGAATGAAGTAGTGGACAGAAAATAGTCCATTTTATGTTTTTGGTAAAGATATAGAAATAGACAAAAGGGAGATAAATTCAAAGTTAACAATAGAGAGGTAAATGGTAGCCAATTGTCCTTACAATGGCAGAGAACTAGAATTTTACTCCACAAGTTGGTAGACCAGTATCGTTTATATCAAGTGCATACTTATGACTGAAATGATAATTATTAAAGGATGTTGGGAGAAATGGCTAAGGATAGAGACAGCCATGGAACCAAACTGCATACAGCTTGACTCTCTTATGACATGAACATACTGATATGTGCAACACTTTTAAGGTACACAACATTTACACCAGCAAGTCATGTACAGAGAACATGCTAACCTGCCATTGAATCCCTAAATTAATTCAGCAATTTAGTTATTACACTCATATACCATACGGTAGACTAAGCCTCCAATTAATAAATTTCTGCTTTTCTTTCAGGAAGAGTTAACAAAGAGATTCCTGGAGTAGAGCAATAAGCCCGCCTAAATGATGGTTTCATTTTCTTCTAATTAATCTAAGATAAGAAGAAAGACCATCAAGTCTGATAAGATTCAATTATGGACATTTTGTAGGACACGTTCAGCTTTGGCTATGGATCTCAGCTGTGGTGGGCTTCACTATGAGACATACTTTTAAAATTTCCCTGTCCAAAGTGGACACATAAAGTGAGTCACTTGGGTTCATTATTAATGTCAGACCAGGGCTTGGTTTGTCAGATGCCTAAGGCTACCACTCCATGAGATGTCTCAGAAGGGGATGATGAAGCAGCAGGTACTTCATTTATTTGAAGTACTTTATAATGCTTGATAATGAGCTTGCATGTGATGCTTTGTGCATAAAAATGAGGAATTCTATAATCTATGTTTCATGGAGAGGAGAGAAGAAGAAAATTGAAACATGGTCAAAAGATCAAGAAGCAAGATAATCTCAGAAATCATCAGTATGTCTTCCAGCCATGTCTTTATATTTAAAAAATAGTTCTCAAGGCATACCAATCCAAGCATTACACAAATGCAAGCACATCCAATCACACAGAGTCATAACCATATTTAATACACACACACACACAGTGTGGAACTTACCTACTGGCTCTTATATAAGTTTTTGGTGTGAATAGAAAGGACAGGCGGGATACATCTGGATCCTGGTTCGTGTGGTAGAGGGGGAAAAACCCACCAAGCACCAAGTCTCCATCTCTGTGGACACTCGGACGCAGGTATGTTAAGCACCATGAAACTTCCCTCCATGATGCATGTAAAGTTTTCAAGAGGAGAAAGAGGAAAATAAAGAACATGTTCAGCTCCCCCAAAGTAGAGAAAAAGTTTTTTTTTTATGTCTCACTTAAATAAATGGAGCTGGATCCTGTCTGTGGAACCAGCCTTCAGCAATGAGAATCAAAGGCACTGAGGAGTCCCAAAATCATTAGATGACTTTACAAAGTGTAACATTTGCCAAACCAGCTTACTAGACAGCAGCACAGCTAAACAGAAAGTGATGGATCAGCAACATAGCCACGGAGGCCACATATCACCCTAGATCATGTTATGATCAGATCATTGCTGGCTCTCTCTTTTCAGTGCTTCATGTCACCTGCTGAAGGATCTCTGGGGATCTCCCAGGCCTTGGGCTCTGCACCTGCCACCCCACAGTTTGGTGAAATAACACTTAAAAATATGTTTATGAATCCTTCTTGGGCTTTATTATCTCGTCTTGGTCCACCAAGATTTCCACACCGCATCCTGAGATAGTGCGTGAATATTTTTGTGTATGCAGCCTGTAAGAGCCTGTTCTGAGGAATGTGGCATACTTTGATAGAGGGTTTTGATATTGGGAAAACATCTAGTGGCCAAATTCTATATGACATCTTAAGAAGAAAGTACACAACTGAAATTTAGCACTGATGACCAGTTGTGCAGCCCCTAGATCCACCTTAAGTGATTTAGTTTAGTCTCTGTCTTCCTGCCTGCATTGCACTCCTGGAAGAAATGGACCTCAGGATTCATAGCAAAATAAGCTGCTTGACACAGAAAACCAGCTGCCCTGACACATGACAGAGTTTCAGTGATTATCTCTGAGCCTGATAGTTTACACTCTGCCCACTTTGAATTCTAACACTATTAAATTGTTTACTGAGCTGTAACTAAGAATAACTTTACTTGTCATCCAGAAATTAGGTCCTGTTTTCTTAATTTATTAATTAATTTATTTATTTGTATTGCTAACAGAAGTCAAACTCCCAACCTTGCCCTTTCCAGGTAATCACTGAGCCACTGAGCTGTATCCTTGACTGCTTTCTTATTCTTGTGTTTCAATTCTCTTCTTATAAACTTTTCTGATAGATTTTCCTGACTGTTTATTTATAGTTTATTGTTGAGAAGTAGAAGTTGAAGTTATTTATACAGTTCAACTGGATATTTTGTGATTTGTGTATGTTGTGAAATTGTTATATCAAAGCATACAAATCTTATATCAGTTTGTGGTGAAAAGAAACAAAATGCAACGTTTGTTGTCGTCTATATGAAGAATGATGTATAATAAAACTGCTAAATTATTCCTTCTGTCTGAATAAAGCTGTTTCCTTTCTCCAAAATCTTTCCAAATACTTTTGTTTCCCAGTTTACTCTCTCTGTCTTTGGCTTTTTAACCTTGGCGTTACAGAGATCTATAGTGTTTTTCTTTCTATGCCTCCCTTATTTCATCCAATATACACTACTTTTATCCATGTTGCTGAACATGAGAGAATTGGTCTCTTCTAAAGAGACTGTAGTGTTTTATTAAAAATATATACACTTTGTTTTGCACTCACTTGTGAGTAGATGCTCTGTTTCATTTCATGTATTGGCTGCTTGAGTAATTCTGCAAAGGAAATGACAGAGCAAATATGTCCTTAAAATCATTTGTATTCTCTCTATATACACTCAGTAGTGAGATTACTAAATTAAAAATATTTGTAGTTTAGACTTTTGGAGGAGCCTCTAAACTATTGAATTGTCTGCTAGTTTACATTCATTGACCTTAATATTACAAAACCAAAGTCATTTTATTTGAAGGGCATGGATAAAATGGAACAGTGAACCTGGACTAAGCTAACCTGTGAAACAAAACATGTAATTCTTGAAAATAGTTCCTCAAATCACAGTATCAAAGAATACAAGGTGGACATTCAAACAGGGAGACTGTTGGGGTTTTTTTGTTTGTTTGTTTTGTTTTTTTTTTTTTTGTAGTTCTGTATTACGTGTACCCTTACACCGCTTTGGTTTGTTTTGTGTTTTTCTCTTTTTCCTCTTAAATAAAAAAAAATCAAAAAAAAAAACATGTAATTCTCAAAGGTTCCTGTGGATTCTTTGATGTTTTAATTACAATACTTTTTCATAACAAATTTCAAGTACAAAATTTTTGCTATTTTCATATATTTTTGCAATACGTAATGAAAACATTCATTTTAGGAACTGCATACTCACAAGAATTGGTAAAATAAAAAAATGGTTATAGAATTTTTGCATTATATTGAATCTGAGTTAAATGAATTGTGATACATTATTATGTATTCTTCTATAGTGTAAAGACTCTGTTATGTCAAATGATGTATATAGTGCAAAATTGACTTCCAGTTTTACATTTTGAAGATTATAGACTTTTTAAATTGGAGATATTTAAAAATACACTGTTCTTCTGTAACAGGATTAAAATACAAATTACTACCAAAAGTGTTATAAACCTGTAAAACAATTGCATTCAAAATGAAAATATTTTCATTTTTTTCAATATTTAGGTGAAAAAATTGATAAAACGTTATTGATAAATACAAATGTAGACCGACAAAAAAGAAAATAAGAAAAGCTATAGATAATTATAAACTTAGGTTGTAGAGTATATATGTAACAGTATTTAAATTTGAGTGTTTAAGAGACATTACTCACAAGAATCAATACACAAAAGTTATATTGTGAGGACACATTCAGCTTTTATCAGTACTACACAATTCTCCATTTGGGGGGAAATGAGGGAAACCTTTGAAACAGATTGCCTTGAGTAAACTTTGTGCCACTACAAAGCTATTCCTGAGGAAGACTGAGGAAAGTCAAGAGAAAGATGGAGAGGAGCTCACAATCCTAGTGACATCACTGAGTCCCAGGATGACCTGGCCTCCAATCCCATTCTGTTAAATCTGGTGGACATGCCACTTGAATGCCTTTGACATGACATTTAGATAGATGAATTATGTCTGAGCCAAGCAAGCAGAAATGCAATCTGTTACACCACAATACTGCATGTTAAGCAGTATGTATACATAATGACATTGAAAGAGTAGTGAGTTTCATCAATTTAGTAAAAATGAAAACTTCCTGAAAAAGAAATACTGAATATTTGCTTTTTCCCCAGATGCAGAGCAATGCACACAATGCCCAAAGCATGAGTATCCAAACAGAAACAGAGATTGCTATCTCCCCAAGATTGTGGGTTTCCTATCCTTTGAGGATGCCCTAGAGTTGACTCTGACTCACATAGCTCTGTGTTTCTCTGTACTCACAGCCGTGATTATGGCAATCTTTGTGGAGTACCAAGACATTGCCATAGTCAAGACCAATGACAGGACTCTCAGCTATGCTCTGCTTATCTCCCTCCTCTTGTGCTTCCTCTGTTCCTTGCTCTTCATTGGCCGTCTCAACACAGCCACCAGCATCCTCTAACAAATGACATTCGGACTTGTGTTCAGTGTGGCTATTTCCTCTGTCTTGGCCAAGACCATTCCTGTGGTTCTAGCCTTTAAAATCACTGCTCCAGGCAGAAGGGAGGCAGTTGTTGGTATCAGGAGAACCAAACTATATTAACCCCATTTGCTATCTGATCCAACTCACTCTCTGAGGCACCTGGGTAGGGATAAATCTACCCTATAGTGACACAGATGCCCACTCTGAATATGAACACATCGTCATTGTGTGTATCGAGGGCTCACTCACTGCCTTGTATTGTGTCCTGGCATACCTGTGCTCCCTAGTCCTGCTTTCCTGGCCAGAAACCTGCCTGACATCTTCAATGAAGCCATGGAGGTCTTCTCCACCTTGGCCTCCAGTGTGGGGCTGCATCTTTGTTTCTAAGTGCTATGTTATTCTCATAAGATAAAAGAATAAATCTTTGACAGATCTGATGAACAGAAGAAAGTTTAGGGGAAACAGACATTCAAAATATACCAACCACATTTAGTCTCTACCATACATTTTAACATTTCAGATTTAAACACTACCTCCATTATTCATTCCAAAATTTTCAATGAAAATATTTTTTACCTTAAAATACAACCTCATTTTTAGTATAATCTTTTCACCTAGCATAACAAATTGTACTGCCTAAAATTACAAACCACAGTGCTAATACAGATGAATTAATGTTTTTCAAGTTGTTATCCCTGAATTAATTTCTGTATTTTTAATTATACTTATTTTCAATATCTATTCTTTGTTAAGTTATGTAAATCATATTTTATTTTCTGCTCTTGTCTCTTTTATCTCTAGTGTGAATGTCAGATTTGTTATTTTAGTGTTTATTTTTTTAAAGAAAGAAAGATGAAGCAAAATACAAAAAGGTAGAGTAATATAGAATTCAAAAAATATTAATACTAAGAAACCGCTAGTTGATACAGTACATACTGTCATTATAGAAATAATTGTTCAAGTTACAAAATAAGATCATAAAAATTGGATAGGCAAACTTCCAGGAGAACATGGCGGACAGATAACAGCAACTACCGGAGGCTCTCTGAAAGGCTCGGCTCAGAAGTCAGGAATGATGCGGACTAAGGAGACATGAGCTGGTAGAGATATGCTCTGCTGACTCAGGAACGAACTGGGCTGAGAGAAACCAACTTGGAATGCAGTCCTGGCGCTAAAATAGGAACAGAAAAGACTCAGTGTGGAGGCTGGACCCTGCGCCATTGGAAACTGCGATTTGGGTTTCCCGCCGCTCGGCGGCTGGCTGACTCCACAGCGGCTCGGCAAGGAGAGACGCGCAGAAGCTCTGGAAATGGGAGTTTGCGAACGGAGTTGAAAACAGGACGGACAAAGAGGCATACACTGACTTGTGGCGAGATGAGTGAGAGAAACTGACACTCTACCACAGTTTGACTCCAGCGGAGGACTTTCTGGGCTCGGGCAGTCCTGTAAGAGCAGGGTGCGGTGGCGACTCTAGCCACACATTCCCCTCTTGGATGGGATTGGTGAAAAGTGCCTGGCCTGCGTGACACTGCAGGCGGACTCAGTAGGCTGGCCTAACCCAGATCCCAGAGCCTGATGGTGGCCCGGAGGGGCGACTGACTCCCGCGTAGGCTGCCTAGTCCGTAACTCCCTGGTGCGCAGCAGTGGGCGGGAACACCTAGCCAGCGCAATTTGATCAGGCTGTGGCTGACAGGCAGGGAAGCTGGGCCTCCTATGTAAACTTGCATATATATAAGGAACGGAGAATATGGGGAAGGGAAGCAACAAGAAAGGCTCCTCGGCCCCCAATTCTGAGAAACAGGCCATAGTGGACACCGCACCAATAGACATTAAGCACCACATAGAGAGCCTCATAGACCAATTCAGGAATGAAGTTATCAACGACCTGAAGCTAGAAGTATGCAGAATAGTTAGAGAAATGCTAAGCACCACCCAGGAAAAAACAGATGGTGGAATGGAAGAACAGAAAAAGAGGGGAGAATTGTTTGAAGGAGAAAACAGAGAAAGCATAGAGTACGTGAAGCAGGTTCAAAGGGACTATCAAGAAAATAAGAAATCTATCCAAGACTGGCATAACAGCTTGAAAGAAACTAAGGACAGACTATCTGAACTGGAGGGCAGACTTGTAATATGGGAGAATGAAATGAAAAACTTCTTAAAAATAACAAAGAAACAAACAGCAATAATACAAAGACAAGAAGATGATAAGAGGAGCCATAACTTAAGGATTAAGAACATAAAAGAAGAAGTAGGGACACAAACAAGTGAACTTCAAAAGCTACTCACAGAAATAATCCAGGAGAATTTTCCTAATTTAGCAAAAGGTAAAGATACTCAGATGTATGAGGCATACAGGACCCCAGCTACCTACAACCCTAACAGAGAAACACCCAGGCATATAATAATAAAAATTCCAGAAATTCAATACAAGAACAGAATATTAAAAGCTGTAAGAGACAAGAAACAGACCACTTACAAGGGAACACCCATCAGAATTACAGCAGATTTCTCTGCACAAACCATCAAATCATGAAGAGCATGGGGGGAAATAATTTAAGCTTTGAAAGATAATAATCTCCAGCCAAGATTGAGATATCCTGCACAACTGTCCCTGGAAATTGATGGAAAAACAAGGTGCTTCCAAGATAAAAAGGAACTGGGGGAATTTGCAACCACCAATTCAACCCTACAGAAAGTATTGCAGGATATTCTAAAAAAAGAAAAATACAAAGAACCCAGAAATAGTGGCGGGGAGGCCACAACGAATGGAGCAGAGAACAAAATGAAGAAGACAAACTGACAGCTACTGACAGAAAAAGAGCACAACAGAAATGAGACAGAGAAGATTGGATGATAGGAACAGCTATTTTGGAGAAAATGACATCTTAATAGGTAATACTGATTTAGTATCATCTTGTTTTGAAGTCTCATCTAGCTTTTGTTCTTCTGTCTCCAATGGTCTAAACAGGTTGTATCTTATTGGATTTTATTATGTATGATAGTATAAGCAAAAACCTTTTAAAGACAAGGAGATTATACAGAAACCATTGTTCATTTTCTGTTAGTCGATTCTAAATAACTCTGTAATGCTGTCATTCTCTTAAATGGTTTTACATTGTTTTGATATATTTAATGCTACAGTATACGAAGTTGTACTCAAGGACTTCAAGGAAAGAGTCAATACGGTAACTACTTTTGGGTTGGAAGTATCTGGTGGTGAAACACTATTCTGCTTAAATGGTTATGTTTTGATCTGTGCTGTTTCGCTGTTATGCCCTCTTTTTTCTCAATCTCCACTCCATTATTTACTTTTTTATTTTTATCCATTTAATTAAAGGGAAAAAATAGCAGGATATAATATAGTAACCCACTTTGACTTTCTATTATCTCGATTTGAAGCCCTGTATTACTCTCACCATCTTGTTTTTGACTGATGTTCCCCTATTCTGTTTTGCTGGATAGTATCAGGTTCGAAAGTTTAGGCATCAGCTGTGAAGATAATGAGATTCATTATAACGCCCATTCTCGTTGACTTTTATCTACTTTTGAAGACCTACAATGTCTCCAATGTTTTGGTTTTGTCGGTTTTGTTCTTTACTGTTTTGTTCAATTGTATTATAACTAATGATATAGGCAATTCTATTAGAGATAGCGGGAGGCATTATGGTAACCATTGTTGATCACCTTGTATTATGTTTTTATATTATCTATTATGTCCACTCTTTTGACTTGACCGATTCTGTTCTGTTATGTCTCATTTGGTTTTACTCTCTTCCAAAAAAGCAATAAGAACCGTGGGAGCAATGAAACCCAAAATGTGTAATAGTCATTGTACAAAAGAGAGGAAAAGAAAGTGCTCTAAACTATATAACTGCATGTATATTTAAGTGTATAAGATAGAAAATGATATCACAGAGTTTTATTGAATCATTGAACAGAACTGTTTGCAGTATCATTGTTGGAATGTCCACTCTACAAGCTTTAATTTTGTGACTTGAACAATTATTTCTAAGATGGCAATATGTAATCCATTAACTAATGATTTCCTACTGTTCATTTTTTTCTTCTGTAAATCTGTATAACTTGTACCCTTTCACTGTTTTTTTTTCTTTTCTCCTTAAATAAAAAAAATTGGATAGGCACTCAAACATTGACAGTACAAAGCATTCTGTTAAATAATCCAATAAAAATTTAGTGGTATGGTCCTCTATCTTAAACACTTATATATACAGTTACACACTTTATAACACTTACCATCCCCTTGATTCTTACAATACCTATTATACATTTTGAATCCTGTTACTCATTCAGTTATTATTATTTTTTCACTACACAGACAGTGAGTCTTGTTTATTTCACTGATGAGGATAGTCTCAATTTGCCTCCATTTATCTACAAAGGGTTCAAGATCATCCTTTTTTATAGTTGAGTAATTGTTTTATAAAAATACCATATTTTTTCATCCACTCTGCAGTTGATGTGCATTTTGGATGTTTAGAAGATTTAGAGATTATGAATTGTGCTGATGTAAACATGGGTGTACATATATTATTGTGACATGAGCTTTTTAATTTTTCTGGGATATATCCAGTAGGAGAATAGCTAGATTGAATGGAAATTCCAGTCCTAGTTTATTGGGGATTCTCCATGCTGATTTTCACAGTTGCTGTGCCAGTCTACATTCTCACCAACAGTGGTGAAGTGTTCCTTTTTCCTCACAGCCTCTGCATCATTTTCATCAGTAGATTTCTTGATGACAACCATTTATCTGGGGTGAGATGATACCTCAGTGTTGTTTTAACTTTCTCAAATGATCAGTGATGGTGAGCATTTTATCATGTATTTATTTATTTTCCATTTGTAAATCTTCATCAGAGAAAAGTGTTTTCAGGTCAGATGTCAAGTTTTGGAGAGGATCTTCGAATTTGCGGGGCTTGGCATTTTTCAATACTTTATATGTTCTGGATATAAGTCCTTTGTCGGAGGGATTGTGTGCTAAAATTCTTCCCCATTGGTTGCGTTTTCCTTTCACTTTGTTCGTGAATTGTTTGAAGTGCAAAAACTTTTTAGTAATATGAGATCCCAGTTGTTGATTCTTTGAAGTGTTTCCAATGCAGCTTGTGTTTTGTCCATGAATTTTCTGACTACTGCTATGTCTCTAAGATTTTTACCTACCTTGTCTTCCAACAGAATTTAGTATTTCTGTTTTAATATTTAGGTCCTTGATCCATTTTCACTTTAATTTAGTGTGTGAATTTCAGTTGAGGTTAGTTTAGTTTAGTTTAGTTTAGTTTAGTTTAGTTTAAACTAGACTCAGTATAGTTTTAGGCTTCACCATGTAAAGAGCTAGTATCTCCAACACCATTTGTTAAACAGGTTTTTTTTCTAGTAAATGTGTTTGGCCCCTTTGTCAAATACAAGGTGGCTTAGTATCTTTGTCCTAGTGTTTGCATCTTCTAATCTGTTCCATTGATCCTCAGCTCTATTTCTTTGCCAGTACCATGTTGATTTTATCATTGTAGCTTTGTAGTATAGTTTCAGGTCAGGAATTGAGATCCCCCTGCTTTGCATTTATTGACCAGAATTGCTTTTGCTATTCTACATCTCTTCTGTTTCAAAATGAATTTTAGACATATTTTCTGTAGATCTTTTTTTTTATTTAAGAGGAAAAAGAGAAAAACACAAAACAAAACAAAGTGGTGTAAGGTTACACATAATACAAAACTACAAAAAAAATAACAGTAAGAAATCACCTATTAATAGATTACATATTATCATCTTGGAAATAGTTGCTCACATCACAGTATCAAAGAATACAAAGTAGACATTCAAACAGAGAGACTGCAAACAGCTGTGTTCAATGATCCAAAAACATTAATATAGTCAGCTATTTAACACCCCTAAACACACTTGCTGTTATATCCGTTAGAGCTCTTTTTTTTTTCCTCCCTCTCTTTTTTACAACAAAATTTACACATTTTGGATTTTATTACTCCTTAGTTCTTATTACTTTTGGGGGGGGAGAGAATAAAGTCAAATATGGCAAAACAAAGCTGTCAGTCAAAACCAAGGATAAACATAGCACATGAGGTATGTTAATGGTATTTTGATTCAGATTCCATTAAATCTGTATGACCATTTTGGGAGTATGGCTATTTACACTATGTTGGTTCTCCCTGCCCAAGAATGAGAGATAGCCTTCCATTTTCTTGTATCCTCTTCAATCTCCTTTTTTTTACAGTAGTATAATTTTCAGCATATAGATCTTTTACACTCTTGGTTAGGTCAATTACTAATATTTCATTTTTTAGATACTATTGTGGAAGTTGATATTTCAATAATTTCCCTCTCTGAGTTTTTGTTTGTGTACAGAAATGCTATTGAATTTTGAGTGCTGACTTTACATCCAGCTACACTGATGAATTTATTTGTTACCTCTAGTTGTATTTTAATAGAATTTTTTGTGTCTTCTCTGTAAAGTACTATGTCATCTGCACATAATAATAATTTAGCCTCTTCTTTTCTTATCTTTATTCTTTTATTTCTTTCTCTTGTCTGATTGTTCTGGTTACTATTTACAGAACTATATTAAATGGGAATGATGATAGTGTACATCCTTATCTTGTTCCTGATTCTAGAGTGAAGGCTTTCATTTAGTATGATGTTGGATGTTGGTTTGTCATAAATGGCCTTCATGAAATTTAGGTAGACACCATCTATTCTGAGTTTCTGTAGGGTTTTTATCATGAACAGGTGTTAGGCTTTATCAAAAGCTTTTTCAATGCCTATTGAGATAATCATGTGATTTTTATTTTTGGCTCTTTTGATGTGGTGTACTAGCTTATTGATTTGCGTATGTGTACACATGCCCACATTCCTGGAATAAATCCCACATGGTCTAGATGTATAATCTTCTTGATGATTTTTTGTATTCTATTTATCAATATTGTGTTGAAAATCTTTGCATCAATGTTCATTAGATTGGCCTATAGTTCTCCTTTTTGGTTTGGTCTTTCTCTGGTTTTGGTATCACTTGCCTCCAGCAATGAGTTAGGTAGGATGGCATCTCTTGGGATTTCATTGAGGATTTTAAGAATTATAGGTGTCAAATCTTTTCTAAATTTATTATAGAATTGTAAATGAATCAGGACCTGGATTTTCTTTGTTGATAAGTTTTTAGTCACATTTTCAATTTTGGTAGTTGATATTGAGTTATTCAAATTTGTTATAGCTTCTTGATTGAGCTTTGGTAGTTCATATGTTTCTAGAAATCTGTCCATTTCCTCTGTGTTTTCCACTCTATATGAGTAGAGGTTTTCAAGGTAGGTGTTCATAATCTTTTGAATTTCCATGGGATCTGTACTAATCTCCATTTTTAAGTCTTTATTGCATGAATTTGAGTTTTAACTTTCTTTTTCTTAATAAGGTTGGTTAGAGGTTTATTGATTTTGTTTATTCTCTCAAAAACAGATCTTTGATTTGTTAATTCTTTGTATCTTTTTAGTTTCCATTGCATTAATTTCTTTTCTGGTCTTTACAATTTCCTCTCTTCTAGGAAATTTAGGTTTGACTTGCTCTTCCTTTTCTAGAAGCTTGAGATGTAGCATCAGGTTGATTATCTGTGCTCATTCTGTTTTCTTGATGTGACTATTTGTTGCTATATATTTCCCTATTATGACTTCTTTCTTTGCACCTGACAGGTTACAACATATTATTTCTGCATTTTCATTGAATGAATGTATTGTTTTATTTCTTGTTTAATTTCCCCTGTAACCCCCTGGTTGTTCAAAATGTTGTTGTTTAATTTACATATATTCATGTATGTTTTGCAATTTGTCTTACAATTAATTTCAAATTTCAGTGTGATATGGTAAGATATTTTGCACAGGATAATTTCACTCCCTTTTCATTTACCTGAGAATGTTTATGGGTTAATATATCGTCTATATTGGAGAATATCTCACGTGGAGCTGAGAAGAATGAATATTATGGTGTGATTAGGTGGAACACTCTGTAAACATACACTAAGTCCAACTGCTCATGGGTATGATTCATTTCTGTTATTTCTTTGCTGAATTTTTGGCTAGTTCTGTCTGTGACAGTGTGATGTTAAGGTCCCCTATTACAATTGTGTTCTTTTGTATGTGGTTTTTCATGTCCATTTGTATTTGTCTTACATAGTTGAGTGCTCCTGTATGTGGTGCATATATATTTATAATTGTTAGTTTTTCCTCTTGAAGTTTTCCATTAACAAGTATATAGTGACATTCTTTATCTCTTTCAACAATTTTAGTTTTCAAGTTAAAGTTGTCTGCAAAAAGAAGAGCTACCCCTGCTTTTTTCTGGGTTCCTGTTGCATGGGATACTGTTTTCCAGCCTTTGGCCTTTAAGCTGTGATTTTTTCTTTTGAGTCATATGTGTTTCTTGTATACACCACATTGTGGTATCCTATTTCTTGATCAATGCTATCAATCTTTTTCTTTTGATAGATGAATTGAGATCATTTACATTTATGGAATTAACTGATATGTCCTGGCTTAATTTTGTCTTATTATGTTCCTGTTGTCTGTTTTCTGATTTTTCCCCATGTTTAATTTCTTGCCCTGCCTGGTGGTTTCTTTTTACTTTTGTTCTGGAGACTGTGATCATTTTTATCTCTATGTAGTATACATTTCAATACTGTTTCTAGGGTTGCTTTAGTGGAAATGAATTTCTTCAGTTGTTCTTAGTAATGGAAGCATCTTGTTTTCCATTAAACTTGAAAGACAGTTTTTCTGGGTACATCACTCTGACATGAAAGTTGCTTTCTTTTATGGCTTGAAATGCTTCACTCCAAGATTGTCTTAACTTGACGATTTGCACTGAAAAATCTCCCATGATCCTCCTGGTCTTTCCTTGATAGGTGAGATGTTTCTTTTCTCTAATACCTTTTAATATTCAGTTTTATGCTGTATGTTGGGGAACTTAATATTGTATGCCTTAAAGTAATCTTACATTGATTGTGACTGCTTGGCATTCCACATGCCTCTCTTATTTGTGTATCAGACATTTTTCTCTATGTGTGGGAAATTTTCTGCTATTCTGTGAATAGTTTGCAGTCTCATTTGCGTTGACTCCTGCCTCTTCATTGATGCCTATGAGTCTTATATTATTTCTCTTGGCATCATCTTGAATCTGCTGGATAGTTTTTTCATGCTGCTTTGTTGTTTTCCATAGTTCTATCCTTTCATGATCGCTATCTGGCGTCATGTCCTCAGGGTCCAAAATTCTATCCTCGGCTTTGTTTAAATGGTTCTGCCAGGTTTCAATAGAATTTGGGGTTTTTTTTTGTTTTTTTTTTAATATCTCCTTGAGTTTGTTTCATGGATTCTGCTTATTTCTATATTGTTCATTTAAGGTTTCAATCAATTTTATTTTCTATTTCTTCTCTAGCTATGCTGAACATCTCAATTACTAAGGTTGTTATTTCTATCTTTATATAAAAAGTTATTTATATTTTGATTTCCTCTGTAGTCTCATGAACTTGTTTCTTTATTTTAGGTGCTATCTTTTCAGAGGTTTCTGGTAAATTGTGAGAGTTGACCCCCCTGCTATAACCCCCTCCCCGAGTTATAAAAAGCAGCAAAGAATGTTTCACTCCCTAACTCCCCAGAGCGGGGAATGAAAGGGTTAACTCCCTAACTCCCCAGAGCGGGGAATAAAAGGGTTAACTCCCTAACTCCCCAGAGTTATCAGAGCAGAGCAGAAAGGAATGCCTAACTCCCCAGAGCTATCAAAACCGAGCAAAAAAAAAAAAAGAAGAAAAAATGCACCTGCAAGGTTGTTCTGTCTCAACGAGATAAGTAAGACAAGTAACTGTTCTGTTCTGGGCACATAGTGACTGGGCTAGGACCCCCAGTCTCCATGGTTACTCAACCCCAAACCCCTCCAATCAATTTCTGCCAAATCCTATGCTGCTCAAAATTAACCAATGCAATCTGCTTCTGTAAACTCGCTTGCCTCCCGTTTGCGCCCTTAAAAACCCTACACAATTCCCCCTCGGGGCCCTCCGCACTTGTTTGCCTGGGGGACCCCATGCGCATGGAAATAAACTTTTTACTCCTCACTACGAGCTGAGTCCTTGGGGTCTTCCTCCCTGCGACGCCGGTTCTTACAAAATGACTTTTAAAATCTGCTATTTCACTGTCATTTTTTCTTGCTTCTAATGGATTAGATCTTTCACATTGAATTTTGCTTTTTCATTTTGTCATTTTCAGCTTTTGGGCTAATATTTGGCCTTTCGGTCTTAATAGTCACAACTGTCAGTTTTGTGTATCTTATTTTCCTACTTTGTGGTTAATCTTTGTCTTATTATTGAGTGCCACAATGAAGAGGAGGACCAGTCACCTAAATTTCTCCTCTGGGTCCTGTTGGGTGTGTCCTGTGCTGACTAACCCTGAGGATTTATTATACCTTAACTCAGCAATTATCATTATTAATACTATAATTATTATTTTGAAAGAAATAAAGGAACCTGGTCATGGTCATATGAACCTGTAGTTCCAGGCTAGGCATCTGGGCCACACTCAGTCTCAGAATTCAAGACAAGAGGATCACAAGTTTAAGGACAGCATGATCAATTTGGCACTCTGGAGCCATGGGAGTCAGGTTCTATGGACCCCAATTCATATTGTGGTACAGCACATCTAAGGATTGCAAAGAAGGCATAGCAGGAGTAGATTCTGAGAGCCAAACCTCCTAGGTCTGATGGGAAACTCCTGTAATATGGGACTTAGAGTTTTTGGGGTTTTTTTATGTGTCACCTGTATGAGAGAATGATTCTTAATTCTTCTGCAAACCTGATAAAAACAACAATGCCATCAGAATATCACTTTCCTCACCTAGGACACATGTATAATCATCAAGAACCTGGAGCCCTGTGTGCATTTAGAGGAACCCTGGATTCTCATGGAAGCTGTAGGTATATGTGAGGGGTGAATGTGTGCACTGTGAGTGTGCTTGTTGTGTGCATGATTTTTACATGTGCTCATTGGGCTTTGTACAATCAGATGGGTGGAGAGGCCTCCAGGCTGTCAGAAAACTAAGCATGCTGAGTTCTTGCAATTCATTACCTCTTCCCCAGCTCAGTCCTTGCTCTTCCCAGCCTCCACTCAGAAAGGATGCATAGAGAAGGAGAGGTTCATTAGTGAATTCCTGACACACAGATTTCAGGGGAATCTAAGCTCCCTTAGTCCAATCATCACTCACTTAATAATTATTTCTGCTATCTTTGCATTGTCCTTGACTGTGCTCAACTCTGCAGCTTGATAGAGGTTAGATTGCAGGAGCTCCCAGTCTGAGTAGGGAGAGAATTACTGCATAGCATCGCACTGGACCTTCAGATCCAGCCAAGTAGTTGGCAAATTAGCACTGAAGTCTGAGCCCAGAGCCTAATGAAAGAGTGCTGAGCCCTCCTGTTCCCTGTGAGCCTGTGTCCTTTCCTGTCCACACTAAAGTACCCTTGCAGAAGCCATGATGTTTGCAATGATTCATGACATGGTGATTTTTAAGGTTATAGCCAAGGACTTCACTCAGGAGGAGTGGGAATTGCTGGTCATTGAACCGGAAGGTAATGCTGGAGAACTGGTGGAACCTGACCTTTCTCAGTAAGCTTGGTACTATCTTGAAGTTTGTTAAATGTGCCTCAGATGGCCTTTTATTCTTATGTGTTTACTGACATAAAATCCACAGAACTTAAAACTTATTTAAGGAAGCAATTTAGTATATTCATAATGTTATGGAACCATCCACTCTATTTAATTTTAGAACATTTCTTCCCCCTAAAAGAAACTCCAAATCCATTTCTCAGTTGATGCTCATTTCCTTCCTTCCTCCTCCCACCAGTTAGTCTCCTTGCAAACACTTAATCCAATTTCTATGTATCTGTCTATTCTGCATATCACATAGGCGCTCATAAAGTATGCATACTTATGTTGGTTCCTTTGTCTATCATGTTTTCAAGAGTCACCCATTTTGACAGATGTTTAAGTTTCCTTAATTTTAATGGCTAAGTATTATTCCCTTGTGAGTATATGCCACTCTTTGTGTACCCTGCTATCTGTTGGTGTATTTTTGGATTTCTTTTACTTTCAGACTATTGTGAACATCTTAGTGTTGGTTTATTGTAGATGACCTTTACCAGATTGATGTAAAGATATTCTATTCAACTTTTCTGTGAGTTGTTTATTACAAATGGATAATCTATTGATATGATCATGTGATTTTTAGCACGAATTCTGTTGACATGGTAAATTATATTTGTTGACTTGTGTATATGGAACCACCCCTGGATCCCTTGGATGAATTTACTTGACCATGGTCAATAATCTTGATAATTTGCTGAATTCTTTTGTCAGCATCTTATTTAGAATGTTTACATCTGTATTCATTAATAGATTGATCTGACTTTCCTTCATTTAGTTGGGTCCTTCTCTGGTTTTGATATTTGTATAGTATTTGCTTTTAGGAATTAGTTTTGAAATACTGTTTTCCTTCAATATTATTAAAAAGATTGTGAAATAGTAGTATTATGTCTTGTCTGAATTTCTTTTAGAATCCAACAATGAATCTATCAGGACCAGTTATTTTTCTTTGTTGGTAAGTTTTTAATTGTGTTTTCAATTTCTTTGACTGATATTTAATTATTTAGTGTATTTGTGTCTTTTGATTCAGTTTTGACAATTCATATATTTCATATATATTTATATGAATCTATCCATGTCTTCTGTCATTTTCATCTTTTTTTGCCTAAATCTTGTAATCTGAACTATTTATAAGATAAAAGTATGCAATATTAATATATAATATATATATAAATGATCAAACAATGAAAACACAAAATATTCTTCTGAATGAACTTACAAAGATTAATAATATTATTATCTATCTTGTATATATATATACATATATATATATATATATGTACACCTATGTACATATGCTCTCTTCCTTCCCTTCTCCCTTTTCTCCTTTCACCAATTCTAGTTGTTCTTTCCTTTTAAGCACTTTCTTGCACTTTCATTTTCACAATATCTATTGTACATTTTGAATCTTATTACATTTTCAATGATTTTTATACTAGGAGACAATATGATATTTACACATAAGACATTGATTTATTTGACTTATGAATATGGCCTCAAGTTGCATCCATCTATCTATAAAAACCTCAAGTTCACCATTCTTTAAGCTGATTAATATTCCATGTGGTAAAAAAACATATCTTTTTTATCCATTCTTTGGTTGATGGGGATTTGGGTTGTTTCCAAGATTTAGTTATTACAAATTGTGCTTCTTTATATGTGCTTTATATGTAAACACGGGTACACATATATCACTGTGATGTAATGTTTCCAGTGCTTCTGGGAAAATGCACAGAGGGGAATATCTGGTTTGAAAGGGGCCTCCAATGAGAGATTTTGAGGCATCTCCACACTGATTACCACAGTGGTTGTGCCAGTCTACAACCACCAACAGTACTCTCTACTGCCACCAGCAATAGAGAAGTGTTCATTTTTCCCCACAGGCTTGCCAATATTTGATATTGTTGATTTCTTGATGGCATTAATTCTTTCTGGAGTGAAACGAAATCTCAATGTTGCCTTAATTTGAATTTCTTGAAAGGCTAGTGATGTTGAGCATGTCTTCATACATTTATGAGCCACATGTATTTCTTCATCTGAAAAGTATGTGCTTATATCAGATGCCCATTTTTAGATTGGGTATTTGAATTTGAGGCCTGATATTTTTCACTTCTTTACAAAGAACATCAGTAACAACGAATAACCAAAATATTGCTGTAGATTTTGTACACTAAATTTTTGTAATAGGAAAAACTATGACATTTAAAAATTTCAGTTTCAATTTTGTCATTTATTCTTAGCTTTCCAAAGAATTGGAAAAGAACATATTTAATTATATTTTGTAAATGCTTATTAATTTTGTTGTTAAATATAACACTCACAATACGTATATGTAATACTATTTATGTATGTATTTTTTTCTTTCCAGTACTAAATGATATATTTCAAAGAATGCAGCAATCTATATTTTTTCCTCAGATGGCTCGCTTTGAATGCAATGAGAGTTGTCATCATGGATTCAGGAAAACCTTTCAGGAGGGAAAAGCTGCCTGCTGTTTGATTGCACTCCTTGCCCAGAGAATGAGATCACTGATGGCAATGCTAAGAGTGTGTCTTAGGGAGAAATTCTCCATGTTCATTTCATATTATTCACCTTATCCATCCAAGAAATAGAAAGAAAAATATCTTCCAAAGGACAATGATGACAAAATTGTTTCTTCTGTCAGGTAGAATTCATTTCTTGAACTCAGTATATTCTCTGTCCTTCTCTCTATATGTACTCATACATTCTTTTTTAAAATTGGATTTCATTTAGTGAGGTTTGGGCCAAGTGGCTCCCTCACCCTCCGCCATATGTCCATATGTTTTTGTTGTTATTTTGAGACAAATCTTGAAACATTTCCCCAGTCTGTCTCAGATTACTGTGTAGGTGGGATTACAGGTGCCCAATGCACTCCCAAGCTATTCTGAGTTGCTTTTCTATACCCCATTAAAGTATTTTCTCATGAGAACACTTCTCCCAACTTTTCATCTCTGAGTTCTATTTTCACCATAAATCTTACCACTTAGAATTATTAAACAACAGCTGTGCATATTATTGAAACCTCATTTTGATTACTTGGAGATGAAGATCCAGAATATTTTTACTTTTCAGGATCTAGCACTGATCTTGACAGAAAGCAGGTGTTCAGAATTATTGTGCATGACTTGAGACAGAGATATATCTTTAGTGTGGTACATGCCTGGAGTACAGTATGACAGCAGTTATTGGCATGTTATCTCTGATATACTAGAAGTCACATATTAATCGCATATACCCTGAATCATATTTTGTGCCACAGAGCTGCTGGATGGTATGCATTCAGTCTAAGAGAATGAATAAATGATGGGCTCTATATTTTTAGGAGAATGTAAGAGGAGTTTTCATGCCTCAGTGGGGATTTGTGGGGATGTGAATCACACACACACACACACACACACACACACACACACACACACTTTGGTCTGTCTCTCTTTGTGCTGTTTGCTTCCATGGCATGAACAATTGTTGTTGCCCTAATCTTTCTTCCATGCCGTTTCTGCCTTCAGGACACTGACTATCGACTGAAAATCTGGGCCACAATAAATTCTCTTGTTCTAAGTTCTCCATGTTGGATGTTTTGAAGCAGAGATGAGAAATTGACTCATTCATTATTGTGCCAAGAAGAATTAAGACGCCATAAATTCTTGCTTAAGAGTAGCATTCATGGCCTAAATAGCTAGTTCCTATTAGTGCACTATTCAAAAGGATAAAAATGAAATTCTATGTCCTTGAAACACAGATATTATTAGAGTGAGAATAGAGACAGTGTATAGAAAATTACTGAATCACACAAATTAAGAATTATGACTTTGCAAACATTTGACATGATGAAAAAGCATGACATGGTACACTTACCATTATACTGGATATTTTCTAATTTACTTGAACAGCTGACATGTGATATCATTTTGCAACCTACCTACTATGACTTCAAATTTGGATTGATGTTATCAAGACAGATGATATAACTTGTATTAACTTGGATATGTATTCTCAATGGAGTTTGAGTGTGTGATACGTTTCTATTAAGTTGTTTATAATTCTGGTTTCTCAATAACGATTCTCAAAAATTTTATTTCTCATAAAAAAATTTAAAATACAAATTAGCACGCACCTGTACTTGAAAGACTTATCAAATACTAAATTTGAAGCAAAATCTATTTTAGTGAAAAGTACGTATTTCATATTGTATGCTTCTATGAATATTCAGTCATTGAAAAACAAATTCTGCATTTGAAACATTTTTACAAACTAGGTAACAAAGAGAAAATTGAAACTAGAAATGCCAGCTGAGAAAGAAAATGAAATGAATGCTTAGGAAATTAAAACACAGATAAAGAACTCAACAGAACCAAGATTGATTTTGGTAAAAAAAAAATGACGAAAATGAATACTTTACAAAAAGTTGACAGACATATTTCAAAAAATAATAATATCATAACTAAAAATTTCACCATTTATTCAGATGTGTGTAAATTTGCCTTATGAAAATATAGTATATAGTTCAATGTTCTACACCAATCTATTTAAATGTTTATCTGAAATTCACAAAATACAGAAAATACCTAGAGTTTAAAGAAAAAAAAACAAATTGACCAAATTCTATTAACAAATTTGGGTTCTTAATTTAATAAATCCCTAAACTGTTTATGTGGATTAAGTATTAAAAGTAATAACTCTAACCTACTCCCAGTTATATAATCCATAGTATATGCATGAAGGAATTGGTCAGCATTCTACTGACATACTTTCATGTTTATGTTCATGGTACAGAATGCATAATAGCTAATATATTGAGTCAGCCTAAGATGCCATTAGAAAGTCAATAAAGATATGTATTATACATATGCATCAATGCATTCAGTCATAAAGTAAAATGCCATTAGGACATTTTCATGACTAACAAAACTGGACATCTTCATGTAAAATTAAATAAACCGGACTCGTGCTGAGAAGTATCACACATTCTCCCTGATATGTGGGATCGACACTGATTGTATAAAGTGGAAGGAGTCTGCTACTAGAGAAGGGGAAAAGAGTAGGTGGGAGGGGGTGTAAGGGAGGGCAAAGTTGAGAAAAAGATATTATTATATACAGGCAGAAAATATTACAGTGAAACTTATTATTTCATAAAATTAATAAGCACTAATAAAATATAATAAAAGTAAATGCTGAGAAGTCAAAACTCAAAAAAATGTACTAGCTGTGAAATTTCAATGCTTAAATCATTGTGCTAATGCCCATTTATGAAAACTCCTTCAAAGAAAGCAAAAAGTGACAAAATCAGTTATGTTAAGAAGATATACAAAATCTAGGAGTTCTATAGACTACTACTCTGTCATAAAGAAGAATAATGACTTATTTGTTGGAAATATGATGTACCTTGAGCCCATAATGTAAGGTGAAGTACATCTGACACCTTAGTGAAAATATTGCCAAGCTTCTCTCATTTGAAAAATTTAACACGTAGAAACATAATAAAAGGTATTGAAGAGGAAAAAGGAAAGGGAGATTAAGTTACCATAGTCCAGCAGTGAAACTTTAGAAAAAAATGTAGGATAGTTGTCTTATGGTTTATATGTCACTTATCCTACAAAATGTATAAGGATTTACAAGATAAATAAATGAATTAGAAGCTGGCACAATAAAAGGAGAGTTGAAAGGAGAGAAATAATTATGAATGTGTCATGTACATATACCAATTCCCATCAGTTAATGGACTCATTATGTACTAAAAATGTATATTAATGTAATATGAATGTATACTTTTTAAAAGAGAGGAAAAGGCTACACTCTGTTACCAACAGCTGAGCATGTTGTTACAAGGAGCTAAGTTTACAGAACACTTTCCTTTGGGAACTAAACTGGCATATTCTATTCAAATTGACACATATTCTAAATAGGGAATCCATGACCAAATTCAATCTATTAAACATAATTTAGTGTTCTATGTCAGTAAAACTAAAAGTGGTATCAATGAATTAAGAAAATATAAAATTGAAATCATTTCCATGATTTATAAAGAAAAGTAAAAGTTAATAAATTAAGGATATTAAGAAACAGCATACATCCTATAAATGACATTTATACAACCCTAAGGAACAGCACACTTCTTGCAGTTAAATTCTGAAAGCAAATGTCACAGTGGAATATTCCTTGTGACTCCTTCTACCAGGTATGCTATATGTGTCTGCTGATATAAAACACTCAGAAAAACATACAAAAGCATTTAAGTATGGGAAAGAAGGATATATCTGGGATAACGTTAATGCAGTGTTAGTTTGTAAATATAAAGCACACAGAAATTAATAACTGAACCAATGGTGGTGGAATATAAAGTGAAAAGTAATCTATATCTGTAGGTGAGTTATTACCCATTGAAAGATGATATTAGACAGATTCACACTTAAGAAGTGATAAAGCACTGTGATATAGTTGTAAAACGAATAAGTGTTCTGAAAGTACAGAACACTTTCCTGTATTATATAAGACCAAAAAAACATTTCTAATAAAAAACTGAAATAATTGAAGAAAGCATGTTCATGGATGGAATTAGTCAACAATGGGAGGAAGTTAGTATTTTACAATTTATTCTACACAAACTACATAATTGTCATACAAACTGCAGCATGACCTTTCAAGAAAGCTTCAAACTTTCATGGAGGGTGAGAACATATCCTACTGGACAGTGTGTAAATTTCATTATATTTCTATAACATAGTAAAGTACTTAGTTTTCTCAAGCTGTTATTTACTAAACAAACCTGTAAAACATGAATTTACATAGGATAGCTATGAGTATGTGTATACTTTATTGATCTTTGAAAATATAGAACTGTGAAGGGGAGGATTGTTTGTAAAGTACTGTAAGGATAACATTCCTTTGCTTGCTGTCTAGAAAATCAAATGAAAATGTGGGGTTGTTGATGCAGACCCGGAATCCAGTCACTCCAGGAGGCTGTGACAAAAGGATCACAGACTGGAGTGCAGCCTGGGCAATGCTGTGATAAGATAATTTCAAAATGTAATAATTTTTGAAAGTAGAGTTGATGTAACAGTACAAAGTTCTTGCATTAGAGATGCTTGTCTAGAAATGGAAAGAAAATACTTTAAGATGAAAAAAATATGAAACAGAAGCAAAAGATCACAATGTTTCTTAGGAAGACATGAAATTCTGTGAATGGTTGACTGAATGGAGAGAATTAATGAACATGAGCTAAAGACTGTTTGAATGTCTCAGTAGATATGGAACAGTGTGTGAAGTGCCCTGACGACAAGTATGTCACAATACAGCAATACTACTGCCTCCAAAAGTCAGTGACATTCCTGGCTCATGAAGATCTCATGGGGAAGGTGCTGGCTGGCACAGCCCTGAGTCTCACTGTTCTCACAGCTGCTGTCCTTGGGCTCTTTGTGAAGCACCAAGACACTCACATTGTCAAGGCAAATAACCTGGCTCTCAGGTACACCCTGCTCATCTCCCTCACACTCTGTTTCCTCTGTTCCTTGCTCTTCATTGGCCACCCCAACACAGCCACCAGCATCATCTAGCAGATCACATTTGCAGTTGTCTTCACTGTGGCTGTTTCCACCATCTTGGCCAAAACACTTACTCTGGTGCTGGCCTTTAGGATGACTGCTCCAGGCAGAAGGATGAGGCAGTTGCTGGTATCAGGGGAAGAAAACTGTATTATCCCCATCTACACCCTGGTATAACTCACTGTGGCATCTATATGCAGACAAATTCACCCTACTTGGACACATATGCACATTCTGAACACAGCCACATCATCATCATGTGCAACAAGGGCTCCCTCACTGCCTTCTATTGCGTCCTGGGATACGTGGGCTCCCTGGTCCCACTCACTTCACAGTGATTTTCCTTGCCAGACACATTCAATGAAACCAAGTTCCTGACATTCACCATGCTGGTGTTCTTCAGTGTGTGGGTCACCTTCCTCCCCGTGTACCACAGCAACAAGGGGAAGGTAATGGTGGCCATGGAGGTCTTCTCCATCTTGGCCACTGGTGCAGGGCTGGTCTCTAAGTGCTATGTTATTTTGTTAAGATCAGAAAAAATTATCTGCATGAGTTCAGAGATAAAATATTCTGGTAAATAAGAAAACTTAGTTTTAACAAAAGTCATTTCTAAAGTACAGTGCTTTCAGTGCAAATCTGCAACATTTTTTGAGTTAGTTATTAGAATAAAACTTAGAGTTTACATCAGTAAAGAAATGACTCTTATTTTTTCCTGTGATAGTCTTAATGTTAACAACAACTGAAAAACTCAACTTTTGACATGCATATTTGTCTGGAAGTCTTGTTCTATAAATTTTGTCATAATTTTTTAAATTTTTGTTTGACTATTTTACTTAATTTTACCTGTCTTCCACTTGTCCTTTTCCATCATTTTTATTATGATAGATTTGTTCAAATCATTACATTTCACAATTCTCCAGTGTATCACATTATGTTTTGTCCTCTTTAAGAATTAGTGTCATTTAAATATGCTGATTCAAACTTAGTTTGATATTTGGTTTTGTATTTCCCTTGTCACAAATCTCAGTTAGTATTCATGATACCAAATTCTCTTGAATTTAAAATGACAATGTACTGAATTTATGTGTCAAATTCAGGAAAATTCTGTATGGTAGTACCAAAGTACAGTGAATTTTTATAGCATTGCTTGTTGAGATCTTTCTACTGATCTTCTTTAAATTTCATTTTCTAATGTGAGACTTGTGTCGACCACTGGAATACATTAGAAGATACAACCACAACTACAAACACATTCAACCACCTTATCATTGGTAAAGGGGCCAAACATGTTCACTGGAAGAATGAAAGTCTCTTTAATAAATAATGGTGGAAAAACTGGTTCTCCATATGCCTAAAACTAAAATGAGACCCATGCGTATCACCATGTATTAAAAAAAATCTAAATGGATCAAAGATCTGAATATTAAAACAGAAACACTAAGTATATTGGAAGATAAATTGGGTAAAAATCTTGAGGACATATGGGTAGCTAGAAAATTCATAAACAGGACTCAAACCACACGGAAAATACTTCCCAGAATCAATAACTGGGATCACCTCTTATTAAAAAGTTTCTGCATGTCAAAAGAAATCTCCAGGATAATGAAAAGAAAACGCACAAACTGGGAAAAAAAATCTTAGTGAACTGCCCCTCAAACAAAGGACTCCTGTCTAAAACATATAAAAAATTTTAAAAACTCAGACCTCCAAAATTCAAAGATCCAATCCAAAAATGGGCATCTGAGATGAATATACAATTCTCAGATGAAGAAATACAAATGGCAAATAAATATATTTAAAAAGTTCATCGTCATTAGAGAAATGCAAATTTCAACCACACTGAGATTCCATCTCACTCTTGAAAGAATGGCCAAGATCAAGAAAACCAACAACAACAAATGCTGGAAAGGCTCTGGGGGAAAAGGAACTCTCCTGCACTGTGAGTGTGAGTGTATACTGGTGCAACCATTGTGGAGGTCAATCTGGAGATTTCTCAGAAAGCTGGGACTGGAAGCCCCATTTGACCCAGCTATTCCACTTCTAGGCATATTCCCAGAAGAACTGAAAGCATCATCCCACAGTGATATTATGTGCACCCATGTTTATAGTAGCACAACTCGTAATAGTCAGATCTTGGAAACAACCTAAGTATCCATCAAATGAGGAATGGATAAAAAGTTGTGGTATTTTTATACAATGGAGTGCTACTCAGCTATAAAGAATGATCACATTGAAATATTTATAAATAAGTGGGTGCAGCTTGAGACCATACTCATAAGTGAAATAAATCAAACTCACATATATAAATACCAAATAGTTTCCCTAGTGTAAGAAATATTAAGAATACATAAAAGTGTGTGGTGATCATGATTCCCAATCATATTGGTTTGAAGCCATATAATGTTTTCACTCATTAATTGGAATGGTTTTAACCTGGGTTGTTCAATTTTATTGTCTGTGATAGTACGAATAGATATTTTGAAGAAAATAAGACATCATAATAACTAGTGTTGATTTAATATCATCTTGTTTTGAAGTCACATCATGCTGTTGCTCATCTGTTTCCATTGATTTTAACATGTTGTATCTTATTATATTTTAATATGTCATAGTATAAACAAAATTTTTTATAGGCAAAGAGATAATATAGAAACCGTTGTTCATTTTCTGTTAGCTGGTTCTAAGTACCCTGTAATACTTTCATTCTCTTGAATGGTTTCACACTACCTTGATATGTTTGATACTATAGTATATGAAGTTATACTCAAATATTTCAAGGAAAGAGACACTATGGTGACTACTATTATGTCAGGTTATCGGGTGGTGAAACACTATGATGCTTAAATTGTTCTCTTCTGACCTGTGTTATGTTGTTATGTCCTCTTTTATCTCAATCTCCCCATTTTTTCTTTTTTTTAAATTTATTTATTTATTATTTTTTAATTAAGGGAAAAATAAATTTTAAAATAGTGGGTTATATTATAGCACTTTTTTGTTTTCCTATTAACCTGATTTCAAACCCTGTATTGCTCTCCCCATCTTGTTTTGACTGGTTTTACTCTATTCTTTTTTTTTGATAGTAACAAGTTAGAGAGCATAGGCAACCACTTTGAAGGCAATAAGATTTAGTATGATGCCCATTATGGTTTGAAGTCCTATAAGGTTTCCATTGTTTAGGTTTTATTGGTTTTGTTCTGTACTGTTTGTTCAATTTTATTATACCTGATGATATAGGCAACTCTTCTTAAGACAGCAAGAAGCATAATGGTAACCATTGTTGATCACCTGGTATTCTGTTTTTACATTATGTACTATGTCCATCCTTCTGTTCTAACTGACTCTGTTTTGCTTTGTCACATTTGGTTTTTTTTCTCTTCAAAAAAGTAATAAGAACTGTAGGAATAATACAACCCAAAATTTGTAATTGTTAATGTAAAAAAGAGAGGAAAAGAAAGTGATCTAAAGGATATGACTGCATGTATATTTAAGTGTCTAAGATAGAAAACCGTATTACTAAGTTTTTGTTGGATCATTAAACAGAACTGTTTGCAATATCACTGTTTGAATGTCCACTTTGTATGCTTTAATTTTGTAATTTGAACAACTATTTCTAAGATGAAAATATGTAATCTATTAACTAGTGATTTCTTACTGTATAATTTTTCTTGAAATTCTGTATAACTTGTACCCTTTTACTGTTTTGTTTGTTTTTTCTCTTTAAATAAAAAAGTAATAAAATTTTGTTCATTAAAAAGAAAGTATAAACTAATTTCCTATAGAAAATGAAATAATATAGTAGCCATTGTTCGTTTTCTGTTATTTGGTTCTGAAAACCCTGTAATACTCTCATTTTCTTGAATGATTTTATACTATTTTGTTATGTTTGATACTATTATATATGAAGTTATACTCAACTATTTAGAAGAAAGACATTGTGGTAGTTACTTTTAATTATTGGTTGTCTTCGGATGAAATAATGTTTTGCTTACATTGTTCTTTTCTCATGTTTTGTTATGACCTGTTTTGTCTTAATCTCTTTAAAATATATATATATATATATATATATATATATATATATATATATATAACATTTCCTGACACAAGACTACTAAAGAAGGAAGTAAAACTACTCTATGTAATATAATAAATCTCAAACTGTATCAAATATTAGACAGGAAAATATTGTAGAACTGATTCGGACACTAGATACATTTTAGGAGAAGAATATAATAAAATCAGTAAAAACAAGGACATACTTTTATGAATTGTTATCATTTCATAAACTAGGGAAATTATTAGGTATTTATACATGTGGGTTTGATTTATTTCACTTATGAGTATGGTCACAAGCTGTGCCCATTTAGTTATTAATATTGCAATGAGATCATTCTTTGTAACTGAGTAGTATTCCATTGTATAAAAATACCAGAATTTTTAATCCATTCTTCAGATGATGGACACTTAGGTTGTTTCCGAGATATTACTAATACAAATTGTGCTGATATAAACATGGCTGCACATTTATCAGTGTGGAATGATGCTTTCAGTTCTTTTGGGAATATGCCTAGAAGTGGAATAGCTGGAACAAATGGGACTTCCAATTCCAGGATCTTGAGAAATCTCCAGGCTGACTTCGACAATGGTTGCACCAGTCCAAAGTCCCACCAACAGTGCAGGAGGGTTCCTTTTTCCCCAGAGCCTCTCCGGCATTTGTTGGTGGTGGTTTTCTTGATACTGGCCATTCCATCAAGCATGAGATGGAATCTCAGTGTGGTTTTATTTGCATTTCTCTAATGAGTAATGATGATGAATATTTTTTCATGTATTTATTTGTCATTTGTATTTCTTCATAAGTGTGTATTCATCTCAGATGCCCATTTTGGATTCAATATTTGAATTTTGGGGATCTGATTTTTTTAAATCATCATATGTTTTAAACAGAAGTCCTTTGTATGAGGGACGGTTCACTAAAAGATTTTTCCCAGTTTGTGCAGATTCTTTCCCCTATGCTGAAGATTTCTTTTGATATGCAGAAACTTTTTAATAAGAGGTGATCCCAGTGATTGATTCTGCAAAGCATTTCCCATGTGGTTTTAGTCCTATTCATGCATTCTCTACCTACCCCTATGTCTTCAAGGATTTTACTCAATTTGTCTTACAATAGACTTAGTATTTCTGTATTAATACTCAGATCTTTGATCCATTTAGATTTTAATTTAGTACATGGTAACAGGCATGGGACTAGTTTTAGTTTTTGGCACATGAAGAGCCAGTTTTTCCAACATCATTTATTAAAGAGACTGTCCTTCTTCCAGTGAACATATGTGGCCCCTTTATCAAAGACAAGGTGGTTGAGTGTGCTGGTATTTTGGTTTTATCTTCTAATCTATTCCATTGACCTTGAGCTCTGTCTTGATTTCAGTACCATGTTGATTTTACTACTGCTGCTCTGTAATACAACTTCAAGCCAGGAATTGTGATGCCTCCTGTCTTGCCTTCACTGCTTAAAACTGTCTTTGCTATTCTAGGTCTCTTCTCACTCCAAATGAATTTTTAAGAGTGATTTATCTAGAACTTTGAAGTATGTTGATGGTATTTTTATTGGGATTGCATTGAATCTGTATAACACTTTTGGGAGAATGGCCATTTTCACAATATTTATTCTTCATATCCATGATCAAGGGAGTCTTTCCAATTTCTGAGATTCTCTACAATTGCTTTTTTCAGTGTATTATAATTTTCCTTGTATAGATCTTTCACTTCTTTCATGAGAATACTTTCTAAATATTTCATTTTTTGGTTGCTAGTGTGAAGGGTGTGGGTTCACTTATTTGTCTCTCTGTGATATTGTTGTTAGTGTAAAGGAATGCTATTGACTTTTTTGTATTGATTTTGTATCCAGCCACATTGCTGAATTTATTTATTTTACCTAAGAGTCTTTCAATGGAGTTTTGCAGGTCTTTTATGCAGAGTATCATGTCATGTGCAAAAATTGATACTTTAACTTCTTCTTTTCCTATATTTACCCCTTTTATTTCTCACTCTTGTCTAATTGCTCTGGCTAGTACATCCAGTGCGATATTAGCAGTGCTCAATAGCAGTGGTGACAAAGGACATCCTTGTCTTGGGCCTGATTTTAAAGTAAAGGCCTTCATTTTTTGCCCTTTAGTATGATACTGGCTGTTAGTTTGTCATAGATGGCCTTTATTTTATTGAGGTAAAAACCATCTACTCCAGTTGTCTGCAAGGTTCTTATCATGAATGAATCTTGGACCTTATCAAAAGCTTTTTCTGCATCTATAGAAATGATCAGGTGATTATTACTTTTGGCTTTATTGATATGGTGGATTACATTTGTTGATTAACATATATTGAATCATCCCTACATGCCTTGGAAGAATCCCACTTGATCATAGTGTATAATCTTCTTAATGATTTGCTGCATCCTATTTTCCAATATTATATTGAGGATTTTTGCATCTGTGTTCATTACGAAGATTTGTCTGTAGTTTTTTTCAGTTGAGTCTTTCTCAGGTTTTGGTACTAGAGTAATATTTGCTTCCAGGAATCACTTAGGAAGGATTACTTTCCTTTCAATTTCATTGAAGAGTTTGAGGAGTGTCAGCATTAGGTCTTCTTTGTATTTCTTTTTTTTTTTTTGTCCTTTTCTTTTTTATTGGTACTAAGGATCGAACTCACGACTACCTGCTTGCAAGGCAGGCACTTATGCCACTGAGCTAAATCCCCAGCTTCTTTGTATTTCTTATAGAACTCTGCAGTGAATCCATCTGGGCCTGGGCTCTTTGTAGGTAAGGACTCAATAATGTTTTCAATTTCATTAATAGAAACCGGGTTGTTCAGCACTTTTACATCCTCTTGACCTAGCTTTTTCTTCCTTTTTTTAAATAAGGTTGGCTGGGGGCTTTATCAATTTTATTTATTCTTTCAAAGAACCAACTCTTTGATTCATTGGTTTTTTGGATTGTTTTTTTAGTCTCTATTGCTCTGATTTTTATAATTTCTTCTCTTCTTTTGGCTTTGGGCTTGACTTTCTCTTCTTTTTCTAGATGTTTGAGCTATAACGTCATGTTATTTATCTGTATTCATTCTGTTTTCCTGATGTGGAAACTCAGTGCAATAAATTTTCCTCTGAGGACAGCTTTCATTGTATCCCACACATTCTGGTAAGTTGTATTTGTATTTTCATTTTCTTTTAGGTGTTGTTTAATTTATTCTTTAATTTCCCCTGTGACTCACTGATTACTCAATAGTGTGTTATTCAATTTCCATGTATTTGTGAGATTTTTGCAGTATCTTTTATCATTAATTTCTAATTTCATGGCCCTGTGATCGGATAGCATGCTAAGGATAATTTCAATTTTTTTAATATTTTTAATTTTATTTAAATATGTCCTGTGAGCTGATATATGGTCTATTTTAGAGAATGACCCATGTACTGCGGAGTAGAATGTGTATTCTGAGGTTGTTGGATGGTACACTTTCTATATGTCTATCAAGTCCATTTGTTCATCAGTGTGATTCAATTCTGTTATTTCTTTGATGATTTTCTTTTTGGTGGATCTGTCCCTTGGTGTCACTGGTGTGTTAAGGTCTCCTGTTTTAATTGTGTGGTTTTAATTTGCATTTCTCTAATGACTAATGATGATGAACATTTTTTCATGTATTTATTTGCCATTTGTATTTCTTCATCTAAGAACTGTGTATTCGTTTCAGATGCCAACTTTTGGATTGGGTCTTTGAATATTGGGGATCTCAGGAGCTGCTGCTGGTTCTCCCCCTGGAAGGGCCACACTCTGCCTGACCACCACCATTTACCAGGGACCTATTCTAAAATTTTAATAACAGCAAATTTGTAAATATATTCTAGCCTCATTGTATATTGTAAATTGTTGTTCTTTCGAATGCTATTAGAACACTGCAAGCATATTTGCACAATTTCACCATCAGTACTTTTTAAGTTATGTAACTACATTTTCACTTTAATTAATAAATCTTTATATTGAAACATGAATAAACTTCGTATAATATAGCATCAAACTTGTCATGACAGTGTGAAACCATTCAAGAGAATGAAAGTATTGCAGGGTATTTAGAACCAGCTAACAGAAAACAAACAACAGTTTCTATATTATCTCTTTGCCTATAAAAATTTTTATTTATACTATCGCATATATTAAAATATAATAAGATACAGCATGTTAAAACCAATGGAAAAAGACGAACAACAACTTGATGGGGCTTCAAAAGAGGAAGACATTAAATTAAAGCTAGCTATTACGCTGTCTTATTTTCTTGAAAATAACTATTCGTACTATCACAGACAGTAAAATCAAACAACCCAGATTAAAACGATTCCAATTAGTGAGTGAAAACATTATATGGCTTCAAACCAGTATAACTGGGAATCATGATTAACACATACTTTTATGTATTCTTATCATTTCTTACACTAGGGAAACTACTCAGTACTTATACATGTAGGTTTGATTTATTCCACTTATGAGTATGGTGTCAAGCTGCACCCATTTGTTTATAAATGTCTCAGTGAAGGAACTAAACAAAAATATAGGATCCTTGGATGAGCAATATAAGAAACAAACAGAATACATAAAGCAGATGCAAAGAGATATACAGGAAATAAAAAATTACACTGAAAGCTGTAAAAACTGCCTCAATGAAAGTGAAGATAGAATTTCACAACTCAAAGACAAGATTGCAGCTAGTGAACAGGAAAGGAAAGATCTTTTAAAAATAACAAGGAATCAGGAAATAACAACTAAACAACTGCAAGAAGACTCAAAGAAAAACAACATAATTTTGATAGTGATTGATGAAAAAGAAGGGGACAACATAAAGGTTGTCAAGAAGATATTTAGAGAAGTAATAGCTGAAAATTTCCCAACCATTACATAGGAAACTGAAATCAGGATCAGTGAAGCATACAGAATTCCAAATAGTCATAACCAAAATAAAACTACACCAAAACATAAAAATCAATATCCCAGAAATCCAACATAAGAATGGAATATTAAAAGCTGTCATAGAGAAAAGAGAGATCTCTTATAATGAAAAACTTACCAGAATTACAGCAGACTTCTCAGCACCATAAAGTCAAGAAGTGCATGGGGTGAAGTATTTCAGATTCTAAAGGAAAATGAGTTCCAATCTAGATGGATGTACCCTGCAACACTGTTCTTCAAAATTGATGTGTAAGTAAGATAATTCCATGACAAAGAACAGGTGAAGAACTTTATGATCACCAAGTCAACTCTGCCAGAATACTGAAAGACAGTTTAGATACACTTAGGAAAAAACCACTAAGCAAAGCATACAATAAACACAACAGAAGATACAGATGCAACAGCAGAAAGATAACATATCAACAATAAACCAACATATAACAGTTATGAACATTAACGTAAATGGTCTTAATGCACCAATTAAAAGAAACAGACTTGCAGAATGGATCAAGAAACAAAATTCAACCATATGCTGTCTATAAGAAACACATCTAATCCAAAAGGATACTCACAGACTGAAAGTCAAAGGATGTAAAACAATACTTCATGCAACAGGAGTCCCCCAAAAAAGTGGGAATACAATTCTGTTTGCAGACAATGTGAACTTTAAATGAGTAATGATGAGAAGAGATAAAGAAGGTCACTACATGCTGGTTAGGTGAAAGCGATAACTACCATAAATATGTATGCACCAAATTCCAGAGCACCCAGTTATATAAAACAAATATTAATAGAAATTAAAAATCAAATTATCAGTAACACAATTATAACAGGAGACCTTAAAACACCATTGACACAAAGGGAGAGATCAACCAGACAGAAAATCAACAAAGAAATAACAGAACTGAATCACACCTGTGAACAAATGGGCTTGATAGACATATACAGCGTATTCCATCCAACATCAGAAGACACATTCTTCCCAGCAATACATGGGGCATTCTCTAAAACAGACCATATATTAACTCACGGAACATATTTAAATCAATGCAAACGAGTTGAAAATATCCCTTGCAAATTATCAGATCATAGCACTATGAAATTAGAAATTAATGATAAAAGATACAGCCAAAATCCCACAAACGCATGGAAACTAAATAACACACTCTTGAATAATCAGTCGGTCACAGGGGAAATTAAAGAAGAAATTAAACAATATCCACAAGCAAACAAAAACACAAATACAGCTTACCAGAATCTGTGGGGTGCAATGAAAGCCATCCTCAGAGGAAAATTTATTGTACTGAGTTAGAACATCAGGAAAACAGAATGAATACAAATAATTTACCAGATGTTAAACCTCAAGCGTCTAGAAAAAGACGAGCAAGTCAAGCCCAAAGCAAAAAGAAAAGAGGAAATTATGCAAATCAGAGCAGAAATCAATGCAATGGAAACTAAGAAAACAATCCAAAGACTCAATGAATAAAAGAGTAGGTTCTTTGAAAGAATAAACAAAATTGATAAGTGCCTGGCCAACCTTATTTTAAAAAGGGAAGAGAAAGCTCAAATTCATGCAATAAGAAAGGAAAAAGGCAAAATCACTATAGACTCTATAGTAATACAGAAGATCATCAACACCTATTTTGAAAACTTCTACTCTCAAAGGTTTGATAACACAGAAGAAATAGAGAGATTCCTAGAAACATATGAAGTACCAAAGCTAGATCAAGAGGATGTAAAACTGTTGAATAACCCAATTTCTATCATTTAAATTGAAAGTGTAATTAAGTCATTACCTACAAATAAGAGGTGAGGCCCAAACAGATTCACTGCACAATTCCACAAGAAATACGAAGAAGACCTAATGCCAAAACTCCTCAAACTCTTCAATGAAACTGAAAGGGAATCAATCTTTCCTAAGTCATTCCTGAGAGCAAATACTACTCTAGTACCAAAGCTACAGAAAGATCCAAATAAAAAAGCGAACTACTGTCCAATCTCCCTAATGAAAACAGATGCAAAAGTCCTAAATGAAATATTGGCAAATAGTATGCAGCAAATCATTAAGAAGATTATAAACCATGACCAAGTGGGATTCATCTCAGGCATGCAGAGATGGTTCAACATATGAAAGTCAATAAATGTAATACATGATATCAATAAAGCAAAAAGTAAAAATCATGATCATTTCAATAGATGCAGAAAAAACATGTGATAAGGTCAATCATTATTTTATGATAAGAACTTTACAGAAAATTGGAATAGATGGTCTTTATATCAATGTAATAAAGGCTATCTATGACAAACAAACAGCCAGTATCATACTAAATGGCCAAAAATTCAAGGCCTTTACTTTAAAATCAGGCACAAGACAAGGATGTCCCTTATTACCATTCCTATTTAATATAGTACTGGAAATACTAGCCAGAGCAATTAGACAAGAGAGAGTCCGCCAAGCACCACTGGGAGCAGGGAGGCCACTGCAGGCCTGCCCAGCGGAAGTCCCACTTTTTCCAGCTATTCCACTTCTAGGTATATTCCCAGAAGAACTGAAAACATCATACCACAGTGATATAATGTGCACCCATGTTTATAGCAGCACAATTTGTAAGAGCCAGATCTTGGAAACAACTTAAATGTCCATCAATTGAGGAATGGATTAAAAAACTTGTAGTATTTTTATACAATGAAGTATTGCTCAGCTATAAAAATTATCACATTGAGATATTTATAAGTAAAAGGACCAATCTGAGACCATACTTATAAGCAAAATACATCAAACTCATATGTATAAATACTATATAGTCTCCCTAGGGTGAGAAATGCTAAGAGTATACAAGACTTTATGGTAATCATGATTCTCCATTATATTGCTTTGAAGCGTTATAATGTTTGCATTCATTAGTTGGAATGGTTTTACCCTCGTGTGTTTGATTTTATTACCTGTGATGGTATGAACAGCTGTTTTAAAGAAGACATTATAATAGCCAGTGCTGACTTAATATCATCTTGCTCTGAAGTCCTACCATGCTTTTGTTCTTCTTTTTCCATTGGTTCTATCATGTTGTATCTTACTGGATTATATTGTGTTTGATAATATAAACAAATTCTATGGAAAATGAGATAATATAGCAGCCATTGTTCATTTTCTGTTATTTGGTTGTAAATGCCCTGTAATACTTGCCTTCTCTTGAATGGTGTTATACTACTTTGTTATGTTTGATTCTATTGTACATGAAGTTACACTAAACTGTTTCAAAGAAAGAGACATTATGGTAGTTACTGTTAATTACAGGTTGTCTTGTGGTAAAATGTTGCGTTGCTTACATTGTTCTCTTCTGATCAGCCTTCTTATGTCCTCTTATGTCTTAATCTCTTTAAAATAATTATTTTAAAAATAAAAAGAACAAAAAATTAGGTAATAGGAAGTAGGAGATGGATCTCTGTGAGACTGAAAGGGGTCCAGAGACCGTGGGGGAGTGGGAAAGGGAAGAAAAAAGAATTAAGACGTGTTATGTTCCTATACAATTCCACACAAGGAATTAAAGATCATACACTACAAGCATGCACTAATAAAAATTTAAAATGAAACCATGTGTTCTACTAACACCTTACATATTGTGACTCTGCTTTGGCTATAGTTTTTCCTTTTTCCACGTCCATACTTGAGATAATGGTTTCTGATTGAAGTGTAACTAACAGAATAAATATGAACTACCTCGTAGGGAACAAATCTCTGGCAATTATATACTCACATGCATACTGCATAGATTCCATTCACAAATGTCTGGAATCGTCCCATCAAATGAAAAAATATTTTCATCACCTTGTAACAATCTCTGTTCCCACGACATAGTTATTAATGTAGGTATTTATGTAAGTCCCCAGCATCAGATTATGTAGTCATCTGTCTCATTCTGTTTATGTGGATGTACCTCTTTGATGGCTTCAAGAAATGAAATAACACGTGACCTATTATTCTCATTTCACTCACTTGTTAAGTTTGAAGATCACCCGCAGGACAGTAGACACCTTTCATTACTTCTTATGCCTGAGCAGTATTCCTCCCAGAATACCATACTGTCTGCACTCATCCTAGAATAGGAAACCAATTTGTTGTCACCTCTGAGGAGCTCTAAGGAACCCATTGTAAATATTTTTCAGGAATTTATAGAATGCATCTGTTTATCTCTCTTGAATATGCATCAGGAAAAGAATACTGCACTCAATATTAGGCTGGTGAAGTTTCTACCATATGCCAGAATGGTATTAGCACTCAATGGGAAGAGGAATGTGTGTGTGTGAGAGTGTGGGTGTGTGTGATGTTTCATAGAGCGGTGCTTACAGGTTTTTCTCAACACTAGGGCATGTGTGCATTTAATCATTTGACTTTTTGAAAGTGTCAAAAAACATAATCCTGGTTACAGAATTTATGTTTCTCAGATAATTCAAAACATCTTTAGTTTCCACCTTTATAAACAAGTTGAGGGTTGTCTTTCTGGAAGTTTGCTGTTATGCCTCCATCTGCACTCACTCTGGAGCCCACAGTGCCCAAAACTTGGTGAGAGGGACCTGGCTTTGAGGTGCAGCTTCTCCTTAAACCTTTACCACACCAACCTCCCCGAGGCAGACAGCAGCTTCAGATGGCCTGCTGCCCTGCTGCCCTGTGTTCAACTTCTGATCTCTTCCCACATTGACCGCATCGGTTTACATTCCAATCAGCACTGTATGAAGGCCCCAACTTCTCCACATCCTCTCTGGTACTAGGCTTACTTCACATTTTCATTACTCAGGACTCCCTAGTGTGCATGAACTGTGACCTAATTGTGGTTTTCTCCCTGCACCTATTTGATTACTAGTAGTGTTTTGAAGCTTCCTGTGCACATTTAGCCTCATGAAAATACCTTTAGAACTACCCGATTTCTCTACCTATGTCAATGTCTTGTTTGTCCTTTCATTGTCATTTACATATTTTGGATATGAGCGCTTTCTGCAACATGACTTGCACAAGTTTTCTTCCATTATTGGAATTCATTTTATTTGTATACACTTGCAGTACATAATGATTACACTCACGGTGGGCAGTTGACACATGCATGGGACACATCTTTTTTCATCCCTCACCCCGCCACCCAACCTTGCTACTTCCAGCTCCCGGTCCCCTTCCCATCTTCCCACTTGTTGTAGGACATATTTGCACTATGATGATATTGTCCTTTGATACATAAAAGCTTTTAATACAGTTAATATTCTTATTCCTTTGTTTTTCATGCTTTCCATTTCACAACTAAAGCTTGTTATACCTAATGTCACAGAAATTTACAATTTGAGAATGGAAATGGCAATGAATGAGAACTGGCAACATGGAAAATGGTGGGGCAGTTTCTCTAAATACAGAAAAATATTGTCATCCTTTACTGGCAACCCTACATTTGGGAATACATCCAAAGGAAATGAAATCAGTACAAAGAGCATCTGAGACATACATGGGATGGCCTTGGATTTTTCCCAGGGGGATGTCCTTTCTGAGTGAGGAACTCCTGGGGTCCCATCCATAAACAGAGTCAGGGGAAGAGATGCCTTGGAGTGCAGGTGTCAGGAAGCTTGATTCACAAAGAAGAGGCAGAGCAGGCAGAGCAGGCAGACAGCTTCAGGGCAGAACACAGTGTGCAGGGTCTCTAGAGGCTGATACCCAAAGGCACAGTTCTCCTCCAGGGTTTGCTGCTAGATCTTTGTGTGAGCCCCAGGTGAAGGCAGTGGCCTGTCCATGGCTCCACTCCCATTGCACTGGACAGATGCATGTTAAGGAAGAAATGATGCTGCCCCCACTGCTCCATCCAAGCACCCTGAGTGCCCAGCATCACAGCAGCAGAATCACAGCTTCACTGGAGAAGCCTTCAGTGGGGAAAGCCCACCTGTTCTTTCTCAGTTGTGTGCACGGTAAGGAAACAGGGGAATGAACGGCTCCCTTTACCTTCTTCATCAACTTTCCTTTCCTTGCAACTCAGAGTTTCCGTGTGACAAATCATTCCTTGCATGTGTATCTGAAAGGTGCAGAGGCCATGGATCTGACTGACCTTCAGCAGTGGTCATCCACCTGGAGCCTGGAGTCACCGCAATTTCCCTGTGCATGTGGGAACTGAAAAGCTAGAGGTTGGATTACACACAAGGCCTGTTTATTGCTGGAATCTTTTTACTGTTGACTAGATCTACATTGTTGTGGACAATACTGCAACATTAACTGCATTCCACATAAAATCAGTCATAAGGATCTATTGGAAGGTTCCTGTAGGCGGTATAGATAGTTGAGTACCTTTAACGTACCCAAAACTGCAATATACATTTAGAGAACGTTACGAAGCTTATGTGATTTTGCAACTTAAAAGATTTTTTACCAACTATCTGGTACTCAGATCTGTTATTAGTCCTAGAAGCCAAAGATGAGCACACGCATTCCCCTCCTTTATGCAACTGCTCACTATGGCCTATGGGAGAAGCATTGCTCTTTGAGTGCAAACAGGGTGCAAACTGCAATACACAGGGGTCTGACAATTCACTACCATAAACACTTCCATCTGTCAATTACTTGACATACATGAATCAGCAGCTTTGGACTTAAAATGCACACACGTATCTGGTGATAACAATAGTTTAGCACTCCTTACTATTTATTGCCTCTTACTGTTTTGGGAAGCACTAACAGAAGACCAATCTAAGCCAGCGTATAATAAATTTCTCCTGGCAAAGCTGATCTGTTCTGTTTGCTGTTAGAATCCATAGTTACTGCTTTACTGGTAAAAGTTCGTGTTGTTTCTGGAATCCATGCAGAGCAATCGTAACTTGTATAGGCTTGGTCACAGGACTCTGGGACTCTGTTATCTGTACTGAGATGCCCATTGCAGTTAATGCTCACCACCACAGGTCCTCAAAGAAACCATGTGTCCGGGAAGCACCAGGCTCATGTTTGATCCTTTTCTCACTGTGAGGGATGTTTCAGTTAGTGCAGATGTTTCTGAACAAGAGGGCATGTTGAGCAGACAGCCAGGGAATGTCACAGGAAAGTATCACTCCTGAGGAACAAGACCAAAAGGAAAGTTTGTTGTCATTGTCATCATGAGTGCGATTCTCATTGCCTTTTCCCTGCCATCTCCACGCAGGGGTCACTAACCGAGGGCTTGGACACACTGTGACTCCTCAGATTACATCTGCTATGTCTCAGGCATCTGATGACACACTTAAGACACTTCAAAAGAGAAAAAACAGCCTTCAGATAAATCAGTGGACGCCTGGACAGTGTGCTACTTCAGGTTATTTCACTACCTCAATCCCATGGCTCAGAACATTGTCTTGGCTCAACCTCTTGTGATGGAAAACTTCCAAACATGGATAGGAAGAAAGCCAGGTCCAACTACAGGATCGATAATGAGTGCAGCACAGTAGAAATAACACTGCAAATTTCCTAGTCTGAGACTTGATTTCTTAACATTAGAAGTGTTATGTATTCAAAGGGAACAAAATGATTCCAAATAAAATGGTTCTGCCACTACCTTGCTTTATCAAGAGGGTGGATGTAAAGAAAAATATGTTCCCTGCCCCTGCTTCCTGTATAGAATTCTCTGAATGCAAAGTCTAAATCAGAAATATGACATAGCTAGACTTAATCAAAATTATGTCCCATATAACCTGATCATTATTTCCCTATTTCTCAACTGGATATCTTTCAATAAATAATAACATCATTATTTTAAAAAGTATATCTGAGCATGCAACCTAATAGCAGTTATAATCATGAGAGCCAAGCTTTAAAATCTATCAAAGTTCCACATTCACTCAACAGAGGAATACAAGGAAACAGTGTGCTTTATAAATACATAATGAAGTCTTGCTCAGTGACTTTTTAAACATGATATGGAATCTCACCTTTTGCAATAATGTGCATTCAACTGGAAGAAACTAAGCAAAGTAAGTTAAAGAAAGACAAAAACCACATGATCTCACCAAAAAAAAAGGAAAAGCAAAGTAACTATAGAGAAGTCCCAAGAATAACAGTGGTTATCTTTCCTGAGAAGGAAAGAGAGGAAGGCAGGACCAGGCAGGAATGACCAAAAAGCACAAGGTTACAAGTAGACAGGAGAAATGTGCACTAGGGCTCTACCGGCACATCAGGATAAACAGAGCTATTATGAATGGAGCACCTTACACTCCAGAGCAGCTAGCAGAGAGCTTTTCATAAAGTTAAGCATAAGAAAATATTGGTGCACTGGGTGATCAATACACTGACCACCTGTTCTGTTCATTACACAAGGTGAACAAACATCAGTTCATCACGTGGTGCCCATAAAGATATGCCATTAGGCATCAATAAAAATTTAACAACGTTTCATTTGCCTCTGAGTTTTATATTTTTAGTGTTCTTATTAACATGAGTGGCACCTACCAATTGGACTCAGTGTGATATTTCAACACATGCATGCAGCATGCACTGATCAGATCCAGCCCCCTTTATCCACCCTCCCTTTCCATCCTTTACAGCTTTTAGGAATCAGTCCTGTACATTAAGTTCAGACCACAATGTTAAGTGAAGTAAACCAGACACACAGGTTTAAATACCCCTTCTCTCATCTAGGCAACTCAATACATAAATAAAATACAAAATAAAATAGAAAAAAGAGAGAAAAAGTATTAGGATCAACAATAACAATATCTAAGTGTGTACCATGATTTAGTATAGTGGCTTTATATGTGTTTGTGCCCATTAGTATGACTCTTAATCTTTATTTATAATTAACTTGATATCTGTACTAATGATAATTAATATGTATTTATGATATTTCACTTCATGCTTATCTGGATAAATGAAATGCTGAAAAATTTTTTAAAGAGGGCTAGAAGAGGATAAAAATTGGGATATGTTATATACATATACCAATTCCCTACAATGATCGTAATCATTGTATACTGCAAGCTTGCACCAATAAAAATACAAACTTTAAAAAGTGACTTGGCCCAATGAAACTATTTTTCACTCATGGTGAAACTGAAGAGTCTTAAGTGTATTAACACCCACGATTATCACTCTTAGAGAAAATTGTGCGAGATGGGAAAGACAAAGGACTTAGAATGATTTGTGTTGTTGGATTTTAATTCAAGGTATCAAGTCATAGTTTTTAATATAAATTTTAAAGCATGCAAATTACGCCAACCATATGTATATACATAAACATTTAAATATATAGCTACATACCAGTATCTCTCCATGTTAATATATACATATATGTGTGTGTGCACATTTTCACATGGTGCTATGTATACATATGCCTATACATGAAGTATACACACATATATCAAACTTGCATCTTGCCAGAAGAAGTACCAGCTTCATCAATATCCTAAAACATTCTACAAAATATCTGGTCTTCCTGGTTCAAAAATGGTAATTACATGAGAGAAAAAACCTGAAAAACTTCCAGATCAGTACTGAAGGAATTCAACAACTAAATCCAAGACATGATCCTGGACCAGAACCTGGCACATGAAAAATGAAGCTATAGAAGAGGTCTTTGTGAAAATCAATGAATTGTGAATGTGGGCTTTGTGTGAGATAATAGCACTGCAAAAGACAGACTTCCAGATTCTGTTAATTACTGTAAGAAAATTACCCTTTTTATTATGAAAGCCATATGTAAGGGAGATTGTGAACATAATGCCCATGGTATAGGTATGTATAAAGTGAGAATATAAAGTGTGACTACAAAGTAAATGGGGAAAATGTGAATACTGGGCAAGCTTTATTCACATATAGACTGGAGTTCTATCCAGGATTCTTCTGTAAAATTCTCACACAATTCTTCCTTGCATACAAAAATCTTATCAAAAAATTGAAAGAGGAAATAAATAAGCCAGGCTTGATGGTGAATGGCCATAACCCAGGAAGGTGAAGCAGGAGGACCAGGAGCTTCAGATAAGCCTGGCTACATAGTGAATTCCAGGATAGTCTCCACTCCACAGTAAGACCCTTGTCTCAAAACTCCCCCAAAACAAAACCACCAAAAAAATCAGGGGTAAGGAGAAGAGAAAAATTAAAGCTAAATATACATAAACTGCCTAGTAATAAACCTAAATGAAATGCAGCGCATTTCATGAGAATCACATGTCAAAAGGCTTTCTGTAGAAAGAACTGAGTCAGTTAGTGGCTGTATCACATTCAAAATTGGGAAGACCTGAAAAAGATGCCAGTTTTCCCTGTTCAGAATCTAAAAGTCATTTCAGATGCAATCAGCAACTCCTTTCCTGGACCTCCATTTCCGGGGCATCCATGCTTGTGAAGTTTCCCACACCACAGATCCCAGACAGGAGCTGGGCAGTGAAAATGAGCAAAGCACTCACCCGTGCAGCTGCTGTGGCTTCCAAGCTCCCAAATCCAAGGACACGACACCCTGCAGCCGTCCTGAGTGCCCACAATCAGAGCAGATGCTGTGTACTGAAGGAGGACAGGCTGTGGCTGGCAATGTGTGTGACAAGGGCACAGGTGACAAGGAGAGGAGAGGCCCAGTGTGATAAATAAGCGGGGAGCAGCAGCCAAGGGGAAGATCGCTTGAGACTGTTCTCAGGCCCTTTCCTCTTTCCCCCTTGTGCTCACAAGTGCCTTGAATGTCAGGAATTCTAGTTCCTGTGCATCCGTCCTCAGCCTCCCAAGTGAAATTCAAGTTACGTCAGGGCAGGGAACTTTGTTTCATCCAGGTAATACCCACAGCACCTAAAACAGTGATTACGGAGGTGTCCAGCAGGATTTACTAAATGAATGACTCTAACATTCTCACACACACACACACACACAATCTCTCTCTGCACCTGGAGAGACACAGGGGAAAATGATAGTTTATACCTGAGCACACCGACTGAGAAACAGGAGTAGGAATGAGGCTATTTTACTGACTTGTAAAATTGAACCTTTCCTATATATTTATGTATAGTCTAGGGCAGCTCCTCCAAAACAAAGAATCTTAGTGTAAGAGGTAATTAGATGCTTACCTACTGGCTCCAGGAAAAAAGTTGGTAAGATGTCTAGATGATCCATTTCTGAAAGCAATTAAAAGGATTAAAAATTCATACATAGAAAAGCCCTGAAAGCCTGTCTTGCTCCACAGGGTGTGTGAACGAGGACAGGGACAGAAGTAAAGTTTAGGATTTGTTCCCATCCCGCTATCTGATAAATCTAGTGCAGTCTGGCCTACTCTGAGAGTCTCACCGCCAAGCCTCTGAACCCAACCCCATCCCAGGCCCATCACGCTGTCCACATTTACTACACGTTAACCCAGTAACCCTGGTATCTGGACCACAGCTGGCACCGCCCCCGGACCCCAGAACTAGTCCTGCAAATATCTCAGTTCCCGCCCTCTCATCCATGCTCAGTCAACACCCCAAAACCCGATTGCTGGCCCTGGGCCTCTCCCCCAACTCCATGTCTACCCAGTGGGGGGCCCGTCTTGAATCCACTAAGCCAACTGAAACTTCTGGCCCCTGAGAACAGCTGCTCGGCCGTTGACCCGCCTCCGTCCCCACACGCGACACCTCCCCTCTCCCTAACTGCCACAGACAGAGCGAGACCGCAAGCTGAGACATAAACGCTTCTGCGCAGAACCGGAAGAGGAAGGCCTGTCATGGGGAGCAAGCAACATGCCACTCAGCTGTTTGCATTGTCCCCGTGAAAGGGTCCCCTGGCCTGAGTCTGGAGTCCTAAATGAACTGTAGGAACTGTTTAGCATTCAGTACCGGATCTCGTCATGACAAGGTTGCAGAGTCTGATGAGAGCATAAAATCTGTCTCCAGCCAAATGAGCTGGCAGATGGCCAGATGGAAATCGAAATTGGATAAATCCAGTCAAGGCTGAGCACTTCTTACACCTTAACTCAGTAATTTTTCTTTTTAAAGTAGTAACTGAGGCCAACAGTAGTGACCTAGATCTGTAATGCGAGCTTGTAGGTGACAAGAGAATCACAAGTCAAAACCCAGCCAGGGCATCTTGGTCACACCCTGTCTCAAATTTAAAGACAAGCAGATCTCAGATTGAAGGCTGGCATCATGGAGTCCTGGGAGCCCTGCCCATACAGAGGCACAGGGATGGGATCCTGGATATAGTGAGAGTGGATTTTGGGAACCCAAGATCCTTGGTCTGATGGGCAGCTTTTGCAGTTTGGGACTTGGAGGTTTACGGTTTGTCCTGAGTGTCACCTGTGTGGGAGAATGACACTTAATACTTCTGTAAATCTGATAAAAAATGATTCCTTGACAATCTCACTTTCCTCATCTGTGAATTAGGCATAGTCAGCCAGAGCCTTGAGCCTTGTATTCTGGCTGGGATGAGATGGACCCTGGTTTCTCATGGAATCTGTAAGTGTCTGCATAAGGAGGACATGTGTGCTGTGAGTGTGCATGGTATGTGCATGTGTTGTTTATGTACTAGTTGGGCTTTGTACAATCAGACTGGGGGGAGAAGGCTCCAGCCTGTCACAATGTGGGATAACCTGGATTCTTGTGATTTATTTCTTCCTCCACAGCTCAGTCCTCCCTGTGCCCAGCCTCTGATGAGAAAGCATGGAGCAGGAAGGAGACTCATCAGTGAGCTCCTGACATGCTGGTTGCAGGTGAGTCTAAGCTCTTCCAAATCATCATTCATTTACTAAATGTTTCTGCTGTCTTTGCATTGTCTCTGGACTGTGCTCAACTCTGTTGCTTGAAGGTTGTTGGATTCCTGGAGCCTCCAATATGACCAGGAGAGATGCCCTGCATAGCATCACACTGGATCTTCGAAGCAACACAAGTAGACAGGAGGTGAGCACTGAAGTCTGCGCCCTAAGGCTGAAGTGCTAAGCCCTTCCACACATCCTGTCCTCTGTACTTTCTTCCCTGGCTCTGTCAGCTTGTGCCCCCTCCCTGTCCATAATGGAGGGTACTGGATGGAGCCATGAGGTTTTCAATGGTTTAAGACCTGGGGACCTTTCAGCTTGCAGACATGGACTTCTACCAGGAGGAGTGGGCATTGCTCTTCCTCCAGGGATCCCCAGCATCACTGTACAGGGAGGTGATGCTGGAAAACCAAAGGAATCTGGCCTCGCTCAGTAAGCCCAGCACCATCCTGCCTTTTCTTAAATGCACCTCGGGAGGACTTTCATTCATACATTTTTGCTTAGTGTCCATTCCACTCACTCACACACTCCTTCAACAGGCACTCACAAGTTAAACATTCTAACCCTTTCCCTCAGGAGAATTGATTAGACTCCCCTTCTGCTCAAGCTGAGCAGGACTTACAGAATAATGCTGTCAAGGATCACATTAGAATACACAGACAGACAAACAGACTGCATCCTCCTCCCCTTGGGGTGCTATGTGACCCATTCAAATATGAAGCCAGGTATCCCGACCTCTGAGAGGACTCAAAAAATCTTCAAGATGCACTTTCCTGTCAAGACCTGGAGAGGTCCTTGCTCCATGCAAGAGGGCCATTACAGGTGACCAAAGAGGTCAACATGCTTGATCTTCCCAGCTGATGCACCAGATGCTACAGCAGCCAAAAACACCAGAACAACACCCAGTATTTGAAGACAGATTTATTTAAGTCAGCAGGCACTCATTGGGATCATCCCCAAAATATCAGGTCCTGATATCTAGTGGTCTAGGGCTTATATGGGATAAGAAAGAAGGAAGTTCAAGGCAGAATGCATTGTAAACTGGGTACTGGATCTCACAATATGCATCGTAATGACCAGCTATGCTTCGCAGTGACCAGCTGTAACCAGAAGTATTACCTGGGAAACTAACAAATTGGTAACGGATCTTCTGTTACAAGAGGTGAAGGGTCTGAAAACTTACCATTCACAGAGCAGGAGAGGAAAGGTACTCATATAAAAGGCATTTGGACAGATACTAATAAATGGGATGGTAACAGCTATCTTGCCATGCAAGAACCTACCCCGAGGAAACAGTTTGGCTGGAGTAGAACAGGGGAGTGGTGATGAGGGAAGGGTGGAGACAATGTCATTGCAGATGTGACTGTGTGCCTCACTGTGTAGGGATACATCCATTATCATGGTTTTGCTTATACTTTCAGTGCATTGAAATATCAGCATCCCAGCAGGAAACAGTTGATACACTAAGTCAGACACTTGGGATAGAATTTTCATAGAGTGCTGCATTCAGCTGTGGACAGAATGTGGGGAGACCACAGAAGGTAGCCAAGCATTTCTTACCCTTCCTCAGACACTGCTATTCCCAGTTATGCGGCACTAAGATTCAGAGACAGACTTAATTGGGACCACAGCTTTGTGTTGCAGAACAAAATGATGGCACACACAGTTTGAAGGAGAAAGTTTATTTTGGCTCTTGGTTTCAGAGGTTTGCCTCACAGCAGCTAGGAAACAGTAATGGCAAGAAAGAGAAACCTTCCAAAGGCATACCCAAGGGCCCTTCCCTCCACCTAGGGCCTGCCCTCTCTAGTCACCCATTCTGTGATGACCTCACTGGTGAATCAATCCATTGATGAGATCAGTGCCACATTATCTAATCACCTCCCAATGCCGCCCCCTCCCTGAACACATAAGCCATTTGAAGATCACATTTATCCAAAATGTAACATTCTTCTCCTGGCCCCCAAGGCCTCTTGTGCGTTTTGTTATGGAAAATGAATTTAGTCTATGACAAAGTGTTGCTAACCTCTCAAAAGTTCTCAGCATTTCTCAAAAGCCCACGTCCAAAGCCTCCTCTGAGACTTAAAGCAACTCTTACCTGTGAACCCCTGTAAGATTCCAGATGTGTAATACACACTCCCAATGTAAAATAGCCAGTAAACTTGATACCTAGTATCAACACTCTCACAGCAAAAGGGTTGAATATGGGGCAGAAAAGAATTGGATGGAAGTAGGACAAAACTCTGGCAAGGCAAACATTAAATCTGGGAACTCCATGACCGGCATCTGTGCACAAGGTGACAGTACATGAACCCCAAAGGTATTGTGTGGTTCCGCCTCTATGATTTGCCAGCTGCAGCCACATAGCCTCTCTCTAGAGCTGGCTGGGTTCCTTACCCACATCATCCCTTGGCCCACATTCCACATTCCTAGCATTTTCAGGTTTAGGGGTCTCCATCGAAGCTTTGGCCTCTTTCACATGGCTTCACACATCAACCTCTCAGTGGCTCCTGCAGGGAGTCTGTCACATATCACCCTCCTGCGCTGTAGAAGTCACTTTCACAACTCTGAGACAGTACTGTCATCCACAACTAAAAGAAGGAAGGTTTCTTTCATGTCATGTTTCCAGGCCACCATTGGATGCAGAGATGGCCTCAGGAAGAAAATAGTGGAGGAAAGGGTTCCCAGCTCTCACTAGCCAGGAAGGAAAACAGAACAGAGAAGCCAGGGCCAAGAATAACACCAGGACCCAGCCCCTGACATCACACTCAGCCACTGAACTTGTCAGTGGATCCCTACTGTGACACGGTCTGAGAGCTGTACTGCCTTGACACTTCTGCCACTAGGTAAACTAGTTCATCACCTTTGAGCCTCCTGCAAATTTTTAATGCATGGATAAAATATAGACAATTGCTTTGCCAGAATGTAACATGAATGGCCTCTAGTTTGACTTCTAGTAATATCCTTCTCCGCATGTGGAAATTGAGGAACATAATCCGTTCTCATTCTATGGGCATTCTGGTCCTCTAAACTCCCCCTCAAGATTGTCCATTCACTTCCACTTACCATATTCTAGAGCTTCTCTAGCATGGGTTTCTAAACCTTTCCAAATTACTTCCACAAACTGAAGGCTTCTGAATCACATCACCGGCCATCCCATCATCACAGCCAACAATCCCACTTCTCTGGGGTTGTATTAGTCAGCTTTGCATTCCTGAAACTAAATACCTGACTTCCATGGCTTAAAGGAGCAAAGATTGATTTGGGCTCTTGATTTCAGATGTCTTGGTTCATGGCTGTAGCCAACTTCAAGGCAGAATCACATGGTGGAAAAGCATGGCACAGGAAAGCAGGATACTTCATCTCAAAGAGAAGGCAATCAGAGAGCAAGAGCATGGGGAAAGGCAAGATATGCTCAAACATGTCTCCTCCCCTCCTTCCTCCATGACCTACTCTCTCCACCTGGGCCCACCTCCTCATGGCCCCCCAGTTCTGAACTCAAAAGATCAATCCACTGATGAGCTGAGATCCCTCAGGACTCACTGACCTTTCTAGACTCCAGCTCTGAACTCTACTGCATTGCGAATCAGGCCCTCCATACAAGAGTGTTAGGGGACTCTTCATACGGAAACTGAAACACTAACCAAGAGATCCCTGTATGACTAAGTATCAGAGATGATAGAAACCAAAAAACAAAAGACCCAACCCCCTACACACTCAAAAAGAAAGGAGCTTCTCAAACACCACATCATTTCCACGCTACTTAAATGTCAGCTCATGCCCTGTGTTTTTCCAAGACTATGCACCTGTAATTCCGGCCATGAATCCCCTAGAAAGGAAATGTCCAGAGCATCAGTGGACAAACCATAAGGCTTTCCCGGCAGCTGGGTGTGCGGACTGTTATGCCCATAGATTGGGGTGCTGTCATGTGGCCCCCAACTGCCACTCCTCACAACTCAGCACGTGTTCTGTTTACAGGGGTGGCTAAGGCTGTGGAGTCACTAGGTATTGATTCCAGCGACAGTGTCTATTCACCATGCAGAGGACCTAGATGTACAGGGTGAGGGAAGCGAAGGTCAGAAGCTGTGAATAGAGCTGAGGCTCTGGGGTGAGATGGAAGAGGAGTAGGGGAACTTGCAGTCTCCACTATGCCCCTTGAGGTTCAAGAAAGGCTCCTGTTCTCACTGAGCCCGACCCCAGACTGAAGGTCAGTTTCTGGATATACAATGCTTTAAGGGGCCAGTAATTTCCCATGTTTGTGTTTGGGGTCCTCAGTCCTCTGACTGCTGCCTGATGGGATCTCTGCTTTTTATTCCTTCTGTGACCTGAAGGCAGCTGGCACCATAAAGGACACGTGATGGGCCTGCATGGAAAAGTGGCAGCTCTACCTTGAACAGGTTGATTCTGTCCACCTGGCTCTGAAAGAGGAAGTCATTGATGGTATTTAGCTCCATCCTGAGAGCAGACAGGACAAGGAGACAGGAGGGTTTGGGAGGCTGCTCGGAGCCCAGTTTCCGGTGTCACAGGACACAGCAGCTGACCCCTCACCTGTCTGTGAGCGGCTCTGTGTGTTGGGGTTCTACTTGATATTTCCTCAGAGAGAGATACAAACAGATCAAGGTGGAGTCACCCACCACCCACTTCCGCTTTCTCATCTCCACACTGCTCATATAACTAAGCCTTAGCGTCTCAGCGCACTCCTGTGGCTGCTTTGCTTTTGGTCATTTTTGGTGGTCAGAGACCCACAGAGAGAGCAGAGGTTTCAGTTGCCTCCTGGGCCTGTTGTGCATGAAAACTGTTTCCTTTTGCTCCTCCTCCTGGGCAGGGCAGCCAGCCACCCACTGTGCACAGTGCAGGGAGCCAATGGCAGCCAGGGCTGTGGGCTGCAGCAGCCAAGGCAGAGGAAGCTGAGACCCCCCGTGTGGGTTAAGATCCCTCTGCAGAACCCCACCATCATAGGCACCAATGCACAACCAGGCCAGATGTCTGCAGCAGGGTCACACCAGAAGTACCTGGTCTGTGCTCAGTGACTGATCTATAAACTGGGTTCACACACACAGGCTACTCCTGTCATGGGACAAATGAAACTGAGGCCATGCAGGGCACTGTAGATGCTGCCAGACTGCAGTCCATTCACAGAATGTCACACACTGCGTCACCCGTGGAAAAGAGTTGGTGGGGGGAAGGGCATAGAGGGGTCAGGGCACAATGCCTTCCCGGCAAGTGCAAGGTCCTGAGTTTCATTTCTGGTACCAAAAAGAAAACAATAAAAGGGCACAGAATGTGGGCAAATGCACTAGGCTGTGAGGTTGGACTGGTGGACTCAGCAGAAGATAGGAGAATCTCACAGATCAATGACCAAGACACAGGATACCCACGGGAGATCTCCGGGTCCCTACTGGCAGCCAAGGAAAAGGTGGGGGTTTAGGAAAGTGCCTGCCTACCTTCCAGCATGTCCACAAACTGCTCCAGCAAATACAGGATCTGCTTGATGGACATCAGGTTCCTGACCTTCAGATGCTTCCTGCTGAGAAACCTGCAGGCCTCGAGTTAGTGCTCCGCTACAGGTCCCCACTACCTGGCCCAGCTGGATCACAAAACTATCACCACCCCAGGAAAAAGACAGGCTGGCTCCCAAGAGCCAGCAGTCTTGTCTCAATCAGAGCCCCTTGAGGCACACCCCGAGGACAGAGGACCCTGATGAGAAGGTGAGCCAGGCACACTCTCTGTAAGCCAAAGTGACCAGGACCTTCCCTTTAACCCCGAGGCATGTCCCACCTGTACAGGTCCATGTACTGCACCAACTAGAAGTGGGCCATGCAGAGCTGTGGACAGAGCATGGAGCACAGGCTGAGGTCAGACCAGGCTCTGGACAAGCAGCTGAGCACTGGGGCAGGGGAGAACTGATGCCACGTGCAGAAAATGCCAGCTTGGGACTCACACGAGCTGTCACAGGCATGGGGCTCAGAAGCCAGGAACCCATACAGTGTGGGTCTGTGACCCTGGGGCTGATGGAGCTGAGGGCACAGGAAGCTCTGCTCCGTGTGCAGCCACTTCAGGCTGGGCAAAAGGAGAGGCTGAAACCCTCAGCAAAGGAAGCTCCCTGCTGGTTTTCATGGAACGGGGAAAGACCTGGGGTTTCACATGGCAAACACCACACTGCAGCCTAAAGAACCTGGGCTCTGCTCAGCTGGTGTGAAGCCAGCGGTCCCATCTCTGCTCCCCATTCCTGCACTGTGTGAACTTGGGGACCAGCCTGACCCTCTGAGTTCCCAGGCTCACAGCATGAGTCAGGACTTTGGCCCCACTGAGGGTCAGCAAGAAGGGCAGAAGCAGCTAATGCAGCACATGGGACATGAAGGAGTAGGAAGAGGAGCCTCTGGGGACCCCAAGTATACCCCAATTAAATTTCCCTGAGCAACACAAGAGAGTAACAAGATCCAGCGACCCGAGATGCCTGCTGCTCTATGGCCCCCTTCCCATCCAACCAGCAGCCTCTGTAAAGCTCTGCCAAGTGCTGTCCCTAGAAGAATCAAGGTCAGGGGCCTTGGGGAAGGGTCCATGGCCTGCAGCCCCATGTAGGCCAACCCACCTGGACCCACTGGCCTCTGTGCCATGGATGCCTGTGATGCTATAGATCAGATTATGCGCCTCATCAATGATGATGACCTGGCCCTGCAGCCAGATACCCACAGCCTGCTGTGTGGCCACATGTGGGAGCATCAGGTAGGGCAGCACCACCATCTGGAGGGGAGAGCAGGCTGCTGGGGTGGTGGCCAGGCTGGTCCCATGGAGAACCTGCCTGCTCCCCTCAGTCCTGATGGGAATTGTGTTATTCCCTGCCTGGATCATCCATGTTTAGGGAAATTTGAAGAGAAAATGACTGCGTAGAACTGTGACTGCATCCCCAGCCTGTCTCAGAAGTACCGACACAGGAGGCTTGGAGCTGACAGACTCAGAGGGGATCAAGGATGAGAAAGAACTGGGGAATCTCTGCTGCTGACCTCACCTAAGCCCCCATGCAGCTCTGAAGCCCAGGAATCAGCTATGATCTGCAGTGCTGGAGCTGCTGCCACTCACAGAGTTGTGTGACTCTGTGACAGCTGTGTAACCTCGGAGGCTCAGATTCCTCATTTGCTACTCAGCTCAATAAACTCTGCCTCAGCTGAGGGTGGAGGAGTGGAGGGCAGTAATCAAACTTTTGCACTTTGTCAATTTTAGGTACATTTTGTTATAAAGATTTTCCAAGGCAGGTGTGGTGGTGCATGTGTCATCCCAGCACCCTGGGAAGCTGAGACAGGAAGATGGCAAGTTCTGGCTTAGCCTGGGCAACAATGTGATAAGACCCTGTCTTAACATTTTTTTTAAAAATACAAACAAAAACAAAAGGTGGAGGTGATACAGCTCAGTGCAAAGGACCTGGGTTCAGTCTCGAGTGCTGCACAAGGGAAAACACATTCTCCAATTAAAATAGTGATGAACAGTGAGAAGTACTCAGAACCCAGGAAGCATAAGGTCCTAGTTCAGGTGTGAGCACTGAAGCTCACGTACAGTGATCACACAGGGCAGTCCCAGAACGTCACATACAACACATGGCAACCTCAGTGGGACACCACAAGGGCAAAGTGGACTGAGGAATTCAGGTCCCTGACTGCCCAGCTTCTTCCTGTGCATCCGTCAGCAGGTCCAGCACTCCTTACACTCACCTCACCCACACAGGGCCAGATTCAGGGTGGAGACTGAGGAAGGGAGGAGAAGCGTGCCTCAGTTTCTCCATGATTACCCACCCAGTCTAGAGTCCCATGCCAATAATTGGCCTCCTACCCTTGGATCCATCAGAGCTGGACAACCTTGCCTTTTGAGGGGTGTCTCCCCAGACTACAGAGCAGGAACCCCTGCATAAATACACTCTCACCTGGGCCACAGGGATGGCAAGCCGGCTCCCATAATAAGGGAAGGCCCGGGTGTCCCTGTCGAGGGTCACAAGCTGCTCCATGTCCCAGCCTGGTGTCCTTACCAAAGGGGCTCTTTTGAACTCTCTGCATAACCTGGGCCAGCTGGGAGTGCATCCGGCTGCAGTAGTAAATCTGCCCAGAGCAGATGAAGGGGAGGTCAAAGAGGGGACACAACAGCCCCAGGTGCTCTCGGAGCATCCAGGCCTGGAGCCTGCGGGAAAAAGGACAGTGACTACAATTTCAGGTTCCAAAGGAGGCAGCATCACCTGCATCAGATGGCACCAAGGAAGGCCAGCTGGGCAACACCAGCCAGGCCTGGTGACACTGCAGGAGCATAGGTCTCAGGGGCTCGGGACTGCCATGTCCTCCCCCTCACCTCCCAGGGACAGCATGGGCCGGGGGGCTGCACCCATACATCACCCCAAGTGTGACGTGGAGACTGAGGCTGACACTCCATCTCCTCTGGAACTTCAGCGTGAGGACAGCAAGAGAGAAAAGTGGTGCAGGCAGGGAAAAGCCCTATGCAGATGCCCCAGGCTGGGCGTCTCATCTTCATGATGTGCTCCTCCTCCAGGTCCTCCTCATCCTAGTCCACCCTTAGGGGCAGAACACACCAGTCTCTCCTCACAAACTCAGCTAAGCGAAGGACAGCGAGTGATAAGCCCAGGGCACTGCCCTCCCCCCCCCCCAGGCAGTTCTGCTCCTGGACACAGACCTAGCTGGTGGGGGTTCAGGGCCAAAAGGCAGCAGAGCTTCACACCACATCAATGTGCCCCACAACCACTGGGGTGCTGCCTGCCACCCCATAAGCTCCAGCACCACCTGCCCTGCCACTCGGGTCTGTGTGGCCCAAGGAGTATGGAGAGGAAGGGAAAGGTGCTCTGGGTCCCCAAGCCCAAGTCACTACCCAGGGTCCTGGACTCAAAACAAAAATACCTCTAAGAAAGGGCTGCTTTGTGACTGAGCATGGAGGGTGCAGGCACAGGACCTGGGGTCCGTCTGCAGGAGGCTCAGGTCATGCAGCAGGCCAACCCAGGGAAGAGGAAGACAGAATGACAGATTCCAACATGAGCAGATCTTCCACAATGCAGGGGTGCCAACATCCAGGCTGTGGCAGTTGCTGGGAAGGGACTTGCAGGAGCTGGGGACCTTTGCTGGGAGGAGGGAAGGACCCTGGGGACAGTGTGGGAAGTGAGTACCTGACCCCAGCCAGAGGAGAGACCTGGTGCAGAGCCTAGCAGGGCAGCCAGGGTACAGCAGTGTTTGGGGATCCTGATCCACAAGAGCTGCACCTGTCCCTCTGCATCCCCAGAGGCTGCAGCCTCAGTTACCCTCAGGCTCAGGGACAGCAGTGTCCCTGACAGAGAGGGGCTCATCAGCCTTGTGTCAGACCTTGACCCAGCTAGGGACTGATGTGAGCAACTGCAGGGATGCTCCCACCCTCAGAAGAGCTATGACTTCTGGCCTCCTCCTATTCTCTGGGGGATGCTCGCCGCTTCCTTGGCCTATGAGGCCCACAAAATCTGCCACCTCCCCATCCTCTGTACCTCTGTCCCTCCCTCCTCTCTGCTGGCCCATGTGTGCATGCCTACTGCTGCACCAGCACACTGCACAGGCAGCTCCTCAGTAGGACCGCGCCTCACCTGACTATAACAGCTTCCTCCTCACATAGCATCTCCTGGGGACCTGTGCTGCGCTCGCCACAGAGACACAGCTCCCAGCTCTACCTGAGTCCCCAACCTGTGACCCTCTGATGCCCACACTGGCCCCCTCCAGGCAGGGCCATCTCTGACCCTCCCGCCTGCCCCCCCAGTTCCCATGTAAGCCGCCAACCTGGAGGAAAGCCCTGCCCTGCTGGAGGCTAAAACAGGTCCCATGGGTCCCCATGCTTCCAGACACAAGGGATACTGTGTCTGTCCTGTGGTGACTCTGAGCCAAATTCTTGCAATAAGGAATGAAAAAGGTGAAATCACTACAGACTCTAGAAATACAGAAGTTCATCAACACCTATGTCAAAAACCTCTAGTCTCATAGGTTTGATAATACAGAAGAGAATGACAGATTCCTAGAAACATAAAGTAACAAAGTTAGGTCAAGAAGATGTAAAACTGTTGAATAATCCAATTTATATTAATGAAATTGAAAATGTAATTAAGTCCTTACCTACAAAGAAGAGCCCAGGCCCAGACGGATTCACTGCAGAATTCTACAAGAAATACAACGAAGACTTAATGCTGACACTACTCAAATCCTTCAATGAAATTGAAAGGAAAGCAATCCTTCCTAAGTCATTCCTGAAAGCAAGTATTACTCTAGTAGCAAACCTGAGAAAGACCCAACTAAAAAAGAGAACTACAGGCCAATCTCCCTAATGAACACAGATGCAAAAATCCTCAAAAAAGTATTGGCAAATAGGATGCAGCAAATCATCAAGATGACTGATTATACACCGTGACCAGGTGGAATTCATCCCAGGCATGCAGAGATGGTTCAACATACGTAAATCAATAAATGTAATCCACCATATCAGTAAAGCCAAAAGTAAGAATGCATGATCATTTCTATAGATGCAGAAAAAGCTTATGATAAATTCCAACATTCATTCATGATAAGAACCTTACAGAAAATTGGAATACATGGTCTTTACCTCAATATGATAAACGGCATCTATGACAAACCAACAACCAGTATCGTTCTAAATGGCCAAAAACTGAAGGTCATTACCTTGAAATCAGGCAAAGACACTTTGTCACTGCTCCTATTTAATGTAGTACTGGAAATACTAGCCCGAGCAATTAGGCAAGAGAGAGAAATAAAAGGGGTAAAGATAGGAAAAGAAGAAGTTAAATTATCATTATTTGTGGATGCCATGATACTCTACATAGAAGACTCTCAAAACTCCATGGAAAGACTCCTAGATATAATAAATAAATTCAGCAATGTAGCTGGATACAAATCAATACTCAAAAATCAATAGGATTTCTATACACTAACCACAAGATCACAGAGAGAGAAATATGAGAAGCCACAACCTTCACACTAGCAACCAAAAAAATGAAATATTTATGAATTATCCTCATTAAAGTAGTGAAAGATCTATATAGGGAAAATTATGATACAATGAAAAAAACAAATTGAAAGGCTCTCAGAAAGTGGAAAGACACCCCTTGTTGATGGATAGGAAGAATACATATTGTGAAAATGGCCAATCTTCCAAAATTTTTATACAGATTCAATGCAATTCCAAGCACAATACCATCAACATACCTCACAGATCTATAGAAATCACTTCTAAAATTCATCTGGAACCAGAAGAGACCAAGAATAGCAAACACAGTTCTAAGCAGCAAAGGCAAGGCAGGAAGCATCACAATCCCTGACTTGAAGTTATGCTACAAAGCAAGTGTAATAAAGTACTGGAATAAAAACAGAGCTAAAGATCAATGGGATACATTAGAAGATCCAACCACAACTACCAACACACTCAACCACCTTATCTTTGATAAAGGGGCCAAACATGTTCACTGGCAGAACAACAGTCTCTTTAATATATAGTGGTGGAAAAACTGGCTCTCTGTATGCCTAAAACTAAGACTAGACCCATGCCTATCATGTACTAAATTAAAATCTAAATGGATCAAAGATCTGAATATTAAATCAGAAACACTAAATCTATTGCAAGACAAGTTGGTTAAAACCCTTGGGCACATAGGGGTAAGTGGAGAGTTCATGAACAGGAATCAAACTGCACGGCAAATACTTCCCAGAATCAACAACTGGGATCATGTCTTTTTAAAAAGTTTCTGCACTTCAAAAGAAATCTCTAGCATAGTGAAAAGAACTCCTAAAAACTGGGAAACAATCTTAGTGAAATATCCCTCAGACAAAGGTCTTCTGTCTAAAACCTATAAAGAATTTTTAAAAATCAGAACCACAGAATTCAAAGATTCAATCCAAAAGTGAGCATCTGAGATGAATACACAGTTCTCAAATGAAGAAATACAAATGGCAAATAAATACATGAAAAATGTTCATCATCATTACTCATTAAAGAAATGTAAATTAAAACCACACTGAGATTCCATGTCATTGAAGAAAGAATGGCCAGAATCAAGAAAACTACTGACGACAAATGCTAGAGAGCCTGTGGTGAAAAAGAAACTCTTCTGCACTGTTGGTGGGAGTGTAGACTGGTGCAACCATTGTGGAGGTCAGTCTGGAAATTTCTCAGAAACCTGGGGGTGGAGGTCCCATTTGTTCCAGCTATTCCACTTCTAGGCATATTCCCAGAAGAACTGAAGACTTTATAGCACAATGATATATGTTCACCCATATTTATAGAAGCACAATTTGTAATAGCCAGATCTTATGAACAACCTAAGTGTCCATCAACTGAGGAATGGATTTTAAAAATTGTGGTATTTTTATACAATGGAGTACTACTCAGCTATAAAGAATGATCACATTGAGATATTTATAACTACATTGATGCAGCTTGAGACCATACTCATAAGCAAAATAAATCAAACTCACATGTATAAATACTGAATAGTTTCCCTACTATAAGAAATGGTAAGAATACATAAAAGTATGTGGTAATCATGATTGCCCATTACATTGCTTTGAAGCATTATAATGTTGTCATTCATTAATTAGAATGGTTTTATTCTGGGTTGTTTGATTTTATTGTCTGTGTTGGTATGAACAGCTATTTTGAAGAAAACAAGACATTATAATAGCTAATGCTGATTTAATATTATCTTGTTTTGAAGTCCCACCAAACATTTGTTCTGTCTCCATTGGTTTTATCATTTTGTATCTTAATGGCTTTTATTATATGTGATAGTATAAATAAAATATTTTATAGATAAGGTGATAATATAGTAACCATTGTTCATTTTCTGTTAGTTGATTCTGAATACTCTGTTATACTTTCATCCCCTTGAATAGTTTCACACTGTCTTTTTATGTTTGATGCTATAGTATACGAAGGTATACTCAAATATTTCAAGGAAAGAGACACTCTGGTAGCTACTGTTATGTCGGATTGTCTTCTTGTGAAACACTATGTAGCTTAAACTGTTCTGTTCTGACCTGTTTTGTTATGTCCTCTTTTACCTTAGTCTTTTTTAAATAAAAAAATTTAAAAAGCATCAGCAAACAGCTCTCCCAATATGAGCTCAGAATCCAAATTCCTCAACTCCTCACAGCTGATGATGCTTGGGTAATGACCACTGCCTTATCCCAGACAAAACAGGTCAATCTGGGCCCCAGTAGGCACGTCTTCCACATATATATATATATATATATATATATATATATATATATATATCCTTGTCCTCAAGTCACAGATTGCTGGAAATTGTTCCACCATAATGTGGAGGCAGGTGACCTGGCTGCTAAGGTAGTAAAGGCAACACAGATAGTTCAAAAGAAAAGCTGTCTTGAAGTCTGGCACCACTAGTTGATTTTGAAAAGAGTTATCATGCATTTACATGTAAACATTAAAACCATACCCAATCCTAGAATAAACCAAGGGGTAAATAATTTATTCGTAATAGCCAAGGAAAAGGGTCTTTTCAATTGTGACCTGAAGACCACAATTAGATTAATACATTTGTGGTTTTGTTTTTAAAAAAAACTTCGCAATACTACAAATGACTATTTTGAAGAGAATAAGAGCGTAATAGCTAGCGCTGATTTAATATCATCCTGTTTTGAAGCCCCATCAAGTTTTTGTTCATTTGTTTCCATTGGTTCTAACATGTGGTACCTTATTATATCTTAATGGATGCGATAGTATAAGCAAGTTTTTTATAGACAAAGATAATATAGAAATTGATGTTTGCTTTCTGCTAGCTGGTTCTAAATTCCCTGCAACAATTTCATTCTCTTGAACGGTCTCATACTGTCTTGATAAATTTGATGCTATAGTATACGAAGTTAGACTAAAATATTTCAAGGAAAGAGTCACTGTGGTAACTACTATTAATGTCAAGCTATCTGGGAGTGAAACACAATGATGGTTAAATTTTTCGATTCTGACTGATGTTGTTATATTGATACTTTTTTATCTAGGTCCCCCCACCTTTTTCTTTCCTTTTTTAAAAAAATTTAATTTATTTCTTAGTATCTTTTAACTAAGGAAAAATTAAATTAAAAATAGTGCGATAGATTATAGTAATTTTTTTGTTTCCCTATTAACCTGATTTGAACCTCTGTAGTGTTCTTCATATCTTGTTCTGACTGATTTTATTATATTCTATTTCACTTAATAGTATCAAGTTTGAGGGTATAGGCAGCCATTTAGAAGGCAACAAGATATTCTATGATGCCCGTTATTATTTGACTATTATCTTCTTTGGAATCCTGTAAGCTCTCCAATGTGGTTTTATTGGTCTTATGTATAGTTTTGTTCAATTCTTTTATACTAGCTGATATAGGTTATTCTTTTTAGGATAACAAGAGGCATAATGGTGACCATTGTTGATCACCTAGTAATCCCCCCCCCTTTATTTTTTTTATTTTTTTTTTCATTTTATGCTATGTCCATCCTCCTGATCTAAATGACTCTGTTTTGCTTTGTCACATTGGGTATTTCTTTGATCCGTCTTGTTTTGTTTTTTGTTTTTTGGCCTTTTTTTTCAATCTTTTTTCTTTTCCTCTTCAAAGAAAAAGTTAAAAAAAACTGTGGAAGTAATGGAAACTAAAATGCGCGATTGTTAGTGTAAAAATGAGAGGAAGGAAAGTGATCTCAAGGATATAACTGCAAGTTTATTTAAATGTTTAGGAAAGAGAACCATATTGCTGAGTTTTTCTTGGATCATTGAACAGAACTGACTGCAACCTCACCGTATTAATCTCCACTTTGTATGCTTTAATTTTGTCATCTGGACAGCTGTTTGTAAGTTGACAATGTGTGATCTATTAACTGGTGAACTCTTACTGTATGTTTTTTCTCTTGAAAATCTGTGTTGCTTCTAGCATTTTACTGTCTTGCTTCATTTTGTTTTGTTTTTCTCTTTAAATAAAAAAAATTTACATTTTACCATTCAACATCTGCAGACATTTCCTCTGCTTCCATAAAGCCAAACATGGGGTTTCCAACTGCATCGGGTACCAACATTGTATAATGCAAGAGGTTTCTAACCCTCCACAAGAGGGTAATATGAAACATGTGATTCCTCCTTCTTTGTCTACTGCCTTCATCTTTATCTTCTCACACCCCTGTCTCACTATCTATACCTCAGATCTTTAACAATACTTGTCAACTTTTAAAGACTGTTCTTCAGATACCCAAAACTACAGACCTCTCTGATTGCTGGCTCTGCCTACCTCTTCAACAAGACCTCTATATTGCTTATCCTGTCACTCAAAGCATCTCTACACCACAAAGAAACTCACATGCCAAAATCATTGGCCACCTAAATCTAGCTCAAATACATTTCTGGTATTCACCACCTTAACCCTCATGGAACTGTCTCTAAAGTGGAAAATTTAGACTGTTGCACATCTTTCCACTCTATGACAGACATCTCAACTGTTGTATGTCCACTTCATGGATAATTTTTCATCTGTCTCCCATACAAATGGCAGGGCTCCTGTACTTTAGCAGTAGTGGTACCATGAGTCATACTTCATACTAGAACCCAAATCATAAGCAGGTTGCAAATCTCCCCAACACCCTCACATAATCAAATATCCCACAGAGGCATTCCTGTTTCTCTAAGTCTTACAGGATTAGGTTTCCTCTCAGCTATTGGTATGAAAGTTGGAGGTATCAGAATGGGCACTGACTTCTACACCCAGTTATCTTAGGAATTAATAACATCCCTTTATGGCACCTCAAAAACTGTAGACTCCCTTCAGGACCAAATCAACTCACTGGCTTCAGTAGTTCTCCAAAATCTCTGAGTTTTTGATGTCCTGGTGGCTGAAAAGGGAAGCGCCTGTGAAATGCTGGGGGAAGAGTGCTGTTACTTTGTAAATCAGTCAGGTATTGTCAAAAATCAAGTTAAAAAGCTTCAGGAGCTTGTGGTTGACATATAATAAATGATCACAAGATCTGGTTCTCTTCTCTGGCTTTCCTGGTGACCCAATGTAGACTCTTGCACACCCATTATCTTCCCCATTTTAAGCCCTTGAATCGCAATTTTTTGTACTTATACTACCCGATATCTTTAAATGTCTCTTGACATTTATCTAACCTAGCATATGTACCTTCACCGTCAAAGAGCTTCTTGTTCTAGCTGCTGCTGTGTACTTGAAATCTGCTCCATCTGCTTGGGTTCTACTCCCTAAACAGCCAATTTGAACTTGATTGCCCTTCAGTCTGACACTTTTGGCTAATAGATACAGTCAAGCCTCTAGGTGTTCTGAGTTGTGATTTCTGTTGCCTTTTCCTGAATGGGTACTGACCAATCATCCTTTTTGGGAAACATCTTAATCCAAATAAGTCATCAATCACAACAATTCACAGTGTCCACTGCTCTCTTCCACTGGCGTGTTTCTCTGTGGAGGTCTCAGGGGTCACCAGTGTCTCTGTGCCTTTGTGAGTTCTAGCTGCCCCCACAGACCCTAAGTGTGAGCTCAGGGAAGACACTGCTTTGCCACCTTGCTGTTCTGCATTGTGGTTTCCCTGTTCGCTCCCCCTGTGACCCATTCTGAGTCCCAGGCACCCACTTCTCACCTCCTCCTGCTCTTCACAATGCTGTATCCCAGCGTCCGGATTCCAAATACTGGAGAGGCTATGTTTCTGCTGGTCACTACCCTGCCATCATTCTGGAAAACCCACAGTTATTTAATATCTATTAACATTTTAATCCAACAGCTGTGTAGTGAGAAGCAAAATAGAAAACCCAGTTCCCAAAATGGCACTTAAATGAGAAAAGAATGTATAAGCATATCTCAGAGAGAATTTCAGAAGAGGAGAGAAAAGATGAAATGAAGAAATTGCTCTTATCCCTTGCCTGGCCCGGGATATGCTGTGCAAATTGCCAGCCTTGCAAATGCTGTGTCTGAGAATTAAGCCGGTGCATGTCACTTGCCTCATTTGAGCAATCCTTGTTGATGACTACTGGTGCCAGGATTTCATGAGCCTTCTCCATGAGAGAAGGACAGACAGCTTGGATATGCAGGTGCCTTGCAGCACAGGCTTACAAAGAGATGCTGCAAAGCACTCTCCAGCACTAGTCTTGATCCCAACATCACCTGTCCTTCCACAGAAAATTGTTAGGAAGATATCCAGAAATCAGTGATTATACTGGGGCAGATAGTGATTGGGGTCTTTCTTGGGCTCCTTCTACTGAGCCCCTGATGATGAAGGCTCCAGATGAGATGCATGAATCTGTTGTAGGCTCCTACCAGTACACAGTACATGGAGAGAGCATGGTCCCTGCTTGTTGTAGAGTGTACAACCCAGCACACATCTGTGACCGCTTGGAGACTGTTATGTACCATTTCACTTCTTGTCAGAAATGTAACACATTTCATGTTTTTTCCCATGGTTGATAAAACTCAGCAAGTTGGTGCATTCCGTGTCCCCTTTTCTTTACTGCCATACTCTATTCAGAAGGACTTACTGGAAAAGCTGTACCAGGTGTTGGAGGCTAGTGAGATCAGGATATGTGAGAGTACCACAGGCACAGTGAGTGAGTGATGTAGGACAGTGGTTGCGAACATGACAGCTTCCACTCCTCATCTCTGCAGAGGTTCTTACAGTTAGAAGTTGGGCACTGTGGCTGCTCAGTTTACTTCTGAGCTCCTTTACTCAGTTCTCACAGTAAAGCATTGTGAAGAAGTGTTTCATGTTGTTCTTCTGCTTGCAGTGCTGCCTGTAGCCCTTTCTGGTTTGGAATTTCTTGAGCTTCATTTGAGAACCTCTGAGGGCCCTGGGCTTTGGGGTCTTTGTTCTGCCAACTCGTATCCAATTCTAGTTCTTTGCATCTTTTCTCGAGCTTGTTTTTTGCTCTGCTGCTTTTTGTCTGTTTTCATTACTGTGAATCTCTCAACTTTTGTCTAGTGTTAGAAGGTGTAGCAGGGATCATGGCACAGCACACTTGATCTCACCATGCTTACCCTGTTGGTCCTTCACCTCCCTTTATTCCTTTTCATCCCTGTCCTCTGCTCCCTCCACATGTCTCCTCACACTACCCAGAAGTTTTACGTTCACTAAGGGTTCCATGGCCTCAACTCTTGTGTTCATTCCTGTGGAAAGCTGCCCCCATGACCAGTTCCCCTTTCTGTTCTGGAATCTTCTAAATCACCCCTCCAGGGAAGTGCCATGCACTGTTACATCCTCAGTGGATTTTGTTTATTTAAATGCTTCTGATGTAAAAACTCCCACCACTGATTAAAATGTCTGGTTACCCTCTAAGTCACTTGTGAAGCCTTCTGTGATCCCAGCACCTAGAGTTGGCATCTTCACTTGGTGCCTGCAGTGCCTTGCACGGGGTTGTAGCTCTGGGAGTATCACTATCTAGACTTCACCATAGGGCATATTGTCCTTCAAAATGTCCTTTACTACCTTTGCCTGGACACTTTCCAGAGTGTCTTGCACCTAGATATTGTGAAAGGCAGAGAACAGCCCAAAATTAAGGAGTGTGTCTGTCTCTGTGTGTGTGTGTGTGTGTGTGTGTGTGTGTGTGTGTGTGTGTGTGTGTGTGAATGAAAGGTAAATTATACTACTGATTTAGTTCATTGAAGACGGTGGTTGGTACTTACATTGTTTGATCAATTGTGCATGATTTTATCCTATAATCTGAGCAATTTTATATATTAAGCTTTGTCAGTTTGGAATTATCTTGTGTTTGAAGTTTTGTATGTTTTCATTTTGTCCTCTTTAAAATAAAAAACAAATTGATGCAGGGAATTTCTGGTCTAAGCAAACTAATATGATACCTGAAGACAAAATGCAGGCCAGCAGCCCTGCACTGGAGGCCAAGATGGAGAAGACTTCCATGGCCACCATCACCTTCCCCTTGCTGCTGTGGTACTTGATGAGAAAGGTGACTCACACACTGCAGGACACCAACATGCTGACTGTCAGGAACTTGGCTTCATTAAAAGTGTCAGGCAGATTCCTGTCAAGAAATCCCCACCATGAAGCTCACCAGGGCTAGAGAGCCCAAGTACCTCAAGATACTATATACAGCAGTGAGTGCACAATGACAATGTGGACATGTTTAGAATATGTCTGTGTCAGTGTAGGGTGGACTTGTTCCCATCCAGACTCCAATGAGAGAGAGTGCAATCAGGGATCCAATGGGGATCAGTGACTCTGGTGCCCCTGACACCAGCAATTACATGATCTGTCTGCCTGGAGCAGTGAGCTTAAAGTGCAAAATCACAGTAATAGGTTTGGCCAAGACAATGGAAACACAAGGAACAGAACTACACATGTGATTTGTTGCAGGATAAGTGTGTCTCTATTGGTTTGGCAAATGAAGAGTAAAAAGCAGAGAAACTTGAAAGTGAGTGAGATGAGTGCACTACAACTGAAAGCCTGATTTTTAGGCTTGACAATAGAATCTTATTATGTTGCTGGGTCAAAACAGAGGCAGAACAGCAATGGTGAAGAATAGTATATTTCCGTGTTATGACAACTTATAATGAGGGGAACCCAAAGTTAAGGCGATAAAATTGAAATTAAGGAAATCTCTGATATACAGTTCAATCTATGCTTTATCATGTAACATTGACACCAACACATGCACAAGCCCATAGGCAGCTGGTTTCTGAAAATTAGTCATTTGCAAGAGAAGACTCCCTAACCAAACTCATCTAAGTAGAGTATATATTGGAATCAGAAATATCCTTTGGAGCCAAAGCTTTCTAAACATGTTTCCTTTTGTTCATGGAATAAATATCTACATAATGAAGATGAAATGAAACTACATATGTTTTGCTACATATTAGTAGCAAAACTTCTTGTGGAATTAAATGGGATCATTTTATAGAATATAGAAGTTACTGCTCATCTTCACTTAGACATGTAAAGATTTATGACTTTTTACATTTTCCTTTTAGAAGTCCCTTAGAAAAGTTTGGATATCTTGCTGTTGAAACCAGTAAAGGCACAGGGATTTACATCCTTTGAAACATATAGCATTCATCTCTTCTCACGTATAATTTCTTCCTTTTGAGATGTTGCTTCATCTGGTGAGCCTTTATTGATCAGGACAACTTTTGCCTCCTCTACAATGAAACTGTCACATGTGTTCTTCGCAGAAGGTGTGGGCCACTGCATGCACTGCATACACTGTGTTGTACATATGGTATGTCACAGCAGTCATCTTTGTGTCAGTGATTCAGAAGTAATTGTGCCTGAGGGGCACTGGGGTAAAGTTCGTCAATGTACAGTTGTAATGTGGTAATGAACAATCTATTTCATTAAATACATATGGGGTCAGATGTCTTTTGGGTGTTTGGAGAGACTAACACCATGCATAGAATTTTTAAAACCAGAAATCTTATGTTATATTCTAAAACTCAAAGCCCTATAGAATAATTTAGGCATGATATTGTCCCCATAGATTGTAGCCTGTCATTGTCAGTTCATAACCCAGAAACCTGATGTCACCGAATTTTCCAGGTAAGAAACTTGATGTATTTTATACTGTCTGTATCAAAATACACGATATTGTGAAGAGAACCACATAAAACTCCAAAACTTGACAAAATAGAATAACAATAACTAATACATTGCTTGTTGTTATCTTCAAAGTAGTTACTCACAGTACAAGACACAGGCTTATAAAATGGCCCAAACAATAATAGCACAAACCTTCTTTTAATGAACTAAAAGAAACGTGTAGTATAGCTCTCTTAACTTTCTTGCAAATATATTTTTTTCCTTTCACTTCCTTATTTTCTACTTTTTCCCATCCAAGTTTCTCTTTCATTTTGAACAGTTTCTTTCTGCTGCACAATATGTGTTGTATATTTTGGATTTTACTTATTTCAACTTCTCACAGTAGGGAGACAATATGATATTTATACATGTGAATTTGATTATTTCATTTATAAATATGGTTAGTTGCATCCATTTTCTGATAAAAAGTCTCAAAGTTATCCTTCTTTATGATGGAGTAGTACTTATTGATACACTGTGTAAACTTGACATGTTTAGACATTTAACTAAGTAACTCAGCAGGTTTCCAGAGTCCTTATTTTGTAAATATCTTTACCTTGTGCAACAGGAGGTCACGGGGATGGTGCAGTATAGTGGTGGTACAGTATAAAAGTTGCTTACAGTATAAGGGAGGAAAAGAGGCTTATTCTCTCCCATTTTTGCCCTGGCTTCAGGAGTTACTCTTCTGCCATACCACACTGCCTTGGAGCAAGCCAATTTTTGACTGAAACTTCCACATAATATGAGCTAAGTAAACCTTTCCTTCCTTAATTTTGGGTGTCAAGCATTTTACATCAGCAACAAGACAAAAGTAGCCAATAAAACACTCCCTTGTAAATTTTTTTATTTTAAAGAGGATAAAGCAAAGGAAAATAAAACAGAATAAAAGTAATCAAATCAATATAAGTGATACAGGATTTCTAAATTTCCAAAATCAACAATAGTCACCCTAATGGCCTTTTGTTGTCTTCAAACTGACAACAAGAGACAGAAAAAAATCTGAACAGAAATGAGGCAGAGAAGATTGGATGGAAGGAATTTGGAGAAAATTTCGATGGCAGCTATTTTGGAGAAAAAAGACATCATAATAGCTAGTGCTGATTTAGTATCATCTTGCTTTGAAGTCCCATCAAGCTTTTATTCTTCTGTCTACATCGGTTTTAACAGGTTGAATCTTACTGGATTTTATTATAAGTGGTAACATAAGCAAAAACTTTTATAGACAAGGAGATTATACAGAAACCATTGTTCATTTTCTGATAGTTGGTTCTAAATACCCTGAAATACTGTCATTCTCTTGAATGGTTTTACATTGTCTTGACATATTTGGTGCTACAGTATATGAAGTTATACTCAAAGATTTCAAGGAAAGAGACACTATGGTAACCACTTTTATGTCAGGATATCTTGTGGTGAAACACTATTTTGCTTAAACGATTATGCTTTGACCTGCGCTGTCTTGCTCTTATGCCCTCTTTTATCTCAATCTCCTTTTTTTAATTACTTACTTTTTTATTTTTATCTTTTTAATTAAGGGAAAAATAAAAAATAGCAAGATACATTACAGTAACCCACTTTGATTTCCTATTAACTTGATTTGAAAGCCTATATAGCCCTCACCATCTTGCTTTGACTGATTTTCCTCTATTCTGTTTGCTTGATAGTACCAAGTTCGAAAGTATAGGCAAATCTGTGAAGACAATATCATTATGACACCCATTGTGGTTGACTATTAGCTTCCTTTAAAGTCCTGTAATATCTCCAATGTTTTGGTTTTATTATTTACTATTTTGTTCAATTTTATTATAACTGATGATATAGGCAATGCTTTTTAAGATAGCAAGAGGCAGTATGGTAACCATTGTTGATCACCTAGTATTTTTTTTTACATTATGTATTATGTCCATCCTTTTGATTTGACTGACTCTGTTCTGTTATGTCATGTTTAGTTTTACTCTCTTCAAAAAAAACTAATAAGAACTGAGGGAGTAATAAAACCCAAAATGTGTAATTGTCATTGTACAACAGAAAGAAAAAGAAAGTGCTCTAAAGAATATAACTGCATATATATTTAAGTGTATAAGATAGATAACCATATTACTGAGTTTTGTTGGATCATTGAACAAAACTGTCTCCAGTCTCACTGTTTGAAAGTCCACTTTATATGCTTTAATTTTGTAACTTGAACAACTATTTCTAAGATAACAATAGATGATCTATTAACTAGTGATTTCCTACTGTTTATTTTTTCTGAAATTCTGTATAACTTGTACCCTTTTTCTATTTTTTTGTTTTTCTCCTTAAATTAAAAAAAAAGAAAAACAAAGGGACAACATAAAGGATGTCAAGAGGATATATTGAGAAGTAATAGTTGAAACTTTCCCAAACCTGAGAATGAAAACTCACATCAGGATACATGAAGCATACAAACATCCAAATAGCCATAACCAAAATAAAACTACACTCAGATATATAATAATCATCATCCCAGAAATCCAATATAAGAATAGAATATTAAAAATTTTCAGAGAGAAAAGACAGATCTCTTATAAAGTGAAACCTATCAGAATCACAACAGACTTCTCAGCACAAAAATGAAGTCAAGAAGAGCATGGAGTAAAGTATTTCAGAATCTAAAGTAAAATGATTTCCAATCTAGACTGGTGTACCCTGCAAAGCTGTCCTTCAAAATCGATGGAGAAATAAGATACTTCCAGACAAAGAACAGCTGAAGACCTTCATGATCACCAAGCCAACCTTGCAAAGAATACTGAAAGACAGATTAGATACACTTAGGAAAAAACCACTAAGCAAAGCAGACAATTAAACAGAACAGAAAGATAAAGATGCAACAGCAGAAATATAACATGTCAACCATAAACCAATATATAACAGGTATAACCATTAATGTAAATGGTCTCAGTGAACCAATTAAAAGAAACATACTGGCAGAATGGATGGATCAAGAAACAAAATCCAACCATATGCAGTCTACAAGAAACCCATCTAAAGCAAAAGGATACACACAAACTGAAAGTCAAATGATGGAAAACAATACTTCATGCAACAGGAACCTAAAAAAAGGGCAGGTAGCTATTCTGTATGCAGTCAATGTGAACTTTACATGAATATTGACAAGAAAAGATAAAGGAGGTAACTACATACAGGTAAAGGGAAAACTTCAAGAGGAAGAGATAACTACCTTTAATATATATGCACCAAATTCCAGAGCAACCAGTTATATCAAACAAGTATTAACAGAAATGAAAAACCAAATTATCAGTAACACAATTATAACAGGAGACCTTAACACACAATTAACAACAAGGGACAGATCAACCAGACAGAAAATCAGCAAAGAAATAACAGAACTCAACCACACCTGTGAACAAATAGACCTGATACACATATACAGAGTGTTCCATTCAACAACATCAGAATACACATTCTTCTCAGCAGAACATGGGTCATTCTATAAAACAGAATATATATTACCTCATGGAACATATTTAAATAAATACAATGAGTTGAAATAATCCCTTGCATGTTATTGGATCATAGCGTTATGAAATTAGAAATTAATGATTAAAAATACTGCAAAAATCCTACAAACACTTGGAAATTGAATAACATCCTCTTGAGTAATAAGTGGATCACAGAGGAAATTAAAGAAGAAATTGAGCAATACCTACAAGCAAACAAAATACAAATACAACTTACCAGAATGTGTGGGATTCAATGAAAGCTGTCCTCAGAGGAAAATTTATTGCACTGAGTACCCAAATCAGGAAAACAGAACAAACACAAATAAATAATCTGATGTTACATCTCAAACATCTAGTAAGAGAAGAGCAAGTCAATCCCAGAAGAAATTAAACAATACCTAAAAGAAAATGAAAATGCAGATACAACTGACCAGAATTTGTGGGATGCAATTGAAAGCCATCCTCAGAGGAAAATTTATTGCACTGAGCTCCCACATCAGGAAAACAGAACGAATACCAGAATCAATAACCTGATGCTATACCTCAAACAGCTAGAAAAAGAAGAGCAAGTCAAGCCCAAAGCCAAAAGAAGGATGAAATTATAAAAATCAGAGCAGAAATCAATGCAATAGAGACTAAGAAAACAATCCAAAGAATCAACGAATCAAAGAATTGCTTCTTTGAAAGAATAAATAACATTGATAAGCCCCTAGCCAAACGTTTAAAACAAGGGAAGAAAAAGCTCAAATTCATGCAATAAGAAATGAAAAAGGTGAAATCACTACTGACTCTACAGAAATACAGAAGATCATCAACACCTATTTCAAAAACCTCTACTCTCAAAGGTTTCACAACACAGAAGAAATAGACAGATTCTTAGAAACATATGAAGTACCAAAGCTAGATCAACAGGATGTAAAACTGTTGAATAACCCAATCTCTGTTAATGAAATTGAAAATGTAATTAAGTCCTTACCTACAAAAAACAGCTCAGGCCCAAATGTACTCATTGCAGAATTCTACAAGAAATACAAAGAAGACCTAATGCTGACATTCCTCAAATTATTCAATGAAATTGAAAGGGAAGCAATCCTTCCTAAGTCATTCCTGGAAGCAAATATTACTCTAGTACCAAAACCTGAGAAAGACCCAACTAAAAAAGAGAACTATAGACCGATCTCCCTAATGAACACAGATGCAAAAATTCTCAATAAAATATTGGCAAATAGGATGCAGCAAATCATCAAGCAGATTATACACCATGACCAAGTGGGATTCATCCCAGGAATGCAAGGATGGTTCAACATACGCAAATCAATAAATGTAATCCACCATATCAATAAAGCCAAAAGTAATAATCACATGATCATTTCTATAGATGCAGAAAAAGCCTTCGATAAGGTCCAACATTCATCCATGATAAGAACTTTACAGAAAATTGGAATAGATGGTCTTTTCCTCAATATAATAAAGGCCATTTATGGCAAACCAACAGCCAGCATCATACTAAATGTCCAAAAGTTGAAAGCCTTTAATTTAAAATCAGGCACAAGACAAGGATGTCCTTTATCACCACTCCTATTTAAAATAGTACTCGAAGTACTAGCCAGAGCAATTAGACAAGAGGGAGAAATAAAAGGGGTAAAGATAGGAAAAGAAGAAGTTAAATTATCATTGTTTGCAGATGACATGATACTCTACATGAAGACCCCCTAAATTCCACTAAAATACCCTTAGATATAATAAATAAATTCAGTAATGTAGCTGGACAAAAAATCAATACTCAGAAATCAATAGCACTCATATACACGAACAACAAAAATCACTGCCAGAGAAATAATAAAAGCCACCCCCTTCAAATTGCAATGAAAAAAATGAATATTTAGCAATTACTCTTACAAAAGAAGTGAAAGACCTGTACAGGGAAAATTACAATACACTGAAAAAAGAAATTGAAGATGATCTCAGAAAATGGAAATACATCCCTTGCTCATGGATAGGTAAAACAAACATTGTGAAAATGGCCATTCTCCCAAAACTATTATACAGATTCAATGCAATCCCAATAAATATACCATCAACATACCTTATAAATCTAGAGAAATCACTCCTAAAATTCATCTGGCACCAGAAGAGACCTAGAATAGTGTCGCGAGTGTCTAGTGCACTCGGGACCCCGGGAAGAGGCACACACACGAAATCAGGACATGGGGGATGCAGAGCAGAGAAAACAGCAATTGCAACTGCATGCTGTACTTTATTTTTAGGTTTTTATATAGTGAACCAGATCAACTCACAGTGCACAGACGATTATCTTGTAATAGCACATTTTGTGACAAGCTTTGTGACAAGTTACACTGTTATCTAAACTATCTAGGTTAAGCTTTTTATCTAAACTATCTAAGTTAAGCAAACAAGCCTAACCAGTTCTTCTGGTCCCAATAGCCCAGGAGGAACTCCATTAGCCCAAGAATGTTTTTAATTATGTTTGTTCTTACTAGCTAACCTGAAGGTCGGCCACTTCCTTCTAGCTCTGTAAACACAGCCTAGTCACACATCATGAGAAAAGAGGGGAGAACATTTTGTCCTCTTGGGTCGGCTTTCCTACCCAGTCTCTGTTCTCATGCCGGGGCTGATGTTATCACAGACTATGAGGGGGCCAGACTCCTTAGGCAACACCACAGAATAGCAAAGGCAATTCTAAGCAGCAAAGGCAAGGCAGGAGGCATCACAATCCCTGACTTAAAGTTATACTACAAAGCAACAGTAGTAAAATCAACATGGTACTGGAATCAAAACAAGACAAAGATCAGTGGAAAAGATTAGAAGATACAACCACAACTACAAACACACTCAACCACCTTATCTTTGATAAAGGAGCCAAGCAGATTCACTGGAACAATGACAGTCTCTTTAATAAATGGTGCTGGAAAAACTGGCTCTCCATTTGCCAAAAACTAAAGCTAGAACCATGCCTATCACCATGTACTAAATTAAAATCTAAATGGGTCAAAGATCTCAATATTAAAACAGAAACACTGAATCTATTGGAAGACAAATTAGGTAGAAACCTGGAAGACATAGGGATAGGTAGAGAATTCATGAACAGGACTCAAACTGGGCGGGAAATACTTCCCAGAATCAATAACTGGGACCACTTCTTATTAAAAAGTTTCTGCATGTCAAAAGAAATCTCCAGCATAGTGAAAAGAAAACCCAAAAACTGGCAAAAGATTTTAGTGAACTCTCTCTCAGACAAGGGACTCTTGTCTAAAACATATAAAGAATTTAAAAAAACTCAGACCCCCAAAATTCAAAGATCCAATCCAAAAATGGGCATCTGAGATGAATACGCACTTCTCAGATGAAGAAATGCAAATGGCAAATAAATACATGAAAAAATGTTCATCATCATTGGTCATTAGAGAAATGCAAATTAAAACCACACTGAGATACCATCTCACTCCTGAAAGAATGCCTAGGATCAAGAAAACCAACAACAACAAATGTTGGAGAGGCTGTGGGAAAAAGGAACTCTCCTACACTGTTGGTGGGAGTGTAGACTGGTACAATCTTTGTGGAGGTCAATCTAGAGATTTGTCAAAAAGCTGGGATTAGAAGTCCCATTTATTCCAGCTATTCCACTTCTAGGCATATTCCCAGAAGAACTGAAAGCATCATACCACAGTGATATATGTGCACCTATGTTTATAGCAGCACAATTTGTAATCGCCAGATCTTGGAATCAAGCCAGGTGTCCATCAACTGAGGAATGGATAAAAAAGTTGTGGTATTTCTATACAATGGAGTATTACCCAGCTATAAAGAAGGATCACATTGAGATATTTATCAATAAATGGGCGCAGCTTGAGACCATACTCATAAGTGAAATAAATCAATCTCGCATGTGTGAATACTGAATAGTTTCCCTAATGTAAGTAATGATTTGAATATATAAAAGTATGTGGTAATCATGATTCCCCATTATGTGGCCTTGAAGACTTATTAATTTTCACTTATTAATTGGAAAGGCTTTATTCTGGGCTTCTTGATATGGAAATATTTGAAGCTATAGTGTATGAAGTTAAATTCAAATATTCCAAGAAAAAAGACACACACTATGGTAACTACTATTAAGTCGGGTTATTTGGTGGTGAAGCACTAGGTTGCTGAAACAGTCATGCTTTGACCTGTATTGTTATGTTGTTATGTCCTGTTTTATCTCAATCTCTCCCTTATTCATTAAAAAATTATTTAATTATTTTTATGCTTTTTTTAATTAAGGGGAAAAATTTTTTAAATTATCAGGATATATTATAGTAACTTTTTTTGATTTTCTATTAACTTGATTTGAAGTCCTATAATACTCCCTAGACTCTGTTCCATTCTGTATGATAGTATCAAGTTTGAGGATATAGGCAACTACTTTGAAGGCAATAAGATTCACTAACATGCCCACTCTGGTTTGACTATTATCTCCTTTAGAAGTCCTGTAATTTTTACAATGTTTAAGTTTTATTGGTCTTGTTCTCTACTGTTTTGTTCACCTTTATAATACCTAATGAGATAGATAATTCTTTTTAATGAAGCAAGAGGCATTATGGTAAACATTGTTGATAAACTTATACTCTGTTTTTACATCATGTGCTATGTCTATCCTTGATTTTGACTGACAGCTTTGTTTTGCCATATTTGACTTTATTGTCTTCCAAAAAAAAGTAATAAGAACTAAGGAGTAATAAAACCCAAAATTTGTAAATTTTGTGGTAAAAAAAGAGAGGGAAAAAAGTGCTCTAAAGGATACAACTGCAAGTGTGTTTAGGGGTGTTAAATAGCTGACCATATTAATGTTTTTGGTTGGATCATTGAACATAACTGCAGTCTCACTGATTGAATGTCCACTTTGTATGCTTTGATACTGTGACTTGAGCAACTATCTCTAAGATGATAATGTGTAATCTATTAACTGGTGGGGTTTTTTGTTGTTATGTATTACTTGTACCCTTACACCACTTTGTTTTGTTTTGTTTTTTCTCTTTTTCCTTTTAAATAAAATTTTTAAAAAAGAGAGATATTTATAAATAAATGGGTGCAGCTTGAGACCAAACTCATAAGTGAAATAAATCAAACTTACATGTATGAATACCGAGCAGTTTCCCTAGTGTAAGAAATGATATAAATATATAAAAATGTGTGATAATCATGATACACCATTATATTGCTTTGAAGCTTTATAAAGTTTTCCCACATTAATTGGAATGGTTTTATTCTGGCCTGTTTGATTTTATTGACTGGAATGATATGAACAGCTATTTTGAAGAAAACAAGACATCATAATAGCTAGTGCTGATTTAATATCATCTTGTTTTGAAGTCCCATCAGACTGTTGTTCTTCTGTCTCCATTAGTTTTGTCATGTTGTATCTTATTGTATTTTATTATATGTGATAGTGTAAACAAAATTTTTTATAGACAAGGAGATAGTATATTAACCATTATTTGTTTTTTGTTAACTGGTTGTAAATATCTTATAATACTTTCATCCTCTTGAATGGTTTCACACTGTCTTGATATGTTTAATGTTATAGTATACAAAGTTATACTCAAATATTTCAAGGAAAGAGACACTATGGTAACTACTATTAAGTCAGGTTATCTTGTGGTGAAACATTATGTTGCTTACATTGTTCTGTTCAAATCTGTGTTGTTATGTTGTTATGTCCTCTTTTATCTCAATCTCCCCTTTTTTAATTTATTTTTTTATTATTTTTTAATTAAGGGAAAAATGAATAAACAATTAGCAGGATGTATTGTACTAACTTTTTTGATTTCCTATTAACTTGATTTGAAGCCCTGTATTGCTCTCACCATCTTGTTTTGACTGATTTTACTCTATTCTGTTTTGTTTGATAGTATCAAGTTTGAGGGGTTAGGAAACTACTTTGAAGGTAATACTATTCACTATGATGCCCATTCTGGTTTGACTATTATCTTCTTTTGAAGTCCTGTAATGTCTCCAATGTTTTGATTTTGTTGGTTTTGTTCTGTACTGTTTTGTTCAATTTTATTATACCTGATTATATAGGCAATTCTTTTTAAGGTAGCAAGAGGCATTATGGTAACCATTGTTGATTACCTTGTATTCTGTTTTTCATCATGTACTTTGTCCATCCTTTGTTTTGACTGGCTCTGCTTTGTTTTGTCACATTTGGTTTTATTCTCCTCCAAAAAAAAGTAATAAGAATGGTTTAAGTGTAAAACCCAAAATGTGTAATTCTTATTGTAAAAAAGAGAGGAAATGAAAGTGCTCTAAATGATACAACTGCAATTGTGTTTAGGTGTGCATGATTGATGATCATATTACTAAGTTTTTGTTGGATCATTGAACACAACTGTTTGCAGTCTCACTGTTTGAATGTCTACTTTGTATGCTTTAATTTTGTAACTTGAACGACTATTTCTAAGATGACAATATGTAATCTATTGACTAGTGATTTCTTACTGTTCATTTTTGTGAAATTCTGCATTACTTGTACCATTTTACTGTTTTTTCTCTTTAAATAACATTTTAAAAAAAGAAAAAAAGAAATCACCAACAAAATGATAAGACAACCCACAGTGTTAGAAAATATCTTAACCAACTGTCCCCTCAGACAAAACACTTTTATCAAGAACATATAAAGATTAATAGTAAAAACTCAGATTCCCCAAATTCTATGACCCAATCCAAAATTTGGTGGTTGAAATGTAAAGAAAATTCTCAGATGACTAAATACAAATGTCAAATAAATGCTAGAAAAAAGGTTCAAAATCATTGTTCATTCAGGAGATGAAAATCAAAACAATGCTGAGATTCTTATGTCACCTCTGTAAGAATAATTATCATCCAGTAATCAACCAATAATAAACACTGGAGGAGTTGGAGTATAAGAAACCATTCTCCACATTTGGAGGCAATACAGACTGGTGTAACAACTATGTGAATCTGTATGGCATTTCTCAAAAAAAAGGATAAGAGGTCACATTTAACCTAGCTATTCAGTTTGTAAGTATTTTCCCTGAAGATATAAAAATATTATACCACAGCAACATATGTACATCCATCAGTTTTTGTGATTGATAAATTTTGGACACAAGCAATATGCTCTTCAACCAAGGAATGGATAAAACATGAAGTGGAATTTTTCCATGGAGTACTACTAAGCTATAAAGAATGATAAATTTGAGACATTTATAAAGAAATGCACGCAACTTGAGAATATAATCCTACACTGTGATTTGAGCAACTATCTCTAAGATGATAATATGTAATCTATTAACCGGTGATTTCTTGCTGGGTTTTTTTTTTGTAGTTCTGTATTACTTGCACCCTTACACTGTTTTGTTTTGTTTTTTCTCTTTTTCCTTTAAAATAAAATTTTAAAAAAAGAGAACATACTGATAAGTGAAGTAAATCGGTCTTACATGTGTAAGAATCGAACTGTGTCCCTAGTGTAAGCAGCTGAGAAAGTAAATAACATCAAAAATGTATGAATGTTATTGTGATTCTTTTTTTTTAATTTTATTTAAAAGGAAAAAGAGAAAAACACAAAACAAAACAAAGTGATGTAAGGGTACACGCAAAATAGAACTACAAAAAAAACAGTAACAAATCATCTGTTAATAGATTACATATTATCATCTTAGAAATAGATGCTCAAATCACAGTATCAAAGAATACAAAGTGGACATTCAAACAGAGAGACTGCAAACAGCTGTGTTCAATGATCCAAAAACATTAATATAGTCAGCTATTTAACACCCCTAAACATACTTGCTGTTATATCCGTTAGAGCTCGTTATTTTCCCCTCTCTTTTTTACAACAAAATTTACAGGTTTTGGATTTTATTACTCCTTAGTTCTTATTACTTTTGGGGGGGGGAGAGAATAAAGTCAAATATGGCAAAACAAAGCTGTCAGTCAAAACCAAGGATAGACATAGCACATGATGTAAAACAGAGTACAAGGTTATCAACAATGGTTATCAACGATGTCTCTTGTTTCCTTAAAAAGAATTGTCTATCTCATTAGATATTATAAAGTTGGACAAAACAGTAGAGAACAAGACCAATAAAACTTAGGCATTGTAAACATTACAGGACTTCCAAAGGAGACAATAGTCAAACCAGAATGGTCATGTTAGTGAATCTTACTGCCTTCAAAGTAGTTGCCTATACGCTCAAATTTGATACTATCATACAGAATGGAACAGAGTCTAATCAGCCAAAACAAGATCGTGGGAGTATTACAGGACTTCAAAACAAGTTAATAGGAAATCAAAAAGAGTTACTATTATATATCCTGCTAATTTTTGTAATGTTTCCCCTTAATTAAAACAAACATAAGAAATAACTAAATAATTTTTTTAAAGATAAGGGAGAGATTGAGATAAAACAGGACATAACAACATAACAATACAGGTCAAATCATGACTGTTTCAGCAACCTGGTGCTTCACCACCAAATAACCCGACTTAATAGTAGTTACCATAGTGTCTGTCTTTTTCCTTGAAATATTTGGATAAAACTTCATATACTATAGCTTCAAATATTTCCATATCAAGAAGCCCAGAATAAAGCCTTTCAAAATTAATAAGTGAAAACTTTATAAGGCTTCAAGGCCACATAATGGGGAATCATGATTACCACATATTTTATATATTTGAATCATTACTTACATTACGGAAACTATTCAGTATTCACACATGCGAGATTGATTTATTTCACTTATGAGTATGGTCTCAAGCTGCGCCCATTTATTGATAAATATCTCAATGCGATCCTTCTTTATAGCTGAATAATACTCCATTGTATAGAAATACCACAACTTTTTTATCCATTCCTCATTTGGTGGACACTTGGGTTGTCTCCAAGATCTGGTGATTACAAATTGTGCTGCTATAAACATAGGTGCACATATATCACTGTGGTATGATGCTTTCACTTCTTCTGGGAATATGCCTAGAAGTGGAATAGCTGGAATAAATGGGATTTCCAATCCCAACTTTTTGAGAAATCTCCAGACAGACCTCCACAAAGGCTGTACCAGTCTACACTCCCAAGAACAGTGCAGGAGAGTTCCTTTTTCCCACAGCCTCTCCAGCATTTGTTGTTGTTGGTTTTCTTGATCCTGGCCATTCTTTCAGGAGTGAGATGGTATCTCAGTGTGATTTTAGTTTGCATTTCTCTAATGACCAATGATGATGAACATTTTTTCATGTATTTATTTGCTATTTGCATTTCTTCATCTGAGAATTGCGTATTCATCTCAGATGCCCATTTTTGGATTGGATCTTTGAATTGTGGAGGTCTGAGTTTTTTTTAATTCTTTATATGTTTTAGACAAGAGTCCCTTGTCTGAGAGAGAGTTCACTAAAATCTTTTCCCAGTTTGTGGGTTTTCTTTTCACTATACTGGAGATTTCTTTCAACATGCAGAAACTTTTTAATAAGAAGTGGTCACAATTATTGATTCTGGGAAGTATTTCCCGCCCAGTTTAAGTACTGTTCATGAATTCTCTACCTACTCCTATGTCTCCAAGGTTTCTACCTAATTTGTCTTCCAATACATTTAGTGTTTCTGTTTCAGTATTCAGATCTTTGACCCATTTAGATTTTAATTTAGTACATGGTGGTAGACATGGGTCTAGCTTTAGTTTTTGGCAAATGGAGAGCCAGTTTTTCCAGCACCATTTATTAAAGAGACTATCGTTCTTCCAATGAACCTGCTTGGCTCCTTTATCAAAGATAAGGTGGTTGAGTGTGTTTGTAGTTGTGGTTGTATCTTCTAATCTATTCCATTGATCTTTGGCTCTGTTTTGATTCCAATGCCATATTGATTTTACTACTGTTGCTTTGTAGTATAACTTCAAGTCAGGGATTGTGATGCCTCCTGCTTTGTCTTTGCTGCTTAGAATTGCCTTTGCGATTCTAGGTCTCTTCTGGTTCCAGATGAAATTTAGGAGTGATTTCTCTAGATGTATAAGGTATGTTGATGGTATTTCTATTGGGATTGCATTGAATCTGTACAACAGTTTTGGGAGAATGGCCATCTTCACAAGGTTTGTTCTTCCTATCCATGAGCAAGGGATGTCTTTCCATTTTCTAAGATCATCCTCAATTTCCTTTTTCAGTGTATTATAATTTTCACTGTATAAGTCTTTCACTTCTTTCGTAAGAGTAATTCCTAAATATTTCATTTTTTTGCTTGCTAATGTGAATAGTCCAGTTTCTCTTATTTCCCTCTCTGTGATTTTGTTGTTCGTGTATAGGAATGCTATTGATTTCTGAGTATTGATTTTGTATCCAGCCACATTACTGAATTTATTTATTGTATGTAAGAGTCTTTCAATGGAGTTTAGGGGGTCTTCTATGTAGAGTATCATGTCATCTGCAAACAATGATAATTTAACTTCTTCTTTTCCTATCTTTACCCCTTTTATTTCTCCCTCTTGTCTAATTGCTCTGGCTAGTACTTCGAGTACTATTTTAAATAGGAGTGGTGATAAAGGACATCCTTGTCTTGTGCCTGATTTTAAATTAAAGGCTTTCAATTTTTGGCCATTTAGTATGATGCTGGCTGTTGGTTTGCCATAAATGGCCTTTATTATATTGAGGAAAAGACCATCTATTCCAATTTTCTGTAAAGTTCTTATCATGGATGAATGTTGGACCTTATCGAAGGCTTTTTCTGCATCTATAGAAATGATCATGTGATTATTACTTTTGGCTTTATTGATATGGTGGATTACATTTATTGATTTGTGTATGTTGAACCATCCTTGCATTCCTGGGATGAATCCCACTTGGTCATGGTGTATAATCTGCTTAATGATTTGCTGCATCCTATTTGCCAATATTTTATTGAGAATTTTTGCATCTGTGTTCATTAGGGAGATCGGTCTATAGTTCTCTTTTTTAGTTGGGTCTTTCTCAGGTTTTGGTACTAGAGTAATATTTGCTTCCAGGAATGACTTAGGAAGGATTGCTTCCCTTTCAATTTCATTGAATAGTTTGAGGAGTGTCGGCATTAGGTCTTCTTTGTATTTCTTGTACAATTCTGCAGTGAATCCATCTGGGCCTGGGCTCTTCTTGGTGGGTAAGGACTTACTTACATTTTCAATTTCATTAACAGAGATTGGGTTATTCAACAGTTTTACATCCTCTTGATCTACCTTTGGTACTTCATATGTTTCTAAGAATCTGTCTATTTCTTCTGTGTTATCAAACTTTTGAGAGTAGAGGTTCTCGAAATAGGTGTTGATGATCTTCTGTATTTCTATTGGGTCTGTAGTGATTTCACCTTTTTGTTTTCTTATTGCATGAATTTGAGCTTTTTCTTCCCTTTTTTTAATAAGGTTGGCTAGGGGCTTATCGATTTTATTTATTCTTTCAAAGAACCAACTTTTTGATTCATTGATTCTTTGGATGGTTTTCTTAGTCTCTATTGCATTGATTTCTGCTCTGATTTTTATAATTTCCTCTCTTCTTTTGGCTTTGGGCTTGACTTGCTCTTCTTGTTCTAGCTGTTTGAGGTGTAGCATCAAGTTATTTATTTGTATTCGTTCTGTTTTCCTGATGTGGGAACTCAGTGCAATAAATTTTCCTCTCAGGACGGCTTTCATTGCATCCCGCAGATCCCGGTAAGTTGTATCAGCATTTTCATTTTCTTTTAGGTATTGTTTAATTTCTTCTTTAATTTCTTCTGGGACCCACTGATTAATCAAGAGTGTGTTATTCAGTTTCCATGTGTTTGTGGGATTTTTGCTGTATCTTTTATCATTAATTTCTAATTTCAGAGCGCTATGATCCGATAACATGCAAGGGATGATTTCAACTCTTTTGCATTTGTTTAAATATGTTCTGTGAGCCAATATATGGTCTATTTTAGAGAATGATCCATGTACTGCTGAGAAGAATGTTTATTCTGATGTTGTTGGGTGGAACATTCTGTATATGTCTATCAAATCCATTTGTTCGCAGGTGTGATTCAGTTCTGTTATTTCTTTGCTCATTTTCTGTCTAGTTGATCTGTCCCTTGGTGTCAATGGCATATTAAGGTCTCCTGTTACAATTGTGTTACTGATAATTTGACTTTTCTTTTCTGTTAATAGTTGTTGTATATAACTGGGTGCTCTGGAGTTTGGTGCATATATATTTAAGATAGTTATCTCTTCCTCTTGGAGTTTTCCCCTTACGAGTATGTAGTGACCTTCTTTGTCCTTTATGGTCATTGTTGGTTTAAAGTTCACGTTGTCTGCCTTTTTTTGGATTCCTGCTGCATGAAGAATTGTTTTCCATCATTTGACTTTCACTCTGTGAGTATCCTTCTGGGTTAGATCGGTTTCCTGTAAACAGCATATGGTTGGATTTTGTTTCTTGATCCATTCTGCTAGTCTGTGTCTTTTGATTGGTGCATTGAGACCATTTACATTAATGGTTATTACTGTTAAAAGCTGGTTTATTGTTGGAATGTTATCTCTCTGCTCTTGCATCTTTATCTTTCTGTTCTGTTTAATTATTTGCTTTGCTTAGTGGTTTTTTCCTTTGTGTATCTAAACTGTTTTTCAATATTTTTTGCAGGGTTGGTTTGGTGTTCATGAAGTTCTTCAGCTTTTCTTTGTCATGGAAGTATCATATTTCCCCATCAATTTTGAATGATAGTTTTGCAGGATACATCAGTCTAGGTTGGAAATCATTTTGCTTTAGGATCTGGAATACTTCACTCAATGCTCTTCTTGACTTTATTGTTTGTGCTGAGAAGTCTGCTGTGATTCTGATAGGTTTTTCTTTATAAGTGATCTGTATTTTCTCTCTGACAGCTTTTAATAATCTACTCTTGTGTTGGATTTCTGGGATGGTGATTATTATATGTCTGTGTGTAGTTTTATTTTGGTTATGACTATTTGGAGTTGTATATGCTTCACTGATCCTGATGTCAATTTCTGATCTCATGCTTGGGAAATTTTCAGCTATTACTTCTCTAAATATCCTCTTGACATCCTTTATGTTGTCTCCTTCTTTTTCATTAATCCCTATCATTCTTATGTTATTCTTCTTTGCATCGTCTTGCAGTTGTTGAATTGTTGTTTCCTGATTCCTTGTTATTTTTAAAAGATCTTTCCTTTCCTGTTCACTAGCTGCAATCCTGTCTTCAATGTCTGAAATTCTGTCCTCACTTTCATTAAGGCGGTTTTTACAACTTTCAGTGGAGTTTTTTATTTCCTGTATATCTCTGTGCATCTGCATTATGTATTCTGTTTGTTTCTTATATTGCTCGTCTAGGGATTCTATCTTTTTATTTAGTTCCTCCAATTTTTTATCTGTGTTTTCTTTAGATATATTCAGAATCTCTTTCATTTCTTTTATCATTTCTTCTTTTATCTGGGAGATTATTTCGAGTTTGAATTTCTTTAAAGCTTCCTGTAGTTGCTTGTCAATTTCAGTAGCTATTGTGTCCGATATTTGAGGTGAATGGCATATATTTTCTTCTATATACATTGCTCCTAGGGTTTCTTGAGATGGGCTGGAGGTTTGAGGTTGTAATTAGGTCTTTCGTTTTGTCATTTTCCTATATTTCTGTGTTTCAAGTATTATTTGAAAGCTTCCTCAGGATCTGTTGAAAATCCCCTTCTATATTTGCAGCTACTGAGACTCTGGCACCACGCTACCCCAAGCCACTGGGCCTGCAGAACCAATGGCCCTCCTCTGCCTGCTCAGAACGCCGCAGTTCCAGACAAGCTGGGCCTCAGGGACACTGTGCACCCACTTGCCCCTTCGAAGCTCCACAGCTCTCCAATTGCAGCCGGGATGTGGAGGCAGATGTAGATGCCTCAAACCCACCTCTCCACTTCACTGCACCTGGAAGCCTGGAGGGACCCAAACAGTCCAGGCCGAGATATTCACAGTCCTCCAGACACACAGGGAGGCCGATGCAGGCACCCCCGATCCGCCCAGCCCGTCCTCTGCACACTGATGGCTAGACGCAGCAGTCTGAAACAGGCTGGGCTCCGGGGATAGTGTGGGCCCGCCCACCCGTCGGAAGCTCAGCAGTTCTCCAAGTGCAACCAGGATGGGGAGGTGGATGTAGAGGCCTCAAACCCACTTCTCCACTTCACTGCACCCGGAAAGCTGGAGGGTCCGGAACAGTCTGAGATTTGGGCAGAGTGTGCTGAGCACTCACCACAGGCCACGGTGCCTCTGGAACCTGCGATCCCTCCCTGCTTGCTGAGATATCCACAGTCCTCCAGACACACGGAGGGGCCGATGCAGGTGCCTCAGATCCGCCCAGTCCCTCCTCTGCACACCGATGGCTAGGTGTGGCAGTCGAAACATGCTGGGGTCTGGGGATAGTGTTGGCCCGCCCACCCGTCGGGAGCTCAGCAGTTCTCCAAGTGCAACCAGGATGGGGAGGTGGATGTAGAGGCCTCAAACCCACCTCTCCACTTCACTGCACCTGGAAGCCTGGAGGGACCCAAACAGTCTGGGCCGAGATATCCGCAGTCCTCCAGACACACAGGGAGGCCGATGCAGGCACCCCAGATCCGCCCAGCCCCTCCTCTGCACACCGATGGCTAGGTGCGGCCAAATATCCCAAGTATTAAATGGGCTATACAGTCAAAACACTGCAAAGAACCTTTCATAAAATGGTTAGGGTTTTTATTAGTCCCCTTCAGCACCTCTAGAATCTTTCCCATATTATTATTCTATTTGCACTCTCTTTAATGCTTTGTAAGAGATTGTCTTGGTATTACTTCAAGCATTGTAACTATTCTCTTTTTTGGGGTCTCATTTGTGATCTTTCTCTCAGAATTGTTCATGAGAAGATATTCAACATTAAACACACCCACTTTGGCATTGTTTTCCAATCACCAAAGGGCTGTTTGTGTCACCTTCTTGTGCTTAATGTCTAACAGCATCAAGAATAGATGATTCAAGTCTGGTAAGGTTGAGCTGTGAATCTGCAAGTTGAATTGCATTAAATCTATGAGGGCATGGGGCCTCTTTAAGTAGGAGGGACAGTAATATTTCTCATTCAGGAGGGCAGTAGTTGAGAAGGATTGATGGACAAAGCTATGATGTCATTCTTGGATTTGTCTCTCCAGATCATAATAGCTGAGCTACTCTACTGTCTTGCAGGGATGTCTGGAAGGCCTATTTATTGCCCAAATGGAGGTAGATCATTTGATACTTTGGCTTGCCTCATCTTCCTTCTGAGACAGAAGCTTTAATTCTTTCTTCATAGGTGATGTCAGAATCAGAAGCATTGTGGGTGAGGAAATTGAGAAGGGAACTGCTCAAGTAATAAACCTAAATTCTGCTTTAATATGTGCCAGAAACATCTCTCAGTCACACATTCCCCATTATTTGAGAAACCAGTAATTACACTAAAATCAGAAATCCTTAAATCAGTAACTCAAATTCAATGCAAAAATAAATTTGTATTTCTGAACAATAAGCTTTGTCAGCTTTCAACTTTTCAGTTTTCTCTAATAACTAATTTTATGGCTAAATATATTGCAAAGATCCATTTCTAATATGAAACGTGTGGCTCTCCATGTTTACAATTGAGACTATGGAATTATGTCAGAAACACTGGAACATACTTTTGTATGTTTCCCCCATCAAAATTATTGAGAAGAAGAATCACATGGATAGACTTTGACAACATTTGAATTCAGAAGTCCTCTCAAAAGAGTGGAATTACTTCTGGTTCAGTTAAAGTTCATTTTGAGTTTGTCAAAATAGGAATAATGTTGAGCATAAGTAGTAAACTTGGAATTATTTAAAATTGATATGGCAATATCAACTTATGAATTCTGTAATGTAATTACATAAAAAAGATGAGGATTAGAAAAGTGTCAAAATGGAAATATATTTTCAACTTACTTTTGAATTTAAAATTGAAAAATATTGTTGATAAATGTTAAGGAAGTATTTGTCAATTTGAGAGATGTTAACACATGTCCAAGACTGTGTATACAAGCTAGGTATATTAATTAAAGTTGAGATTTACATTTAAAGTGAATGCATTTCAAAATTTTTCATGAAAAAATAACAAATTTCAGTTTTAATATCACATGTGTATTAAGACAATATTGATTTTCTTGATTGAAATAGAGTATGTGATTAAGATTTTTATTAAATTGAAGCTTTGAGAGATTATTCATTTTAACTGCATGATTTGCACTGAATTTACACACCTACACACAAACACACACACATGCACACACACTAATGATAATGAGCATAGCTGACACCACCAAGTAAGTTTTGACCTGCCTTACTGAGATCATGTTCTCAATCTTTAGATGAGACTCTTGCTTGGAATTGAATTTTATTTCCTTATATGTAATGTTAATCTGTGTACTTATGAACAACACTATAATTTAATGCTTCAGAATCTTTAGACAGGCTTGGGGAGTGGATGATTTAACACTTATAACAGCCAGATTAAAATTAGATTTAAGAGCAGGAGCACTGAAAGTGATTGGTGGCCACACACTATAATTATATAAAAGATTTAACTTCACAAGCCAATACATTTGAGGATAAGTCTAGTAAATGACTATATTAACAAAAAATAACACCTGAGAATTACACAAGAGTTAAAAGAGACACAAGAAGCAGAAAAGAAAACATGAATAATTTAAATAATTTAGAAAGATACAGATATTGAGAATTTGTGTAGGTTGAAAAATATGGAAGTAAAACCATGGTTAACAACTTGAAAAGCATACATTCATCTGCAATAGCATTGCTATTTGTAGTTATAGACAGCAGAATTTGATTTATTTACTGCAATCATTATATTAAAATGAAAATGCATTTTAAGGTAAAAAGATTTTGTTTTCATTCAGACTTTGGCAATGAATACCAAAAGTGGAGTTTAATTATGTAAACTGAAATACGTGGTAGCCACTAGATGCGGTTGATATTTTTAGAATATCTATTTCCCCTAACATTTTTCCTACTCTTTAAACCTGTCAAAGTGTTGTTCTCAGATCTTATGAGAATAACATAGCACTTAGGAAGAAATATGCAGCCCAGCAGCCCTGCACTGGAGGCCAAGATGGAGAAAACCTCCATGGCAACCATCAATTTCCCCTTGCTGCTGTGGTATACGGGGAGGAAGGTGACCCACACACTGCAGAACACCAGCATGCTGAATGTCAGAAACTTGGCTTCATTGAAGGTGTCAGGCAGGTTCCTGGCCAGGAAAGCCACAGTGAAGCTGAGCAGGGCCAAGGAGCCCAGGTATCCCAGGACACAGTAGAAGGCAGTGAGGGAGCCCTTGTTGCACAAGAGGATGATATGGCCATGTTCAGAATATGCATCTGTGTCAATGTAGGGTGGATTTGTCCCCATCCAGAAGCCACAGAGAGTGAGTTGGATCAGGGTGCACATGGGGATGATGTAGTTTGGTGCCCCTGACACCAGCAAATGCCTCATCCTTCTTCCTGGACCAGTGACTTTAAAGGCCAGAACCACAGTAATGGTCTTGGCCAAGACAGAGGAAACAGCCACAGTGAACACAAGTCCAAATGTCATTTGTTGGAGGATGCAGGTGCCTGTGGTGGGACGGCCAATGAAGAGCAAGGAGCAGAGGAAGCACAGGAGGAGGGAGATGAGCAGGGTGTAGCTGAGAGTCCTGTTATTGGCCTTGACTATGGCAGTGTCTCGGTGCTTCACAAAGATTGCCAAAATCACAGTTGTGAATACAGAGAAACTCAGAGCTATGTGGGTCAGAGCCATCCCTAGGGCATCCTCAAAGGACAGGAAGTCCAAAATCTTGGGGAGACAGCGATCTCTGTTTCTGTTTGTGTATTCATGCTTTGGGCACTGTGTGCATTGCTCTGCATCTGGGAAAAAAGCAAAGATTCAGTACTCTTTTTCAGAAATTATTCATTTTTATGAAATCAATGAAATTTACTTAATCAGTTTACAAAAGTTGATTTTATTATGCGTGATGAAAAGAACAGCTACATTGAAGAAAAAGAGACATTAGGGTATCCATTGCTGATTCCATATCCTCTTGCTGTAAAATCCAATAATGATTTTATTCTTTGTCCAGAGTGGTTTTAGTCTGTTATATGTTGTTTAATTTCAGCATACATGAAGATATGGAAAGCTATTTGGAGGAGAACAAGAGGCATTATGTCAGCAATTGTTGATTGTCCCATTGTCTGGTTTTGAATTATTATAATGTCTTCATCTCTCTGTTATGATCTGTTCAATACTATTTTGTTTAGTATGAATTCATTATGTGTGAAGATATGTACCACTACTTACAAGGAAATAAGAAACATTATGGTAACCACTGTAGATCTCCTGGTGTCTTGCTTTGAAATCTGTGTCACTCACATTATTTTCTTCTTATCTGTTTTGTTCTGTTTTGTTTAGTTTTATTCTCTTTAAAATAAAAACTAATTTACATTAAATAAGAAAGAAATTCAACTCTTCTTCAATTTCAACATGAATACATAGTGGTTAATATATACCAGGTTGCATTTCTACATGCCTGACTCAGAAATAATTAATCTAATTAAATGCCATTTTAAATGCATTCAAGTGGCATGTCCACCAGATTCAACAGGATGGGATAGGAAGTTGGGTCATCCTGAGACTCTGTGATGTCACTATGATGGTGAGGTCTTCTCCATTCTTCTCTTGACTCTCCTCAGTCTTTCTCAGGGTAAGCTTATTATTGGCACAAAATTCACCCATACACAGTATGTTTTGAAGTTTTCCCTCATTCCTCCTCAAATGGTGAAATGTTTAGTCCTGATATAACTTGAGGTTTATGATTGCTCTAATGTTATCCAGCTATCTTCTGTCAAACCTATCAACCTGTCTGATTGGACAGTTGTTTCTTGACCTTTTATTTTATCATTTGTGTTATTATTCTTATGAGTAATATTTTTTCAGCAATCACATTTAAATGTTCTCATCCACATACTCTACAACCTAAGTTTATAATTATCTATGGCATTTTCTGTTTCTATTTTGTCTTTTGTCTTCATACATTTGTAATTCTCTGTGACTATTTTTCATTATTTTTGCATATAAATATTGAAAACAGAAAATATTTTCAATTTGAATGCAAATGTATTAATGGTTTATAACTCTTTGGGTAACAATTTGTATTTTAATACTATTACTTAAGAACAGTGCATTTTTAAAAGTCTCCAATATTTAAAATTTAAAATCTCCAAAGTTTAAAACCGTGAGTTTTATGCTCATTTACAACATATATACCATAGGATGTAACTAACAGTTCTCACACTAATGACGAATATGTAACACTGTGTGCAGAATTCATGACAATGCATACAATGCAATACAGTGATTCTAAATTAGGTTTTCCACTTTATCCATTCAAGTGAGCAACAAGTCCTTAAAATGAATGTTATGAGGCACTGCATACATATACTTACAAAGATCAAAAATTTATGTACTTAAATTTTGTTATAGAAAAGTTTTAGATTTGAGACATCAAAGCATCCAGAGGACGCTTTGAGAAATACACACATTTTGTTTCATAGATTACCTAATCCAGGTTCACTGTAAGATTTCATATTGGACCTCTGGTAGAACATGGTGGATAGCTAGCAGCAGCTATGGAGGCTCTCTGAGATACCCCACTTAAAATCCAGGAATGATGCAGTACAAGGAGTCCTAAGCAAGGGGAGATATACCCTGCTGACCCAGGAATGAACTAAGATAAGAGAAACCAACTAGAAATCCAATCCTAGTGGTATAACAGGAACAGATAAAATCTCAGCATGGGAAGCTAGAACCACCACCACTGGAAGCCGCAATTTGAATTTCCTGCTGCCGCAGCTATGTCCAAATCTGCAGGGCAGGGAGAGAGAGGCATGAATGTTCTGAGACAGGAATCTGTGAATGGAGCTGAGAGTGGGACTAGCAGGGAGCCCTACATCGACTTGCGGTGAGTGAGTAGAACAGGGACCCTTTCATAGAGTAGGAGGCTCCAGCAAAGGAAATACTGGGACCAGGCAGACTTGCTGGAACAGGAGGCTGCAGTGACACTAGCTGCATATTCCCCTCTCAAGCGGGATTGTTAGGGAGTACCTGGCCTGCATGACACTGCTGACTTAGACCCAGTAGTCTAGCCCAAACCAGATCCCAGTGCCTGGAGGTGCACCCTAGTCGTGAAGCCTTCAGTAGGTTGACCTGGAGGGATGGGCCCAGCAGAGGCTGCCCAGGTCTCTGTCTCCCTAGTACACTGCAGTGGGAGGGAACACCTAGCTGATGCAATTCAAACAAACTGAAACTGAAAAAGAGGAAAAAAATGGGACTCCTACATTCGCTTGTATGGAAGGAACAAAAAGTATGGGAAGAGGAAGCAACAAGAAAGGGTACTCAGTCCCCAATCCTGAGAACACTGATCCAGGAAAGTGAAGCGAAGAGGAAGACAGAAAACATGCAATGTCAGACACAGCACCAATAGACATAAAGTGATATCTGCAGAGCCTCATAGACGAGTTTAATAATGAAGTATTTAATGAAATAAAGAATAGTTAGAGAAATGCTAAGCACCGCCCAAGAAAAAACAGATGGTGGAATGGAAGAACAGAAAAAAGGGGAGAATTGTTTGATGGAGAAAATAGAGAAAACATAGAATATGTGAAGCAGGTTCAAAGAGATTACCAGGAAACTAAAAACTCTATCAAAGGCTAGCATAACAGCTTGAAAGAAACTAAGGATAGATTATCTGAATTGGAGGGCAGATCTGTAATATGGGAGCATGAAATGAAAAACTTCTTAAAAATAACAAAAAAACAAACAGCAATAATACAAAGGCTAGAAGATGATAAGAGGGTCTATAACAAGAATTAAGAACATAAAAGAAGAAGTAGGGACACAAACAAATGGACTACAAAAGCTATTCACAGAAATAATTCAAGAGAATTTCCCTAATTTAGCAAAAGGTAAAGATACTCAGATGTATGAGGCATACAGGACCCCAGTAACCTACAACCCAAACAGAGCTACACCCAGGTATATAATAATCAAAATTTCAGAAATCCAATATAAGAACAGAATACTAAAAGCCATCAGAGACAAGAAACAGATCACTTACAAGGGAACACCCATCAGAATTACAGCAGACTTCTTGGCACAAATCATCAAATCACGAAGAGCATGGGGGGAAATAATTCAAGCTTTGAAATATAACAACCTCCTGCCAAGACTGATATATCCTGCACAACTGTCCCTAGAAATTCATGGAAAAACAAGGTGCTTCCAGGATAAAGAGGTACTAGGGGAATTTGCAACCACCAATTCAACTCACAGAGAATACTGCAGGATATTCTAAAAGAGGAAAATACCAAGACTTCAGAAACACTGGCAGAGAAGCCACAATGAATGGAGCAGAAAGCAAAATGAAGAAGACAAACTGACAACAAAGAACAGAAAAAGAGCTCAAAAAAATGAGGCAGAGAAGGTTGATGGTAGGAACAGCTATTTTGGAGAAAACAAGACATCATAATAGCTAGTGCTGATTTAGTATCATCTTGCTTTGAAGTCCCATCAAGCTTTTATTCTTCTGTCTCCATTGGACTTAACAGGTTGTATCTTATTGGATTTTATTGTATGTGATAATATAAGCAAAAACTTTTATAGACAAGAGAATTATACAGAAACCATTGATCATTTTCTGATAGTTGGTTCTAAATACCCTGTAATACTGTCATTCTCTTGAATGGTTTTATACTGTCTTGATATGTTTGGTGCTACAGTATACGAAGTTATACTCAAAGATTTCAAGGAAAAAGACACTATGGTAACTACTTTTGTGTCAGGATATCTTGTGGTGAAACACTATTTTGCTTGAATGGTTATGCTTTGACCTGCATTGTCTTGTTGTTATGCCCTCTTTTATCTCAATCTCTTTCTTTTTAATTACTTACTTTTTTATTTTTATCTTTTTAATTAAGGAAAAATTTTCAAAAGCAGGATAAATTATAGTAACCCACTTTGATTTCTTATTAACTTGATTTGAAACCCTATATAGCCCTCACCATCTTGCTTTGACTGATTTTCCTCTATTCTGCTTTGCTTGATAATACCAAGTTCAAAAGTATAGGCAAAACTGTGAAGACAATAAGATTCATTATGACACCCAATCCGGTTGACTATTATCTTCTTTTAAAGTCCTGTAATGTCTCCAATGTTTTGGTTTTATTCTTTACTGTTTTGTTCAGTTTTATTATAACTGATGATATAGGCAATTCTTTTTAAGATAGCAAGAGGCAGTATGGTAACCATTGTTGATTACCTAGTATTTTGTTTTTACATTATCTATTATGTCCATCCTTTTCATTTGACTGACTCTGTTCTGTTATGTCACATTTGGTTTTACTCTCTCCAAAAAAAATAATAAGAACTGTGGGAGTAATAAAACCCAAAATGTGTAATTGTCATTGTACAAAAGAAAGGAAAAGAAAGTGCTCTAAAGAATATAACTGCATATATATTTAAGTGTATAAGATAGATAACCATATTACTGAGTTTTGTTGGATCATTGAACAAAACTGTCTCCAGTCTCACTGTTTGAAAGTCCACTTTATATGCTTTAATTTTGTAACTTGAACAACTATTTCTAAGATAACAATATGTAATCTATTAACTAGTGATTTCCTACTGTTTATGTTTTCTGAAATTCTGTATAACTTGTACCCTTTTTCTATTTTTTTGTTTTTCTCCTTAAATAAAAAAAAGATTTCATATTGACCCTGTCTCACTCACCATTGGATATAACCTAAGATGACCATGGGAATTAGTGCTTCAGTTGAGCATCATAGAATCAACATCGCGAAACAAAAGTACGTACCTGGTGACTATGACTATAAAAAGGCTATATTGAAGGAATGAATTAGTAGGCGAGTGGCAAACAATGCTTCACTCTTACCCCATTAGCAATAAGCTTAGCTTCACATTAGTGAGAAGTTATTGGAGGGAGAAGTTACCACAGTGTCATTGTAGATTTGCTACCTGTCTGATTGGATATGTGTCTCTCTGGGCAGAAAATGCAGGTAAAGCAGCAGACAGGTCTTCCTTTCTGAAGAATCTTGCTGAATCCTGGACCACAGCTCTGGCTGCACACTGATTGAGGAGTCTAAGGGGAAGAAAGAAGCACTGGTTTTGCTTCTGTATATTATGAGCAGATGAAGTATGATGTACATATTTCCAGATTAATAAAACAGATATATATTTGATTTTCACTAGAAATTGATCACAACCACTTTTCCCACCATCTGTCATGTTTATATGACCTAGTTATCAAATTTGGGGTCAAAATTGTTATCTTTCTATTGCTTATGAAACTATTTGTCAAACATTTCCAGGGCCCTTGGTCACTTTATTAGATCACAAGCAACACACCCATGCCATTTTGCTTTCTGATCTAGCTACTTTCCCATGTCTTTAGAGGCACGTTTCCATACAGTAAGTTAAGGGTCCTGGTACTCCTTCTGATGGTATTTTTACAAGGTCATCGTACTTGGTTGGACATAGGCCTATATTCTAGAAAACACAGTGCAATGAGGTGATAATTTGGCTAAACACAGAGTAACTACTAGAAAAAAAAACAATAAACAAACCAACAAAACAGTACCAACATAACATACTGAAACAAGTGAGTCTCCACTTGAGTTTATTGCACTTCTGTGCTTCATAATCAAGAGGATGCCATGCTCTAACAATGAACAACACAACTAGTATGCAAAGCATGATTGTTACATTAATCTGAAAATTTGTGTGAGATGGTCCACATTTGGGAAGATAAAATGATATCCTGTCAGTTCATTTGGATGCTAGGAAGAACAAAATTTGGATATCAAAGATTCTTAACACTGACAAAAGAGAATGATGATAACATGTGGAAAACATTAATCATATGTTAATACATGACTTAGTGTGAGTCATATATTAAGTCAAAGCATAAAAATGACTCTTGCCGTGTATAACTGAAAGATGTTGAGTTATTTAGAGGTATATGATTGGTAAACATCTAGCCATATTTTTACTGCTATCTGTATTTATCACTCAACTGTACCACAAATAAATATATCCAAACTAAAATATAGTATCTTCTACAAACTTGCTATTTCCCCAGAAGTTAGCTCAGAAGATGTGGTACAGAGGCAAGATATGAAGGTGACATCAGTGCTTAGTAGAAGGCATTACAGTCTGATTCTGCAACTGTTTCCAAGTATGTCTCTGTATGTCTTATATTGAAATGGATTCATACCTCTGTGAAACCAACAGGCCATTCTATCAACTCATCATTGATCACCAAGCTTTGGCCATGTGGTCCCTTAAAGAAAAACTCCCCTACTTTAACCAGCACCCTAAGGCCACCTGGAAAATTCAGAGTGTTCTGGATGTCATACTGGGCCACATATTGTCTTTCCTCATCCAAGAATATGGAGTATCCAGCACTGTTTGTAAATTCCACTTTCTTCAGGTGGGGATGAAGCTGCAGGAGAGGCGTCAGACAGGGAATGAGGAGTGCATACAGATTAAATGTATGTTAAACAGTTTTGTCAGAACTAAGTGCTCATGTGTCATTGTTGACAGTCTTTTCTGCTTGGGTGGTCATTGTCCCATGGGTCTAAGTGGGGGCCTTGATCCCCATGCATGATTGGAGGAGTAAAGAAACAGCACTGTGAAGATTCTAGAAGATTGCCTCCAGAGTGGCAGTTAAATGATCTCTTTTCCAACCCAGACTCATAGTTCACTTTAGATGAATCTGAGGCTAACCCTCAAACACTGATAAGGACTATACCTGGATGCACTGGTTTAATGCATTCTACAGATAGCACCATGAATGTGCAGAAATGTCCATGCTTGTGAAAATATACTCACTGACTTTGTGTACTTTTCATATCTGACTTATACCTGCATAAAACTTAAGAAAATGCACACCACGAATTACTTTTTCTTTTGTTTCAGATGATTTTTTTCATAAAGTGAGAGTATCCCAAAATATCTGGGTTTATTTTGGAGTTATGTAGTCCAGTCCAATGTCAGAGTCCAATGGTCTCTGACATTGTATTGAGGAAAATAATTCACCTCTGATTCTTTTAACAAGTCTTATTTAAGCTCTTCGATATGTGAACACAAACACTAAAAAATTCACCATTGTCCTTCAGGATACACCATGCCAAACATCAACTTTTCTTAGAATCAAGGACTTAATTTCAGTGTTGTACACAGTTATTATTGTTGGTACTGATATGAATATTATGTAATTTTGTTTCTGTAGTACTTTTATTTAATGATTCAAATTCTGCTTAATGTGCTTGCCTATACATGTAAGGGGAAGATTTCATTAATATACCCCATGCTGGGATTCAATTACTTTGAGGTTAAAATTTAAACGTATTTGTGTTTGACTGATAGCAGGATGAGATATATATATATATATATATATATATATATATATATATATATATATATTTCATAGCATCACATGTAAAAATTAAACATAGTCCCGGTCCAAATATAAAGACCAGCAATGTTGATGAGCAATACATTTCCCAGCATCATTTTACAATATTTTGTAGAGGTTTTTTCATTTTCATTCAAATTGTAAAAGAGAGGATTTGGGCTACAAAATATACAACAATCTGAATGAAATTGACACAATTATTGTGACCATGGTTTTCTGATTTGGATTTATTTCAAGGAGTGTTATAGATCTGATGAGTTATTTAACATGTATTTTTGTCATGAGTTCTATTTACATACTTAACATCACTTTATGCTACTTTTGAAATTTATGGCATAATATAAAATTAAGTAGATTGGGGTCACAACACTCAGCCACAGAGGTCTACCCTGCAGGTGATAATTACAGATATATACATGTCAAGAGCAAAAGGCCACTAATCCATTTGCCTAACTCTGTTGACCTAGAGATGAAAACCTGCTTATGGTACATCACATTAAAATTCCTTCGGACACCATCAGGTCATCAGTACCTGTTCTTCTTCTGAAGAAGGTTTACCTGCCAAGGAAGAAGACCAGGCTGCTCTGAATCTTCAGAAGAAGCAAATTCTGCTTTCTCCAAAAGCATTTTATGCAGCACATGGGCCACTGCATACACAGCATTGTAGATGAAATAGCTGGAGTCAGACAATGTCATGAGGTCAATGTTTCCAGGCATAAACTCTAAGGATGTATTCGGTGGGCAAACTCCAATTCTCCCACACTGTGAACCAGGAAGTGAACAATCAAAAAAATTGAGCCATAATTTGCTGAAATAAAAGTCTTCAGGGTATTGGGAAGGGGTGGTTGTTTGGAGGAAGTGTCTGAAACCAGGAACTTCCCCCTTGTGAGGAGAAAATGAGAAGCTTCCATGAAAGGAATTCAGCATGTGGTCCGTCTCATACACAACAATGTCCCACTTTGCAGTCATGATCCACACCTTTCCTGTTGTCAAAAAGAATTCTGCTGCAATGTCCACAGTGATCAGGCTTCCAACTTCCCCATACAGGATATGCACATTGGCAGATGAAACTCTGATCTTGCTCATGAAAGTGATGTCACTTGATGCATACATTATCTTAGTGGCAGGGAGCTTTTTTGTCAAGGCCACACAGATACCTTTCTTTAGCATCTCTGCTTTCAGGTCCCCCAGGAAGTGCTCACCTTTCACATCATCAGATACAAAGATGGCCACCCATGTCCAGCCAAAATGTAGCAATAATGAGATCATTGCATGCACCACAGTGCTGTCCTTGGGGGCCATCTGATAGACCGATGGATATTGGTGTTTGTCACTGAGAATGGTGTCAAAAGGTCCATATGTGACCTGGAAAAACAAACAAAAATGTCATGACTCTGGAGCTTACTGAGATTGGTGTTTGCAAACTTTGCGGGGAGGGGGGGGGGTTGAGTGTTCTCTCCAAGATGGGGCTGCTGAGTAGACTACTAACTGGTAAAGAGAAAGAGCTGTGCAGAGATTACCCAGTCCTCAAGTTCTGAACAGAGTGCTGTGCTTACTGTTGCACAGCATTTAGGAATTGTCACGTGTATGTTTTATTTAATGAAATAATTGTTAAGGTCCACATGTACTTTTCACATCTGGCACGTGATTCAAGATGGAATAAACTTTGGCTAAAGCACTAAAATAGGGAATCTGCCTGCCACTCTCCCTTCTGCTTTCAGCTGTAAAGTCACCTGGCAGCAACCAATAGTGGATGGACTCTTTGATAAAGAAACAAATCTTCAATAAGCTAATCTGTGAATGTTATCACATTATTATAGCACTAAAACTGAGCTTGTCTTAAGTAATATAAACACTATACCTGGATAACTGAATAAGCAGTATTTCAAGATTTTTTTCCAATGCAATCCTCCTGTTTTTCAGTTATGCCACATAACTGATATTTGTGCTGTAGATATCTTCTGGAAACAACACACAACACTGACTATAGGAAGCAGAAATTTTTGTGTGAGTTTTCCAAGTAGGTGGATTTAAGGTAGGACTTAGAAAAGCGAGTGTCTGAATCTTAATAGAGTTGTAAGAGATGCAGCTATTCATTGGGTTCTCTAAAACTTAAGCTCACAGTGTTTTCTCAAAGAAGTCACATGTCCTGCTGTTTCTAGCCCCACATGGAACAGTTACTGACCTCTAGAGGCTCCTGAGACTGTCATATTATGTCATGGACATGCATCATAACACCGACTGTGAGCTGCCAGCAGTCAGTGTAAAGGAAAATGAGAAGTCAGTGCTCTGGAGCAGGACAAAATATGGATTGAGCCCAATAGTAACCATATCCCCACTCTCTCTCTCTTTTTGAAATCTTGATTATCTGTAAACACAAGGAAATTCCTTTATCACTTCACCCTAACCTCGCTTAGTGTCCATATTTCCCTTTTACCAGAGGTACTATTGGATATACTGGAAAAATTATTGCCCAAATTTATGGTCCACTTGCCTGGGGGAATTTGTAGAGTTCCAAAATTGTTCCAGTTTCAGCTGAAAATGCTGCTGAGGTTCCTTCAATGACAGCAGCAAATTTTCTGTGTGTCCGGCAGTTGTAGTTAGGGAGGGGAATGTCTGTTCCACAAAGCCAGTGCAGAGTGCTCCACAAGGCAAAGTGGTCACTGGCAATGGCATTGTAGACTTGGAAACCCAAGGTCACATTGGGGAGCAGCTGGGAGCCCTTGTTGATCTCCTCAATGGCAAAGTAGAAAGCCAGAACATACTGGTAGTTCTTCCAAAACCATCTGTTCAAGTAGAAATTGTATCAGTTCCACTAACTGTAACCAGAAAATGGTAGAACATAGCATTTTCTTATTTTGTACAAACAGAGAGAGTTGATGCCCCAAAAGACAAATATACTAAGACACTGTAAGGTTATTGCTTACAAGAGTAACTGCTATATGAGTGAAACTTGAACAAATTGCACATGAAGTAATCCAGAAAGAAAATGCCAAAAATCATATGGACTCACTCATAGGATATATTTTGAATAGACAAATCAATAGCATTGCAAATTAGACTAGTATCTTCCAGGAACTGAAGGAGGAAAGGGGACAAGCTATGGGTGAATAGATGGTAGTGAAAAATATGCTGGCTTCCTATGAGTGTTTAACAAGAAATATGATCAGCTTTGTCAGTGAAAATATATTTTGGCCCAGTGATTTTATTTCACTTACATTGATCAAGGAAATGTGCAGCGTTTATTTAAAAATATTGGACATTTAGGTATAAGAAGTACAGAAAGTTAATTACACCTGAAATATTCACCATTGCTTAAATTTGTGTTGGCATACTTAGGAAAAGTAACACATAAAAGACCTGCAAAATACAACAGAAATGTTCATTAATCACAGGAAATTATGACTGAGCTATAGTCCATCTGACTACATCATTTACAGAATAAAGTTGAGAGTCTGTGCTCATATTAGGACTTGCACAAATACAGAAATAGACATTTTTACTGTTCTATAACTATGATAAATTTGATTGGCTTTTTGAAAAAATAAAAAGAGATTCTGGAAGAACATGGCGGATAGATAGCAGCAGTCTCTGAGGCTCTCGGAGAAACCACACTTGAAATCTAGGAATGGTGCCGGACAGGAAGTCCCAGGCAGGGGGATATTCTTTGCTGACCCAGGAATGAACTAAATTAACAGAAACCATCTGGAAACACAATCCTGGTGAGACAGCAGGCACAGATAAGGTCTCAGCAAGGAAGCTGGACCCGCGCCACTGAAACTGTGATTTGAATTACCTGCAGCCGCTGTTGCATCCCAGTTGGCACAGCAGGGAGAGAGGCGCAAAAGCTTGGAGAGTGGGAAGCGTTGAAAGGAGTTGGGAGCAGGACTGGCCGGGTGCCCTGCCTCGACTTGCGGTGAGTGAGTGAATCAGACCCTTACATAGAGAAGGAGGCTTCAGCAGAGGACATACTCAGACCAGGCAGACTTCCTGGAACAAGAAGCTGCAGTGACTTCAGTCACATATCCCCCTCTCAAGCAGGATTGGTCAGAGGGCCTGGCCTGTGAGACGCCACTGGCTGAGACCCAATAGGCTAGCTCAACTCAGGTCCCAGTGCCTGAAGGTGCACCCTAGAGGTGAAGCCCTAGGGTAGGTTGACCTGGAGGGGCAGGCCCCGCATAGGCTGCCCAGGTCTGTGTCTCCCTAGTACACTGCAGTGGGCGGAACATCTATTCGGTGCAATTCAAACAGACTGTGGCCAACAGGGAAGGAAGCTGGGCCTCCTATACACGCTTAAATATAAGGAACAAAGAATATGGGAAGAGGGAGCAACAAGAAAGGGTCCTCAGCCCCCAATCCTGAGAAACACACAATAGCAGACACAGCACCAATACATACAAAGCGCTGTCTCCAGAGCCTCATAGACGAGTTCAGGAATGAAGTTATTAATGGGCTGAAGCAAGACATAAGCAGAATAGTTAGAGAAATGCTAAGCACAGCCCAAGAAAAAACAGAATGTGGAATGGAAGAACAGAAAAAAAGGGGAGAATTATTTGATGGAGAAGATAGAGAAAACATAGAATACGTGAAGCAGGTTCAAAAAGATTACCTGGAAACTAAAAACTCTATCAAAAACTGGCATAACAGCTTGAAAGAAACTAAGGATAGATTATCTGAACTGGAGGACAAATTTGTAATATGGGAGCATGAAATGAAAAACTTCTTAAAAATAACAAAAAAACAAACAGCAACAATACAAAAACTAGAAGATGATAAGAGGATCTATAACTTAATTAAGAACATAAGAGAAGGAGTAGGGACACAAACAAATGGACTACAAAAGCTACTCACAGAAATAATCCAAGAGAATTTCCCTAATTTGGCAAATGGTAAAGATACTCAGATATATGAGGCATACAGGACCCCAGCAACCTACAACCCAAACAGAGCTACACCCAGGCATATAATAATCAAAATTTCAGAAATCCAATATAAGAACAGAATACAGAAAGCCATCAGAGACAAGAAACAGATCACTTACAAGGGAACACCCATCAAAATTACAGCAGACTTCTCGGCACAAACCATCAAATCATGAAGAGCATGGGGGGAAATAATTCAAGCTTTGGAAGATAATAACCTCCAGCCAAGATTGATATATACTGCACAACTGTTCCTAGAAATTGATGGAAAAACAAGGTGCTTCCAGGATAAAGAGGAACTAGGAGAATTTGCAATCACTAATTCAACTCTACAGAGAATACTGCAGGATAGTCTAAAAAAAGAAAATACCAAGATTCCAGAAATAGTGGCAGAGAGGCCACAATGAATGGAGCAGAAAACGAAATGAAGAATGACAAACTGACAACAAACTACAGAAAAAGAGCTCAACAGAAATGAGGCAGAGAAGATCAGAAGGTAGGAACAGCAATTCTGGAGAAAACAAGACATCATAATAGCTAGTACTGATTTAGTATCATCTTGTTTTGAAGTCCCATCAAACATGTATTCTTCAGTCTCCATTGGTCTTAAAAGGTTGTATCTTATTGGACTTTATTATATATGATAATATAAGTAAAAACTTTTATAGACAAGGAGTTTATATAGAAACCATTGTTCATCTTCTGTCAATTGGTTCTAAATACTCTGTAATAATGTCATTCTCTTGAATGGTTTTATAGTGTCGTGATATGTTTGATACTACAGTATAAGTTATACTCAAAGATTTCAAGGAAAGAGACACTATGGTAACTATTTTTATGTCAGGATATCTTGTGGTGAAACACTGGTTTGCTTAAATTGTTATGATTTGACCTGCGCTGTTCTGTTGTAATGCCTTCTTTTATCTCAATCCCTCCTTTTTTTAATTATTTACTTTTTTCTTTTTATTTTTTAATTAAGGGAAAAATAAATAAAAAATAGTAGGATACATTATAGTAACCTACTTTGATTTCCCATTAACTTGAAATCCTGTATTGCCCTCACCATCTTGTTGTTTTGACTGATTTTCCTCTATTCTGCTTTGCTTGATAGTACCAAATTGAAAGTATAGGCATAACTGTGAAGACAATAAGAATCATTATGATGCCCATTCAGATTGACTATTATTTTCTTTTAAAATCCTGTAATGTCTCCAATGCTTTGGTTTTATTCTTTCCTGTTTAGTTCAATTTTATTATAACTGCCAATTCTTCTTAAAATAGCAAGAGGCAGTATGGTAACTATTGTTGATCACCTTATATTTTGTTTTTACATTATGTATTATGTCCATCCTTTTGATTTGACTGACTCTGTTCTGATATGTTGCATTTGGTTTTACTCTCTTCAAAAAAAGTAATAAGAACTCTGGGAGTAATAAAAACCACAATGTGTAATTGTCATTCTACAAAAAAAAGAAAAGAAAGTGCTCTAAAGGTTATAACTGCATATATGTTTAAGTGTATAAGATAGATAACCATATTACTGAGTGTTTTTTGGATCATTGAACAAAACTGTTTGCACTCTCACTGTTTGAAAGTCCACTTTATGTGATTCAATTTTGTAACTTGAATAACTATTCCTAAGAAGAGAATATGTAATCTATTAACTAGTGATTTCTTACTGTTTATTTTTTTAATTTTATATTACTTGTACCCTTTTTCTGTTTCTTTTCTTTTTTCTCCTTAAATTAAAAATAAAAAGAGTGTTCAGAATATATCTGAGTGTATATCACAATGTGGAGAGCAAAATGGAGCTTCCATTTTTGTAAAATGGGGTGGTAGCTTTAATCGTGCCTCATGAACTCATGGGCACACAGGTTCCCTGAAGGTTATGTGTGATTAAGAGTTTCTTCTCTATCACCAGTTCTACATTCCTAACTGTGGAACATGAGAAGAATCAGTGAAGTCATCCAACCTTAGATTTCACATGGATGAAGTAATGGACAGAAAATAGTCCATTTTATGCTTTTAGTAAAGATATAGAAATAGAAAAAAATGGAGAGAAATTGAAAATTAACAATAGAGGGGAAAATGATAGAAAATTGTCCTTACCATGGCAGAAAATTAGAATTTTACTCCACAAGATGGTAGACCAGTATCATCTATATCTAGTGCATACTTATTACTGAAACAGTAATTATTAAAGGATGTTGGAAACTGCTAAAGATAGAGACAGTCATGGAACCAAACTGCATACAGCTTGACTCTCTTATGACATGAACATACTGATATGTGGGACACTTTTAAGGTACACTTAACATCTACACCAGCAAGTCATGTACAGAGAACATACTAACCTGCCATTGAATCCCTATTTAAATTAATTCAGCAATTTAGTTATTAGTCACATACCATACAGTAGACTAAGGCTCCAATTAATAAATTTCTGCTTTTCTTTCTGAAAGAGTTAACAAAGAGATTCTTGGAGTAGAGCAATAAGCCCCTCTAAATGATGGTTTCATTTTCTTCTAATTAATCTAAGATCAGAAGAAAGAACATCAAGTCTGATAAGATTCAATTATGGACATTTTGTAGGACATGGTCAGCTTTGGCTGTGAATCTCAGCTGTGGTGGGCTTCACTGTGAGACATACTTTTAAAATGTCCCTGTCCAAAGTGGACACATAAAGTGAGTCACTTGGGTGCATTATTAATGTCAGACCAGGGCTTGGTTTGTCAGATGCCTAAGGCTATCACTTCATGAGATGTCTCAGAAGGAGATGATGAAATAGCAGGTACTTCATTTATTTTAAGTACTTGATAATGCTTGATAATGAGCATGCATGTGATGGTTTATGCATAAAAATGAGGAATTCTATCATCTATCTTACATGGAGAAGAGAGAAGAAAAGTGAAACATGGTCAAAAGTTCAAGAAGCAAGATAATCTCAAAAATCATCAGTGTATCTTCCAGCAATGTCTTTACATTTTAAAAAATAGTTCTCAAGGCGTACCAACCCAAGCAGTACAACAAATGCCAGCAAATCCAATCACACAGAGTCATAAGCATATTTAATACACACACACACACACACACACACACACACACACAGCATGGAACTTACCTACTGGCTCTTATATAAGTTTTTGGTGTGAATAGAAAGGACAGGCGGGATGCATCGGGATTCTGGTTAATGTAGTAGAGGGGGAAAAACCCACCGAGCACCAAGTCCCCATCTCTGTGGACACTCGGACGCAGGTATGCTAAACACCATGAAGCTTCCCTCCGTGATGAATGTAAAGTTTTCAAGAGTAGAAAGAGGAAAATGAAGAAGAACATGTTCAGCTCCCCAAAGTAAGGAAAAAGCTTTTTTTTTTTTTTTTTTTTTTTTTTTTTTTTTTTTTTTTATTTAAGAGGAAAAAGAGAAAAACACAAAACAAGACAAAGCAGTGTAAGGTTACACATAATACAGAACTACAAAAAAAAAAAATAAACATAACAGTAAGAAATCACCTGTTAATAGATTACATAATATCATCTTGGAAATAGTTGCTCATATCACAGTATCAAAGAATACAAAGTAGACATTCAAACGGAGAGACTGCAAACAGCTGTGTTCAATGATCCAAAAACATTAATATAGTCAGCTATTTAACATCCCTAAACACACTTGTTGTTATATCCGTTAGAGCTCTTTTTTTTTTCCCTCCCTCTCTTTTTTATAACAAAATTTACACATTTTGGATTTTATTACTCCTCAGTTCTCATTACTCTCTTGGGGGGGAGATAATAAAGTCAAATATGGCAAAACAAAGCTGTAAGTCCAAACCAAGGATAGACATAGCACATGATGTAGAACAGAGTACAAGGTCATCAACAATGGTTATCAACATTGTCTCTTGTTTCCTTAAAAGGAATTGTCTATCTCATTAGATATTATAAAGTTGGACAAAACAGTGGAGAACAAGACCAATAAAACTTAGGCATTGTGAACATTGCAGGACTTCCAAAGGAGACAATAGTCAAACCAGAATGGGCATCTTTGTGAATCTTATTGCCTTCAAATTAGTTGCCTATACCTTCAAACTTGCTACTGTCGCACAGAATGGAACAGAGTCTAATCAGTCAAAACAAGATCTTGGGAGTATTACAGGACTTCAAAACAAGTTAATAGGAGATCAAAAAGAGTTACTACTATATATCCTAATTTTTTAAGTTTTTCCCTTAATTAAAATAAACATAAGAAATAGCTAAATAATTTTTTTTAAAGAATAGTAGTTACCATAGTGTCTGTCTTTTTCCTTAAAATATTTGGATAAAACTTCATATACTATAGCTTCAAATATTTCCATATCAAAAAGCCCAGAGTAAAGCCTTTCTAATTAATAAGTGAAAATTTTATAAGGCTTCAAGGCCACATAATGGGGAATCATGATTATCACATATTTTTATATATTTGAATCATTACTTACATTAGGGAAACTATTCGGTATTCATACATGCGAGATTGATTTATTTCACTTATGAGTATGGTATCAAGCTGCGCCCATTTATTGATAAATATCTCAATGCAATCCTTCTTTATAGCTGAATAATACTCCATTGTATAGAAATACCACAACTTTTTTATCCATTCCTCAGTTGATGGACACTTGGGTTGTTTCCAAGATCTGGCGATTACAAATTGTGCTGCTATAAACATAGGTGCACATATATCCCTGTGGTATGATGCTTTCAGTTCTTCTGGGAATATGCCTAGAAGTGGAATAGCTGGAATAAATGGGATTTCCAATCCCAACTTTTTGAGAAACCTCCAGACAGATCTCCACAAAGGCTGTACCAGTCTACACTCCCACCAGCAGTGCAGGAGAGTTCCTTTTTCCCCACAGCCTCTCCAGCATTTGTTGTTGTTGGTTTTCTTGATCCTGGCCATTCTTTCAGGAGTGAGATGGTATCTCAGTGTGGTTTTAATTTGCATTTCTCTAATGGCCAATGATGATGAGCATTTTTTCATGTATTTATTTGCCATTTGCATTTCTTCATCTGAGAATTGCGTATTCATCTCAGATGCCCATTTTTGGATTGGATCTTTGAATTTTGAAGGTCTGAGTTTTTTTAATTCTTTATATGTTTTAGACAAGAGGCCCTTGTCTGAGAGAGAGTTCACTAAAATCTTTTCCCAGTTTGTGGGTTTTCTTTTCACTATGCTGGAGATTTCTTTTGACATGCAAAAACTTTTTAATAAGAAGAGGTCCCAGTTATTGATTCTGGGAAGTATTTCCCGTGCAGTTTGAGTCCTATTCATGAATTCTCTACCTACTCCTATGCCTCCAAGGTTTCTACCCAATTTGTCTTCCAATAGATTTAGCGTTTCTGTTTTAATATTCAGATCTTTGACCCATTTAGATTTTAATTTAGTACATGGTGATAGACATGGGTCTAGCTTTAGTTTTCGGCAAATGGAGAGCCAGTTTTTCCAGCACCATTTATTAAAGAGACTGTCGTTCTTCCAGTGAACCTGCTTGGCTCCTTTATCGAAGATAAGGTGGTTGAGTGTGTTTGTAGTTGTGGTTGTATCTTCTAATCTATTCCATTGATCTTCAGCTCTGTTTTGATTCCAATACCATGTTGATTTTACTACTGTTGCTTTGTAGTATAATTTCAAGTCAGGGATTGTGATGCCTCCTGCTTTGTCTTTGCTGCTTAGAATTGCTTTTGCGATTCTAGGTCTCTTCTGGTTCCAGATGAAATTTAGGAGTGATTTCTCTAGATCTATAAGGTATGTTGATGGTATTTCTATTGGGATTGCATTGAATCTGTATAAGAGTTTTGGGAGAATGGCCATCTTCACAATGTTTGTTCTTCCTATCCATGAGCAAGGGATGTCTTTCCATTTTCTGAGATCATCTTCAATTTCCTTTTTCAGTGTAATATAGTTTTCACTGTATAAGTCTTTCACTTCTTTTGTAAGAGTAATTCCTAAATATTTCATTTTTTTGCTTGCTAATGTGAATAGACCAGTTTCCCTTATTTCCCTCTCTGTGGTTTTGTTGTTTGTGTATAGGAATGCTATTGATTTCTGAGTATTGATTTTGTATCCAGCCACATTACTGAATTTATTTATTGTATCTAAGAGTCTTTCAATGGAGCTTAGGGGGTCTTCTATGTAGAGTATCATGTCATCTGCAAACAATGACAACTTAACTTCTTCTTTTCCTATCTTTACCCCTTTTATTTCTCTTTCTTGCCTAATTGCTCTGGCTAGTACTTCCAGTACTATATTAAATAGGAGTGGTGATAAAGGACATCCTTGTCTTGTGCCTGATTTTAAAGTAAAGGCTTTCAATTTTTGGCCATTTAGTATGATGCTGGCTGTTGGTTTGTCATAAATGGCCTTTATTATATTGAGGTAAAGACCATCTATTCCAATTTTCTGTAGAGTTTTTATCATGAATAAATGTTGGACCTTATCGAAGGCTTTTTCTGCATCTATAGAAATGATCATGTGATTCTTATTTTTGGCTTTATTGATATGGTGAATTACATTTATTGATTTGCGTATGTTGAACCATCCTTGCATTCCTGGGATGAATCCCACTTGGTCGTGGTGTATAATCTTCTTGATGATTTGCTGGATCCTATTTGCCAATATTTTATTGAGGATTTTTGCATCTGTGTTCATTAGGGAGATCGGTCTATAGTTCTCTTTTTTAGTTGGGTCTTTCTCAGGTTTTGGTACTAGAGTGATATTTGCTTCCAGGAATGACTTAGGCAGGATTGCTTCCCTTTCAATTTCATTGAATAGTTTGAGGAGTGTCGGCATTAGGTCTTCTTTGTATTTCTTGTAGCATTCTGCAGTGAATCCATCTGGGCCTGGGCTCTTCTTGGTGGGTAAGGACTTAATTACATTTTCAATTTCAGTAACCGAGATTGGGTTATTCAACAGTTTTACATCCTCTTGATCTAGCTTTGGCACTTCATATGCTTCTAAGAAACTGTCTATTTCTTCTGTGTTATCAAACTTTTGAGAGTAGAGGTTTTCAAAATAGGTGTTGATGATCTTCTGTATTTCTATTGGGTCTGTAGTGACTTCTCCTTTTTCATTTCTTATTGCATGAATTTGAGCTTTTTCTTCCCTTTTTTTAATAAGGTTGGCTAGGGGCTTATCGATTTTATTTATTCTTTCAAAGAACCAACTCTTTGATTTGTTGATCCTTTGGATTGTTTTCTTAGTCTCTATTGCATTGATTTCTGCTCTGATTTTTATAATTTCCTCTCTTCTTTTGGCTTTGGGCTTGACTTGCTCTTCCTTTTCTAGCTGTTTGAGGTGTAGCATCAAGTTATTTATTTGTATTCGTTCTGTTTTCCTGATGTGGGAACTCAGTGCAATAAATTTTCCTCTCAGAACGGCTTTCATTGTATCCCACAGATTCCGGTAAGTTGTATCTGCATTTTCATTTTCTTTTAGGTATTGTTTGATTTCTTCTTTAATTTCTTCTGTGACCCACTGATTACTCAAGAGTGTGTTATTCAGTTTCCATGTGTTTGTGGGATTTTTGCGGTATCTTTTATCATTAATTTCTAATTTCAGAGCGCTGTGATCCGATAACATGCAAGGGATGATTTCAGCTCTTTTGCACTTGTTTAAATATGTTTTATGAGCTAATATATGGTCTATTTTAGAAAATGATCCATGTACTGCTGAGAAGAATGTGTATTCTGATGTTGTTGGGTGGAACATTCTGTATATGTCTATCAAACCCATTTGTTCACAGGTATGATTCAGTTCTGTTATTTCTTTACTCATTTTCTGTCTGGTCGATCTGTCCCTTGGTGTCAATGGCGTATTAAGGTCTCCCGTTACAATTGTGTTACTGATAATTTGAGTTTTCATTTCTGTTAATAATTGTTTTATATAACTGGGCGCTCTGGAGTTTGGTGCGTATATATTTAAGATAGTTATCTCTTCCTCTTGGAGTTTTCCCCTTACGAGTATGTAGTGACCTTCTTTGTCCTTTATGGTCATTGTTGGTTTAAAGTTCACGTTGTCTGCAAACAGAATGGCTACTCCTGCCTTTTTTTGGATTCCTGCTGCATGAAGAATTGTTTTCCATCCTTTGACTTTCAGTCTGTGAGTATCCTTCTGGGTTAGATGGGTTTCCTGTAAACAGCATATGGTTGGATTTTGTTTCTTGATCCATTCTGCTAGTCTGTTTCTTTTGATTGGTGCATTGAGACCATTTACATTAATGGTTATTACTGTTAAATGTTGTTTAATTGTAGGATTCTTATCTCTCTGCTGTTGCATCTTTATCTTTCTGTTCTGTTTAATTATTTGCTTTGCTTAGTGGTTTTTTCCTTTGTGTATCTAAACTGTCTTTCAATATTTTTTGCAGGGTTGGTTTGGTGTTCATGAAGTTCTTCAGCTGTTCTTTGTCATGGAAGTTTCGTATTTCACCATCTATTTTAAATGATAGTGTTGCAGGATATATCAGTCTAGGTTGGAAATCATTTTGCTTTAGGATCTGGAATACTTCACTCCATGCTCTTCTTGACTTTATTGTTTGTGCTGAGAAGTCTGCTGTGATTCTGATAGGTTTTCCTTTATAAGTGATCTGTCTTTTCTCTCTGACAGCTTTTAATAATCTATTCTTGTGTTGGATTTCTGGGATGGTGATTATTATATGTCTGGGTGTAGTTTTATTTTGGTTATGACTATTTGGAGTTCTATATGCTTCACTGATCCTGATGTCAGTTTCTGATCTCATGCTTGGGAAGTTTTCAGCTATTGCTTCTCTAAATATCCTCTTGATATCCTTTATGTTGTCTCCTTCTTTTTCATTAATCCCTATCATTCTTATGTTATTCTTCTTTGCATCATCTTGCAGTTGTTGAATTGTTATTTCCTGATTCCTTGTTATTTTTAAAAGATCTTTCCTTTCCTGTTCACTTGCTGCAATCCTGTCTTCAAGGTCTGAAATTCTGTCTTCACTTTCATTAAGGCGGTTTTTACAACTTTCAGTGGAGTTTTTTATTTCCTGTATATCTCTGTGCATCTGCATTATGTATTCTGTTTGTTTCTTATATTGCTCGTCTAGGGATTCTATCTTTTTGTTTAATTCCTCCAATTTTTTATCTGTGTTTTCTTTAGATATATTTAGAATCTCTTTCATTTCTTTTATCATTTCTTCTTTTATCTGAGAAATTATTTCGATTTTGAATTTCTTTAAAGCTTCCTGGAGTTGCTTGTCAACTTCAGTAGCTATTGTGTCTAATATATGAGGAGGATGGGATATATTTTCTTCTAAATACACTTCTCCTAGGGTTTCCTGAGTTGGGCTGGAGGTTTGGGGTTGTAATTTGGTCTTTCGTTTTGTCATTTTCCTATATTTCTGTGTTTCAAGTGTTATTTGAAAGCCTCCTCAGGATCTGTTGAAAATCCCCTTCTATGTTTGCAGCTACTGAGACTCTGGCACCCCTCTACCCCAGGCCATTGGGCCTGCAGAACCAATGGCCCTTCTCTGCTTGATCAGAACTCCGCGGTTCCAGACAAGCTGGGCCTCAGGGACACTGTGCACCCACCTGCCCCTTGGTAGATCCACAGCTCTTGGATCGCAGCCGGGTTAGGGTACTCACCACAGACCGCAGTGCCTCAGGAGCCTGTGATCCCTCCCTGCTGGCAGAGATATCCACAAACCTCCAGACAAAGGAAGGGCCTCCTGCGGGCACTCCGGATCTACCCCGCTCCTCCTCTGCACGCAGATGGCTATGCGCGGCTGGGCTCAGGCCGAGGTGCCTCAGGAACCCGGGACCCCTCCTCCTCCAGACAAAGGAAGGGGCCTCTGCAGGCGGCTCCGGGTCCGCGCAGCTCCTCCTCCGCACACCGACGGCCAGGCGCGGCTGGGTACGGGCCGAGGTGCCCCAGGAACCCGGGACCCCTCCTCCTCCAGACAAAGGACGGGGCCTCTGCAGGCGGCTCCGGGTCCGCGCAGCTCCTCCTCCGCACACCGACGGCCAGGCGCTGCTGGGTACGGGCCGAGGTGCCCCAGGAACCCGGGACCCCTCCTCCTCCAGACAAAGGACGGGGCCTCTGCAGGCGGCTCCGGGTCCGCGCAGCTCCTCCTCCGCTCACCGAAGGCCAGGCGCGGCTGGGTACGGGCCGAGGTGCCCCAGGAACCCGGGACCCCTCCTCCTCCAGACAAAGGACGGGGCCTCTGCAGGCGGCTCCGGGTCCGCGCAGCTCCTCCTCCGCTCACCGACGGCCAGGCGCTGCTGGGTACGGGCCGAGGTGCCCCAGGAACCCGGGACCCCTCCTCCTCCAGACAAAGGACGGGGCCTCTGCAGGCGGCTCCGGGTCCGCGCAGCTCCTCCTCCCGGAAAAAGCTTTTTTTTGATGTCTCGGTTGAATAAACGGAGCTGGATCCTGTCTGTGGAATCAGCCTTCGGCAATGAGAATCAAATTCTGTGTAAGGCACTGAGAAATCCCAAAATCATTAGATGTCTTTACAAAGTAGAACGTTTGCCAAACCAGCTTGCTAGACAGCAGCACATCTAAACAGACAGTGGTGGATCAGCAACATAGCCATGGAGGCCACATATCACCCTAGGTCACGTTATGATCAGATCATTGCTGGCTCTCTCTTTTCAGTGCTTCATGTCACCTCCTGAAGGATCTCTGGGGATCTCTCAGGCCTTGGGCTCTGCACCTGCCACCCCACAATTTGGTGAAATAACACTTAAAAATATGTTTATGGATCCTTCTTGGGCTTTATTATCTCATCTTGGTCCACCAAGATTTCCACACTGCCTCCTGAGATAGTGCCTGGGTATTTTTGTGTATGCAGCCTGTAAGAGCATGTTTTGAGGAATGTGGCATACTTTGATAGAGGGTTTTGATATTGGGAAAACATCTAGTGGCCAAATTCTATATGACATCTTAAGAAGAAAGTGCACAACTGAACACTGATGACCAGTTGTGCAGCCCCCCAGATCCACCTTAAGTGATTAAGTTTAGTCTCTGTCTCCTGCCTGCATTGCACTCCTGGAAGAAATGGACCTCAGGATTTACAGCACAATAAGCCGCTTGACACAGAAAACCAGCTTCCCTGACACATCACAGAGTTTCAGTGGTTATCTCTGAGCCTGATAGTTTATACTCTGCCCACTTTGAATTCTCACACCATTAAATTGTTTACTGAGCCATATCTACTTTACTTGTCATCCAGAAATTAGGTCCTGTTTTCTTAATTAATTAATTAATTTATTTATATTGGAAACAGAAGTCAAACTCCCAGCCTTGCCCTTGCCAGGCAATCACTGAGCCACTGAGTTCTATCCTTCGCTGCTTTCTTATTCTTGTGTTTCACTACTCTTCATATAAACTTTTCTGATAGATTTTCCTGTCTGCCTATTTATAGTTTATTGTTGAGAAGGAGAAATTGGATATATTTATACAGTTCAACTAAATATTTTGTGGTTTGTGTATATTGTGAAATTGTTATATCAAAGCATACAAATCTTATATCAGTTTGTGGTGAAAAGAAACAAAATGCAACGTTTTGTTGTCCTCTATATGAAGAATGATGTATGATAAAACTGCTAAATTATTCCTTTTTTCCTGAATAAAGCTGTTTCCTTTCTCCAAAATCTTTCCAAATACTTTCATTTCCCATTTTACTTTCTCTGTGAGTTTGGTTTTTTAATCTTGGCGTTACAGAGATCTATAGTGTTTTTCTTTCCATGCCTCCCTTATTTCATCCAACATACACTACTTTTATCCATGTTGCTGAACATGACAGAATTGGTCTCTTCTAAAAAGACTGTCGTGTTTTAGTATAAATATATACACTTTGTTTTGCACTCACTTGTGAGTAGATGCTCTGTTTCGTTTCATGTGTTGGCTGCTTGAGTAATTCTGCAAAGGAAATGACAGAGCAAATATGTCCTTAAATTCATTTGTATTCTCTGCTCATACACTCAGTAGTGGGATTACTAAATTAAAAATATCTGTAGTTTAGACTTTTGGAGGAGCCTCTAAACTATTGAATTGTCTGCTAGTTTATATTCATTGACCTTAATATTACAAAACCAAAGTCATTTTGTTTGAAGGGCATGGATAAAATGGAATGCAATGTGCTTAAATCAAATAAACCAGTCTCAACATGTTAAAAATGGCATGCTTCCTCTCAAGCTATAAACACAAGATAAAATAAGTAAAAATGAATACAAACACCAAGGAACAGGAACTAAATGGCAGACTTCTTGATGGAAAGGGGAATATGGAGAAGAAGGAAATGGAAAAGAGGCAAAAGAGTATTTGGGGGAGAATGAGAGAGGAGGTAATGAGGAAGAAAATAACTAAATTACCTTATACAAGGTTAGTAAAAGACTATCACCACGTTCTTTTTTCTGTCCTAATAACGTGCGCTAATAAATGCTTGCAATGTAGTAAATTTGCTTGATATACAGTGACAAGGGGACACTTGTACAATGCATTTTATTACCATTTTCTTTTGTTGGTTTGTAGAAACTTTGGCCTCCAAAATTTGTCATACTTATAATCCCAAAGCACTGACATGATTTAATATTGTCTCCCCACATATGGACATTCCCACACAATTTGTCAAGAAATATATACAAACAATAGAAAGATAAACATGGTCAACTATGCAAAAAGAATTTCTGATCATTTCCTAATAAAAGTCAAATATTGATCTGTCTTATTAATCTGGAAATACATACATCACATTTCATCTTCTCAAAATGTGCAAAATTATAACCAGTGCTTCCTTGTTCCTCTTAGACCCCTCATTCACTGTGTAGTCAGAGCTGTGGTCCAGGATTCAGAAAAATTCCTCAAGAAGGAAGGCCTGTCCACTGCTTTATCTGTATTTTCTGCCCAAAGGGACACATTTTCAATCAGACAGGTATCAAATGTAGAATGACACTGTGATAACTGTTCCCTCTAATAACTTCCCAGTAATGGGAAGTTAGGCATATTTCCAATGGGATCAGAGTGGAGCACTGTTTCCCACTCGTCTATTAATTCATCCCTTCAATGTACTCATTTTATAGTCACAGTCAACAGGTACATACTTTTCTCTGGTGCTGCTGATTCTATGATGCTCAAATGAAGCACTGATTGCCGTGGTCATCCTAGTTTATATCTAATGGTGAGTGAGACAGTGTCAATCTGTAATCTTACAGTGAACCTGGACTAAGGTAACCTGTGAAACAAAACGTGTGTAATTCTCAAAGCTTCCTGTGAATGCTTTGATGTTTCAAATCCAGTACTTTTTCATAACAAATTTCAAATACAAAGTTTTTGCTATTTTCATATATTTTTGCAACATGTAATGATAATATTCATTTTAGGAACTGCATACTCACAAAAATTGTTAAAATAGAAAAATGGCTATAGAATTTTTGCATTATATTGTATCTGATGTCATGAATTGTGATACATTATTATGTATTCTTCTATAGTGTAAAGACAGTCAGTTAGGTCAAATGATATATATAGTGCAAAATTTACTTTCAGTTTTACATTTTCAAGATTATACATTTTAAAAATTGGAGATATTTAAAAATACACTGTTCTTCAGTAATGGGATTAAAATACAAATTACTACCAAAAATGTTATAAGCCTGTAAAACAATTGCATTCAAAATGAAAATATTTTCATTTTCAAATGACATTAGGACTCGTGGTCAGTGTGGCTATTTCCTCTGTCTTGGCCCAGATCATTCCTGTGGTTCTAGCCTTTAAAAACACTGCTCCAGGCAGAAGGAAGGCAGTTGTTGGTATCAGGAGAACCAAACTACATTAACCCCATTTGCTATCTGATCCAACTCACTCTCTGTGGCACCTGGATAGGGACAAATCTACCCTATAGTGACACAGATGCCCACTCTGAACATGACCACATCATCATTGTGTGTATCGAGGGCTCACTCACTACCTTCTATTGTGTCCTGGCATACCTGTGCTCCCTAGTCCTGCTTTCCTGGCCAGGAACCTGCCTGACATCTTCAATGAAGCCAAGTTCCTAACTTTCAGCATGTTGGTTTTCTGTAGTGTGTGGGTCACCTTCCTCCCCATGTACCACAGCAGGAAAGGGAAGGTGATGGTGGCCATGGAGGTCTTCTCCATCTTGGCTTCCAGTGTGGAGCTGCATATTTGTTTCTAAGTGCTATGCTATTCTCAAAAGATAAAAGAATAACTCTTTGACAGGTTTGAAGAAGAGGAGAAAGTTTAGGGGAAACAGACATTCTAAATATACCAACCACATTTAGTCCCTACCATATATTTTAACATTTCAGATTCAAACACCATCTCCATTATTCATTCCAAAAGTTTCAACGAAAATATTTTTTATCTTAAAATACAACCTCGTTTTTAGTATAATCATTTCACCTAGCATAACAAATTGTACTGCCTAAAATTACAAACCATGGTGCTAATACAAATCAATGGGTGTTTTTCAAGATGTTATCCCTGAATTGATTTCCATATTTTTTACTTATACATATTCTCAATATCTGTACTCTGCTAAGTTGCTTAAATCATATTTTGTTTTCTGCTCTTGTATCTCTTTTATCTCTAGGGTGAATGTCAGATTTGTTACTTTGGTGTTGATTTAAAGAAGGAAAGAAGAAGAAAAATACGAAAAGGTAGAATAATACAGAATTTTAAAAATATAAATCGCTAGTTGATACAATACATGCTGTCATTTTAGAAATAGTTGTTCAAGTTACAAAATGAGATCATAAAAACTGGATAGACACTCAAACATTGACAGTACAAACCATTCTGTTCAATAATCCAATGAAGATTTAGTGATATGGTCATCTAACTTAAACACTTATACATACAGTTATATCCTTTATAACACTTCCCATCCCTTTCATTTTTACAATATCAATTATACATTTTTGATCTTATTACTCTTTCAGTTTTTATTTTTTTTCACTACGCAATGAGTCTTGTTTATTTCACTGATGAGGATAGTTTCAATTTGCCTCCATTTATCTACAAAGGGCTCAAGATCATCCTTTTTTAGAGTTGAGTAATAATCTGTTTTATAAAAATACCATATTTTTACATCCACTCTGCAGTTGATGTGCATTTTGGATGTTTAGAAGATTTAGCTATTATCAATTGTGCTCCTGTAAACATGGGTGTATATACATTATTGTGACATGACCTTTTCAATTTTTCTGGAATAATATCCAGTAGGAGAATAGCTAGATTGAATGGAACTTCCAATCCTAGTTTATTGGGGATTCTCCATGCTGATTTTCACAGTTGCTGCGCCAGTCTACATTCCCACCAACAGTGGTAAAGTGTTCCTTTTTCCTCAAAGCCTCTGCATCATTTTCATCAATAGATTTCTTGATGACAACCATTTTTCTGGGGTAAAATGATACCTCAGTGTTGTTTTAACTTGCATTTCTCAAATGATCAGTGATGGTGAGCATTTTATCCTGTATTTATTTTCCATTTGTAAATCTTCATCAGAGAAAAGTGTTTTCAGGTCAGATGTCCAGTTTTGGAGAGGATCTTTGAATTTGGGGGCTTGGCATTTTTCAACACTTTATATGTTCTGGACATAAGTCCTTTGTCTGAGGGATTGTGTGCTAAAATTCTTCCCCATTCGGTGCATTTTCCTTTCATTTTGTTGGTGAATTCTTTGAAGTATCAAAACTTTTTAGTAATATGAGATCCCAGTTGTTGACTCTTTGAAGTGTTTCTAATGCAGCTTGCGTTTTGTTCATGAATTCTCTGCCTACCGCTATGTCTCTAAGATTTTTATCTACCTTGTCTTCCAACAGATTTAGTATTAAAAATCTAAATTTTTAATATTTAGGACCTTGATCCATTTTCACTTCAGTTTAGTGCATGAGTTTCAGTTTAGTTTAGTTTAGTTAGTTTAAACTAGTCTCAGTATAGTTTTAGGCTTCACCATGTAAAGAGCCAATATCTCCAACACCATTTGTTAAAGAGTCTTTTTTCTAGTAAACGTGTTTGGTCCCTTTGTCAAATACAAGGTGGCTTAGTATCTTTGTCCTAGTGTTTGCATCTTCTAATCTGTTCCATTGATCCTCCGGTCTATTTCTTTGCTGGTACCATGTTGATTTTATCATTGTAGCTTTGTAGTATAGTTTCAGGTCAGGAATTGAGATCCCCCCTGCTTTGCCGTTGTTGACCAGAATTGCCTTTGCTATTCTACATCTCTTCTGTTTCAAAATGAATTTTAGACATATTTTCTGTAGATCTTTAAGGTATTTTAATGGTATCTTGATTCAGATTGCATTAAATCTGTATGACCATTTTGGGAGTATGGCCATTTTCACAGTGTTGGTTCTCCCTGCCCAAGAGCAAGAGATAGCCTTCCATTTTCTTGTATCCTCTACAATCTCCTTTTCTTAGAGTAGAATAATTTTCAGCATATAGATCTTTTACACTCTTGGTTAGGTCGATTACTAATATTTCATTTTTTAGATACTATTGTGAAAGGTGATATTTCAATAATTTCCCTCTCTGAGTTTTTTGTGTGTGTACAGAAATGCTATTGAATTTTGAGTGTTGACTTTATATCCAGCTACACTGCTGAATTATTTATTACCTCTAGTTGTCTTTTAATGGAGTTTTTTGAGTCTTCTGTGTAAAGTATCATGTCATCTGCACATAATAATTATTTAGCCTCTTCTTATCTTTATTCCTTTTATTTCTTTCTCTTGTCTTATTTTTCTGGTTACTATTTCCAGAACTATATTAAATGGGAATGGTGTTAGTGTACATCCTTATCTTGTTCCTGATTCTAGAATGAAGACTTTAATTTAGTGTGATGTTGGATGTTGGTTTGTCATAATGGCCTTTATGAAATTGAGGTAGATACCATCTATTCTGAGTTTCTGTAGGGTTTTTATCATGAACAGGTGTTAGAGTTTATCAAAAGCTTTTTCAATGCCTATTGAAATAATCATGTGGTTTTTATATTTTTGGCTCTTTTGATATGGTGTACTAGCTTATTGATTTGCATATGTATACACATCTCTGCATTCCTGGAATAAATCCCACGTAGTCTAGATGTATAATCTTCTTGATGATTTTTTGGATTCTATTTGTCAATACTTAATTGGGAATCTTCACATCAGTGTTCATTAGATTGGCCTATAGTATTCTTTTTTGGTTTGGTCTTTCTCTGATTTTGGTATCGCTTGCCTCCAGCAATGAGTTAGATAGGATGGCATCTCTTGGGATTTCATTGAAGCGTTTAAAAATTATTGGTGTCAAATCTTCTCTAAATTTGTCATAGAATTGTAAATCAATCAGAACATGAATTCTCTTTGTTGATAAGCTTTTAGTCATATTTTCAATTTTGGTAGTTGATATTGAGTTATTCAAATTTGTTATATCTTCTTGATTGAGCTTTGGTAGTTCATATGTTTCTAAAAATCTGTCCATTTCCTCTGTGTTTTCCACCCTATATGAGTAGAGGTTTTCAAGGTAGATGTTCATAATCTTTTGAATTTCCATGGGATCTGTAGTAATCTCCATTTTTAAGTCCTTATTGTGTGAATTTGAGTTTTTACTTTCTTTTTTTAATAAGGTTGGCTGGAAGTTTATTGATTTTGTTTATTCTCTCAAAAACAGCTTTTTGATTTGTTAATTCTTTGTATTTTTTTAGTTTCCACTGCATTGATTTCTTGTCTAATCTTTACAATTTCTTCTAGGATATTTAGGTTTGACTTGCTCTTCCTTTTCTAGAAGCTTGAGACGTAACATCAGGTTGATTATTTGTGCTCATTATGTTTTCTTGATGTGACAATTTGTTGCTATATATTTCCCTTTTATGACTTCTTTCTTTGCACCTGACAGGTTACCATATAGTATATCTGCATTTTCACTGAATGAATGTATTGTTTTATTTCTTGTTTAATTTCCCCTGTAACCCTCTGGTTGTTCAAAATGTTGTCGTTTAATTTACATATATTTATGCATGTTTTGCAATTTCTCTTGCAATTAATTTCAAATTTCAGTGTGCTATGGTAAGATATTATGCACTCCCTTTTCATTTACTTGAGAATGTTTATGGGTTAATATATGGTCTATATTGGAGAATGTCTCATGTGGAGAGACATCATAATAATTCAATATATTATGATGTGATTAGGTGGAAGACTCTGTAAACATCCACTAAGTCCATCTGCTCACAGGTATGATTCAGTTCTGTTATTTCTTTGCTGAGTTTTTGGCTAGTTGATTAATCTGTCTGTGACAGTGCGGTGTTAATATCCCCTATTACAATTGTGTTCTTTTGTATGTGGTTTTTCATGTCCATTAGTATTTGTCTTATACAGTTGAGTGCTCCTGTATTTGGTCCATATATATTTATAATTGTTAGTTCTTCATCTTAAAGTTTTCCACTAACAAGTATGTAGTGACCTTCTTATCTCTTCTAAAAAGTTTAGATTTGAAATTAACTTTGTTTTCAAACAGAATAGTTACCCCTGCTTTTTTCTGGGTTTCTGTTACATGGGATACTATTTTCCATCCTTTGACTTTTAAGCTATGATTTTTCTTTTGAGTCAGATGTGTTTCTTGTACACACTATAGAGTCAGATCCTGTTTCTTGATACATTATATCAATCTTTTTCTTTTAATAGGTGAATTGAGGTCATTTACATTTATGGATACAATTGATATGTATTGGCTTAACTTTGTCATGTTATGTTCTGGTTGTCTGTTTTCTGATTTTTCCCCTTGTTTAATTTCTTGCCCTTCCTGGTGGTTTCTTTCTATTTTTGTTCTAGAGACTGTGATCATTTTTATCTCTATGTAGTATGTCTTTCAATACTGTTTCTAGGGTTGCTTTGGTGGACATGAATTTCTTCAGTTGTTCTTAGTAATGGAAGTATCTTAATTTCCATTAAACTTGAAAGAGTTTTTCTGGGTACATCATTCTGAGATAAAAGTTGTTTTCTTTTAGGCCTTGAAATGTTTCACTCCAAGCTTGTCTGCACTTGAAGATTTGTATTGAAAAGACTCCTGTAATCCTTGTGGTCTTTCCTTGATAGGTGAGATGTGTCTTTTCTCTAACAGCTTTTTTTTATTTTATTTAAAAGGAAAAAGAGAAAAACACAAAACAAAACAAAGCAGTGTAAGGGTACACGTAATACAGAACTACAAAAAAAACAGTAAGAAATCACCTGTTAATAGATTACATATTATCATCTTGAAAATAGTTGCTCAAATCACAGTATCAAAGAATACAAAGTGGATATTCAGAGAGACTGCAAACAGCTGTGTTCAGTGATCCAAAAACATTAATATAGTCAGCTATTTAACACCCCTAAACATACTTGCTGTTGTATCCTCTCTAACAGCTTTTAATATTCAGTTTTTATGCTGTATGTTGGGGAACTTAATTATTATATGGCTCAGTGTAATCTTACATTGATTGTGATTGCTTGGCTTTCCATGTGCCTCACTTATGTGTATATTAGATTTTTTCCCTATGTGTGGGAAATTTTCTGCTTTTCTGTGAATAGCTTACAATCTCATTTGTGTTGACTTCTATGTCTTCATTGATGCCTATGAGTCTTATATTATTTCTCTTGGCATCATCTTGAAGCTGCTGGATAGTTTTTTCATGCTGCTTTGTTGTTTTCCATAGTTCTACCCTTTCATGATCACTCTCTGCCATCATGTCCTCAAGGTCCAAAATTCTATCCTCACCTTCATTTAAATTGTTTTTCCCAGATTTCAATAGAATTTTTGTTTTTTGGATATCTCCTTGAGTTTGTTTCATGGATTCTGCTTGTTTTCTATATTGTTCATTTAAGGTTTCAATCAATTTTATTATCTATTTCTTCTCTAGCTATGCTGAACATCTCATTTACTAAGGTTGTTATTTCTATCTTTAAGTTAGAAATTATTTATATTTTGATTTCCTCTATAGCCTCATCAACTTGTTTCTTTATTTTATGTGCTATCTTTTCAGAGGTTTCTGATATATGACTTTTAAAATTGACTATTTCACTGTCACCTTTTCTTGCTTTGATGGACTAGATATTTGACACTGCCTTTTGCTTTTTCATTTTGTCATTTTCAACTTTTGAGCTAATATTTGGTTTTTCAGTCTTAATAGTCACAACTGTCAGTTGTGTCTATCTTATGTTCCTACTTTGTGGTTAATGTTTTTCTTATTATTGAGTACTACAATGAAGAGGAGAGCCAGTTACCTGAATTTTTCTTCTGGGTCCTGTTGGGTGAGTCCTGTATTCTTCCTGTGCTGACTAACCCTGAGGTTTTCTTACACCTTAACTCAGCAATTATCATAATTATTACTATTATTATTATTATTATTATTTTGAAAGAAGAAAAGGAATCTCGTCATGGTCATATGAACCTGTAGTTGCAGGCTAGGCATCTGGGCCACACTCAGTCTCAGAATTCAAGACAAGAGGATCACAAGTTTAAGGACTGCTTGATCAACTTGGCACTCTGGAGCCATGGGAGTCAGGTTCGATGGACCCCAGCTCATATTGCAGTGCAGCATATCTAAGGATTGCAAAGAAGGCATAGCAGGAGTAGATTCTGAGAAACTAATCTTCTGGGTCTGATGGGCAACTCCTGTAATACGGGACTTTGAGTTTTCGTTTTTTTGTGTGTCACCTGTATGAGACAATGATTCTTAATTCTTCTGCAAACCTGATAAAAACAGCAATGCCATCGGAACATCACTTTCCTCACCTGGACATATGTATAATCATCAAGAACCTTGGGCCCTGTTTGCTGCGTGCATTGAGAGGGACCCTGGATTCTCATGGAACCTGTAGGTGTATGTGAGGGGTGAATGTGTGCACTGAGAGTGTGCTTATTGTGTGCATGACTTTGACATGTACTCATTGGGTTTTGTTACAATCAGATGGGTGGAGAAGCCTCCAGGCTCTCAGAAAACTAAGCATGCTGAGTTCTTGCAATTTATTACCTCTTCCCCACCTCAGTTCTCCCTCTTCCCAAGCCTCCACTCAGAAAGGATGCATAGAGAAGAAGAGGTTCATTAGTGAGTTCCTGACACAAAGGTGGCAGTGGAATCTGAGCTCCCTTAGTCCAATCATCACTCATTTACTAAATATTTCTGCTATCTTTGCATTGTTCCTGTCTGTGCTCAACTCTGCAGCTTGATAGAGGTTAGACTGCAGGAGCTCCTAATCTGAGAAGGGAGAGAATCACTGCATAGCATTGCACTGGACCTTCAAATCCAGTCAAGTAGACAGCAGATTAGCACTAAAGTCTGAACCCAGAGCCTCACGAAAGAGTGCTGAGCCCTCCTGTTCCCTGTGAGCCTGTGTCCTTTCCTGTCCACACTAAAGTACCTTTTCAGGAGCCATGATGTTTTCAATGATTCATGACATGGTGATTTTTCAGGTTATAGCCATGGACTTCACCTAGGAGGAGTGGGAATTGCTGGTCATTGTACCTGGATGTGATGTTGGAAAGCTGGTGGAACCCGACCTTTCTTGGTTAAGCTCGGTACTATACTGCAATTTCTTAAATGTGCCTCAGATGGCCTGTCATTCTTAAGTGTTTACTGACATAAAATCCATGGAACTTAAAACTCATTTTAGGGGGCAATTAGTCCAATTTCTATGTATCTGTCTATTCTGCATATCACATAGGCGCTCATAAAGTATGCGGGCTTATCTTGGTTCCTTTGTCTATTATGTTTTCAAGAGTCATCCATGTTTTGACAGATGTTTAAGTTTCCTTAATTTTAATGGCTAAGTATTATTCCCTTGTGAGTATATGCCAGTCTTTGTGTACTCTGCCATCAAATGATGTATTTTGGATTTCTTTTACTTTCATACTATCGTGAACATCTTGGTGTTGGTTTGTTGTAGATGACCTTTACCAGATTGATGTAAAGACATTCTATTCAACTTTTTTGGGGGTGTTTATTATGTATGGATAATCTATTGATATGGGCATGTGATTTTTATATTTGTTGACTTGTGTATATTGAACCATCCCTGCATCCCTTGGATGAATTTACTTGACCGTAGTCAACAATCTTGATGATTTGCTGAGTTCTTTTGCCAGGATCTTATTTAGAATGTTTACATCTATATTCATTAACAGATTGGTCTGAATTGCCTTTATTTAGTTGGGTCCTTCTCTGGCTTTGATATCTGCATAGTATTTACTTTTAGGAATTACTTTGGAAGTATTGTTTTCCTTCAATATCATTAAAAAGATTAAGAAATAGTAGTATTAGGTCTTGTCTAAATTTCTTTTAGAATTCAGCAATGAATCTATCAGGACCAGTTATTTTTCTTTGTTGGTAAGCTTTTAATTGTGCTTTCAATTTTTGACTGGTATTTAGTTATTTAGTGTACTTGCATCATTTGATTCAATTTTTACAATTCATATAATATATATATATATGAATCTATCTATTTCTTCTGTCATTTGCATCTTTTATGCCTAAATCTTATAATCTGAACTACTTATAAGATAAATGTATGCAATATTAATATATAATACATATAAAAATGATCAAACAATGAAAACACAAAATGTTCTTCTGGATGAACTTACAAGGATTAATAGTACAGTTATCTATCATATATATATATATGCATATATATATATACACCTATGTACATATGATCTCTTCCTTCCTTTCTCCCTTTTCTCCTTTCACCAATTCTAGTTGTTCTTTCCTTTTAAGCACTTTCTTGCACTTTCATTTTCACAATATCTATTGTACATTTTGGATCTTATTACATTTTCAAAGCTTTTTACACTAGGAGACAATATGATTTTTACACATAAGACATTGATTTATTTGACTTTTAATATGGCCTCAAGTTGCATAAATCTATCCATAAAAACCTCAAGTTCACCCTTCTTTAAGCTGAGTAATATTCCATGTGGTTAAAAAAAAATATGTTTTTTTATCCATTCTTTGATTGATGGGGATTTGGATTGTTTCCAAGATTTAGTTACTACAAGTTGTGCTTCTGTAAACACAGGTGCACATATCACTGTGATGTGATATTTCCAGTTCTTCAGGGAAAATGCACAGAGAGGAATATCTGGTTTGAAAGGGGCCTCCAATGAGAGATTTTGAGGCATCTCCACACTGATTTCCACAGTGGTTGTGCCAGTCTACAACCACCAACAGTACTCTCTACTGCCACCAGCAGTAGAGAAGTGTTCATTTTTCCCCACAGGCTTGCCAATATTTGATATTGGTTGATTTCTTGATGGCATTCATTCTTTCTGGAGTGAAATGAAATCTCAATGTTGACTTAACTTGCATTTCTTGAAAGGCTAGTGATGTTGAGCATGTCTTCATATATTTATGAGCCACTTATATTTCTTCATCTAAGAAGTAGGTGCTTATATCAGATGCCCAATTTTAGATTGGGTATTTGAATTTGGGGGCCTGATATTTTACAATTCTTTATAAAGCACATTGGTAATAACCAAAATATTGCTGTAGATTTTGTACACCAAATTTTGTGTAATAGGAAAAACTATGACATTTAAAATTTTCAGTTTCAATTTTATCAATTCTGTCATTTATTCTTAGCTTTCCAATGAATTGGAAAAGAATATATTTAATTATATTTGTTAAATTTTTATTAATTTTGTTGTTAAATATAACACAATACATATATGTAATACTATTTATGTATGTATTTTTTCTTTCCAGTACTAAATGATACATTTCAAAGAACTCAGCAATCTATATTTTTTCCTCAGATGGTTCGCTTTGTATGCAGTGAAAGTTGTCATCATGGATTCAGGAAAACATTTCAGGAGAGAAAACCTGCCTGTTGTTTGATTGTACTCCTTGCCCAGAGAATGAGATCACCAATGGCCATGGTAAGAGTGTGTCTTAGGGGGAAATTCTCCATGTTCATTTCATATTATTCACCCTATCCATCCAAGAAATGGAAAAAAATCTTCCAAAGGACAATGATAACAGAATTCTTTCTTCTGTCAGGTAGAATTCATTTCTTCAACTCAGTATATTCTCCGTCCTTCTCTCTATATGTACTCATATATTCTTTTTTTAAATTGCACTTCCTTTTGATATTAGTGAGGTTTGGGCCAAGTGGCTCCCTCACCCTCTGCCATGTCCATATGTTTTTGTTGTTATTTTGAGACAAATCTTGAACTTTTTCCTCAGTCTGTCTCATATTATTGTGTAGCTGGGATTACAGGTGCACAATACACTCCCAAGCTATTCTGAGTTGCTTTTCTATACCTCATTAAAGTATTTTTTCATGAGAACACTTCTCCCAACTTATCACCTCTGAGTTCTACTTTCACCATAAATCTTACCACATAGAATTATTAAACAACAGCTGTGCACATTATTGAAACCTCATTTTGATTGCATTGGAGATGAAGATCCAGAATATTTTTACTTTTCAGGATCTAGCACTGACCTTGACAGAAAGCAGGTGTTCAGAATTATTGTGCTTGACTTGAGACAGAGATATATCATTAGTGTGGTACATGCCTGGAGTACAGTATGACATCAGTTATTGACATGTTATCTCTGATACACAAAAAGTCACATAATAGTAGCATAAACCCTGAATCATAGTTTGTGCCACAGAGCTGCTGGATGGTATGCATTCAGTCTAAGAGACTGAATAAATGATGGGCTTTATATTTTTAGGAAAATGTTAGAGGAATTTCCATGCCTCTGTGGGGATTTGTGGGGATGTGAGTCACACACACACACACACACACACACACACACACACACACACACACTTTGGTCTGTCTCTCTTTGTGCTGTTTGCTTCCATGGGATGAACAATTGTCCCTGCCCTAATCTTTCTTCGATGCCATTTCTGCCTTCGGGACACTGACTATGGGCTGAAAATCTGGGCCACAATAAATTCTCTTGTTCTAAATTCTCCATGTTGCGTGTTTTGAAGCAGAGATGAGAAATTGACTCATTCATTATTATACCAAGAAGAATTAAGATGCCATAAATTCTTGCTCAGGAGTAGCATTCATGGCCCAAATAGCTAATTCCTATTAGTGCATTATTCAAAAGGATAAAAATGAAATCCTATGTCCTTGAAACACAGATACTATTAGAGTGAGAATAGAGACAGCGTATAGAAAATTATTGAATCACACAATTTATGAATTTTGAAAGACTTTGCAAACATTTGACATGATGAAAAAGCATGACATGGTAGACTTATCTTTATACTGGATATTTTCTAATTTACTTGAACAGCTGACATTTGATTTCATTTTGCAACCTACTTAGTATGACTTCAAATTTGGATTGATATATATCAAGACTGATGATGTAACTTGTATTAACTTGGATATGTATTCTCTACGGGGTTTGAGTGCATGATACATTTCTCTTAAGTTGTTTATAATTCTGGTTTCTCAATAACAATCCTCAAAAATTTTATTTCTCATAAAATAATTTAAAATACAAGTTAACATTCACCTGTACTTGAAAGACTTATCAAATACTAAATTTGAAGCAAAAACTATTTTAGTGAAAAGTGCCTATTTCATATTGTATGCTGCTATGAATATTCAGTCATTGAAAAAATGCTGCATTTAAAATATTTTTATAAACTAGGTAATAAAGAGAAAATTGAAACTAAAAATGCCAGATGAGAAAAAAAATGAAATGAATGCTTAGGAAATTAAAACACAAATAAAGAACTCAACAGAACCAAGATTGATTTTGGTAAAAAAAAAAATGACAACAATGAATACATTAGAAAACGTTGACAAAGACATATTTCAAAAAAATAATATCATAATTAAAAATTTCACTGTTTCTTCAGATGTGTGTAAATTTTCCTTATGATTATATAGTATATAGTTCAATGTTCTACACCAATCTATGTAGGGAGCTGAGTGACAGCCTCATTGCTACCTCCCTGCCTCTCTCTCTCCTATGGGCACTGCGTCTGCCTACATTAACCATAATGCTCTCCTGCTTACCTCACATACCCAGACATGATGATGACCCTGTTGTATTCACCCCCGTAGCCTCTTCCTGTACCACCTCCCACCCTTGGCCTATAAAAGATGTAATCACTTCCAGAATAAACACGGGGCTTGGTCAGATTCTCTCGACTTGCTTTTATCTCTCTTTGTCTCCCCTATGTCTTTATTTAATCCCCGTTCCACCTCCAGGTACACCCCACGGATTGATCCCGCAGGCCAGATCAAATCTATTTAAATGTTTATTTGAAATTCACAAAATACAGAAAATACCAAGACTTTAAGAAAAAAAATTGACTAAATGCTATTAACAAATTTAATAAATCCCTTAATTTAATATATCCCTAAAATGTTTATATGGATTAAGTATTAAAAGTAACTCTCTCTAACCTACTCCCAATTATATTATCCATAGTATATGCATGAAGGAATTGGTCAGCATTCTAATGACATACTTTCATGTTTATGTTCATGGTACAAAATGCATAATAGCTATTATATTGAGTCAGCCTAAGATGCCATTAGAAAGTCAATAAAAACATTTATTATACATATGCATCAATGCATTCAGTCATAAAGTAAAATGCAATTAGGACATTTTCATGACAATAACAAAATTGGACATCCTCATGTAAAATAAAATAAACCAGACTCATGCTCAGAAGTATCACACATTCTCCCTGATATGTGGGATCAACACTGATTGTATAAAGTGGGAGGGAGTCTGCTACTAGAGAAGGGGAAAAGAGTAGGTGGGAGCGGGTGTAAGGGAGGGCAAAGTTGAGAAAAAGATATTATTATATACATGCAGAAAATATTACAGTGAAACTTATTATTTCATAAAATTAATAAGCACTAATAAAATATAATAAAAATAAATGCTATGAGAAGTCAAAACTGAAAAAAATTTACTAGTTGTGAAATTTCAATGTTTAAATCATTGTGCTAATGCCAATTTATGCAAACTCCTTTGGAAAAAGCAAAAAGTGACAAAATCAATTATGTTAAGAGGATAGCTAAACCTTAGAAGTCCTACAGAGTACTACTCTATCATAAATAAGGATAAACTTGACTTATTTGTATGAAATCTGATGCACCTTGAGCCCAAAATGTAAAGTGAAGTACATCTGACGCCTGAGTGGAAATATTGCATAGCTTCTCTTATTTGAAAAACTTAACATGTAAAAACATAATGACAGCTAATGAAGAGGAATAAGGAAAGGGAGATTAAGTTACCATAATCCAGCAGTGAAACTTTAACAAAAATGTAGGATAGTTGTCTTATATGTTTTATATGTCATTTATCCTACGAGTCTTGTGCCAATATTATATACAGCAATAAAATGTATAAGGGTATAAGATAAATAAGTGAATTAGAAGCTGGTACAATAAAAGGAGAGTTGAGAAGGAGAAAAAGAATTACGATGTGCCATGTACATATACCAATTCCCTTCAGTTAATGGACTCATTATGTACTAAAAATGTATATATTAATAATTTTTAAAAGAGAGAGAAAGGCTACACTATGTTGCCAACATCTGATCATGTCATTACAAGGAACAGAGTTTACAGACCACTTGCTTTTGGGAACCAAATTGCCATATTCTATTCAAATTGACACATATTCTAAATAGGGAATCCATGACCAAATTCAACCTGTTAAACATAGTTTAGTGTTCTATGTCAGTAAAATCTAAAAGTGGTATCAGTGAATTAAGAAAATATAAAATTGAAATCATTTCCATGATTTATAAAGAAAAGTAAAAGTTAATAAATTAAGGATATGAAGAAACAGCATACATCCTATAAATGACATTTATACAACCCTAAAGTACAGCACACCTTTTTCAGTTAAACTCTGAAAGGAAATGTCACAGTGGAATACTACTTCTACCAGATGTGCTACATGTGTCTGGTGATACAAAACACTCAGAAAAACATAGAAAAGCATTTAAGTATGGAAATAAGGATATATCTTGTATAACATTTATGCAGTGTTAGTTTGTAAATATAAAGCACACAGAAATTAATAATTGAACCAATGGTGGTGGAATATAAAGTGAAAAGTAATCTATTTCTGTAGGTGAGTTAATGCCCACTGAAAGATATTACACAGATTCACCCTTAAGAAGTGGTAAAGCATTAGCGATATCGTTGTAAAACTAATAAATGTTCTGAAAGTGCAGAACACTTTTCTGTATATATAAGCCCAAAAAAACATTTGTAATAAAAAAATTGAAATAATTTAAGAAAGCATGTTCATGGATGGAGTTGGTCAACAATGAGAGGATGTTAACATTTTACAATTTTTTTCTACACAAACTGCATAATTGTCATATAAACTGAAACATGATCTTTCAAGAAAGCCTCAAACTTTCAAGGAGTGTGAGAACATATCCTAATGGACAGTGTGTAAATTTCATCATATTTCTAGAATATGGTAAAGTGCTTAGTTTTCTCAAGCTGTTATTCACTAAACAAACCTGTAAAGCATGAACTTACATAGGATAGCTATAAGTATGTGTACACTTTATTAATCTTTGAAAATATGGAACTTAAGGGGAGGATTGTTTGTGAAGTACTGTAAGTATAACATTCCTTTGCTTAATGTCTAGAAAAATCAAAAAAAAAACTGGACATGTTGATGCAGACCTGGAATCCAGTCACTCCAGGAGGCTGTGACAAAGGATCACAGACTGGAGTGCAGCCTGAGCAAATCTGTGATAAGATAATTTCAAAATGTAATAATTTTTGAAAGTAGAGTTGATGTAATAGTACAAAGTTCTTGCATTAGAGATGCTTGTCTAGAAATTGAAAGAAAATCCTTTAAGATGAAAAAATATGAAACAGAAACAAAAGATCACAATGTTTCTTAGGAAGACATGAAATTCTATGAATGGCTGACTGAATGGGGAGAATTAATGAACATGAGCTAAAGACTGTTTGAATGTCTCAGTAGATATGGAGCAGTTGTGAAGTGCCCTGGTGACAAGTATGCCAATACAGCAAGACTGCTGCCTCCAAAAGTCAGTGACATTCCTGGCTCATGAAGATCTCATGGGGAAGGTGCTGGCTGGCACTGCCCTGAGTCTCACTGCTCTCACAGCTGCTGTCCTTGGGCTCTTTGTGAAGCACCAAGACACTCACATTGTCAAGGCAAATAACCTGGCTCTCAGGTACACCCTGCTCATCTCCCTCACACTGTTTTCTCTGCTCCTTGCTCTTCATTGGCCGTCCCAACACAGCCACCAGCATCATCTAGCAGATCACATTTGCAGTTGTCTTCACTGTGGCTGTTTCCACTGTCTTGGCTAAAACACTTACTCTGATGCTTCCCTTTAGGATGACTTCCCCCAGGCAGAAGGATGAGGCAGTTGCTGGTATGAGGGGCAGAAAACTGTATTTTCCCCATCTGCACCCTGGTATAATTCACTTTCTGTGTCATCTGTATGGGGACAAATTCACCCTACTTGGATCTGAACACAGCCACATCATCACTGTGTGCAACAAGTGCTCCCTCACTGCCTTCTATTGCATCCTGGGATACCTGGGATACCTGGCCCTGCTCAGCTTCACAGTGGCCTGGAACCTGCCTGACACATTTAATCAAGCCAAGTTCCTGACATTCAGCATGCTGGTGTTCTTCAGTGTGTGAATCACCTTCCTCCCCATGTACCACAGCAACAAGGGGAAGGTAATGGTGGCCACGGTGGTCTTCTCCATCCTGGCCACTGGTGCAGGGCTGGTGGGCTGCATCTTAGTCTCTAAGTGCTACGTTATGTTGTTAAGATCAGAAAAATTATCTGCATGAGTTCAGAGATAAAACATTCTGGTAAATAAGAAAACTTAGTTTTAAAAAAAAGTCATTTCTAAAGTACAGTGTTTCTGGTGCAAATCTGCAACATTTTTGGGGGTTAGTTATTAGAGTAAAACTTGGAGTTTACATCAGTAAAGAAGTGACTTATTTTTTCCGGTGATAGTCTTAATGTTAACAACAACTGAAAAAATCAACTTTTGACTTGCATATTTGTCTGGAAGTCTTGTTCTATAAATTTTGTCATAATTTTTTAAATTTTTGTTTGACAATTTTACTTAATTTTACCTGTGTTCCACATGTTCTTTTCCATCATTTTTATTATGATAGATTTGTTCAGGTCATTACATTTCACAGTGTATCCCATTATGTTTCGTCCTCTTTAAGACTTAGTGTCATTTAAATATGCTGATTCAAACTTACTCTGATATTTGGTTTTGTATTTCCTTTATCACAAGTTAGTATTCATGATACCAAATTCTCTTGAATTTAAAATGGCAATGTACTGAATTTATGTGTCAAATTCAGGAAAATTCTATAGAGTAGTACAGAAGTACAGTGACTTTTTATAGCAGTGCTTGTTGAGCTCTTCCTACTGATCTTCTTTAAATTTCATTTTCTAATGTGAGACTTGTGTCTACATGTCTTTCTCTTGGTTTGTATTTAATATCCAAATTATTACCCAATATTTTTCTATTGATATTTAACCTGAGTTTTTAGAACTTATCATTAATGTAAAAATAAATAATTTTATCTCCCATATAGTAATTACTCATGTTTGGTGGTGGTGGGTAAGTGGAGGAATAAGATGGCAGAGAGGGGGAGGAATGACAAGAAAGTGGAGGGTGTGTGGCACAAGTACTGCGGTGGTGTGCTGAGGGGAGAAAATGGTGACAGTGGAGTAGGAGAGATCAGAGGAAAGGTGCATGGAGAAAAAGATGGAGGAAAATACAGAAGAGAAGATAGCAGAAAAGATGGCGGAGACGCAGACTGTGATGAAAGAGAACAGGAAGATTCTTGTGGGTATGGGGGGGGAGTAAAATGAAAATCACCTATAGCTTTGGTGAGTGTAGGGGATTTGGCAATGTGGAGTGAGCCGAGAGCACCTGGGTTACCTCACATGTCTGGATAAGGCAGGGATATTCCTGGGGAGTAAAAAATACATGGATATAAGGAATCTCTGACCATTTGCCATTATGGTAGCAGAACTTCAGTAGCTCATGAAGGGTGGCAAAATTGAAGGTATCTGCCTCTGCTCAGTGGTCATTATCAAGACTTTAAAGTACTCAAGCTGTCTGAAAATAAAATACTATATTTCTGCATTTTAAAATCTCCCAGAGACATAGTATATCTAAGTACAAGATGGTACTTGTTCAGCTAACATGCAACATTCCACTTCAGTACTACTTCAGCCAAGTCAAAAAGGCTGGACTAATCAGATTTTGCTCTATGCATGCCAAGGCTAAGAATGCCTGAAGATCACAAACAATATTACAAGCCAGTGCCAAAGAAGCAGGAGCTAGTAGGTTAAACAGGCAGAAAATTCTCATTTGCAATAATTTGAAGCCATAGGATATCATGACAAAGTTATGACACAAAAATCCAACTATGACTAGATGACATCTCTGAGAAACAGTCATTTCCTAAGGGTTCTCAACACTATCCATAAAGATACCTACCACAATCAGTTTACAAGCATCAATGCAGGAACAAAACTGAAATGAAAAACTCAAAAATGAGAAAACATAGAAGCCATGTGTAAGTCCAGATTTGCACTCCCCCAAAGCATCCCAGAGGGCAGTGAGGTGGAACAATTTAAAACCTACCTGCCTGCCTTTTCTGAAGTGATATGAGTGAAAGTAACAAAGCAGATGCATAAGGCTCTAGAAAAAAATAAAAATCAGACATCATTTATCAAATAACTTCAGAGATGATGGGCATAATGAAGAGTATGATTAGTGACTCCAATGAAGATACACATAAAAAACAAAAGAGCTCAGTAAAACAATGTAAACCATGAATGCCCAATACAAGAAATTCATGAAATGGATTCAAATATATGTCAAGAAGATTAAAACTTCCATTGATAGGATACACAGCAGAATGAGCCAACATGAAGACAGAATATCAGATCCAGAAGAATTTTTATTTGTGAAAAAGGAATCATAAATTTGTTTAAAATAGAAAGAAATCATGAAACATTAAAGCATCAGCTGTTGTACTATGCAAAGAATAACACAAACAGTGAAAAAAGTCAACTTAAAAACAATGGATAAAATCCCCTATTCACCAAAGTAATGGCAGGAAACATCCCAAACATGAAAAATTTGACATGCAAATAAATAGGACATATACATCTCCAGTTAAACATTATCAAAAAGATTTTACACAAAGCCACCAATAGTAGTGCATACCTATAACCCCAGCACTCTCTAGGCTTAGGCAGGATAATCACTGTGATTTCAAAGTCAGGCTTGGCTACATAGTGAGTTTAACACCATATTATGCTGCAAAGAAAGACCTTGTCTCTGTTTTTTTTTTGTTTTGTTTTGTTTTTTTGTTTGGTTTTTTTTTTTTTTTTTTTTTTTTTTTTTTTTTTTTTTGTCTTTTTCCTTTTTATCGGTACGGGGGATCGAACTCACAACTGCCTGCTTTACAAGGCAGGCGCTTATGCCGCTGAGCTAAATCCCCAGCCCCTAAGACCTTGTCTCTAAAAGTGAAAAATAAACAAAAAAAATCTCCAAAAGCCACATAACATTGATGATTCAAAAACAAACAAAATCTATTCAAAAACCACATAACATTGAAGATTCAGAACATTAAAAAATGTTAGAGAAAAAACAAACCACTTAAATAGGAAGAGCATTACAATCCCAGCAGACTTCTCAATACAAACCCTTAAGTCAAGCAGCTTGAAGTGAATTAGTTCAGATCCAGAAAGAAAATAACCTCCAACACAGATTTATCTACCCTGCAAAACTATCTTTAAAAATTGATGGAGAAATAAGATACATCTATGACAAACAGCAACAGAAGTAATTCATGATCACCAAAATATCTCTACAAAACATTTTAAAGATAATAAAGACCTCAACTCCAAGAACATTAAAGATAAAAAAACCACATGAAAGGCAATTAATTAAAGACAGAGAAAAATACAGGGAACCAGCAACAGAAAAATAATATAACAAGGATACATCAAATCGTATCACTTAAAACCATCAATGTAAATAATCTCAATTTATCATTCAAAAGAAGGAGACAAACAGAATGAATTATCAAAATGCAAAAATATGCTGCACACAAGAAACACACAACACAAAAAGCAGTCAGTAGACTAAAACTCAAAGGATGGAAAACAATACTTCATGCAACAAGAACCCAGAAAAAAGCATGAGTAGCTATTGTGTTCGGATAGTGAAGTTCAAGGCATGACTGATCAAAAGAGACAAAGAAGATCACTATATACTTGTTAAAGGAACACTGTGAGATGAAAAGAACATAAATATGAATGAACCAAATATCGGTGTACAGAACTATAGTAAAAATTACTAACACACATGAAAAATCACATTGTAACTGGAGACCTCAATGATGCACTGACAAAACTGGACACCATAACTAGAAAAGAAATTAACAAAGAATTATTGAAACTGATCCAAACTTGTGAACAAATTCATTTAGTAGATAGCTACAGAGTATCCTCTCCCACATCACAATATATATTCTCAGCTGCGTATGCTATTATCCAAAATAAGTCACATATTAACCCATACAACATACTAACTTATACTGAAGTAAATGTGAAGGAATTGAACTTATTCCTTGCATATTATCGGACAACAGGATCCAAAGTGCAATACCCATTCCTGATAAAATCCTAAAGAAAATTGGAATAGATGTTTTTTATCTCAATCTGATAAAAGCCATCTATGACAAACCAACAGCCAGCATCATACTACATGGACAAAAAGTGAAAGCTTTCATTCTAGAATCAGGAATGAGACAAGGATGTCCACCATCATCACTCCGATTCAATATAGTTCCGAATATATTAGCCAGAGCAATTAGACAATATCAAAATATAAAGGAATAAGGACAGGCAGGAAGAAATCATTATTTGTGCATGACACAATACTCTATATAGATGACACCAAATTGTCCATGCAAACATGCCTAGATTTAATAACTAAACTGAGCAACATATCTGGATACAAATTCATAGCATTCCTGTACACATATAACAAACTCAGAGAAATTAGAAAAACAACACCTTTCAAAGTAGAATTCCCACAAAAGAAATACTTAGGAATTAATGCAATAAAGGAAATAAAATAGTTTGTATTAAAAAATTATAATACTTGGAAAACCAAGGTCAAAGAGGGTATCAGAAAGTGGAATCCCCATCCCTTGTTCTGGGGTAGGAATAACCAATGTAAAGAAAATGTACATACTTCCAAAATTGGTATACAGATTCAAAACAATCCTGATGAAAATACAAACAGCATACCTCACAGAATTAGAGAAAACATTTAAAAGTTGATTAGGAGCCATAGGAGACCTAGAATAGCAAAACAATCCTAGGCAACCAAAGTAAAGCAGTGGCATCCCAATCCCTAACTTAAATTATACTGCAGAACTGTTGTGACAAAAACAGCATAGCATTTTGGAAAAAATGAAACAGAACAATAACAAATTTAAAAAACATATCCCAGGGTCAATGAAACACACTAGATGGTGCAAAAACCACTTTTAACAAATCTAGTTACCTTGTCTTTTACAAAAGTTTAAAACATCATCACTGAAAAAAAAATCTTCCTTAGTACATAATCAGGGAAATGCTGGCTTCTCACATACCAAAAAGCAAAACTAGACCCATATCACTCATCATTCACTAAACTAAAATTAAATGAGTCAAAGATCTAAATAATGAAAGAGGAACACTAAATCTCCTTTAAGAGAGAAAAAGTAAAACTCTTGGAGACACAGGTGCAGACAAAGACTTTATGAAATAAAAAACACAACCACACACAAAACACACAAAAAGTAAGAACTGGGATGTTCTAATACTAAAAGACTTTTGAAAAGCAAAAAAAATCATCAAAAGAGTAAATAGACAAATATTTCTTCCATCAGTTCCTCAGACAAAAACCTAGTATCTAGAAGGTGCAAAGAACCCAATAAAATCAGGCCCTCCAAATTAAAAGACCAAAGCTAAAAATGGACATTGGAAATGAATACATACTTGTCTGACAAAGAAGTATAAACAGCAAATCAATACATTAAAAACTGTTGAACATTATTGGTCATTCAAGATGCAAATTAAATCAGCACTGAGATTCTATCTCACTCCAGAAAGAAATCAATCAATTATAAATGTTGGATGGTCTGTGGGAAAAAATCAACCCTTGTCCTCTGTTGGTGGGAGTGTAACCTGGTGTGATGACTGTGAAAATCAATGTGGAAACTCCTCAAAATAGTAGATCTCAACACCTTAGTGTCCTCAGAAAACCATTAAAAGCAGCATGTCACAGTGACATTTAATTTTACACGGAAGTATTACAGATAGCTAAATCGTGCTGGAGTTCTAAGCAAACAAGTGGGCACCGTCAGTTCCAAAGCCTGGGTGGCCTGGTGTAATAGCCCTGTGCACTTTCCCCCAAGTGCAGCTAGTTTGGGACCCTCACTCGGCCCTGGACAGGGAACTTTGCAGCTTCCTGGTGCACTGGACCAGCACAGTGGGTGCTGAGTGCAACTGCAGAGGCCTCCCTGCTCCCGGCCTTGCTTGGTGGACTCTGGAATTCTAAGCAAGCAAGCGGGCACCATCGGTTCCAGAGGTTGAGCAGTCTGGGCTAGGTCCTCCTCCCCTGCTTTTCCCTGAGTCCAGCTTGTTTGGATCCCTTGCTAAGCCTTAGACAGAGAACAGGGAACTTTGCTGCTTCTGGTGCACTGGATTAGTGCAGCAGGTCCTGAGTGGGCCTGCAAGGGCATCCCCAATCCAAGCCATGCTTGGTGGACTCTAGAGTTCTAAGCAAGCATGTGGGTGCCATTGGCTCCAGAGGCTTGGCATGAGCCAGTCTGCCTGACCCCTAGTGACCTCCTCTCAATCTGGGGAACAGGGTGGCCAGAGTCCCAGGAGCTGAGGACATAGAAGATTTGCAACAGACCCTGGGGAGGCCTTGGAATAACACTCAAAACACAGAAATATAGGAAAATGACAAAACCAAGAACAAATTATAATCTCAAACCTAGAGCCCAATGCAAGAAACATTAGGAGTGATGTACATCCTCCTAATATATGTCATACACCTGAAATATCAGAATAGCAAATGAAATAAAGAAGCAACTCTGGAAAGCTTTAAAAGAATTCAAACCAGAAATAATCTCCCAGGTAAAAGAAGAAATGAAGGAGATGCTGAACATATCTAAAGAAAACACAGTTAAAAAATTGGAGGAACTAAACAAAAAGATAGAATCCCTGGATGAACAATATAAGAAACAAACAGAATGCATAAAGCAGATGCAAAGAGATATACAGGAAATCAAAAATTCCATTGAAAGCTGTGAAAACATCCTCATTGAAAGTGAAGATAGAATTATAGACCTCAAACACAAGATTGCAGCTAGTGAACAGGAAAGGAAAGATCTTTTAAAAATAACAAGGAATCAGGAAATAACAATTCAACAACTGCAAGGTGACTCAAAGGAAAAAAACATAAGGTTGATAGGGATTGATGAAAAAGAAAGGGACAACATAAAGGATGTCAAGAGGATATTTAGAGAAGTAATAGCTGAGAATTTCACAACCATGAGACAGGAAACCAAAATCAGGATCAGTGAAGCATATAGAACTCCAAATAGTCATAGCCAAAATAAAACTACACCCAGACACATAATAATCAATATTCCCAAAATCCAACATAAGAATAGAATATTAAAAGCTGTCAGAGAGAAAAGACAGATCACTTGTAAAGGAAAACCTGTCAGAACCACAGCAGACTTCTCAGCACAAACAATAAAATCAAGAAGAGCGTGGAGTGAAGTATTCCAGATCCTAAAGGAAAATGAATTCCAATTAAGATTGATGTACCCTGCAAAACTGTCTTCAAAATTGATGAGGAAATAAGATAATTCCATGACAAATAACAGCTAAAGAACTTTAGGATCACCAAGTCAACTCTGCCAAGAATACTGAAAGAGAGTTTAGATACACTTAGGAAAAAACCACTAAGCAAAGCAGACAAGTAAAGAGAGCAGAAAGATAATGATGCAACAGCAGAAAGACAATATGTCAACAATAAACCAACATATAACAGTTATAAGCATTAATGTAAATGGTCTTAATGCACCAATTAAAAGAAACAGACTGGCAGAATGGATCAAGAAACAAAATCGAACCACATGCTGTCTATAAGAAACCCATCTACCCAAAAGGATACTCACAGGCTGAAAGTCAAAGGATGGAAAACAATACTTCACACAACAGGAACCCGCCCAAAAAAAGAGGGAGTTCTGCTTGCAGACAATGTGAATTTTAAACAAATAATGCGCAGAAGAGATAAAGAAGGTCACTACATACTGGTTAGACAAAAACTTCAAGATGAAGGGAAAACTATCTTAAATATGTCTGCACCAAATTCCAGAGCACCCAGTTATATAAAACAAGTATTAATAAAAATTAAAAATCAAATTATCAGTAACACAATTATAACATGAGACCTTAAAACAACTTTGACAAAAAGGGAGGTATCAACCAGACAGAAAATCAGCAAAGAAATAACAGAACTGAATCACACCTGTGAACAAATGGACTTGATAGATATGTACAGTGTTCCATCCAACAACATCAGAATACACATTCTTCCCAGCAGAACGTGAGGTATTCTCTAAAATATTAGCTCACAGGACATATTTATATCAATAAAAAAGAGTTGAAAATATCCTTTGCATTTTATCAGATAATAACACTATGAAATAAGAAATTAATGATAAAAGATACAGAAAAAATCCCACAAAAACCTGGAAACTGAATAACACACACTTGAGTAATCAGTGGGTTACAGGGGAAATTAAAGAAGAAATTTAGAGAACAGCTGGGATTGGAGCAGAACCCTGTGCCATGGTGACATTAGTCAGCTGCTTCTGGCACAGAGAGAACTGGCAGGATCTGCTGGGGCTGAACCAAGCCTCTGCTTGAAGCCCAATAAGCAGATACAAAATAGTCACAACTCTGTGACATCCAGAAAGTACAGCCTAAGTTACGATTGACTGGCACAGAGGGTGGAGGCTAGCCTGCACCGTCCCTGCATCCCTGCCTACCCCAGATAACAGCAAATTGGGGAAGACAGCAAAAACTCAAGTCAGAATGCTTCTGAAAGGCCCTAAGCAATACGGAGAGGGCCAGAGATCCCCGGGACACTCCAGTCTGAAAGAAACCAGAAACATGACAAGAGATAAAAATAAAAAAAAAATCTCCAGCTGCCCAACATGAGAAAATAAGCCCAGGAGAAGTAAACACTGAAGAGAACAAGCACAGTAACCATCCAATACTGGACACAGCACCAGCCGAAATTTAAAAATACCTCCATGACCTCATAGATGAATTTAAAGCTATACTCCTGATCCAAGTGAGGCAAGATATAAAGAGATTAATTAAAGAAATGACAAGCCCCGCCCAAGAGAACACAGATGGAAGAGATGAGGAAATCAGAAAAGAAAGAAAAACTTCTGAAGAAGAATTTAAACATAACTTAGAATACATGAAACAGATCCCAGGAAACTAAAAACTCCATTGAACACTGGCAAAATGCCCTGACAGAAACTAAAGCCTGCCTTCTGAAACTTGAAGAGAGATTTATGACATATTATCGTGAAAGAAAAAACCTCTTAAAAATAACAAGGAACCAGAAAGAAACAATTCAAAGGCTAGAAGATGACAAAAGGATACATAACTTAAGAATAAATCATGTGAGCGAGGAAGCAGGAGCAACCAAAAATGAAATACAAAGAATATTCACAGATATATTAAAGCAAAATTTCCCATGTATAGCAAAAAGAAATGATATCCAGATAAAAGAAGCATACAGAACACCAGCTACCTACAACCAATACAGATCTACACCTAGACATATAATATTCAAGATTCCAGAAATCCACCAAAATAACAATATTAAAAGCAGCCAAGAAAAGAAGCAGATTACCTACAATGGGAAAATTATCAAAATAACAACAGACTTATCAATACAAACTCTTAAATCAAGAAGGGAATGGGGAGATATATTCCAAGTCATGAAAGAAAATAATATGCAACCAAGACTCATATACCCATCAAAACTCTCTCTCAAAATTAATGGAGAAATAAGATGCTTCCAAGACAAGGAGGAACTGTGAGAGTTCGTGGACACCAATCCAACCCTACAGATAGTGCTGAAGGACATTGCAGAGAAAGAGAGGAAAGGATACCAGGATTCCAGCAACAGTGGCAGAGAGGCCTCAATGAATGGGGCAGACAGTGGAATGAGGGAATAAGGTGGACAAATTATAGCAGAAAAGTGGAGTAGCAGACATGAGGCAGAGACGTTAAGCTATAGTCTTTAGTATAGATAGCTCTGAAACACTATAAAAAAGGCAGAGATAATTGTTACTAGTGTATCAGAATTTAAAAAACACAGTAGTCTTATCTCCATGTTTAGTTTGAATTTAATTTCTTCTGTCATGTCAGATTTGAGGGCACAGACATCTGACCCAAAAATAGCAGGTTATATCATGGTAACTATCCTTACTTTCCTATTAACTTAAACTGAAATCCTGTATTACTTACATTGTCTTACTATGAATGATCTTAATTGAATCCAATTCATAAGACCACGGTTTTGCCTTGGCTGATTTTATTTGAATTTGGTATGCTTGTTAGTATCAACCCTAAAATTAGAGGCAACTACTCTGAAGATGACAAGATGTAGAAGATATCCATACTGGTGTTAATTATTAACAGTTCTCAAATCCTACAATATTTTCTAAGTTGTGTTTTGATAAAAATAGGTAATACTATGTTTAACTATACTAAGCCGATGATGTGGACAAATCTATTGAAAATAATAAGAGAAAACATAGTAACTATGGAAGATCACCTATATTGTGGTCTTATACGTCTTATCCATTGCACGTTTTTCTAGGAATTTGTTTTTCTGTCTTGTCATGATTTGTTTTTCCCTATAATACAGAGAGGATAGATATATATGTAGAAATTAACACATGAGATTTTTTTTAAAAATTATTTACAGGAACAGATTATATAATGCAAGATGTAATGAACAGATACTCTGAAGAAGAGACACGAAGAAACCCAATGTGAATTTTGTAGCATTATGATATAAATTCTAGCAATACTATTATTCACTGATCAGAATGATATTAGTCTAATCTCTTGAATTCAATTTCAGCAGATATGTAAAGATATGGACAGCTACTATGAAGAGAATGAGAGATGCGATGATAGTTATTGTCTTCCCCAATGTTAGATTTGAAGACCTAAAAAGCCTTCATCAGACTGTAATGATTTGATTAGTTCTATAATGTGCAATATGTATTTAATATGTGTGAAGATGGGGACAACTATTTGTAAGAAACTAGAGACAATTAGATAAACAGTGAAGATCTCCAGTGGACTTGCTTTGAAATCTGTATTTCTTTAAATTGTTTTTTTAACTGTTTTGTTCTGTTTTGATATGTTTAATCTTACCCTCTTTGAGATATGAAACAAGTATGTAGGACTGATGACCATATTACTGAGTTTTTGTTCGACCATTGAGCAGAACTGTTTGCAGTGTCACTTTTTGAATGTCATTTTACATACTTTAATTTTGTAACCTGAAAAGATATTTCTAAGATGACAATATGTAACTTATCAACTAGCAATTTCTTACCATTTATTTTTCTGTAATTTTGTATTATTACTACCCTTTTTATCTCCATGTATTTTTGTTTCCTTTTCTTTAAATAAATAAAGGAAATCCTATCAGAATTACAGCAGACTTCTCAGCACAAACAATAAACTCAAGAAGAGCATGGAGTGAAGTATTCCAGATCCTAAAGCAAAATTATTTCCAACCTAGACTGATGTACCCTGCGAAACTATCATTTAAAATCCATGGTGAAATAAGACACTTCCGTGACAAAGAACAGCTTGAGAACTTCATGAACACCAAGTCAACCCTGCAAAAAATATTGAGAGACAGTTTAGATACACAAAGGGAAAAACCATTAAGCAAAGCAAATAATTAAACAGAAGAGAAAGATAAAGATGCAAGAGCAGAAAGATAACATGTCAACAATAAACCAGCATATAACAGTAATAACCACTAATCTAAATGGTCTCAATACACCAATTAAAAGAAATAGACTGGCAGAATGGTTAAAGAGACAAAATATAATCATATTCTGTTTACAGGAAACCCATCTAACACAGAAGTATACTCACAGACTGAAAGTCAAAGGACGGAAAAAATAATTTGCACAATAGGAATCCAAAAACAAGCAGAAATAGCCATTCTGTTTGCAGACAATGTGAACATTAAACCAACAATGATCAGAAAGGACATAGAAGGTCACTACATACTCATTAGGGGAAAACTTCAAGAGGAAGAGATAACTATCTTAAATATATATGCACCAAATTCCAGAGTACCCAGTTATATAAAACAACTATTAACAGAAAGGAAAAATCAAATTATCAGTAACACAATTGTAACAGGAGACCTTAACACACCATTGACCCCAAGGGACAGATCAACCAGACAGAAAATGAGCAAAGAAATAACAGAACTAAACCACACCTGTGAACAAATGTTGATACACATACACAGAAAGTTTCACCCAACAACATCAGAATACACATTCCTCTCAGCAGTACATGGGTCATTCTCTAAAATAGACCACATATTAGCTCATAGAACATATTTAAACAAATGCAAAAGAGTGGAAGTCATCCCTTACATGTTATCAGATCATAGCACATTGAAATTAGAAATTAATGATAAAAGATACTGCAAAAATCCCACAAACATATGGAAACTGAATAACACATTCTTGAGTAATCAGTGGATCACAGAGGAAATTAAAGAAGACATTAAACAATACCTACAAGAAAATGAAAATACAGATACAACTTACCGGAATCTGTGGGATGCAATGAAAGCCGTCCTGAGAGGAAAATTTATTGCACTGAGTTCCCACATCAGGAAAACAGAACAAATACAAATAAATAGCCTGATGCTACACCTCAAACAGCTAGAAAAAGAAGAGCAAGTCAAGCCCAAAACCAAAAGAAGAGAGGAAATTATAAAAATCAGAGCAGAAATCAATGCAATAGAGACTAATTAAACAATCCAAAAAATCAATGAATCAAAGAGTTGGTTCTTTGAAATAATAAATAAAACTGATAACCTCTTAGTCAACCTTATTTTAAAAAGGGAAGAAAAAGCTCAAATTCATGCAATAAGAAATGAAAATGGTGAAATCACTACAGACTCAATAGAAATATAGAAGAGCATCAACGCCTACTTCAAAAACCTCTACTTTCAAAGGGTTGATAACACAGAAGAAATAGACAGATTCCTAGAAACATATGAGGTACCAAAGCTAGATCAGGAGGATGTAAAACTGCTGAATAACCCAATATCTATTAATGAAATTGAAAATGTAATTATGTCCTTACCTACAAAGAAGAGCCCAGCCCCAGATGGATTTGCTGTAGAATTTGACAAGAAATACACAGAAGACCTAATGCCAACACTCCTCAAACTCTTCAATGAAATTGAAAGGGAACTAATCCTTTCTAAGTCATTCCTGGAAGCAAATATTATTCTAGTACCAAAACCTGAGAAAGATCCAACTAAAAAAGAGAACTACAGACAAATCTCCCTAACGAACACAGATACAAAAATCCTCAATAAAATATTGGCAAATAGGATGCAGCAAATCATCAAGAAGATTATACACTGTTTAGCTGCCGCGCCTGGCCATAGGTCTGCAGAGGAGGAGCTGGGCAGATCTGGGGTGCCCTCACTGGCCTCTCTGCGTGTCTGGAGGACTCTGGATTTCTGTGCCCAGACTGCTGGAGTTTCCTCAGGCTTCCAGGTGCAGTGAAGGAGAGAGGTGGGTTTGAGGCTTCCACATCAGCCTCCCCATTCCCGGCTTCATTTGGAGACCTGCTGAGCTCCCGATAGGTGGGCTGGCCCACACTACCAGCCTAGCCCAGCCTGTTTAGCTGCCGCGCCTGGCCATAGGTCTGCAGAGGAGGAGCTGGGCAGATCTGGGGTGCCCTCACTGGCCTCTCTGCGTGTCTGGAGGACTCTGGATTTCTGCGCCCAGACTGCTGGAGTTCCCTCAGGCTTCCAGGTGCAGTGAAGGAGAGAGGTGGGTTTGAGGCTTCCACATCAGCCTCCCCATTCCCGGCTTCATTTGGAGACCTGCTGAGCTCCCGATAGGTGGGCTGGCCCACACTACCAGCCTAGCCCAGCCTGTTTAGCTGCCGCGCCTGGCCATAGGTCTGCAGAGGAGGAGCTGGGCAGATCTGGGGTGCCCTCACCGGCCTCTCTGCGTGTCTGGAGGACTCTGGATATCTCTGCAACCAGGGAGGGTCCACAGGTTCCTGAAGCACTGCGGCCTGTGGTGAGTACCCTAACCCGGCTGCGATTGAAGAACTGTGGAGCTTCCAAGGGGCAGGTGGGCGCACAGTGTCCCTGAGGCCCAGCTTGTCTGGAACTGCGGAGTTCTGAGCTGGCAGAGGAGGGCCACTGGTTCTGTAGGCCGAATGGCTTGGAGTAGCGCGGCGCCAGAGTCCCAGTAGCTCCAAACATAGAAGGGGATTTTCAACAGATCCTGAGGAAGCTTTCAAATAACACTTGAAACACAGAAATATAGGAAAATGACAAAACGAAAGACCAAATTACAACCTCAAACCTCCAGCCCATCTCAAGAAACCCTAGGAGTGATGTATATAGAAGAAAATATATCCCATCCACCTCATATATCGGACACAATAGCCACTGAAATTGACAAGCAACTCCAGGAAGCTTTAAAGAAATTCAAACTCGAAATAATCTCCCAGATAAAAGAAGAAATGATAAAAGAAATGAAAGAGATTCTAAATATATCTAAAGAAAACACAGATAAAAAATTGGAGGAACTAAACAAAAAGATAGAATCCCTAGACGAGCAATATAAGAAACAAACAGAATACATAATGCAGATGCACAGAGATATACAGGAAATAAAAAACTCCACTGAAAGTTGTAAAAACCGCCTTAATGAAAGTGAAGATAGAATTTCAGACCTTGAAGACAGGATTGCAGCTAGTGAACAGGAAAGGAAAGATCTTTTGAAAATAACAAGGAACCAGGAAACAACAATTCAACAACTGCAAGACGATGCAAAGAAGAATAACATAAGAATGATAGGGATTAATGAAAGAGAGGGAGACAACATAAAGGATGTCAGGAGGATATTTAGAGAAGTAATAGCTGAAAATTTCCCAAGCATGAGATCAGAAACTGACATCAGGATCAGTGAAGCATATAGAACTCCAAACAGTCAGAACCAAAATAAAACTACACCCAGACATATAATAGTCACCATCCCAGAAATCCAACACAAGAATAGATTATTAAAAGCTGTCAGAGAGAAAAGACAGATCACTTATAAAGGAAAACCTATCAGAATCACAGCAGACTTCTCAGCACAAACGATAAAGTCAAGAAGAGCATGGAGTGAAGTATTCCAGATCCTAAAGCAAAATGATTTCCAACCAAGACTGATATATCCTGCAAAACTATCATTCAAAATAGATGGTGCAATACGATACTTCCATGACAAAGAACAGCTGAAGAACTTCATGAACACCAAACCAACCCTGCAAAAAATATTGAAAGACAGTTTAGATACACAAAGGAAAAAACCACTAAGCAAAGCAAATAATTAAACAGAACCGAAAGATAAAGATGCAACAGCAGAAAGATAACATTCCTACAATTAACCAGCATTTAACAATAATAACCATTAATGTAAATGGTCTCAATGCACCAATCAAAAGAAACAGACTAGCAGAATGGATCAAGAAACAAAATCCAACCATATGCTGTTTACAGAAAACCCATCTAACCCAGAAAGATACTCACAGACTGAAAGTCAAAGGATGGAAAACAATTCTTCATGCAGCAGGAATCCAAAAAAAGGCAGGAGTAGCCATTCTGTTTGCAGACAACGTGAACTTTAAACCAACAATGACCATAAAGGACAAAGAAGGTCACTACATACTCGTAAGGGGAAAACTCCAAGAGGAAGAGATAACTATCTTAAATATATACGCACCAAACTCCAGAGCACCCAGTTATATAAAACAATTATTAACAGAAATGAAAACTCAAATTATCAGTAACACAATTGTAACAGGAGACCTTAATACACCACTGACACCAAGGGACAGATCAACCAGACAGAAAATGAGCAAAGAAATAACAGAACTGAATCACACCTGTGAACAAATGGGTTTGATAGACATATACAGAATGTTCCACCCAACAACATCAGAATACACATTCTTCTCAGCAGTACATGGATCATTTTCTAAAATAGACCATATATTAGCTCACAGAACATATTTAAGCAAATGCAAAAGAGTTGAAATCATCCCTTGCATATTATCGGATCATAGCGCTCTGAAATTAGAAATTAATGACAAAGGATACTGCAAAAATTCCGCAAACACATGGAAACTAAATGACACACTCTTGAGTAATCAGTGGGTCACAGAAGAAATTAAAGAAGAAATTAAACAATACCTAAAAGAAAATGAAAATGCAGATACAACTTACCGGAATCTGTGGGATGCAATGAAAGCCGTTCTGAGAGGAAAATTTATTGCACTGAGTTCCCACATCAGGAAAACAGAACGAATACAAATAAATAACTTGATGCTACACCTCAAACAGCTAGAAAAAGAAGAGCAAGTCAAGCCCAAAGCCAAAAGAAGAGAGGAAATTATAAAAATCAGAGCAGAAATCAATGCAATAGAGACTAAGAAAACAATCCAAAGAATCAACGAATCAAAGAGTTGGTTCTTTGAAAGAATAAATAAAATCGATAAGCCCCTAGCCAACCTTATTAAAAAAAGGAAAGAAAAAGCTCAAATTCATGCAATAAGAAATGAAAAAGGAGAAATCACTACAGACCCAATAGAAATACAGAGGATCATCAATACCTATTTCGAAAACCTCTACTCTCAAAAGTTTGATAACACAGAAGAAATAGACAGATTCTTAGAAGCATATGAAGTACCAAAGCTAGATCAAGAGGATATAAAACTGTTGAATAACCCAATCTCTGCTAATGAAATTGAGAATGTAATTGGTTCCTTGCCCACCAAGAAGAGCCCAGGCCCAGATGGATTCACTGCAGAATTCTACAAGAAATATAAAGAAGACCTAATGCCGACACTCCTCAAACTATTCAATGAAATTGAAAGGGAAGCAATCCTTCCTAAGTCATTCCTGGAAGCAAATATCACTCTAGTACCAAAACCTGAGAAAGACCCAACTATAAAAGAGAACTATAGACCGATCTCCCTAATGAACACAGATGCAAAAATCCTCAATAAAATATTGGCAAATAGGATCCAGCAAATCATCAAGAAGATTATACACCATGACCAGGTGGGATTCATCCCAGGAATGCAAGGATGGTTCAACATACACAAATCAATAAATGTAATCCACCATATCAATAAAGCCAAAAATAAGAATCACATGATCATCTCTATAGATGCAGAAAAAGCCTTCGATAAGGTCCAACACTTATTCATGATAAGAACTTTACAGAAAATTGGAATAAATGGTCTTTACCTCAATATAATAAAGGCCATTTATGACAAACCAACAGCCAGCATCATACTAAATGGCCAAAAATTGAAAGCCTTTACTTTAAAATCGGGTACAAGACAAGGATCTCCTTTATCACCACTCCTATTTAATATAGTACTGGAAGTACTAGCCAGAGCAATTGGGCAAGAAAGAGAAATAAAAGGGGTAAAGATAGGAAAAGAAGAATTTAAATTATCATTGTTTGCAGATGACATGATACTCTACATAGAAGACCCCCTAAACTCCATTGAAATACTCTTAGATACAATAAATAAATTCAGTAATGTGGCTGGATACAAAATCAATACTCAGAAATCAATAGCATTCCTATACACGAACAACAAAATTACAGAGAGGGAAATAAGAGAAACTGGACTATTCACATTAGCAAGCAAAAAAATGAAATATTTAGGAATTACTCTTACGAAAGAAGTGAAAGACTTATACAGTGAAAATTATAATACACTGAAAAAGGAAATTGAAGATGATCTCAGAAAATGGAAAGACATCCCTTGCTCATGGATAGGAAGAACAAACATTGTGAAAATGGCCATTCTCCCAAAACTGTTATACAGATTCAATGCAATCCCAATAGAAATACCATCAACATACCTTATAGATCTAGAGAAATCACTCCTAAATTTCATCTGGAACCAGAAGAGACCTAGAATCGCAAAGGCAATTCTAAGCAGCAAAGACAAAGCAGGAGGCATCACAATCCCTGACTTGAAGTTATACTACAAAGCAACAGTAGTAAAATCAACATGGTATTGGAATCAAAACAGAGCTGAAGATCAGTGGAATAGATTAGAAGATACAACCACAACTACGAACACACTCAACCACCTTATTTTTGATAAAGGAGCCAAGCAGGTTCACTGGAAGAACGACAGTCTCTTTAATAAATGGTGCTGGAAAAACTGGCTCTCCATTTGCCGAAAACTAAAGCTAGACCCATGTCTATCACCATGTACTAAATTAAAATCTAAATGGGTCAAGGATCTGAATATTAAAACAGAAACACTAAATCTATTGGAAGACAAAATAGGTAGAAACCTTGGAGGCATAGGAGTAGGTAAAGAATTCATGAACAGGACTCAAACCGCACGGGAAATACTTCCCAGAATCAATAACTGGGACCACTTCTTATTAAAAAGTTTCTGCATATCAAAAGAAATCTCCAGCATAGTGAAAAGAAAACCCACAAACTGGGAAAAGATTTTAGTGAACTCTCTCTCAGACAAGGGACTCTTGTCTAAAACATATAAAGAATTAAAGAAACTCAGACCTCCGAAATTCAAAGATCCAATCCAAAAATGGGCATCTGAGATGAATATGAAATTCTCAGATGAAGAAATGCAAATGGCAAATAAATACATGAACAAATGCTCATCATCATTGGTCATTAGAGAAATGCAAATTAAAACCACACTGAGATACCATCTCACTCCTGAAAGAATGGCCAGGATCAAGAAAACCGACAACAAATGCTGGAGAGGCTGTGGGAAAAAAGGAACTCTCCTGCACTGCTGGTGGGAGTGTAGACTGGTACAGCCTTTGTGGAGATCTGTCTGGAGATTTCTCAAAAAGTTGGGACTGGAAATCCCATTTATTCCAGCTATTCCACTTCTAGGCATATTCCCAGAAGAACTGAAAGCATCATACCACAGTGATATATGTGCACCTATGTTTATAGCAGCACAATCTGTAATCGCCAGATCTTGGAAACAACCCAAGTGCCCATCAACTGAGGAATGGATAAAAAAGTTGTGGTATTTCTATACAATGGAGTATTATTCAGCTATAAAGAAGGATCACATTGAGATATTTATCAATAAATGGGCGCAGCTTGAGACCATACTCATAAGTGAAATAAATCAATCTCGCATGTGTGAATACCGAATAGTTTCCCTAATGTAAGTAATGATTCAAATATATAAAAATATGTGGTAATCATGATTCCCCATTAGGTGGCCTTGAAGCCTTATAAAGTTTTCACTCATTAATTAGAAAGGCTTTATTCTGGGCTTCTTGATATGAAAATATTTGAAGCTAGAGTATATGAAGTTTTACCCAAATATTTCAAGGAAAAAGACACTATGGTAACTACTGTTAAGTCAGGTTATTTAGTGGTGAAGTACTAGGTTATTGAAACAGTCATGCTGTGACCTCTATTGTTATATTGTTATGTCCTGTTTTATCTCAATCTCCCCCTTATTGTTTCAAAAAAAATTATTTAGTCATTTCTTATGTTTGTCTTAATTAAAGAAAAAATTCAAAAAAATTAGGATATATAAATAGTAACTCTTTTCGATTTCCTATTAACTTGTTTTCAAGTCCTGTAGTACTCCCATGATCTTGTTTTGACTGATTAGACTCTGTTCCATTCTATATGATAGTATCAAGTTTGAAGACATAGGCAACTACTTTGAAGACAATAAGATTCACTAAGATACCCATTCTGGTTTGACTATTGTCTTCTTTGGAAGTCCTGTAATGTTTACAATGCCTAAGTTTTATTGGTCTTGTTCTCTACTGTTTTGTCCAACTTTATAATATCTAATAAGATAGACAATTCTTTTTAAGGAAACAAGGGACAACGTTGATAACCATTGTTGATAAACTTGTACTCTGTTCTACACCATGTGCTATGTCTATCCTTGGTATTGACTGACAGCTTTGTTTTGCCATATTTGACTGTATTCTTCCCCCCCCCAAAGAAAGTAATAAGCACTAAGGAGTAATAAAATCCAAGATGTGTAAATTTTGTTGTAAAAAAGAGAGGGAAAAAAAAAGAAAGAAAAAGAGCTCTAACGGATATAACAGCAAGTGTGTTTTGGGGTGTTAAATAGCTGACTTTATCAATGTTTTTGGAACATTGAACACAGCTGTTTGCTTTGCAGTCTCCCTGTTTGAATGTCCACCTTGTGTTCTTTGATACTGTGATTTGAGGAACTATTTTCAAGAAAATAGTGTGTAATCTACTAGCAGGTAATTTCTTACTGTTATGGTTTTTTGTTTTGTTTTGTTTTGTTTTGTTTTGTAGTTCTGTATTGCGTGTACCCTTACGCCGCTTTGGTTTGTTTTGTGTTTTTCTCTTTTTCCTCTTAAATAAAAAAAAAAAAGATAACTCGACATAACAGTAGTTACCATAGTGTCTCTTTCCTTGAAATATTTTAGTATACCTTCATATACTATAGCATCAAACATAACAAGACAGTGTAAAACCACTCAAAAGGGTGAAAGTATTACAGAGTATTTAGAACCAACTAACAGAAAATGAACAATCGTTTCTATATTATCTTCTTGTCTATAAGAAAAGTTTTGTTTACACTATCACATATAATAAAATCCAATAAATACAACATGATAAAACCAATGGAGACAGAATAACAAAAGCTTGGTGGGACTTCAAAACAAACTGATATTAAATCAGCACTAGCTATTACACTGTCTTGTCTTCTTCAAAATAAATGTTCATGCCATCACAGACACTAAAATCAAACAACCCAGAAAAAAAATTCCAATTAATGAATGAAAACATTATAAGCCTTCAAAACAATATAATGGGGAACCATGATTACCACATTTACTTTTATGTATTCTTACCATTTCTTACACTAAGGAAACTATTCGGTACTTATATATGTGAGTTGGATTTATTTCACTTATAAGTATGGTCTCAAGCTGCTCCAATTTATTTATAAATATCTCAATGTGATCCTTCTTTATAGCTGAGTAGTACTCAATTGTATAAAAATACCACAGTTTTTTATCCATTCCTGAGTCGATGGACACTTAGGTTGTTTCCAAGACCTGGCTATTACAAATTGTGCTGCTATAAACATGGGTGCGTATATATCACTGTGGAATGAAGTATTCAGTTCTTCTGGGAATATGCCTAGAATTGGAATAGCTGGAACAAATGGGACCTCCAATCCCAACTTTTTGAGAAATCTCCAAACTGCACTCCACAACCGTTGCACCAGTCTACACACCCACCAACAGTGCAGGAGAGTTCCTTTTTCCCCACAGCCTCTCCAGCTTTGTGATTGGTGGTTTTCTTGATCCTGACTATTCTTTCTGCAGTGAGATGGAATCTCAGTGTGGTTTTAATTTGCATTTCCCTAATGAGTAATGATAATGAACATTTTTTTTTCATGTATTTCTTTGCCATTTGTATTTCTTCATCTAAGAAGTGTGTATTCATCTCGGATGCCCATTTTTGGATTGGATCTGTGAATTTTGGAAGTCAGATTTTTTTAATTCTTTATATGTTTTAGACAGAAATCCTTTGCTGAGGGACAGTTCACTAACATTGTTTCCCAATTTGTAAGTTTTCTTTTCACTATGCTAGAGATTTCTTTTGACATGCAGAAACTTTTTAATAAGACATGATCCGAGTTGTTGATTCTGGGAAGTATTTATCGTGCAGTTTGATTCCTGTTCATGAATTCTCTACCTACCGCTATATTTTATAGGCTTTTATCCACTTGGTCTTCCAAAATTTAGTGTTTCTGCTTTAATATTCAGATCTTTGAGCCATTCAGATTTTCATTTAGTACATGATGATAGGCATGGGTCTAGTCTTAGTTTTCGGCATATGGAGAGCCAGTTTTTCCAACACCATTTATTAAACATATTGTCATTCTTCCAGTGAACTTGTTTGGCCCCTTTATCAAAGACAAGGTAGTAGAGTGTGTTTGTAGTTGTGGTTGTATCTTCTAATCTATTCCATTGGTCTTTGGCTCCGTTTTGATTCCAGTACCATGTTGATTTTACTCCAGTTGCTTTGTAGTATAACTTCAAGTCAAGGATTGTGATGCCTCCTGCCTTGCCTTTGCTGCTTAGAACTGTCTTTGTATTCTAGGTCTCTTCTGGTTCGAGATGAATTTTAGGAGTGATTTCTCAGGATCTATGAGGTATGTTAATGGTATTTTCATTGGGATTGCATTAAATCTGTATAAGAGTTTTGGGAGATAGCCAGTTTCACAATATTTATTCTTCCTATCCATGAGCAAGGGATGTCTTTCCACTTTCTGAGATCCTCTTCAATTTCTTTTTTCAGTGTATTACAGTTTTTCCTATATAGATCTTTCATTTCTTTCATGAGAATAATTCCTAAATATTTCATTTTTTTGGTTGCTAGTGTGAAGGGTGTGGCTTCTCTTATTTCTCTTTCTGTGATCTTGTTGTTAGTGTATAAAAATGTTATTGATTTTTGAGTATTGATTTTATATCTAGCTACATTACTGAATTTATTTATTATATGTAAAATTCTTTCAATGGAGTTTTGGGGGTCTTCTATGCAGAGTATCATGTCATCTGCAAATAATGATAATTTAACTTCCTCTTTTCCTATCTTTACCCCTTTTATTTCTCTCTCTTGCCTGATTGCTGTGGCTAGTATTTCCAGTACTACATTGCATAGGGACAGTGATAAGGGACATCCTTGTCTTGTGCCTTATTTCAGGGTAAAGACCTTCAATTTTTGGTCATTTAACATGATACTGGCTGTTGGTTTGTCATAGATGGCCGCTATCATATTGAGGTAAAGACCATTTATTCCAATTTTCTGTAAGGTTCTTATCATAAATGAATGTTGGGACCTTATCAAAAGCTTTTTCTGCATCTATAGAAATGATCATGTGCTTCTTGCTTTTGGCTTTATTGATATGGTGAATTACATTTATTGATTTACATGTATTGAACCAGCCCTACATGCCTGGGATGAATCCAACTTGGTCATGGTGTATAATATTCTTGATGATTTGCTGCATTCTATTTGCCAATATTTTATTGAGGATTTTTGCATCTGTGTTCATTAGGGAGATTGGCCTGTAATTCTCTTTTTTACTTGAGTCTTTCTGAGGTTATGGTACTAGAGTAATATTTGCTTCCAGGAATGACTTAGGAAGGATTGCTTCCCTTTCAAATTCATTGAAGATTTTGAGGAATGTCAGCATTAAGTCACTTGTATTTCTTGCAGAATTCCACGGTGAATCCGTCTGGGCCTGGGCTCTTCTTTGTAGGCAAGGACATAATTACATTTTCAATTTCATTAATAGAAATTGGGTTATTCAGCAGTTTTACATCTTCTTGACTTAGCTTTGGTACTTCATATATTTCTAGGAATCTGTCAATCTCTTCTGTATTATCAAACCTATGAGAGGAGAGATTATCGAAGTAGGGTTGATGATCTGTATTTCTACAGAGTCTGTAATGTTTTCGCGTTTTTCATTCCTTATTGCATGAATTTGAGCTTTTTCTTCACTTTTTTAAATAAGGTTGGCTAGAGGCTTAATTTCATTTATTCTTTCAAGGAAACAACTCTTTGATTTATTGATTCTTCGGATTGTTTTCTTAGTCTCTATTGCATTAATTTCTGCTATAATTTTTATAATTTCCTCCCTTCTTTTGGCTTTGGGCTTGACCTGCTCTTCTTTTTCTAGATGTTTGAGATGTAGCATCAGGTTATTTATTTGTATTCATTCTGCTTACCTGAAGTGAGAACTCAGGGCAATAAATTTTCCTCTGAGGACAGCTTTCATTGCATCTCACAGATTCTGATAAGTTGTATTTGTATTTTCATTTGCTTGTAGGTATTGTTTAATTTCTTCTTTAATTTCCCCTGTGACACACTGGTTACTCAAGAGTATGTTATTCAGTTTCCATGTGTTTGTGGGAATTTTGCAGTAGCTTTCATCATTAATTTCTAATTTCATAGTGCTATGATCTGATATGGGATCTGATAAGGGATAATGTCAACTCTTTTGCATTTATTTAAATATGTTCTATGGGCTAATGTATGTTCTGTTTTAGAGAATGTCCCATGTACTGCTGAGAAGAATGTGTATTCTGATGTTTTTCAATGGAACACTCTATATGTCTATCAAGTCCATTTGTTCACAGATGTGATTCAGTTCTGTTATTTCTTTGCTCATTTTCTGTCTGGTTGATCTGTCCCTTGGTGTCAATGATGTGTTAAGGTCTCCTGATACATTTGTATTACTGCTAATTTGGTTTTTCATTTCTGTTAGTACTTGCTTTATATAGCTGGGTGATCTGGAATTTGGTGGATATATATTTAAGATAGTTATCTCTTCCTTGTCAAGTTTTCCCCTAACCAATATGTAATGATCTTCTTTATCTCTTCTGATCATTATTGGTTTAAAGTTCACATTGTCTGCAAACAGAATATTTACCCCTCGCTTTTTTTTTATTCCTGTTGAATGATGTATTTTTTTCCATTCTTTGACTTTCAGTCTATGAGTATCCTTTTGGGTTAGATGGGTTTTTTGTAGACAACATATAGTTGGATGTTGTTTCTTGATCCATTCTGTCAGTCTGTTTTTTTAAATTGGTGCATTAAGGCCATTTACATTAATGGTTATAACTGTTATATGTTGGTTTATTGTTGACATGTTGTCTTGCTACTGCTGCATCTTTGCCTTTCCATTCTATTTAATTGTCTGCTTTGCTTGATGGTTTTTTCCTAAGTGTATCTAATCTGTCTTTCTGTATTCTTTGCAAGGTTGGCTTGGTGATCATGAAGTTCTTCAGCTGTTCTTTGTCATAGAAGCATCTCATTTCTCCATCAATTTTGAAGGACAGTTTTGCAGGTACATCAGCCTAGGTTGGAAATTATTTTCCTTTAGGATCTGAAATACTTCACTCTGTGCTCTTCTTGACTTTATTGTTTGTGCTGAGAAGTTTGCTGTGATTCTGATAGGTTTTCCTTTATAGGTGATCTGTCTTTTCTCTTTGACAGCTTTTAATATTCTATTCTTATGTTGGATTTCTGGGATGGTAATTATTATATGTCTGGGTGTACTTTTATTTTGGTTATGGCTATTTGGAATTCTGTATGCTTCACTGATCCTGATGTCAGTTTCGATTCTCATGTTTGGGAAATTTTCAGCTATTACTTCTCTAAGTATCCTCTTGACATCCTTTATGCTGTACCCTTCTTTTTCATTTATCCCTATCAATTGTATGTTGTTTTTCTTTGCATCATCTTGCAACTGTTAAATTGTTATTTCCTGATTCCTTTTAAAAGACCTTTTAATTTTTAAAAGATCTTTCCTTTCCTGTTCACTAGCTGCAATCTTGTCTCTATCTTCACTTTCATTGAGGCAGTTTTGACAACTTTCAATGGAATGTTTCATTTCCTGTGTATCTCTTTGCATCTGCTTTATGTACTCTGTTTGTTTCTTATATTATTAATCCAGGGGTTCTACCTTTTGGTTTAGTTCCTCCAATTTTTAACTGTGTCTTCTTTAGATATGTTCAGCATCGTTTTCATTTCTTTTATCATTTCTTCTTTTATGTAGGAGATTATTTCTAGTTTAAATTCCTTTAAAGCTTCCCGGAGTTGGACTTCCAGGAGAACATGGAGGATAGATAGCAGCAGCTATGGAGGCTCTCTGAGATACCCAGCTTACAGTCCAGGAATGGTGTGATGCAAGGAGTCCTAAGCAGGGGGAGATGTACCCTGCTGACCCAGGAATGAACTAAGCTAAGAGAAACCAACTGGAAATGCAATCCTGATGCTATAACAGGAACAGATAAGGTCTCAGCACGGAAGCTGGAGCCTGCACTGCTGGAAGCCACGATTTGAATTTCCTGCTGCCACTGCTGCATCTGAATTGGCACAGCAGGGAGAGAGATGCGTGAAAACTCTGAGAGTGGGAACTGGTGAATGTAGTTGAGAGTGGGACTGGCAGGGAGCCCTGCATTGACCTGCGATGAGTGAGCAGAATGGGGACTCTTCCATAGAGTAGGAGGCTTCAGCAAAGGATGTACTGGGACCAAGCAGACTTGCCAGAACAGGATGCTGCAGTGACTTTAGTCACATATTCCCCTCTCAAGTGGGATTGGTGGGGAGTGCCTGGCCTGGGTGATGCTGCTGACTAAGACCCAGTAGGCTAGCCCAAACCAGGTCTCAGCACCTGGAGGTGCACCCTAGCAGTGAAGCCTTCAGTAGGTTGTCTGACCTGGAGAGGCGGGCCCAGCAGAGGCTGCCCAGGTCTGTGTCTCCCTAGTACACTACAGTGGGCGGGAACACCTAGCCAGTGCAATTTAAACAAACTGTAACAGACAAAGAGAAAAAAACTGGGCCTCCTACACTCGTTGTATGGAAGGAACAAAAAGTTTTTGGGAAGAGGAAGCAACAAGAAAGGGTCCTCAGTCTCCAATCCTGAGAACACTGATCCAGGAAAGGTAAATGCAAAGGAGAATGAGGACAGAAAACATGCAATATCAGATATGGCACCAATAGACATAAAGCGATATCTCTAGAGCCTCATAGATGAGTTCAAAAGCGAAGTATTTAACAAAATAAAGCAAAATATAAGTAGAATAGTTAGAGAAATGCTAAGCACCACCCAAGAAAAAACAGATGGTGGAATGGAAGAACAGAAAAAAGGGGAGAATTGTTTGATGGAGAAAATAGAGAAAACATAGAATACGTGAAGCAGGTTCAAAGAGATTACCTAGAAACTCTATCAAAAGCTGGCATTACAGCTTGAAAGAAACTAAGGGTAGATTATCTGAACTGGAGGGCAGATTTGTAATGTGGGAGCATGAAATGAAAAACTTCGTAAAAATAACAAGAAAACAAACAGCGACAATACAAAGGCTAGAAGATGATAAGAGGATCTATAACTTAAGAATTAAGAACATAAAAGAAGAAGTAGGGACACACAAACAAATGGACTACAAAAGCCATTCACAGAAATAATCCAAGAGAATTTCCCTAATTTAGCAAAATGTAAAGATACTCAGATGTATGAGGCATACAGAACCCCAGCCACCTACAACCCAAACAGAGCTGCACTCAGGCATATAATAATCAAAATTCCAGAAATCCAATACAAGAACAGAATATTAAAAGCCATCAGAGACAAGAAACAGATCACTTACAAGGGAACACCCATCAGAATTACAGCAGACTTCTTGGCACAAACCATCAAATCACGAAGAGCATGGGGAGAAATAATTCAAGCTTTGAAAGATAATAACCTCCAGCCAAGACTGATATATCCTGCACAACTGTCCCTAGAAATTGATGGAAAAACAAGTTGCTTCTAGGATAAAGAGGAACTAGGGGAATTTGCAACCACCAATTCAACTCTACAGAGAATACTGCAGGATAGTCTAAAAAAGGAAAATACCAAGATCCCAGAAACAGTGGCAGAGAGGCCACAATGAATGGAGCAGAAAGTGAAATGAAGAAGACAAACTGACAACAAATGACAGAAAAAGATCTCAACTGAAATGAGGCAGAGAAGATCGGATGGTAGGAACAGCTATTTTGGAGAAAACAAGGCATCATAATAGCTAGTGCTGATTTAGTATCATCTTGTTCTGAAGTCCCATCAAACTTGTATTCTTCTGTCTCCATCGGTCTTAACAGGTCGTATCTTATTGGATTTTCTTATATGTGTTAATATAAGCAAAAACTTTTATAGACAAGGAGATTATACAAAAACCATTGTTCATTTTCTTATAGTTGGTTCTAAATAACCTGTAATACTGTCATTCTCTTGAATGGTTTCACATTGTCTTGATATGCTTGGTGCTACAATATACAAAGTTATACTCAAAGATTTCAAGGAAAGAGACACTATGGTAACTATTTGTATGTCAGGATATCTTGTGGTGAAACACTATTTTGCTTAAATGGTTATGCTTTGACCTGCGCTGTTCTGTTGTTATGCCCTCTTTTATCTCAATCCCCCTTTTTTAATTATTTACTTTTTTATTTTTATCTTTTTAATTAAGGGAAAAATAAAAATAGCAGGATACATTATAATAACCTACTTTGATTTCCTATTAACTTGATTTGGAATCCTGTATTGCTCTCACCATCTTGTTTTGACTGATTTTCCCCTATTCTGCTTTGCTTAATAGTACCAAGTTCGAAAGTATAGGCAACAACTATGAAGACAATATGTTTCATTATGATGCCCATTCTGGTTGACTATTATCTTCTTTTAAAGTCCTGTAATATCTCCAATGTTTTGGTTTTATTCTTTACTGTTTTGTTCAATTTTATTATAACTGATGATATAGGCAACTATTTTTAAGATAGCAAGAGGCAGTATGGTAACCATTGTTGATCACCTGGTATTTTATTTTTATATTATTATGTCCATCCTTTTGATTTAACTGACTCTGTTCTGTTATGTCACATTTGGCTTTACTCTCTTCAAAAAAAGTAATGAGAACTGTGGGAGTAATAAAACCCAAAATGTGTAATTGTCATTGTACAAAAGGGAGGAAAAGAAAGTGCTCTAAAGGATATAACTGTATATATATTTAAGTGTATAAGATAGATAACCCTATTACTGAGTTTTGTTGGATCATTGAACAAAACTGTTTGTAGTCTCACTGTTTGAAAGTCCACTTTATATGCTTTGTGTAACTTGAACAACTATTTCTAAGATAACAATATGTAATCTGTTAACTAGTGATTCCCTACTGTTTGTTCTTTCTGAAATTCTGTATAACTTGTACCCTTTTTCTGGTTTTTTTTTTTCTTTTTCTCCTTAAATAAAAATTTTTTTAAAAAGCTTCCCGGAGTTGCTTCTTTATTTCAGTTGCTATTATCTCAGGTATTTCAGGTGTATGACATATATTTTCTTCTGTGTAGATAGCTCCCAACATTTCTTGAGATGGGCTGGACATTTGGGATTGTATTTTAGTCTTTCATTTTGTCATTTGTCTATATTTCTGTGTTTCAAGTGTTATTCCAAGGTTTCCCCAGGGCCTGTTGGAAATCCTTTTCTATGCCCTCAGCTCCTGGGACTCTGGCCACCCAGTTCCCAGAATTGTGAGAGGTTCACTGGGGTGTGGCAGGCAGGCCCAAGCCCTATCATGCAGGTTGAGTGTGGCAGGAAGCTGTGAAGTTCCTTGGCTGGTGGGAGCAATGATCTCAAACTCCCTGGTTCTGGATGGTGCACAGACGCTTACCTCAGGCTGTCCAGTTTCCAGAATTTAGGGCACCAGCAGTCCCAAAACCCCAGAGTCTGCCAAGCATGGCAAAATGCAGGGCAGTTGTTGCAGGCTGGCTCAAGACCTGCTGAGCTGGTCCAGTGCAGCAGGAAGCCGCAAAGTTACCTGGACAGGCCCAAAGCAAGCATCCCAGACTCCCTGGGCTCGGAGGATGGTGTGAGGACACTTGCTGCAGGCCGCCCAGCCTGCAGAACTGAGGGCACCAGCAGGCCAGGGACCCTAGAGTCTGCCAAGCAGGGCAGGGAGCAGGGCAGTTGGTGCAGGCAGGCTCAAGACCCACTGAGCTGGTGCAGTGCAGCAGGAACCTGCTGGTCATCCTTTTGATAGATGGCGGCAGTTATCTCCACCAAGTTACTCGAATGGCAGGAGTAGTGATGACCACTGAAACTGAGGTAATATGGAGCCAAGCTTTAGGGTCAGGAAATTCAGCTCAATGGATAGAACTGATATCCCCTACTCAAGCCCTAAGATGGGGACAAAATAAATCTATAAATATATATACATAGATAGTTGATATCCCTATGCTACTGTCCATGTTTGTGGGGCCATTTATCAGGAAAGAGAACTATTAGCTTCAGCAGGAATAAAGATCAAGAATGCCCCCCTGAGCCATTTGGTTGCCCCAAAAGGTTTCCATTGTACAAGGGGGCACCAATAAGAAGACACCCCAATAGCTCATAAAAATGCCCTTCTTGAGAGTCAGAGGAAGATGGCAGATTGATAAGTAACAAGGTATAGAACCTCTCTGAGAGAAACAGCTCAGACGCTAGAATTTACCACCATGGAGAAGACTGGACAGACTGGGTTCTCGTGACCCAGGAAGAAACTAAGGAAAAAGAAAAAGAAAAAGAAAGAGAGAAAGAAAAGAAAAACATGGATGGAAGACTGGAGCCAGATGCGCTCTCACTGGATCCACAGTTGTGCTTAAGTCAGGGGTTAGTGAGCCCAGTGGAGAATAGAGCTGGCATGGAGACCTGCACTAACCTGTGGTGAGTGCTCAGAATATGCTCCCCCCCCCCGAAGGAGAAGGGTGACCAACTGGATGACATATTGGTATTGGGCAGGATGGGCCTGAACAAGGAATGGAAGTGACTTCAGTTGGCTGCTCCCTGCCCAGAGAAGATTGTTGGGATCTGATTGGGCTGGGTCATCCCCCTGGCCAGGACCAAATAGCCAGGGATGAAATTTTCCCAATCATTTCCCAATCATTTCCATCTGCATGGCACACACTAATGTGGTGAAGGCTCCTGTTGGTTGACTGGCTTGGAGGGAAGGGGCCAGCCTACACCACCCCTGTTTGCATCTTGTGACCAACAGCAAAATGGAGAGAAGAGCAACCTCCAGCCAGCACACACACTTCAGAAGAACCCTGACCAATATGGAAAGGGGCTGGGACATCTACCATACACCTGTAAGGAAGAAACAAGAAACATGACAAGAAAAAGAAATAAGAAAAAGCCTCCAGCCAACTCAGGGAAGATGGAGTCCAGGAGAGGTAAATACAGAAGAGATCAAGGCAACAAGCATTCAGTATTGGACATGGCAGCAGCTGACATAAAGAAAGATCTTGGTGACATTATAATCAAACTCAAGGTGCAGAGGAGGAGCTGGGCAGATCCGGAGTGCCTGCAGAAGCCCCTTCCTTTGTCTGGAGGACTGAATATTTCTGCAAGCAGGGAGGGATCGCAGGTTCCTGAGGCACCTAGGCCTGTGGTGAGTGCCCAGCAGAGTCTGCCCAAATCTCAGACTGTTCCGGACACCCCAGGCTTCTGGGTGCAGTGCAGTGGAGCAGTGGGTTAGAGGCCACTACAGCCACCTCCCCATCCCGGCTACACTTGGAGGTCTGCTGAGCTCCCGACGGGTGGGCGGGCCTACACTATCCCCCGAGCCCAGCCGCGCCTAGCCATCGGCATGCAGAGGAGGAGCTGGGCGGATTTGGAGTGCCTGCAGAAGCCCCTTCCTTTGTCTGGAGGACTGTGGATATCTCTGCAAGCAGGGAGGGATCACAGGCTCCTGAGGCACTGCGGCCTGTGGTGAGTACCCTAACCAGGCTGCGATTGAAGAGCTGTTGAGCTTCCAAGGGGCAGGTGGGCGCACAGTGTCCCTGAGGCCCAGCTTGTCTGGAACTGCAGAGTTCTGAACAAGCAGAGGAGGGCCATTGGTTCTGAAGGCCCAATGGCTTGGGGTAGCGTGGTGCCAGAGTCTCAGTAGCTGCAAACATAGAAGGGGATTTTCAACAGATCCTGAGGAAGCTTTCAAATAACACTTGAAACACAGAAATATAGGAAAATGACAAAACGAAAGACCAAATTACAACCTCAAACCTCCAGCCCATCTCAGGAAACCCTAGGAGGAATGTATTTAGAAGAAAATATATCCCATCCACCTCATATATCAGACACAATAGCTACTGAAGTTGACAAGCAACTACAGGAAGCTTTAAAGAAATTCAAACTCGAAATAATATCCCAGATAAAAGAAGAAATGATAAAAGAAATGAAAGCAATTCTAAATATATGTAAAGAAAACACAGATAAAAGATTGGAGGAACTAAACAAAAAGATAGAATCCCTAGACGAGCAATATAAGAAACAAACAGAATACATAATGCAGATGCACAGAGATATACAGGAAATAAAAAACTCCACTGAAAGTTGTAAAAACCGCCTTAATGAAAGTGAAGATAGAATTTCAGACCTTGAAGACAGGATTACAGCTAGTGAACAGGAAAGGAAAGATCTTTTAAAAATAAGGAATCAGGAAACAACAATTCAACAACTGCAAGACGATGCAAAGAAGAATAACATAAGAATGATAGGGATTAATGAAAAAGAAGGAGACAACATAAAGGATATCAAGAGGATATTTAGAGAAGTAATAGCTGAAAATTTCCCAAGCATGAGATCAGAAACTGACATCACGATCAGTGAAGCATACAGAACTCCAAATAGTCATAACCAAAATAAAACTACACCCAGACATATAATAATCACCATCCCAGAAATCCAACACAAGAATAGATTATTAAAAGCTGTCAGAGAGAAAAGACAGATCACTTATAAAGGAAAACCTATCAGAATCACAGCGGACTTCTCAGCACAAACAATAAAGTCAAGAAGAGCATGGAGTGAAGTATTCCAGATCCTAAAGCAAAATGATTTCCAACCTAGACTGATATAGATGGTGAAATACGATACTTCCATGACAAAGAACAGCTGAAGAACTTCATGAACACCAAACCAACCCTGCAAAAAATATTGAAAGACAGTTTAGATACACAAAGGAAAAAACCACTAAGCAAAACAAATAATTAAACAAAACAGAAAGATAAAGATGCAACATCAGAGAGATAAGATTCCTACACTTAACCAACATTTAACAGTAATAACCATTAATGTAAATGGTCTCAATGCACCAATCAAAAGAAACAGACTAGCAGAATGGATCAAGAAACAAAATCCAACCATATGCTGTTTACAGGAAACCCATCTAACCCAGAAGGATACTCACAGACTGAAAGTCAAAGGATGGAAAACAATTCTTCATGCAGCAGGAATCCAAAAAAAGGCAGGAGTAGCCATTCTGTTTGCAGACAACGTGAACTTTAAACCAACAATGACCATAAAGGATAAAGAAGGTCACTACATACTCGTAAGGGGAAAACTCCAAGAGGAAGACATAACTATCTTAAATATATACCCACCAAACTCCAGAGCACCCAGTTATATAAAGCAATTATTAACAGAAATGAAAACTCAAATTATCAGTAACACAATTGTAACAGGAGACCTTAATATGCCATTGACACCAAGGGACAGATCAACCAGACAGAAAATGAGCAAAGAAATAACAGAACTGAATCATACCTGTGAACAAATGGGTTTGATAGACATATACAGAATGTTCCACCCAACAACATCAGAATACACATTCTTCTCAGCAGTACATGGATCATTTTCTAAAATAGACCATATATTAGCTCACAGAACATATTTAAACAAGTGCAAAAGAGCTGAAATCATCCCTTGCATGTTATCGGATCATAGGGCTCTGAAATTAGAAATTAATGATAAAAGATACTGCAAAAATCCCACAAACACATGGAAACTGAATAACACACTCTTGAGTAATCAGTGGGTCACAGAAGAAATTAAAGAAGAAATCAAACAATACCTAAAAGAAAATGAAAATGCAGATACAACTTACCGGAATCTGTGGGATGCAATGAAAGCCGTCCTGAGAGGAAAATTTATTGCACTGAGTTCCCAAATAAGGAAAACAGAACGAATACAAATAAATAACTTGATGCTACACCTCAAACAGCTAGAAAAAGAAGAGCAAGTCAAGCCCAAAGCCAAAAGAAGAGAGGAAATTATAAAAATCAGAGCAGAAATCAATGCAATAGAGAGTAAGAAAACAATTCAAAGAATCAATGAATCAAAGAGTTGGTTCTTTGAAAGAATAAATAAAATTGATAAGCGCCTAGCCAATCTTATTTTAAAAAGTGAAGAAAAAGCTCAAATTCATACAATAAGAAATGAAAAAGGAGAAATCACTACAGACCCAATAGAAATACAGAGGATCATCAACACCTATTTCGAAAACCTCTACTCTCAAAAGTTTGATAACACAGAAGAAATAGACAGATACTTAGAAGCATATGAAGTGCCAAAGCTAGATCAAGAGGATGTAAAACTGTTGAATAACCCAATCTCTGTTACTGAAATTGAAAATGTAATTAAGTCCTTACCCACCAAGAAGAGCCCAGGCCCAGATGGATTCACTGCAGAATTCTACAAGAAATACAAAGAAGACCTAATGCCGACACTCCTCAAACTATTCAATGAAATTGAAAGGGAAGCAATCCTTCCTAAGTCATTCCTGGAAGCAAATATCACTCTAGTACCAAAACCTGAGAAAGACCCAACTAAAAAAGAGAACTATAGACCGATCTCCCTAATGAACACAGATGCAAAAATCCTCAATAAAATATTGGCAAATAGGATCCAGCAAATCATCAAGAAGATTATACACCATGACCAAGTGGGATTCATCCCAGGAATGCAAGGATGGTTCAACATATGCAAATCAATAAATGTAATCCACCATATCAATAAAGCCAAAAATAAGAATCACATGATCATTTCTATAGATGCAGAAAAAGCCTTCGATAAGGTCCAACATTTATTCATGATAAAAACTCTACAGAAAATTGGAATAGGTGGTCTTTACCTCAATATAATAAAGGCCATTTATGACAAACCAACAGCCAGCATCATACTAAATGGCCAAAAATTGAAAGCCTTTACTTTAAAATCAGGCACAAGGCAAGGATGTCCTTTATCACCACTCCTATTTAATATAGTACTGGAAGTACTAGCCAGAGCAAATAGGCAAGAAAGAGAAATAAAAGGGGTAAAGATAGGAAAAGGAGAAGTTAAGTTGTCATTGTTTGCAGATGACATGATACTCTACATAGAAGACCCCCTAAACTCCATTGAAAGACTCTTAGATACAATAAATAAATTCAGTAATGTGGCTGGATACAAAATCAATACTCAGAAATCAATAGCATTCCTATACACGAACAACAAAATTACAGAGAGGGAAATAAGAGAAACTGGACTATTCACATTAGCAAGCAAAAAAATGAAATATTTAGGAATTACTCTTACGAAAGAAGTGAAAGACTTATACAGTGAAAACTATAATACACTGAAAAAGGAAATTGAAGATGATCTCAGAAAATGGAAAGACATCCCTTGCTCATGGATAGGAAGAACAAACATTGTGAAAATGGCCATTCTCCCAAAACTGTTATACAGATTCAATGCAGTCCCAATAAAAATACCATCAATATACCTTATACATCTAGAGAAATCACTCCTAAAATTCATCTGGAACCAGAAGAGACCTAGAATCGCAAAGGCAATTCTAAGCAGCAAAGACAAAGCAGGAGGCATCACAATCCCTGACTTGAAGTTATACTACAAAGCAACAGTAGTAAAATCAACATGGTATTGGAATCAAAACAGAACCGAAGATCAATGGAATAGATTAGAAGATACAACCACAACTACGAACACACTCAACCACCTTATCTTTGATAAAGGAGCTAAGCAGGTTCACTGGAAGAACGACAGTCTCTTTAATAAATGGTGCTGGAAAAACTGGCTCTCCATATGCCGAAAACTAAAGCTAGACCCATGTCTATCACCATGTACTAAATTAAAATCTAAATGGGTCAAAGATCTGAATATTAAAACAGAAACACTAAATCTATTGGAAGACAAATTGGGTAGAAACCTTGGAGACATAGGAGTAGGTAGAGAATTCATGAACAGGACTCAAACTGCACGGGAAATACTTCCCAGAATCAATAACTGGGACCACTTCTTATTAAAAAGTTTCTGCATATCAAAAGAAATCTCCAGCATAGTGAAAAGAAAACCCACAAACTGGGAAAAGATTTTAGTGAACTCTCTCTCAGAAAAGGGACTCTTGTCTAAAACATATAAAGAATTAAAAAAAACTCAGACCTCCAAATTTCAAAGATCCAATCCAAAAATGGGCATCTGAGATGAATACGCAATTCTCAGATAAAGAAATGCAAATGGCAAATAAATACATGAAAAAATGCTCATCATCATTGGTCATTAGAGAAATGCAAATTAAAACCACACTGAGATACCATCTCACTCCTGAAAGAATGGCCAGGATCAAGAAAACCAACAACGACAAATGCTGGAGAGGCTGTGGGGAAAAAGGAACTCTCCTGCACTGTTGGTGGGAGTGTAGACTGGTACAGCCTTTGTGCAGGTCTGTCTGGAGATTTCTCAAAAAGTTGGGATTGGAAGTCCCATTTATTCCAGCTATTCCACTTCTAGGCATATTCCCAGAAGAACTGAAAGCATCATACCACAGTGATATATGTGCACCTATGTTTATAGCAGCACAATTTGTAATCGCCAGATCTTGGAAACAACCCAAGTGTCCATCAACTGAGGAATGGATAAAAAAGTTGTGGTATTTCTATACAATGGAGTATTATTCAGCTATAAAGAAGGATCACATTGAGATATTTATCAATAAATGGGCGCAGCTTGAGACCATACTCATAAGTGAAATAAATCAATCTCGCATGTATGAATACCGAATAGTCTCCCTAATGTAAGTAATGATTCAAATATATTAAAATATGTGGTAATCATGATTCCCCATTATGTGGCCTTGAAGCCTTATAAAATTTTCACTTATTAATTAGAAAGGCTTTATTCTGGGCTTCTTGATATGGAAATATTTGAAGCTATAGTATATGAAGTTTTATACAAATATTTCAAGGAAAAAGACAGACACTATGGTAACTACTATTCTTTTAAAAAATTATTTAGTTATTTCTTATGTTTATTTTAATTAAGGAAAAAATTTTAAAAATTAGGATATATAATAGTAACTCTTTTTGATTTCCTATTAATTTGTTTTGAAGTCCTGTAATACTCCCACGATCTTGTTTTGACTGATTAGACTCTGTTCCATTCTGAGCGATAGTATCAAGTCTGAGGGTATAGGCAACTACTTTGAAGGCAATAAGATTCACAAAGATGCCCATTCTGGTTTGACTATTGTCTCCTTTGGAAGTCCTGTAATGTTTACAATGCCTAAGTTTTATTGGTCTTGTTCTCTACTGTTTTGTCCAACTTTGTAATATCTAATGAGATAGACAATTCTTTTTAAGGAAACAAGAGACAACGTTGATAACCATTGTTAATAACCTTGTACTCTGTTCTACATCATGTGCTATGTCTATCCTTGGTTTTGACTGACAGCTTTGTTCTGCCATATTTGACTTTATTCTCTCCCCCCCCAAAAAAAGTAATAAGAACTAAGGAGTAATAAAATCCAAAATGTGTAAATTTTGTTGTAAAAAAGAGAGGGAGGAAAAAAAAAGAGCTCTAACAGATATAACAGCAAGTGTGTTTAGGGGTGTTAAATAGCTGACTATATTAATGTTTTTGGATCATTGAACACAGCTGTTTGCAGTCTCTCTGTTTGAATGTCTACTTTGTATTCTTTGATACTGTGATTTCAGCAACTATTTCCAAGATGATAATGTGTAATCTATTAACAGGTGATTTCTTACTGTTATGGTTTTTTTTTTTGTAGTTCTGTATTATGTGTAACCTTTCACTGCTTTGTTTTGTTTTGTGTTTTTCTCTTTTTCCTCTTAAATAAAAAAAAAGATAGATGACCATATTACCAAGTTTTTGTTGGATCATTGAGCAAAACTGTTTGCAATCTCACTGTTTGAATGTTCACTTTTTGTATGCTTTAATCCTGTAACTTGACCAACTATTTCTAAGATGAAAATATGTATTCTATTAACTAGTGATTTCTTACTGTTTTTTTGAAATTCTGTATTACTTGTATCCTTATATTGTTTTGTTTTTTTCTCCTTTAAATAAAATTTTTTAAAACTGAAAAAAAATAATCAAACTCAAAACTGAAATATTAACTCAAGTAAAGCAAGACATAAGAAGATTAATAAAAGAAATTCTAAGCACCTCTCAAGAAGACACAGACAAAAAATGGAGAAACACAAAAAAGGAGAGAAACTTTTGATAAATATGTTTTAAAACCTAGAATACATGAAACAGATTCAAAAAGATTACCAGGAAATTAAAAACTCCATTGCAAGCTAGCAAAATTGCCTGAAAGAAACTAGAGAGATTAACAAAGCTTGAAGATAGGTTTGCAATGTATGAAACCAAAAGGAAAGATCTCTTTAAAATAACAAGGAAACAGGAAGAAACAATACTAAGGCTAGAAGACAACAAAAGGGTCTATAAGTTAAGAATAAGAAATGTGAGTGAAGAAGCAGGGGTAAACACAAATGAATTACAAAGACTATTCACAGAAATAATTAAGGAAAACTTCCCAAGAGTAGGAAAAGGAAATAATATTCAAATGTATGAGGCATACAGAACTCCAGCCACCTACAATCTAAACAGAGATATATCCAGACATATAATAATCAAGATCCCAGAAATTCATCATAAGAAAAGAATATTAAAAGCTGTCAGAGGAAAGAAATAGATCAGCTATAAAGGAAAACCCATCAAAATCATTGACAGACTTCTTGACACAAACCATCAAATCAAGAAGAGCTTGGAGCAAAGTATTCCAAGCCCTGAAAGAAAATAGCCTCCAACCCAGATTGAGGTACCCTGAAAAACTGTCTCTCAAAATTAATGGAGAAACAAGATGCTTCCATGACAAATAGGAACTGGGGGAATTCGTGCCCACCAATCCAACCCTACAAAAAATACCGAAGGACATTCTAAAGAAGGAGAAAAAACACCAGGATCTCAGGAACAGTGGCAGAGAGGCCTCAATGAATGGGGCAGACAGTGGAATGAAGGAGAAAAGTAGACAACCAATGGCAGAAAAATAGCATAGCAGACATGACACAGAGAAGGTTGACTATAATCTCTAACATAGATGGCCTTGATACACTAACAGAAAGAAACACAGGCAGAGTAGATCAGGAGGTAGGGTCCATCAAGATGCTCTTTATAGGAAATACAATTAATCTGAAAGAGGGTTTAGGGACCAAAAGTGAACTATGAGAAAACAATGCTCTATGTGACAGAGTACCAGAGAGAAATAGGGACAGCTCATCCAGTAGCTGCAGATAGGTTGGAAAAACATGGCATTTTTGTGCAGTGGAGAACTACTCAGCTGTAATGAAGGAAAACCTTGAGGCTTTTGTAGGTACAGGAATGCACCTTAGATCAATCCCAGGGGTAAAAAGTTCAAAACCACTTAGGTAAATAAAGGGTTGTACCCCTAACCTAAAAACTAAAAGAGTTAGTGGGACCCAAAATGTACAATGCACCCTGTGAAAGTGAAAGGGGATGAATTGCCTAAAAAAGAAAGACAGAGGACATTGTTAACAGTGTACCAGGATTTAAAATACATTTTATTCTTATCGCTCTGATTAGTTTGGTTATATTCTGTTTCAGTCTGTCTACTTCTACTAGACTTCAGGGCACAGACAGCTATTCCAAAAATAGCAGGATACACTACAGTAACCATCCTTAATTTCCTATTAACTTAAGCTGAAGCCCTGTGTTACTTACACTGTCTTACTATGACTGATCTTATTTGAATCTGGTTTGTTCAATTGCTGTCTTGTTTTGACTGACTTTATTCAAATCTATAATGATTGATAGCATCAACTCTGAGAGTATAGGCAACTACTCTGAAGATGATAAGATTCACTAGGATACCCACTCTGGCTTGACTATTACCTGCTTTTGAAGTCTTATAATGTCTCCAATGTTTTGCTTTTATTAATATTGTTATGTACTGCTATGCTCACTTATACTAAGCCTGATGATATTGAAATTCTATTGAAGGTAACAAGAGACTTCACAGTAACCATTGTAGATCACTTCGTACTGCAGTTTTATATGACTTTTTCTTTTTATGTTTTTCTAATAATTTGTTTTGTTTTGTTTTCCCCTCTAATACAGAAAAAATGATATACATGTAGAGACTTATGCATGTGTAGAACTTCTAAACAGTTTATGAGGACTGATTATATAACACACAATGAAATAAGTAGCTACTTTGAAGAAAAAGAGACACTAAGGTACCCAGTGCTGGTTCCATAGCATCATGATGTTAAATTCAGCAATACTATTATTCATTGTTCAGAGTGATTTTAGTCCGTTTTGTTTTGTTTAGTTTCAACATGCGTGAAGATATGGGCAGATATTTGGAAGAGAATGAGAGACACTATGACTGCCATTGTTGACTTCCTTATTATCTGGTCTTAAAAACCTAAAATTCCATCTAATGAGATAGACAATTCTTTTTAAGGAAACAAGAGACAACGTTGATAACCATTGTTGATAACCTTGTACTCTGTTCTACACCATGTGCTATGTCTGTCCTTGGTTTTGACTGACAGCTTTGTTTTGACATATTTGACTGTATTCTCTCCCCCCCAAAAAAATAATAAGAACTAAGGAGTAATAAAATCCAAAATGTGTAAATTTTGTTGTAAAAAAGAGAGGGGGAAAAAAAGAGCTCTAACGGATATAACAGCAAGTGTGTTTAGGGGTGTTAAATAGCTGATTATATCAATGTTTTTGGATCATTGAACACAGCTGTTTGCAGTCTCTCTGTTTGAATGTCCACATTGTATTCTTTGATACTGTGATTTGAGCAACTATTTTCAAGATGATAATATGTAATCTATTAACAGGTGATTTCTTACTGTTATGTTTTTTTTTTTTTCTGTAGTTCTGTATTACGTGTACCCTTACACCGCTTTGTTTTGTTTTGTGTTTTTCTCTTTTTCCTCTTAAATAAAAAAAAACCTAAAATTCCTTTATCATCCTGTTTGGTTCAATTTCATACTAGGTTGTTTTGTATGAATTCACTGTGTGTGAAAATATGGACAACTATTTGGAAGAAAACAAGAGACAATATGATAGATAGTGAAGATCTCTGGTTGTCTTGTTTTGAAATCTGTGTCTTACATTGTTTTCTTATGTTTTGTTATGTTCAATTCTACCCTCTTTAAAATAAAATTTTTAAAATGCCCTCCCTGAGGTGGCACTAAACCCAGATCTCCCACCACCCGTGCTACTCAAGTCATCCTATTCAGATTCAGACTTGAGACCAGCCAAGAGCTTAGAGGCCCAACTCTCTCTGGGAGGCTGACAGATTGTTGGGCCCCCAGATCATCCAGGAGACCCATTGGGTCACTCACTTGGGGGAACCCAATTGGCCAAGTTATCTTGCCTGACTAAAGAGATCAGCCAAAAATGCCCACAGTGTCTCCAAGTGAACTCTAAGCCAGCCACCACTGATGTTTGAAAGAGACAGTAAGGACTTACCCCTGGAGACCACTACAAGATAGACTTTACTGACATGGGCCCAGGGAGAGGGAGACATATCTCTTCATTCTCATAGACACATTCACTAGGTGGACTGAAGGATTCACCACTCTGACTGAATCAGCTCTCATCATCGTTAAGAAACTGCTCTGTGAGACTGTGCCTCAATTCTATTTGCCCACCTCCCTGGGGTCTGAGAATTCCCAGTTTTCATAGCTCAGATCACTCAAAATTTAGCTGTAGCTTTAGAAATCAATTGGAAATTACATTGTGCCTACCGGCCTCAAAGTTCAGGCCAAGCAGAGAGAGAGAATGAACAGAGCCATAAAGGAAACTCAAAACTGGCTCTTGAGACTGGCAAAACCTGGGTAAGACTCCTTCCTTTTACCCTTCTGCATGTGCAATGTACCCTCTACCTCCAGGGCATTAGTCCTTTTTGAGGCCATGTATGGGTGACCATTCCCCTTCATTCCCCATGTCCAAGATGGTAAGTTGGCTGCTGTCACTAGTAGGGAGCTTGTTAAGTCTTTACAGGCTCTTCAGCCCTTCCTACACTCAACCCACCACTTGCCCTGGGGCCACCAGACCTCCTGAAAGGCCTGATGACCCCCTGGCAGCTCAACCTGATGATTAAATTTACATCAGAAGGAGAGAGCCCACGTCCCTAGGCACCCTCTGGGAAGGACCCTCTACAGTCACCTTGAGTCCTCCCATGGCCATGAGGTCTTCCAGAAAGAGCCATTTGGATTCATCACTCCCACTTCAAGCCCACAAGACCAGAGACTCCAGCTAAGTGGACTACACCTCAAACATTGATTCTAGTTCTTCATGCTGTTGGGAACATGGACCTAAGTCCCTCAGTTTGGGAAACATTCAGGGCTCTGAACTTTTGTCTTCAATCTGTAAATTTCCCCTTCAGGTGCTCCCCATTTTGAATTAATTGTAATTCAACTGTGTACAAAAGGTCTCTTACCCCCTCAACCAACATTTTGTCTCCCTGCCGGGAACTTGGTTTGCCAGTACAAATGGCCTCACCCCTTGTGCTCAGCTGTCTTTACTGGACTTAATCCTGAACTCTGTATCTTAACTCATGTTCTTCCCCAAGTGTACTGGTATTCTGGAGAATGAGGGAAAAAACTTATGGGGTTACCCAACCTCCTGAGAAAAAGAGGGCCCCAGTCCTAATGCCTACCCTTATGGGATTAGGAGTAGCAGGTTCCAAAGCAGTAGGAACCACAGCCCTCCTAGTGGGGGACCAAAATTATCAGGTACTGTGAAAGAAATAGACTAAGAAATAGAACATTAAACAAAATGTTCATCACCTGAAAGTCTCTACTTTCCCTGGCTGAGATGGTCCTTCAGAACCGGTGAGGGCTAGACCTCTTATTCTTAAAACAGGGAGGTCTATGCCTAGCCCTTGGTAAATCTTGTTTTTAGTTATTAAAAAACGGTCTTAATCAGCTCAAGAAACATCTAGCTGATAAAAAAATGAGAGGCATCAACAGAGTTGATAAAAAAATTTGCTCTCCACCACCCCATGGCTGACCACCCTCCTCTCAACTCTGGCAGGACCCCTACTTTTCCTCTTGCTGGCCATTAATATTGGCCCCTGCATGATAAACTGTTCAATGTGTCCAATCTATTAAATTAATAGTTTTATGGTTATATGTTCTCAATACAAGGATCTATAAAATGTAGGTAAGAAAGATGACATTTAACCAGTAATGACTTTTGACCAGGAATCAAGGATTTGATTCATGCACTAAAACCAGTGGGGAATGTTGTAGCTTGACATAACTGATGCCATCTTGAGCCCTGAATTTAACTAGTGCCCTGTATTTCACCCAGGAAGATGGAAAACTACTCAAGGTACAAGTTCCATGAGGAAAGCATAATGAGCTGTACTCACAGAAAAAAAATTAGGATGCTCAACAAAAGGAGGAAGATACAGGTGTTAACCAAAAATTAATGTGACATGCTAGCTAAATTGTTTCAAACAGGATGTATTTTTGTTATTTTTTTCTTTTAAAAGCTCTGTAACTTTCCAGTTTGGTGCCACTTGTTTGGACTCTGAAATGAGCGGGGGGACCTCTGTATATTAGTGATCCTAAGCTCAGTTAATTAAATTTCAAACTTATCAGTTTGGCTGCTTGGATTCCTACACTGTTGTTCATGAACCCACCTCAGAACAGAGAGGCAGGCGGACACTGGGTTTGCTACATGCAACCTCCCTCATGAGAAATCAACACAGAACATCTGGAACAACAGAGCAGGAAGCTCCATCCAATGGGCTTCATCGCAGGATTTAAAATGGCCCCAGATTGTGAAGATATTTGATGAGTGTGGCGTAGATAGACAGGCTCTCAAATTTAATAGCAGGACATGAGACACATTCATAGGGAATGACCTTCTGATAGGACCTACAGTGAAAAATAAAACACAATGTGTAGCAATCTATATTAACTTGAATAAAAACACTAAGGAATTATAGAATCTCGGATCAGTTATAATGATATGTGTTCTTTCTATTTTCCTGTTTTTTTATCTTAGGATAAAACCAAGGAAAATAATATAGACTAAAACCAATCAAAAAAATAGGTATAAGTGATACAGGACCTCAAAACCCTACAAAATCAGCAATAGTTACTATAATTCCCTTTGTTGCCTTCAAAATAGCTGCAGATACCTTCATATGTAGTAAAAATCAAACAGAACAGAATAGAATGAAAATAATAAAAATGAAACAATGAATGCAATAAAAGACTTCAAAAGAATCCAGGAGTAAATCCAAGTTGGCTACCATAATATGTCTTGTTGTCTTTTACATAGCTGCCCATGCCATCCAATTTAGCGTAATCAAACAAAACAAAGAGAATAAGACTGAACCCCAAAAAAATGAGATTGATAAGGTTTCCAGGTGGGGATCACTTCCTGGTGAGGCCTGGTTGTCTCCCTCTGCAGTCTGTGGATGGCGCCGACTCACAGAGAGAGGCTTGGGTCTGTCTGTCCCCACTGCAGGAGCAGCCCTCCCATGGCGCTGGTTCCCAGGCAGGGATCACTTCCTGGTGATGCCTGGTTCTGTCCCTCTGCAGTCTGGAAATGGCACTGACTCACAGAGAGATGCTGGGGTCTGGCTGTCCCCACTCTGGCAGTGGCCCATGCATGGTGCTGGTTCCAAGGCAGGGGATGATGGTATATAAGAAAGAAAAAGGCATTGGAAAGGCAAATGAGATTTACCACAGTGAGGCGTTGAGGAACAGAGCAGCCAGAGGACTCGCTCTGCTCCAAGGCGGCCAGGGTGGAGCTGGAAACCAGCATCAGCCCTCTATGCCCAGTACACACATAGCCCAGACCTCATAGAGCCCTGAGGCTGTCTGTGCCTGCAGTTGACCGCCACTGAGATTTATGAAGACCTGTTCTTGGCCCCGGATGTGTTGCTGCCTGCTTCGGTCTGGGCTCCGGAAGGCAGGTCGTAGCTGCAGGACAGAGAGGTATTTATGAGTCTCTCGAGTCTGCCCAGCAGTGCCTGCCCAGCAGCCCGAGTCCTGGTGCCACAGGAAGCAGTCACCATGAAACAGGGTCTGTGGACAGCAGTGGGGCTACAGCCATGAGCTCTGTGCAGCTGTCAACCCAAGAGAGCCCCCCAGCCCTGGGCTTTCCCATAGCTCCTGGCCGGTCCTCACCTTTCATCTTCATCCAGCTACTCTGTCTAGTGGAACCAGACCTCAAAACTTTCCTCAGGCTGGAAATTATATTTACTTGCTGCCACCAGGCACAGCAGTATCTCCTGAAGGACTCTTGTTTCCTGGGGCAAGAGGGACAGACAGTGTGCTGAGAGGACTGGCACCTGGAATGAGGTGGGGGCCTTGCCCAGAAAAGGAACACTTAAGGACTGGTCTACAGGATTTCTGCTAAGTTGTCCCCTCCTCTTCTCCGTCCCATCCAAGCCCCAAGCTGTTCTCAGAGTCAGGTTGAAATGGCTCTAGATGTACCCATGTCCAGTGTCCTAGGTACACAACCCACTGGGATGGTTTTCAGCTTCTCATGTGAACAAAACCCTCCTTAAAAAGCCAAGATGTAGAGGGTGGGGCCAAGGAGTGTTCAGTCCAGGGGATTTCCAAATTCTGCCTGCCTGTCCTCCAGGAACTGCAGGACACAGTGGCTTACCTTCTTGATTTTCTCCAAGTTCTGACAATATTCTCCTGCAAGACAGATAGCAAACGTTCATGAGAAAGACTGAACTATGAATAGGCCATCACCATCTGTGGTCACACAGAATTGTGGCAGGGTCCATGGGGGTCAGGAGTGCATAGAGATGGATGAGAACCCAGGTCAGGTTTGGGCCCTGGAGAAGATGCACATGGGAGCTGAGGCTGAGGGTCCTAAGCCTCAATGCCTGTTGATGCCAGACTGGGAAACTGAGGACAGAAGAGAAGAAAGGATTACTAGCCACATGGGCACTTCCTGGCTTTGGGAACCCAACTTCTGTCCCCTCCCTTGCACACCACATGAGGGAGAGGCTGAGTCCAGCTCAGCCAAGACCATATGCAGCTCTGCATCCAGGCAGCTTGGCAGCTTCAGGGTTTGGAAAAGAGGGCCCCTCTACTCTCCAGCCCAACATTTCACACCAAGAGAACAGAGCACATTCCTCCTCCAGCCTTTCTGTCCTTCCTCATGTCACTGGAGATGCCTCTATTTGAGAGACTGGAGCCAGGCCCCAGAAGGGCTTTACTCAGAGCAGAAATGGGGCAGAGGAGGAGATAGACACCCCACCATGGGATGCATGCTAATTATTACCATGGAAGCCTGGCATGGTGGCACGTGACTATATACTCATGCACTCTCAGAGGCTGAGGGAGATGTGTCACATGTTCAAGCCCAGTTTAGAAACTCAGTGCTTTAGCCAGGCCCTGTCCCAAGATTAAAAAATACAAAAGGGTTGAGAATGTAGCTTGGTGCAAAGGTCCTAGTTTCAGTATCCAAAAAAGAAAAAAAATTGCCATGGAGGTGAGTAGGGATGTTTGTGTCATAAGAAGACAGACAGGAGTGACAGAATTGGAGGAAGGTAGTTTAGTGTCCCAGGGAGGAACAGGAGACAGGAACATCAAATTTCAGGGGGACTGATGGACCTTGAGTGGGCCTCGGGATTGGGGACTCATCACTAGCTCCCACTGGCACTGGGCATGGTCCCCTTCCTTGGCACAGTCCTCACTGACCTGGAGATGCAGGACCATGCGATGAAGGACTGTGTGGATGTGAGTGATCCTTGGGGGCACCAAGTTTGGGAACAGGATCCTTGGGCTTGGAACAGAAGGTCCCTGGTGTTAACCCTTAGGTCCCAGCATTTGGCAAACCGACACTTGTAAGATCCTCACACCTGGCCCTGTGTGCTGACACCAAGTCCGTCTTACCTAGGAATAAAGGATCCTCTGCAGTGACCCCTTCCCAAACCCTCAGAGCCCAGCAGCATCCCAAAACTAGAGCTTCATGTCCTGAGCCTACAGCCTAACGAAGAACAAACAAAATGACCTTTCTGTGATTCCCAAAGATACAACTGGAATTTCTCAAATTATCAATGAGAAAAAGACAAATAATGGACAAACAACTGGCCCTGAACTTCTTCCAAAATTGCTCCTGTCTCTCTTTGAAACACTTTCACCCCAGATCCCCATCTCTGTGTACCTTAATAAGCAGATTCCTGCTCTTTGCAGTGTCTTTAGCACACAACTTCCTGAACAGCTTGAGCTTTTCCTGTTTGAGAGAGAAACCGTAGAAGGAACAGCAGGATAACGGCAAGTCTGTGAGTTCAAACTCTTTTCATTCAAAAACCAAAGGACACAAACTGCCTGGGTGAGCATTTCTAACTGAGGTCATATAAAACCTGTGAAACCCAAAAGACTGGGATGGCAGCTCTCATTTGATCCTCCTGTCCCTCCACGTTTCAGCTGGCCATAGAGTTTGTCTGTTTTGACAGTTATGGTTTCAACTGGATAAAGAGTTCTATTGATGTTACTGGCCGCTTGAAGAAAACTTTTTATTTTTGTGCGTGACACAAGTAACCTTAGTCCTGAGAAGGAAACCCTGGCATAAGAGGGCAGAGAGGCTTAGGCATCACACCTACAAGGTGACTCCTACCCTCAGTGCCCCAGGGCTTTCCAGGGCCATGCAGAGGGCAGAGGGCAGTAGAGTAGATCTGTCACTGGTCTACTCCAGTGTCCTTATGGAGATAGGCAGGCCCACCTGGACACTTCTCCCCACATCCTGCTCAGCGGATGCAGGGCAGAGATGGTGGTGAACCTCAGTTGCTCCCAGGAAGGGAAATAAAGCAAACATTTTGTGTAGGCCTGGAGTAGCTGGAGATCAGCACAGTGCAGTATCAGCTGCCTCAGCTGCCTTAATCCTCCTAGATGAGATGAGGCCCAGGGAGCCACAGAAGGGGCTAACTGAGCTCCAGAATGGGAGTCACTAGGCCCCCAAGTAACAGAACAGGCATGGGGAAGAATTTTGTTTAAAAAAAACACAAGCTTGGAAGAGATGACCACACCCTCCACGCCACGCACCCTATGGATCTAGCTCAGTGTGCCTATAACAGACAGGGCTGAAGGATTGCACATCTCAGAAAAACCTTTCAAATCTAAGAGCTGATGAAGGACAGGCAGATCCCAGATCTCCAGAGGAAATTGCCAGTGCCCTCTCACAGTTTACCCTGGCCACCTTGATCCAGTGCTCCACTGTTCTGGCCCTGTGTGTGGCCTGCATGCTGGGATTCCCAAGGCAGGTGGTGATGACCCAGTTGACCACGTGGTAAACTTGGGCAATGGTGGCCCAGACGGTGGGTGCCAGGTGCTCCTTTCCTTTTTTGTTCCTTTGGGTCCAGATGGAGGCCAGGCAGTCACAGGGCACCACCTTCTTGAACAGCTCCTGTGGACAAATGTCACATGGGCATACTCCACCACAGCCATAGTCTGTGACAGGCAGGCATGTGGCTGTGGTCTGAGTTGGAGATAAGAAAGCTGTAGATATGGGCAGATTTTTGTTCTCTCCCCACTGCTAGTGGCCAACTTAAATGACCCAGGGCCCAGCACTGATGTGAAAATCAGTAAGATTTCCTGCTTGACCATCCTCAAATGTCCAGCAATAGAAGACTTCTCAGTCCTACTAATTCTTTTTTTTTTAATTTTTTTTTGTCTTTTTCGTTTTTATCGGTATCAGGGATCGAACTCACGACTGCCTGCTTGCAAGGCAGGCGCTTATGCCACTGAGCTAAACCCCCAGCCCCAGTCCTACTAATTCTGAGATTATTTTTTTCTTTTCCCAACCTCGTCTGCCCTCTGTTTCTTTGTCTACTTCAATGGCAAGTTTCTTGTGACAGCTATGACTAGGGGATCTGCCTGGGTGTCTGACGTAGAATCTAGTGTACTTCAAATGCCTGCCAAGTGGTAACTGTAGTCAGGTGTGTGGGAAGATGGCTAGGTGATGCATACCCTTGCCTACATCTCTGTGAATAGCCTGATCTCTGTCCTGCTTCCATTTGTCCAACCTTAGTTGGACTTCTCAGTCATTTTGTGACGCTACTGTCATCAGTGCCCTGTCTCCACTGCCTTCATCCACATGAGGACAGGGGTGGCTTAGGTCCTAAGGGGTAAGATCAGGTGGGGCAGTAGGTAGGTGTGGAACTGTGGTCTGTCACAGATCCATGTAATGTGGTCAAGGAATGGTTGGACTGAGATGAGACGTGCAAAAGGAGGGCCTGTCCCTACCCTGCGACCACAGAGCTCAGCTGCTCACTGCATCCATCAGGGTCAGGTGTTGCACTAATAGTCTGGGAGAGAAGGTTAAGGGCACCTTCTGCATGGACCCAGCCTGCTCTGTTTCAGAAGAGAGGCAAGGGGGCTCTGCAGCTGGCTTCTGCTGCTCTCCTGTCTCCCGAGGAGGCTTTCTTTCTGGTGCTGGCTCTGGCTGCAGAGCAGGTTCGTGTTGTTGGTGACATGGAGCAGGAGCTAGAAAGGAGGAAACTCGAGTTAGTCACTTTCCAACGACCTGTCAAGCACAAAAAGACATAGTTGCTCTTCTGGGAATTCCAATGGCCAGTCAAAACCCATGAAAGTCTTCCAGACTGTGGTGTTTGTGTCTCACCATCTGTTTGGGATTTGTTGGTCTCTAGACGTTCCACTTCAGCAAGGAGAAGTCGCAAATCAGGCTCCAGGGGTGCTCCAGGTGAGTTCGCCTGCATGCAAGCCTCTTTGATTGATAATTTGGGAATGTACAGGGGATGGTGCCATTCCGGCCAGTTTTCCAAAAAGGAAGAAATGGTGCTGGGGAGAGATGAATGAGCAGGGCAGTCAGGCCCAGCCTTGCCTGCCACCCTGTCTCTCCAAAACAGCCTTGTGTTTGGCCTGCTCCTGTCTTTCTGCCTCGAGAACAATCCAACCCCAGCCCCAGCCCCCTGTGACTGTTCTTACATTGGCTGCCTCTGTCTAGAAAGGTTCATTCTAACCCTGTGAGTCTCCACTTCATACTCATGTTCCTTTATGAAAAAAGCAGGTGCAAACTCCAAGTATCTGAGCTCTCAGGGTTGGGCTCCAGGCAGATTTGAGAGCAATCTGCACATCCCAGCTCCAGCCTGGCCCCAGTCGCTCTGAGGTGGGATGGGCAGGTTGACGTGGGGGGCCAGCAGAACTGAGAGCTGGTGTGCTCAAGGTGAGCCTTCCAGGTGCTGGCTCTGAAGCTCATTCTCCCCTCTCCTTTGCAGGGACTCTAAAAATTCCACCCACAGCACTGTCTGACCAGAAAAACCCAAGACCATGTCTCTCCCATAGAATCAAAAAATATACCAGCCCCAGGATTCTGTCACTGTCTCCTTAACCAAAGTCCTCCTATCCATCGCTCACTTCTCACCACTCCTCTGTTCTGAAAGTCTGCCCAGCCCCGAGCAGTGTCTCGTGACATCTACATTGATTATCTACCTCCGAAAGAGAACTTGAGACCAGTAACTGTTCTCGTCTTTGTTCCCAGGATTATGCTATGGAGCCTGAAAAGTTACTGGACAAAGTAAATGTTGCATAAATGCGGGCTGAGTGAATGAATCTCTAAATAGCTTTCCTGATATCTGAGCAAGCTTGTTTATTGTGTATCCAGGGAAAGAAGCAGCCAGAAGAAGTCGTAAATATCCTTCAGACAGGGAAATCCTGTTTGCTTTTACAAGTTTTTACACTTATTGGATGGACAGAGGCTACAGAGGCAGAGAAGCTCCCCACTGGAGACAGAAAAAATAAATATGAATGGGGATAGCCTGTCCAGCACCCTTTTTGCAGCCCACGGTATGGGTACTGGCTTGTCCACCTTATCCGCAAACCCTACAACACCCTGAGAGGTTTGGTCTGTTACTAGCCCACTTTCCAGAGGGGCATAGCAATCCCACAGAGCTGCAATTCCATTGCTAAAACACAGTGTGTGATAGTGTCTGTACTGTGCCATGGTGGGCACACTCACCCGCAAAGAGCTTGTCCACGGAGTAAGGGACGATGTCAGAGTCTCAGCAGGAGGAGAGGAAGGTGACGAAGTAAAAGATGGGTCTAACTGGGATGGATGGTATCAGGAACCCCACCAACTTCTCCCATTCAGTTGGCCGGAGACTCCTCATCCTGCAGGTCACCAGTGTCTTCGGGGAGGATTCATAGTCATGCTGGAGAAAACAAAGAGAAACACAGTCAGGAGCAACGGCACGAACCACTGGAAAAATGGGACCCAGAGTGCGGCAAGAAAGACTGAAACCTTTATGTTTGGGGACCCCGAGGGCGTGTGTGTCCATGGTGAAAAGGATTCACATATTTTCACACAAAGTTCAATGTTAGGGCCAGAGAATGATAAGCAAGCGGTAGGGCCGTCTTATAAGGCAGCCTTTGAGCTGTGAGCAGCAGCACCTGCCTTTATTAATAACCGACAGGAAAAGCATTATCCCGCTGAGCCCTCCACAGACACCCCCACTCTAGAGATAAGGGAACAAGCTTCTGTATGACAGGTGGCTGGCTGCTCAGTGGCACTTGAGTCAGAACTGAGAATCATCCATAGAAGTAACGTGAAGACTTCCCCCTGGGGTACGTGGAGAGTGGGCTGCCACTGATACGGAGTAGAAGGTTCTGGAGAACCTGCTTTCCTCCACATGATGAAGACAGTGCCTGGGACAGAAGGCTGGAAAGTCTCCTTGACTGAAGCCACACAGCTGTTGTCCCCTGGGTTAGGTTAAGGGGAGCCCTACAGCCCCAGTACTGCAACAGCATTTCCCTCAAAGACACAGAGATTGGGAGACGGGTTGGCCTCAGAAGAAACCCTTTTGGGAAAAACCTTGACATGCGCACTCTGGTACTTTGGCCAAGTACACTTGTGCTGTTGAAACCACCACTTGTGTCGTTGTGTTGTGACAGCCCTGAAACCTGACACCACTTACTAGGACACAGCCTCACGGCCTGCTCACTGCCCTGGCTGTGGATAGGATGGCACTGAGTGCCATCCCATCCAAGACTGGTGAGAAATGAACGTCAGCCAGAATTCACTGTCTTAGTGTAAAACTGTGCACTGCCTGATATGGCTATAGGGGTATTTTTTGGTACTGGGAATTGAAGTGACATGTTCTTGAGATGACACCCCTGAGAAATGTGCTGAGTAGCTGAGCAGTTCTGATTTTGTGAGTGTACAGGACTCTTATTTTTTGTGGAATCTTCCTGGTGAGAGTTTGGGAGTGCAGAAGGCCCAGAAAGATCCTGGTGTTTACTGCATGTGGGATAGCTGGGGCAGTTAGGTAAAAGAGCAGCACTAAACCAAGATGTCCGTAGCTCGGTTTAAAGGGAAATGACTCAGGACATGCTCTCTGATTCTACAAATGCATGATATGCAGCTTTACAGCTATTTAAGTTACCCCGGGGTATAAGGAAGGCCAATTCCTTTGGCCGTGGGACTGCATTTGATTTCTATGGTCAAGCCTCAAGCCACCACCCAGGGGACCCCACTATCTTGCATCTTAATCCTGAGCCCAACCCAGTCATCCGGAGTTCTTATCTGCAGAGACCCTCCTGTGCTCACCCGCACCCAGAGCAGCACTGGCCACGGTTGGTTTTGTGATGCTCCTGCTCTGGGTGCAAGGAGACAGAGTTGTCACATGGTGTGCTGATAACCTGCACGGAGCTCCGCAAAGCGAGAACTTGACATTTGAGCCACAAGTTATCATTCGCCTCTCCTGGCTGTCCCCACAGAGCATACTTCATAGAAAATCTCCCCACGTTAGGCTCCCTGAGGGAATCTGGACTTCAAAACCAAATGATATTAATTTAACAACACTTATTACATTGCATACTGTTATCTTCCAAAGGGTTGCTCAGATTATCAGATACAGGCATGCAAAATTAATCAGACATAAGAGCACGAACTGTTCCTTTCCTTAAACTAATAGAATTTGTAGCAGCATTATGTAGCTCTCTTGTATGGATGTATACACACAGATTTATAAAGTTTTTCCTTTTCCTTTCCTCCTTCTCTCCTTTCTCCCATCTCAGCTTTTCTCTTCCTTTGATCAGTTTCTTTCCCTCTCACAATATCCACTATAGATTTTGGGTCTAATTTGCTCTTTCAGCTTCTCACACTAGGGGGACAGTATGGTGTTCACATTCTGTAGCTCATGAGCGTGGTACCAAGTTGCATCCATTAAACTCGAGGCTTTTATAGGTAAGTGGCTGCATCTCGAGACCACGCTCATAAGGGAAATAAATCAGGCTGGCATGTAAACATTATATTGTCTCCCTACTATAAGAAACTAAAAAAGTAAATATGATTCATAATCTACAACAGATATCAAGAGGAGGAAAGAAACTACTCAAAAAAAAAGAACACCTGAAATGGGTGAAAAAGAAAAGACAGAAAAAGAAAAGATAGATAGACATTATTAATTTATTTCTGTTCATTGAAATGATTGGTTTCTGCTTTTCTTCTCTAGTTAATTTTGCATGCATATGTCTTGTCATCAAAGCAACTACTTTGATGGCAACAATCTCGCAATATTAGCCCTTTTTAATTTTCTACTACCTTGTTATACAATTCTCTATCACTGTTTTTATTGTTTTTTTTTTCTCTTGAAATTAAAAAAGATATGGCATTATGAGGAAAAAAACCTCTCTGAGCTGGTGAGCATTGGAAAGAGCCAGTGGTGGGAGCCAGCGTGTCTGGGGAGCCCTCGGCTGTGCCGGGCCAGCCTGCTGAAGTCCACCTCTCCGTCTGCGCCCCAGTCTGCTCTCCCCGGTGAGAGGCATGGCAGGTGGGCTGGCGAGGTGGCCTGGATGCCTGCCATCCCCAGGGGCCTCTGACCTGCTATAACTCACCCAGGAGTCCTTTCCCATCCTGCCTACCATAATATTTTTGTAGCCACCTAGCTACCCCAGACAGTTGGATTTTGTGCCCCGCCCACTAGTGACAAACAACTCAGGATGACCCAGAAGCCAGCACTGATCTGAAAACCAGGTTGATATTGATAATGGAGACACTGACAATACTAACTTCACAAGACAACTAAGAATTTCAATTAAGGTTGGACAAATAGAAACCAAGGCAGGGGCTGGGCCCAAATGCTAGAGGATGGTGTCCACAGACGAGTGCGTGTCTCACCTAGCCATCACCCCAGGAGAGCTGCCAGCCTTATCACTTTGTAGGCATTTGAAGTACATGAGATTCTACAGCAGACACCCAAACTGTTCCCCTAGTAGTAGTTGTCACAGAAAGTGTGCCATTGATGTGGACAAAAGGGCAGAGTCCCTGAGATTAGAAATAAAACAGTATCTCAGATTTACCAAGACTCAGAAATCCTTTGCTGCTGCTAATTTGTAAGGATGACCAGGGATAAAAATGCCACTGATTTTCAGATCAGTGCTGAGTCCTGGGTCATCCTGAGTTGGTCATCACTAGTGGGCAGTGCACAAAACTAACTGTCTGCAAAGACAGTGTCCTCTGTCTGTATCTATAGCTTCCTGACTTCCCACTCACACCACAGCCATCTATCTGCTTGTCACCAGCCAAAACTAAGACTCTAGCTGGAGGAGGTTCTGCTCATGTAACATCGCCCTCCTCCACAGGAGCTGTTCAAGAAGGCGATGCCCTGTGACCGCCTGGGCTTCTTCTGGACCAAGAGAGACAAAAAAGGGGAAACAGCATCCGGCAACCTGCACATTTTCCACCTGTGTGACCACCTGTGTGACCACCCTGTGTTGGGGATACCAGCATGAAGGCTGCACAGTGCCAAGGTCGTGCAGCACTTGCATCAAGGTGGCCAGGGAAAGCTGTCACAGAGAGCTGGCAGTGTCCTCTGGAGAGCCACGATCTCCCCGTCCTTAATCAGCACTTGGTACTAAAGGTTTTTCTAAGATGTGCAGTTCTTCAGCCCTCCCTGTTGTGGGCACCCTGACCTAGACTCATGTTATAAGGTGCTGCAGAGGGTGTGGTCGTCTGACCTGAGCTCTTAACTTTGAGTTTAACTGAAATCTTTCTCGCTGAGATTGCTGTCACTGGGGCCTAGTGAGTCCCTTCTACAGCTCTGACTGAGCCTCCTCTCAATGGAGGAGGGGAAAAGGCAGCTGAGACAGCTAAGCTGGAACACGCTGATCTCAAGCTGCCCCCTCCCCAGGCACTAAAGTTTTTCCTCCCTTTCTAGAGACAGAAGTGCCTAAGGCTCCTGAGATCCTCGCTGCCTGCAACATCTGAGCTCGGCAGTCCAGCGGTTGAACACGACATAGGATGAAGTAGCCAGGTGGGCCTGCCTTTCTCCCTAAGGACACCAGCATAGACACAAGCCATGTCTGTTATACCAGATCTGCCCTCTGTCCACTGAACGGCTCTGGACGGCACGGGGAGGAGAAACGTGGAGGTTGGATCCCAAGGGCTCCCTGTGACCTCAGGCAAGGTTTCTGACTCCAGACAAAGTTTACTCAACTTTTAAGCACAGCTTCTGGCAGAGAGACTTTCCGGTACTCACTAGACACTAACAGAATGTTCTGTCCAACTGAAGCCCTAACCGTCAAAACTGTCAAAACAGCTGCTCGGCTGAAACGGGAAGGGGCTGGGACAATCCAACCAAAACTCCCATCACAGGGCTTTGGCTCCTTAGGCTTCAGGTGAAACACATTAGAAAATTTCATATGGGCAGTTTACAGCCTTTAAATTCTCAAATGAAAGGAATTTGAATTCCTACATCTCCCCCATTATTCTGAAGTTTCTCCTTTTCCCTGTCTCAACAAAATTTTCCCAAAATGCCAAAAGCTGCCTACCAAAAATGCTTCAGTGAGCTAGAATCTGCTCATCAAAATCAATTGGAGGATAGGGTGAACGTGCTTAGGCGAGGAAGAGGGTTCTTGTCTTTTCCCTCTCACTGAAAGTTTACCCAAAACGTTCAAGCTGTGTCTCTTCTGCAATGGTAGGAAGACGGATCGCTTGGTCCTTGGTAAGGCTGGGCACGGGGCTGCAGTGGGGGCTCATCAGGCCCTGCTACTGAGATTTAGGGACATCACTAAGCCAGAAAGGGTTTCAAAGCTGGCAGAGTGGGCAGGTCTCCGCTTCCATGCCGGCCCCTTTGCTGTTGAGCCGTTTCCCCCTGCTGTTAGGTGGATGAGCCTTTATTCTTTCAGCAAAGAAAGTTGGGAAGGAGATTTTGGCTTGCTGCTCTTCAGTTTCTACTTATACTGTGGCATGAGGGGATGCCCTGTCTGTCACAGAAGCTGGTACATCAGGGAAACCCCGGGGACAGGTGGTCTAAGGGAAGCTCAGCCCATATCACAGTGGTTTTACTTGAGACTGATGTTTGGGTTTGCTGTCACTCCCCAGTGGTCCCTCTTCACACTCCACTGATCCTTCTTAGGACTCTTATGTCACTGCCCAGCAGACAAGGACAGTATCTCCAGAAGAATTATTAGAAGTATCTTAGGGACTCATACATCCCCAATGGATCCCAACTGACCAGATCTCAGACAACATGTCTCGAGGAATTTCTTGCCCTGTCAGAGCTGGCACGTTGGGAGACCGTGTTCTAAATAGATGAGAAGAAAGCTCTGCCCAAGGAACTACCCCGGGGTATTTCTAAGAAGAGGTGACACGTTGGGTTTGGTTTCCAGTCTAACTTGTGGGGCACAGATTCTAGAAAGACTGTGGTTAGCAGGATGCGTTCCCCACCAGCCCTTCTCTCCTTTGGCCATGTAGCTTACGATGTCACCGTACAGAGACCAGAACAAGTGCCTGGAAGAGCTTCAGTCAGAGCGGATTAGGGGAAGAGAGAGGAGTAAGGAACTGTGTTCATTATTGGTCTCATTTCTGAGACAAACTACGTGACACCAAAGTAAAAGGTGGAAAGGTTTAATTTTAACTCACAATTTGTAGCAGTTTCAATCCATAGGAGGCTGATGCCTAAGGCAGGGTGGCATGGCACAGAGTCATGGCGGAGAAAAGCAATTCAGGGCAGGCAGGAAGCAGCTAGCCTGCCTTCCATCTTTCCGTTCATATTACATCCGGGCCAAAGGCTACTGTGGGTGGAGGGAGGGCGCGGTTCTGTCATTGATGAATGCATTCAGACACCCTCAGAACTATGCAAACCAATGAATGACTAATCCAGGTCACAGACCCTTAATCCCAATATCACACACCCCAATGCAGCATCACTTGCACCTATGATCCAGCCACCTCTCAAAAGCCCCACCTATGAGTGCGTGAGGTTTTGGGGGTGTTGTGGGGAAACTGATCAAAAGCAACCAGGATCTTAGGAAAAGAAAAGAAACTTTACTTAATGCCAGGAGACTCGAGAGGAGGAGTCTCCAAAGTCTGACGTACTGGTGATAAAAAGTGTCTTTTTACAGGGTGGAAGCAAGCTAAAAACAACTCATATAGCCATAGTCAAAGGTGACAGCACGATGGGTAGCAGCACAGCTGTGTGCAGCAAAACTGTTTGGGGCACATACACAGAAGTTCTAATTTGGTAATGACTCCAGAGATTTAGCCAAGTGCAGAGGCAGAGAACAGATGACTGCAGATTAATTGTCCAAAATGGTTTCAGTTAGGTCAGGACTCCTGCTTTAGCAGGACATCCAATAACAAGCCATCACAGCACCCCATCACAGGAAGCGGGCCAAAATATTACTACAGAAGACAGGTGTGGTGACATGTGTCCACAGCCCAGCGCTCTGTGGGCAGCGGATAGGAGAAGCATCAGGAGTACACCTTTAAGCCCACCTTGGGCAACTTAGCAGGACCCTTCCTCAAATATCCTCAAAAATGGTTTTGAGGGTGGGTCAGTGTGTCAGCCCCAGCTTCAATCCCCAATCCCGAAAAAGACTACCCTCGAGATAAATAGAGGTGTTTGCATCACAACAAGCTCATCAGAAAGCTAGGATCCCTAGGATACCAATTTGAGATTTTCTCTTCCCTGAAATAGGCCACCGGAAAGTGTTAAGGACCGATGCAATCATGTTATGTATTCAGTGATGACTAAATTTGTGAGATAAAGTGTAGGTTCAAGAGCCACAGCTGTGTGAAGCGTGAGAAGGGTCCAAACTGGCGGTGTATACGGCAGGTGGTGTCTGAAGGACTTTCTCAGAGAGTGGATTTGAGGAGTGAGGCAAAGAATGGAACCATGGCTGACACTGGCTTTGGGCCAGATCAACTGCACAGTGCTACCACAGGTTATCAAGGACCTGAAAGAAGACCAGAGGACAAAAAGAACAATTGTAGCAAATATAGGGTGGATATAGTAAAGGTGAGCTGTCAGCGAGATGAGCATGAGAAGGCACAGCGGACAGTCATAGGTTTGGAGCTGGGGATGAAATTTCGGACATTAACAGTAGACTTAGCAGAGCTCACATTACAAGTTATTCGAAGAGATCTCTGCCAGACTGAATACCGAGAGATAAGTGGGCTCTCCTGAGCTTAGCTCTTCCTCCTCCAAATCCAGGGTGCATCCTTCTGTCCAGTTCTTCTAGCCTGGGAAAGCTCCATTACTGGAGAACTTTATCAGCAAGGGCCCCAGGCCTGCTGGGCTCAGGACTGATGGGGGAATGCCAGACCTTGGCCGTAGATGGAGGAATAGGGCCGTGATCAATGGCAACTCGAGGTAGGCAGCAGACCTTTGTCATGAGGGAGAGCATCAGACACTCGTGCAGCCTGTGAGAGGCGGAAGATGAAAGAAATTATAGTCCAAGGCTTATTATGAGCTAAAGAGATTTGAGGTGAACAGAAGGGTAACTGCTATTTTTCATGCCAATAAGGCCCTCTTATGGGGACTCTTAAAGTAATAACTGAGTAGTACTCGAGTTTGCAGGTCCAGACCCTCTGCGATGCTCTTGGGTGGTACATGTCTCTCTGTAGTTTTATTTCCTACCCCAGACTGCAGAGTTCTCGTGAATGTGCACCCGTCTGAGGATGCTGAGCATCTCCAACATGACTGACACACAGGATCAGCAGATACGTGCACTCATTAAATCCTGGACTGTCTTTCATTCCCTGGTTAAAAAAATTTTGAATAACTCAATTTGGATTCATTTTTCTAATGTCACCTATCTTGATTCTTAATAGCCATTTTATTCAGACACTTCTCCTTCTAAGAAGCCTTTCCAGGACAACCCAAAAATAAGGACCCTTTTAGGTTTTGTAAAGATATATTTTCCCAGCTTTCATTTGTAAGACAACAAACTGAAAAGCCTTAAAACAGAAAATCTAAGTACACAAAGCCAGGCACACTTAAAATGTATTTGTTATTCAGTCCCTGCTTTTGAATTCCTTGCACTTCATCACTGAGTTTATGAAATTTTAATAAATTCATTGAACGTTTACGCTTTCAAGTGAATTCAGAATAAACAGAGAAGTACATACGCATTTAAAAATTTCTTCCTCCTTCAAACTGTAGGATTTATTTTGAGTTTTGAAGAATTCACAGCTCACATCATGCCCTGAAATGAGTTCTTGAAGCCCTAAGTATCAGACCTTTTATGTATTTATTTTGGGTGGGGTTCAATCGGGGATTGAACTCACAACCTCACATCCAACAGGCAGGTACTGTCCTGCTGAGCTATATTCTCAGCCCCCATATAATTTTAAACACACAAAAATGTTGAAGAAAACAATAGAAAATGTATTGAATCTCTGGAGATGGAATAATTTCTAGAATTTAGATGACCATTCAAGTAAAAAAAAAGATAGACTTTATTTCATTAATATATAGGATTTGTTTATGGAAGAAACAAAGGCCTAATGTCTATGTTACACAAAGAAATCATGAAAAATAACTTTAAATGAAACAGAGAGGGTAAAGGAAATAAATCTCAAAAGACAAACTTGCAAGTTGTGATCAACATACAAAATAATGTTCAGTTTCACCATTTAGATTAAAGCAATAAAGTTGTGGTTTGTATTTCTGGAAAATGAAGCAAATGTGAGAGGATGATACCAAATGATAATAAAGAAGCTAAAGAAAATTGGTGTTTTAGACACTCCTGAAAACAGTATGAATCTCTGCAACCAAGCAGAAATTGTGAATTCACGCTCTGGTATCTACAGATCAGGTATCAGGCAGCAAACACCCTGATAATGTAGCCCTTCTGTATTTGTTCTAGCTGAGGTCCTGTGTGCATCTAGCTGCATTTGCAGTATCCTGCAATTTCTAGAGCTGTAGGCTAGTCTGGGGAGTTTGATTTCCCCCACAAACCCACAGGTCCTGCTGCAAACTTACTGGGGGAAGAGACCCTGTGCCGAGTCAGGACACAGGAGAACCATGCGGCATTTGAGCCCCTGCTCAGCTCAGGAACTGAGTTTCCTCCTCTGAAGATGTAAGGGACAGTTCATTCACAGAGAGGAACAGGCAAGCAGGCACCTGCCCAAAAATCCCCTTAGGTGATGGATTGCAGAATGTTAATGGCAGCAGTGGCGGGTGCCTGTAATCCCAGCACTCAGGAGGCTGACACAGGAGGACCGCAGGTGTGAGCCCAACCCAGGCAGTTCCCGGACTGGGCAAGGCAGTGTCTCTGTCCCGGCCTGTGGGTAAGTCCACGGAGACCCTAGAGGGGGAGTGGGGTGAAGAGGGGACAAGAGACACACAGAGTGGAGACAAGATGAAGTCCGATCAAGTCTCGTTTATTCACGGAAGGAGTAACAAATATATAGGGTATTGAGGAGGAGGGATTTGGGTTATGAGATGTCATCAGGTAACTTAGCAACAGTGGCAGGACCGAGGGTTATAGGTCAATTCAAATTTCCCTGGCGAGGGCTTGTAAGGGGGGGCTGATTAACATAATTCCTGAATAGGCCAAACAAGCTAGGTAGGCAAGGTGCTGCTTAACTACCTAACTTAACTCCTAGAAGGAGTTAAGGTGGAGTGGCCTGCAGATATAAGGTGGCAGTGAATTACAGGGCTTCCCACATGTCTCAAAACAAAAGACAACACATGGGCTGTGAATGTAGGTGAGCGCAAAGACTCCGGGTTCAGCATCTCACACACACACACACACACACACACACACACACACACACACACCATTAATCCAGGGTTAGGAATGTAGCCCGGAGGCAGAATTCCTGCCCAGAGTGCACTAGAGTGCCCAAGGCCCTGAGGCTGATAATGACAGGCACAGAGAAACGGGATGAGACACGTATGGGCGGGGTTCCCCCTCCAACCTTCGCTGGTGCACCTTAGACGGATCCTCTGACAGCAGAGGTAAGCAAAACTTTGTAGCCACAGGCAACTCCCAGTCCCTCAAAAGGCTTCGGGGCTTTGTCCTAGTGCGGAAAACAGGTGTTAGGTATTGTTTGAAAATTAGGTTATTATGAAATCTGTCATAAAATTCTATAGAACAAGCTTCTAGTTTTTAACTAGAACAAGCTTCTAGCCTTATTGCAGTTGTAGGAATCAAAGAGCTAAATTGTTCATTTTAGAGATTAAGAAAACAAAGCTCAGAGATCTTGAGATTTGCCCAGCGGTTTCCATCCTGGTCCGACATGTCCGTATGATCAGGTGTGAAGCCTGCACAAGAGATGTGGGGAGCACACTGCTCACACAGGCCTCACACACCTGCCCGTGGTGCACAGCTGCATGCGGGGCAATACCCAGACTTTCACTCACCCCCAGACCTGCCCGGCTGCCCAGCTGTGTCCAACATCCTGAGCGGCAGGCAGGGCTCAGACTTCACTGTGCAAACTGCACAGACTCCTGACCCAGCTGGAGGACTGGTTGCTTATCAGCGTGACAGAGAGGAGGCCTGGGGTGCATGTCTGAGCGCAGGGGTGGACAGGCCCTGGCTGAACCCTGCTAGGAGGTGGCTCTGGTCACTGGACTGTCATCTGCTGAGAGAGAACAACCTCCTCCCAAGAGGGCAAAGGATCCATCTGAGGTGAACTAGCAAAGATTAGACACAAAAGAGGCCAAAGCTCATCCCATTCTGATCCTGTCATCACATCGACCTGCTGCTGCAGATCTCCAGCCACGGATTTTCCTTCCACTGAGGTACAGCCGCCTCCCAGTGTGGGACCAGACCCTGTTTCTGAGCTCACCCTGAGCCATCTGATTCAGAAGTGGTGGAGCCTGGTGTCGTTCCACCTCTGGGTGGCACATCTACCGGGGTGACCTCCAGCCCGCTGAGTCTCCACCCAGTGAGACAGAACCGCCTCCCAGAGCGGTGGCACTTACTCCATCCGAGGTAACACAGGAGCCGGCTGATGTAGGGGAGGTTGGGCCTGATCCCACTCCACCTCCCGAGGCCTAAGCCCACTGAGCTAAATCCCCCCGCTCTGTGGTCGCTCGCCCTCTTTGCAAGGATGTAGATGAGCCAGATGACAGAGTACAGGCCAAGTCATGCCCCAGGCCACCTCTGGCAGCACATCCTCTGACTGCTGGGTCTCTGCTTTCACTGTCACAAGAGCTACCCAGTTACAAATCCTCTGTCCCCCTCCACTCTCCTGCTTTCTCTCCTGGTCTCTCCTCTGGAACGCTTCCTCTCTCCCTCTCTCCAGGTACACAGGACCCCGCCAAGAAGTGCTCACTTCCCAGGAGCACCAGGGACAACAGTTACAGCGAGATGGGATGTGGAACACGTGAACACGTGTGTCGGGTCACTTCCCAGGGGAACTCAGCAGCCCCATAAGGTGGGCACAGTAAGAGGCAAGCAAGTGGAGAAGACACCGGAGAGCAAAACTGCCAGACGGTGGGTGAGGAAGGGTGAGAACCCACGTGGCCGGGGGACTGAGGAAGGCCTCACAAGCAAGACCCGAAGCAAGAGGCCTGGATGGGGAGGCCTCAGAGGATTTTAACTGGACTCAACAAATCCAGAAATCAAACAGGGAGCTGTTCAGGGGCCACGGATCCCACGGGTATGGGGGTACAGGCAGACATGTCATTGGGCCACATAAAGCAGCACACACTCGCCTAAGTGGCCTTGGCTCCGAGGCTCCATGTTCAAGGTCAAGGAATGAGGCAGCTGGAGATGAGCTCACAGTGGTGTCCAGGACCTGCACTGCCCTCTGCTGCAGATCATCCTGAAGCCTGACTTGTGATAACAGAGCTCTGAGCAGACAGCTCCAAAAAATGAGATTTTGTTGACCCACAGAAGCCACTCAGGACAAGGGACTATTAATGTCTGCATGGCAGAGGTAACCGTGAGACCCAGAGCTGCTACTGACAGAAATGAGAGCTCCCGCTGGCTGGGTGCGCCATTTCCTCTCTCATCTCAGTGACTCGGTCCTGTGAGCTGTCTTCTTGGTACTGGCCGCTCAGGTTCACAAGCTCAGGTTCATTTGTTCACCAGTGAGCAAATCAAAAGAGGCCTTTATTTTGGTAAAAATACAAAGATTTACCCAGAGGTAACTTCAAGGAGATGGGGTGGGGCGTTTTCCTCAAATTCTTCCCATTCCTGCAGGTGAATTGGGCACTTTAATATCAAGAAATAGGACTGGAATACAACGGAACAATAGACAAGTCCAGGCTTCTCGAATCCTTCCCAGGAGCTAATTTCTGCCTTCCCTGCCGAGGGGAATAAAGCTGGGCTTGACTTTGGATGCCAAGATCTGCATGTTCCATCCATTTGGCAGGGCTGAGAAGGCCTGATGAATGGAAGGCATTTTGCTCTAGGAGGGAGAAAGTTTTGCGGGTGGAATATAATTTAAATTTCCCTCTGCAGGGTCAGTTACTATCTCACTAAATGCTGACACCGAGAACCGACACCGGAGGTAAAATGCTGGAATGAGACATGTCCGCCCTCACGCACACTGAAAATGAGATGCTTAACAACTCGGCCCCTAAGGAAATACAAACTACAAACACTCCTAGTACAGCCCCTGTCATCAAGGAAATGAGTACTGGAAAGGTTTCCCTTTTAAGACATTGGCTCTGTGTCCTGGGATGTAAACAGCTTCTCCCAACACCCCTCAGCCTAAAAAAATAACAAAATATACAGAATAGCTGACCCTGACCTGACCTTCAAAGCATGTTTACATCCAGATGCCTTCTTCAATTTAACCACTGGAGGGCAGCAAAAGCACATAACTATAGTAATAGACACAAGCATAACTAGTTTATACGCAAATGCATTCTTGAATTTAGCCACAAGATGGCAGCAAAGACCTATAAAATTAAGTAGTTAAAAAAAGCGTTTATATAAAAATGTATTCAATTTAGCCACAAAACGGCAGCAAAATCCTATAAAATACAGTACTAAGAGGCCCGAAAAGTGGATTCTCAGTCCACATCCAAAACCACTCTTCCATTTCTCCACAATATCAGCAAAGGCACATCCCACATAAGGTCACAAAAAACATTTAAAGTCAGGTCTCAAAAGTTAAGTTGACTTTTCACATGATACTTGCACAAATTATTCACGAAATTCTTAATATTTCTGATAAAATAAATGTATACTTATTGTAAGCCCTGGTAAGTAAACACAAGTCACTTACGGTAGTCCTCATCTGCCTGGCTGTAGGTGTGTTGGGAAGGAGAAGCTACACATTAAAAGCAAGTGTGCACTGGTTTTTTTGTGTGTGTGGTTTTTTGTTTTTTTTTAAGTGTACACTGTTTATAACTGTTTTCAAATCTACGCACTGACGTCTTTTTCCTAATTACTATAATTTGGTGAGCTTTTAAGGTTGCAAGGTGCTTATCTTGAAATTTATTTAAATGTTTTCAGTTGATTTATATTAGTCATTTAGGCTTTCTTCCAAGGCTGCAGGGTGTCTGAAGTGCTCGGACTCCTTTGAGGCCCCAGCCCTGTCTCACTGCCTATGATATTTCTAAGTAGCTCAGCTGCCTGTAACAACACTAAAGGCTTGCTTCCTTCTATATAATAAATGAATTACTATTGTTTTACTGTCTTCCTAGTCTTTGCTTAAATTAAGTGCTTACAATTATTTTTTATTTTTAATTTCACTAAAACTCCTTATAAGGTTCAAAAGCAATATTCCAGGCATTTCTAATCTCAAATATGTTATGTGCACATTCTTTTTTAGGTATATATATAACAATTTGAGACACAAGCATGAATAAATAACATACTTTTAAAATCCTGATGACTTAACATGGAGGGTGTAATTTTACAATAACATAATTATGCTTATCATAAAATTATATAGGGCTGGGGATTTAGCTCAATTGGTATAAGTGCCAGCCTGGCAAGCACAAGGTCATGAGTTTGATCCCCAGTATAAATAAGTAAATAAATAAATAAATGTATTTTTAAATAAAAAATTTCTAGAGACAGTTTGCTCTAAAAATATTTTTAAATTTTAATACATGAATAAATGGGCGCAGCTTGAGACCATACTCATAAGTGAAATAAATCAAACTCACATGTATAAATACTGAATAGTTTCCCTAGTGTAAGAAATGGTAAGAATACATAAAAATATGTGGTAATCATGATTCCCCATTATATTGCTTTGAAGCCTTATAATGTTTCATTCATTAATTGGAATGATTTTATTCTGGGTTGTTTGATTTTATTGTCTGTGATGGTATGAACAGCCCATTTGAAGAAAACAAGACGTCATAGTAGCTAGTGCTGATTTAATATCATATTGTTTTGAAGTCCCATCAGACTGTTGTTCTTCTGTCTCCATTGGTTTTGTCATGTTGTATCTTATTGGATTTTATCATATGTGATAGTATAAGCAAACTTTTTATAGACAAGGAGATAATATTAGAAACCATTCTTCATTTTCTGTTAGTTGTTTCTAAATACCCTGTAATACTTTCATCCTCTTGAATAGTTTCATACTCTCTTGATGTGTTTGATGCTATAGTATATGAAGTTATATTCAAGTATTTCAAGGAAAGAGACATTATGGTAACTACTACTGTGTCAAGTTATCCTGTGGTTAAACACTATGTTGCTTAAATTGTTTCTTCTGACCTGTGTTGTTATGTCCTCTTTTATCTCAATCCTTTTTTTATTTTTTTAATAAATAAATAAATTTTTAATACATAAAAATAATGCCAAAATCTGTTGAAAAAAATAAAGTTTAAAATAGTGATCTGTTCTTAACAAAATTTAAGGCTTTTTTAAGGGTTTTAGATTTGTCAAAGCAATTTCTAGCATTTTCAAATGTCTTATTAAAATGAAGTGTTTAAAAAACAAGTCTTCAATTCATTTTCCTTTAACATGCAGGGCATTTCCCACTTTGCCAGGAGCTTTACACTAGCTGCTGATTTTCTATTTACACAAAAGGCACACGAAACTGAAATTTAGCTTCCCACTTTTATTTAGCCTCTGTGGCATCCCTGAGAGCTCTCCAAGTTCTTGGGGAAGAAGGACAAGAGGTTGAAGAAAACAAAGATTGAGACAGACAGCAGGGATCAGGTGGAGCCCTCCCTCCAGGGGGAGGAAGAGACCGCTCAACCACCGCGATGCGTTTATTTATCCCCGTGTCACACCACGTCCCTTTGCTTAAGGAGCTCGCTTGTTAAGAAGCCCGGTGTTCTCAGCTGGAACACCTGCTCCCCCCAGCACTCCATCCCCGCCCTCAGGGCTCAGGTGTCCGCAGGTGCTCAGTGCTTTGGGCTCCACAGGTGTCAGCCGCCACCAGCTCGGCAGCTCCCAGCGAGCAGGAAGGGTAGCTTAACACAGCAAACTGAGCCCTGGGACCATAGACATTATTTGTTATCTTTAACAATCATCCTTTTAGCCTGACAATGTTGACCTTTTCTGTTAGATCTTCTTAGAACTTTCCTTCCGATTTTGCTAGACTGGGTCCAGAACTCCTCCTGTAAAAGTTAAGTGTCAGGACTGTGTTCTGTTGTATTATACAAAATTTGGCTAGCTGCATAGATGAAAGACAGTTTGCTAAATAAATGGCACTGAAGAAATTCCTGACCCAAGTGGCAGAAAACCCCTATGAGCTCAGCACAAACGCTTCTAATCAAAGACAATTATACAACACTGTTTACAGGGTAAGAGATGGCTGATATGAACATGTACACTTTACAGGCAAACACCAGGCCTCAGGGCTTATAAAACAAGCTAACGCAGTATTAACTCTAGAAATGTCGTGCACAAGCAAATTCCCCTCAAGTACTGTGACAGCATTTCAGGTGGAAGCAGCCTTTTAGATAAAAGCAACCCAGTTTCTCTACTGCTAAGTACATAACGAAAAGAAACTTCAGACATCACCGAGACAATCTTAGCCCATTCATGATTGATAGAAAATGCTGACTTGGGGGATTTTAAAAGTTTTCTTTTTAAAAAACCGTAATACATGACCTCTGCACAAACAAAAATATGAAATTCTGTATGATAATGTTTGAACACACTACAAAATTTGTAACAGAAAGTCACTGTGTGAGTTTTTCTGTTTGACCCCACTGACGGCACTGATCAGTGAACTAACGTTTATATTTAGTTCAGCTACATTCATGAAACCAAATCTCACTTTTAAAATGGCATAAATATTTCTCTAGGGTAAGGACTCTATTTTTAGCAGCCATTACACCTCTAAAGGTCAACAATTTATAGACTAAATGTTGTAAGTACTGTACACTGTCCCCGCTCTGCATTCCCCAGTTGTAATATCTGCAAAAGGCTGATGTCTACACTGAAAATTCTTCACTCTCCCATATGGAGTTAATCCATAACGCCACATCTGTTATGGATTAAAAACTGGTGGTCAACTTAATGCCAGCAGAATTAAATGACCATGCTGCTGAGCATAGACGCTCCGCCTGAGGAAAGTCACCAGCATAAATAGAAACATGGAGAAGGAGAAGCTACGTGTTAAGGTGCTGAGGCACTGTAGATTCTCCTACAAGTTGCTGTTTGAGCCATTGGTTCTCCTGGAGAAGCTCTAGTCCTCACATCGAGCATTGCTTCCTGGCTCTGGAGGGGAAGACCGTTCTGCTTGGACTCCAGGATGAACTCATCACGCTGGCTTCCTGGCATGTACCTGACTGTGCTTGTCGTTGGAGGAACTCGGGGCTCCGTGTCACTGAGGACGGCTGTGGTGCCTTTCAGGACAGCCCTGGTCTTTGTTATGTGTGACTTCTCAGCTCCAGTGTAGAAGAAACATCATCCCACCTGCACAGCTCCTTCATCCTCCTGGCATGGACTTTCTGGCTTCCACCCTGACCTTTGGGTCTTCCCAGCACGGATCCATAAAGGAGACTGGCATGTGTCCTTCTTGTGGGCTCTGGCCCTCCAGTTGGACTCGTGGGAGGCCTTGTCATGAGCTCTGGGTCTTCATCTGGACTCACGTGGGACATTGCTGTGGGATTCAGGCCCTTGACTAAATATTCTATGTCTTTGGTGTTGTGGACAGATTTCCTGCATTTCTTTGTGTTAACTCCACGTCCTGATTCTAATTGTTCTCTGCACAACCTCTGACTACGACAACATCTGAATGGGTTTCCTGTCTCCCTCATCTCTGACCTCACTGAGAAGTGTGGGAGGTCCAGACAGGGTAGGTGCACACTTTACATGGGATACTTGAATTTAAGTGAGTATGAACACAAATGAAAGATGAAATCATTCTTAATTCAGGTAATTCCAGTGCCCCTAATCTTTGTGAAAAACAGTACTTGCTGACAACCTAAAAAGATGAGCCATTCAAAGGGCTAACAATCTTAGGCCCGTAACAGCTGAACAGCAAGGACATTTTACTTCACAGTGACACCGTCTTCACTGACTGGCACTGAAGGGTTCACACCAGTCCTGGGGTCACTGGTAAACAAGAGGTTTAAGCCAAGATCAGTGGTGCATGCCTACAATGCCAACACTCAGGAGGCTGAGGCAGGAGGATCGCTCCAAGTTGAAGGCCTGGGCTACACAGCTCAGTGCAAGGCCAGCCTGAACTATACATTGACACTGTCTTGAAAAACGAATGAAAACAGAAACAGTTTAACAGAAGAGGTCTCATAACATTAAAAACCAAAACTGTCCAACAGCAATTTACAGAGGGAAATACGGTTCTAAAGTGGTTTTTTTTGTTTGTTTGTTTTTTGTTTTTTGTTTTTTGTTTTTTTTTTTTTTGTCTTTTTCCTTTTTATCAGTACCGGGGATCGAACCCATGACTGCCTGCTTGCAAGGCAGGCACGTATGCCGCTGAGCTAAATCCCAGCCCCCCTGAAGTATTTTATGTAAAGAGAGATTATAGATAAAAGACCTGGAGTATGCTAAATCAATGCCATGACACAGTTTTCAAGATAATGAACTACCTGCATTTTTCAGACAATATTTTGTGAAATATTAGCAACTGTATGGAGTTACATTTCATTTCAAAGTACTGTTAACTTTTAGAGGAAAAAACTGTATCTAAGTGATGTTACATAATATCTCTTTTGAAAACTCAGACAAATGAGTTGACAAATTTCCAAATAGCCAATTGAACTTATTTGTTAAAACAGAGAAAACATACAGAAGTAGCCTGAATCTGCAGTTTATGAATTTTTCTCCCAAGCAGTGGCCCTAAGAAGCACATTAAAAACACCACTGAGGGTTGGGAGTTAGGTCAGTGGTATAAATGCCTGTTTCACAAGCTCCCGGTCCTGAGTTCGACGCAGGTACCAAAAAAATCAAAAAAACCACACCCTTGATTTCCCAACAGGGCTAACCTACTTGTAACCAATAAACAATGATATAGCGAACAGTACTACAGACCCCAACATAACATTATGTACAATGCTGAGGTTAATGCAAAACTAGCCTGAACCCAACCAACACCCAACACCTGCCCTTAAGGACATTCACCGTGGGGTGCCCTCTCCCCACCGGCCTCCCTGGCCCTCTGGGCCCTCTCCACACGTCCAGATGCCTCCTCGCCTGCTGCCACCACACACCTGCTGCTGATGTCTGAGGGCTGCGAGGGGGCCTCTGGTGAAAAGGTGAGGGAGGCCTGAGGTAGGCGGGCCAGGGTGGATTTGGGTGAAGGCGAGGCCTGGGGGGTGAGGCCTGGGGCAGGTTTGGCGGGAAGAGCAGGCTTAAGAATGGCCAGGTGGTTTTCTGTTAGCTGGTTCTAAATACCCTACAATGCTTTCATCCACTTGAATGGCTTTACACTGGATATATTTGAAGCTATAGTATATGAAGGTATATTCAAATATTTCAAGGAAAAAGACAGTATGGTAACTACTATTAAGTCGGGTTATATGGTGGTGAAGCACTAGGTTGCTGAAACAGTCATGCTTTGACCTGTATTGTTATATTGTTATGTCCTCTTTTATCTCAATCTCTCCCTTATTCATTAAAAAAATCAGTTATTTTTTATGATTTTTTAATTAAGGGGAAAAATAAAAAAAAATTAGAAGGATATATTATAGTAACATTTTTGATTTCCTATTAACTTGATTTGAAGTCCTGTAATTCTCCCACTATCTTGTTTTGACTGATTAGACTCTGTTCCATTCTGTATGATAGTATCAAGTTTGAGGGTATAGGCAACTACTTTGAAGGAAATAAGATTCACTATGATGCCCATTCTGGTTTGACTATTATCTTCTTTGGAAGTCCTGTAATGTTTACAAGGTTTAGGCTTTATTGGTCTTGTTCTCTACTGTTTTGTTCAACTTTTTAATACCTAATGAGATAGACAATTCTTTTTAAGGAAGCAAGAGGCATTATGATAACCATTGTTGATAACCTTGTATTCTGTTTTTACATCATGTGCTATGTCTATCCTTGGTTTTTGGCTGACAGCTTTGTTTTGCCATATTTGACTTTATTCTCTCCCCCCCAAAAAAAGTAATAAGAACTAAGGAGTAATACAATCCAAAATGTGTAAATTTTGTTGTAAAAAAAGAGAGGGGGAAAAAAGTGCTCTAAAGGATACAACTGCAAGTGTGTTTAGGGGTGTTAAATAGCTGACCATATTAATGTTTTTGGTTGGATCATTGAACACAACTGTTTGAAGCTTCACTGTTTGAATGTCCACTTTGTATGCTTTGATTCTGTGACTTGAGCAACTATGTCTAAGATGATAATGTATAATCTATTAACTGGTGATTTCTTGCTGGTTTTTTTTTTTTTTTTTTTGTAGTTCTGTATTACTTGTACCCTTACGCTGCTTTGTTTTGTCTTGTTTTTTCTCTTTTTCCTTTTAAATAAAATTTTTTTAAAAAGGATGGCCAGGTGGGTGGTACTCATGTCCCAACTTACCCAGAGACTAAGTCCTGCGAAGGCAGAGGTCCTGGAAGGAGGTTTCTCCCCCGCTGAGGAGAAAGAAACCAGCATTGTGTGTGGACTCCTCTAGACAGCTGTCTGCAGCACACACAGGGATAGAGAGGGAAGGGTCATCAGAGGAGGTGGCACACCACGGGCAGAGCTCACTTATGGAATGAGGACAGGTGTGGCCAGGGCACTTCGCCTGTGGGATTCCTAAGGCTGGGTCAAAGGAGGGATGCAGCCTGATCACAGCAGGGTCCAGGAAGAAGAGGGGCATAACCCGGGAGCTTCCTGAAGGATTATGGCACCAGAAAGGCTACCTGTGCCCCCCCACCACAAGCGCCAGGGTACCCAAAGTCCTCTGGGTGCATACACCTGTACTACAGGAACCTTAAGTATCCACGGCTCCCTTGCAGGATGAGCAGATTCCCAGAACCAAAGGACTGCAGCACCCAGAAGCCCCCTCACCAACTATAGGCTCTACAGTCCCCTGGGTCCTCCAAACTCCTATGTGAGACACCCCCCAGAACTATGGTACCCAGAATGCTTAGTGTTTCTAGCACCTCCTCGACAATGGAATGCAATATCCTGAAACCTCAGCTTGCTCCCAACGGATTACAATTCCCAGAACTTCTGTAATCTGCCTTCTCTGGACTACATTACCCAGAATCCTCAATGTGGCCCAGGACTGCAGAAAACATGATCTTCAGCCAGTCCTTGCAGATTCACTGTCCAGGGTCTAAGGATGGCCATCCACTCCTGTTTATAACACACCTAGTCCTCAATGAGACAATGTAAGAAGTCTGAGGTCCCTTGGTCCAGTAGGGTGGCCTTTTCTAGGCCCTGGTCTTTCCATTTTTAGGAGCATTTTGGATATATTGAGAACATTTGCCATTTCTAAGCAACAGGTAAAACTTTTCCCCAGTGCTTTTGGACCTGTCTTACTATTTGTGCTGTACATAACTTAATTTTCAGTCCCCATGGTGATGTGTGCCAGTATTCCAGCACTTGGGAGGCTGAGGCAAGAGATTTACCATGAGTTCAAATCCTGCCTGAGCTACATAGGTGAGTTCAAGCTCAGTCTGATCTACATAGCAATTTTTTAAAAATTAAAATTTAAAGACATTTAACAAAGGATTGTTACATGCATTTTTTGTAATTCTGTATTTTAAATAATAGTTATTAAAACATTTCTCTCAATGCATTTCTCTGCAGATTCTCAGCCTTTTATTTTTTATATTTATATTTCTCAGTGCTTTGATTTTTGTTAGGTTATATATAATGCCAGTACAAATTCAGTTTTAACTTTTTCCTACTTTCAATCCATTTTCCAAGTTTAAAGCACAGTATTTACCCTTTGGCTTGTGATTTTAACCACTGACTTAAATATAGTGCAATACAGTACATAATACACCATTTATATTTATGCATTTATTTATATTTGTAGCTAGGTCGATTTGAGAAGTTTTTGTTTCTGTTTTTGTTTTGAGGAAGGGTCTCCATATGCTGTTCAGGTTGGTCTTAGACTCATATGTAGTGCAAGATGTGCTTCAACTCACAGCAATCCTCCTGCCTCAGCTCCTGAGTGCTGGGATTACAGGCATGTGCCGCCATGCCTGGATCTAGGATTTCTCTTTACCTTTAGTTTATCTAATGATACACCAACACCACCATAATGTTTGCCTTATGGAGGGTTTATGATATACTTTGGGCCACTGATTTTATATTTCAGAGTTTTACTAGCTACATTTTCTATTTCATTTCTCTATATAATCTGCTATGGTTTCAAGGACTCATATTGAAATTTAATTTTCTTTGCAAGTATTAAACACTTGGTAGTGGAAATGTCTTTAAGAGGTGACTAAGCCATGAGTGGAGTAAGTCAGTCACAGATTAATGTTTACGGAGTTATCTGCCAAGTGGAACTCTTAGAAAAGCCACTTGGGCCCAGTATTTGTATCCTCTCAACTCTGCCATCAGGTTCTGCAGATGGTGTCTGCTCACCAGATGGGGCCCCTTGACCTTAGACTTCTGGAAGTGCAGCCTGAATAAACCTATATTCACTGCAAATTATCCAGTCTGAGGCTCATAGTTACAGTAATAGAACACAGATTATCACATGGAGCATACAAAAGAACTTCTTTACTGCTGAGAGTGTTGGGCTAGTGATCATCCACTCACTCAGAGCCAAAAGCACAGACTGCCCAATGAGCGCCCCCAGGGCATGGAGCACCTGAGGGGTACCCTAGGGCACGGAGTGCTTCTTCTACCTCTTCTTCTCCAGGCTGGAACACACATTCCCCTCCAGCACTCTCTACCCTCAGGAGTTTCTCAGGCACTCTGTGCCCTTGGATCACTTCTGTTCGGGCATTTGACATGTGAAGGATCACCAGCTCAGCAGCTCCCAACAACCCTCTTTAGACATCAAAAAGACAAGCCACAACCTGGATAGCTTCTACAAAACACAAATCTGAGAACAAATTTTTATTCAAAATACACAAATAACTTGTAATGTCAGCAACTAAGAACCCAAGCAAAAAGGGTAAATATCCAAACAGCCACCAGATCACAGGAAACATAATGATGTTAACAGTGTTCTTGGACTGCAGGTGCAAAGATGGCGGATAGATAACAGCTGGCTACAGAGGCTCCCTGAGATAGTCAACTTAGAATTCAACATAATACAGAGTGGGGAGCCCCAAACAGAGGGAGATGAATTCTCTCATCCCAAGAAGAAATTAAGGTGAGAAGAACCAACCAAACATATACGCTCAGTGCTATTTTTGGAACAGCTAAATGTTCAGTGTTCCCGCAGTAGTGGGTGACTTGCCAAGCCGTCAGAGGTCCCGCCGCTTCGACTAACTGGAGACACAGTTACATTGAATTTGGGGGTCAGTGAGCCAAACGGAGAGCTGAGTTGGCAGGGTGTCTGCACTGACCTGTGGTGAGTGATGGGAGTGGAGCCATTCCACAGAAAGGGGGGGCTTCGGCAGACGACATTCCAAGACTGGGCAGAACTGGCAAGTACAAGGGCCAGCAGTGACTTCAGTCAGTTGTTCCCTTCCCGAACGGGATTGGTGGAGTGAGCTAGGCCTGGGTCACCTGACCTGGCTGAGACCCAATAGGTTATCTGAAATCAAGTCCCTACAGCAGTGGCGCACAATAACCACACTAACCCCGTGAAGCCTCAGAAGTTTGATTAACCCGGAGGGGAGGCAGCGCAAAGTAATACAGTGCAGGCCACAGCAGCTTGACTGATCTGGAGGGGACGGGCCAGCAAACACAGTCCCTGTCTGCAACTCACTAGCACCAACAAAGAAAGGAACTGGGGCCTCCTAAAGAAGCAAAAAAGGTGGGAAGAGGAAGCAGCAACAAAAGTCCCCAGTTCCCAACCCTGAGAACATTGACCCAGGACAGGTCAATACAAAAGAGAATGAGAACAGCAAACATGCAATATCAAAACACAGTGTCAGTGGGCATAAAGAGATATATTCAGGACCTCATAGATGAGTTCAAAAGTGAAATATTTAGCCAAGTAAAGCAAGATTTAAAGAGATTAATAAAAGAAATACTAAGCACCACTTAAGCAGACACAGACGGAAGAAGGGAGGAACTCAAAGGAGAGAACCATTTGATGAAAAATATAAAAAAAATAGAATGAAGCAGATTCAAAGAGATTTTCAGGAAATTTAAAACTCTATGGGAAGATGGCAAATCAGCTTGAAAGAAACTAAGGATAGATTATCCAAAGTGGAGGACAATTTTGCAATGTGGGAGTATGAAAGGGAAAACTTTTTAAAAATAACAAGGAAACAAGCAGCAACAATACAAAGGCTAGAAGACAACAAGAGGATCTATAACTTGAGAATAAAGAATGTGAACGAAGAAGCAGGGGTACAAACAAAGGAACTACAAAGGCTATTCACAGAAATAATTAAGGAAAACTTCCCAAACACAGGAAAAGGAAATGATATTCTGATATATGAGGCATATAGAACTCCAGCCACCTAAAACCAAAACAGAGCTACACCCAGGCATATAATAATCAAGATCCCAGAAATTCAATATAAGAACAGAATATTAAAAGCTGTTAGATACAAAAAACAGATCACCTATAATGGAAGGCCCATCAGAATAATGGCAGACTTTTCGACATAAACCATCAAGTCAAGAAGATCCTGGAGTGAAATATTCCAAGCCCTGAAAGAAAATAACCTCATCCCAGATTGATGTACCCTGCTAAACTGTCTCTAGAAATTAATGAAGAAACAAAATGCTTCCAAGACAAAGAGGAACTTGGGAAATTAGCAACCACCAACCCAACTCTACAGAGAATACTGCAGGACATTATATATAGAGAGAAAAGTACTAGGATTCCAGGAACAGTGGCAGAGAGGCCTCAATGAATGGAGCAGAAAACAGAATAAAGAAGATAAACAGACAGCTGATGGCAAAAAAGAGCATAACAGAAATGAGGCAGAGAAGATTTTATTCAAAACTGATATGATTGATAGTATCAAGTCTGGGATTATAGGCAACTACACTGAAGAAGACAAGACCCTACGATATACATCCTGGTTTGATTACTGCCAGTTTTTGAAGTTCTATACTATATACAAAGTTGTGTTTTTATTAATACTGTTATATACTGATATATTCAATTATACTATGTCTGATGATATAGCCAGTTCTATTGAAGATAACAAGAGACAACACAGGAACTATGGTAGTACTCCTTGTACAATGGTCTTATATGTCTTTTTTGTTTCATGTGTTTATAGGAATATGTTTTGTTTTGTCTTGCTTTGTTTTGTTTCTACCTCTAATATAGAAAGAATAGAAATACATGTTAAGACTCATGCATGTGTAGAATCTATAAACAGTTTATGAGAACTGATCTTATGACACATGATGAAATGAACAGATACTTTGAGGAAAAAGAGACACTAAAGTACCCAGTACAGTTCCTGGAGTGTCATAATGTGAAACCCAGCAATAGTATTATTCTTTGTTCAGAGTGATATTAGCATGCTTGGGTTTATTCAGTCTCAACACAATTGAAGATATGGATAACTGCATATATGTTTAAGTGTATAGGATTGATAACCATATTTCTAAGTTTTTGTTGGACAGTTGAACAGAACTGTTTGCAGTCTCGCTGTTTGAATTCTCACTTTACATGTTCCATTTTTGTATCTTGAATAACTATTTGTAAAATGACAATATGTAAACATCAACCAGTGATTTCTTACTGTTTATTTTTTCTCTGAATGTATGTGTTATTTCTACCTATTTTCTGTTTTGTTTAGTCTTTCATTAAATAAAATTTTTTTAAAAAACAATGTTCTTGTACAGCAATCATGAACCCACTTAGACAGAAATCAAGAAGCATCTCACTCATGATAGTTTATATGCTGCGACCCAATGTGGCTCCTGAGGTTCTTGGGGTTAAGGACCATGAGAGGATGAGAAAAATAAAGAAAAGACAAAGCTGGGGTCAGGTGGAGCCCTCATCCTCCTAATGGGAGGAAAGGAAGTGTTCAACCACTGTAGCACCTTTACTTATACCCTCCAAAGAAGACTATCAGTTCCAACCCACTGCCTAGCAACTTGTTTGCCTGGCAGGCCTGTCCCCCTGCCTTCTCAGTGCTGGAACAACTTGTTTACATAGTTTGTTTTGGTTTCCCTGCTTTTTCTGGGCTGGACTTACTTTAGCCCCACACATGCGATCAATCTCCAGCTTCAACAACTTGGCTCCATACTGGGAATTAGCCAAAAAAAAATAAAAATCCTCTATAAGCAAAAGGGATACTGAAGAAGTATTAACTGGAAAGACATCCTCGATTTCTGCACAGGTAGAAATAGTACTGTCAGAATGGTGACATTCCACAAATGATATGCACGCTTAATGCAATTTTAAGCAGCAGTGTTCTCAGAATTATAAAGCACACTCTTAATTGAAAAAAATCAACAGAGGGCCAGGGATTTAGCTCAGCAGCATAAGCATCTTTCTGGCAAGCACTAGGTTGAGTTCAGTTCCCAGTACAAAAAAAAAATCAGCAAAGACTAGAGACACATAAATCACCCTTGAGCAACATGAGCAAAGCATGAAGAATTGCAGTCCCAGATTTAAAATTATATGACAAAGGTACAGTGATAAAAACGTCAGAGTAGAGGAACAAAAACAGACAAGTTGATCCACACAATAGAATTTAGGAGCAAGAAACAATCTCAGGTCCTTTTACCCACTTGATTTTGGGCAAAAGAGGCAAAAGCAATACACCAGAGAAAAGACAGCCTCTTCAGCAAATGATGCTGGGAAAATTGGTGATCCCCATGCAGAAGGGTAAACCCAGACCCTTCTCACAGCCCTTGTAATACAATCAAGTCAGAACTAGACATGAGGGCAGAAACCGGAATCTGCTGGAAGTTAAAATGTGTAAACCTTGTGAAGACATAGGCATAGGCAAGGACTTTCTGAACACAACCTCGATTGCACAAGGTGGAATACTTAAGAATCAACAAATGGGATTGTGTCAAATGAAGTAGTTTAAGCACAGAAAAAAATCAACAGACTGAACAGACAACCTCCACAGTGGGAAAATTTTTTGTCAACTTGTTCTTGGACAGAGAACTATTATCTAGAACAAAGAACAACAACCTCCAAAAAGAAAGAATGCAATTAAAGAGAACAATTTTAATGAAAACACACTTCTCAGAAAAGAACCACAATGGCCAGCAGAGTACATGAAAGTAACATCTTTGCCACTAGAGAAATGCAAATCAAAATAACACAAGATTCCATTGCTTTCCTCTAGACATGGCTATCATCAAGAACTCAAAAATTAACAAATTTACAAGGCTGTAGAGAAAAGGGAACCCTTCTACAGGGTTGATGGGAATGAAAATCAGTTTGCCCACTCTAGAAATTCCTCCAAAAATTATATACGTAAACTCCATTTGACTCAAGGTATAACCCATCTGGGTATCTTCCTAGAAATATAAAGACATCATTTTCCTATGTTTATAGCAGCACTGTTCATAATCCCTAAAATTTTGAAATGATCTATACATCCATCGACAGATGAAGGGTAAATGAAATTTGATAGATGGAGCACTACTCACTATCAAGTGAAAGATTCTTGCCCCAGTATAAATTACTGTATACAGTATTACAGTATAAATTACATAAATGTAATTTATAAATGTATTACAGTATAAATGTATTACAGTATAAATTACTGTACAGTTATGGCGGTGGTCTAACATGGCAGAAGGCCAAAACGGGACGCCTACCACTTCCTGCTTCTTCTTCAGCCCTAACTGCAACTCCCCTTCCTGCTTGCACGCACAGACAATTCCAATCGATTCCCCACACGTCATCAATGCCCACCCCATGCACCACTTCCAATCAGAGGTCATAGAACCCTCTGTCCTCTGTTTCTGGTTGGAGACAGCCCAGCCGCCATGGGTCGTGTGCTCCTTTCCACGTCCTCCACTCAATAAGCCCGTTCATTTTGTACTTTTTGCTTCTCGATTGCACCAGAATACTCTAACATTATGGGGCTTTGAGACTCGAATGGCAGGTGTTAGGAACGGTGCTGCTGTACTGACTGGGAGTCACCTCCATTTGAGCTCCCGGCCTACAAACCTCCTCTTTGTCCTCCACCTGTTTACTGGCCACCACTCATCTGCATACAACACTGACCTTCCAACCCTCCTTACTCATCATAGGAGAATCACTGTCTGGGGTTTTCTGTTTCCGTCCTAAAATTTGCAAGCTTGAGTCAGAAAGCCTGTCTGCTGCCATCCCTTGACAGAGATAGCATTTTTCACATTCCTTGGACAAGACAGCCGGAGGCAAAACTGTTACCCTCCGGTTCTCTGGGACCCTGCCCCGCACTCCTTGGTGACAGCCAAAGAGAACGGGTTGACAGGTGAGGACTTCTTTTGATAGGTGGCATGCAGTAGCTTCCACGTTCCTTAGGGGGGAGCTGAAGCTCTTATGTTCCGAGGTGAAGTTGTTGTCTCAGGTCACTTATAATTCAGTCATGGGGACTATTTCCTTTCCCTGAAAAACACATCTCTCAGGTGCCTGGTTCATAACCTGGTTCTTAGCCTCAGGAAGGCTATAAAAACCAAAACGCTGATCTTTTATTTGCGCTTTTGTGACAGTGGTGGCAAGTTGGCAGAAACCCTTCATCTCGACGTGTCCTTCTCTCACTCTGTCTTCTATGATGGCCCAAATACTTCTGGCCCGCTCTGCTCCACCAGGAACTCTCCCTCCCTCCCCACCAGACCCCTCAGATGATGCTGTCTCCTGTCTTTACGGCTCCTCCCCTGCATCTCCCAGACCAAATCCTGCAGCCTTCCCAGCCAGAGGTTTCTGTGCCCCCTGCGCCGTCCTCTTCCCCCTCCTCACCCCCAGTGGCCTCTAATCCTTCCCTTAGTCTCTCTCCCCACTCTCAGATTTCTCAGTCCCCTCCACCTGAGCCTATTCCATCGGACGGCTCCTGTTTGTGCCCTATTCCTGTGTCACCATTTTCCCCACCGGCTCACCCCACTCGGTCCTCGCAGCCTCAGTCCCTAACCCCCCTCAGGAGCAGGCTGGTCCCAGGGACTAGTCACATTCATGGACTTTTTTCCCCTCGCCGACCTATCTCAGAGCAACCATGAATTAGGTTCCTTTTCTACTACTCTTATTTCAAGAGATCTCTATTAATTAACCTAAAAAAGGTTCATACTAGTCTATTTATTGTAGTTCAAATTGGCCAAATACATTTGATTGCACTCTGATTTTGTAAGATGTTTGTCAGTCTGTATATCTGTTGTCTGATTGTCCAGTCTGGTTATACTGTACAGAGTGTCTGTCCATGTTTGTCCATTTATCTGCTCGGGAAACAGCTGTTCCTTTTTTATTTGGGCTCAACAATCTTTTTTTTTCCTTTTCTTTTGCATTTTCAGATCATTTAAACAAGGTTTATTTGGATTATAGATTTAAAAAGCATGCTTCCACCTAGGTTGTCACCTGGTCAAAATGATGCTAAAACTGGTTAAACAAAATCCCTTGGGGGTGAAGAAAGACTGGAGAAGACTTCAACTGATGAATAATAAAGTGGCCACCTGGTAACTGTAACCAGTTCCTGTTCATTAATCCTTGGCCCCAATAATCTCCATAGCCTTATGGGAATCACCCCAACTAAAGCTCATATGACTAAGACAGTTCATTGTTGCTAATGGTATATTCATACCTTCAAATATAAAATTGAGATTATGATGACAAGCGTTTTCTTTCAGACACAGACATCTACCTTTTTCTTGTGCTCCAGCCAAGAGATTCAAGTCAAACCAACATGAGGTCACCAGTCAAATGATAATCTTTAAACAGAAATTTATGTAATGTATATATTGTACTTAGAGATGCTTAAATATTGAGCAGTCCAGACAATGTCACAAATTTCTTCAGTGCTCAAATGTTAAAACACCCATAGTTAATAAAAAGTAGTAGCTCCATTTAATGTGCTGTGTCAAGCTTACTGCCTCTACTGCACTGTACTGTTACCAATCTTCTGGGTGTTCAACAACTGAAAGCACGAGATAATGATAAATTCCTTTCAGGTTCCTTTTCCAGAGATTCACTAGCTCTTTTCCAGAAAAAGGTTTTATGACTCATATTGAGGCCATAATTAACTACACTCAACTGGCCTTAAATGACACTGCTGCTGAGCTCTCTCCTAAATAAAAAAGGTAAAATAAAACAGGCCATCCCCCAAAACCAGATGGCAGCAGACATTCTAACAGCAAGGAGCTACTTATAAAATTGTAAAACCTAACTGTGTATAGGAAAAATGAATAACATATCAGTTTCTAAAATTCCCTGGACTTGATCCTTAGCCTCCTTATGGGAAGCCATTACTAAAATTATACTCATAAATACCCTGTTGATTCTATTATTTGACTCCTGCATACTTAATTTATTTTTTTTGCCTTTGTCTCCTCTAGGTTTAAAGCTGTACACCTACCCAAGATGAAAATGCCTGCTGTCTACTGAGGGCCACTAGTTAAAAGATCTCCAGAGTATCCCTGACCACCATTCGACAATGTCAACCCCCTTCAGCCTAAAGAAGACAGATCGGCCATCGGCCATTACCCCTCATGGCAGTTTGGGTTACTTCTTCAGAGGAAAAATGGTACAAGCAGCAAAGTCAGTTAATAATATTATAGACAGTCAGACAGGGCTACAACCTCAAATGAGCCAGCACAGAGGACCAGATGTCTTATGACCATGGAGGAGACAAATACTGTGGGCCAGATCCACAAGTTTAGACAAAAGGATAAACTTGGCCCTCAAACCCCACAGAGAGACCTTCTTAATATGGCTTTTATGTTTTCAACAGAGTAAAAAAAAAAAACAACATCTTTTAGCAGTGATACTTCGAGCTCTAAGACAGATGAACTGAGACAAGGTGCAGCTGCCCGAGCCCCTCCCAGACTATGCTTCAAGTGCGACAAAAAGGACACTGGGCAAGAGAATGCCTCCTCTGCAATCTCAAGGGCCATTAAAGAACCACTGTCTTAGTCTCCAGAGAGCAAGTAAGCCATCCTCTAGTCCTTGCCCTCACAGAAGACCCTGTCACCACTGGATTCACCACTGGCTGATCTCCTTAGACTTGCTTCTGAAGACTGATGGGGCTCATGGCACACAGTCCCCATTAAGGTATCCTTCTCAGAGCCTCAAGTCCCACTGGAGGTCTCCCAGGTAAGACATTCCCTGTACTTGTAGACACGGAGGGAGGCCATATATAGTGTTCTTCCTGAGTTTTCAGACCATTATATTAAATCCTGGTCTGGAGGAGTGAATATTTCTGCAAGCAGGGCGGGATCCCAGGCTCCTGAGGCACCTCGGCCTGTGCCCAGCCGCGCCTAGCCATCGGTGTGCAGAGGAGGAGCTGGGCGGATCCGGAGTGCCTGCAGAAGCCCCTTCCTTTGTCTGGAGGAGTGAATATTTCTGCAAGCAGGGAGGGATCCCAGGTTCCTGAGGCACCTCGGCCTGTGCCCAGCCGCACCTAGCCATCAGCGTGCAGAGGAGGAGCTGGGCAGATCCGGAGTGCCTGCAGAAGCCCCTTCCTTTGTCTGGAGGAGTGAATATTTCTGCAAGCAGGGAGGGATCCCAGGTTCCTGAGGCACCTCGGCCTGTGCCCAGCCGCGCCTAGTCATCGGTGTGCAGAGGAGGAGCTGGGCGGATCCGGAGTGCCTGCAGAAGCCCCTTCCTTTGTCTGGAGGAGTGAATATTTCTGCAAGCAGGGAGGGATCCCAGGTTCCTGAGGCACCTCCGCCTGTGGTGAGTGGCCAGCACAGTCTGCCCAAATCTCAGACTGTTCCGGACCCCCCAGACTTCTGGGTGCAGTGAAGTGGAGCAGTGGGTTAGACGCCACTACAGCCGCCTCCCCATCCCAGATACACCTGGAGGTCTGCGGAGCTCACCGGGTGGGCGGGCCTACACTATCCCCTGAGCGCAGCCGCTCCTAGCCATCGGCGTGCAGAGGAAGAGCTGGGCGGATCCGGAGTGCCCACAGAAGGCCCTTCCTTTGTCTGGAGGACTGTGGATATCTCTGCAAGCAGGGAGGGATCACAGGCTCCTGAGGCACTGCGGCCTGTGGTGAGTACCCTAACCCGGCTGCGATTCAAGAGCTGTGGATCTACCAAGGGGCAGGTGGGTGCACAGTGTCCCTGAGGCCCAGCTTGTCTGGAACTGCGGAGTTCTGAACAAGCAGAGGAGGGCCATTGGTTCTGCAGGCCCAATGGCCTGGGGTAGAGTGGTGCCAGAGTCTCAGTAGCTCCAAACATAGAAGGGGATTTTCAACAGATCTTGAGGAAGCTTTCAAATAACACTTGAAACACAGAAATATAGGAAAATGACAAAACGAAAGACCAAATTACAGCCTCAAACCTCCAGCCCATCTCCGGAAACCCTAGGAGGAATGTATTTAGAAGAAAATATATCCCATCCTCCTCATATATCAGACACAATAGCTACTGAAGTTGACAAGCAACTCCAGGAAGCTTTAAAGAAATTCAAACTCGAAATAATATCCCAGATAAAAGAAGAAATGATAAAAGAAATGAAAGAGATTCTAAATATATCTAAAGAAAACACAGATAAAAAATTGGAGGAACTAAACAAAAAGATAGAATCCCTAGACGAGCAATATAAGAAACAAACAGAATACATAATGCAGATGCACAGAGATATACAGGAAATAAAAAACTCCACTGAATGTTGTAAAAACCACCTTAATGAAAGTGAAGATAGAATTTCAGACCTTGACAGGATTGCAGCTAGTGAACAGGAAAGGAAAGATCTTTAAAAAATAACAAGGAATCAAGAAACAACAATTCAACAACTGCAAGATGATGCAAAGAAGAATAACATAAGAATGATAGGGATTAATGAAAAAGAAGGAGACAACATAAAGGATATCAAGAGGATATTTAGAGAAGCAATAGCTGAAAACTTCCCAAGCATGAGATCAGAAACTGACATCAGGATCAGTGAAGCATATAGAACTCCAAATAGTCATAACCAAAATAAAACTACACCCAGACATATAATAATCACCATCCCAGAAATCCAACACAAGAATAGATTATTAAAAGCTGTCAGAGAGAAAAGACAGATCACTTATAAAGGAAAACCTATCAGAATCACAGCAGACCTCTCATCACAAACAATAAAGTCAAGAAGAGCATGGAGTGAAGTATTCCAGATCCTAAAGCAAAATGATTTCCAACCTAGACTGATATAGATGGTGAAATACGATACTTCCATGACAAAGAACAGCTGAAGAACTTCATGAACACCAAACCAACCCTGCAAAAAATATTGAAAGACAGTTTAGATACACAAAGGAAAAAACCACTAAGCAAAGCAAATAATTAAACAGAACAGAAAGATAAAGATGCAACAGCAGAGAGATAAGATTCCTACAATTAACCAACATTTCACAGTAATAACCATTAATGTAAATGGTCTCAATGCACCAACCAAAAGAAACAGACTAGCAGAATGGATCAAGAAACAAAATCCAACTATATGCTGTTTACAGGAAACCCATCTAACCCAGAAGGATACTCACAGACTGAAAGTCAAAGGATGGAAAACAATTCTTCATGCAGCAGGAATCCAAAAAAAGGCAGGAGTAGCCATTCTGTTTGCAGACAACGTGAACTTTAAACCAACAATGACCATAAAGGATAAAGAAGGTCACTACATACTCGTAAGGGGAAAACTCCAAGAGGAAGACATAACTATCTTAAATATATACGCACCAAACTCCAGAGCGCCCAGTTATATAAAACAATTATTAACAGAAATGAAAACTCAAATTATCAGTAACACAATTGTAACAGGAGACCTTAATACGCCATTGACACCAAGGGACAGATCGACCAGACAGAAAATGAGTAAAGAAATAACAGAACTGAATCATACCTGTGAACAAATGGGTTTGATAGACACATACAGAATGTTCCACCCAACAACATCAGAATACACATTCTTCTCAGCAGTACATGGATCATTTTCTAAAATAGACCATATATTAGCTCACAGAACATATTTAAACAAGTGCAAAAGAGCTGAAATCATCCCTTGCATGTTATCGGATCACAGCGCTCTGAAATTAGAAATTAATGATAAAAGATACTGCAAAAATCCCACAAATACATGGAAACTGAATAACACACTCTTGAGTAATCAGTGGGTCACAGAAGAAATTAAAGAAGAAATCAAATAATACCTAAAAGAAAATGAAAATGCAGATACAACTTACCGGAATCTATGGGATGCAATGAAAGCTGTCCTGAGAGGAAAATTTATTGCACTGAGTTCCCACATCAGGAAAACAGAATGAATACAAATAAATAACTTGATGCTACACCTCAAACAGCTAGAAAAAGAAGAGCAAGTCAAGCCCAAAGCCAAAAGAAGAGAGGAAATTATAAAAATCAGAGCAGAAATCAATGCAATAGAGACTAAGAAAACAATCCAAAGAATCAACGAATCAAAGAGTTGGTTCTTTGAAAGAATAAATAAAATCGATAAGCCCCTAGCCAACCTTATTTAAAAAAGGGAAGAAAAAGCTCAAATTCATGCAATAAGAAATGAAAAAGGAGAAGTCACTACAGACCCAATAGAAATACAGAAGATCATCAACACCTATTTCGAAAACCTCTACTCTCAAAAGTTTGATAACACAGAAGAAATAGACAGATTCTTAGAAGCATATGAAGTGCCAAAGCTAGATCAAGAGGATGTAAAATTGTTGAATAACCCAATCTCGGTTACTGAAATTGAAAATGTAATTAAGTCCTTACCCATCAAGAAGAGCCCAGGCCCAGATGGATTCACTGCAGAATTCTACAAGAAATACAAAGAAGACGTAATGCCGACACTCCTCAAACTATTCAATGAAATCGAAAGGGAAGCAATCCTTCCTAAGTCATTCCTGGAAGCAAATATTACTCTAGTACCAAAACCTGAGAAAGACCCAACTAAAAAAGAGAACTATAGACCGATCTCCCTAATGAACACAGATGCAAAAATCCTCAATAAAATATTGGCAAATAGGATCCAGCAAATCATCAAGAAGATTATACACCATGACCAAGTGGGATTCATCCCAGGAATGCAAGGATGGTTCAACATACGCAAATCAATAAATGTAATCCACCATATCAATAAAGCCAAAAATAAGAATCACATGATCATTTCTATAGATGCAGAAAAAGCCTTCGATCATTTCTATAGATGCAGAAAAAGCCTTCGATAAGATGATAAAAACTCTACAGAAAATTGGAATAGATGGTCTTTACCTCAATATAATAAAGGCCATTTATGACAAACCAACAGCCAGCATCATACTAAATGGCCAAAAATTGAAAGCCTTTACTTTAAAATCAGGCACAAGACAAGGATGTCCTTTATCACCACTCCTATTTAATATAGTACTGGAAGTACTAGCCAGAGCAATTAGGCAAGAAAGAGAAATAAAAGGGGTAAAGATAGGAAAAGAAGAAGTTAAGTTGTCATTGTTTGCAGATGACATGATACTCTACATAGAAGACCCCTTAAGCTCCATTGAAAGACTCTTAGATACAATAAATAAATTCAGTAATGTGGCTGGATACAAAATCAATACTCAGAAATCAATAGCATTCCTATACACAAACAACAAAATCACAGAGAGGGAAATAAGGGAAACTGGACTATTCACATTAGTAAGCAAAAAAATGAAATATTTAGGAATTACTCTTACGAAAGAAGTGAAAGTCTTATACAGTGAAAACTATATTACACTGAAAAAGGAAATTGAAGATGATCTCACAAATGGAAAGACATCCCTTGCTCATGGATAGGAAGAACAAACATTGTGAAGATGGCCATTCTCCCAAAACTCTTATACAGATTCAATGCAATCCCAATAGAAATACCATCAACATATCTTATAGATCTAGAGAAATCACTCCTAAATTTCATCTGGAACCAGAAGAGACCTAGAATCGCAAAAGCAATTCTAAGCAGCAAAGACAAAGCAGGAGGCATCACAATCCCTGACTTGAAGTTATACTACAAAGCAACAGTAGTAAAATCAACATGGTATTGGAATCAAAACAGAGCTGAAGATCAATGGAATAGATTAGAAGATACAACCACAACTACAAACACACTCAACCACCTTATCTTTGATAAAGGAGCCAAGCAGGTTCACTGGAAGAACGACAGTCTCTTTAATAAATGGTGCTGGAAAAACTGGCTCTCCATTTGCCGAAAACTAAAGCTAGACCCATGTCTATCACCATATACTAAATTAAAATCTAAATGGGTCAAAGATCTGAATATTAAAACAGAAACACTAAATCTATTGAAAGACAAATTGGGTAGAAACCTTGGAGACATAGGAGTAGGTAGAGAATTCATGAACAGGACTCAAACCGCATGGGAAATACTTCCCAGAATCAATAACTGGGACCACTTCTTATTAAAAAGTTTCTGCATGTCAAAAGAAATCTCCAGCATAGTGAAAAGAAAACCCACAAACTGGGAAAAGATTTTAGTGAACTCTCTCTCAGACAGGGGACTCTTGTCTAAAACATATAAAGAATTAAAAAAACTCAGACCTCCAAAATTCAAAGATCCAATCCAAAAATGGGCATCTGAGATGAAAACGCAATTCTCAGATGAAGAAATGCAAATGGCAAATAAATACATGAAAAAATGCTCATCATCATTGGTCATTAGAGAAATGCAAATTAAAACCACACTGAGATACCATCTCACTCCTGAAAGAATGGCCAGGATCAAGAAAACCAACAACAACAAATGCTGGAGAGGCTGTGGGGAAAAAGGAACTCTCCTGCACTGTTGGTGGGAGTGTAGACTGGTACAGCCTTTGTGGAGGTCTGTCTGGAGGTTTCTCAAAAAGTTGGGATTGGAAATCCCATTTATTCCAGCTATACCACTTCTAGGCATATTCCCAGAAGAACTGAAAGCATCATACCACAGGGATATATGTGCACCTATGTTTATAGCAGCACAATTTGTAATCGCCAGATCTTGGAAACAACCCAAGTGTCCATCAACTGAGGAATGGATAAAAAAGTTGTGGTATTTCTATACAATGGAGTATTATTCAGCTATAAAGAAGGATCACATTGAGATATTTATCAATAAATGGGCGCAGCTTGAGACCATACTCATAAGTGAAATAAATCAATCTCGCATGTATGAATACCAAATAGTTTCCCTAATGTAAGTAATGATTCAAATATATAAAAATATGTGATAATCATGATTCCCCATTATGTGGCCTTGAAGCCTTATAAAATTTTCACTTATTAATTAGAAAGGCTTTATTCTGGGCTTCTTGATATGGAAATATTGAAGCTATAGTATATGAAGTTTTATCCAAATATTTTAAGGAAAAAGACAGACACTATGGTAACTACTATTCTTTAAAAAATTATTTAGCTATTTCTTATGTTTATTTTAATTAAGGGAAAAATTTAAAAAATTAGGATATATAATAGTAACTCTTTTCGGTCTCCTATTAACTTGTTTTGAAGTCCTGTAATACTCCCACGATCTTGTTTTGACTGATTAGACTCTGTCCCATTCTGTGCGATAGTAGCAAGTCTGAGGGTACAGGCAACTAATTTGAAGGCAATAAGATTCACAAAGATGCCCATTCTGGTTTGACTATTGTCTCCTTTGGAAGTCCTGTAATGTTCACAATGCCTAAGTTTTATTGGTCTTGTTCCCTACTGTTTTGTCCAACTTTATAATATCTAATGAGATAGACAATTCCATTTAAGGAAACAAGAGACAACGTTGATAACCATTGTTAATAACCTTGTACTCTGTTCTACATCATGTGCTATGTCTATCCTTGGTTTTGACTTACAGCTTTGTTTTGCCATATTTGACTTTATTTTCTCCCCCCCCCAAAAAAGTAATAAGAACTAAGGAGTAATAAAATCCAAAATGTGTAAATTTTGTTGTAAAAAAGAGAGGGAGGGACTTCCGGGAGAACATGGCGGACAGATAACAGCAACTACCAGAGGCTCTCTGAAAGACTCGGCTCAGAAGCCAGGAATGGTGCGGACTAAGGAGACATAAGCCGGTAGAGATATGCTCTGCTGACTCAGGAACGAACTGGGCTGAGAGAAACCAACTTGGAATGCAGTCCTGGTGCTAAAACAGGAACAGAAAAGCCTCGGTGTGGAGGCTGGACCCCGCACCATTGTAAGCCGCGATTTGGGTTTCCCGCCGCGCGGCGGCTGGCTGCCTCTACAGTGGCTCGGCAAGGAGAGAGACGCGCAGAAGCTCTGAGAACGGCAATCTGCGAACTGCAGGGAGGCGTGCACTGACTTGTGGTGAGGTGAGTGAGAGAAACTGACACTCTACCACAGTTTGACTCCAGCAGAGGACTTTCTGGGCCCGAGCAGTCCTGCGGGAGCAGGGCGCGGTGGCGACTCCAGCCACACATCCCCATCTCGGGCGGGATTGGTGAAAAGTGCCTGGCCTGCGTGACGCTGCCGGCGGACCTGGTAGGCTGTCCCAACCCAGATCCCAGAGCCTGACGGTGGCCGGGAGGGGAGACGCGTAGGCTGCCTGGTCCGTAACTCCCTGGTGCGCAGCGGTGAGCGGGAACACCTAACTGGCGCAATTTGATCAGGCTGTGGCTGACTGGGAGAGAAGCTGGGCCTCTTATATAAGCTTGCATATATAAGGAACAGAGAAGAAGAGGCAGCATGGGAAGAGGCAGCAACAAGAAAGGCTCCTCGGCCCCCAATTCTGAGAAACAGGCAATAGCAGACACCACACCAATACACATAAGGCACCATATAGAGAGCCTCATAGACCAATTCAGGAATGAAGTTATCAACGACCTGAAGCTAGAAGTTTGCAGAATAGTTAGAGAAATGCTAAGTACCACCCAAGAAAAAACAGGTGGTGGAATAGAAGAACAGAAAAAAAGGGGAGAATTGTTTGATGGAGAAAACAGAGAAAGTATAGAATACATGAAGCAGGTTCAAAGGGACTACCAAGATACTAAGAAGTCTATAGAAGACTGGCATAACAGCTTGAAAGAAACTAAGGACAGACTATCTGAACTGGAGGGCAGACTTGTAATATGGGAGAATGAAATGAAAAACTTCTTAAAAATAACAAAGAAACAAACAGCAATAATACAAAGACAAGAAGATGATAAGAGGATCCATAACTTAAGGATTAAGAACATAAAAGAAGAAGTAGGGACACAAACAAGTGAACTACAAAAGCTACTCACAGAAATAATCCAGGAGAATTTTCCTAATTTAGCAAAAGGTAAAGATACTCAGATGTATGAGGCATACAGGACCCCAGCTACCTACAACCCAAACAGAGCAACACCCAGGCATATAATAATAAAAATTCCAGAAATTCAATACAAGAACAGAATATTAAAAGCTGTCAGAGACAAGAAACAGACCACTTACAAGGGAACACCCATCAGAATTACAGCAGATTTCTCTGCACAAACCATCAAATCACGAAGAGCGTGGGGGGAAATAATTCAAGCTTTGAAAGATAATAATCTCCAGCCAAGATTGAGATATCCTGCACAACTGTCCCTGGAAATTGATGGAAAAACAAGGTGCTTCCAGGATAAAGAGGAACTGGGGGAATTTGCAACCACCAATTCAACTCTACAGAGAGTATTGCAGGATATTCTAAAAAAAGAAAAATACAAAGAATCCAGAAATAATGGCAGAGAGGCCACAACGAATGGAGCAGAGAACAAAATGAAGAAGACAAACTGACAGCTACTGACAGAAAAAGAGCTCAACAGAAATGAGGCAGAGAAGATTGGATGATAGGAACAGCTATTTTGGAGAAAATGACATCTTAATAGGTAATACTGATTTAGTATCATCTTGTTTTGAAGTCTCATCTAGATTTTGTCCTTCTGTCTCCAATGGTCTAAATAGGCTGTATCTTATTGGATTTTATTATGTACGATAGTATAAGCAAAAACCTTTTAAAGACAAGGAGATTATACAGAAACCATTGTTCATTTTTTGTTAGTCGATTCTAAATACTCTGTAATGCTGTCATTCTCTTGAATGGTTTTACATTGTTTTGATATACTTAATGCTACAATATATGAAGTTGTACTCAAGGATTTCAAAGAAAGAGACAATATGGTAACTACTTTTAGGTTAGGATTATCTGGTGGTGAAACACTATTCTGCTTAAATGGTTATGTTTTGATCTGCGCTGTTTCGTTGTTATGCCCTCTTTTATCTCAATCTCCACTCCATTATTTACTTTTTTATCTTTATCCTTTTAATTAAAGGAAAAAAATAGCAGGATGTATTATAGTAACCCACTTTGACTTTTCATCACCTTGATTTAAAGCCCTGTATTACTCTCACCATCTAGTTTTTAACTGATGTTCCCCTATTCTGTTTTACTGGATAGTATCAGGTTCGAAAGTTTAGGCATCAGCTGTGAAGATAATGAGATTCATTATGACGCCCATTCTTGTTGACTTTTATCTACTTTTGAAGACCTACAATGTCTCCAATGTTTTGGTTTTGTCGGTTTTATTCTTTATTGTTTTGTTCAATTGTATTATAACTAACGATATAGGCAATTCTATTAGAGATAGCGGGAGGCATTATGGTAACCATTGTTGATCACCTTGTATTATGTTTTTACATTATCTATTATGTCCACCCTTTTGACTTGACCGATTCTGTTCTGTTATGTCACATTTGGTTTTACTCTCTTCCAAAAAAGTAATAAGAACCGTGGGAGCAATGAAACCCAAAATGTGTAATAGTCATGGTACAAAAGAGAGGAAAAGAAAGTGCTCCAAACTATATAACTGCATGTATATTTAAGTGTATAAGATAGAAAATGATATCACAGAGTTTTATTGGATCAATGAATAGAACTGTTTGCAGTATCATTGATGGAATGTCCACTTTACAAGCTTTAATTTTGTGACTTGAACAATTATTTCTAAGATGACAATATGTAATCCATTAACTAGTGATTTCCTACTGTTCATTTTTTTTTCTGTAAATCTGTATAACTTGTACCCTTTCCCTGCTTTTTTTTTCTTTTCTCCTTAAATAAAATTAAAAAAAAAAAAAAAGAGAGGGAGGAAAAAAAAACAGCTCTAACGGTTATAACAGCAAGTGTGTTTAGGGGTGTTAAATAGCTGACTATATTAATGTTTTTGGATCATTGAACACAGCTGTTTGCAGTCTCTCTGTTTGAATGTCTACTTTGTATTCTTTGATACTGTGATTTGAGCAGCTATTTCCAAGATGATAATGTGTAGTCTATTAACGGGTGATTTCTAACTGTTATGTTTTTTTTTTGTAGTTCTGTATTATGTGTAACCTTACACTGCCTTGTTTTGTTTTGTGTTTTTCTCTTTTTCCTCTTAAATAAAAAAAATTCCAACCTGTGCAGCCTCTACAAACAGGGCCCACTCCATGCTGGGTATTTAGCTCAGTGGCTCAAGTGCTTTCCCATTAAGTGCAAGGTTGTGAGTTCAATCCTCAGTATGAAAAAAAAAGACTGCTCAAACTCTCTTCTTCACTTGTAACTTTTGATAATTCCAACATGTCCCACACCCCTTTTAGGTAGGGATCTTCTCCAAAGCTTAACTCCTCCTTTACCTTCTCCTTCCCCACAGCTCTCATCCTCCAAACACCCTCACAGTGCACCACAAGCCATCCCACGCTTTCCCTTCTTCTCTGGTCGATCCCAAACTATGGTCGATCCCATAGTTTGGGATACCTTCAACCCCATCCACGCTACCCATGCCATGCCTATTTTAATTCCTCTCAGGGATCACTCAATTTTTGCATTCCCCAATATCCTATATCTCCCCCAAAATTAAAGGGACTTAAACCTATAATCAAGTGTCTTTTAGACAATGGTTTTCTTATACCTACCCATTCACCCTACAGTACTCCAGTCTCCTAATACTCAAGCCTAATGGGCCCAAGACCATGGGCAATCAATGATGCTGTTACCCCAATTCACCCAATCGTGCCAAACCCTTATACTATGTTCTTTCATATCCCTCCCTCCACCACTCACTTCCTGGTCCTAGACCTTGAAGATGCCTTTTTCCTATTCCCCCTATTCTCTGATTGTAGACTGACCCAGACACCCTCAGGTTTCAACAACTTATCACACCTGTCATCCCTGTGTTAGAACCTCTCCTCAGGGACACATACCACCCCCTTCCTTTCCTGCTCATCAACTTCACAGACACATGATCAGGCCCACCGATCAGTCCATAGGCCTCGCCTGAAGAGGGGACAGGGATGGAGGGCTGGGCAAGAGAAAAGAGAGACGGAGACAGGATGAGATTCCAATCGAGTCTCTTTTATTCAGGAAGTGTACATGGCTTATATAGAGTCAAAGGGGATGTGGCCTTACAGGATGGGCCGGCTTGGATCTTCTCATATGCTGTGGGCTTATCAGACTAGCAGGAAGTCATACGTAGGCACATAGGTAAGCGGACGTGATGTCAACAAGAGGGAATTATGGGAGTAGTAGGCTGAAGCGGGAAGGTGCTTACGTCATGTGCATTGTAGGCAAGGGGAGGATCATGGGAAATGTAGGCTGACACATACAAAATGCCCTCAGGTGGGAGGGGCAGGACAGTGGCAGCCATTCCTAGCCGCTCCCTACATCTCCTCCCTTATTATTATATATTTTTAAGAGTATGGCAGGCCCTGGGAGGACAGTGCCTGTCTTGGGTCAAGGACTCCTCATATGAACCCAATCGAGCCTTACCCATTGTGGGCCTGCAGGACAACCGTTGGTCCTGGGCCTGTCTTAGGTGGCCGATGGCGTAACATATGTGTCCTAGTTGCCCCGTCTCTGGCTGCCTGTCCAGTGCCTCAGGGCAGTAGGGCCACAGTATCATGTGGGCCGTCGGTGGGTGTTCTTTCCCGATAAGTTTGTTGCTCTGCCATCTCCAACCAATGGTAATGTACCTGAATGGGCTTTGCCATAAATGTGTCAATCTTGTTATTAATGAGCGTCGTGATCCTCTGGAAAATACAAGGGCCTACAGTAAGGAGTACCAATAAAGCAGCTAGGGGTCCCAAGAGGGGGGCAATGTAAGGGAAAAGACCCCCCCACATGGAGGAGAAGGTGGTTTGTCCCAGGTGCTCTTTTTCTCTCTCTTTGAGGTGTTCCCTTAGCTTAGCCATGGACTCTTTGACAACTCCTGAGTGGTTGGCATAAAAACAACACTCTTCCTTGAGGGCAGCACATAAGCCACCCTCCTTCATAAATAGGAGGTCTAGCCCTCTTCTATTCTGTAGGACTACCTCAGATAGAGACATCAGGGATACCTGTGGAGCCATCACAGATGTTTCTATTTCTTTTAAATCTTGATCTACTGCTGCCTGTAATTGAGCTAGATGCTGATTTCCCAACACTAGAGCTGTAGTCCCTGTTCCTATTCCTGTTTCGACTCCTAACCCTAGTAATACAGCTAAGGTGAGTGTGGCAGGTTCTCTCTTATATGTATAGCCGGTCTGCGATGCCTGGAGGTAGTAGTCTCCTGGGTGGAAGGTTATGCGAGGAAGAACCTGTACAAGAACACAAAAATCTGTAGACTTGTTAAAAACAGTGGTTGCTATACAGGGTGAGACGCCAAAATTGCAGGCCCAAGACGTGCCTGGGGGTAGGATGAGGTAGTTATCTCTGAATGAAGTTAACTCTGAATGAAGCTGGGCACAGAGTCGTGCTGCCAGTGTTGGTGGATGGCTGGAGTCCCCAAGACAAGTCCCTCTACCTGAGATGTCAGGGAGAGTCAGCTTGTGGTGATTGCCCCAGTCACAAGCAGATGAGCTAGAAGAAATGTTAAAGGTTAAATTGAGGGTCTTTCCTTCATAATATGGGGGAGGAGCAGCCAAGCATAACCAACAGGATTGGGTGAGATCAGGTTGGGTATGATTTAAAGCCATGTATGCCCCTTTAATCAAACTGAATAGGTTAGAATGTGAATAATTGAGGGGCAGGTATATGATCTGCCTGGTGTGTGGGGGGGGGCTTGAGAAACGCTTATGGTTGGGTGACTTACTGTGATTGTTTGAACAGCAGTAACAGGATCTGTATTGGACTGATTGTATTTTGGATTTGGATTATATTTTGGCTTTAGAGTAGGATTTGGGCCTATGGGCATGGATGAAATCTGTAGGGGAACCTTTTTTATGAGAATAAGATTTTCCCTGTCTTTGCCTGACTCATAAACTCGAAGTCCCCAGGTGCGTCCTGTCAGCCAGCCAGGGTCTTCACGAGTGGTGACAGTGACGTTTAGAACCTGACAGGGTCTTTGGCCAGTGGGTAGTCATCTAGGCTGCACCCCAGCGGCCTCAATGTCATTTTAAGGTGTTTATTGGGGAAGGCAGGTTGCCATCCTGTTGCAATTGTTTCACAGCCCCAACGAACACAAAAATATTCTCCCGGGGAATTACAATGTGATCTGCCCCCTGTTGCTGCGGGACAAAGGTAGAACTGACTTTGTCTGGGACATTGGAGCCCCGGAAAGAACCAACAGGGTGTGGGCGCAAACCATGGACTTCCTGATCCTACCCAAGTCCAAACCGTCTCTTGGTCATTCCAGCAGCTAAGCTCTCATTTCCAGGGTTGATAGGGCGGTACGGAGGAGGGAGCATGACAGCGCCATTTTGAGTATCAGGGTGGTGCATGCCATTTTGAGTACCCTTGTGGCCTCCAGAATAAGGAAGTGGCAGCAAGTCGCCATCTTGAAAAAGCTCCGGGATATCAAGAACCACAGAGCAGGGAGGGCTGGGTGTTTTAGATAAGTCCAGTGGTTGCGGAGTACAATTGTGGGAGGCAGATAATGCAGCCTCACCCTGAGCAGGTATCTCTGCGATCTGGGGATCTGTGTGACGTTGTGTCAGCAGCTCAGAGATTAAAGTCCAATATGAAAAGGTGGTTACCGGGATCTTTTTTTGGCCAAAAACCCCATAATAGTCCTTGAGAGCATCTCCTACTCTTTTCCACCTATTTAAATAGATGGTGCCCTCTAGAGGGAACCATGGACACACTGAATGTATAAACTGAAAGTACTGAAGCAAGTCTTTTGTTTTAACCTTAATCCTTCTAATCTTGAGTGCCTCCCTGAGGCCATTCATGAACAATTCATGTTCACTAAGTGCCTGCCCCATGCTAATCCTATTCACCTACTGTGATTCAGGTGAGACGTAAGGTGGCCCTCATCACAGATCACAGGAACGAAGCCCCGAAACAGTCACGCCGGCTGGCGATTTACTCCCATGAACAGTCCCATGTCGATATCCCTCGTGCCAGGTCGAGCCTCCACATTGGGCACCACTTGATCCGGCCCGCAGATCGGTCCATAGGCCTCGCCTGGAGAGGGGACGGGGATGGAGGGCTGGGCAAGAGAAAAGAGAGACGGAGACAGGATGAGATTCCAATCGAGTCTTGTTTATTCAGGAAGTGTACATGGCTTATATAGAGTCAAAGAGGATGTGACCTCACAGGATGGGCCAGCTTGGATCTTCTCATATGTCGTGGGCCTATTAGACTAGCAGGAAGTCATACATAAGCACATAGGTAGGCAGACATGATGTCAACAAGAGGGGATTATGGGAGATGTAGGCTGAAGGGGAAGGTGCTTGTGTCATGTGCATGGTAGGTAAGGGGAGGATCATGGGAAATGTAGGCTGACACACAATGCCCTCAGGTGGGAGGGGCAGGACAGCGGCACCCATTGTGAGCCACACCCCTGGCCAGCACTAGCAGGTAGATTTTACACACATGCCCCGCCACAAAACTCTCAAATATCTTCTCACCTTTGTTTGTACATTTTCAAGATGAATAAAAGCCTTTCCCACAACCAGGAAGACTGTTGATTTAGTTACTAACGTCCCTTTACAAGAAATCATTCCAAGATTTGGTCTATCTCAAGTATCCAGTCAGATAATGGTCCAGCCTTTATTTCTCAGATCTTTCAACAGGACTACAACCAAAATGGAGTGATCTTGCCTCATCTTCCTCAGAACTCCAATGGTGGTCAAGGTCACTGGACTGCCACTCTGGTTCCACATCACTCAACCCAAGTGGTGCCCTCCTAACCCTAACTCCCCGACTCTACACATTCTGAGTGGTCATCTCATCTCCTATCTCCCATCTCCTTCTCACCAAGGCTCCCCTAGCCAGGCTAGGTCATGTTTCTTTATCCTATTTGGTTCCTGATCCCTTACATTCTAGTAGTTAATTTTTTCACTGTAAGATTCTGGGCAATCAGGGCTGGGGATTTAGCTCAGTGGCATAAGTGCCTGCCTTGCAATCATGTGGTCATGAGCTCGATCCCTGGTACCAATTAAAAAAAAAGATTCTGGGCAATCCTCCCTAAAGACTCCCAAATTATATGTAAAATTGCTCTCTGTTCTGCATGACAACTACCTTAGTTCTCTCCACCCTCAGCTGTTTAGTTAAACATGAGACCCCTGTAGGTCTAAGACTTCATGTCACTTATAGTGACACAGCCACGGCCCTCCCCACCCTACTCTATAATTTCCCAAATATCATTCAACTTTCAGGCCTTATATTTCTCATGCTTCCTATTGTTTTCCAGCTCAACCCCTGGACCAAAGACAAGCCCTACCTACACTTTTAACTTCTACCCTTTCAGATGAGGGAATCATTACCTCTCATAACTCCACCCCTTCCAGCTCCATGCTTATTTTTCAGATTCTTCCACACCATAGACCTGATGGAATGACACATTCAGATCAAGTGCACCTTTCCTTCTACCTCTCCTGGGTCCTTTAATTATGATAGTGATCTTCCTCCTCATAGTACCTGTCATGGTTTATGTCTGTGTCCCCCAGGCCTCATGAGTTTGCATTGTGCATTTGTGCATTTGCATTGTCTATTGCCTGGATTGATGGTGTTAGTGCTACATCACCTAGGGATGGAGCCAGGATGTGATGTAATGGCAGGAAGAAGGTGTGTCTTACTCTTTGCTGGTTCCTGTTTGCTGTTTGCAGCCACCATGAAAGGCAGCCCAGTCATGCCCGCCTGCCTTGGAGCCAACTGAGTGTGGACTGAAACCTCCAAAAACTGTAAGAAACAAACCTTTCCTTTCCCAATTTGGGCTTCAGGTATTTTGTCTTAGCAATGAGTAAAAAGTAACTATGACAGCACCTTGTGATTTTATTTCTCCAATCTAGGATAGAGTGTTCACCAATGATTAACTCCTTGTCCTGGCTAAAATACCTAGTACCAGCTTCTACATGGGCATCAACTGTCATCCCATCAACTACTGAGACCCCAACATGATGCCCCCGTCCAGCAGGAAGTAGCAAGAGGCAGTCTTCATCCTTTCCTGACAATACAAAGATGAAAGTAAAAGGTTCTGTCCTAGTATAACTTACTGTACAGTTATGGCGGTGGTCTAACATGGTGGAAGGCCAAAGCGGGAACACTTACCATTTCCTGCTTCTTCATCCCTAATTGCCACTCCATTTGCTGTTTGCCCACACAGAGAATTCCAATTGGTTCCTCACACATCATCAATATCCGCCCCAGGCGCCATTTCTGATCAGAGGTCATAGAACCCCCTACCTCTCTGTATCTGGTTGAAGGAGACAGCTCAGCCACCATGGGTTGTGTACTCATTTCCATGTCTTCAACTCAATAAACCTGTTCATTTTGTACTTTTTGCTTTTCTATTGTGCCAGAATACTCTAACATTGACTTCCAAGTAAAGCTGCCAAAGAAACCCAACCTGCTGGTGTTTATTAAGGGGAGGTCAGCACCACCCTTCTTTGGACACAGAGCTCTGCTTACTTTCCCCTGAAATTGTGCTTTTGGCAGAGATGTCCAGCCCTGGATACTTGGCTCCTGTCAGCTCCTCTCTCTGCATGCCAAATCAGTGAGAGGGACTTCAAGGCCCAAGACTATCACGAACATGTTTTCTATATGTCACTATTTTAAGATTACTCTTTTTCCAAATTTTTAAAAATAAATAATTAGACTTTATGCTAGATCATCGCATAAACCGTTTGTTTCCCTGAAATTTATTGTTATAAATACATGTTAACTGTAAGTTCCCAGTTGGGCCTGGCTCTCCCAGCCCCCTACCTGCTTGGCCAGCAGAGGCATTACTCTCAGCAAGGAACTCAGCTCAGCACCAGCTGTCATCAGCAAGGATCACCAGGATGTCTTAAAAGAGATAAGGTAGGACAAGGGATTTTGTAGGTCCCAGGAAAGTCTGGACCCACCCAAAAATGCACACCAGATGCCTTAAGGACTTTGCCCCCTGAGGTGAAAGGCAGCTAGAAAACTTTAATCACAGGCATTTATTGAAATCTTCCCACCTAATGTCCCTTTCCTTCTTCCCATCCCAATAAAAAGGGCTCACTTCTCTTTGTTCTCTACAGAAAGTCTCACTTTCTGTCTGTACCCAGGCTCAATAAATTCCATGCCATGTTATCTTTACACAAGCCTAGTAAAGGGGGAAGAAAGTAAAAGAATATATTAAAAGGGGAAAAGGGTCAGACAGCCAGCACAGGTAAGGAGACCCAGCCAGATTCACCTCTGCTCGCCAGCTCCCACCGTCAGGAAGCTTGCTTCCTGTGGGCAGCCCGCACAGGCAGGGAACCGCAGCCAGATCAGCCTCTGCTAACCACCAATGGAAGGCGTGCTTCTTGCTGGCAGCCAGAGTGAGCAAGGAGATGCAGCCAGATAAGCCCCATGCACCCACAGGCCACCATTGCTTCATTTGGCAGCCAGCACTCACTGAGAGAATCAGACAAACACACCCCTGCATGCCTGCTCCCATTGTAGGGGAGTCCCATTGTAGACACACAGATGGAGAGAATCAGCCCCATCACTGCATACCCTTGTGTTGGGAGCCGCAGCCCCGAGCCCGGTCGCCTTACTTGGCGGACGTGAGGCCTGTAGGAAAGAGCAAAGCCTGAGTTAGATTACCCCTCCCATCGAGCACGTTAGTTTCCTGCTTACCGCGTAAGCAACCCGCTCAACAATATAGTCTGCCTGGCAACTGATGATGTTAGCCAATCAGCTTGCCTTGCTCACTTTAACATGATTGGACACTGTATCCGTATATATACTGGTGCCACCCCTGGGGGGGAAGAAGAAGCCCGGAAGTAGAAGCCCAGAAGGAGCCGCGGGGAGCGGACCAAAGGAGGCTTCGGCTGGGAGCGATCCCAGGGCAGGCTGTACGGAGAAGGAAAATAAAAAGAAAAGGTTGTCCACTGCCAGACTTTGTCGTGTGTCCTTCCTGCCGGCCAGGAGCGACATCGACATTTGGAGGCCCGCACGGGGACTGATCACCCCCGAGACGTGACAGCGGACAACGCTCCAGTACAGAGCTGCGAGACAGGTGAGTTGGGGATAAGCCTGGGCTCTGGGTGGCGCGCACCTACAGGGCTTTTAGACTCCCCTCAGGCTCACGCGTAAGTGGCGGATTCCTTGGGCCTCACGCGGTGAGTAACATATTAAAAGATGGGAAACATGCTAGGTAGCAACACTAAGAGCGAGGGTGGTTGTGGAGAAAGCTCTCAAGAGCTTACAAAAGTACGCAGGGTATTTGAGCAGGCCCAGTCGGGGAGCTCCCGAGAGGGGCCCGTCAAGGGGAACAAAGATGCTAAGGAGAAGGACGGGGCTCTAGCCTCGGAGTCGTCTGACTCCGAGGACGAGGGAAAGTTGAATGGCAAGGAGGCCAAAGAGACCAGCTGTCAGGAGCCTAAGTCGCTCGATAAGGAGTCGCAGGGTTCTTTCCCAGCGTTGCGCCGTGAATTGCGCTCCGCTCAACTTGGTCTGCGGAGGAGTAGGGAGCTCCTGAGCGCTCCCCGGCGCGAGAGGGAGGCGAAGCCTTCCGCCCCACCTTGGGGGCTGTTCCCGGAAGCGATCCCTCGCCACGAGGCGGCCGCCCGGGAGCTCCCTTCCCCTTCGCCAGAACAGGAAGTGATGCACGGGCCCCCATTTTCCGCCCAATCACGGCCGCCGTCTTATGCTCCGCCGCCGGCGGGTCGGTATTTTTACAGGTGGCTTTGGCAGGGGGGACGTTTGTCTCATGAGGTACATCCACCACCTGGGATAGATAGTGGCCCCTACGGGATATTTCCTGTACAAGTAGCTATGGGCCAGGGACGTAATGCATGGGAGCCTTTTGAGATAAAGCAGATTAGAGAACTTAAAAATGCAGTTACAACCTTTGGGCTGACTGCGCCTTACACCATTGCCATGCTGGAGAACCTGTCTTCTGGGCCCCTCACCCCCGCGGACTGGATTCAGCTGGCAAAGGCGTGTCTGCCCTCGGGTAGTTACCTGGATTGGCGAGCCTGGTACGCAGAGTTCTCTGCAGAGCAGGCTGAGAGAAACGCCAGTCGGGGAAACCGGGGGTGGAACAAGGAAATGCTTATGGGAGAAGGTCGGCACGCTGATGATCAGACTCAGTTCCCCGGCGCTGTCTATGAACAAATTAATGCCATAGGGCTCCGCGCCTGGAAGCAGGTAAGTGGTGCCGGAACAGCCTCCTTGTGTCTTTCAAAAATAATTCAGGGTACCACAGAGCCATTTGTTGACTTTGTGGCCCGAATGCAAGATGCTGCCGATAAGATATTTTCTGATCCGGGAGTGGCTCGACCGCTGGTAAGGCAGCTGATTTTCGAGCAATGTACAAAGGAGTGCAAGGCAGCGATAGCTCCTCATAAGAACAAGGACCTCAACGCCTGGATTAGGATATGCAGAGAGATAGGGGGGCCGCTCTCCAACTCGGGAGTGGCTGCTCTCCTGGCCGCGGCTGTACAGCAGAGGGGACCTCGCGGGTTAGAAGGGGAATGTAAGGCTAAAGGGTGTTTTGCCTGCGGGGAGCCAGGACACATTAAACGTCATTGCCCAAACAATACAGATGCTAGGCCTCGCCCTAGGAATGAAGAACCATATGTTTGTGGGCGATGCAAGAGGGGATCACACAAAGCTGAGGAGTGTAGGTCGGTCTTTGATGCTCAGGGCAACCGTATTTGTGGACGAGATGTTAGAGGGCCAAAAAATGGCCAGAGGGGGCCCCCTTCACAGGCGGGCCCCCGCCCCAGAGACAGGACAGCTCAGGATGGCAGCCTTCAACAAGGGCCACCCCTGGGTCAGCAGGTGTGGACCTCAGTGTCGCCTCCAGACTTATATTAGTGCCTGATATGGGTGTTCAAGTGGTTGAAACCACCTTTAAGGGACCGTTACCCGAAAATTCCGTGGGTCTGGTGATCGGGAGATCCTCCACGGCCCTTCGGGGTCTCATAGTAGTCCCGGGGGTCATAGACTCAGACTACACAGGACACATTAAAATTATGGTTCAATCTCTTGTGGGTACTATGCTAATCAATAAAGGAGACAAGATAGCGCAGCTCTTGCTGCTCCCCAGTCTCCACAAGAGATTCCCCTCAAAGCAGAAAATTAGAGAAAGTCAAGGTTTCGGTTCCTCAGGGGAAGTCTTCGAGGGACTCCATATAATACTTGATAAAAGGCCCATGCTCTCACTTAAGGTCAACGGCAAGAGTATAACAGGGCTCCTAGACACAGGAGCTGACCGTTCCATTATCTCTAGAAAGGATTGGCCCTCCAACTGGCCCACCAACACTGCAGATAACACGCTGCAGGGCCTGGGGATGGTGTCAGCTCCTCAGGTTAGTGCTTCAACCCTGCTCTGGTGTGATGAGGAGGGTCATCAGGGCCATTTCCAACCATTTGTGTTGCAGTTGCCAGTGTCTCTATGGGGAAGGGACATCCTCACTCAGATGGATGTCACGCTTACGTCAAACTGCTCCCCCCAGGCTAAGGATATACTCAGGAACCAGGGATATACCCCCGGCAAAGGCTTGGGCAATGCCCTACAGGGTCGGACATCCCCAATACCAGTAGAGAACAAAAAAGGTAGGCAAGGGCTGGGTTTTTCTTAGGGGCCGCTGAAGAAGCTCTCCTACCCACTTCGATCAAAATCACCTGGAGGTCAAATGATCCGGTTTGGGTACCTCAGTGGCCCCTGCCTAAGGAGAAGCTATTAGCCTTGTCAGAAATAGTCAGTACACAACTTAGATTAGGACACATTAAGCCGTCAACCTCCCCATGGAACACCCCCATTTTTATAATTAAGAAAAAGTCTGGCAAATGGAGGCTGCTCCATGATCTAAGGGCGGTCAACGTGCAGATGCAGTCCCTGGGGGCGGTCCAGAGGGGGCTGCCAGCTCTCTCAGCCATCCCTCAGTCCTGGCCAGTTTATGTTATAGATCTTAGAGACTGTTTCTTCTCAATTCCCCTGCATCCAGAGGACACTCATAGGTTCGCCTTTACTTTACCCACCATTAACCAAGAAAGCCCTGATCTCAGATACGAGTGGATAACGCTGCCCCAAGGTATGGCCAACAGTCCCACTATGTGTCAGATTTACCTTGATTCCCTACTGGCCCCCCTACGGAAATCCTTTCCCAAGATAAGATGTGTGCATTACATGGACGACCTTTTGCTCAGCGGCAGGGACCCAGACATGCTAAATAATATGCTCGGCCAGTTGGTCGAGGCCCTGAGACAAGCTAATCTGCATGTTGCCCCCGACAAGATTCAGGGAGGAGAAATGGTGACCTACTTAGGCGCAAAAATCTCCCCTATGCTAGTCTCTCCACAGAAGGTCACCATTAGGACGGATGGCGTTAGGACCCTAAATGACATGCAAAAACTATTGGGAGACATTAATTGGATTAGGCCATATTTACATATACCAAATTCAGATCTCAAACCCCTGTTCGACCTTCTGAAGGGAGACCCAGATATAGCCTCCCACAGGAGGCTCACTCCTGAGGCAAGAGCTGCCTTACAGAGAGTGGAAAAAGCCTTAGGTGGGGCTACCTTACACAGAATTGAACCAGGGCGACCCTTTGATGTCTGTTTGCTACAGACTAGTCTACAGCCCACAGCGGTGATTTGGCAGAAAGGACCATTACTGTGGATACACCCTAAGGTCTCACCTGCAAAAGTCATAGAGCATTACCCGGAGGCAGTCGCTTCATTGGCCCTTGAAGCGCATGATAGAGCTGTCCAACATTTTGGCTCAGGACCACAAGCCATCCGAGTACCCTATACCGCCAGCCAGATCAAGACCCTGGCTGCCTGCATAGATACATGGGCCATTTTGAGATGTGTTTTCCATGGGGATATAAACAATCAATACCCTAAAGACCCTATCTTGTCATTTGTCACTCAGCACCCTATAATTTTTCCAAAGGTTACTGCCTCTGAGCCATTAGTCCCAGCAACTACAATATATACAGATGGCTCCAAGACGGGGATAGGCGCCTATGTGATCCTAGGCAAGCCCCCGGTTACCATACAATTTGAACCTGATCAGCCTCAGGTGGTGGAACTGCAGATCGTTAAAATGATTCTTGAACGGTTCTCAGAAGCCATTAATATTGTCTCTGATTCTAGGTATGTGGTCAATGCTATGCAAGTGCTTGAGACTGCCGGTTTAATTAGATCCACTTCCACAGTGGCTGGGCTGTTCCTGTCTATCCAGACATTGCTTCAGAACAGACACCATAAGGTCTTCACCACCCACATAAGAGCACATACATCCCTGCCAGGGCCTATGGCACAGGGGAATGCGGCTGCTGATACTGCCACTCGCCCGTTATGGATTTTTACCTTACTAACACCAATCGAGCGAGCCCGTGCCTTCCATGATAAGTTTCATGTCAATGCCAGGACACTAGCAAACCATTTCCATGTTTCCAGAGCAGATGCACGAGATATCGTGCGACTATGTGACTCCTGTGCCACATACAAACCTGCCATACCGATGGGAGTAAACCCTCGAGGTTTGATCCCTGGTGATGTTTGGCAGATGGACATCACACATATACAGGAGTTTGGGACTCTTAAATATGTTCATGTTTCCACAGACACCTGTTCTCACGTCATATTTGCAACAGCAGAAACAGGTGAAAAAGTGTCTAATGTGATCAATCATTGCCTGGCGGCTTGGGCCGCATGGGGCAAACCAAAAATATTAAAAACTGATAATGGACCAGCCTATATAGGCAAAGCCTTCAATGAGTTCTGCAAAATGATGGAGGTTCAATTAAAACATGGTATCCCATACAATCCCCAAGGTCAAGGAATCATTGAGAGGGCTCATAGAAGCCTCAAAGAAATTTTACAAAAACAAAAAGGGGGAGTAGGCCAAGGCCTGGCCCCAAAGGCACGATTATCCATGGCACTATTCACACACAATTTTTTAAATTTAAATAATGATAATTGCTCCCCAGCCGTGGAGCACTGCAACCCTTCCCCCAACCATAAAGGGTGGGTGAAGTGGAAAGATGTCCTGACAGGACAATGGATGGGCCCGGATCCAGTGGTCAGCTGGAACCGAGGCGCGGTTTGTGTTTTCCCACAGGAATCGGGACGAGAACCACTGTGGGTACCGGAGAGACTGACACGGGCGACAAAGCCCTCGACTGAAGATCAGACCTGCCCTACCGGAGATCCATCACAGACCAACCAACAAGATGAATAGAAATAGCGGTAGCCCGAAATGGACAAGAAGATCCTCAGGCATATGCATGGCTCGCTCGCCTAGCCTACGACCGAGTCTAGGGGTGGTGAGCTTCCCACACTCCTCCTCTAAAAAATTATGATATAGCAGGGTAGATGAGTCAATGACGGGTAAGAGCGTACTCCCCCGGTGCAACTCAACCTAAGCCAGGCCCTACCCCATCCTGCACGTAAGCCGCTGGACTGTTAGATGCTGCCCAGGTCTAAATTTCTCTCCGAGGGGATTTCTTTACGGAGAGGAAATGAGTGCAAGCTTGTGTGCATCCAGGTTCCGTCCAGTTTGTGCCTGGCCCTAGAAAAAGGACGAGGGCCTCAGGGCCTTGGCAGACCATGGGACGGCCGACCAGGGTCTAAGCCAAGGACCTACGGTGGGCCTACGCATAGGGCATAAGCCTCTGCACCCAGTCCAGGAAGGGCTACGATGCGCACATTCATAAAAAATAAAAAAGGGGGAGATGTTGGGAGCCGCAGCCCCGAGCCCGGTCGCCTTACTTGGCGGACGTGAGGCCTGTAGGAAAGAGCAAAGCCTGAGTTAGATTACCCCTCCCATCGAGCACGTTAGTTTCCTGCTTACCGCGTAAGCAACCCGCTCAACAATATAGTCTGCCTGGCAACTGATGATGTTAGCCAATCAGCTTGCCTTGCTCACTTTAACATGATTGGACACTGTATCCGTATATATACTGGTGCCACCCCTGGGGGGGAAGAAGAAGCCCGGAAGTAGAAGCCCAGAAGGAGCCGCAGGGAGCGGACCAAAGGAGGCTTCGGCTGGGAGCGATCCCAGGGCAGGCTGTACGGAGAAGGAAAATAAAAGAAAAGGTTGTCCACTGCCAGACTTTGTCGTGTGTCCTTCCTGCTGGCCAGGAGCGACATCGACACCCTTGGCCATTGGGGAAGCCCCAGTTTAGCTGCTTGGCTTTGGAAAAGCCCTGCCCACACCCTGCTATCTCCCTGGGAACCTGGGTTCAGAGAAATCCTGGTGCCTGCCCAGTTCCCCTAAACCATGGAGGGGCAGCCAACAAGTGAAGTGCCTGAGACTGTACCACTGACTTGTTGGGAAGAACCCAGGAGAATGTCAGATAAAGGAGCAAAAGGCAATCTCAGCTCTCCAGCCCACAAAGAACAAGTCTGGGAGATGTAGTCATGGAAGAAAATGGAAGTCACACACCTGAAATCTCTGATAGCAACCGAAGGAATGAGACAACTTCATGAGACTGTAAAAGTAATCAGGTCAGAAAGGTGTCTCAGGTAAAAGAAGAAATCACAAACATAATGAAAGAATTGCTGACTATATCTAAAGATGACATAGATTTTTTTATTTAAAGAAAAAGAAACAAAAAATACATGGAGGAAAAAAAGGGTAGAAATAATGCACAATTAAAGAAAAATAAACAGAAATCACCAGTTAATAAGTTACATATTGTCATCTTAGAAATAGTTGTTCAGGTTACAAAATTAAAGTATGTAAAGTGACATTCAAATAGTAACACTGCCAACAGTTCTTCTCAGTGATCTAATAAAAACTTAGTAATATGGTTATCAGTCCTACACACTTGATTTTTATCTTAAAGAGGGTAAGATTAAACATATCAAAACAGAACAAAACAGTTCAAAAAGAAACAATTTAAAGAAATACAGATTTCAGAGCTGGGGATTTAGCTCAGCAGCATAAGCACCTGCCTTGCAAGCAGGCAGTCATGGGTTCAATCCACGGTACTGATAAAAAAAGGAAAAACAAAAAAATTTTTAAAAAAAGAAATACAGATTTCAAAGCAAGTCCACTGGAGATCTTCACTGTTTATCTAATTGTCTCTAGTTTCTTCCAAATAGTTGTCCCCATCTTCACACACATTAAGTCATACTGCATATTATAGAACTAATCAAATCATTACAGGATGATGAAGGCTTTTTAGGTCTTCAAGATCTGACATTGGGGAAGACAATAATAACTACCATAGTGTCTCTCATTCTCTTCGTGGTAGCTGTCTTTATATTTACATATGCTGAAATTGAAAAGAGACTAGACTGATATCATTCTGATCAGTAAATAATAGCATTGCTAGATTTCACATCATAATGCTACAGAATTAGCATTGGGTTTCTTAGTGTCTCTTCTTCCTCAGAATATCTGTTCATTACATCTTGCATTATATAATCTGTTTCCATAAACAGTTTTTAAAAATCTTCCCATGTGTGAATTTCTACATGTATATCTATCCTCTGTATTATAGGGAAAAACAAATCATAACAAGACAGCAAAACAAATTCCTAGAAAAACATGCCATGAAAAATACACATAAGACCACAATATTAGATGAACTACTGTAGTTACTCTGCTGTCTCTTGTTATTTTCAACAGACTTGTCCACATCATCAGGCTTAATACAGTTAAGCATAGTATTACATAGCTATTTTAATAAAAACACAACTTGGGAGACATTGTAGGACTTCGAAAGCAGTTAATAATCAAACCAGAATGGGTATCTTTTACATCTTGTCATCTTCAGTGTAGTTGCCTCTACTCTAAGACTTGATACTATCAAGCATACCAAATTCAAATAAAATTAGCCAAGGCAAAACCGCAGTCTAACAAATCAGATTCAAATAAGATGTCTGCCCCTTTCATTGAGGCCTCTCTGCCACTGTTGCTGGAATCCTGGTATCCCTTCCTCTCTCTCTCTCTGTAATGTCCTTCAGCACTCTCTGTAGGGTTGGGTTGGTGGCCATGAACTCCCACAGTTCCTCCTTGTCTTGGAAACATCTTATTTTTCCATTAATTTTGAGAGAGAGTTTTTCTGGGTACATCAGTCTTGGTTGCAAATTATTTTCTTTCAGGGCTTAGAATATTTCCCCCCGGGCCCTTCTCAATTTGAGAGTTTGTGTTGATAAATCTGTTGTTATTTTGATAATTTTCCCATTGTAGGTTACCTGCTTCTTTTCCTTGGTTGCTTTTAGTATTCTGTTCTTTTGGTGGATTTCTGGAATCTTGATTATTATATGTCTGGGTGTAGATCTGTTTTGGTTGTAGGTAGCTGGAGTTCTGTATGCCTCATTTATCTGGATACCATTTTTTTCCTATGCTTGGGAAGTTTTCCTTTAATATATCTGTGAATATTCTTTGTATTTCATTTTTGGTCGCTCCTGCTTCCTTGCTCACATGCTTTATTCTTAAGTTATGTATCCTTTTGTTGACTTCTAGCCTTTGAATTGTTCTTTCTCATTATTTTTAAGAGGTCTTTTCTTTCATGATCATATATCACAAATCTCTCTTCAAGTTTCAAAAGGCTAACGTTAGTTTTTGTCAAGGCATTTTGCCAGTGTTCAATGGAGTTTTTGGTTTCCTGGTAATCTTTTTGGATCTGTTTCATGTATTCTAGGTTATGTTTAAATTCTTCTTCAGAGGTTTCTCTTTCTTTTCTGATTTCCTCCATTCTTCCATCTGTGTTCTCTTGGGCGGGGCTTATCACTTCTTTAATTAATCTCTATATCTTGCCTCACTTGGATCAGAATTACAGTTTTAAATTCGTCTATGAGGTCATGAAGGTATTTCTTTATTTTGGCTGATGCTGTGGCTAGTATTGGATGGTTACTGTGCTGGTTCTCTTCTGTGTTTACTTCTCCTGGGCTTATTTTCTCATGTTCAGCAGCTGGAGATTTTTTTTATTTCTATCTCTTGTCATGTTTCTGGTTTCTTTCAGACTGGTGTGTCCTGGGGGTCTCTGGCTCTCTCCAAATTGCTTTGGGCCTTTCTGAAGCATGCTGACTGGAGTTTTTGCTGCCCTCCCCAATTTGATGTTATCTGAGGTAGGCAGGGATTCAGGGACAGTGCAGGCTAGCCTCCAGCCTCTGTGCCAGTCAATCTGCAAGTTAGGCTATACCTTGTGGATGTCACAGAGTCACGACTATTTCATATCTGTTTATTGGATCCCAACTAGAGGCATGGTTCAGCCCCAGCAGATCCTGCCAGTTCTCTCTGTGCCAGAAGTGGCTGACTAATGTCACCATGGCACAGGGCTCTGCCCAAATAACAGCTGTCCTCTACAGACCTTTTTGTGCCAGGGGCGACTATCTGATGTCACTGCAGTGCTGGGTCTGCCCAATTCCAAGATGTCCTCCAGCAAGTGACAGCAGCTGCAGGACCCAGTCCCTAGTACTCACAGGGACTCAATGTAGAGCTTCCTCTTGGGTCCACTGCACACTGCACCACTTATCTTCACTGCGTTCCCAGCACAGCACAGATCAGTCAGTAAGCTGCACTGTGTCTGGCTTCGGAGCTCCAGAGCTTCTCAAAGTCTCCTCTGGCGCAGCCAGGTGGCTCTGGCTGCTTCATGGGATCCCAGGTCTCAATTTCCAGCAGTCACAAAAAGCCAATACAGCTTTTCCTCTTGGATCCACTGCTCAGTGTGCCATGTTAAGGGTGCGGGATTCGCAGACTCCCATTATTGGCAGCTGCAGCCTCAGCACCACCTTAAATCCCCCGGGCACGCCTAGTACAGCGTGGAATGGGGCTCACTGAGTACATCGGGCATCAGCTCTCCATCTGTGCTTTTCCTTCCTTTTCCTAGTTTTTTTTCCCTTCAGTTACTGCCTTGGTTAATAAAAATCATTATCCATTTGGCTGGCCCTCTCCATGTTGTCATATTCTAGCATCTAATCTGATTTCTCCACGGAGATTCTCCACCCAAACCCCTAGCAAGCCGCCATTCTTGAAACTCCAGATGACATGGGTTTTTAAAAAATAGCATAGGAAAATGATGGAAACCTTGAATGAACAATATAGTGTAATTTGGGGGGGGGGAATACTGGGGACCAAACTCATGACCACGTGCTTGCAAGGCAGGCACTTATGCTGTTGAGCAAAATCCCTGGCCTGAATGAACAATATACAAAGCAATTACAGTGAATGAAACAGATTCAAAGAGATATCCAAGAAATTAAAGGTCAATTGGAAGCTAGAAAAACCACTTGAAAGAAACTAAATATCGATAGATTTTTCAGGCCTTGAAGACAGGATCACAGCTAGCAATCATGAACGGAAAGATCTCTTAAAATTAATAAGGAACTAGGAAATAACAATTCAATGACTGCAAGATAAGGCAAAGAAAATAATTTACCAGTGAGAGGTATCAGCAAAGCAGCAGGAGTCAACACAAATGAAATAAAAGGCAAACCTACCTGGTTACTAAACTTAGACTCCTCAGTAGTCCTAGACAAGTTATAATCACCCAGGTCATCAGTTCACAGCCTAAAGGAAAGAGAAAAGGCAAAGCCACTTGTTTTCATTGCAAGGGGAGGAGGCATTTTGCCAAAAGTTGTGCTGCTGCACCTGTGGGGACAGCACAGCCACCATCTGTCCCTTCAACACAACCTTCTACCAACTGTCCACAGTGTAGATGATGGTATTGTTGGGCCACTCGATGTAAATGCAAAGCTGATGTGGAAAGCCTTCCTGTTCCAGAAGAACACCCAGCAGGGCCTGCAACAGCGCTGCCACAGAGCAGAGGTGCTCTGGCTCAGCTTCCCTGAGAAGGCACCGCCCTGCTTGGCACAGCAGGCTCCGAGAGGTTAGGCAGGTAATGCAGCCCTGACCTGTGGTTTGCTGACTTTTCACAAAATACTGTCACAAAAGACAATTTCTAATAGCAATTATGAATATATATTAAAAATTCAATAATTGGCTTTCTCGAGATGGTGATCAACTGGCTCCAACATGTCACTGTCTCACTATGGCTGCTTAGTGAGTCTTGGTATCTGGTAGTGCTTCTCTTTCCAGAGATGCTGAATGGCCTGTCTGGGTGCCAGAGCATGTTATTCAGATGTACCATGGAACCAAACCCAGAGAAGGAGTTGATCCCACCTCTCAAGAAGCTGATGCTCAGTCCTGTGACGGTGATTCCTCAGACTGCTCTACCACTGACAGAAAGGGATGAAACTAGAACCAATTTTAACAGACCCAGGACGCCCAGGAGATGGCAACCAAAAATAAAAACAAAGTTTAGATAGATGATAGGAGTGTATGGTAAGTCCTATGACAAAAATATGTGTTAACTATAGATGAGATTTTGTCCTTTCCAAATTGTTTAAAAAGAGATCTCTGCTAAGGGACCTACCACAAATCTGACCGAAGTCTACTTACAGTTACAAATTCTACAATTGTAAAAAGTTAATATACTGTAATCCCAGCATTCAGGAGGTTGAGGTGGGAGGATCATTGCAAGTTCGAGACCAGCCTGGGCTAAGAAGTGAGCTCAAGGCCAGCCTGAACTGCATAGCGAGACCCCCTCTCAAAAAAGACAAAAAAAAAGAAAGTTAATATAATTCAATTTGACTAAAATATATTTGAGTGCACCCTGATTTTGTAAGGTGTTTGACAGTCTCCTGTGTATCCATCTGTCTGTCCGCCCAGTCTGTTAGGCTGCTTTTGGGAGTTGCTGAGCTGGTGACTGTTCACAGGTGCAGCACTGAGAACACCAGTGCCCACACAGGTGTGCACGGAGTACCTACGAAATGCCCTGAGGGCATGGGATGCTGGAGGTGAACAGGTTTTCCACACCCAAGAACATGGAGCCTAAGAAGCAAATTAGTTCAGCAAAGGGGCATGATACAAGTGGATAAACAGCCCTTGGGAACTCAAAAGAATTCTCTCAGACACCGGCATGCTATGTGCTTGTTTCTGTGTCTGTTCAAATCTGTACAGATCGTCTGTTCCTATTTGTCCATTTGTCCATTCTGTAAACAGTTGTCCTTTTTTATTTGAGCTCAAGAATGTTTTCTTTTTTTATTTTTGAAATTTAATCAAAGTTTTTTATTTTTGATCATTTAATCAAAGTTTAATTTGGGTAACAAATTTACAAACATGCCTCCACCTGGGTTCCCAGTTTGTCCAAATGATGTGAAAATTGGTTATGTACATGTAAACTACATTATTGTTTATCATAACTTGAGGGTCTCTCATTGTTCAAAAATAATATGGCAAATGTTATGATTGGGTTTTCTTGTTATTAAAAAATTATTAAGATGGTTAAACAAAATCCCTTAGGGTGGGAGAGATTATTGGACAGGACTTCAATTAATGAATAAGAAAGTGGCCACCTCGTAACACTTAACCAGCTCTTGTTCGTTGATTGGAGGCCCCAATGATCTCCATAGTCTATGGGAGACATTTCAACTAAAGTTATAAAAATATATTATTGTGGGGGTCAGGGGTTTAGTTCAGTGGCACAAGTGCCTGCCTGGCAAGCACAAGAGCATGAGTTTGATCCCTATTACAAAAAAAAAAAAAAAAAAAAATATATATATATATATATATATATGTAATATGTTCATAATTGTCATTGTCAAAATAAATAATACAATAAGGTTTTGAATTAAAGATGCTCTGATACAAAGGTTTCACATGGTTATGACAAACAATTATTATTAACCTCACAGTGTATTAAGGTGTTCATATTCCACATGTACAGGTCTCCCAAAAATGTAAAACAGGTATTATTTATGTGACAGAATTTTGTGTCAGATTCAGACTTCAGCTTTTAATAAAGACTTATGAGATGTTACCCCACTACAAGTCAACAAGTTAGGTAAAAGCTACTTATGTATTAGATAGGAATGACTGACTAAAAGGAGATATTTGATGTCAAAATGAAAATTCAAATGTGTTACAAAATAGCATCATGATTGCCGTGATATAATGTTGTATATGGGTTTGATTTCTAATATTCTGTGTAAAATATGTAACTGTTTATTAACATTCTGAAGGTATTCAAATATTAAAACAACCTGTTGTACTCTAAGAAAGTAGCTTCATCATTTTGTGTATTATAGCAAACCTGTACCGTGGCTTACTAAATGTTTTTTCCCAACTGATATGTTAAGTGACCCAATTGATATGTTGAGCAATACTCTCCCCTGTAAAGAATTGCAAGAATTTCACTTAATTGAGATGTTAACCAGAGCGGCCCTCTACAAACAAGAAGAGTGGTGCTAAAACAAGCTAACAAGGGCTGTTAATCACGGTTAGGCGCCTCTATTCTTCGCTAAAGAACTAAAGAAGACTAGAAGGCCCACTAATTTACACATTGTTTGAAGTAGCTTGTTTATATGCAGGGAGATTTGCCTATGAGTTTAACCTTTTTACCTAACCTTAGTTACTTTTCCCACAAGATAGATACTCGCCGTTTTCCTGTTCTGTAGCACGCCTTATTGCCTCCCCCCACCCACCTATCTGGGCCATAAAGAATTTGGGTTTCTGGTGACCTCTCCCCGACCCGGTGATGATCTGTCATAAAATGAGCCGGCCCCAATTTAAGAACTGCTTAGCTTAAGAGAAATTACCGGGTAATACTATGGCCCAAGCCCCGATCAGTGCTTTCCTTTTGTTCTGTATGTATCAAATGGGTTAGATATCAGATCTTTGTAAAACTTAAGTTCCAGCATCTCATAACTCGTGACCCCTTCGCACTCGCTGGCGAAGACAAGCTGTCCTGGGATAATTAACTCTCCACTTTCTTCTCCAAATATTGCTGCAGACATGCCACTCTGAGATAATGTCAGTCTGCAGGATGGGAGTAATTTGAGCAACACCAGGAACTCCCGGGACTGTCAGAGCTAAGTGGACAGCAATACAGTTTCCAGATGCGGGTCAACAGGTTTAATGGCCTTACAGGTTTCCCCCCACTTTCCCTTACTTTTAAAAACCCCTTTCCCCAGTCTTGGGCGCGCAGTCTTTGGGTCGATCCAGGAGAGACTGTGCCGCCAGGACTGGCTCAATAAAGCCTTTGCCACTTAAGTTTTGGACTCTTGTTTCCTTGGACTTTATACCGGGGCCCACGTTACAACAAACCATGTATCATAGAAAATAACACTTTCATTTTATGTTCTAAGATGGTTGGTATTTAAATAATAATGTTAAGCTTGCTGCCTCTATTACACTATATTGTTATCAATCTTTTCTTCTTAGTGTTCAAAAACTGAGGTTTAGAGACCAAAAATTACAAAGATAGATAAGCAAAGAGGAGCCAATATTTTGGCCCTAGCCCTCAAAAGTCAGCTTCCTAGCCCTAGGAAGCCAGGACCTAAGAGATCCTTTGCTGCATCAGCCTATACTCGGTGCATCCTTGATCTTCTGAGAAGGAAGACTGTGAGAAAAAAGACTGTGAGGCCACAGAGGAAAGTGATCATCAGTGTGTGGTGTCCCTAAGGAGATCACCAGGAGAAAAGGTCTCCCAAGCACTCACAGAAAGCAACTTGGTCACGCAATGGCCGTGACTCATCTAGAGACTGACACTGACAAAGAGCTGAGAGCTGCTACACGTGGCTCCAAGGTAATTCCTGAGGAGCCCTAACTGACTGGATAGATAACTAACACTGACTGTATTTAATGCAGGTATCATCTTAACTTGCTCTTGAACATCCAACAAAAAAGAATAACCACAAATGTGTAAAACAATGCTAAAGTAATATGTTATAAAAGAAACGCAAATCACTAACACTTCCTGACATTTGCCAGCTACACTGGGAGCTGACTACTGCTGTGGATTAATGGACTGCACAGGATTTCAACTGCACAATGCAGGGACTTAAAATTCTTGGACTGCACTTAAAAAGGTCTTCTACAGATTTCTCCAACACAGCTCTTCAAGCTTCAACTGACCACCCATCCTGTGCTGTAACAAAACAAAAAAGAGGGATATGCAGGAGCCATTGAAGCTGGAAACTGATCACACGTGGGGCTAAAGCAAGGCCAGCCCTAAAAACACACAGAGTCCAAAAGAAGCCCCCTAAGCAGGCTGTTCCAGCACCAAAAAGGTAAGGGGCCCAGGTCAGGTAAACAAGTTGCTAGGCAGCAAGGTTGGAATTGACCTTCTTCTTTGGAGGGTACAAATGAAAGTACCATAGTGGTTGAGCAGTTCCTTCCCGCCCACACAGCAGGAAGGACCACACCTTTCCTCTCTCTGCGTCTGGTCCTCCTCTTCCCATCCTTCCCCTGCGGACACCTACCGCTGCACCTACAGCCGCTGCCGCCTCCTCCTTCACTGAGGTCATTCTCTTTGTTCTCCCTGTGGGCTTCAATTCTCACTTCAGATCCTTCCTGGATCCTGGGAACCTCCCTCCCTCCTGCTCCTTTTCAAGCTGCTACATTCAGTGTCCGGTCACATCTTGGAAAGACTCTTTCTCTGCTGCCCTCCGCTCTAACATCTTCCACCCAGAACTCTTTGGATTTTTTTTTTTTAATTTGCGACAGTAATTTGCTAAGATAACTAAGTTACCCAGGCTGACAACTTTTACCAAAGATATCTGATGCCCCGATTTGAATAGGTTTGTTCACGATGGGAGGAAAGAGAAACCATTTCCAGAAGAAATGGAGTAATGGGCTTCTTCCCAGATTCTGAGAATTCTACCGGGATCCAAAGGCAGCTCTGGACATCACCCAGCGCCAAGTGAATCTGCAGTTCTCAGGCAGTTACCCTGTCACCCTAAATTGGGAAGCCATGGTGTATCAAGTTTATACCCCTTTGTCTTTGACAATGAAAAGAGATCTGAGGAGTTGAGAGTGAAGCAAGGGAGCTAGGAACGGAGGGACAGACAGAAGTAGATGCCTTATAAAGGAAAAACCAGAGGATTCTGCATTGTTGCGGCCTGAAAACTCCACCAGAGAGAGTTGAAGTAAACTGTGATCTGCATGGCTCAGGGAAGCCCCAACCATTCTACATAGGGAGTCCAGGTATGTTAAGTAAATTGAGCTCATGATCTTTTATTCCTTGAAAATGGCAAGTAAGAATTTCTTCCATTTGTTCTGGCCTTATGGGCTGGGGATATAGCTCAGCAGCATAAGTGCCTGCCTTGCAAGCACATGGTCGTGAGTTTGATCGCCAGTACCAAAAAGAAAAAATAAAAATAATGGCAAGTAAAAGAAGATAAGAGGAGAGGAAAAATAGAGAGGGGTAAGAGGGGAAAGGAAACATTTTCTGTGAGACAACAAATTCAAGCAGGGCAGCAGAAACCAGAGTTTGACAAATCAAAGTTACTGTGCTGGGTACCTAAACAATCCCTCGTGTTGGATCAGCATCCAGGGATCCTGATTCCAGTAGGTTTTATCCCATGCTTTCACATCATTCTTGAGGAATCGACAAAAATATGAAACCAATGTGTTTGTTACACCCACACATTACAGAAATGATACTAGGCCAAATACTGTAAGCACACGCCCTCCTGCATAGGCAAAGATTTATGGTTTGGGGCAGGGCTTTTCATCTCATATGCAATTGGTTAAGAAAATGACAAACGTAACAGACAAGGAGGTTTTCATTGATTCTCTGGGGCCTAACTAAAATCCTGTAGTTTTCATTGGCCAGGGCATGACACCAAGAGGTGTTTTTATTTCTATTGACAGAGTCAGACAACAAATGGACATGATGAATTTGTCCCAGAAGCTGTTGGGTTTCCCTAAAGCAAGTACAATCATTCTGTGTGAAACAGCCTACGCTTACAGTTTGAGGGCTAACAGGCCATCAGCTTTGCTCAGTCATGCTCACTTACTCTGGCACAAATGTTCTGGCCTCATGATGAGGATGAAGGGCTTAGTGTTTGAGCTACTGAAAAGCAGAAGGGTGAGGTACAAGAAGCACTTACCAACTCCAATGGGCAACAAGCCAAACTAATCCTGTAACATTCTTAGACAAATCACATTTTAAATGATCAATAGGTCTATCTATATGCAGTGCTAAGTAGAATCTGTTAGAATTTTTTGGCACAGTTGAGAGACAGAGAGAGATAGAGGCCTTTATTATGGGCATGGAAGGGTGCAGAAGAGCACAAGATTCCCTCCAAGCAGAAACAAAGAAATGGTTGGGCTTTTGTGAAGCCTGGCTGGGGAAGTGTTTGGGAAGGAGACAAATGACATAGTAACAGTTGACTGAAGGAGCATTTGCATGCTCAAAAATGTAAGAGGTGGTTTTTATTTTGGGCTGTGGGAAGAAGCAGGAAGTTGATGTGCTCCTGTTCCTGGGGTCTCTCAGCCATGTTAGACCACTGCCACGACGCCTTGGCAAATGTCATATGGGCAACACCCATCAGAATCTGGTCCAAGAATGAAGACAGCAAGGAAGCAGACATTATATTAACACAGAGGAGCCAAACCTTTTATCACATTTTAGTCAACAGATTTCTGCAGAAATAATATGGGTATTATCGTAACCCATGAAACAGAAGCTGTTTATTATTACTTGGTGGTAGTGTGGATGAAAACCATGGTTATTCTGCTACTGAGCCACATCTCCATCTCCTTTTGCTTATTTTTGAGACAAGGGCACTAAATTGTCCGTATGGGAACTGAACTTGCCGTTCTCCTCCATCAGCCTCTTGAAGGGATCACAGTTGTGTGACACTGCACTGGAAGTTTTTTCTATAGCAAAACTAAAGAAATCTAATAATATTTTTCCCACAGTATAACTTCCAAAATTAGTAGATTCTAAGTTGACTAAGAGAAAGTGAAACTAGGGGACTTAGTCTTTTTCTTGATAATAATTCTTGTTCCATGTACATATTTTTAGGGTCTTATGATAGATCTGCTGAAACATTACTTTCTATAGAAGAGTAACATTTTTCTGTACCCAGAGAATTACTTTTCACCCAGGATTCTGTCCCACCATTGTTCGACAGGATTATACGTAGCCTTGTCACCACATTATTGTACTTCAAGACCCTAATGAGATTCCTGACAGACCAACCATAATATTCCCATTTCTGACCCAGACTGCATCTTGCCCACATAAGTATTGTAAAAAGGCAGTCCCTAATGTTTAGGATGGACCCAAAACCTTCCAAGGAAAAAGTCATGAGTAATCCTCCTATTCATTAACTAAATAATAATTCTTATTCTTCTTTTTCTTCCTCCTCGTTCTTCCCCTTCTTCCTCTTCCTCCTCTTCTTCACTCTTCACACATTTTTGGATGGTAAGGTCATACATGTTGAGTTTTGTTTGTTGTCTTATTCTCAAAGAATACATTTTTCTTCACAGCCTATTTGGCTGTGTTATTTGTTCCACAACTTGAAGAAAAAGAACGAAGTCAGAATGATCAGAAATAGGTAACACTTAGAGGAGCACTTAGCTCTTTTTGCAGATGACAATATCATCGAGAAATCTGTAAATACTGAAAAAATTAACATACAATTCTAGCAACACTGCAGGATATGGAAACAGAAAAAAGATCACATATACATTAACATTTTAAAAGAACATAACTTTTTTTTAAGTCATTGTATAGATGGTAGTTGGTCTGAACAAATCCTGAGACCAGGGTGGAGGTGATTAACCTTCTGAGGAGACAATAGCTCTCTGCAGGGTGCAGGCCTCACCGGGCAAAAGTCAGATTCACATGAAAGGAGCAGAAAGTATACATTGTGTCAGCGTCTCTAAACCAGGGATCTGATTTCATGAGTAATCTGGCAGTCAGGCGAAGGCAAAGTGAGCCTAGAGATCACTGGGCTCCCAGGTTTCAGTCTGACCTGCCCAGGGAGGTCCTCTTAATTTCCAAAAGGGGTCAGTCTGGTGGTGTTCGCAAACCTGGGCTCTTCTTCCGGAACCATGCTTCACAGAGCAGGGGCGGAGATATAGACACCGTCCAATCAGAGGCCACCAGGAACTGACGTCAGGGCACGCCCCTGGGCGAGCGGAAGCTCTTCCTGCTACATGGTCAAAGTAAATACGGCTCACCTGAAGCGCCGGAGGTACTTTCTGGGAATCTGTGACTTATAGCAACTGTGGGGAACTTGCCCAGGCCTCCGGGACACGGGTGAAGCCGGGAATGGCAAGATGGTAAGTACGACTCGGCCACGGGAGTCCGGGGACGACCTGGCACCTGCGGCCGCGGCCGTCCCGCTTCCGCCGCGGCTCACACGGTGCTCCCGCTTCCCCCAGGCTCCGAGCGAGGCTGGGGCGGCCGCGGGTCCCCTGCAGCTGCACTGCGCTGACCTGCAGCGGTGCGGACGCTGGATGCGGCGGCGGCAGGGACTCCTGACTTAGGGTGGAGTTCTCTGTCGCAGGCCCACTTTATTTCAGATTCGACCTCCATCCTCTCCGCCTAGCTCTTAATATTGGCAGGAAAGAAATACTTAGTTTTAATTGTTTAGGGCCACTTTCCGTGTCAGTGATCCAGACTAAGCACATGGAACTACTTGCGTACATCCTTGGGCTTTTCCCTCCTGGGGCATTTTGTGGACCCAGGCTTCCTGGGGGATTCCTTGGGTTGTGGTTTCTCTCTACAAACTTTCCTAGGTCCTTTCCACACGTTGCTGACTCTTCAGCTTACTCCAGCCCTTCCCCAGCTCGGTTGTGTGTGTGTGTGTGTGTGTGTGTGTGTGTGTTTTCTTTCGGCCACACCTAAAATAGTTTGAATATTGTAAGTTATGGGCAAAAACAATTAACGATATACCGTGACTTTAGACTCCCAGGCTCCAGAATTGTTAGAAATAAATGTGTTAAATCCCTAGCCCTTAGTGGTTTGTTGTAGCAGTTTGTGCTGTGATACCACTGTAACATCATTTCCTTGTTTTAACTGTAAATTATATTGTTCAGTTGTTATGATTTTCCCAGCAAACTGGCAGAAGTGTTTTACTTTTTTCTCACTTCATTGTGCCTGTGTGTAATTGATTCAGGTTTACATGACATTGCAGTTTAGACAGTCTGGGGTGGGGGTGAGGGATTGGAGGTACCCTAAAAGTGTAGTGGGTGAGAGATGGATGAAGATTTTTTATTAAAGTGTGAGTAGTGTTACAGTAGGCCATGAGTTGTGAGGAAAATGCAGACACCAGTGTCAGAACAGAGGTCATCACCAAGTCTAAAAGAGACAAAGGTTGTTGGATCAGTTAGTGAAAATAAGACCCGGACGCTCCAAGCAGGGGCCAGTGTAGCATGAGGCCTGTCTTATAGTAGAAGATAGCAGGATGGCCAGCTAATCAAGATGGCAAGGTGGGAGCAAGGAGAATTTAGTACCTTATCTTTGCTTTCTTTCTATTGGCTGATTTCCTCCTGACCCTTCTCTTAAAGCCGGAGGCTGTTTGACTGATCCTTACAGTGTTCCTAAGATGCAGGCCAAGGAAGGGTGGGGAAATGAGTATAGTCTGCTAGATAAATAGGTGCAAGCCTCACCAGACAGGTTTCTACTCTTCCTCAAAGACCCATCTCAGGTACCATGCATTTGGAAAATTATTGCATAAAATTTTTAAACTTTTTTTTTTTTTTTTTTGTCTTTTTGAGATAGGGTCTCCTGATGCAGTTCAAGCTGGCCTTGAGCTCCCTTTGTATTCCAGGCCGGTCTTGAACTCACAGTGATCCTCCTGCCTCAGCCTCCAAGTGCTGGGATTATAAATGTGTGCCACCACGCCTGGTTGCATGAACTTTTTAAAAGGCCTTGAGTCATTCCATTTCTCCTGTCCAGCCTCCAGCACAGTGTGTTAAAATTTTCACACTGAAATGAAATGAAACTTATATATCCCTTGACATGTCAATGAGAGTTAAATAAAATGGCATTTGAAGTTACAATGAATATCCACAAAATCTTGATCTTACACCATACAATGATTTTATTTTAGGCATAGTAATTCTAAATTGGATTGTGCACTGAGCAACACCAATGCTGTGGGATTATTGGGAAGGAGAAACAGAAGTTCTACAGCATGGTTCCTCTAGTAGAGTTGATCATCAGGTGGTAAAGTCCTACTTATGGGAAGGTGTCACCATTTTCTTGGCCTTTCTTTGCCAAAAGTCTGGTACCCTTAGGTGCATGAAATTTTTTAAGTCATCTGTTCTATTCCTTTGGCTATATCTCATCAAGTTTTGCCTTAGATCCCTGGTTGTGGGATCCCAAGCACTTGCTACACTGGCTGCCCCTCCGCGGTGCAGGGGAATGGGACAGTCACCTGAGTCCCCCTGACCCCAGGTTCTTAGGGGGGCAGCAGGGTGTGGGGAGGGCTTCTCCAGACCCACACAGCTACACTGAGGCTTCCCCAGTGGCCAGGGATGCATGAGGGTGTGCTCCTTCTCTCATCTTGTATGTCCACACCGGGACTCCCCTGATAGCAGCAGGCTTGCAGGGCTGTGTTTGTGTGATACTCCCGATGGGTGCTGGCTGCCTGCAGGAAGCAAGCCTTCCGATGGTGGTAGCAGATCTGGCTGTGTCTCATCTTCCTGCTCATGCTGGCTGCTTGTATGAAATCCAGATTCATTTTTCATTTCTCTTGTTTTTAGGGTGTGTTTGAATAGTTGGTTTTTGAAGGCATCATTTTCTTCTAGCTCTGAAATTCTGTCCTCACATTGATCAGTTTTGCTGCCCATACTTTCCGTATAATTTATAATCACAGGTTGCTGATTGAAACATTTTCATGAACTATAATTCTTTGGAAAATCGGTCATTTGGGTTTTGTATCATTTTATTTTTTTAATAGTGTAACAGCTTTATTAATATACAACTATCATACAGTTCACTCATTTGACTGTACAACTCACTGTTTTATATTCACAGTTGTATCATTTTCTGTAGCTCATCTAGGTTTTCATGAGTGTCCTCTGAAACCTACTGCAGCTTTTTGGTTGTTACTTCCATTATCTGTTGGTTTGTATCTTCTGTGATCCCACTGAGTACCTTTGTGCAGGTCAGTTGTATTCCTGGCAATACTAGACTGTTCTCAGCAACGAAAGACAGTGGCCTGTCATGGTCAGAGAGGACTTACTGTCCGTCCTTTCTTTCTTCCTTCCTTTTTTTTTTTTTTTTTTAAATCAAATCTTTATTTAGGTAACCAGTTGGTTATGTTCACCGCATTATATGAAACATCACAATATCATACTGGAAAATACTATCAATACAGGGTTGGATCAGAGTGGACAGTAGGAACAATAAACCATTTTTGCATTCTTCATTCCCTATCTTTTAACAACCCCCCAAGCCCCATAGGGGACAAATAGCTTGTAACACCATCATGTAAAGCATTTTAACTTACAAAGCTAAAATCTAAAGAATAAATAAAATATATTATGGCAGTAATTCCTTTGAGACCAAAAAAATCAGATATACAATAAATCAAGTGATCAGGGCAGCTGACTGTATTCAAATGTGTGGCTCTCCAGAAACAGTTTTAGGAAAATGTTACAGAAAATACCATGAATTCCATTTCACACAGGACCAAATGATGACTCATTAAACTACACACAAAGGCTACTACAACTTACTGAAACACAATTTAAACATATATGAAAATGTTTACAAAAGCATCCACAACATGTAAACCATGTATAAATGGATACATTCATGACCTTTGCCCCAGTAACTCTTAAATACTTTACTCTTCATGTTCAGCATTAGTCAGATTTAATACATGCAAAACTTAGAAGAATTTAAGAATTCAAAGTTACTGTAAAGGTAGAATTAAACTAAATAATCTTCAAGTACCTTATGTGACAACCACTCTGTACCATGCCCAGTTATGAAATGGAAGGTTACTGAACCCATGAAAATATCTCTGTAATATTTCCTTAGATTTAAAATAGATAATTTTAAATGTATTTATAGTAATTTCAATGTGATATCCTGAGCTTTTAAAATAACATAGTTAAAAATTATACCAAATTACATAAAATTTGTATCTTAAAAGCTGAAAAAATTAAAACTATAGAAACCCACTGTAAAACAAAAATAATCACAATTTACATTATAAAGGCAAATCTCATTTAAAAGAATTTGCCTTCCTCTTCCTTTCTTAGGGTTCTGTCCCACTGGGCTACATCCCTAGCTATTTTATTTTTGTAATCTTATGACATGATCTTGGTAAGTTGCCCAGACTGATTTTGAATTTGTGATCTTTCCTATATCAGCTTTTTTAAACTCTGAGATTACCGTATGTACTGCTACACCTGATTTCAAACAGTGGTGGGTCTTTTGGGGAGTTTTGGAGAAGGGAATAGGAAGGTTGAGACAGTGTCTTCCTGTACAGTGTGAGCAGGCCTTGAATTTACTGTGTATCCCAGACTGCTCTCAAAACTTGCGGCAATAACACTTGCCTCAGTGCTGAATTACAGGTGTGTGCTACCACACCCAACTTCAAACTCTTAAGTCATAAGTTTTTCTTGAGTATTGACATGATGTAGTTTCAAAAAGGAACTGAAATATGCCTTTTAGATCTTCCTTGTTAAGATTTAGGATTATTTTGCTAAGTGTAGTATAAATAATTTTTATTGTACCTACAGTTGTCAGAGGGAAATTGCTTTAATTTTTTTTGTCACTTCTATGGGCTCCCATAAAGACATTTAGAAATAAGTAGCATAATATTCTGATACTGTATTTTACTGTTCCTAAGAGGAAATCCTAATGACATAGTTTATGGAAATTTGCAGTTCCATGTACTCATAAAGTTTAGGGATCAGGGTTCCTACTTCAAGGCCAGACAGTGCAATATCACAAGAACCTTTTGTTAAAACACTGGTGTGTGTTGCTCAGTAATGGAATCCTTGTGTAGTACATAGGGGATTCTTTCTTTAGTACCACAGATAAATAAATATTAACACATACTCAGATTGAGCCTTAATCCTTAAGGCTATCTGTGAACTGCAGAAGTCTCAAATGAGTACTTTTATCACTTGACTCATTTCAGAGTTTTTTTCCCTTTGCGGTTCTAGAAATTTAACCTAGGGCCGCACACATAGTTGGTAAGCACTCTGTCACTGAATTACATCCCCATTCATACTCAGAATTGTCTTGGTTTTTGTGTTCGGTTGGTTGGTTGGTTGGTTTGGGTTTTGGAGACAAGAGCTTACTAGTAAGTAGTTCAGGCTAGTCTTGGACTCACCGTGTAGCACAGGCTGGACTTGGTGTGATTCTCTGCTTCGACCTCTGAATTACCGGATGCACCACTGCACTTGGCAGGGTTTTCTTGTATTGCCCTTGTGGGCCCCCAGTGTTCAGTCCTGCTGCCCTGTCCATGCCAGCAGCTAGAAATTTTTATATGCCCTGTCACACCCAAGTCTGAATGCTTCTAATGTCACAGAATACTTTGTAAAACTCAGTATTGGGGCTGGGGGTTTAGCTCAGCGGCATAAGCACCTGCCTTGCAAGCAGGCAGTCGTGAGTTCGATCCCCGGTACCGATAAAAATGAAAAAGACAAAAAAAAAAAAAACTCAGTATTTATTACACATTTTATCCCCCCCCCCCAGTCTCATGTTTGTTGGTGGGAATGGTTTTCCACAAGGTCCCTTAGAAGGTGTTTTATTTATTGTGCTATGGGAATTAAATCCAAGGCCTCGTGTGTGCAAGGCATGAGCTCTACCACTGAGCCACACGTCCAGCCCCTGTTGGTGAGAATACTTTTGAGGTTCCATTTGTTCATTTTAAGCATATCTACTTTGGGTCTGTGTATCATGAAATATGAAGTGATACAGTATATAATAAAGCCTGAAATGACAGTCTCATACGGACATGGTTGAATTGATTTAGTTTTTTTTCAGGGCTTTTTGTTGTTTTTTAGTTCAGGTTTTGGTTTGTGAGGGTGGGGGGTGATTTTTTTGAGACAGTGTCTCACTGTGTAGTCTAACAGCTATCCTCCTACCTCAGCCTCCTGAGTGCTGGGATTGCAGGCATGCACATCACATCCAGTTTGATTTAGTCTCTTTTTGTGTATCATTTTTTATTTCAAGGTGAATTGGGGTCTACCATAAGACAGCAATATGACATGTAGAAGTAAAGACACAGAAGTCATTTCTGTATGTTCTGTCCTGATACATTTTATGTACTCAGACGTGGTGTTGGGAACACCTTTGGTATTAAGGTTGCAGCTACAGTGCTGTCAGTCTAACCGTTTTCTTATGTCAATTTCTGGGATGTCTTAGCACTCAGTGGACTTTGAGGATGTGGCTGTGAGGTTCACCTTTGAAGAATGGGCTCTGCTGGACCCGTCCCAAAAGAGACTCTACCACGATGTGATGAAGGAGACCGTCAGGAACCTGGCCACCGTGGGTGAGGAGGACGACATCCCGTCGTTTAGTGAATTAGAGAACAAGCATTTCTTTTATGAAAACTGGAAAAACTATAATTTTTGAGACTAAATCAATGAGTCAAAGCTATTGAATAGAATCATAGTGTTCTGTAATTTCTAACATGTGATTTTTGTGGATATGAATTTTAGGGGGAAAATTGAAAGACCAGAGCCCTGAAAATGAGGAAACAAAGCAAGAGAGAAATCCAAGGTGAGGTGCACTCATAAAAGTAGACAATGACTATCAAGAAAATCTTCATAGGGGCTGGGGATTTAGCTCAGCAGCATAAGCACCTGCCTTGCAAGCAGGCAGTCGTGAGTTTGATCCCTGGTACCATAAAAACAAAAAAGACAAAAAGAAAATGTTCATAATGACTGCTTTTCCAAAGGAAGCAGGGAAAACAGTAAACCCAGATCTATTTTACATGTCAGAAGATTTTCATGAAAAGATTATATATTAAGATCATTCATGTTCCAAATGCTATTATACAAACACATGTATAAATATGTAATTTCGTATACAGGGGACTGAGCCCAGGGATTTCACTGAGCTATTTCTCCCACCCCGTCTACCTTTTGTTTTTTGGGACAGAGTCTCACTGTGCAGTCTAGGTTGAGCTTGAACTTGCTGTGTAATTAAGCTGCTGTGAAACTCTGATCTCCTGGTGCTCTGTCATAAGTGGTAGGGTTACAGATGTGTGACACAGCACCCAGATAGTCGAAGTTGTTTTCAATGTAGAGTTTTGGCCTTGCCGAGCTTCCCAGACTGGCTTTGAAATTGAGACCCTCTTGTCTCTGGGTCTTGAGTAGCTGAGGTTACAGCAATGGGCCAGTATGCCTACTAATGTTACTGCTTTAGTAATAGTACTTTTATAGAATATTATATATATTCACTTTCAGAGCAACCAACCAAGAAGAAAATCCATATTTTTCTCTAAAGTATTTAAAAACTAATTCTAGTACATGTTGAAAATATGAAATTATTGTTGTTTGAAAGCATTGAAAATGTGCTCTTCATTCTTACAGAAGTCATATGGTGGAGAGACTCTATGAGAGTAAAGATCATCAATGTGAAGAAAATGTCATCCCAATCCCAAATCTCAGTCTCACAAAGGAAACCTGTATCTGTGTAACACCGTGTAAAGGCAGCTTGTGTGGAAAAGTCCTCGTGCATCCAACGTTCCTTAGTGGAGAGCCGAGATCTCCTGTGCGGCATAAGCCACATGAGAGTAGGAAATACGGAGAGAAGCCCTATAAATGTAAGGTGTGTGGTAAAGCATTTGGTTATCACCAGTGGCTTCAGAAACACGAACAGCATCATACTGAAGGAATGCGCTACGGGTGTAAACAGTGTGGCAAAGCCTTCAGATTTCTCAGTTCTTTTCAGACACATGAAAGAAGTCATAAAGAGAAACACTATGAATGTAAAGGATGTGGCAAAGCCTTCTTTACTTCTGAAAGCTTTGAGAGACACTTGAGTGTACATGCTACACAGAAACCTTATCAGTGTAAAGAATGTGAGAAATCCTTTGTTTATCTCTTAACGTTTAAAATACACATGAACACGCACAGTGGAGGGAAACACTACAAGTGTAAACACTGTGGAACAACTTTTTCGTACTACTCAGCATTCAAACAACATGAAAGGAGTCATACTGGAGAGCAGCCTGATGAATATAATCAGTGTGGTAAGTCCTTCAGTGCTTCTACACATTTGGGACATACCGAGAAGAGTCACAAGATGGGAAAGCCTTACAAGTGCACAGTATGTGGCAAAGACTTTAAACATTTCAGTAATTTTCAATTACATAAGACAATTCATACTGGAGAGAAGGTTTACAAATGCCAGGAGTGCGGGTACTCCTCTGTTTATGTTCGGAAGCTTCAGTTACACATGAGAGTGCACACTGGAGATCGACCTTATAAGTGCAAGGACTGTGGCAAGGCTTTCAGGACTTCACATGACTGTCGAGAGCATCAAAGTACACACACTGGAGAGAAACTGTATAAATGCAAACACTGCGATAAGCCCTTCGGTTTTTCCAGTGCCCTTCGTAGGCATTTAAGAACTCACACTGGAGAAAAACCCTATGAATGTAAACACTGTGGTAAGACTTTTGCTTCTTCTGGTAACTGCCAAAGACATGAAAGAAATCACACTGGGCAGAAACCCTATGAATGTAAACAATGTGGTAAGACCTTCACCTCTCCCAGTTACCTCCGAATGCATATAAGAATTCACACTGGAGAGAAGCCCTATGAATGTAAACAGTGTGGTAAGGCCTTTGCTTTTTGCAATGCCCTCCATGTGCATGAAAGAACTCACACTAGACAAACCCTATGAATGTAAACAATATGGAATGGCATTTACTTTTTGTATTGCTCTCCAAATACATGAAAGAACTCAGTCTGCTGAAGCCTGGTGAATGTAAACAATGTGGTAAGTTGTGTGCCTACTGCAGAGACCTCCAAAAGCATGAAAGAACTCACGCTGAAAGCAATCTTATGATAGGGAGCAGAATAGAAGATAAAATAAGTGGGGAGGCCTTTTCAACTAGATGGCAGTACAAGATGGCGGGACAGAGGAGGAAGGAAAAGAGATGAGGGGAAAAGAATTGAAGGGGGAAATTTATGAAAATAGAACTTTTATAAGTGGAAAGGGGTCCAGGAGTTGAACAGGCCAAGACAGAAGCAGTAATAGATGAAAAATAAAGGATTTTCAATGTGTTACATGCATGTACTGACTCTGCATAATAAATGTAATCATTATATACTGCAAATATGAACTAATAAAAAATTTTAAAGAAAAACCTTATAAATATAGACAATGTGATGAAATCTTCATTTACTCATATGGTCTTTAATGGCCTTGCCTGTGAAAATAAGATGGTAGGGCCACCAGTTCATCCAGTTCAGTTTGAGTTGTGCCAGATCATTGGAGAGAAGCCCAGTAATTGTGAACAATATGGTGAGACCTCATGTTATTGAAGTTCCATTTGAGGAGAAGAAAGTCTCTACAGTAAACAATATAGTAAATTTAAGTATGTCTGTTATGCTATATTCCTTGAAAGGACTCATAAGAATCCCTGTGAACTATATGGGAAAACATCCATCACATGAGGCTTTATACTGGACAGGAACTCTATAATTATAATTATATAATCTTATAATTAACTTTGGTATTTCTTCAGACATCTTTGCTTAATTTGAAATCATAAGCCCACTCTTACAAAGAGAATTTCTTTTTTTCTACAGGAGATTTATCCCAGGGCTTTGATACTGAGTTATATTTCCATCCCTTTATTTTTTATTGAGACAAGAGTCTTACAAGTTGCCAGTTTACCCAGACTGGGCTCAGACTCCCTCAGCACTGCTATTACTGGTGTGCACTCCCACACCTGAGTCATTTCTTAGGAAGCTATTGATTGGCTCACCTCCTTAGAACACTGTGGGATTGCAAATCGGACAAAATTGTAAGCAAGTGAAAAATTGCCCAAAAGTGGTCAGTTTTAAACACATGTTGAATGTAAAGACCACAACTGGGTATACATGCATTAATTATGTTATAGAAAGTCAATATAGAGCATTTTCTTTGTAAGGCTATAGAACATTGCAAGTATACACTAATATTTGAAAGCTTTTAAATATAGTATCTTTATGTGTGGCATGATTCCATATGTGTTCTGTAGTTAAACATATAGGGACATTGACACATGCTGGTGATTCCAGCAGTGTTGGAGTCTGACAGGAATGGAAGTCTGAATGCTACTCAGGCAACTCAGTGAGATCCTGTCTCAAAACTAAGAAGGCCTGCAGATGTAGCTTAGAGTGGACACCTGTGTTCAAGTGTATCATGGTACACAGGTTTATACCACTGAACTGTGGTCTTAGCATGAGTTGACAAAAGAATATCAGTAGCCAAACTAGCAAAGCTTTAGTCCTGTTGTTCAAGAAGAGTGGCTCTGGAGGATCATGGAGTGCAGCAAGGCCCATGCTATGGACTAGTATTGCTCTTGGCCATTTAGGGTCCAGGAGAACATCAGCAGATGAAGAAGGGAAGATCTGTCTGCATCTTACCTGCTCCCCATTGCTTGCATTACCACCTGACCATTTCCAGTCAGAACAGCAGCATTATCAGTTTCTCCTAGGAGTGTGAAACTTGTGCACTGAGCATGTGGTACATGTAAAGTTCCTGTTGCTTACGAGAATTAATATCTGATATGAGTTATAACCCTTGTGGCTACAAATAAAGGTTAGTATTAGCATAGGATTGCACAGTAACTCAGTTGCTTGCTAACTCGTATCAAAGCCAAGTGCCAATCTGCATCTGGCAGCAAGCTTTATATCAGAATTCCACACTTATTTTAGTCCACACCTGACACATCTACGATTTTATTTGCCACCTACTGTACCTGTTTGTCACTGCGTTTATCTGTCTTATATTGGTTAAGCCTACAAAGTAATCCTATGCAAAAGGCTAAAAATCAAATATTCCTCCAGGGCATCTTTGACAAGGGAGAAAAGCCCAATAATAAGATAGCAGAAGACAAATGTTGCCAACAGAAAGCTGGATTTGACTACAATGAGTGTGTCCAATTCAATGCAAAAGAAAAAAAGTTACCACGAGGTTGGTTGAAAGATAAAAGTCTGATGTGGAAGCATAAAGTGACATAGACTGAAATTGAATGCTTAGCATGGGGAGAGGAGAAACCATTCTACTCCTGGATAATGGTACCGTAAACCCACATGTATGCCATCTGGGGAAAAATTGTTAGGAAAAGAGGCCAATCAGTTCTGCAGTGACAGCCTGGCAGTGTCTAAACTCACAGTCCACTATCCTCCCTCTGGGGCATAGAGAAGTGTGAGACACATTCATTCCAGGAATCCAGATGCCAAAAACAGAATGAGGTATAAATTAACTGCCACTAGGTCAAAAAGCAGTCCAACCATCTGTTGCATTCAAGAAATTCACCTAATCTTAAAAGGGATTCATAGACTAAAAATCAAAGAAGAGAAAATGTTTCATCTACCAGGACCCCAAAAGCAAGCAGAGGTAGCAGTTTTATTCTCAAAATAAACTTCAACCTAACACTGACAAGAAGAGGCAAAGAATGCAATATTATCTAAGGAAACAGTTCAACAGGAAAATATAAAAATTGTAAATATATATGTACCAAATAATGCACTTTTTTAGCATAGGAAAATGATGGAAACTTTGAATGAACAGTATAGTGTAATTTTTTTGTTTTTGTTTTTGGTACCAGGGATCGAACTCACGACTGCGTGCTTGCAAGGCAGGCACTTATGCTGCTGAACTAAATGAATTAAATACCCGGCCCCTCTACTTTTGTACCAGGGATCAAACTTACAATCTTGTGCATGCCAGGAAGGCACTTAGGCCACTGAGCTTAATCCCCAGCCCGAGGCACTTCCTAAAACACTACTGGCCGGGGCTGGGGGTTTAGCTCAGCGGCATAAGCGCCTGCCTTGCAAGTGTGCAGTCATGAGTTCGATCCCTGGTACCGATAAAAAGGAAAAAGACAAAAAAAAAAAAAAACACTACTGGCCATGCAAGATCGGTAAACACTAACACAAGCATAGTGGATGACCTCAATATCCCACTTTTACAAAGAGACAGATAAACTAAGCAAAAAGTCAATAAACATCAGGGCTGAACTATTAATAGCACAACAGATGCACATTGGAAACAATGTTAAATGAAATACACCAGACAAAATGAAAGATGGATCCAGTAGCTGATACATGATACAAAGAAGGCTAAAATTAATTGAAATTTATCAAAAATCAGGAGATAGTAGAAATAGCTGTTTACTGATATAATGGTCAAAAATTTTCCAAGTAAAAAATATACACGTAGGGGCTGGGGATTTAGTTCAGCGGTATAAGCACCTGCCTTGCAAGCAGGCAGTCGTGAGTTCGATTCTGGGTACCAATAAAATTTTTAAAAATTTTAAAATATATAGATATATAAGTGAGCCCCGAATAGCCATAATGGGAAAGAACTTTTCTGTGACACATCATAGTCAAAATCACAAATCACTAATAAACTAAAATTTTAAAATAGAGATTAATAATAAAGTGCTGAATTTATGTGTCAACAACTGTACCCTGAAGAAAATAGAATACAACCTCTTCTGAGCACCTTCTCGCACATCTTTTCCTTTTTAATTTTATGTATGTATTTTTTTTTTTTTTTTGGTACTAGGGATCAAACAGCCTCACACTTGCCAGCTAGGTGCTTATGCCACTGAGCTAAACCCCCAGCCCCATCTTTCCCTTTATAAAGAAGAAACTGGCGTACTTGAGGTCTCATCCAGGGAACCCTGACACGCTCAGTGAGGGCTCTGCTACCTTATTTACGTTGTGTAAATTGGATGGAATTTTTCAAAAGCAGCTCTTTTGTATAAAAACTGGTACAACTGTGTGTGTCCCATTTTCTGCTACCAACCATTCGGAGAAGTCCATGGCATGTTTCATATCATCTGATTTTCATGAGGATGTCATAGTTCTGCTTGTAGTGTTAACCTAGTATCATTTCCTTTTATTTTCTTTGATAAAAGGACAATAGGTGACACAAATAATGGCACTGTAACAGTTTTCTTTTGGGTGTGTTTGTCGTTGTGGTATCAGTTACACTGTTAGAAGTCAGGGCTATAATTCATAATGTATACAATTAAAGGTAGTAAAAGGCATTTAGATGTGGTGGTATACGCCTCTACTCCACTCACTCACTTAGGAAGTTGAGACGAGATGATCATTTGTCCCAGGGCCCAGGTGTGGAATTTTTTTTTAATTTTAATTTTTTTTAAGGAAAGACTAAACAAAACAGAAAATGGGTAGAAATAATACATATGTTCAGAGAAAAACAGAAATCACTAGTTGATGTTTACATACTGTCCTTTTACAATTAGTTGTTCAAGATACAAAAGTGGAACATATAAAGTGGGAATTCAAATAGCGAGACTGCAAACAGTTCTGTTCAACTCTCCAACAAAAACTTAGTAATATGGTTGTCAATCCTATACACTTAAACATAACATGCAGTTATCCATATCTTCATTTATATTGAGATTAAGCAAATTAAAGCAGGCTAAAGTCATTCTGAACAAAGAATAATAGTATGACTGGATTTCACATCATGACACTCCAGGATCAGCACTGGGTACTGTAGTGTCTTTTTTAATTTTATTTTATTTAAACAAAGACTAAACAAAACAGAAAACAGGTAGAAATAATACATAGTTTCAAAGAAAAAATAAATAGTAAAAAATCACTAGTTGATGATTACAGATTGTCCTCTTACAAATAGTTATTCAAGATACAAAAGTGGAACATATAAAGTGGGGATTCAAACAGTGAGACCAACCAGTTCTGTTCAACTATCCAACAAAAACTTAGATATATGGTTGTCAAGCCTATACACTTAAACATACATGCAGTTATCCATATCTTCAATTATGTTGAGATTGAACAAACCCAAGCAGGCTAATATCACTCTGAACAAAGAATAATATGACTACTGGGTTTCACATTATGACACTCCAGGATCAGCACTGGGTACTTTAGTGTCTCTCTCTCCTCAAAGTATCTGTTCATTTCATCATTTGTCATAAGATCAGTTCTCTATTTGACCAAGAGAATATGAAAAAAAAATAAGATCAGTTGTCATAAACTATTTATAGATTCTACACATGCATGAGTCTTAACATGTATTTTTATTCTTTCTATATTAGAGGGAGAAACAAAACAAAGCAAGATAAAACAAAACATATTCCTATAAACACATGAAAAAGACCATTATACAAGGAGTTCTACCATAGTTCCTGTGTTGTCTATTATCTTCAATAGAATTGGCTATATCTTCAAACATAGTATAATTGAATATATAAGTACATAACAGTATTAACAAAAACACAACTTTGTATATAGTATAAAATTTCAAAAGCAGGCAGTTATCAAACCAGAATGTGTATCGTAGAATCTTGTTAGGTGTGGAATTTTTTAATCATGGTATACTTAGACCATGCAATATTGCCCAACAACTAAAAACAATAAAGTAATGATAACACAAACTTCACCAAATTTATGTTAAACAGGAAAAAGAAATGAGGGGGCTGTGTATGGCTCCAATTCCATGAACAGAAAAACAAATGTATCGTGATGAAAGTCAGGACAGTGGTGACTCCTGGGGATAGGGCAACAGACTCTGAAATGTTTTAGTTTTGACAGGGTGAATGCATGCTGTAGACATAAAATTAATCAAATTGCAATGTAAGATGAACTTCTGTGTCATAACTCAATTACAACAATTCTAAAGCACAAAAGAGCCCCATAAAATAGCATTCAAAATAGAACCAAAAAGAGTCAAACTTCAGCTACTAACATCTCCCACATGGTTACCTTCACCAACTCGCCTTAATTTGGGCCTCAGATTCCTCATATGCAGAATAAGGGTGACAATACCTACCTCAGGATGTCACTGTGAGGACAGATGCAAAGCTTTGAGGAGTAGCTGGTTATGTTAAGTGTTAGTTATCACTATGAGGAATGGTTGAATGTTCATTCTAAGGCTAATTTTTTTTTATTGTTGGTATTGGGGATGGAACTCACAACCTTGCACTTGCCATGCAGGAGCTTATGCCACTGAGCTAAATCTCCAGCCCACTAAGGATAAACTTGTAGGGATAAAAATTGCAATTTTTACTGGAAATGTATAAAATGTCAAAATGCTTTTCATTTAATTACATTGCTTCAAAATATGTCCATAAATTTAAAAATTAACAGAATTACAAGGACTATTCAACAACCCACAATCATGGTAAACAATAGATTATAAATCTGTAAATGGTTTTTTCAACAAAAATTATATGCTCAATCTAATGGGCATAGGCAGAATATAATGACTCAACCACTGTTGAATGTTTACACAAATTGATATATACTAGTGCACCAGTGAGGAACTGCAGGAAGCTGAAAGAGGCCCACTCCCTTTCTCCCCACCCTTTAAAATCTTGAACCAGTAAACACAGTTTTTGTGTTTGTATGTGTTTGTTTGAATGTAATGAGACACACAGACTAAAGAACCCAGGGCTGGTGAACTCATACAAAAATCCTAATTATATATATCTTTAATTTGTTTTAAGATTACGGAAGCAAGAAGGTTGAGATTTCCGGCCACCCTCTCTTTAGCCTGTGGCTTTTACCCTGATGGTTACCCTCATCTAGCTTTGGATTCATACCTTCTTGAAGATAGAAGTGGAGATGCCTGGCCAAATTAAATCACACCTGTGCAATGTCTTTTGCCAGAATCATATCCAGTATCTTCTAACACTTATACCATCCAAGACTGGGCAACACGGCCTCCTAGCCAGAAGACAGAGGGGTTTTAATAGTGCACATTATCCAGGTGAACAACGACAACAAAAAATAGGTCCTTTTGTAAGGTAGGGCAATTTTAGTTGGCAACTAGCAGATCTACCACCAAATACTTAAAATTCAGTAACATAAAAACTATATACTCTACTTACTATGTAATCAAGTTAGAAACCAAACATCAAAAAGATGATTAAGAAATCACCATGTTACATGCAGGAACTTTCACATCCTAAGCCTAGAAGAGGGTGTTGGTTACATACAAGTATGTATCTGTTAAATGTATCCAACTGCAGTTATGATTTATGCATTTTGCTATAATTATATCTCTATGAAAATATATCTGTGTCACGGGGAGAACATGGCGGACAGACAACAGCAACTACTGAACGCTCTCTAAAGGCTCGGCTCAGAGGCCAGGAATGATGCGGACTAAGGAGATACGAACCAGTAGAGATATGCTCTGCTGACTCAGGAACGAACTGGGCTGAGAGAATCCAACTTGGAATACAGTCCTGGCGCTAAAATAGGAACAGAAAAATCTCGGTGTGGAGGCTCGACTCCGCGCCATTGGAAACCGCGGTTTGGATTTCCCGCTGCCCAGCGGCCGGCTGCCTCCATAGTGGCTCGGCAAGGAGAGACACGCAGAGGCTTGGGAACGGGAGTCTGCGAACGGAGTCGGAAACGCGACGGACAGGGAGGAAGGCTGACTGGTGGCGAGGTGAGCGAGGAACTGACTCCCTACCGCAGTTTGACTCCAGCGGAGGTTTTTCTGGGCGCGGGCAGTCCTGTAAGAGCAGGGCGCGGTGGCAACTGCAGCCGCAAGTTTCCCTCTCGGACGGGATTGGTGAAAGGTGCCTGGCCGGAGGGACGCTGCTCGCGGACTCCCTAGGCTGGCCTAACCCAGATCCCAGAGCCTGACAGTGGCCCGGAGGAGCGACCGACTCCCGTGTAGGCTGCCTCCTCCGCAACTCCCTGGGGCGCAGCGGTGAGCGGGAACAACTAGCCAGCGCAATTTGATCAAGCTGTGGCTGACAGGCAGGGAAGCCGGGCCTCCTGTGTAAGATTACATTTTATAAGGAACAGAAAATATGGGGAAGGGAAGCAACGAAAAAGGCTCCTCGACCCCCAATCCTGAGAATCAGGCAGTGGACACTGCACCAATATACATTAAGCGCCATTTAGAGAGCCTCATAGACCAATTCAGGAATGAAGTTATCAATGACCTGAAGCTAGAAGTATGCAGAATAGTTAGAGAAATGCTAAGCACCACCCAGGAAAAATCAGATGGTGGAATGGAAGAACAGAAAAAGAGGGGAGAATTGCTTGATGGAGAAAACAGAGAAAGCATTGAGTATGTGAAGCAGGTGCAAAGGGACTATCAAGAAATTAAGAAGTCTACCCAAGACTGGCATAACAGCTTGAAAGAAACTAAGGACAGACTATCTGAATTGGAGGGCAGACTTGAAACATGGGAGAATGAAATGAAAAACTTCTTAAAAATAACAAAGAAACACACAGCAATAATACAAAGACAAGAAGATGATAAGAGGAGCCATAACTTAAGGATTAAGAACATAAAAGAAGAAGTAGGGACACAAACAAGTGAACTACAAAAGCTACTCACAGAAATAATCCAGGAGAATTTTCCTAATTTAGCAAAAGGTAAAGATACTCAAATGTATGAGGCATACAGGACCCCAGCTACCTACAACCCTAACAGAGAAACACCCAGGCATATAATAATAAAAATTCCAGAAATTCAATACAAGAACAGAATATTAAAAGCTGTAAGAGACAAGAAACAGATCACTTACAAGGGAAGACCCATCAGAATTACAGCAGATTTCTCTTCACAAACCATCAAATCACGAAGAGCATGGGGAGAAATAATTCAAGCTTTGAAAGATAATAATCTACAGCCAAGATTGAGATATCCTGCACAACTGTCCCTGGAAATTGATGGAAAAACGAGGTGCTTCCAGGATAAAGAGGAACTGGGGGAATTTGCAACCACCAATTCAACCCTACAGAAAGTATTGCAGGATATTCTAAAAAAAGAAAAATACAAAGAACCCAGAAATAGGGGCGGGGAGGCCACAACGAATGGAGCAGAGAATAAAATGAAGAAGACAAACTGACAGCTACTGACAGAAAAAGAGCTCAACAGAAATGAGACAGAGAAGATTGGATGATAGGAACAGCTTTTTTTGGAGAAAATGACATCTTAATAGGTAATGCTGATTTAGTACCATCTTGTTTTGAAGTCTCATCTAGCTTTTGTTCTTCTGTCTCCAATGGTCTAAACAGGTTGTATCTTATTGGATTTTGTTAAGTACGATAGTATAAGAAAAAACCTTTTAAAGACAAGGAGATTATACAGAGACCATTGTTCATTTTCTGTTAGTCGATTCTAAATACTCTATAATGCTGTCATTCTCTTAAATGGATTTACATTGTTTTGATATACTTAATACTACAGTATATGAAGTTGTACTCAAGGACTTCAGGGAGGGAGTCAATATGGTAACTATTTTTGGGTCAGGATTATCTGGTGGTGAAACACTATTCTGCTTAAATGGTTATGTTTTGATCTGCCCTGTTTCGCTGTTATGCCCTCTTTTTTCTCAATCTCCACTCCATTATTTACTTTTTTATTTTTATCCATTTAATTAAAGGGAAAAATATAGCAGGATATAATATAGTAACCCACTTTGACTTTCTATTATCTCGATTTGAAGCCCTGTGTTACTCTCACCATCTTGTTTTTGACTGAGGTTCCTCTATTCTGTTTTGCTGGATAGTATCAGGTTCGAAAGTTTAGGCATCAGCTGAGAAGATAATGAGATTCATTATAACGCCCATTCTCGTTGACTTTTATCTACTTTTGAAGACCTACAATGTCTCCAATGTTTTGGTTTTGTCGGTTTTATTCTTTACGGTTTTGTTCAATTGTATTACAACTAATGATATAGGCAATTCTATTAGAAATAGCGGGAGGCATTATGGTAACCATTGTTGATCACCTTGTATTATGTTTTTATATTATCTATTATGTCCACCCTTTTGACTTGACCGATTCTGTTCTGTTATGTCACATTTGGTTTTACTCTCTTCCAAAAAAGCAACAAGAACCGTGGGAGCAATGAAACCCAAAATGTGTAATAGTCACTGTACAAAAGAGAGGAAAAGAAAGTGCTCTAAACTATATAACTGCATGTATATTTAAGTGTATAAGATAGAAAATGATATCACAGAGTTTTATTGGATCATTGAACAGAACTGTCTGCAGTATCATTGTTGGAATGTCCACTCTACAAGCTTTAATTTTGTGACTTGAACAATTATTTCTAAGATGGCAATATGTAATCCATTAACTAGTGATTTCCTACTGCGCATTTTTTTATTCTGTAAATCTGTATAACTTGTACCTCTTCACTGTTTTTTTTTCTTTCTTTTCTTTTCTCCTTAAATAAAAATTAAAAAAATATATATATCTGTGTACTAGAATTAAATTCCAAATAACTCAAAGGCGGGAGAACAATAATGGAAATAAATACAGTATTAGAATTAAACCAGAAGGAAACATACAGCCATCCCTCAGTACCCACAGGGATGTGTTCCAGATACCAGAATCCAGGTGCTCTAGCCCCTCACACACACTGGTGTGTAGTATAATCTATGCACACCTTCACATCTCTGGTAACTGGCACTAACAGAGTGTATATGCTGTGTAAATACTGTATTGAAGAAAAGTGTATCCAGTATTCAGTAGAAATGCGACTCTGTCCTGTGATTTTCAGTAAGAAATCGGATGAACACTGATGCAGACCCTGCAGATCCCGGGGTAGACTGTACAGGACAACAGAGACACGGCTAAGTTGGCCTCACAAGAGACAAGTGGAGCCCAAACTGTTCCTTAACTACCAAGGAGCCCACTGTAGGTCTGTGACACTGACAAGGGCAGGCCCCTTGCCGGGTGCTCTCCTGCCCACTGCTGCTCCTCCTGTGCACAGGGAGTGATGAGCTGTGCCTGAAGGCTCTCTCACACTGGCTGCAGGGGTAGGCCTCCCCACCATGAGGGTTCTCACATGCACCGTGAGGTATGAAGACTCTAAAGGCCCACATTCCTGGCAGGAGTATGGCTTCTTTCCAGTGTGAGTTCGCATGTGATTCTTCAGGTTGGAGAGGCAACTCAAGACCTGCCCACAGGTCCCACACTCAAGGCTTCTCCCTAGTTTGGATTCTCTTGTGCACATTCAGGTGTGTGCTGGTGTGGAAGGGTTTCCCACACTGCTTGCACTCATAGGGCTTCTTCATATGGGTACACAGGTGTGTGTTAAGCAATGAATGCTCCCTGAATGCTTTCCCACAGTGGCTGCATTCAAAGGCTTCTCTCCGATGTGTGTCCGCATGTGGTACTGACAGACGATGGTTGATTGAATGCTTTCCTGCAGTCCTTACACACATAGGGCTTCTCTCCCATATGGCTCCTCTGGTGCAAAATCAGGTTGAAATTTCTGGTGCAAGTTTTCCTACACTGACCACATTCAAAGGGCTTCTCTCCAGTGTGGGTGCTCAGGTGCTGCCACAGGTTGAAGGAATATTTGAAGGCTTGCTGGCCTTCCTGGCACTCAAAGAACTTTTCTGCCATGTGCATCCTCTCATGTCTCAGGTCAGAGCTATAGCAAAAGGACTGTTCACACTGGTGGCAACATAGGTTTTATCTACACTGTGGAAGTACTAGTCACAGAAACAGGAAGAAATTTCATAGATTGTGAGAGGAATTATGTAATAATAAATTCAAAAGATAGAAGTCATGGGGAGACAACTTGCTGAGACAGGGTTCCATGAAGATTGGTACTGATTGGAACTGATGTGGAAGGGAAATACTAACCATGCACAGTGGGAACGGCTAACGCATACACATGGAAATACTTAACATGAAGACAGAGAAGGCAAGTACTTTTGAGGTTCCACAGCTCTTCTTTTGGCTCCAAATATAATGCTAGACTGGTTTTGCACAGTGGATCCGTTCACAGGAAAGACAAACGGTGGGCTGCCAAGGCCTGGTCATAACACCAGGGCTGATATTCTCAAATCCTCAGGGGCTCTGGAGATGGTTAACATCTTTCTGCATTTTGATGGACACAGCAAAGCTCTTTTACTCAGGAACTTTACTGGGACACAGAAAATACCAAGCTACCTGGTCCCCAGAACCCAGGGTCTGGCTCAGAGCCACTCTCCAGAAGCCCAGAATCCTGGTGAATCCTGGGAAACAGCAGTAGACAGAGGCCACTGGACTGTAACATGTCATGGGGCCAGACTCATCTGTCTCTTGATTTCCACCCCTACACAATTCCTGGAATCCACAGTGGTCTCCTGAGAGTATGAAAGAAGCCATGAGGTGAGCCTTACCTATAGTGGCCAGGGTCCTGGAGTTTTCCAGCATCACGTCTCTGTATAAACTTCTCTGAGCACAATCCAAAAACACCCATTTTTCTGGACTAAACACCACAGCCACATCTGCAAATGTGACTGGTTTCTAAAATACCCACCCATCGTGGCTTGGCCAGTGACCATACCCCCAACCAAAATGACATATCCTGCCTCACTGTAGGGACCAGCAGACCTGAGCATGGAGGTGAAGAGGAGAAATATCTGGTAAATAAACTCAGCCTCATGAGACCATGAAGCCGGAACCGATGACAGCTTGCATCCTTGCTTTGTCTCCCCTCTTGGCTCTCAGCAGCTTAAAGAGGGCCTGAATGACAGGATAGGACCATTACTTGGGCAGCATGAGGTCCAGCTTGTGGTAGGCTGGAGGTCAGCCCTGTGTGTAGGTTGAAGAAGGTCCAGGCAGGTCATGTAAATGAATTAGTCTAGCCTCTGCACAGCAATGCTCTTGAGGGGCTAAAAGGATCATTTATTTACCCAGAAACAACCGCCCTCCCCCCACCTCAGCTGCAGGACAGCTCTTGACTCCTCAGGCCTTTACCACCATCTGCAGGGCTAATGTAGCCCCAGGCCATGCTGTAAGAAAGGGATGGATGAATCACCACCTGGCAAACTCTGCCAAGAAGAAATGGTCCCTCCACTTTCAGTCAATACCTGCCATCCTTCCACACTAGGCAGCCTTCCTCTGGCCCAAGATGGATAAACAGGCAACCCCTGATCATCCTTCATCTCTCTGCACCCTCGCCTCTCTCTCCTGGTGGCAAGTTTTCCCCTTGGTATGTAAGGCTGAGCCACATCAAGTGCAGGATATCATGTGTGAGTTTCCTACGGGTGATGTAACAAAGAACCGCAGAAACTTCTCTCATACTTCTGGAGGGCTGGAGTCCAAGACCAAGGTTTTGACAGAGCCACACTCCCACTGAGACTCTGGGTAGAACCCTTTCTAGCTGCATCTTAGCTTTTAGCAGTGGCTGCAGACCCGTGGGGCTCCTTGGCTTGACCTGCATCACTCCACCTGCCACCATCACCACCTGGCCTTCCCGTATGTGTCCTCATACACCGTCTGTCCTTTAGTGCTCACCCCTGTGACCTCATCTGAATTTGCTTACATCTGACCTAGGAAATGACTATCCTATGTCTGCTCTATCACTGTGCTTTGGGAGAAGATAACTGTATTCAAGTTTTATGGGCTTATGTGATAAGGAACCATGACAACTCATACTTTGAGTCCCCTACCTAACCTGATTTTTATGATTCACATAATAAGATGAGTGACTTTTTGAGTTGAAGTTAAATGATTTTAGGACACAATGAAACACATTGAAACTGTGGGGATTTATTTTGTATGCTGGAAGGACATAAAAGTTTGGAGGGGCCAACTTTTGTGGATTGAACTGTATCCCCCTCCTGAATAAGAAATCATAATCCTCAGTACTTCAGCATGTGATCTGATTTGAAACAGGGTTGCTGCAGATATAACTAGTTCTGATGAAGTCCTAATGGGTCATGGAGGGCCCTTAATGCAGTATGAATGGAGCCCTCTAAGCAAAAGAAAAGAGCCACAGAGACAGACACCGAGGGAGGCAGCCATGTGACCATGCAGGTAGAGAAGGATTTGTCCAAAGCAAGCACTGGCAGCCAGCACCGGAAGTCAGAGAGAGGCAAGAAGGAGCCTCCTCAAACTCCTGAGGAAGTGTGACCCTGCCATGCCTTGTTCTCAGACAGATGAGAAAGAGGAACAGAAAGCCTTCCGTCCCCACCACATCCTCCATGTCAGGAAGTGGCATCCACCCATGTATAATCATAAATTTCACCCCTCTGGGACTCAGCAGACCCCAACAAATACTACCAAAAAATCTCAAAATCCAGATGACGGCGCCACATAAAATACCGGCTCAAGTCCCCTCTGTCCCGCCTGTCCCTACTGTGGCTAAGACCTACACACTTTTGTTTTGATCGACTTAACTGCCCCTCCTTGAGGTCCCTCCGCAACAGGAAGTGCCTGTCCCTTCTCTCTTCTAGGACTCTCCCTTTTCTTACCAACTATAACCAGACATGGCTTGATGAGTTATTTCCCATCACCCTTAGTGTGCTTGGCGTGTACATGCTCTGTGTCACCCGGTAAATGCATGAATACATGAACCACCAATTTATCTCCACTCGAGCTCCTGTCCATGCCTTAAACCATCCTACTCTTACCTACAGAGAAGAACACATTTGCATGGCAGGCTGGACTCTAGTCAGCCCTCGGCTCATGTCTGGGATATCAATTTGGAGAGCCCTCCACACCTCTACCCCCCACTGCTAAGGGGGGCTCACTCTGCTTATCCCCACAGGGGGACACATGCTTAACCATTTTGCTTCTGTGAGTCTGGAATCACATACACGCTGCACAGGACCATGCCCAGTGGAAATTGCAGGTGCTGAGTCCCTTTAATGAGCCTGCCTGCAGCTGGGCACAAAAGTTGCCACAATTGGTGTTGGAGAGATGAAGGGTGTCCCGTGTGAAATTAAATGTCCCCAAAAGTTAGGTGCTGAAGGCTTGGTCCCTATCTGGTAGTGCTATGGGAGGTGGTTAGAACTGCAGAGATGGGGGAGAAAGTCAGGTCAGTGGGGCATGCCTGGCACAGGGACCTCGGGACCTGGCCCTTTCCTCTGTTTACTTCTTGGCCACCATGAAAGGAGCAGCTTGCCTCTGCCACACGCTTCCACCATGACACACTGTCTCACCACACACCCAAAGCAACAGGCCAAGTGGCAGTGGACCAATACCACTAACCAAAATAAACACTCCCTTAAATCTAAGAATTACACACTGTCAGGAACATAACAGGGCTTCTAAACACAGGACTTCATGATACTGTGAACTGGGAAGAAACTGTTCAAAAAATGACAAACTGTGATGGAGAAAGGAAGAAAGGGAAAAAGAAAAATATGTATGTGTGCACAAGATAGCAAAGATAGTTATACAGCTAGGTTTTATTTACTTCAATGAAAAGAAAGATTTGGGCTAATATTGTGTGGACAAGATATCACGCCTGTATCTGTATCTGAGTAGCTACTGTGAAGATAACAATATGTAATGTATTAAATATTGTAACTGTCCTATTAGCCTGTTTGAAACTGTTTCATTGTTATTTTTATCTTTTTTCCTCTTTAAAATAAAAATATCTTGCCATTAATCATAAAATACTATTGGTCTGCTGGAATCAATTTTCTTTACCTATTTCTCAGGAGATATGGATTTTAATGTCACTTTTTAAAGGCTCAGGCCATTAAAATACAGCCCATTTCTAGTAATTTGACGGTAATTTTCAAAACCAATATAATTGTGTAATCAACTTTAATGGTGTTCAAACTATTCTTGATAATGAAAGAATTAGACCACTGTCATCTTAGCCAGGTCATGACTAGTTTAAGCCTCAAGATGTGTGGGCCCTCATCAAGAGTTGGGAGCCAGGGACTGGGCTTAAGCTCAATGGCCAAGCTCCTGCCTGGCCAGCGTGAGGCCATGAGTTCAATCCCTGGAACCAAAGGAAAAAAAAAAATGGGAGCGAGAGAATCAGAACTGCCACTGCCACCAGATGACCAAGATTTACAGGTCCTTATCAAAGCACTGAGCCTTAGCAGGTAAACACACGTAGATTGTCTGCCCAGTGGTCAAAGGTTACAAAACAACCCTGATTTAAGACAGCCACTACCTCTATCAAAGCACATAGCTTGTTCTAGTCTAGCACCAAATGGCCCCTCTCAGGTTTTAACCTCATTAAAGCCTGACCTCTACAATGGACCTCACCTTCCTTCATTTTTCTGAATAAATTGTTTACAAAAAAATAAAATATTATTTTTCAATATTAGAAAATATTTAATATTGGCAAGAGAGGTCTGGGATGCCTCTCTCTTTTGTTTTGGCTTCCTCCTAATTTGCTTTCTTATTTTTAACTGACAAAATCTGTTTATGTGTATTTTACCTTATGGAATGGCTCCCTGGAGCTGAGGGACATATGCATGACCTTACACACTGAAGGCCTTGCTCTTTCTTAATCAAAAGACCACTGGCCAAAAGTCAACTAGGAATTCCAGCCCCAAAGCTTAGCAAGCACCTTTCCCCTGGAGGGGACAGATGCTGACAGACAGCTTCACGTGCTCTATACTACAGGGCCTGCAGTCAGAGGAAATAAGGGGTGGGGGACAAACTCAAGACAGCAGGGCCTTCTGACCACATGTCCCACACAAGCACTCACTCTCTAGAAGCGCTGACCACCCATGGTTAGTGACACCCAGCATGGGCACCAGTGTCACCACCCTCTGGATCTGCACAACCGCATTCCGTCCCTGGACAGAGGGGCAGGGGCCACAGGTCAGTCACATACCCCTGCCAGGGGGTGCATTCACACCCACCTGACTGGTGCTGCTTTGGGGAACACATGTACATTTCTGAGATTTAGCCGTTCCTTAAATACTAAGCCAATCACTGTGACAGAATCTCAACTCCTATGGTGGAGAAAATGATGGAACAACGCAGGGAGTGAACGGCCAGCAGGTAGAGCAGCAGTGAGGAGCGGTGGACCTGAGCGGATGAGGGGACTAGCAAGTTACTCACAAAGGAAGACTTCTGTGGGGGCTGTGGTGTGAGTGTGATTTCCCCGGAGATTCCTGGGCTGGAATTTCACCTTATGTGGAAGCTGAGGGAACCTTCAGGAGGTGGCGTTTAGAGCCAGGTAGTTTGGGCACTGACAGTGCTGTCTTTGGAAGGGATCAGTGAGGTTCTCATAGGTGCCCAGTTAACTCCCACACGAGTGGGTTGTTGCACAAGAACAAGAGGAGCAACCTGACTGCATCTCTGGCCCTGTCTCATCCTGTAATCTCTCCTCTCCTCAGCTCCACCACGGCGCCATTACCATGAAGCCTTCATCAGAGATCAAACAGATGGCGCCGTCTGACCTTGGACATTCAGCTCCTGGGAACTAAAAACTAAACTTTTCTTCTGTGAATTAAACCCAGGGCCTTCATGCTGAGCTACATCTCCAACCCTTTTGTTTTTGTTTTTTATTTTGGGACAGGGACTCGCTGCTACTAAGCTGCCCAGAATGGGTTCGAATTTGCAATTCTCTTGCCTTAACCTCCAAGTGTGCTGGGATTACAGGTGTGCACTCCATGCCCAGCTACCTCTTTTCTTTATAAATTACCCGGCCCACAGGTATTTTGCCAAAACAGCAGAACATGGACAATACAGTGGAGAAAGCAATGAAGCCGCCTTCACTGACAATTGCTCCCTGAAGCAAGATGGCTGACCTGCTGTCTCTTAAAAGAATCTCTCTCACCGGAGATTTAGCTCAGTGGCATAAGCGCCTGCCTAGGAAGCACAAGGTCATGAGTTCAATTCCCGGTACCCAAAAAAAAACTGTCTCTCTGGCCTCCATGTCCAAGGTGGGGCCCAGGAGCTGTCAGGTGCGGCCTTGAGCAGAGAAGAGACAGTGGTTCTGGGCAGGCTGGCAGGGTTAGAGACGGGAGGAGCAGCAGGGTAGGTTACACTGTGGAAGTAAACCTGAGAGGCTCGGCAGCGGGTCCCCTTCTGACCAGGGCCTAGCTTAGGACTTGACAAAGTATCCCTCCCTGTGCTGTCCCTGCCTCACCAGCTGGACAATCTCCACCCAGGCTCAGCTCAGAGGACCACACATTCCTGCAGGTCTCAAGCTCATGGCTGGAGAAGAGGAAAAGTCAACCAAGGAAGCCTGGTAACAGGTGCTCGTGCTCCTCCAGGACACTCTGCCTTGGCCTCTGGTGCTTTCTCCCAGAAGCCAGGGTGGCCTCAGAGCTGTCAGATGACTGAGATGAGGCTCCACAGTACCCAGCATGGCCCAGAAGGGCTTAACTGAGGGTCAGCCAAATATCAGATGTGTGAACCTCAGGCTATAGAACTTGGTGACAAAGTTATGGTCCCTGGAATTAACCGAGGATCTACTCCCAGCTCCAAAGCTAGCTGTTCCATTTACAGGCAGTGTGGCTACAGGGTCACAATGCTCAGCTTCTCTGCCTTCCCAGCATGCCCTGTGCCTGCCTGCTTTTCCTGGACCTCAGCATCATCGGTGCACGAGACTCCATAACCCTGCCCTGGGCTGCACGGGAAGATCTGTGGACCGGGGGTGAACCTATGCTGTGAGGAAACCACTCAAAGGTCCCGGGCTCTTGTGCCTCCTTCCTTTCTGCACACAATAAATCTAGTGATCCACAGACACAGGATGTCTTAGTTACTTTTCTTTCATTGCTGAAACAAAATACCCAACACCCAAAGTTAAGGAAAGTTTATTTAGCTCAGTTTTTAGAGGTTTCAGGGCCATAATCAGTTGGCTCCAAGGCAGCGTGGTACGTGTCACAAGGCAACAGTTCCTGGCAGCAGAAAACAACAAAACACAAGAGAAAAAAAACAGAGGGGCATAGAGAGAAGACTCTTCCTGTCCCTTACATTGTATGTAAGCCACACCCACCTGGGTGTAGCATTCACACCCATAACCCCAGCACTGGACCATGAGCCATTCCCAAACTCTAGAAGCCTGCCTCCATGACTAGATGAGGCTTTGGGAGGACATTCAGACTCAAACCATAAACCGGAGCGATGGATCCAGGAGATGCCCTGCACCTGTCTGTTCGGGTCCTTGCTCAACAAGCACTAACCGAGGGCTCTGCAATGACAGCACACTCTGTGCGGGGTTCGCTGCATTCACAGCCACTTTAAGTGAGGCCCCTTTAGCCCAGCAGGTCAATAAAACAGTGCTGGCCTCAAGGCCTAAAAATCCAGCAGCTATTCGAGGAGACTCCTAACCAAGATCAGAAGGTAAACTTAGGAGGAGGAACAAGGGGCAAAGGAGGCCTGCTGCTCTGGCATCTGCTGGAGCCAAGCAGGAGCCAGGGATTCCGCTGCTCCAGCCTCATTCTTGGTGGGCCTCTCATTCAGCTCCAGGCCATCAGCCTCCACTTCCCTGCCCGCCCCAAAGTCAACAGTGCCCTTTCTCTAGGCCAAACACTCCTGACAAAAGGGGAAGGATGGAGAAAAGAGTTAATGAGGACCTCACAAGATTCTGGTTAGTTCCCACAAGAGCAGGTTGTTCTGAGAGAGCAAGCCTGGGCCTCGCACAGTTCTGGTTTCTATTCTCAACATGATCTCATCTGCATACAATCTCATCTTGGAGATCCCATCCACTATGAGGCCCACTCTAGAAGCAGAACAGATCAGGCTTCCTGGTCTTGAATTTTCAGGCCTCTAAACTGGATGTTAAATATACCTCTCTTTTTTATAATGTACTTAACATTGGATATTTTGTCATAGTAGCAGAAAATGAACTACCACTGACCCAAAACAAAAATGTCCCCCTCTCTGCCAAAGGGGTTGAGGCTCTTCAAGCCCTGAGGTCCAGGGCTACACAGGTCCTCACTAAAGACAGACAACTCAATGCAATGGATGGGGATACAGCCAAAATCACATGGTTTGTCTGCACAGAAAGCGAGTAAAGTTGTATTTAGCAAAAGCATACAGCAAGGAACGTGCAATGCCAGCCTTACCCACATAGCTCAGCTCTGGGTTTGTCCAGGAGCACAGATTCGCAGAGGCTCCCCTGCACACCACCCAGCAATGCCCACTTCTGGAGGAGCCCTGCAGCCTTATCCTCTAAGGTGACAGAACCCTAAAAAAGGAGCACTGTTCTAGTTCAGCAAAGACCATTCCAACACTGTGAAGGACAGTTGGGTATCACTGGGGACACAAGACCCTGTGCAAAGCCATGGCGGGAGGGAGCTCTTTACACCAGAGGACAGCAGATCCAGCCTACTATCTGCTTTTTAAAGACTTATTTTCTGAACCAGGTCGAGGAGAACACAACTGTAATCTCAGCTACTTAGGAGGCGGGAGGATCACAAGGCCACTTGGCAACTTGGCAAGGCTGTGACTCAAAATAAAAATAAAAAGGGCTGAAGATGTAGCTCAGTGATGTGCTTGTTTCAACCTCTCAGGTCTAACCCTCACTACCAAAAAGTAATTTGAAGTTATTTTTGGCATAGCCACGTCTGTTTGTTAACATGTCACCTATGGCTATTTCTGTGTTATCGTGAATACAACAATGATCACACAGCTTACCAAGAAATACATTTTTTCACATTTGCACACATCCTAAAGCACAAGTTTTGGCTTTTTTTGAAACTCCACTAATAGTGCAGCTTAGGGCAATTTTCCTAAATTCCTTATTTATAGCATCGCCAATCTGGGCTTGACCTTTCAACTTTTCTGAAGTCCTTAAGCTCCTTCCCAAAATACTACTTCCTCCTGATCTGCATTCTAAGTCTCCAAGTAGATGCTGATACCATGGCCAGTACCCAGCCGCACTCTCTGACCATCTCGTATACCGCCCTCACCTTTGCTTCCTGTTGACCATGGGTGACTAAAGCCACAGAAAGAAAAACCAGACACCATGTGTCCACTGTAAGCATCTAATAAACTTTTATACCTACTAAAATAAAGGACTCCCACTGCATCTGAGAAACTTTATGGCCATTTCCAAATTCCCAGGGTCAGGGATTTAGCTCAGCGACATAAGCACCTTCCTGGCAAGCTCAAGGTTGTGAGTTCAACCCCTGTACCAAAAAAAAAAAAAGAAAGAAAGAAAGAAAGAAAAAGAAAAAAAAATTTTCCAGATTCTCTAGAGCTGTGCTGTCCATCAACAAGAACATTCATTCTGCACTTTCCCAAACAGGAGCCACAGGCAGGTGAGACTGTTGAGACTGAGGAACGTGGCTAGGATGATTCTTACTCTGAGTCCTTAATTTTATGGAGTCCTAGCTAATTTAAATTTATACAGCCACTGGTATTTTAGTAGGACTCACAGTGATGGCAGGGATGGCCCCAGAGGAGTCCTGCTATACGGGCACAGTCTCAAGGTCTGCAATGGGACCCTCCTCCAGAACAGTGCCCTCTAGAAGTCACACACAGACAGACGTCCCCAGGCCCCCAGGGGCAGCAATGAGATGCTCCATGTTCCTCTCCCCTTTCTTCCTCAGTTGGGGGAATAAGTGAGAGAAAACAGCGCCCCAAGTGCATAGTTTTCCATCTGAGACCCCAGCATCCAGGTCCTCCCCACCTCCTTCCACGTCACAAGTGCCAGGATTCAGGTCTCAGAAGACGCCCTCCCTGCAAAACCAGAGACTGGGTGGGGTACAAGAAGGGGTGAGGGTGAAGCAGCACCAGCTCAGGCTATTCCTTTTTCGTGAACCTCCAGCAAGACAACTAAGAAAACAACTTTTCAGCATTTTTTTTTTTGTGTGTGTGTGTGTGTGTGTGTGTGTGTGTGTGTGTTTTGTTTTTTTTTATGGGTACCAGGGATCGAACTCATGACTGCCTGCTAGCAAGGCCTGCCGCTGAGCTAAATCCCCAGCCCAAGAAAACAACTTTTGCACAAAATGTATTTCAATAAGCAGCACAGTGGGCTCTACTCCGCCTTTCAGACCCAGACCTTGAAGACTGCTATCAGCTCCTCTCACCTCATGTAGAGATCATTCTTCCTTCTGTATTCCCCAAGTGACTTTTAACAACCTCTACTTTTCCTCCACTGCCCTTTTAATAAAGTTATGATTGATCTCTTTTTTGGTGACTTTATTTTGCCAATTATTTTCCAATATTTGGCCAAATATTTTGCCAATTATTTTCCCAATTACTATATAAATCTGAATTGTATAATATAAATATGGTAAGTACAGATCTGTGCCCATTTTTTCCAGAACTTCCTATCCAGCCACCAGCACAGTGCCTGATGAATACCAAGTACTTTAAACACTGTGGACTGACAAACTTTTTCTCCAAAAGACCAAACAGCAAATGGGTTACCGTTTATGGGCTGTATGATCTCTGTCCCCCTCTACTTAACTATATGTAGTGCAGAAACAGCCACAAACTACACATCAACAATGGATTCCAATGAAACTGTGTAAGCCAAACTTGGAACAAATGTGGCTCCTAAGCCATCAGCCACTGACCTCTGCCTCACTGGCTGCACAAAATGCATGTCATCAAATTCTCTCAACTCTACCACCATATACACACATCTCAAACATTCTAACTTTTCTGATTTCACAGTAATTAACCTCTGCCTACTATTTTGCAAGTCCTAAAATTACTGACTGTGCTACATGGGCTCTGCATTCCGTTCCATCCATCCTAAACACTGTTCAAACCAGAAGCAGCGTTCTGTTTAAATTCCAAAGGTAATCACATCACCCCTGTCCCTAGCACTCAGACACAGGGACTTCCCAACGACCTTACAATACAGTGCAAAGTTTATGGTGACCTGCGGTGCCCTGCTCTCCTACCCAGCCTGGCTCACCCACTGTGCTTTGTGTTCTCTAGTTTAGCTTTCCCTGTCTTTTCTCAGCTGCTGGAACACACCAGGATTTGTACTTCCTAAAGGACCCTGATGTGGAATGTTCTCAAGTCCCCTCCAAAACCCTACTGTACAGTCAAAACCCTTGGCTAGCTACCTATAATCCATCTTTTAGGGTCAAATATTTTGTCTCATTTCAGATATTTTCCTTGACCTCTTCAAGTTATCCTGCTCAATAGTCTCGTATCACCCTTGTCACTATTAATTTAGAACCTCTCTTTCCTGCAGAATAAACCTTCACAGAGGCAAGCACTGTGTGTATTTCAGCTACACTGTTTCCCTCTATTCAGGGCCCAGTTCACTGACAGCACCCCAATGAAATTGTGCCCAAAAACCAACAGTCCTCAAGAATACTTCAGTATGCTAAATGTACGAAAGCACAGATCTACACACACTAACACACAAATTCAATTACAAAAGCCAACTGTAAAATGACTTAAAAATGCCTGCTCATCATACAGCATAAATCACAACAGATTTCATGTGTCTTCAGGAAATACTGCTACTTCTTTCTAAAAACGCAAGGAAAGAATGAACTCCCTTTAAAAAACACTCATCCTAAGATCTCAAATCTGACCTTTAATTTTCCTCGAGTCAACTTTGGTTCATACCTCAGCAAAAGTGAGCTGCAACCCATTACTAAAAAGAGATTCCACTTATACCCATATCTTTCACCATGCATTAAGCTAAAATTGGAATAGATCAATGATATTAATATTAAAATAGAAACATTAAATCTGTTAGAAGATACAGTAGGTAAAACTCTTGAAGACACTGCTGTAGGCAAAGACTTTATGAACAAAACCCCATTGCACAGGAATTATCACAAAGAATCAACAACTGGAATCTCACTCTACTCAAAAGCTTTTGCACAGCAAGAAAATCCACCAACAGAGTAAGAGACAACCCACAATGTGGGAGAAAATGTTTGCCAACTGTACCTTAGATAAAGGATTACTATCAAGAATACAGAAAGAGAGATTAGAGAAGATGGCAGCTTGCTAGGTCACTGGTTGGAGAGCCTCTCTGGAAAAACAGCTCAGATGCTGGAATATGACAACATGGAGAGGACTGGATGAGCAGAGAGGGACTCTCACAACCCCAGCAGGAAATTGAAGGAAAAAGAAAAATAGGAAGAGGAAGAAAAAATGGAGAAGGGCTGCAGCCTGACGTACTCACTGAGACCAGTCCTGCACTGTGCTGGGAGTGCCATGGAGTCGGGCGACTCAAGGTCGTGCTGAAGCCACAGTCGCCAATAAGGGGAATTGGTGAGTCCTGGGCCCTTGGCAGGAGGAGGTGGTGCAGCATGGAGTGGAGCTAAGGTGGAGAACTACATTGATTCCCGGTGAGTGCTGGAGATTGGGTCCCGCAGCGCTGGCTGGAGGACATCTTGGAGTGGGGCAGAGCCTGGGTGGTGGTGGCATCAGTCAGCTGCCCCTGGCCCAGAGAGGAATGGTGGGATCTGCTTGGGCTGAGCCACGCCCCTGGTTGAGACCCAACAGCCAAGGACAAAACTGTCCAGGCCCTGTGACACCCATAAAGCACAGGCTAAGTTGCTGAAGGCACTTGCTGGTTGACTGGCTCAGAGGTGAGGGGCTAGCCTGCATCATCCCTGTGTGCAACTCAGATAACATCAAATTGGAGAGGGGAGCAAAACCCCAGTCAGCACACTTCAGAAAAACCATAAGCAATATGGAGAGGGCCAGGGACCTCCATGACACACCTCTCTGAAAGAAACCAGAGGGGGCTGGGGATTTAGCTCAGCGGCATAAGCGCCTGCCTTGCAAGCAGGCAGTTGTGAGTTCAATCCCCGGTACCGATAAAAGGAAAAAGACAAAAAGAAAGAAAAGAAAAGAAAAGGAAAGGAAAGAAAGAAAGAAAGAAAGAAAGAAAGAAAGAAAGAAAGAAACCAGAAACATGACAAGAGATAGAAAAAAAAAAAAAAACACCATCTGCTGACCCTGAGAAAATAAGCCCAGGAGAGGTAAATACAGAAGAGAACCAGTGCAGCAATCATGCAATATTAGCCACAACATCAGCGGACATAAAGAAATACCTTCATGACCTCATAGATGAACTTAAAACTGAAATTCTAATCCAAGTGAGGCAAGATATAAAAAGATTAATTAAAGAAATGCTAAACCCCTCCCATGAAAACACAGATGCAAGAACGGAGGAACCGAGAAAAGGAAGAGAAACCTTTAATGAAGAATATAAACAAAAGAGTTCCAGAGGCAGAGCAGCCTGCGGGGAGTATCCCCCACACCATCCCCCAAACCAAGGGAGTTTGGGATCCTCACTGGGGCCTGGCCAAGAAACTGCGGCTTCCTACTGTGCTGGACCAACTCAGCAGGTGTTGAACCCGTCTGCAATAACTGGCCTGCTCCCTGCCATGCTTGACGGACTCTGGGGTCCCTGGCCTGCCAGCACCCTCAGTTCCAGAGGCTGAGCAGCCTGCAGTGAGTGTCCCTGCACCATCCCCCGAACCAGGGAGTTTGGGATCATTGCTCCCACCAGGCAAGGAACTTCACAGCTTCTTGCTACACTCAACCTGCACCATAGGGCTTGGACCTGCCTGCCCCACCCCAGTGACCCTCTCTCAATCCAGAGAACTGAGTGGCCAGAGTTCCAGAAGCTGAGGGCATAGAAGAGGATTTCCAACAGGCCCTGGGGAAGCTTTGTTATAAAACTTTCATTTTGTCAAAATGAAACACCAAAATGAAACACCAAAACACAATCTCAAACCTCCAGCCCATCCCAAGAAACCCTAGGAGCTATGTACACAGAAGAAAATGTATGCCATACACCTGAAAAACCTGATATAATAGCAACTGAAATAAAGAAGCAACTCCAGGAAGCTTTAAAGGAATTCAAACTAGAAATAATCTCCCAAGTAAAAGAATAAATGATAAAAAAAAAGTGAAAGAAATGCTGAACATATCTAAAGAAGACACAGTTAAAAAATTGGAGGAACTAAACAAAAAGGTAGAATCCCTAGATGAACAATGTAAGAAACAAACAGAATACATAAAGCAGAATCAAAGAGACATAGAGTAAATCAAAAATTCCATTGAACGTTGTAAAAACCGCCTCAACGAAAAAGAAGATAGAATTTCAGACCTCAAAGACAAAACTGCACCTAGTGAACTGGAAAAGAAAGATTTTTTTAAAATAACAATGAATCAGGAAATAACAGTTCAACAGCTGCAATATGATGCAACAAAAAACAATGTACAATTGATAGGGATAAATGAAAAAGAAGGGAACAACATAAAGGATGTCAAGAGGATATTTAGAGAAGTAATAGCTGAAAGTTTCCCAAACATGAGAATGGAAACTGACATCAATTCAGTGAAGCATATAGAACTCCAAATAGCCATAACCAAAATAAAACTACACCCAAACATATAATAATCACCACCCCAGAAATTGAATATAAGAATAGAATATTAGGGGCTGGGGATTTAGCTCAGCAGCATAAGCACCTGCCTTGCAAGCAGGCAGTCGTGAGTTCGGTCCCCGGTACCGATAAAAAAACGAAAAAGACAAAAAAAAAAAAAAAAGAATAGAATATTAAAAGCTGTCAGAGAGAAAAGACAGATCACCTATAAAGGAAAAACTATCAGAATCACAGCAGACTTCTCAGCACAAACAATAAAATTAAGAAGAGAATAGAGTGAAGTATTTCAGATCTTAAAGGAAAATGATTTCCAACCTAGACTGGTGTGCCCTGAAAATCTGTCCTTCAAAATCGATAGAGAAATAAGATATTCCATGACAAAGAACAGCTGAAGAATTTCATGATCACCAAGCCAACCCTGAAAAGAATACTAAAAGACAGTTTAGATACACTTAGGAAAAAACTACCAAGCAAAGCAGAAAATTAAACAGAATGGAAAGATAAAGATGTAACAGCAGCAAGATAACATGTCAACAATAAACCAACATATAACAGTTATAACCATTAATGTAAATGGTCTCAATGCACCAATTAGAAGAAACAGACTGGCAGAATGGATCAAGAAACAACATCCAACCATGTGTTGTCTACAAGAAACCCTTCTAACCCAAAAGGAAACTCACAGACTGAAAGTTAAAGGATGGAAAAAAATACTACATGCAATAGGAACCCAAAAAAAGGCAGCGGTAGCTATTCTGATTGCAGACAATGTAAACTTTAAGCCAATAATGATCAGAAGAGATAAAGAAGGTCATTACGTACTGGTTAGGGGAAAACTTCAAGAGGAAGAGATAACAGTCTTAAATATATATGCTCCCAGAGTATGCAGTTATATAAAGCAAGTATTAACAGAAATGAAAAACCAAATTAGCAGCAACACAATTATAACAGGAGATCTTAACACACCATTGACACCAAGGAACAGATCAACCAGATAGAAAATCAGCAAAGAAATAACAGAACTGAACCACATCTGTGAACAAATGGACTTGATAGACATATACAGAGTATTCCATGCAACAACATCAGAATACACATTCTTCTCCACAGTACATGGGACATTCTCTAAAACAGACCACATACTAGCCCACAGAACATACTTAAATAAGTGCAAAAGAGTTGAAATTATCCCATGCATGTTATCAGATCATAGCACCATCAAATTAGAAATTAATGATAAAAGATACTGCAAAAATCCACAAACACATGGAAACTGAACAACACACTCTGGAGTAATCAGTGAGTCACAGGAGAAATTAAAGAAGAAATTAAGCAATACCTACAAGCAAATGAAAATACAAATACAACTTACCAGAATCTGTGGGATGCAATGAAAGCTGTCCTCAGAGGAAAATTTATTGCACTGAGTTCCCACATCAGGAAAACAGAATGAATACAAATAAATAAATAATGTTACACCTCAAACAACTAGAAAAAGAAGAGAAAGTCAAGCCCAAAGCCAAAAGAAAAGAGGAAATTATGCAAATCAGAGCAGAAATTAGTGCAATAGAGACTAAGAAAACAGTCCAAAGAATCAATGAATCAAAGAGTATAACCCAATTTCTATTAATGAAATTGAAAATGTAATTAAATTCTTACCTACAAAGAAGAGCCCAGGCCCAGATAGATTCAATGCAGAATTCTACAAGAAGTACAAAGAAGACTTAATGCCGACACTCCTCAAACTCTTCAATAAAGTTGAAAAGGAAGCAATCCTTCCTAAGTCATTCCTGGAAGCAAATATTACTCTTACTACCAAAACCTGAGAAAGACCCAACTAAAAAAGAGAACTACAGGCCAGTCTCTGTAATGAACACAGATGTAAAAATCCTCAACAAAATATTGGCAAATAGAATACAGCAAATCAGCAAGAAGATTATACACTATGACCAAGTGGGATTCATCCCAGGCATGCAGGGATGGTTCAACATACATAAATCAATAAATGCAATCTGCCATATGAATAAAGTCAAAAGTAAGAATCACATGATCATCTCTATAGATGCAGAAAAGGCTTTTGATAAGTTCCAACATTCATTTATGATAAGAACCTTACAGAAAATTGGAATAGATGGTCTTTACCTCAATATAATAAAGGCCATCTATGACAAACCAATAGCCAGTAACATACTAAATGGCAAAAAACTGAAGGCCTTTACCTTAAAATCAGGCACAAGACAAGGATGTCCCTTATCACCACTCCTATTTAATATAGTACTGGAAATACTAGCCAGAGCAATTAGACAAGAGAGAGAAATAAAAGGGGTAAAGATAGGAAAAGAAGAAGTTAAATTATCATTATTTGCAGATGACATGATACGCTACATAAAAGACTCCCAAAACTCCATTGAAAGACTCTTAGATATAATAAATAAATTCAGCAATGTAGCTGGATACAAAATCAATACACAAAAATCAATAGCATTCCTATACACTAAGCCAGGGACAGAAATAAGACAAGCCACACCTTTCATACTAGGAACTAAAAAAATGAAATATTTCGGAATTATTCTCACAAAAGAAGTGAAAGATCTGTATATATATAAAATATACATATTATATACTGTATATATATATAATATACATATATATAATATATATTATAATACACTGAAGAAAGAAATGGAAGAAAATCTCAGAAAATGGAAAGACATCCCTTGCTCACGGATAGGAAGAATAAATATTGTGAAAATGGCCATTCTCCCAAAACTGTTATACAGATTTGATGCAATCCCAATAAAAATACCATCAACATACCTCATAGATCTAGAGAAACCACTACTAAAAGTCATCTGGAGCCAGAAGAGACCTAGAATAGCAAAGACTGTTCTGAGCAGCAAAGGCAAGGCAGGAGGCATCACAATCCCTGACTTGAAGTTATACTACAAAGCAATTGTGGTAAAATCAACATGGTACTGGAACCAAAACAGAGCTGAAGATCAATGGAATAGATTAGAAGATACAACCACAACTATAAACACACTCAACCACTTTATCTTTGATAAAGGGGTCAAACATATTCACTGGAAGGAGGACAGTCTTTTTTGTAAATGGTGCTGGAAAAACTGGCTCTCCATATGCCAAAAACTAAAATTAGACTCATGCCTATCACCACGTACTAAAGTAAAATCTAAATGGATCAAAGCTCTAAATATTAAAACCGAAACACTAAATCTATTAAAAGACAAGTTAGGTAAAAACCTTGAAGACATAGGGGTAGGTAGAGAATTCATGAACAGGAATCAAATGGCATGGGAAATATTTCCCAGAATCAACAACTGGGTTCACCTCTTATTAAAAGGTTTTGCACGTCAAAAGAAATCTCTGGGGGCTGGGGATTTAGCTCAGTGGCATAAGCACCTGCCTTGCAAGCAGGCGGTCGTGAGTTCGATCCCTGGTACCGATAAAAAAGAAAAAGACAAAAAAAAAATCTCTAACATAGTGAAAAGAAAACCCACAAATTGGGAAAAAATCTTAGTGAACTGTCCCTCAGACAAAGGACTTCTGTCTAAAACATATAAAGAATTTTTTAAAAGTCACACCCCCAAAATTCAAAGATCCAATCCAAAAAGGGGCATCTGAGATGAATACACAATTCTCAGATGAAGAAAGAAAATGGCAAATAAATGCATGAAAAAATGCTTATTATCATTAATCATTATAGAAATGCAAATTAAAACCACACTGAGATTCCATCTCACTCCTGAAAGAATGGCCAGGATCAAGAAAACCACCAACGACAAATGCTGGAGACTCTGTGGGGAAAAAGAACTCTCCTGCACTGTTGGTGGGAATGTAGACTGGTGCAACCATTGTGGAAGTCAGTTTGGAGATTTCTCAGAAAGCTGAGATTGGAGGTCCCATTTGTTCCAGTTATTCCACTTCTAGGAATATTCCCAGAAGAACTGAAAACATCATATCACAGTGATGTTTATAGCAGCACAATTTGTAATAGCCAGACCTTGGAAACAACCTAAGTGTCCTTCAAGTGAGGAATGGATAAAAATGTTGTGGTATTTTTATACAATGGAGTACTACTCAGATATAAAGAATGATCACATTGAGATATTTATAGATAAGTGGACACAGCTTGAGACCATATTCATAAGTGAAATAAATCAAACTCACATATATAAACACCAAATAGTTTCCCTAGTGTAAGAAATGGTAAGAATACATAAAAGTATGTGGTAATCATGATTCCCCATTATATTGTGTTAAAGATTTATAATGTTTTCATTCATTAATTGGAATGGTTTTATTCTGGGTTATTTGATTTTATTGTCTGTGATGATATGAACAGTTATTTTGGAAAAAAAGACATTATAATAGCCAGTGCTGATTTAATATCAGCTTGTTTTGAATCCCCATCAAGATTTTGTTCTTCTGTCTCCATCGGTTTTATCATATTGTATCTTATTGGATTTTATTATATGTGATAGCATAAACAAAAATTTTTATAGTCAAGGAGATAATATAGAAACCATTGTTCATTTTCTGTTAGTTGGTTCTAAATACCCTGTAATACTTTTACCCTCTTGAATGGCTTTACACTGCCTTGTTATGTTTGATAGCATACAAAGGCATACTCAAATATTTCAAGGAAACAGACACTATGGTAACTACTGTTATCCTGTGGTGAAACACTATGTTGCTTAAATTGTTCTGTTCCTACCTTTGTAGTTTTGTCCTCTTTCATCTTAATCTCCCCCCTTTATATATATATATTTTTTTAAATAAAAAAAAGAATATAAACAAAACCTAGAATACATGAAACAGATCCAAAGAGATTACCAGGAAACTAAAAATTCCATTGAAACCTGGCAAAATGCCTTGACAGAAACTAAAGTTAGCCTTTTGAAATTTGAAGAGAGATTTATAATGTGTGATCGTGAAAGGAAAGATCTCTTAAAAATAACAAAGAACCAGGAAGAAACAATTCAAAGGCTAGAAAACAACAAAAGAATCAATAACTTAAGAATAAAAAATGTGAGCAAAGAAGCAGGAGTAACCACAAATGAATTACAAAGACTATTCACAGAAATAATTAAGGAAAACTTCCCAAGCATAGGAAAAAGAAATGATATCCAGATAAATGAGGCACACAGAACTCCAGCCACCTACAACCAAAACAGATCTACACCCAGACATATAATAATCAAGATCCCAGAAATCCATCACAAGAACAGAATATTAAAAGCAGCCAGAGAAAAGAAACAGATCATCTACAAAGTAAAAATCATCAAAATAAGGACAGACTTATCAACACAAACTCTCAAATCGAGAAGAGCCTGGGGAGAAATAGTCCAAGCCCTGAAAGAAAATAACCTCCAACCCAGACTGATGTAACCAGAAAAATTTGCTCTCAAAATTAATGGAGAAAGAAGATATTTCCACGACAAGGAGGAACTGTGGGAGTTCGTGGTCACCAATTCAACCCTACAAAAAATACTGAAGGACATTCCAGAGAAAGAGAGAAAAAAAAATACCAGGATTCAAACAACAGTGGCAGAGAGGCCTCAATGAACAGGGCAGACAGTGGAATGAAGGAGTAAAGTGGAAAAAATAATAGCAGAAAAATAGAATAGCAGAGATGAGGCAGAGAAGGTGGGCTATAACCTTTAATATAGATAGCCTTGATACAGTAACAAAGAGAAATACAGGCAGAGTAGACTAGGAGGCAGGACCCATCAAGATGCTCTGAATAGAGGGTTAATAGACTGAAAGTCAAAGATGAGAAAACAATGCTATATGTAACAGGAAACCATAGAGAAATAGGGACAACTCGTCCTGCTGCCACAGATGGACTGGAAAGCTATGACACTTTTGTGCAGTGTAGAACTACACAGCTGGAAGGAAGGAAAATCTTGTGGCTTTAGTAAGTACAGGAGTACAGCTCAAGATCAAGCTCAGGGGTAAAAAGGTTCAGCAACACTCAGATAGATAATAGGTTGACTCCCTAATCTAAAAACTAAAGGAGCTAGTGGAACCCAAAATATAGAAAGCATCCTTAGAAGAGGAAAAGTGAGAAAATGCCTAAAGAAGGAAGGCAGAGGACATTGTTAATGGGACTTAAAAGTCACAATAGTCTTATTGCGCTTGTTAGTTTGCTTATATTTTGATCCAGTCTGTCCACTCAGATTTGAGGGCACAGACAGCTATCCCAAAAATAGCAGGTTATACCACAGTAACTATCCTTAATTTCCCATTAAACTGAAATCCTGTTTTACTCACATTGTCTTACTATGACTGATTTTATTTGAAGCTGGTTTGTTAGACCGCTGTTTTACCTTGACTGTTTTTATTCGAATTTGATATGCTTGATAGTATCAAGTCTAAGAGTAGGGGCAACTACTCTGAAGATGACAAGATGTAATAAGATGCCCATTCTGGTTTGATTATTAACTGCTTTCGAAGTCCTACAATGTCTCCAAAGTTGTGTTTTTATTAAAATAGCTATGTAATGGTATGTTCAACTATATTATGTCTGATGATGTGGACAATTCTATTGAAAGTAACAAGAAAAAGCATAGTAACTACTGTAGATCACCTAATATTGTGGTCTCATATGTCTTTTTCATTTCATGGTTTTCTAGGAATTCATCCTTGTACAGTGGTCTTATATGTCTTTTTCATTTCATGTGTTTATAGGAAAATGATTTATTTTGTCTTGCTTTGTTTTGTTCCTCCCTATAATATAGAAAGGATAAAAATACATGTTAAGACTCATACATATGTAGAACCAATAAACAGTTTATGAGAACTGATCTTATGACACATGATGAAATGCACAAATACTTTGAAGAAAAAGAGACACTACAGTACCCAGTGCTGATCCAGAAGTATCATAATGTGAAACCCAGCAATACTATTTTTCTTTGCTCAGTGTGATTTTTTTGTTGAACAGAACTGGTTGCAGTCTCACTGTTTGAAACCCCACTTTATATGCTCCACTTTTGTATTTTTGAATAACTATTTGTAAGAGGACAATATGTAAACATCAACTAGTGATTTCTTACTGTTTATTCTTTCTTTGAAAGTATGTATTATTTCTACCCATTTCTGTTTTGTTTAGTCTTTCTTTAAATAAAATGTTAAAAAAAAAAAAAAGAGCAAAGAGAGGGAAAAGTGGAAACTACTGTCAATTTTTTATTGTCCTATCTTGAACTCTTGCATTCTTTACATAATTTTATTAGGTTTGGCATTGTTCTGTCTTTTGTTAGATTTATGCTTTCAGATGGTAAGGGCAGCTATTTTGAATATAATGGGAAATATTAAGGTAATCATGGTTTCCTGTTACATTGTTTTGAATTCTTATAACGGTTTCATTCATTGGTCTGATTTTATTTTGTTTTGATTTTATTTGTGAGATGGTATGAATGCTGTTTTAAAGAAAACAAGACATTATGGTAGCTATTGTTGATTTACTATCATCTTGTTTTGAAGTCCTACCATGCTTTTGTTCTTCTGTTTTGACTGGTGCTATCCTGTTGTGTTTTGATTTTATTATGTGTGATGTTATAGACAAATTTTTTGAGGAACATGAGTATTATAGCAGCCATTGTTCATTTCCTGTTATTTGGTTTTGAAGCCCTATAATGCTTTCATTCTTTTGAATTTTTTTTACTGTATTGTTATGTTTGATATTATTGTGTGTGAAGGTATGCTCAACTATTTCAAAGAAAAGAGACATTGTTAGCTACTGTTGATGTCCAGTTTTTTTGTTGTGAAAGGCTGTGTTGTTTGCATTTTCCTGTTCTGATTTGCCTTGTTTCATTCTGTTTTCTTTTGTTCTTTAAAATTAAAAAAAAATCTAAAAAGAATACAGAATGAACAGAAAAAAATCAGTCCTCCCAGATTTAAAGATGCAATCCAAAAGTGGGCATCTGAGATGAATACACAGTTCTCAGATGAAGAAATATGTCGATAAAAAGGAAAAAGACAAAAAAAAAGAAAAAAGAAAAAAAAGGGGGCTGGGGATTTAGCTCAGCGGCATAAGCACCTGCCTTGCAAGTAGGCAGTCGTGAGTTCGATCCCTGGTACCACAAAAAGGAAAAAGAGAAAAAAAAAAAAAAAAAAAACTAGTTAATTAATCTACTGATTTCTCTGAGTTCACTAAAGAGAAAGACTTGTGCTGATATTGTTTGGACAACTGAATGCAAATGTTTTGTGCTCTGGGTGTATGATTTGGGGATGACAATGTGCAATATATGTACCACTGTTGCCACCCGATGACATATCTTGAAATTTTTAGGGTTCTTTTCCTTTTTTTTTTTTTTTTTTTTTTTTTCTCCTTGAAATAAAACTGATTTGAAAAAAAAAAAAAAGTCATCCCATTTACGACCCACTCAGTTTCCACTCCTGGCACTATGTTACCCTTTTCCTGGAGCTCCTTATGTTTTGATGATTTGTGCTTCACAAGTCTGGAGTAAGGTATGGAGCCACCTTGAGTAGAACTACGCAGTATCATTTTTCCTTGATAATAACATTTGTGACCTGGCAACTGGGTTTCTTGATAATCTCGTACTGTAAAAAAAAAAAAAAAAAAAAAAAAAAAGCCTGAAGCAAAGGAGTTGATGCACATAATCAAAGGAAAGGCTACACATTTAAAAGTTCGCTTAAATAAAAACAAAGAAAGGGAAGGGAAAAGCGAACAAAAGTGAAGCAAAGCAAACAGGTCTTAAATTTAAGGATCGCAAACAGTCACAAACACGCAAAAAATTATCTGGATGGGCATAGATATACCGGATCGTCTAATTTGTCCTTTCCATTTTTAAAATAAAATTTAAAAACCACTCAAACCAATCTGCACGTGCAAACCCTACTCTAACTCTCAAGCTGCACTATTAAACACAGTATGAAACGTAAAGCTCGTTCCAGCACGCAGTCACCTTGCCTGAGGGGCAGAGGCGGGGCCCCGAGGCGCGCGGTGGGGACCCGGGCTCCGCGGCGGCTCAGCAGCAAACGCGGGCCGCACCTGGGACCAGGCCGGTGGAAGGAAGCAGCGCCCGGCCAGATATGAGGCGTCCTCAGACAGGCGCTCCCCCGCCTCCTCGAAAAGAACAACTCCCACAGCCCGGCGCGGAGCAGCCCTTCACGGCCGCGGCCTCCCGCGCACTTCCGCTTCCTGTCTCCGTGTCGCCGAAAGCGGAAGTGGCCGGAACTGGGCTCGCGGGTCTAGAGAGGTCATTCTGCAGGCGAGGGACAACTGACACCCTTTGTCATCCAGCTGTGGAGAAGAAATCCTGGTTTCCCTCTACAGGGATCAAAACTAGGGAGAGACCCATAACGGCCTGCAGGATGAAACTGCAGCAGGGCTGCGTCCTAGGGGCGGGATTTAGGTGTGGTGGGCGGGGTTGGTGCCCTGCAGGGTGGAGACCGAGCTACACTGGGAGCGGGACTCGCTGGCGAGTGAGGGATGATGGGTATTCAACTTCTCCCGACCCCTGCCTTTGAGTTTTGTTCCATTAGCTGAATGTAGTTCCCTACAAAGGGAATTACCCTTTGTTCATGCCCATGCCCATGCCCGTTGCTTTCTAATCTTTCTAATTTATATTTAAAATAGGAGTATAGAAGACCTGTATTGTTATTGTTTTGAATCTGCTGTTATTGTTTATGCTTGTTTTTCTTTTCTGACTTTTCTCTTTTTTAAATAAATAAGTAAAATAGGAGTATAGATTTTATGCTACAGCTTTTCTTGTTAAAAAGTGGTGCAAATGATCCTCAGGTTCTTAAGCGTGATGATTGGGTGTTCATGCTCTATGCATGACATGTGCCTCCTTTCTACCTTGTTACGACCTTGGCACATTACCCGTCTGACATGAAAAAAAAAGAAAAAAAAAAGTGGTGCAAATCTATTCAAGATAATGGAGAAGTCTCACGTTTTGTTTTGTTTTGTTTTGTTTTTTGGGACAGGCTCCTGCCAAGTCTCGCAGGCTGGCCTTAACTGGCAGCAGTCGTCCTCATGGTGGGATAGCAGGCTTGCACCACTACGCCTGGCCCTGATCTCACGCTTTTTAAAGTGTGTATTATGTAAATGTATGTGTAACAAAATGTGTTTGTTACGTAAATGCATAGGAATGGGCAATTCTTATTCCATCCCTAAAGTTTCCCCCTAGAAATAAATAATCGCTGTCCCCAGGTCGCTGATAATCCATTATACGTCAAGCACATGGAGGACACTGAGAATACACTGTAGGTAAAGATAAAGGGTATATCGTGTTATTGTCCCAGCAATAGACAAATCAAAGAAAGCACAAAACTCAAAAGCAGACTCAGGCATAAGTGGACATCCAGTGTGTGTTAGAGGGTACTGCAGCAGGGCAAGGAACCTGCTGGATTAATTGACTGAAAGATTGTTAGATCCCCCACTTCACATCGTTCATAAAACCCAATCCCTGATAGGTTATAAATCCAAACATTAACAAAGAGCTTTAGAAGATTACCAAAAAAAAAATTTTTTGCGAAATCCATTTTATTTAGAAGAAAATATTTCTAACGATATTTTTATTTATTGGTGGTGGTGGTACTGGGGATCAAACTTATGACCTCATGCTTGACAGGCAAGTATTTGTGTCACTGAGCTAATCCCCAGCCCTCTAATGATATTTTCAACAGATTTTGTTTCGTATATTTTAAAGGCAGGATATGGGGCTGGGGATTTAGCTGAGTGGCATAAGCATTCACCTGGCAGGTGCAAGGTCATGAGCCTGATCCCCGATACCAAAAATACATAAATAAAGGATATGACCCAAGGAGTACAGTGATTAAGAGTCCTGAGTTTTGGTTCTTACTGGCCAATAAACAACGACCTAGCTTCTCCATGCCCCAGCTTCCTAAGCTGAAGACTGAGTGAAGTAATAACAGGAGAACGGGACCGAACTGGTCTTGCACTAAGGACTGAGTAATACAGCGCCTGCCTGAAAGCATTCACTGTGTCTGACAGGTAGTAAGTGCTACTAAAACATAGAATATCATCATTTTTTTGAGGGAGTAACCTTGTCAATAGTTGTTTTAAAAAAAAAAAATTCCCCTTTTCCCTGGTTAAAACTAGTCTTGAAATTTGGGTTTCTGGGGGCTGGGGATTTAGCTCAGCTGCATAAGCGTCTGCCTTGCAAGCAGGCAGTCGTGAGTTTGATCCCCGGTACTGATAAAAAGGAGAAAAAAGACCAAAAAAAAAAAAGAAAGAAATTTGGGTTTCTGTTTCTTGCTATTGGGTTGGTTTGAAGCGTTTTTATTTGCAGTGATGAAACCGAGGACCCCTCATGCTAGGCAAGTGCTTTATCACCCAGCTACATCTTCAGCCTCGGCCTTTACTTTTATTTAATGTTTCTACATCTTGCCATGCCAGCATCTTGTTCTTTGATTGATATAGCTCTTATTTATAATCTCTCATAAACAGTACGTCTGGATTTTGGTTTTTAGCAAAGCTTGAAAGTAGCTTTCTCCTAAGAGGGGAACTTAAAGGACTGATTTTTAATGTGATGCCTGATATGTGTGATGTACTTTTGCCACTTTATTTTACATTTATGTTTTGTCATGTTTATTCATTGTTTGTTGATTGAGCCAGGTCTCTTTAGTTAATTGTGTTGTTGTGATTGCCTCAGTGTCCTGAATAAATTCAAAACATTTCCCTTTCGTGGTCATTCTGATTTGGGGAAACCCGTAAGTGAGTAAGGTGGATGAAGACACACTAAAATGTTTTTACTTGACAGAAATTGATAGAAACACTGAATTGACTCAGGACCATAAGACAGCCATGCAAAGATGTCACAAAAGATGACTTCCAGAACAGTGTCAGAAAGTGGCAGGAACAGGCCGGGGGTGCAGCTGGGCAGCACAGCGCCTTCCTGGCAAGTGCAAGATCCTGAGTTCAATTCCCAACACAAAAAATGATGGGATAAATGTATTCAAATTGAGAGGGGATTAGTGGCAAAATGCCTTTCACTGTAATAATTTTTTACTTTTTATTTAAACATTTCTCTCATTTTTTGATCACGTCATATTTACATCACCCGTATTACTCATTCAATACTATGAATTATAGAAAAACAGGAAGACAGTGTCTTCTCTAATACAGGTTCCAAAATTTCACAATAGTCTACTCAATACATCTCTATTTGGTGTGGAAACTCATGTTTTTCAGCTTGAGGAAGTTATGGTATTTTGGGGGTTAATTACCCTCTCTCTGTGTTTCTTTTTTTAACTTTTTTTTTTTTTTTTTGTCTTTTTCCTTTTTATTGGTACCGGGGATCAAACTCACGACTGCCTGCTTGCAAGGCAGGCACTTATGCCGTTGAGCTAAATCCCCAGCCCCCTCTCTGTGTTTCTTTATTCTCCTTTTTTTCTGAAATTCCTCAAGCTCTTTGTCTTTGGGTCCCCTTTCTTGAAAATTGTCACCACTTTATATCTAACCCTTCTGTTCAAATTTTACTTTGAGTGACATAATTTTAATTCTCCTTTTAAAAAATTTTGGGAAGGCAAAATGTATAACAGCTAAATCCTGGGAATGGCCTGTATGCCCATCAACAGATGAACAGACGTACATTGACCACAGTGACTCCATTTTGTCCCGGACACATCCAGCCAACAGTGTTATGGGAAAAGTGCAAGAACCCCCACCTCAGGGTAAAAACAGGTCCTGTAAGGTCAAGAAGCAAACAAGCTATATAATCTGAGCATGCGCAATTTGAGTTTCTTTGTTCTATATCTCAATAAAAGCTGCTTGCTTAGGCTGGCCAGGTGGCAGCCATTTTGCTGACCTTTAGTGTGTGCGACCCTTTGTTTTCCCTTTGCTTACAGAACCCCCCCAACAAATGGACAAAGAAAATGCATATATACATAGTGGAGTACAACTCAGCCATTGTTTTTGTTTGAGTCAGGCTCTCGATATGTAGTTCAGGCTGGCCTTAAATTCATTATGTAACCCAGATTGGCCTTGAACTTGCAGTGATCCTCCAGCCTCAGCCTCCCCATTCTGGGATTACAGATGTGCCCCAGAAAAGCCACAAAGAGATTCAGCAACAGACCCAGATCTCAATTCACACCTGTTTCTAACACATGACCCTGTTTCTTCTCTAAAATAGCTGGTTGGGGCAGAGCTTCAAGATCAGAAAACATGCTGGCCATGGTAGTGCACATCTGTAATCCCAGCACTTAGGAGGCTGAGTCAGGAGGATCACTGGAAGTGGGGACCGGCCTGTTCTACAAAGTGAGTTCAAGACCACTTTGTCAAAAAGACAAAAAAAAAAAAATCAGAGAAAATCAAATTTGCAGCCAATCCCTTGAAGGGCAGCAGATGCTGCAGAAAGAAACTGAACACTCAGGGCACAGACAGTGCAAATCCTAAATGTGTCATTTATCCACAGAATGACAACAGACAGGCCACAAGGACCCTCTGGGCCTGTTTCCCCAGGTATAAAATGAGGCTAGTGGGGCTGGAGACTTAGCTCAGCGGCATAAGTGCCTGCCTTGCAAGCACGTGGTCATGAGTTCGATCCCTGGTACCGGCAAAAAAAATAAATAAATAAAAGACTGTAATAAAATGGGGCTAGTAAGTTCTTTCAAAATTACTCAGTCGTGGCAAAGATTAAATGAGAATCACGCCATCTACCTAGCACATTGGTATTACTCTCCATATCCACCGAGAAGTCCTCTGGACCCCAAGTGTAAAGGGATGCCCATCGGATCTCCCCATCTTCAATTAGACAATGGGCAGAGACGCAGCAGGTGACAGGTCAGCACCAGCTCTGCTAGGACCTCAGACAGGGCTCAGAAGCCCAACCACAACCCTGCATCTACACTCTCAGCACTTGGTTTGTTTGTTGTTTTGTTTTTCGAACTCATGACTTTGTGCTTATCAAGCAAGCCCTTGAACCACTGAGTTAAATCCCCGGGCACTTTTTTATTAAATGCACATTTTTTATACATTAGGTTTTTTGCTTGTTTTGGTTCAGGGTTTGAACTCATGACCTAGCGCTGTCAGACAGGCGCTTATGCCGCTGAGCCAAATCCCCAGCCCCTGCTCAGCACTTATTTTTGAGACAATGATGTTTCCTCTTCTGAGATGTGGAACTTGCCCTGACCCAAGACACATGCTTGCTAGGAACAGCGGTCCCCTGGGTGAAGGGCCAAGAACAGGACACCACACACTCCACAGGCTGCGGACTGTATGGGGACTTTGGGGTCGTGATGGGGTGGGCACAAAAGGAGACAAAACCAAGGGAACAGGAAGCGGTGTGAGCTGCAACACCCCCTACAGCCCCCGCTGTGACCACTGAGCCTCTTTCCCATAGGCAGGAACGAGTCTGCGATTAGGTAAGGACACCCTGATTAACAAATTGGTCTAACTGGGGAAATTCTGTCCATCGTTGGACAAAATTCAGACACTGTGCAATGGGACTGCCAAGCCAGGCTGTGTGTGCTTGGCTGGATATGGCACCTGGCCTCTGGATATTATTGTTTGTTATAATGATCAAGGGTGCTTAGTGGCTTTTCTGGAGTCAAAGTATATTCGGGTCTTGGCCCCCAGTACCTCAGAATGTACATGTGGAGACAGGGTCTTTAAATAGATCGTTAAGGGCAGGTGTTGCAACACACATTTATAGTCCTGGCACTCTGGGAGGTTGGGGCAGGAGGACTGCAAATCCAAGCTCAACCTGGGTGACTTAGAAACCTAGTGAGACCCTGCTTCAAAATCGAGGTGTGTGGCTGGATGTGTGATTCAGCGCTAAGGGACTGGGTCCAATCCCAGTATCACACATACGGAAAAAGGCCTTAGTGGTGGCAGCCCTATCATATCAATACAGTGGCCAGCACCCCATAGGGAAGTGTGACCTTTGAGGAGCACTAACGCTGCAAGAGCTAACAGCCGAGAAGGTCCACACAGGTGTGAAGCGACAACAACCTCATCCCACAGTTTACAGCCCACAGCTCAAGGGCACAGGTCAGCAGGAGCCTCCGCCCTCGTCTGCGGGCCTGACCGAGGTATGGCACGGCCGGTCCACTGTGAAAGTCCCGCTTTTCAGTTGATCTGCCTTTCTCGGAATTCTGCAGGTCAAGCCACCGCCATCGTGGCACATGCCTGTAAACCCGGCACTTGGGAGGCTGAGGCAGGGGGACAGTCATGTGTTGAAGGCCAGCCAGAGGTACACAGTGAGTTCAGGGCCAGCCTGAACTACACAGAAAGACCTTGAGTTCAAAAAGAAAAGGAAAGAACTTGGCAGAGGCACGATCTGTCACCTCACTTGTCAAATGTCCCACAGGACGTGAAGAACATGGTTACTGTACCCCAGCCACCGCTCAAAAGTTGCTCCTCGCCAAAGAGGCCGCGAAGGAGCCTGGTTCCAGTTCCATCTTGTCACGGTTTAAGGAAGCTTGAATGTGTCGGCCAGATACAGCAAAGAGATCCAGATCCCAGATCACCACAGCCTCTCGGGAGCCAGGGTCAGGAATCTGGGGAATGTGGTGCGTGCCCAGACCCCATAGCCGCTAGCTCCCCATGGGCCAAGCCAGATGGACTGGCAATGTGAGCTCACCCAGAGGCAGTGCCGACCTCGGAGGGAGCCTCACCCAGCACCGGTTCAGCATGAACATTTCCGCTCACAGATCCAGTATGTGGTTTTGCCACAGGAGAGATCGTTCCAGGTGCCACCTTTGGTCATACTGCCGCAGTCCTCCTCCTGGAGGTTGTTGGGTTCTTGTGGGTCCCAGAAACTGGATGAAGGAATAGCGGAAAGAAAGATAAAGGGAGTGCGAGGGATTCCATTTAATACAGGGCCAGCAGATATATGCCAGGATGCATTCATCAATACACACACTACCACCAAGCGCGAACTGGGGACTGCAGTTAACAGTAACCGCCCCGACACTGAGTGTGGTGATGCCTACAATCCAGCACTCGGGAGGCTGAGGCAGGAGGATCCTTGGGAGTTCAAGACGAGTCTGGGCTACAAAGTGAGCTCAAGGCCAACCTGGACTGCACAGCGAGACCCTGCCTCAAAAAGACAACAATACTAATAACTGTTTACTAACCTGTTTTGAAGCTGTTTCATTGTTATGTTTATCTTTTTTGTTTAAAATAATACTAATAATAATTCATTCACAAAAAAGATGGAAACCTGAATAGGCATGAGGGCCCATGCCTGTAATTTCAGCTACGCGAAAGACTGAAGCAGGAAGGTCCCAAGTTTGAGCCCAGCCTGAGCTCCTCAGGAAGACCTTGTCCAACATAAAAATTAAAAAGGGCTGGGAATGCAGCTCAGTAGTGGAGCACTTGCCTGCCACGCACAAGGCCCCTACACCACAAAGGAAAAAAAAGCCGAGCACAATGGCACCTGCCTGTAATCCCAGCATTCCGGGAGGCTGAAGCGAGAAAACTGCAAACTCAAGACCAGCCTGAGCCATTTAGTGATTTGCAATATCTGGTCCCAAAAAATTTAAAAACAATTAAGGCATTGACTCAGTGTGAAGGCTCTGGGTTCAATCCCAAGTACCACAAAAAAGGAAAGGAAAAGAAGGGAGGAAGGAGGGAAGTGGAAGACAAGTGAGGCGAGGAGGGGAGGGAAGGGGAGGGGAGGGGAGGGAGGAGGGGAAGGGAGGGGAAGGAGGAGGGAGGGGAGGGAGTAGGGAGGGGAGGGGAGAGGAGGGGAGAGAGGAGGGAGGAATACTTGTTCTGTCCCCCAACCACACACCCCACTGCCTTTTTCCCCACCATGGCCAAGTCCATAGCACAGAGATCGCAGGAGCCCTGGACACTTGCCTTAATGTGACAGGAGAGCCGTCCAGCCACCTCCAGTCCCCTTCTCGGTCCTTGTCACTCAGCCCCAGCCAGTAAACCCGTGGGGAGCCATGAGCCTTGGCCACGAAATCCTGCAAGTTCAAACCCCTTTGGCTATCAGCTCTGCCACCGCACCCAGGATGGACGCCCCCCACACTCCCACAGTCAGGGCTAGAGGATGCTGCCCCGGGTTGGGTCGGGCTTAATCTCTTCCCCCAGCTCAAGTCCCTGGACTTTCCCAGCATTCTGCAGCTCCCTGCTGGGCAGGTGGTGCCTGACCCTGAGGGATGGGCTCAGATCCCCAGGGGCCCCTGCTGCTCTAGGCAGCGACCTGGCTGCCCTTCCCACTCTCTGGCTTCCTGTCTTGCCATGTAATTGTTCCCTGACCTCATTTGTATGGTCTACATGGTCAGGTACACTTCCACCCATGGCAACTTCCATGGCACTGCCAGGGCAGAAGCTCATCACCAACGCAAAGGCCACCTCTGTCATCCAGGAGCGAGGTCCTGCCAGCATCCAGTAAGTGGTGAAGTCCACTGGCATCTTCACCACCATGAGGACAAGGTCAGGGCTCACTTGAAGGGCAGCACCAAAAGGGTCATATCCACCCCTTCTGCAGGTGGCCCATGTTTGCAATGGGTGTGAATCACATTAAATACAATGCCTTCAAGGTTACCAGCCAGGCTTCCTGCACTATCAACTGCCTAGAACTCTCCCCACACCTAGGCTGAGGTCATCTGTGACAGCTTCGGCATGGTGGAGGGACTCATGAACCCAGTCCATGCCATCACTGCCACCCAGAAGACTGGGGGGGACAAACCCATTGGGAAGCTGTGGCCCTGGCACCTGGTGCATCTTCAAAAAAAAATTAAAAGCCAGAGATTATCAGATGAGATGTTTAAAACCCAAGACCTAACCATATACTGTCTAGAAGAAACCCGTAGTAAAAATAATGCATAGTAAGTTTAAAGTGAAAGGACAGCCGGGATGGTGGCGTACACTTAGTCAGAAGGCTGAGGCAGGAGGATCACAAGTTCCAGGTTAGTGTGGACAACTTAACAAGACCTTGTCTTAAAATAAAGAAGGCTGGGGGTGAGGTGCAGTGGTAGAGTGGGAGTCCTTGGGCTCAATCCCAGCACTATGTAAAAGAAGTAAAGGATAGAAAGGAAACATTAACTGACAGGAGAGGACTATGGTTTTCATATTTAAGATTGTGAACTGTTTTAGTTTGGGTTGGGTTGGGTTTGGTTTTTGTGGTACTGGGGATTAAACCCAGGGCCTTGCACTGAGTTCCACACCCAGCTTTTTTTTTTTTTTTTTTTTTTTTTTGAGACAAGGTCTTGCTAAGTCATTAAGTTGCAGAGGCTGGGTTCAAACCTGTGATCCTCCTGCCCCAGCCTCCCAGAGTGCTGGAATCCCAGGCAGGTACCACCATGCCCAGAACATTCTGGACTTTGCCACCAGCTACCTAAGCCCACATCTCAGCTCTGATACTAGTTTTGAGCGCCCACAGGCAAGGTGCTTATGCACAGTGTACCACAGGGTCCCCGTCTCTGAAGTGCAAATGATTCATGGGATGCATAAAATGCAGAATTTCCTAATTGCAGTAACACTAAGTCGAGAACATCGTACACAAATATTCCAGCTCTCCTTTGGGATCACACAGGTCAGACCTCACTTTCCCACTATCTTAAAAGACAGGAGTGTTTGCATGTTTTGCTTTGTAAGCACAAGTGAAAGCTTCGAGAGTCAGCCTGCGACTTGGCACGGGCTCCCTGTCCTGCAGCATCATGGACCGCCCTGCTGATCCACTGTTCACGGGGCCGGGAAAAGGACGGTGCTGGCATGAAAGGTGTCAGTGCCCAGAATGCGTCTGGGATGCAGGCAGTGAGGGTCACACTATTTCCACCATAGAGACAAAATGAACTTGTGGTGGTTAAAGAAACATAAGCAGGGCCTGAACGCAAGGCACATTCCCGTCTCCTCTGCAGGCTCCACCTCAGCAAGACTCTGCCACTGAGGCTTCATGACACAAAAGTGACTTTTTTTTTGAGACAGAGCCTCACTATGCAGTCCAGGCTGGCCTGGAGCCCGCTAGGATCACAGGCCTGTGCCCCTCATTTAGTAATTCAGAAGTAACCCTGATTTCTCTCCATCTGTGTGCAACTCCCACAAGCCGCCTGGGTGAGCCCTGCCGGTGCCCAGGGCTCAGCAGGGACCACTCACGTGCTCAGCAGGGCTGTCGATGATAACCAAATGTGAGTAGTTCTCCTGGCAGAAGCGGCGGGCATCATCCCACGACCTGGTGTTCGGGGAGAAGTAGTAGCACCTGCCCTCAAAGGGCAGCCAGTCATCGGGGCAGGTGACCTTGGAGCACTCTGGGGACAAGAGAGGACGCTGTCAGGAGGCTCTGGAATGGTGAGATACTGAGGGTGCCGTGTGTGGCTGTGAAGTCACACAGACCAGCAAAGCAGTGACACAGTAAGAGGCATAAAAGTGTAACAAAATTGTAACTTATGAAATTTTAGGTGCTTGGTACATTCTTACAAATATATAAAATCTCAAATGTGGTACAAAAAATACAGGCATGTACTCTTCAAAGAAGTTGGCAAGTAACTAAATTATCGATCAAAAACTTCCCTCTGGCAGGTTGTGGTGGCAAACACGTGTAATCCTAGCACTTAGAAGGCTGAGGCAGGAGGATCACTATGATTCGAGGCTGGCCTGGGACACAAAGTGAGTTTGAGGCCAGCCTGAACTGCATAGTAAAACCCTGTCTCAACAAAACTTCCCTCTGTAAATTCATCTCCCACTAGGATTACAAACGATTTCTTGAAACTTTTAATATCTTGGTCAAGATATGATATCATGATAAAAATATATATGCCGATTTCCCACAAGTATATATTACAAATACACACTAATAAAAATATAAAAATTTGATGTATGCCAGGCATGGTGGCACACACCAGTAATCCCAGCACTCCAGCGGCTGAGGCAGGATAATCACCACAAATTCAAGGCCAGCCTGGGCTACATACGCAAGTTCAAGGCTAGTCTGCTCTACACAGTGAGACTCTGTCTCAAAACAACCAAAAAAAAATTATACTCAGGAATGACCTGACACGCATGTAATCCATGAAAAAAGGTTAGAAAATGCTTTCAGCACATGCATGCAATATTTACCTAAAACCAGATAAATGTTTTCAAGGAAAGAGTATTAGAGGCACATGACACCGAGGCTTGCAGATTTTCAATTCAGGATAAAACCCAGTCAGATTCAGGGGTAATGGAGAATGGTTTTTCTGGCTAGCTGATGGTGCAGAGCCTGCTTGGCCATGTCGCCCCTGTCTGCAGCTCCCCAAGTCTCGCTCACCTAATAAGCCCTGAAGCTCCATCAGGGACTGGTTCGTGTCAGCTCTCACATGGTCAATTTCCTTCTTCAGGCCTGCCAGCCCCTCCATGCCAGTCACTGTCAAGGGGTGGATCGGAGGGTGGGAGACTCAGAACCACCTCTGTCCCCCACCGCTGCTGCATTCCAAGAGAGAAGCCAGAGGAAACTGTACCCACGATCTAGGTAGTGGGGCCAAAATCCAGACCCCAGTGGCAGGGGTCCCAGAGCAGCTCAGAAAAGGGAACCAGGCCTGGGGTTGGGAGGAGTGGAGACAGGGGACTTCCTGAAGGTGAGCTTTGAAGGAAAGGATGGTTAAGGGGTCACAGCCCCCAGGCAGGGGCACCCTTCATCCCTGGGACTATATGTCAGAACTTGGAATTTTATACACATGTGGGTGATAATTCAACTCATGACTGCCTCTGCTATGCGAAAGAAACACAATGTGAATGAATTATGCAATTTTATGGGGGGATTGGTTGGTTTTTGTTGTGTTGTTTTTCTCTTGAGACAGGGTCTTACTATGCACTTCAGGCTGGCCTTCAACTCTATGTAACCCAGGCTGGTCTTGAACTCACAGCAACCCTGCTGCCTCAGCCCCCTGAGCAGTGGAATTACAGGTTTGCACTAACACCCTTGGATATGCAATTTTAAATTTGTTAGTCACTGCTTTTATTTTGAGATAGGGTTTCATTGAATTGCCTAGTATGGCCTTGATCTTGTGATTTTCCCTGTCTCGGCCTCCTAAATACCCGAGAATAGGCACGGGCTCCCATGCCTGAATATAGCCCTATCCAAGGCAAGAGAAATCAGTAAAATTAAACTGACGGCTGAGGATGTGGTTCAGTGATAGAGCATTGGCCTAGCATGCACGAGGCCCTGTGTTCCATCATCAGCCTCACCAAAAATAACTAATTAAGAGCTGTATTTTAATTTGTGCCTATATATCCTCATTATTATCCTTTCAGTATGTTCTCCACATTTTAAAATTATTGGTAAGATATGTTACATTCTTTCTGGAGCAAGTGTAGCATCTTTGGCCAAATCAAAACATCTTACTCTTCTTCTTGTCCATCTCACTCTAGCAATAATAGCCTCAGCAAGGACTCAGGAACCAGCTAGTGCTGGTCAGAATGTGCAGGGAAAGAAGCCCCTGCGCTGGTCTTGCCAGTGTACTCTAGCAGTGCCCCTAACAGAGCCACTGTGGAGATCAGGATGGAGACTCGACAAGGACACTAAAAAATAGGAAGTCCCTTGGACCCAACAGTCTCTCTTCTAGGTGTCTCTCCAAAAGAGTTAATTCATCGCTCAAGGCCACACAAGCAAATCCATGTTTACAGCAACCCACCGGACGGAGCAAATGTAGCACAGAAGAAGCGTAAATTTGAATCATTTATAGAAAGATGGATGGACCGTAAACCCCTAACGCTAAGTGAAACAAATCAAACACATAATATGCACTATTGCATGATTTCTCTAACACAAGAAATTAAAAATATAAATAAAGAGCGAGTTAAAAGGCAGATGGTAGAAGCCAGGCATGGCGGCACATGCCTGTAATCCCAGCCTTGGGAGGCTGAGAGAGGAGGCCAGCCTGGGCCACAGAGTGAGCTCAAAGTCAGCCTGGGCTAGAGAGTGAGCTCAAAGCCAGTCTGAACTGCATAGTGAGACCCTGTCTCAAAAGGACTAAAAACAAACAAACAAAAAAGCCCCTTATGCTACAGATACAAAAGATGTAAGAAATGAAATCAGCGTGCACTTTGCCGGTACAGCGCACCCTCGCATTTCGAGCTGGTTGGGTTTCACGCTCTCCACTGCCGTGCGTGGCTTCTGCCACGCACTGGAGAGAGGAGGTCTGGTCCCGCCCCCGCCCGCAGACCGGCCGCGCGCTCACCCCACTCCTGCCACGCCCGCTGCTTCTCCGTCGTGGTCCGCAGGGCCTCCACCACCTCCTGGCCTGCGAGCGGGCGAGAGTCAGCTGAGCCCCGGCTCCCTGCGCCTCTGCGCCCGCGCCCAGCCCGCCCCTACTCACACTTGAGCAGCGCCACCACGTTCAGGCTGACGCAGCACAGCAGCAGCGCGGTCCCCGCCAGCAACAGGCACAGCAGCCTCTGCTTCCGGGGACACTCGCAGCCCCCCAGCTGTCGACCGGTCCAGGGCGCTGGAGACAGAGAGACCCTCAGTGGTGCTTCGCAGAACCGAACAGGCAGCCTGCCTTTCTCCAAAAGCAGGTGGGACAGAGGCCTGCAGTCTTGTCTGTGTCACCACAAGGGACAGCAAGACAGTCCTGAGGAAGCCGGGGCACGTGTATGCAGCAGGAGTTTTTGTTGTCTCGCTCTGCAGTTCAGGCTGGCCTTGAGCTCACTGGGTCGCCCAGGTTGGTCTGTAACTCCTAAAGATCTTCCTTCCTCAGCCTCCTGAGTGCTGGGATTCTAGGCACACATGAGCCACCCCACCTGGTTTGGAGCTTTAATTATGTGCTAGGCATCGCGTTCTGTCTCTCCTACCTTATTGGAGCCTCACCCTACCACAACGTAGAGCTAAGTATTACCCCATTTTGCAAGGAAATAAATCGAGGCTTGGGGAGGTCACACATGACTGAACCCACTTTTGCTCTTACTAGCAATGATGCACTATTTCCTACCCCCCAACATCACCTGCCCATGCAGCACCCCACTCAAGGAATCTTCTTACTTCTAGGGCACAGAACATTTCCTGTTTGCTCTCCTTCTCCTTTCTCCTTCTTCTTCTTTACAATATCAGCTGTAGATTCAGTGCCTTTGCATTGAGCAACACCCCCAGCCCTGTCTTATGGTTTCTGATTTTATATGAGATAGGGTCTAAGTTGCTACCTTACCCAACTTGGGTTTGAACTTGTGATCCTCCAGCCTCCATCTCCCAGAAAGCTAGGATGACAGGCCTGCACCACCAGCTAAGCTCCCACATCTTCTATAAGCAGGAAAGGTGCCTGAAGAGTCCTCAGGAAGGCTCCGGGCTTGGTGGTGCACTCCTGGCACTCAGGAGGCTGAGGCAGGAGGATCACTGAGGCTCGAGACCAGCCTGGGTTAAAGTGAGTGCAAGGCCAGCCTGAACTGCACAGAGAGACCCTGTCTCAAAAAGACCCAAATGGAGCGGGAGGGGGGGGCGGTGTTTGGCTCAGCCACACAAGTGCCTGCTTGGCAAGCATTGGCAAGCACAAGGTCGTGAGTTTGATCCCCGGAGCCAAAAATAAATAAATAAATAAATCCTCAGGAAGCACCTGGATTCCCTGGGGCCTGGTCTGGGCCCCGGGAAGGAAGGGCCAGTGCAATGTTTGAAGGATGGCTCTGTCCCGTCCCCCCAGAGCCTAGTTTCAGATCAGACATCCCACCCGCCAGCAGAGGCGCCAGGGAGCCGACGCGAGGCTGAGGACTTACCAGCGGGGGTTGGCGGGGAGGGCGTAGGGGGCTCCGGATGCGCGACACCTTGTGGGAGGAGGGTAGAGCTCCGTCCAGGGGCTGCCGAGGGGCCCCGCCTCCCCAGACTGGCGCCCCGCTCCTGCAGTTGCGGGGTTTTCCACCGCTCACCCAAGGGGCGAGCCGGAGCGGGGACGCTGGGCAGACCTAGGGCTGCAAGGGGCAGAAGGACGGCGGTTACCAGAGCGGGGTTCAGCTGCCAGCAGGGCGGCCCCCACCCCCCGCGCCGACTCTCACCTGCGGTCTTCTCAGGCTTGCGAGGAAGCGGGGGTTGCTCCGCGGTCCTCCCTGCCAAAGCAAAAACCTCAGCCCAACCCGGAGCAGGGCAGAGCTGCACCGGGTCTTCCGGATACCCAGCCCCAGCTCACCTGCCTTAGGGGGCCTTGGTGGAGCCACTGAGCCTGGAAGAGAAAGGGAAACTCAGAGCACAGAATCAGGATGAGGGAGGCCCAAGCTGAGGCACAGTGACCAGCTGTGCCAGGTGGTGCAGGCCTGTGATCCCAGCCCTTGGGAGGCTGAGGCAGGAGGATCGCTATATATTCAATGCCTGCCTGGCTACACAGTGAGATCCTACCTCAGAAAACAGAAAAGAGGAAAGGAAAAGGGACTTGGAGATGGAAGAGGATTGCATTTGGAGACAGAGAGAGAGAGAACTGCATGGGAAGGGTTGCCCTAAATTGGGGGTGAGTTTGATCTTGGAATCTTTTTTGAAGAACACATTGAGACAGTTTTGGAGTCAAAGGTGAAGCAGACTGCACAGTCCAGCTCACCCCACCTCCTGTGCAGCCCCACACGTCACTGGACAAGAAAGGGAGCTGTGTGTTGTGGCACACGCCTGTCATCCAAGCACTCTGGCCGGCTGAGGCAGGAAGATCAAAAGTTCACACCCAACCTGGGCAACTTCGCTCCTTAGCAAGACCTCACTGCAAAATTTTAAAGTCTAAAAAGGCTGAGCGCCCTGGGTTCAACTTCCCAGTACCAGGAAAAACAGAAAAAAGAGAGAAAAGGGGAGAGGGGAGGGGAGAAGGAAGGGAGAGCCTATCTCAGTGAGATGGCCCTGGTCCAGCCACTGATGACAGTTACTCAGGAATCCTTTATATTCATTCAACACACCCGAGGAACCTGTGTCAATCTTGGGGCACCCAAGTCTCAATAAAATCCATGCTTTGAGTCAGGCAGGGATGATGCACCTCCAGTCCCTACTACTCAGGAAGCTGAGCCAGGAGGATCACTTGCGACCAGGAGCTCAAGGCCCATTTGAGCAAGACAGTGAGACTCTGTCTGCAGAAACAAGAAGAAGACGTAGCCTTGAGTTTGAAAGGGTGCCAGGGACCAACAGTCAGTTTCTCAGACACCAGCTCTCACGCCTCAGCAACTTCACCCACGCGTGTCTCTGGCTGGGTTTTCTTCCCGACAAATCCCTGCTGGCCCTGCAAGATCCACCCGTGTCCTCTGCCAGTCCTCAGCCTCGTGGGGAGAACCCTCCAGTGGCCTCCAAGTCCCCCGCCTTCAGCCCTCCTCTCTCCATCAACATGGTCCAGGTCTGCCTCGCCCCCCAGGCTCATGGTAGCTCCAGAGCTCTGACACCAGGGTGCCTGGGCCGGACCGGCCACACCAGAGACTGTATATCTCCAAGTCCTGGCCGGGGCCCTCGCCTTCCTACTCCCTCCGTGTGTGACGCCCAGAAAGCCCTCTAACCTGGCTTGGGAGGAAGGTCCTTGTAGGGTGGCGCTGTGTTCTCGTAGTCATCTCCATCTTCCTCTTCCTCTTCCTCCTTGGTGCTCCCTTTCAGAGAAAAACCAGTCAGGTCCTGGCCCATCCCTTCCCCCAGCACTCAGGCCCTGCTCTCTACCCTAGAGGCCCAGGGTGGGACCCGGACGCTGACCAGAGCCAGCTCCCACCTGATAGGCCTGGGCGCTGGGTGTTGCGGTATAGGCCGTGCATGGCTGCAGGGGGCATGAGGAGTAGGACACAGCCAGGACCCACAGTGCCCACTGTGGTCCCTTCTCACGAGTCTAGGGACTCTCTCAGTTCCTTTTTTCTTTAAAAGTCAAGTACATGCAAATGCATCTTGAGTAGGAACCCTCCCGATCTCTCACATAGTCTTTCCCCCAAGACGACACCCAGGCGACGCAGGCCACAGCCTGTCACTGGCCCTGACAGAGATGGGGCGCAGGTGACTAAGATGGGCAAACGCCTCCCTCATTGGGACTTTCCATCCAGACAGGGAGACAGTGAACCCCTGAGGGACAGAAATAAGCACTCTCGTCTGCTTTGTTCCATTTTATTTCCAAAGCGACTGAGTGTTATTACTCATTGAGTGGAAACTTTGAACTCCATCTAGAACAGCACAGAATATTAAAGAGGAGGCAACCAGGTAAGGAAAGAGTTTAATGCGGGACGGAGGGCTTCACCACAGAGGAGGCTGTGGTGCTCCCTGCAGGCAAAGGGCAGGTTCTGCCTGATGCAGGCTCTGATGGGGTAGGGCTCTGGGGACTGATGTGGGCTGATTTATTTCCTGAGAGTGCAGGGGACTGGGTAAACCTTTACATGCCTGAGCTTTGGCACGGACTTTTGGGAGTGAGAAGCCATAGGGGCTTCTGGGAAGAAGGAGGTATGCGTTATCAGGGCTGAGCTCAGAACCCTTGCCGTGATGATCGTGCTGTCTCTCAGCCTGGGGGGATCTAACAGTTCCCTTTTGGTGGTGGGATAGGACAGGGTCGATGCAGGCAGGAAACACCTCTTAGAGATGGTGATGTTTGTAACAAGATGGAAAAGGGCAGATGCTGGGATCTCCTACTGTCCTCAGTGCAGTACTAGGACGCTGGTTCTTGGAACATATGACAAAACACTCCAAAACTCAGTGTCTTAAAGGCGACAGTAACCCACGTATGATCGCACACACCTGTAGTCTCAGCTGTTTAGAGGCTGAGACAGGAGATTGCAAGTCAGAGTCCCCAGCCTGAGCAATCTAGAGACTAAATGAGAACCCATCGGAAAAAAATTTAAAGCATAGAAAAGAGTGGGGATGAAACTCAATGCAAAGGTCCTGGGTTCAGTAACAAGAATGAAAAAAATTGGGGCTGGAGGTTTAGCTCAGCGGCATAAGAGCCCGCCTTGCAAGCAGGCAGTCGTGAGTTCGATCCCCGGTACCGATAAAAAGGAAAAAAGAAAAAAAAAAAAAAAAAAAAAAAAGAATGAAAAAAATTAAATTGAGGCCAGGCATGGTGGTGGCACACCCCTGTAATCACAACACTCAGGAGGCAGCAGGAGGACTGCTGGGAGTTCCAGGTCAGCCTTGGCTGCATGGTGAGTTCAGGATCAGCCTGAACTACATAACAAGACCTTGTCTCAAAAAACCAAAAAACTTTTAATGTAATTTAGAAATATGAATAGGGCTGGTGGGGTAGCTCAGTGGTACAGCACTTGGCCCTCACATGCAAGGACCCATGGTTAATACCCAGTAGCAAACGGCAAGGCAGAGCAGGAGTCTGTTATGTCACAAGAGCTGCAGCTCAGGAAGCTGACAGAGCTTCCCAGGGGTTCCGCCTCAGGGGCTCTCATACACTTGTCCCTTTACTGTGGCTCTATCCACAGTGACAAAGATGCCAAATTGGCTGAGGTGCCCCCGAGAGTCGGGAGATGCAGGAAATAAGACAGCGAGCCACATAAGCAGATGCAATTAAGGTGTGTTCACTACAATTGTAATTCTAACCCAAAAATAAATAAATTCCTAAAACAAGGACACCAAGTTGGATCCTGCCCAAAAGTCCAAGTCAAGAGGTAACATTTGTCACACTTTCTTATACATATTAGATGAATCTGTAATACATATAATACCATATTCAATAAATATCTTTTCATTTCTTTTCATTTGGGAGGTGGAGGGATGCTGAGGATTGAACCCAGAGCCTCACGCATGCCAGGCAAGTTCTCTACCACTGAGCTACTTCCCCAGCCCCAACAAGTGAAACTTTGAATTCCAAAGGAAAAAGAGTGGGGGAAGGAGGAAGAGAGGGAGAAAAGGAGGAAGGAAGAGAGGAAGCAAGGAAGGGAGTCCTAACACATCACTCATCTGAAGGCCTGACTGACAGTCGAGGATCCAAGATGGCGCACTCAATGGCTGTTGACAGGAAGCATGTGTTCCTTGCTACGTGGACCTCTCCAAGCTGATTTCATCAGGAGTGCTCTCATGTAATGTGCATTAAAGCAGCCATGGAGTCATAATGTATGGTATTATCCGGAGACAATGGAAACTCAGGAGGTGGAGCCTAGCGGCAGGAAGCAGGTCCCTGGGGGTATGGCTTGAAGACCAATCTTGTGCCCACCTCTTCCTTCTGGGAAGTGCCACTCTGTCTCTCTCTGTCTCTGTCTCTCTTTCTCTGCTATGCAGTGAGCAACCCTGATCAAGTCAGAGCGAAAAGTTAGGGACAAGATACAAATGTTGAGCCATCAGTTAATAAAGGTGAGAGGTGTTTTAAGAGATGAGATGGGGAAAACTTATCAAGGGCGTGAGTGTGGGCCAGAGCTCCGTACTAAGTTTCCTAAGGACACAATGAAAATATCAAATAAGCCCTGATACGATTGTATTGGGAGATCCCTACACCCCACTGTCACCAAAAGGCAGATAAACTAGACAACAAAATCAACAATGACATTTTAGAACTAAACCTATTAACTTTTGAGCAAATGGACTTAGTAGCTGTCTGCAGACTGTTCTACCCCACAAGATCAGAACACACATTCTTGTCGGCTGCACATGGGACGTTCTCCAAAATAGACCACATACTGGTTCATAGCACATGCTTAAGTAAGTAAAAGGGAATTGAAATTACCCCCTGCATATTCTCGGACCACAGGGCAATGAAATTGGAAATCCATGCCACAGGAACCACAAGAACTTCATAAACACATGGAAATTAAATGGCACCCTACAGAACAACCAATGGGTCACAGATGAAATTAAAGAAGAAAGTGGGCAGTTGGTACAGCTCAGTGATAATGACAGTACAGCATAGCGGAACCTGTGGGACACAGTGAAAACAGTCTGTTTTTTGAGGGGTTTTTTTTTCCATTGTGGTTGTACCGGGGATCGAACTCATAACCACACACCCACAAGGCAGGTGCTTATGCCGCTGAGCTAAATCCCCAGCCCTTAATGAAAGCAGTCTTAAGAGGGAGTTTTACAGCACATCAGGAAAACAGAACTTGTGCATATAAACAGCTTAATGGTGGACTTCAAATTTCTATAAAAAAAAGAGCAAACTAAGCCAAAAGTTTGTACAATGGAGGAAATTATAAAGATCAGAGCAGAAATTAACACACTAAAAAAAAATACAAAGAATCAATGCATCAAAGAGTTGTTTTTTGAAAAATTAAATAAAATTGACAAGCTAAACTTATCCAAAAAAGAAAAGACTCAAATCCACACAATTAGGAATCAAAAGGCTAAATCACAACAGACCCTTCAGAAATCCAGGAAATCATCTATACCTACCTTGAAAACTTGTATTCTAATAAGATGGAAAATACAGAAGAAATGGATTCCTAGATACATGTGAATTACCAAAGCTAAATCAAGATATAAAAATCCTAAATAACCCAACATTAATAAATAAAATCAAAGATGTAATTAAAAACCTATCAATAAAGAAAAGCCCAGGTATTGATGGATTCACTGCTGAATTCCACAAGAAATTTAGAGAAGATTTAACACCACCACTCCCCAAATTGTAATGAAATTGAAAGAGAAGCAATACTCCCAAGTTCATTCCTGGAAGCAAGCATTATTCTGATGCCAGAACAGAGAAGGATCCAACTAAGAACAAGAATTACAGGCCACAGCTGGGGATTTAGCTCAGTGGCATAAACGCCTGCCTTACAAGCAGGTAGTCGTGAGTTCGATCCCCGGTACTGATAAAAACGAAAAAGACAAAAAAAAAAAGAATTACAGGCCAATCTCCCTAATGAATACTAATGCAAAAACCCTCAATAAGATACTGGCAAACAGACTGCAGCACATTATCAAAAAGATTGTACACCATGATCAAGTATATTCATCCCAGGGATGGTTCAACATATGTAAATCCATAAATGTAATCCACCATATTAAAGAGCCAAGGACAAAAATCATGTGATCATCTCAATAGATGCAGGAAAAGCTTTTAATCAAGTCCAGCACCCATTCACAATATTAAAAAAAAAAACCCTACAAAAAACTGGAATAGATGGTCTTTATCTCAATCTGATAAAAGCCATCCATGACAAACCAACAGCCACGGTCATACTACATGGACAAAAGTTGAAAGCCTTCACTCTAAAATCAGGAACAAGACAAGGATGGCCACTGTCTCCACTCTTATTCAACATAGTTCTGGACACTTTAGCTGGAGCTATTAGATAAGAGAAAGAAATAAAAGGAATAAAGATAGGAAAGGAAGAAGTCAAACTATCATTATATGCAGATGGCAAGATACTCTACTTACAAGACTCCAAAAACTCCACCAAAAGATTTAGTAAGATTAATAAACATATCCAGTAATGCAGCTGTATAGAAAGTCGACACTCAAAAATCAACAGCCTGGAGAGGGACCAGAGAACATGGCGGACAGACAACAGCAACTACCAGAGGCTCTCTGAAAGGTTCGGCTCAGAGGCCAGAAATAATGCGGACTAGGGAGACACGAATCAGTAGAGATATGCTCTGCTGACTCAGGAACGAACTGGGCTGAGAGAATCCAACTTGGAATACAGTCCTGGCGCTAAAATAGGAACAGAAAAATCTCGGTGTGGAGGCTCGACTCCGCGCCATCGGAAACCGGTTTGGATTTCCCGCCGTGCGGCGGCCGGCTATCTCCACAGCGGCTCAGCAAGGAGAGACGCGCCGAGCTCTGGGAGCGCCGAGCTCTGGGAACGGGAGAACGGAGTCGAAAAAAAAAGGACGGACAGAGGTGTACACGAAAACTGACTGGTGGCGAGGTGAGTGAGAATCTGACCCCCCACCACAGTTTGACTCTAGCGGAGATCTCTCTGGGCGCCATTCCCCTCTCGGACGGGATTGGAGAAAAGTGCCTGGCCTGAGTGACGCTGCTGGCGGACTCTCTAGGCTAGACTAGCCTAACCCAGATCCCAGAGCCGGACGATGGCCCGGAGGAGCGACTGACTTCCGCGTAGGCTGCCTCCTCCGACTCCCTGGTGCGCAGCGGTGGGCGGGAACAACTAGCCAGCGCAATTTGATCAGGCTGTGGCTGACAGGCAGGGAAGCCGGGCCTCCTTTGTAAGATTGCATTTTATAAGGAACAAAAAATATGGGGAAGGGAAGCAACAAAAAAAGCTCCTCGGCCCCCAATCCTGAGAAACAGGCAATAATGGATGCCGCACCAGTATACATTAAGCACCATATTGAGAGCCTCATAGACCAATTCAGGAATGAAGTTATCAATGATCTGAAGCTAGAAGTATGCAGAATAGTTAGAGAAATGCTAAACACCACCCAGGAAAAAACAGATGGTGGAATGGAAGAACAGAAAAAGAGGGGAGAATTGCTTGATGGAGAAAACAGAGAAAGCATTGAGTATGTGAAGCAGGTTCAAAGGGACTATCAAGAAATTAATAAGTCTATACAAGACTGGCATAACAGCTTGAAAGAAACTAAGGACAGACTATCTGAACTGGAGGGCAGACTTGAAATATGGGAGAATGAAATGAAAAACTTCTTAAAAATAACAAAGAAACAAACAGCAATAATACAAAGACAAGAAGATGATAAGAGGAGCCACCACTTAAGGATTAAGAACATAGAAGAAGAAGTAGGGACACAAACAAGTGAATTACAAAAGCTACTCACAGAAATAATCCAGGAGAATTTTCCTAATTTAGCAAAAGGTAAAGATACTCAGCTGTATGAGGCATACAGGACCCCAGCTACCTACAACCCTAACAGAGAAACACCCAGGCATATAATAATAAAAATCCCAGAAATTCAATACAAGAACAGAATATTAAAAGCTGTAAGAGACAAGAAACAGATCACTTACAAAGGAACACCCATCAGAATTACAGCAGATTTCTCTTCACAAACCATCAAATCACGAAGAGCATGGGGGGAAATAATTCAAGCTTTGAAAGATAATAATCTCCAGCCAAGATTGAGATATCCTGCACAACTGTCCCTGGAAATTGATGGAAAAACGAGGTGCTTCCAGGATAAAGAGGAACTGGGGGAATTTGCAACCACCAATTCAACTCTACAGAAAGTATTGCAGGATATTCTAAAAAAAAGAAAAATACAAAGAACCCAGAAATAGTGGCAGGGAGGCCACAACGAATGGAGCAGAGAACAAAATGAAGAAGACAAACTGACAGCTACTGACAGAAAAAGAGCTCAACAGAAATGAGACAGAGAAGATTGGATGATAGGAACAGCTATTTTTGAGAAAATGACATCTTAATAGGTAATGCTGATTCAGTACCATCTTGTTTTGAAGTCTCATCTAGCTTTTGTTCTTCTGTCTCCAATGGTCTAACCAGGTTGTATCTTATTGGATTTTGTTATGTATGTTAGTATAAGCAAAAACCTTTTAAAGACAAGGAGATTATACAGAGACCATTGTTCATTTTCTGTTAGTCAATTCCAAATACTCTATAATGCTGTCATTCTCTTAAATGGTTTTACATTGTTTTGATATACTTAATGCTACAGTATATGAAGTTGTACTCAAGGACTTCAGGGAGGGAGTCAATATGGTAACTATTTTTAAGTCGGAAATATCTGGTGGTGAAACACTATTCTGCTTAAAAGGTTATGTCTTGATCTGCCCTGTTTCGCTGTTATGCCCTCTTTTTCTTTTTCTCAATCTCCACTCCATTATATACTTTTTTATTGTTATCCATTTAATTAAAGGGAAAAATATAGCAGGATATAATATAGTAACCCACTTTGACTTTCTATTTTCTCGATTTGAAGCCCTGTATTACTCTCACCATCTTGTTTTTGACTGAGGTTCCTCTATTCTGTTTTGCTGAATAGTATCAGGTTCGAAAGTTTAGGCATCAGCTGAGAAGATAATGAGATTCATTATAACGCCCATTCTCGTTGACTTCTATCTACTTTTGAAGAACTACAATATCTCCAATGTTTTGGTTTTGTCGGTTTTATCCTTTATGGTTTTGTTCAATAGTATTACAACTAATGATATAGGCAATTCTATTAGAAATAGCGGGAGGCATTAGGGTAACCATTGTTGATCACCTTGTATTACGTTTTTATATTATCTATTATATCCACCCTTTTGACTTGACCGATTCTGTTCTGTTATGTCACATTTGGTTTTACTCTCTTCCAAAAAAGCAATAAGAACAGTGGGAGCAATGAAACCCAAAATGTGTAATAGTCACTGTACAAAAGAGAGGAAAAGAAAATGCTCTAAACTATATAACTGCATGTATATTTAAATGTATAAGACAGAAAATGATATCACAGAGTTCTAATGGATCATTGAACAGAACTGTTTGCAGTATCATTGCTGGAATGTCCACTCTACAAACTTTAATTCTGTGACTTGAACAATTATTTCTAAGATGGCAATATGTAATCTATTAACTAGTGATTTCCTACTGCGCATTTTTTTCTTCTGTAAATCTGTATAACTTGTACCCTTCACTGTTTTTTTTTTCTTTTCTTTTCTCCTTAAATAAAAATTAAAAAAAAAAAAAAAAAAAAAAAAAAAAAAAAAAAAAATCAACAGCCTGGGCTGGGGATTTAGCTCAGCGGCACAAGTGTCTGGCTGGCAAGCAAAGTCATGAGTTCGATCCCCAGTACAAAAAAAAAAAAAAAAAAAAAAAAACCCTCAATGAGAGAGAAACTAGGGAAATAATACCTTTTACAACAGCATCCAAAAAACCTGAAATATCTAGGAATCAATCTCACAATGGATGTAAAAAACCTCTACACTGAAAACTACAGTACACTGAAAAAGGAGATTGGAAGGATACTAGAAAATGGAGAGATATCACGGGCTCTTGGGTGAGAAGAACCAATGGAGTAGAAATGGCCATACTTCAAAACAGTTATACGGATTCAGTGCAATCCAATCAAAATTCCAACAGCAATACCTCACAGCATTAGAGAGAACAATCCTAAAATTCTCTGGAACCAGAGAGACCTAGAGTAGCAAAGGCAATGGAGTAGCGATAAGAGACAAGGCAGGGGCATCACAACCCCTGACTTGAATTATACTACAAAGCTACTAAGACCCGTTTGAAATAGAAATGAACATAGGGGCTGAGGATTTAGCTCAGCAGCCTTGCAAGGGGGCAGTCGTGAGTTCGATCCCTGGTACCAAAAAAAAAAAGAAAAAGAGAAAAAAAGAAATGAAAAGGAAGCTTTGGAGAAACCAGTTAGACTGTTTTACATGAAAAGTAGTCATTCTTTAATAATAATGAAATAAGACAACCATTAAATTGTTGCTTTTTTTTTTTTTTTTGAGAAGCACTTTCACTATGCTGCCCAGACTAGCCTCAAATCCAAGGCTCAAAGCCCAGTATGGTGGCGCACACCTGTGATGCCAGTATTTGGGAGGATGAGACAGGAGGATCACTGTTAGCACAAGGCTAGCCTGGGCTACATAGTGAATTCCAGGCCAACCTGAATTACGTAGTGAAACCCTGTTTCAGAAAGACAAAAGAATCCTGGACTCAAGTGATCCTCCTGCTTCAGCCTTTAAATACATTTTCTTGTTTTGTTCTGAGACAGAGTCTCACCTTGTAGCCCATGCTGGCCTGGAACACACAGCAGTCCTCCTGCCTCAGCCTCTCAGTGCTAAGATTACAGGTGTGTGCTACCACACCTGGCTAAGAGCTCACTTTTTAAACAGTTAGAAGAAATCCTTCTAGAAAGGGACATTCAAAATGGACTGCAGGCGACAGAGAGAGAGAAAGCTTGTGGATCTACAGAGGAGGGGCAAAGGAGGCCATGCCAAGGCAAAGGACAACAGGAAGCCCTGTCCGTTCCAGGGCCACCTTCCCAGAGAGAGCTTCTAAAACAGCCCTACCTAGCTTTAAGACGGCCCTCCTCACACACCCCAAGCGTCCTTTTTCCTTTAAGCTTTATACTCAGTTTGTCTTTCAAGAGAGGCCACATCTTAGTCTCGTCACTGCCTGTTTCCCTCATTTGCAGCTTAGCTCCGTGAGAGAAGGGATTTGTGTCTATCTTGGTCACTGCTGCCTACTGCCTGGCACATGCTAATGTGCTGCTCAGTGAATGTTTGTTGAATGAATCGAGGACCATTCTGCCCACCAAGCCTCGACAGATCACGCCCAAGGCCAGGGCCCCGCAGGCTCACTTGTCTTCCCAACACCGGCAAGCTACCCTGGAGGAGGCAGCACCAGCCCAGGCATCATCAGTTTCCAACCCACAGCAGGTTCTTCCCCAGGGCCCGGCCTGGAACTGAATTACCCAGAGCCTCTGACTTCCTGTCCAGCAGAGCGTGGCAAGGCTCAGAATTTCCACCCCAGCCCCAGTGCCACAGGGGACCCCTGGGCCCGCTGTGCCCACACAGTACTGCCCAGTGGGCCCAGGCAGGACAGGAGAGCAAGAGAAGGAGCAAGAGGAACAGGGAGATGCGGTCCAGAAACCCAGGTGCGGGCGGCGGGCGGGACCCAGGAAGGTCCCCTTTCCGGGTGACTGGCAGAGAAATAACAGGAAGAGCAGGGATCACGGGTGACTGAGGCCCAGCCCCCTTCCCAGCCTACTCTCCTGCCTGGTGTCATGCTCACCAAAACGCCGTCCCTCCCAATCCCCAACCATCAGGCGGGACCGGCCAGGCCGAACCATCCCAGTCCTGGGCCCTAAGCCTCGTGTTGTCCAGCCCCGGACTCCTTCCAGCTCCTGTGAAACTGACCACCCTAGGTCCCTGCTTCAGCGATCACTGAATTAAAACTGAAACACAAAGCTTCAGGAAAAGCAGGGGCGCACCTGCTGATCCAGGGGTTCAGGCGGGTCCAGGCACAACCGCAGGAGGCCGCTTGGGAGGACTCGCTCAGGTGGCCAGCTATCAGGTCACAGCTCACTCCTGGTTTCCTGGTGTGGCTTGAACGCTTGGACCTAGAGGGACAGTCCTGGCCAGGGGAAGCTCTGCTGAACGCCAAGGTGAGACAAAATACCCAACCCCACGGTGAAAGGAGAGGTTGATTTTGGTTCCCAGTTTAGAAGTTTCCATCCCTGTATGGTCAGCGGTGTGGGAGGAGGGCCTGGGCGGAGGAAAGCCGCTCGCCTCAGTTGGCCGGGAAGTGGGGAACAAAGGATAGTGGTGAAAGGGGGAACCCCCCATACTCTTCCAGCCAGGCTCTGCCTCCAAACACCACCCCAGCAATGGCACCCTTCCATGTGCCTGTCTCTGGGCCAGGAAGCCCGGGAGGATGTCCAGGCAGAAACTGCAACACAGAGTGACCAGAGAGCTGCGATTCCAGGCTGCACCACCACACCTGGTGACTCTGTCCATCTTCTGTTTCTGTGACAAACACCTGAGGCCAGATAACATCTAAATAGGGGCTGATTAGGCTCATGGCTCTGGAGACCAGGAAGTGCAGAGCTCATTTCTCTTAGAAAGCCATGCCCGCTGTGACTGCCCACTGATGTAGGGACAGAGCCACTCAAAAGGGCTCTTTCTCTTGGTACAATCGCCTCTCAAGGCTTACTTCTCAGCAAGCAGGTGTGGTGGTGCATGCCTGTCATCCCAGCACTCTGGGAGGCTGAGGCAGGAGGATCCCAAGTTCAAGCCCAGCCTGAGAAATTTAGAGTTTAGACCCTGCCTTAGTATAAAAAGGGTTGGGGTTGAGGATGGAGCTCAGTGTAAAGCCCCAGTATTGTTCAAAAAGGAAAAAAAAAGATTCACCTCTGAAATATCACTATTGCACACGACTTTGGGGCTTTCATTCCAGCACATGAAATCTGGGGACCTAATGGAGCCACAGCACACCCACTGTGTGCAGGCTCCGTATGAAAAGCAAGACAGATAAAATTCCCTGCTCCTCAGAACATGTGAGAGGAGACCCAGACAAGTTATCAAGGTAAATAAGACAAACGGCCCCCAGTCCACCTGGTGCCACATGCAAAGGAGGAAGTAAATGCCAGGGGAATCGTGGGCGGGGCATAAACCACTTAACACGGACCCCTGAGATGGGAAGTCACTCCTAGAGGTGGCATGGGCACAGTGAGCTGGAACTGACCTCAGTTTGCCTCTGTGGCTTTGCACCCCACTCTCGCCCCAGTGAGCCGCTGGTACACAGAGAAAGGGAGGGGAGGAGGAAACCCCAGCCCAGGCAGGGCTGCCGGGCGCAGCTGTTCAGGTTCTGCACTGCACATCCCCAAGAGCGTCATTCACACTGTGATGTAGATACTGCCCCTGCCTGAAGTCTATAGTCAAAGAGGGTGCAGGAGTCACAGATCTTCAGTGGCCTGGGTCACACAGGCAGTCCCAGGAAGTGAGTTCCCTCTGCTAGGTCTATTCTATGTAATTCTTTTCCCACTTGACAAAGTGCAGTGGCCCGGGCAGTCCCTGGGCTAGCACTATCCCCATCTCCTGAGCACTTGCCCGAAGTGCGGTCTGAGGCCCATGCCTGAGGTCCCGACTGAGACATCGTTATCTGGATCTGTGTCGGCTTTTGCGACACAGGGAGCCTCAGGAGGACTGAGGTGGAGGAAGGACCTGGCCTTGGGTCCAGCTCTGACCGGCACTCCTTAAAAGAAGGTAAGAGAGTAAACAAAGTTGGGGCCAGGGATGTAGCTCAGCAGCACAACACCTGCCTGGCAAGCACAAAGTCCTGAGTGTGACTCCTGGGACCCAAAAAAAGGAAGGAAAAAAAAGGGGTTCAGTAAAGTGAACGCTGATCCAGGTGTGGTGGTACATGCCTGGCATCCCAGCATTTGGGAGGCTGAGGCAGGAGGACTGCTGCAAGTTCGAGGCCAGCTTGGACTACAAAACTGAATAGTGAACTGAAATGCATAGTGAGACCCTGTCTCAAAAAGATAAAAAGTAAAAATAAAAAAGTAAATTAGGGGGTCAGTGCCTCCAAGGGGGCCATGAAGGGAAAGGGTTGGTATTTTTCCCTTTTTTTTTTTTTTTTGAGACAAAGTCTCACTATGTAGCCCAGGCTGGCTTTGAACTCACGGCGATCCACCTGCCTCAGCCTCCTCAGTGCTGGGATGACAGCACTGCCACCATGCCAGGCTGTGCTTGTTTTTGGTCTGGGTTTTGGTTTTCTTCAATGATGTGGGGCAAACCAAGGCCTCTTATGTGTCAGGTAAGCACAGAGCCACGGCCTCATCCTTCTTTTTTTTTTTTTTCCCCCTGTCTTTTTCTTTTTTATCGGTACCGGGGATCAAACTCACGACTGCCTGCTTGCAAGGCAGGCGCTTATGCTGCTGAGCTAAATCCCAGCCCCCTCATCCTTCTCTTTACTTGTTTTGAAACAGGGTCTCACACTGAGTTTCAGTGAGGTCTAAAGTGTCCCCTGAAAGCCTCCTGTGTCCAGAAGTGAGCCTTCCCAGGGATGCGCGCAGGGCACTGCACTCACAGTGGACCCGTCTGAGGCTGAGCTCAGGACCTGGGGCTCCATGAGGAGCTGGGCCCAGCGGGAGGGGTTCCAGGGTGGGGCCAGGGGCTGTGCCCTTGCCCCCACGGCTCCTTCTCTCAGCTCCTGGCTGCTGTCCTCCATCAGGGCCTTCTGCCTCCTCCTTTCTGCTCTGGAAACAACTGACCAGAGGCTGAGTCCCTAAGCCCAAACCAAGCTCTCCTCCATGAAACTGCAGGTGGCAGACACTGTGTCCCTGAGACAGGAGAGTGACCAAGACATCTCCCCACTCTGGCATTCCCAGCCAGCCCACACCAAACAGGTCTACTGGAGACACATTAAAGTGCCACCACAGTCCCCTCTCCCCAGGGTCCCTTCTATCCTGGGCCAGGCCTTGTCATCAGGGGGTGACTAAGGGACATCCACAGTCTGCACCGCAGTGCAGGGTGGTGGCTCAGCAGTCCTTCTGGAGGGAGGTTAGGGATCTGTTCCTGAAGGCACAGCAATGACAGGGCCACACAGGAACACAGCCCTCCCTCCTCATCCCTATCTGTCCCAGGCAGGTCACAGGGAGGCGTGGGATGTCATCCCTTGCTATTCAGGGATGTGCACAAAGCTGGGGCAGCTGGAGGGCGTGTCAGTTCCCCCCGATTAAATTTAGATATACAACTTGAGTGTGGTGGAGTACATCTGTCATCCCAGCACTCAGGAGGCTGAGGCAGGAAGATTGCCTCGACACAGTTAAGTTCAAGGCTTGCATGGACTATAAATCGAGACCCTGTCTCAAGAGACCCAATGAATGAATAGAGTTTAACCCAGCCTTCCTGCATACCAGACCCCAGAACCCACTCAAAGCCCAGGGTGCAACAGGTTCTCCACCTCCTGGGATACCTACAGCTCCAGTCATGCATCCATAGCTGCAAAGAGGGACCTGCCCCTGGATCCTCCCAAGTTCCTTGCTCTAAAGATAGCACCCCAATAAGGCTGGGGAGGACCCAGGATATCTCAGGCCTCAGGCGCACATCCAGCCCAGGCTCGCCTTCCCTGGCTGCTGAAGACAGCTGTGCAGATCCTGCTAGGACAAGGGATCCCAGCACAAAGTAGAGGAGGGCAGGGGGAGGCGAGATGAGAACCGTGGCCTTTCGTGTGGAGACTTAGCCGTGGAAGCAACTTCCCTGCAAGGACCCAGGTTGGAGCTAAGCTCGGGCCTACTGACTTTTCTGAACCCCTCATTCTACACCCCTCCCCAAAACCAAAAACCATGCACTACTTCCATGAGTAAATTTTAATGGCTTTTGTGGATGGTGGCAACAGCAGCGAGGGGGATGTGGAGCTGGCCCCACATCTGGAGCAAAGGGCCTCCTGTAGGCCTAGCTGTTCTCTTCCCACTGGACTGAGGCCACAAAGGTGCGGATTTCCATGGGCTGCAGTGTGATGGAGGAGGGGTCCAGCCTGGGCACAGCAGGGCGGGAGATGGGATCTGGCAGAGAGGGGTAGAGAATGAGGGGTGTGGATTCCCTCAGCCTCACCCCATTATGGTCCCTGCTCTGGGTCCAGACCTAGCCATACACGCCCAAATCTGTCCCCAGTACAGCAGACACAGCCCTTAAACCACTTCCCCAATCTGAATACCACCCTGAGAGCCCTAAATTCTCTCCGATTTCTTTTTGTTTTACTTGAGACAGGGTTTCACTATGCAGTTCAGATTGGGCTTGAATTCATTTTATAGCCCAGGCTGGCCTCTAACTCACAGTGATTCTCCTGCCTCAGCCTCCCAAGAGCTGGGATTACAGTTGTGCACCACCATATCTAGAGTCTCCAATTTCAAGGCACTGCCTTCATCTCAAGCTGATACCGGGTGTGACAAACCTCATCCCAGAACTAGCCGTCTCCCATCTTGTTCCTGGGAGTCACCAAACCTTGAAGTGCATTGCAGGTTCACTGCAATGGTTCATCGAATCCCCTAACACGGGTCAGGACACTGCCAGGCCTTCAAGCTCTGTACCAGCTCACAGCCCGCATTCCCATGCCTCACACAGAACCCCAGCTGCTGAGTCAGGCAAAGGCCTACGAGGTCCCCACCAATCTCTGTTGTCCACTTGAGCCTAGAGGCGCTGGCCCGGAGCTGGTTGGCCGCCAGAGTGGTCTCCTGCAGGCGGGTGATGGTGAAGGTGGAGAACAGGTCCTGCAGGGAGCGGGTGGGCCCGACTGAGTGCAGGGCAAAGCTGAACTGCACCTCTGGCCCTCTCTCTCCGCGCTTTCCCTCTGCTCCCTTCCCCCTTCTGCCCTCCTCACCTGCAGGTCCAAGGTTACAGGGAGACTCAGGTTGCGGCTGGAATCTTCGCCTAGGGCAAACTGGTGCTCCAGACGCAGCAACAGTGTGTCCGGGCCCCATCGGGCCAGAGTGAGCAGACGCACAGAGGGCGGCAGCTGCCTGCGCAGGCCTGAGAACTGCGGAGGGGGCGGGGCTCAGACTGGGAGGGTGGAACCTGGGCAGTGAGGGGCGGGGCTCATGTGGGGAGGGCGGGGCCTGGACAAAGGGGCGGGACTAGATTTTAGGGGCGGGGCTCAGCTGCCCGTAATGACAACTAGGCTGTGGGGGCTGGATTCAGCTCTCTGGTCCTGCCATCCGTGTAGTAGGGGCTGGACTTATCTAGGAACGTGGGTGTCAGGCAAGTGAAAGCTGTCCCTGGACCCAATGCTACCAGGTCCAGGATGCGAGACTGGGCTTGGCCTCCGTCCCTCTGCCACCCCTTTGGCCCTCACCTGTTTGCGCGGCACTGCCTCATGGTGGTCATGGTGGTAGGAGGGGCCCTGTCCTGGAGCCAGCACCAGCTGCGGGGCCAGCAGCTCCTTCTCAGCCAGCAGCCGGTGTTCTGCAGCCGCCTCGCGGGCCGTGTCCAGGAGCAAGAGGTGACGCCCACGCACCCACCCACCGGACCCAGGCTCTTGCAGCGCCTCCCCCACTCCGCGGCCATCGTCTTTCAGCAGCCGTCGGTGAACCTGGGGGGCCGCGGGGCCAAATGGATGAGGGCGAGTGCTTGGGAGAATTTCGGGAGAAATCAAAGGGCGGGAAACTGAGGGTCTGGTAGGTGGACCTCAGGGAGGGTAGGATCCAGCTGACAGATGGAACTAGCCAGCGGAAGGCAAGCCCTTAACAGGGGCCTGGATAGGGTGAATCAGGGCCCAGAGAAGGCCTCAGGGATCAGTTAAAAGGAGACCCACTGCTGGACATTGGGGCCACATCTATAATCCCAGCACTCAGGAGACTGAAGCAAGAGGCTCCTAAATTCAAGTCCCACCTGGGCAATTAGCAAGGTCCTGTCTCAAAATTAAGTAAATACATTCACAGGGCTGGGAAGGTAGTTGCTGGGTTCAATCCAACCACCAAAAAAAAGGTCAAACACAGTGTTCTCAGATTAGTGTCCAGCAAGGGGCTAGAGCAGAAACTGGCTTGCAGGGCTGGGACCCACTCACCATGAGCTCCAGAGAGCCGTCGCTCATGCTGCTGCCCCCCTGGGAGCGGTCTGTCAGCACTGTCAGCTGCATCTTCCCGTCCTGGGAGGCAGAGGTGCAGGGAATGAGGGAAGGGGCCCTGCTAACCCTGCCCCAGGTGTCCGGGAAACACTGGGATGCTGGGAATAAAGGCTGTCCCCCCCCCCCCCGCGGAATGGGGGGAGCCATACCGTGATATAAATGCGGCTGTTGACTGGGTAGTAGTTTCCGGCCACCGGTTCGGTCTGGTTCAGCTTCCAGGAAGGTCGATAATCCCGCCTGGGGTGGGGTGTGGTTGGGTCAAGTCAGGGTCCAGTGCCCACCCAGTCCTCGCACCCGCTCCTCCAACCAGCAGATGCCCCTGCCCCTCTGCCCAGGGCCTCAGCGTCCCCACCTCCTCTCCAGGACCTCCCGGCCATTGCTGTCAGTGAAGAAGACTCCGCCAGTTTCCAGGGGTGTGTCGAAGCGGCTGATGATCTCTTTTCCCCACTTGTCCCTGGGCCCAAAGGGACAGGTGTGAGCCTCACCTAACCCTATGGCTCTGGCCCCTGCCCCATCTCAGCCTGAGCCACTTACCCCACAGGTATTGGCCCCACTGTCCACTCAAGCTCCAGATGACGCTGACCAGAGTACAGGCGAACCACCTGGGAGCACCAGGCTGTAAAGTTCTGGTGGACCTCCTGTACCAGGGCTGTCTGCAGAAACACAGCCAGAGGAATGTTACCACTAGGGGGCAGAGGACACCCCTGAAAACATTCTCCTGCCTGAAGCTCCAGAAGGCCTAAGTCAGGGACAATCCTGCTGACAACATGGAAACCCGCCCACATTTTCTTAGATCTGGCCATGTTTGTAGCAGCGTGATTCCTATTGGAAGGAGCCTATAAACCCAACAGAGGAGTGGACAAAGAAGATGTGGCATTTACTATTATGGAGTACCAATTTGCCATAAAGAATAAGCTTGAGGCTGGCCATGCAGGCATGTGCCTGTAATGCCAGCACTCAGGAGGCTGATGCAGGAGGATCACTGGGAGTTCGAAACCACCCTCGGCTAGAAAGTGAACTCAAGGCCAGCTTGAAATGCAGAGAGACCCTGTCTCAAAAAGTCAAAAAGCAGCAGCAGCAGCAGCAACAGGAGCTCGAGTCATTTGGAGGAAAATGAATGCACCTTGAAACAATATTATTAAGAAAAATAATAAATACACAAGCTTAAAATAATGTGGTTTCTCTGTGAGAAAACCAGTTAGATAAAGAAAGAACAAAATTAAAGATAAATAAAATGACCAGGGAGACAGATCTTTTGCAAATGGGAAAGGGACCAAGAGACAGACGGAGGGCATGCAAAAAGAATAAAGGTGTTAAGTACAAATAACAGCTTGACACAGTACACCACATACTACAAATGTGTACTGATAAAGACAATACATGCTTGTAGTCTACTATCACCCCACCCCTGCGTTAGAATGAGACTGAGCTTGGTACATGACCACCTGGTACAAAGACTACACTGCCACTCTTTAGTAGCTATGTGACAGTCTGCCCGACAGAAAATACTCAGGATGGTCTAAATGATGCTTCTTGGCCCTTTCCCTCTCCCACTGGTTCAAATGGGGATGTGATAGCTGGAGCTCAAGCAGCCTCTTGGAACATCAGGTGAAAGCCAAATAATGAAGAAGTTAGAGCAACAAGACAAAAGGGAGCTGGCTGCCTGCGGACCTGCTCGTCCTTCCTGGACGGCCCAACCAGACTTTCTGTTAGGCAGTTAATTTGGGTAACTGTTGCAACAGGCCAAAGAACCCCAATTCAGTGATCCAGGGATGCAGCTGTTCATCTCAAAGGGACCCCATCAAACAAAACAAGGCTCTTAAACCTGCACAAATGGGAGTTATTCTGAGCTCAGGGAAAATGTCAATAAAAGCCCTAGGAAACCACCATTCCCTGTCTGATGCAGTCTCAGATCTGCACCCAAGTCTCCAAGAAGCAGTTCTTCCGTATCCCCCTGATATAAATGTGAACCACGGAGCTTGGAGAACTATGTGTGTGTATGTGGTGAGCCCATATCCCTACGTGTGTGGTACTCAAACTTGCAATCCTCCTGCCTCAGCCTCCTAGAGTGCTGGAATGACTACCACACGTGGCCTGAGGAAGCAGCCAGACTTGGCTCTGCCACTTCCCTCAATTTCCGAAGCTAAGCATTGCATAGTCTGACTTACGAGGCAGATGTGAAGGGGTAGGAGAACCCCTGGTACAAGCATGGAAATCAGCCCCTCGGGTTCCACCGCCACCTCCCGCGCCCGCTGCCCACCCGCCCTCTGTGGCTCCAGACCTTGACCAGGCGTGTCCTGGCCAAGTGGCTCACGGGAAACGGCCATTGTTGGCTGGGTCTAAAGATGTAGGCACCGGAGGCCTGACTGCTCCGCTTGTCTCCCACACTGGCGTTGTACCTGTGGCCGACACAGATGAGTCAGGGGAGGCCTGGCGATGGCCCCACCCCACCGGGCAGTCTCCGCTTACCAGAAGAAGGCCTGGTTCACGGGCAGCGTGAGCTTCCGGTCCAGGACCTCGATCATGCTCAACAAGCCCGTGTCAGGGTGGAAGGAAGCCCGCAGGTACTGTGCAGGAAGAGAGCCAGCTGTCACTCCCCGGGGCTGTGCCAACAGTCACCTCACACTGGGTCCCCTTGTACTGAACCTATGACGACGCAGCAGCTTCTCATCCCCGTGGTCCCTGCAGAGCCACCCGGTCACTCCCTTCTGTGCTCATCTCCTATGACCTGCTCGCCTCACCCCAGCCGGAATGCAGCTGCTTCACCTGTGGTCAAAGCCTCCACCAGCCTGTGTGGAGGTGTGTACCCCTAATCCCAGCACTTGGAGAGGCAAGGCAGGAGGGTCTTTGTGAATTCCAGGCCTAGGCTACACAGTGAGACCTTGTCTCTAAAAACCAAAAAAAGGTGTCACAGCCCCATCTACTCAGGGCCAAGTGGGCACTGAACACAAAAGCTACTGTGCCAGGATCCAAGAGATTTTTAGGAGTCCAAGGAAATGTTTTCATTTCTTTTAGAATCATATTTTTACAAACTGACTGACTACCCAGGCATGATGGTACATGCCTATGATACAGGGACTTGGGAGGCTGAGGCAGGAGGATTGTTGCAAATTCAAGAGCAGCCTGGGCTACAAAGTGAGCTCAATAAATAAATAAATAATAAAATAAGATAACAAAGTGAGCTCAAGGCCAGCCTAAACTGCATGGTGAGAACCTGTCTCAAAAAGACGACATCAAAAAAAGTTGACCGGAACAATAATGACTATATTAAAATAAGATTTGCCTGGATTGTATTTATCACAACTTTTTTTTTTGAGACAAGGGCTTCCTAAGTGGTTCAGGTTGACCTTAACCTCATTATATACCCAAAACTGATCTCAAACTCATGGCAATCCTCTTGCCACAGCCTGCCAAACGCTAGGATTATAGGCATGGACCACTCTATCTAATGAACATCATTTTATTTTTAATGGAAGAAAGCATCCTGGCACGGTGGTGCATACCTGTAATCCCAGTGTTTCAGTCAGGGAGGCTGAGACTAAGATCAGCCTAGGGCCACATAATGAGTTCTGGGCCAACCTGAACTACATAGCAAGCCCTTGTCTAAAAAAGGCGAGGCGCAGGGGAATAGTGGGGAGCCACCACGCAAAAGTAGTGATCAACAGCCTTTATTTTGGTGGGGCAGGGATTTGGTGTAGGGCCATAAACCCAGGACCTCAGGCACGCTTGGTAGATAAGCTTTGTGCCACTGAGCTGTACCCCTAGGCCATATTTTGATTTTTTGGGGTTTTTTTTTTTTTTTTTTGTCTTTTTTTGAGACGGGGTCTCGCTATGCAGTTCAGGCTAGGTTGGTCTCGAACTCACAATGATCCTCCCACCTCAGCCTCCCAAGTGCTGGGATTATAGGCATGAGCCACCACGCCTGGCTTAGTAGGCCATGTTTTGAGACAGGGTGTTGCTAAATTTCCCACGCTGGGCTCAAACTCACCCATCCTCCTTTCTCAGCCTCTCAGGGTGCTAGCATTACAGCTGTGTGCACCACCGTACCCAGCTTCCACAATAAAAAAAGATTAGGGGGGTAGTTTGAGGCAGGGTCTCACTATGCAGCCTAGGCCTTAAATTCACAGTGATCCTCTTGCTTAAGTCTTCCAAGTGCTCGGACGACAGGTGTGTGCTACCATGCCCAGCTTCTGTAAACATTTTAATGCAATCCTGTCCCATCTGTGGCTCTTCGGAGTAAGATGTGAAGTCTTCTTCTTGGTCCTCAAAGCTTTCACAATCTGAAAATTTCTAGCCACCTCAAAATAGCTAAATCTTGGAAGTAGCTCATATGTCCATCAGCAGATGAGAGGATGCAGAAAATGTGACATTTACACACAATACAGCACGACTCTGCCATAAAGAAGGACAGATGTGAGTCATTCAAGAAGATGGATGCACCTTGAAAGCATAACATTAAGTGAAATAAGTCAGACACATACACTTAAACATCATGTGGTTTCTCTTACATGAGACATCCAAAGTATAAATAAAGAGCAAAATAAAAGGTAGCTAACAGAAAAAAGTAACATGGATCTTTTGTAAAAGGGAGAGGAGAGGAAGGGGAAGAAAAGAATTAAGGTATGAGTATCAGGTTCGAAAGTTTAGGCATCAGCTGTGAAGATAATGAGATTCATTATGACGCCCATTCTCGTTGACTTTTATCTACTTTTGAAGACCTACAATGTCTCCAATGTTTTGGTTTTGTCGGTTTTGATCTTTACTGTTTTGTTCAATTTTATTATAACTGATGATATAGGCAATTCTATTAGAGATAGCGGGAGGCATTATGGTAACCATTGTTGATCACCTTGTATTATGTTTTTATATTATCTATTATGTCCACCCTTTTGACTTGACCGATTCTGTTCTGTTATGTCTCATTTGGTTTTACTCTCTTCCAAAAAAGCAATAAGAACCGTGGGAGCAATGAAACCCAAAATGTGTAATAGTCATTGTACAAAAGAGAGGAAAAGAAAGTGCTCTAAACTATATAACTGCATGTATATTTAAGTGTATAAGATAGAAAATGATATCACAGAGTTTTATTGGATCATTGAACAGAACTGTTTGCAGTATCATTGTTGGAATGTCCACTCTACAAGCTTTAATTTTGTGACTTGAACAATTATTTCTAAGATGGCAATATGTAATCCATTAACTAATGATTTCCTACTGTTCATTTTTTTCTTCTGTAAATCTGTATAACTTGTACCCTTTCACTGTTTTTTTTTTCTTTTCTCCTTAAAAAAAAAAAAAAAGAATTAAGGTATGTTAGGTACATCTACATGAACTCTGAATATGTACTAATAAAAAGCTTCTTTAAAAACCTGAGAGTTGGGGCTGGGGATTTAGCTCAGCGGCATAAGGGCCTGCCTTGCAAGCAGGCAGTCATGAGTTTGATCCCCGGTACCGATAAAAAGGAAAATGGAAAAAAAAACCTGAGGGTTGCTGTGTCTGCTGTATTCTGCCTGTCTGGATCGCTCGGTTAGGTGCTTATTTATTTACTGCAATGCTGGGGGCAGAAGCCAGGGCCTCATATGTATTAAGCAATCACTGTACCACATAGCTACCACTGAGTCCTAGGTCTCAAGACAAATGTTGTCTTATGTAATGGCCTCCCTGCAAACTCCTTCTCTGAAACTGCAAGCCCCCCTCCCACCAACAGTGTTGATATAAATGCCACATATCACCCACAGCCACAGTGCAACCTCACAGTAGCCCCAGAAAGGACACTGAGGCTCACGTGAAAGTCACTCATCAGCTAACAACACTCACTCAGTCAGGGAAGCAGAAACAGCAAACCAGAGACCAGGAGCCCATGGAGCCCACCATGACATTTCCAAGGTGTCAGAGACAAAGAAGGGATCCGTCAGGACCTTACCTCATTTTTGATGGACAAGACAGGGGACGAATATTTCTGGGGCCTGGAATGCTGAGATCTGGTCTGGGGGTTCTGGTCAGACACGCGGGTTACAGAGTAGACACTGAAGCCCAGAGCAGGCACCAACGCTGGGAACAGCAGTTCTGGGTTACCAGAGCTGGTAAGTTCCACCACCTTGGGTCAAGGAGAAGGGAAACTGAGTCAAGAGACTATCAGGACATATCATGCCACTCATACGCAGAGACATCAGCCAGGTAAGGTGGTGCATGACTGAAACCCCAGCACGCAGGAGGCTGAGGCAGAAGGACCACCATGAGTTTGAGATTAGCCTAGACTGCATAGTGAGTTCAAGGTCAGCCTGGACTACATATGAAGACCTTGTCTCAAATAAATAGATGAGTAGATGGATGGATGGATAAATAGATGCATAAAAAAGAGTGAACACATCAAACTCAGGGAGGGGTAAGAGTCCTGAGAAGGAGGTGTGAGATCCCGAGAAAGATTACAGAGAAGGCAGCTGGGGTGCAGCTCAGTGGTGAGCACCTGCCTAGCACATCCTAGGCCCTGGGTTCCAACACCAGCACCCCAATAATGATGATAAGCTGGCCATCACAGTACACGCCTATAAGTCCAGTATCCAGGCGGCCACCTGGGCTACACAGTAAGACCTTGTCTTCAAAAAAGCTAATAATAATAATTGCAGAGATGGTTTCTTAAGATAGGGGGAAAAAAATCTATGGGTGACATAGATCCTGGGAGGCAGGGAAAAACGAGAGAAAAAATAGAATAGCTTTCTCTTTTTTTCTTTCTAGATCTGGAAACCAAACTCAGAGATGGTCTACCACTGAGCTATATCCCAAGTACTTTTTCTTTTTTTTTGGGGGGGGGGCGCAGTACCAGGAATCAAACTCAGTACCTTGTGCTTGCCAGGCAGGTGCTTGTGCCACTGAGCTATATCCCTTATTTATTTTTATTTTGAGACCATGTCTCACGAAGTTGTTCAGCCAGGATTTGAGCTTTCGATCTTCCTGCCTCAGCCTCCCTCAGTGTTGGGATGACAGACAGGTGCCACCCCCTGGAAGACAGCCTTAAGCACAGGAGTGAAGGGAAGATTCTTGGGGGAGAAAAAGGCCCACAGGAAGGCTTCGGGGATGAAAGGGCTGTGCGTAACAGGAAGATATTTCAGGGGTGGATATTTAAAAATCAGACCAATCATGGGAGGCAGATATTCGCAAGGGGAGCAGCTATGCAGAGCAGGAAGACATAGTCTTCTCAGGGGGGTGTTCAAGAGAACAGGGAAAAGTCAAATCTGGAGATATACTGCTCTAATCCTGGCCCTAGAATGAGGCAGGAGGATCACAATTCAAATGATCTCAAGGCCAGCCTGAACTGCATAGCGAGACCCTGTCTCAAAAAACAAAAAGGTAAAAAGGGCTGAGATGTACCTCAGTGCAAAGGCCCTGGGCTCAAAGAACAGAGGAACACGCCTAAGGCAGGTGGTACTCATCTAGTGGGCTCACCGTGCTCGGCACTGTATTGTTTCCCGGATCCTTTATGAGGAAAAGGCCTTTTCTGACAGGCAGCCGCACCATCCGATCCACCTTCCTCCCCAGGGGGTTATAAACGAGGACCTGGAACTGGAGTGGGAAGGGTCACGACAGGCCTTTCCCAGTCAGGGCCACCTTTCTCGCGGTGCATGGGTGTTGGCCTAAGCGGCACCCAGCCCTGTGCACTCCTCGGTCCTCATGAGGAAACCAGCGGCTGCAGCTTCCAGACAACGATCATCCGATCACCACCCCACTGGCCCTTGGCTTCCCTCAGGCTCTCCACCCCCACCTCTCCCCATCCTAGGCTTACACGCTCAGATGTCTGGCTGAAGGGGCAGATGCTGATGTTGAGGTCCCGGCAGAACAAAAAGGTCTCCTTGGATCCGCTGAGCTTGGCGAGCGCGTTGCTCAGAAGAACCTGGGGAGGAGCGCCAGGGACCACATCCGCTGCTGTCGGTGTCCACACCTGGGTCTCCTCTCAACCCTGCGGCCCCGACCCCGCCCCTCTCCTCTTCGTCTGGCGCGGAACCCTGAGCCAGCCTAGTCTCCGCCCAAATGCCTAGACCTCACCCCACATTGCCCTTGTCTCCACCCTTCTCCCCCCAGGTGTGGACCCCGCTCCCCCCAGTCTCCGCCCCTCAGCCAAGACCCCACCCCTTGCTTTCCCGTGCTTTCTGCCCCACCTCCTGCAAACCCTGCCCCACAAGGCTTCCTAGGCTCCGCCCCAGCGCCCTAGACCACGCCCTTCTCCAGCCCCGCCCACCTCGCAGGGCCCCCAGCCTGCAGCTAGTTGGCGCGCGTAGTCGTCTGCCACGTGCTGCTTCGAGGTACCGCTGACTGCATCGTGATGTTGCAATACAGCCATCGCCTGGTCTGCAACCAGGTGGAAGGGTGTGGTCAGTGGGGTCTGCGCAGGAGACCAGAAAGGCCCCGTGCACACATGCAGGTCTCAGAGGCTCCCAGTTTCCCCCCAGGAGCGATACTTTCTGGCTTCTTCCCCACCTGGGTCCCCCAGACCGACACTTACTGAGGGGCGAGCTATCTCCGTGGCCGTAGGGTCCTACATTGGCCGCTGGGCCCACCTGCGCCTCCAGCTGGTTGCACACCTGGAGGATATGAGGTCAAAGCGCTGGGCCTGGGCCACCTGCAAGTGTCCCCTGCGCTAGCACCTGGCTGTCCTCTGGTCATGCACACCCACCTGCAGGAAGTTGTAGCTGAGGCGTTCATAGCGTTTGAGCGCTGGCCTGCTGGAGAAGTAGCCGGTCCAGAACATGTGGGGGCCGTCGGCGTAGGGGAAGAAGTCATCCTCCTTCACAGGCCTACGGGGGAGGTGGTGAGGACCGGGCCAGCCTGCCCCTTCCCACCCCCCAGGACCCCTAAATACCAGGTGAGGTTGGCTTTGTTCAGTTCCCACAAGTAACAGGCAGGGGTGGAGTACAGCACGTGGACGCGGCTCCCATTGGCCTGCTGCTGGAAGGAGGGGCGTGTGAGCCCACAGGTGCCCACTCAGTGGCTCACCTGCTCTGAAGACGTTTTTTTGGTTTTTGTACTGAGGAAAGAATTCAGGGCCTTTGCAGTGAGCTACAATCCCTCTTCCTATTTTATTTTTTAATTTGAGACAGGGTCTCACTAAGTAGCCAAGTTACCCAGGCTGAACTCCAACTCATTATCCTCCTGTCTCGGCTTCCCAAGTGCTGGATTACAGGTATGCACCAACACACACAGCACAACTACACTCCTTTAAGATTACACACACACACACACACACATACTCTGCCCTGTGTCCTGAAGAGTGATTCTGAGATCCAAGACACCAAATCTTCAAATGCTCAAATCCCTTATACAATATACATAACGTTTGCATAAAACCTAACTAAACCCTCCCATATAAAGTACTATAATAGTTAGCAATAGGTAAATGTTATGTAAATAAATAGTGTTATTTAGGGGGAAATGACAAGAAAAATATCTGTACACATTTAGTACTGGTGCAGTTATTCTCTGAATATTTTTAATCAGTGGTTGGTTGTCTGTGGACATAAAATGTGGGGATTCAGAGAGCAAAAGGTACCCAGTCGGTCATGCAGACACATACAGCACTAGGGCAGTCAGCTCCTCCCTTACCACAAGCTCGCCCCAAAGGCCAGCCTCTGCCTTTAGTTTCTGGGGGTGTTCTGCATTCTAGGTAATGGCTCTACCACCGAACTACATCCTCAGTCCATAGCTAGTGTCTTAAAGGAAAAGCAGCCAAGGTATGATGGCATGCACCTGTAACCCCAACATGGGAGGCTGAATCAGCACGACCCACATGAGTTCTAGGCGATATAGCGAATTCAAGGTCAGCCTGAACTATATAGCAAGACTATCTTGAAAAACCTGTTTTTAAATTTTAAAAAAAAGGATGTATAAAAGGTTTTTAGCCAGAAAGAGTAACAATAATAAACAAACAGGGTCGGTGATACCATTCAGGGAGATCACTTGCCTAGCAGACACAAGGCCCTGGGTTCCATTCCCAGCAACACAAACAAAAACAAAACAATGCAAACATGCACCACTTGCCAGGCACTGATCATACAAACAACTCATTAAATTCACAGGAATGGCTGTGTGAGGGGAAGACCAGCATTCGTGCCATCTTACAGGCGAGCAGAGGAAGGCACTGAGAGCCTAGGGACAGTTCTCAGCATCACACAGCAGTGACAGGGCCAGGGTGCTTTCCAGCGTTTGTGAAACTCATCAGAACAGCAGGGAGTGGCAGAAGAGCCAGATGGGGACCTCGCAGCAGCAGCCCCAGGACTTAGTATTTGCAGGGGACAAGGTGCTGGAGGCTGGGAGCACTTGGTGAAGCCTCCTGAGCACTTTTGGGGAACAGCGCCAGGGAGTGGCTGGGAAGGACTGGTACAGGGACTGAGGCACAGGACAGACAGGACAAGGTGTCTGAGGTGGAGGAGGGGAGACAAGTCCCCATGCTGATAGGAAAGAGTGACAGCTCGCACACACACAGCCCCCCCCCTCAGGCCACCTGCAGAGACACAGGCACATGTGGAGCAGGTAGGATAATGATGGCCCGAGCAATGATGTCCTAATTGATCCCAGAACCTGGGACCAGCAGAGGCAGCATGGCAAAGAGATATTAAGGCTGCAGATGCAATCAACATTGCTAATCAGCTGACTTGAAGATACAGGTTATCCTAAATTATCCCAGAGGCCAAGCATAATCCCGGAGGCCAAGCATAATCCCAAGTAGCTCTAAAACCAGAAGAGGAGGTGGGGTGGTCAGATGTATGAAGCCCTGGGTTCCATCCCCAATACTGGAAAAAAAAAAAAGGAACTGGAGGATAAACCTGAAAGAGGGAAGCAGAAGAGATCAAACTAAAAGAGATGTCATGGAGGCCGAGTCAGAGAGATGCTGTGTGGCTTGCTTTGGAGACTGGCCAGAGAATGTGGTCATCTCTAGGAGCTGGAAAAACAAGGAAACACGTTCTCCCCAACCCTGCCAATATGTCTGTTCTTGCCCAATGACACCCACGCCAGATCTCTGACCTTCAGAACTGTAAAGCCCTGTATTCCTATTGTTGTTTCTATTTTGTTTTCTGTGGGTCACCGATTAAGTAAATCTAGTTTAACCTTGGTCACCTCAGGGACTTTGTGCTGCATTAGGCTATATGACTATTTGTTCTGGAGGAAGTCTTACAAATACATAGTGTTAAACTGGGCGTGGTGGTGCCCGCCTGTAATCCCTGCACTCCGAGGTGGAGGCAGAGGGACAACTGTGAACTGGAGGCTAGCTGGGACTACAAAGTAAATTCAAGGCCAAGAAACCACACAGTGCAACTCTGTCTCAAAAAGGCAAAAAAAAAAAAAAAAAAAAAAGCATTGTTTTTAAAGTAAGAAATGCAGAACTTTAATCTCAGTGAAATGCTGCTGAGACAACACAAGAGGGTTTGCTAAGAAATGTCCCAGGGACTGTTAAACATGAAGGCCAAGTACAGCCAGATAGGGTCCTGGGGGGTGAAGTTCTCATTCAGGTATGCTTACCAACTTTACTCTTCCCACGTCCCTCTTCTGCTCTTTGTAAAGAAAAGATTAATAATGGGGCTGGGGATTTAGCTCAGTGGCATAAGCGCCTGCCTTGCAAGCAGGCAGTCATGAGTTCGGTCCCCGGTACCGATAAAAAGGAAAAAGACAAAAAAAAAGAAAAGAAAAGAAAAGAAAAGACTAATAAAAAGCCAGAGAAAACAGTAATCTGGGCTTCCGTCCTAGAGATGTAGCCCCACCCACCCCATCCTTTTACTTTGTCTCTGTCTTGTTTTCTGTTCATCTGCTGCATCTCATTTTCAGGATCTGTCACCTGGTAGAAACCAAGTTTTTGTTCCTTTTTTGTTTTACTTTTGAGACAGGGTCTCGTTATGTAGTCCAGCTTGCCCTGAACACTGTAATCCTCCTGCTCCAGCCTCCTGAGTGCTGGGATTATAGGCATGCCCCACCCTGCCTAGTAGTTCTGATTTTTTAAACGTTGAGGTGGTGGTCATTTGTCACACAGAGTAACAACAGAACACGAAGACAACACTCATCGCCGTGCAGGTGGCCCAAGCCACAGGGACACAGTACACAAGCAGCTGTAGTTTGAGTCTGAAAGGCCCTGAAAGGCCCGCATGTTCAGACCTGATGCTGCCGGGCAGGGGAGCTTCCACAGTGGAGCACACTGGGAGGTCTTTATCGTTGGAGGCCCGTGGGATAGAGCAGCCCTGGGCCCTTCCTCCTCTGGTCCCTCATCCCTGGGCCACAGAGGCAGCGGTTTTCCTCCACCCACCCGCCTTTTCTCGCACCACCACACACTGCCTCAACAGAGGTCTCACATCTCAGGCATTTGTCCTAGTGACAGAAAGCGGAGCTGCAGACTCCACGGGGCCCACAGGGCGGGCGCTCTGACCTGCATGTTGACCAGCTGGATGAGCTTGTCCAGGTTCTTGAACCACGTGTTGGCATTCTCATATTGGAAGTCCGAACCCATGGTCATCACAGTGTGGTTGGTGCGGTAGTACCGACCCTGTGGGATGGAGTTCTCAGACCAGGATGTCCTGGCCACCCACAGTCAGCTGTGTCTATCTATGGGGTCAAGAATTCACGTGGACATTGCCAGGTTTGGTGCATAACTGTAATCCACGCAATCAGGAGGCTGAGGCAGGAGGATAGCCCTGAGTTCAAGGCCAGCCTAAATTATACAGTGAAAGACTGTCTCAAAAAGAAAAAAAAAAAAGGGCTGGGTATGTGGCTCAGGGGTAGAGTTGTTGCCCTGTATGCTTAAGGCTTGATTCAATCCCTAGCACCACAAAAAAAAAAAAAAAAAAAAAAAAGTGGGATCGTGTGTGTCATATCAGAGCACAGGGACACAAAGAAGAATTGTCAGTAGTTTTCTTGGGTCCACACGAAGACGAGGAGATCAAGACAGCATGCCATGTGTCAAATCCATGGCTTTTTCTTCTGTTTAGTTTTTGAAGTACTAGGGATTGAACTCAGGGCCTTTCCACTGAACTACATCCTCAGTTATGTCTTATTTCTCATTTTGAGATAGGGTCTTGCTCACTTTTAATCCTCCTGCCTCAGCCACCCAGAGTGCTAGAACAGGGATGCACCGCCATGTCCAGGAACACACATTTCTAAGGGAACTGGAGCTGGAGAAGGGACACTGTGGCAGGGCTGGGACGGTACCACTAAGCATACTTTCTCACACCCCTCAGAGAAACCCCGCAGGCCTGAAGTTCTGGACACAGGTTACCTGGGCAGTGGCCAGCTGCAGAAAGTAGCTGACAAGCTTCTTGGCATTGTATTCGGGACTTCGGGGGTCATCCACCACAGGCGGGTCAGCACACAGCACATCCCAGCACAGCCCTTCTGGTGGGCCATAGTTGTTGGGCAGCACACCTGGGGGCCACACCAAGCTCAGAGGAGGTCCATGGCCCCACACCACGCTGGTGTCTAAGCCTGCCCTGCCTTTGCCAGAATGGGCTTCAGAATTTTTGAGGCAAATGCAGAGTCCTGCTCACAAGTGATTAAGAAGTTTAGGCCATAGTAGATCATCAAATCACCCCTCACCAGTGAAGAGGTCGGCAGCAGGGGCCTTCAGGCTGGCACTGGCCCTCCACACCAGCTCCATCTCCCGTCTCTTCTTCCGCACCAGTTTATCTTGATAATCAATGCGCCCAAAGAAGACACCATCAAAGCCCATCTGGAGGTGGGGCAAAGGGGCCTCTCACCACCACACTCCCCAGCTGGAGAAGTCTGAGTGTCATGGTACACGACGGTACCATTAGTGGTCAGAGCACAGGTAGAAAGTGGTGCTGATCAAAGGGAGCCCTCTAGTATACTTCAGAAGGCACTCAACAAGAGAGGGGCAAGTGGACACTCAGTACTTGCCTCCTACCTAGGTCAAAGTGGCAAAGAAGCAACCCAAGGCTATGTTAGAACACAGATAATAAAGCTGATTTTAAAGGGGAGGGAACAGAATTGAAATGTGTTATGTACATGCACCAGTTCCCTACAGTGAAGGTAATCATTACATACTATAAATGTGCACTAATAAAAGTGGAAAAATAAATAAATAAAATCAGGAAAAAGAAAAAAAGCAAAGGCCAGGCATGATGATACACGCCTATAATCCCAGCACTCAGGAGGCTGAGGCAGGAGGGTAGCTCCAAATCTGAGGCCAGACTGAACATGGTCTCAAAAGAACAAAAATAAATAAATAAAGCCAGCATGATAGCAGGACCCTGTTGCTAAATAAGTAAACCCAGATAAAGGACTGGGGTGCAGCTGAGTGAAAAACTACTTTCCTAATATGCACAGACTGGGTTCCATCCCCAGCACCAAAGAGGAAGAATGGGCCAGCCACACCAGGCATGGTGGTAGACACCTTTAATCCCACCACGTGGGGGGCTGAGGCAGGAGGAGCAAAGTGAGTTCAAGGCCAGCCTGAACTGCACACTGAGACCCTATCTCAAAACAAAACAAAAACACAGGAAACAAGGTAGGGGTCCACCTGGAGCACAGCTGGAGGAAGAGCCAGGATTCTGACAAAGGGTAGGATAGGGAGGCTAGGGCAGCAAAAAGAGGCTTAGGCCAGAGCAAAGGGAAGGACTCAGAATTCAACTTCCTCCCAAGGCAAGGACCAGCAGGCTCTGGTGCAGCCCAAGTAAGGCTGCAAGGAAAGGGCCGGCCTTGAGCACCAAGGAAGGAGTCAGTGTGGTCAGTGTGAGCGAAAGGGCGGGTCTGCAGGACAGCAGGGCAGCACCTGAGCAAACAGCGAGGCCTGTTCCCTGGAGTGGCCAAAGGGGTCAATATGCCAGGCCACGCGTGGGCGCCCGTCACTGCCAAATGTGTCCTCCAGGAAGCGAAGCCCCAGTGTCATCTGGTCCACAATGGCACCATAGTGGGTAGCTGCCTCATCATTCATCACCCAGCCACCGTTGGCAAACTCCAGGCGCCCTGGACAAGGACAGGCAAAGCAGGGTGATTAGGGCCAGGTGCGAGGTACAGTGAAAGGCCTGGCATGCAAGCTTGAAAAGAGAAGCGGGACACAGGTTTGGCAAACAGGGCCTGACACACAGGAGCTGTTGTGGTGCAGTCTGGCGGGGTGCACAATTCTCCAAATCCCAAGCTACTGGGGCCATAAGCATACATATCTTCTCCACATGACAAGATAAAATCTCCTGCAGCTTCCTCTTCTCACTTCCTCAGAGCAGGCTCACCCTGGCGCACCAGCCTCCTCACGACTTCCTGTGTTTCGTTTGTCTGCTGATGCCACCAGCGGGAGAAGAAGGCCATCTCCACGTAGACGAATCGGCGGGTGGGCTCCGCCAACAGGGCAGAGATGACGGAGTCCAGGATGTACTGCACTCCTGCCTGCTGGAGGTCGTTATGGACTGTGGACACAAGGACACTGATGGTCAGGAGCCCCACCCTAAGACCCAGGGCCCAGAAGGACAGAGGGAAACTGGAGAGCTGGGGTGTCAGTCCCCAGCCGTACTCACTGCCCCAATAGTACTGGTCCACGGTCTTGAGCCAGCCCACGTCGTCATGTGTGTGGGCCACCAAGTGCACATTCAGCATCCCCGGCTGCACGATGGGACATGTCTGCACAGGGTCCCAAAAACATACACTGTTGGTGACCTAACTCCAGGGCCCAGCGGCTAACAGACGGGACCAGAAGGGGGCAGGAAGTGGGAGAAGCACAAGAAGGCCCTTGACCGGGAGATGCCTTAGCCTCCCAGTCAGGGGACATGCAGAGCTGTGCTCCCACTGCACAGGGTCTGGCTGCGCCTTTCATCCGCACCCCGGGAAAACAGACTCGACGCTGCTATCCAGGGAGCGTCTGCAGGTGCCATCGGGTGCTTTATTTCTAGTTATCCCAGGGCACTTAAGTCGAGAAAAGGAGGTAACTTGAGCAAGGAGACCGGTAGGAGCTAGAGGAGTCTGAGCCTCAGGCGAGCCGCTGGCAGAGCCCCACGCTCCCCGTCCCACAGTCAAAGGAACGCATCCCAGCTCGCGACCCGGGGACACGCGGCGGGGGTGGGGAATCAGCTGCAGCCCCATCCTCAGGGGCGCGACCAGACCCCTCGGTGCCCCGGAGCGCGCGCTGGGCCACTCTGTCGCCAGCCACACCCCTGCCCTGCCTCGGGCCCCCTCTGACCCCAGCGCGCTCCTGCCGCGGGGCCCGCTCACCTCGTATCCAGCCGCCCGAGCGCCAGGTGTGGCCAGCAACAACGACAAGAGAAACGAGAGCGCCGTCCGCGGGAGGCAGGCACTCATCCGGCGCCCCGAGGAGCTCTGGCAGTCGCCGGCGCCTAGCCCCAGAGGTAGCACACTGGCACCCATAGCCCAGCCGCCGCTGCTGCCTCCAGGGTGTTCCCGGGCCCGGATAAGGCGAGCAGACGCCCCGCCCCTGGAACCTGCCCTGGCCAATCGGCGCCAGGGGGCGGGGCCTGGCACGTGACCGGGTTTGAACCGTATCTCAGAGACTCTGGCCGCTGGAGTTTGGAACAGAGGGCTGTTCCGTCCTGGCGGGAGGGAGGTATCTTTTGCTTATCGCCGTGGGACTTTGGAGTACATTTGGCAGTAGGAACAAAGGACCCAACTTTTTTTATACACTCTGTATCTTCCTAGGAGGTAATACGTGGACCTTGTGCTTGGGGCCCTACGGTGTCCCATGGAATTTCAAGACTAGGGAGCTTCAGAGGCACCTGTTGGGACGAGAAGCAAGGATCCTATTCTGCCCTGTGAGGACTCAAGACATTGGTTACACAAACTGCGCTTGGGGGCCAGGCGAGGTGGTGCACATCTGTAATCACAGTACTTGGAAGGCCAAGGCAGAAAGATTGCAGCAAGATCAAGGCCACTTTGAGCGACATAGCAAATTCAGGACGAGTCTGGGCCAGGAATTTAGCTCTGTGGCATAAGTGCTTGCCTGAAAAAAAAAGGCCAGCTTGAACTCTTAATGAGACCCTGCCTCAAAAAACAAACAGGGCCAGGGATTTAGTTCAGCAGCTTAAGTGCCTGCCTGGTAAGCACAAGGTCCTGAGTTCGATAGGTAAAAAAAAAAAAAAAAAAAAAAAAAAACCCAAAAAACAAAAAGCAAAGCTGGGCGTGGTGGCTCATGCCTGTAATCCCAGCACTCAGGAGGCTGAGGCAGGAGGATCCTTTCGAGTTCGAGACCAGCCTGGGCTACAAAGTGAGCTCAGGGCCAGCCTGAACTGCATAGAGAGACTTTGGCTCAGAAAGACAAAGAAAAGAAACAATCCCAAGTCTGGTGTGGTGGCACACCTGAAATCCCAGAGCCAGGAGAATCAAAAGTTTTAGCTCATCTAGGCAATTTAGCAAGTTATCAAGTTCCTGTCTCAAAATAAGAAATATTAAAAAAGCGTGGGAATATAGCTCTGTGCAAAGATTCTTGAGTTCAATCACCAGTACACACATAAGAAAGAAACGAAAAAGAAAGAAAAAAGCCCAGACCAAAAAAAAAAAAAAAAGAAAGAAAGAAAACCAAAGCCCAGACTTCCTAGATCCACAGGGTCACCTGCTACCTTACCAGAGAGCAGAAATCACTGTCCTGTCTCTGACACCTGAACTGAGACGAGGCTTGGGAAATAAGGAAGTGAATCCACAGAACATTTCAGATGGTGCCCCATGATCTGAAGCCCTGCCCCACCGGGCAGACCCCATGAACAGAAGACAGCAGTCCACAAGGAAACCCAGAGGGAAAAACTTTATTTATTACTAATTGGTTTCCACGGGAAAACAAGTGAGTATCCCTGGAACCACGACCAGCTGGTCCCCCGGCAGCAGGCAGGACAGGGTGCCTAAGGTTTTCCAGGCTGTACCCCAACAGAAGTGGGACCCCAGGGAAAGAGCCATGCTCCTGGCATCACGCAAGTCTGGCCCTGCAGCTGTGGCCCAAGGCCAGGCCAAGGAGGAGGTGGACAGGGAGGTGGGCCCAGGGTGCCAATCCTCCAGGCTGATATCACCAGGGGGGCGTCATGGGCTGGGGATTCTGCAGATAGGACATCACCACTGCGGAGATGGACAGCCTGAGACAGAAGAGACAAGTCAGTGCCAGACAAAAGTACGGCTCCCTCCCCCTCCAACTCCCCGGCTGTAGGCCAAGCCTCACATGAAGCTACTCATCATCTGCTTGGTGTCCTCTGAGCTCCGGGAGTTGGCAAAGCTGATGAAGGAACAGTAGACAGCGACCCAAGCACACCACTTCAGCTGGGGAAAAGGGATGGGCGGATCAGGTCAGTGAGGCATGACAAAGCTGCAAGCACTCCAACGTTCCTCAAGCACTGAATCCTGCCTGCTAATTATCTTTACAAAGCTCAGACCTGCTGAAGGTGCCCCTTAGGCCCACCCCTCCCCACCTGCTGCTGGTACCCAATTTCTTGGCCTAGTAACTAACTTCCATCTCTCTGACCCCATTATGGCCCCTCCAAACTGCTTCACAGCCTGGATTCCAGCTCAGGCCAAGCCATTAGGGAACTACTGCCCCAGACCGCGGCTTCCCCAGCCTGAGTTTTCTCCGCCCGCTTCGCCCTGTCCCGCTCCCCTTCAAATCCCGAACCCCGCCCGGCAGTGCCCCCCCCCGCCCCTTCCCAGGCGGAGCTACACCCGAGGACACAGCCCCGCCCACCTTGAGCATGAGCCCGCACATGCTGAAGATCATCCCCAGCAGGTTCATGTAGTCTGGCGTGGGGTCGTCCAAGGCCGGGTTACACTCGCTTGGCGGGGGCTTGTACCTGTGACAGGCTCAAGGGTCAGGGGCGATCCAGTCCTGCTCCCGTGACAGACAAGTGCTTCCCATGCCCTGACCCACATCCACAACCCGAATCCTGTTGCTTTGGCGCTGGGATCCTCACCTCAGCACTTTGTTGGGCCTGCGTGGGTCCGACATGTTGTTCGTGGACATAGCGACTCAAAAACCAGGTCGCGCCTCTTCCGCTGCTGGAGCTGCAGCTTCCGGTGTAGGCGTGAGGGGCGGATTTTGGAGTAACACTGGGTGTCCTCATGCTTCTTTCCCCGGCAGAGACCACAACTAACCCCAGCCAGAGGAGAATAAGAGGGAAAAAACCCTCGAAAATAAGAAATGAGTGGGGGGGGGGGGACAGAGAAAGCGGCTTTTCAATTTCTCTACGCTGCCATCAAAGTGCTGAAATTTTGGGCCCCATACGAGAAGCCGGAAATAGATCATGGAGGACAATAATAATGTAACGCCCCAGCGTGGTTTGGCGAGGTTCCGGATCCTCCGCGCAGTCGAACTCACGGAAAAAGGCGGGGAAAACAACCGAGGAGTAGGACCCCGAGCCATGGCTTTCCCCGAGCCAAAGCCGCTGGCGCCCGAGCTGCCACAGAAACTGCTGAAGACGCTGGACTGCAGTCAGGGGGCGGTGCGGGCCGTGCGGTTTAATGGTGAGTGCCCGCGTCTTCCGACCCGGTCCAACGCGCCCCGAGGCCGGCCTCCCGGTAACCCCTGCCTGGTGTCCCCCAGTGGACGGCAACTACTGCCTGACATGCGGCAGCGACAAGACACTGAAGCTGTGGAACCCGTTGCGGGGGACGCTGCTTCGCACTTACAGCGGCCACGGCTACGAAGTTCTGGACGCAGCCGGGTGAGCTGGGGGCTCTACGAAGTTCTGGACGCAGCTGGGGGCGTCGAGGCCGGGATCGCAGGCCGAGGTTGACCTTCAGTCTCCGCCGCGGTCTCCAGATCCTTTGACAACAGCAGTCTCTGCTCTGGCGGTGGGGATAAGGCCGTGGTACTATGGGATGTGGCTTCCGGGCAGGTCGTGCGCAAATTCCGAGGCCACGCTGGGGTAAGTCTAGCCCGGGGCCCTCACTATGTGTGTGGCAGGATCTGTAACAGGTGCTGATGGCGCCAGAGACGTCCACTGCCCTCTACAGTGGACAGGCACAGCCAAACCCTTTCCTGGAAGTTACCCCCTAGAACCTTTGCACACCCCTACCCCAACCAATTGTCCTCGCTTTAATCTGCACTGAGAATCCTGCATGGATCCCCATCCCTGAAAATCGAGCTGCCTCTGAGTAACAATTCCTGTCTCCCAGAAAGTGAATACAGTGCAGTTTAATGAAGAGGCCACAGTCATCCTGTCTGGTGAGTCTGGGGCCTGGGCAGGAGGTCCCAGGGTGCTACCCTAGTGTTCCAAACCTGACTTCACCTTCCTGCTGGCCACACAGGCTCTATTGATTCCAGCATCCGCTGCTGGGACTGCCGCTCTCGGAGACCTGAACCAGTGCAGACACTGGATGAAGCCAGAGATGGTGTGTCCAGCGTGAAGGTGTCTGACCACGAGGTGCTTTCTGGGTGAGTGAACCCCAGACCTTGTCCCTAGCGACTGTATATCACAGCTACCCATCTTTAGGTTAAAAATATGCTCTCTAGGCTGCATATCTAGCCCAGTGATACAGCACTTGCCTGGCATGCACACAGCCTGTGTTCTGTCCCCAGCACTACTGAAAAAATGCCAGGTATAGTGGATCGTGCCTATAATCCCAGGGCTCTGGGAGGCTGAGGAGGGAGAACTCCAACTCTGAGCCCAACCTGGACAGCATAATGTTGTCACAAAGGGGTGGAAACAGCTCAGTGCAAAGGCCCTGGTTTCACCTCTGTGTTACAACCCCCTAACCCTAAAAAACTACGCTTCTTATCAGCATGCACCAGGCCATGCCGCCTAGTGCCTGCTGACTTGCAGCCATTATTCATTCTTGGATGTCACATCTATTAAATATACCAAGCATGCATGTACTTCAGGTCTTTTGCTTGTAATCTTCCTCTGCCAGGACTGCCTCTCTACTTTGTCAAAGTGTTTTTGAGCCCATTGTACCAAGAACTTTTAGATGATGGGCCTATGCCAGAGAATGAAAGGAATAGGCAGAAGTCTCTGGCTGTATAGGGCTGTTCTGGTTCACATTCAGAATAGCCCGCATGTTCAGCTCAAGAGGATACCAGTCTTACTTGAAGAATTTAGACTGCCCAACATGGCCGTTTCTTCTTTCAGAACATACATACACACATATGCACGTGCATGTGTACAGATACACTTCAAAAAAAATTTGGCCAGGTGAGATGGCACACACCTGTAATCCCAGTGCTGGGGAGACTGAGGCAGCAGTATCACCATGAGTTCAGGGCCAGCTTGAATTACATAGTGAGACCCTAGTTTTTAAAAAAATTTTTTTTTTTACTATATTGGGGATTGAACCCAAGGTTTCATTCATGCTAGGGTGGGTACACTCCACTGAGCCACATCCACACCTGTTTTCCTTTTGGGTCAGGTTCTGAATTGCCCACGCTGTACTCACACTTCAGATCCTCCCATCCCAGCATGCCCAATAGCTAGGATTACTGGCATGGTCACTTAGCTAAGGACCTTTTTTTTTTGGTCTTTTTCCTTTTCCTCGGTACTGGGGATCGAACTCACAACTGCCTGTTTGCAAGGCAGGTGCTTATGCTGCTGAGCTAAATCCCCAGCCCCAGCTAAAGACCTTTTTTGTCCCCCCAGTACTGAGACTGAACCCATGGCCTTGACACTGAGCTATATCCCCAGTCTTGTTTTGTCTTGTTGACAAGAGGTCCACTATGTAATTCATGCTGGCTTTGAACTATGTGGTCCAGGTTGGCCCCATGAGGTCCTCCCACCTCAGCTGAATGCTAGGATTACAGGCATGCGCCATCACACCAGATTCCCAGCCCTTTTAAAAAGTATATTTTATTAGCAGGGTCTGGGACATGGGCTGTGAGCCTTAGAAACAGATGGAGAGACATGAGATGGCCCCTTGGGCCTGTTTCAAAGTCAGCACTCCTGACTTTGCCAGTGCCACCCCTGCATAGGAAGAGCAAGGCCCCTCCAGTAAGGACATAGACACACTAGCCACAGGTGCTTGAGCTAGACCTGCCTTCCTTGCAGCTCGGTGGATGGCCGTGTGAGGCGCTATGATCTAAGGATGGGCCAACTCTTCTCAGACTATGTGGGCAGTGAGTGTGGCTGGGTGCAGGCCAGGTTGAGAATGGAGTGTCCAGAAGCACCCCGGCCTCACCACAGGCCCACCCTCCCACCGCAGGCCCCATCACCTGCACCTGCTTCAGCCGTGATGGCCAGTGTACCCTAATATCCAGTCTGGACTCCACACTGCGGCTTCTCGACAAGGACACTGGCGAGCTGCTAGGCGAGTGCGTCTCCACAGTCAGCCCGGGTCCCCTCCCTTCCCTGCCACCCCTGAGCAGGAGCAGGCCCCAATACAGCTCCTTCACCCAGGTACACGGGCCACAAGAACCAGCAGTACAAGCTGGACTGCAGCCTCAGTGCACAGGACACACATGTGGTCAGCTGCTCGGAGGACGGGAAGGTGTTCTTCTGGGACCTGGTGGAGGTGAGCCACACCTTGGGTCAGAAAAGGAGAAACACGACAGGAAATGCATCTAGGTATAGGGGCACCACACACCCTCAAGTGCCAGGCTAAGGCCATTTGGGAAGCCCAAGCTTCCTCTGTGCATCCCTGCGTTCTTTCAAGCCCAGAGCCTGTCTGTAACATCCCAGCCCGGTAGGGAAGTCAAGCTGTACACAGTGCTGGGGTTTGGCCCCTGGAATGAAGCCCCCTAAAAGAAGAGTCTAGGGAGCATCGGCTTCTATTCTGGGAGCCCAGCGAAGATGCCAATGAGAGAAGGGCACATGAAGGACAGTGACAGGATGCAAGAAAGAACTACCGGATAGGTCACAGGGGAGGGACAGTCATCAGGGCTGGTTGGCAGGGAATAGGCAGCAGGACCCCAAGGAGAGAGCCTCTGCTGAGGAAGGCCAGGGTGGGAGGTGGGAGGTGAGAGGAGCCCCAGCCTGAGGGCAGTGCTACGGGTGCAACAGGGCCTTGGCTGGGTCCCAAGGACGGGCCGGCCAGGCCACTGAGCACTGTCCCGTGTCTGCTCCACAGGGTTCTCTGGCACTGGTCCTGCCTGTAGGCCTCGGTGTGGTGCAGTCACTGGCCTTCCACCCCCACGAGCCCTGCCTGCTCACTGCCATGGGGGGCAGCGTGCAGTGCTGGCGCGAAGAGGCCTACGAGGCTGAGGGGCCCACGGGCTGATGCCACAGGTACCCACCAGGCCCAAGGACTAAGAGCAACTGCAGGGGACGTTTATTCCAGACACTGACAGTGGAAGGGATGGGGTAGGGCCTTAATAAATAGAGGGGGCTCTGGACTGTGGCTGCTCAGTCCTCGTTCTTCTCATGTGTGAAGGCATCAGCTTTCTGGGCGAAGGTTTCAGCCACCAGCAGTGGGAAGACCAGGGAGGCATCCGCATAGACCTACGCAGGGATCTGGGTGAGCTGCTCGCCACTGCTAGGAGCCCATACCACCTTGAGCCAGCCTCTCACCTTGACAGGCTCTGCGTCCATCCGGATCTTGCCCCAGGACACAGCCTCATCTGGCCGGGCACCCGAATCAGAGCCATCAAACTCCTGTGCAGTGTTGATGTAGACGGCATAGTCAGCCCCATTGCGCTGTGGGGAAGGGAAAGGCAGGTTGCTCAGTGGGTTGGGCATTGCAGCCCAAGGGAATGAGTCCCAGAGGAAGGAAACTCCAGGTCCACGGGCCTGGGGTCCCACACAGCTGCGGGGCTCCTGCTGAGATCCCTGAACCAAAAAACCCAAAGGTTTCAGGAGGCTACGACAGATCATACTACACTGCACTTCATGGGACAGGTCCCAGGCAGACCATGGCAAGGCACCAGAGAAGGACATGCCACCAGCTCTAGGCTATAGCTCTCCACACCCAACCACCACCCCAGCTGGGGACCCACTCACACCTCCAGGCCCAGCCTGACCTGCTCCCCACCCCTATCCTCCTGGTTGCTCTTGGGCTACTTGAGGCCCTTGGACTCCGCACCGGCTGTTCCCTCCACCAGGAAGAATTCCCAGTAGTAACATCCCAGAATCCCAGTGTGCAGTCACACTTCCCTGAAACCCCACACTGACCCCTCTGTTTTGGGGCCAAGGGATGTGTGGCAGCACACACCTGTAACCCCGGCACTTGGGAGGCAGGGGCCAGCCTGCCTCAAAGAACAAACAGTACATGCCACCATCCCTGTTCTTCCTTATGTCCCAGCATCTTTCTTTTGAGATGAAGTTTTACTGTGTTCACCAGGCTGGCCTCCAACTCCTGGGCTCAAGACCACCTGCCTCCACCTCCAGAGGGCTGGGGCGACAGGTGCACACCACTGTGCCACCTGACCTTACTTTCCTCCTTAACCATTTAATGACACCTGTGAGATCACCTATGTGCTGTTGCCCCCTGAGAACCTCAGTCCACACAGGACCAGGCTCCTGGCCTTTCTGGTACCAACCGCCGGGCTGTGCCACTCACCATGAGGTTGGCATTGGCAATGTGATGCTTGACTACGCCACCACCCAGGATGATCATGCCCGAGTGCTTGGCATAGATGGCCTGCATGTTAATGAGTCGCAGGTCTGGAGAGGAGGAATGCGGTCAGTGCCAGGCCTCAGGGGCCTCCTTCCCTCTCCTCCTGGGCTCCCATACCTCACCCTCAACGATGTCCAATACAAGGCCCGGGTTCTTGAAGGAGTGGAAGAACATCATGTCACCCAGTGAGCCGTCCGTGAGTGCAGGGCTCAGCACAGGGATGCGGTTCTGAGGAGGACAGGGCCAGCCAGCAGCTGTGACACAGCACCCGTTGCCCCACTCCAGTTGCATTCCTTCCTCACAGCTGGCAACGGCTGATGCTGCTCAAACATACTGTAACCACGAGTCCCCTCACATAGATGGGGCTGTGGACCTAAAAAACCCACATACAATCCCAAGAGGATGCCAGGCAGCCCCAAAGTAGCGGCTCTCCTTATTTCTGAAATGTGGGGGCTTCACAGCCTCTGGGGAGCAAGGATCAGGCTCGGGAGCTGCTAAATGGTACCCCCAAATGTACTTAGTCTAGCCAGGTAGGCAGGACATCCGGACACGTCCACCCCATGTATAGCTGTGTAACTTCAAACAAATAGTCTGATTGCTTAGCACTGGGAGCTCCTCACCTAAAAGCAGGTTGCTGAACGCCTGCAAAGATGAGAACAGTTGGCTCCTTACCTTCTGGGCCCAGTAATACACAGACTCAGGATTGTTTATCTCTTTGCCAAGCCGGGCGATCATCCGGGAAGGTGTCCATTTCACACCCTAGGAGGGTGGAGACATCAGCATTAACCCACAATTACCTAGACCCCACCACCACCACACCACAAGTGCTAGCCCAACCTCTGTGTTCTGTTCCAGCACCATCTGGTCCAGAATGGGCATCAACCAGTCCTCAAATTTGCAGTAGTTATCATTAGGCACCAGCAGATTCCCGATCCTTGGTACAGAGGCACACATCATCAGTCTCCAGGCTCCTGGCACCACACCCCTGTCACCCCACACAGGGTCCCACCTGTTGATACCGTTCTCCCGCAGCTCCTTCCCCCTGAGGCTGAACTCGCCCAGGTATGTGGGCGCCAGGCATTTGATGAGGTCCTCCTCTACGCCTCCAGCTGTGGTCACCAAGACGTCCACCTGCAATAATAAACCAAGGACACCTAACATTAGCACTCCTCTCTCAGAGGAGAGCTCTTAAAACGGACCCATACTGTTACACTTACGTGCTCAGCACTTCAATGCTCATTGACCTAGAAGGCCAGCAGCCTGCCCAACCAGGTCCCTACCATGTTGTGCTGCACAAGGTAGCGAATGGTCTCGCGGATGCCTGAACTGATGAGGTTGGATGTGTAGCCCAGGAAAATAGTGCAGCCAGTGAGCGGGCGGTGGCTCTGGGTCAGGTCTGCATGGTGGTCTTCATCCTGGGCCAGCGGCTCCAGTTTCTTCTCGATCTGCAGTTAAGATTCAGGTCAAATTAGGTTCTGGCCTTGAGGGTACCTGTCCCAGGGTACCTGATGGGTCCCGGAACCAAGACTCCACCCAGGGATGTCTCCGTGCAGACCAAGTCCCTTCGGCGACCCACAGCATCTCCTTTTCGGGTTCAGTTTCTAACAGGGAAAAACAAATTAAAGCCCTCCACTGACTTACGCTTCTCCTCCAATTCCCTCCCCTAACCACATGGTCTTAGCCCTAATCTGCCCATTGGTGAAGCTTTAAATTTCCCGGAACCTGGCCCCTACTTAAGCAAGGATACTGACCCGCGCCCGTAGAAACCCCGCCCCGCCTCGCCCCGCCCCCACGGGTATTCTTCGCTCCAGCGCCTGCACAAGCGCCCCCGCCTCACCATAGCGTTGACTTGCTGCACTGCGCGCCCGAAGTTGGTGGCCTGGAAGCCGGTAGTGCCGAAGGCCTGCAGGAGCGCGTGGTAGTCCACGCCGCGGCTGAAGTCGTAGCCCCGGACCTGCGCGCTCTCGGGCGGCAAAGCCGAGCTGTGTTTCAGCACGGCAGACAGCGCCGCCGCGGGCGCTTCCCCCATTGAAGAGCCCTCCATGGGCTTACAGGTGACCTCTCAGGAAAGCCCCTTAAACCGAGGCCACCTGGGCATCCAAGCGCGCTAAGCCCTAACACCGCCTCTCTGCAAGAGTACAGGAAGTAGCGCTCCGCAAACGGAAGTCGTCACGTGACTGCCCGTAGCGCCTGCTTTCCCGGGTGTGGCCATCTTTGTGCACGCATTCCGTACTACGGAAAGCCTTGGGAGCCAGTACTTTTTAGGTGCTGCTCTCTGTTTTCCAAAATGCGCCTGCTGTACTGCTGAACAGTCGACTCACAACCATGATAAACTGCAGGCCCTAGGCTGGAAATCACTCAGTGCCTGCCAGGCAAGCACGAGGTTGTGAGTTCGATACCCAGTGCCAGGAAAGAAAGAAGAAAAAAAAAAAAAAAAAAAAAAAACCCTGGCTTACCAAGCAGCATGGTGCATGCCTGTAATCTCAGTTGCTTTAAAAGCTGAACAATTTCAAATTCCTTCCCTGAGCCTGGACTCAACCTAGTGATTTAGCAAAACCCTGTCTCCAAAAATAAGATTAAAAGATACACACCAGGGGCTGGGGATTTAGCTCAGCGACATAAGCACCTGCCTTGCAAGCATGCGGTCGTGAATTCGATCCCCGGTACCGATTAAAAAAAAAAAAAAAAAAAGGTACACACCTGCAATCCTACATTTGGGAAGCTGAAGCTAGAGGATTCCTAGGCCAGCCTGGGATACATACTGACTTCAAAGGCAACCTGACTACATAGTGAGACCCTGTCTGACCAAAAAAAAAGAGATGAAAAGGGCTGGAGGCATGTCCAGGTGTGGTGGCACATGCCTGTTATCCGTAGGCTGAGGCAGGAAGATCACTGAGAGTTCAGAGGCCAGCCTGGGCTACATGTAATTGTGTGCCAGCCTGAATGAGTTACAAAGCAAGACCCTGTTCAAAAACAAAAAGAAAAAAAGCATTGGGTATCTTCAATCCTCAGTACCACAGAAAAGAGGTGGGGTGGGACGGATTGACTGCGTTTACCCTGTGCCCTGACTGCTGAAAGAGCATGTTGGGAAGGTGCAGGACAGTGAGCACTGATGACTATAGCGAACTGGCCGCACTGGCTAGGTGACACAGGAAAGGAGGAGGGCGATAGGCACAGGCCTGAGTGTGCCCAGACAGAGCTTGACTTTCAGGCTGTGGTGATGGCATGTAAGCCAGCATCAGACATGCAAGCACCTGAAAAGGGGATGCATCGTGGCCAAGCCTGCACAGCTGGGATCAGGGCACAGTCAGGGTGGCACCTGGCTGGGAGAGGGGGAGATGACTGGAGGAGCACTGAGGACCCAGGAGCTCTGGGGCTCAGAGGGGAGCAGTAGTACTAAGGCACTGTAGGCACCAGAGAGTACAGCAAGTCCCCAGGGAGGATACCAGGTAGTGGGCCACAGGGAACCAGAGCTGGAGCCATCTGTATGCTGTCAGCAGTAGCAGTGGCTGTCAGGAACAGTCAGCAGGGGACCCAGCAGCTGGCAGGGGACCTAGGAGGTACCCATGTGACAGCAGAGCAGCCTCCGGGTCTCCTGAAGCGGGGGACACCCCTGCCACAGCAGCTGCTACTGCTGGTGACATTTCACTGAGGCCTGGCTTCAAAGTCTCTGTGGGTGGGGAGGAGAGGGCGGAGAGGCTGGGCACCGTGGGCAAGGGCCAGAGGGCTGACTGCTGCGGGAGGACCAGCACTGGCATTTGCAGGAGTCTGCAGAGAGGAACCGGAGTTGAGGTTCGGGCAACAAGGGAGGAGCGCAGGGACCCTTGGGGGCCCCAGGGATTGCTCATATTCTACCCTCCTCAGATGTCCAGCAAGGTGGCCACTGGCAGTGACATCGGCCACGCCCGCCGGGCCATAGAGCAGCTGCGGATGGAAGCCGGCATCGAGCGCATGAAGGTGAGGGCAGATACAGGGGCAGCAGTGCGCGGGGCAAGCACCCCAGGGAAGGGCAGGGACCCGGGCTGCAGCCTGTGGGCTTGCTCTGCAGGTGTCCAAGGCAGCCACCGACCTGCTGCAGTTCTGCACTGAGCAGGCCAAGAGTGACCCCTTCCTTGTGGGCATCCCGGCTGCCACCAACCCCTTCAAGGAGAAGAAGCCCTGTGCCATCCTGTGATACCCCACAGCCCCGAGCCTCAATAAACAGCAACTGCTCCTAGAGGCACAGACTGGCTAGCTGGGATGAGGGTGCTTGGGGGTGCTTGGGGGGCCCAGTCTCCCTCCCCACCCCTCACAGTGGCCTGGGCAGAGGGCCACTGTCACCCCTTGCAGTCACAGATCAAGCACAGTCACATGCAAAGCGGCGCAGACACTGATACAGGCACCTGGCCTGTGTCCACAGTGGGGCTGTCGTACCACCTGCCCACCCAGCGCCACCACCGCCCACTCGGCTCCTGCCACATGCCCCACAGCAGCCATGCGAGGCTTTCTAGCGCCAAGCGCCTGCGCAGCGCATCCTGTTTATTCTCCTGCTTTCCACAGGAACAGGGGAGGAGTCACCTCCCCAGGCACCGGGTGGCCAGGGTCCTGGGCCCGAGGGTCAGAGGCAGCACCAGTGGGGATCCAGGCCCCCAAAGGCTGAGGGCCTCAGCCTCCAGCCAGCAGTATAGAGCAACACTGTGTCCATGTCCATGCGCTCAGGCCTGCAGCCTCCAGACTTCCAGTGACAGGCCCCCGGACGCGGCCACCACATTGCCCTCAGCACAGATCTGTGGTGGGGGTGGAGTCAGAGTCAGGGACAAAGGGTTCAGGGCAGCTGTAGGGGCTGGGGGTTGGGGTTAGGGGTCAGAGCAGACTGGGGGCCTCACCCCATTCAGTGCGCTGTGATGGCTGCGTGTGCACAAAGTCCAGGGCGGGTCCGTGGGCACGTGCACCTGCAAGAAGGTGTGGTGTTGGATGCAGCCCCAGCCCAGGACCCCAGAACCCTTGGGCCTGAGGTGTGTGCTGAGCAGGGGGTGGCGTCCTCACCCGGATGGTCTTGTCCATGGATGTGGTGTACAAGGCCCCCAACGAGTGCTTGATGCCGGTGATCTGAGACTTGTGGCCCACGTCAAAGGACTGTGGAAGGGGACATGGGAGGCCATCAGGGCAGAAGGAGGAGCGGGGTGGGGGAGGGAGAAGGCCGAGCGGGTGGAGTGGGGTGAGGGGCCCTGCAGACCCTGACAAGCCGGAAGCAGCCGTGATCCTGGGCGAAGACATGCAGCAGGCCCTGGTTGTCGCCAGCCCATAGCTGGGGCTCCCGGTAGGACATGCAGAGCAGGTAGGAGTCCAGCTGTGGGAGGGGCGGACAGGGTGGCTCAGGTGGGCCAGAGCAGTGGCCTGGCCCAGAGGTGGGGAGGACGGGGAAGCGCCCACCTGCAGCCGCTGATGCACACTGTTGGTGCGGCGGTCGAATACCACCAAGGTGTGGTCCTCGCTGCAGGAGATGATGTGCCTATCGTCTGCCAGCAGCGCCAGCACCGCACTGGAGTGCAGCCGATGGCTCTTCAGCAGGGTGGGGCCAGCTTGGCAGGAGATGGGGGCGGGAAGGGGAATCAGGGCCCTCACAGACTCCTGCACACCCTACAGACCCCTTGGGCTGCTCAGCCCCTCCCAGCAGCTGACTCTCCCTGGCTCCTGCAGGGCGGCATCTAGGACTCCCAGGCCTTGGCTCCAACCTGTCCCTCTGCCAAGGAGCCACTTCAAGCATCCTAGGCCCAGTCATAGCTCTGCATGGACAGCCTGCAGCGACCGGGTTCCATGAGAATGAATGAATAAAACACAGAAAAGACCCGTGTGCGAGGCAGTCTTTGTTCTAGACATTTTGGGTTTCTTTTGGGTTTTTTTTTTTTTTTGTCTTTTTCATTTTTATCAGTACCAGGGATCGAACTCATGACCACCTGCTTGCAAGGCAGGTGCTTATGCCACTGAGCTAAATCCCCAGCCCCTTGGGTTTCTTTTGATTTTGTTTTGTTTTTTGCTTTTTTGAGAGGGCACTCCAGGCTGGCATTGAACTCACAGCGACCCTCCCACCACAGCTTGCCCAGTGTAGGGTTTAAGGCCCACCACACTGGGCTTGCTCTGATGACTTGTGTGATCTCTTTTACCTGGTGCTGGGGATGGAACTGAGGCCTCCCATGAGCTTGACCAGAGCTCCCTCACCAAGGGGTACCCAGCTGCACCAGCAGGTTCAGTATCATCCCTGCCATCAACCCCCGGGCTGGTGCATCACAAGGGCTTGGATTTGGGATTGCAAATGGCTCCCAAATTCTCCCCACAGGATCCAGCTTGCCAAAGTCACAGAGCTGGGAGATGGGGAGCCAGAATCCTATGCCCGACTCCGACCTGCCAGGGCTCCTTTGTGCCCCCCTACCCCACCCACATGTGTGGCCTGACCCCCTCAGGTTGAGCACTGGCTAGGTGACTTTGTCACCATCTCAACTTGACTCCAAAACCCCAAGCAGCCTGTGCTCCCCACCTGAGCCCCAGGGGGCAGCCCACCTCTGGGATCGTAGATGGTCACCTTCTTGTCATAGGTGCCAGCTACCAAGATGTCAGGCTGGTAGGAGAGGCACAGCACCGCTGCCTTGCCCCTGGGGACACAGACCACAAGGTTGGGGCAGTGGCCAGGCAGGGCCCAACCAGCCTCACACCCCAGCTAGAGCCCCTCGTACTTTATCTCACCGAACTGTTGTCCATCAGCTGCCATGTCCCACAGCTTGATGGTACTGTCCCAGGATCCAGAACATACACGGTGGTCTTGAGCCGCCAGTGACCACACCCAGCCCTGCAGGGACCAGAGGGATACAGCAGTCATACAGGGCCCTGTCTTCCCCCACTGCCCTGGGCGCAAGGCTGGGTCTTCCTGTTTTTGCATTAGAGGCTCAGAGAGGTCACTGGATTCACCTGAAGCCACATAGATTTCCCTTAATGTCCACTATGAAACAGTGAAACACTGTGAAACTGTCACACAATACACAACTCTAGCTCCACATCCCCGTCCCACAGGGCCAAAGGAGGAAGATAAGGGGCGCAAGAACCCAGAGTCAGTCCAAACCTGGGTGAAAAGGGAGGTGTCTTAACTTCAAAGCCCAGTGCACGCACAAACTTCCCCAGTAACCCTGGGTTCTGCAGGGACTCAGCACCAGCAGTAGTCTGAGGCTATGTGGGAATATGATAAAAGCACAGCCTCAGCTGGGTGTGGTGGCACACACCTGTAATCTCAGCATTCAAGAGGCTGAGGCAGGAGGATCACCACAGGTTCAAGGCCAGCCTAGTGAGAGCCTGTCTCAAAACAAATAAATAAATAAAAATAATATGCCCCAGAGTATGGGCAGCTCACTTACTCCTCATCAAACCCTCTGGGCAAGGTACTATAATGTACATATCCATATGAAATTATGAGACTGAGCCACAGAGAAGTCTCTCACCAAGGCCACATAGTCAGAACACAGCAGAGTGGGGATTTGAACCTAGGACCTGATCTGTTGGCCATGGGCCAGGACCGCCTTGAAGACTGGTGGAAGTGCCCCTCCACTGCCATTTTCTCGCTTGTTTTGAGATAGGGTCTTGCTATGGAGCCCAGGCTGGCCTCAAACTTGTGTAGATCCTCCTGCCTCAGGCTCCTGAGTGCTAGGATTACAGGTGTGTACCATCATGCCAGGCTCTCTGCCACTTCTCATGAAAGACCTGAGGTTGCTGGTCCCCAAAGACAGCCTCCTTACTGCCCCCTACTGGGCCCCTCTACTGAGCTACCTTGTGCCAAAGCCCTCATTCCAATACAGTTCATATTCACTCATTCTCATCTTCACTGTCCACTTGTCAGAAGTGGAAACTGAGGCACAGAAAGTCACATCACACTCCAAACCACACAACAGTAGAAGGCCAGATTCAAATCTACACAGTCTGGCACCAAAACCCAAGCTCTTGCCAGGAATGACTGCACACACCTGTAATTCCATCACTGGGAAGGCTGAGGCAGGAGGACCACTGTGGACACTGCCTGGACTACAAGCACAGCCTTGTCTCAAAACAACAGCAAAATCCCAGACTCTACCCACTCCTCTTGCCTCCTCCTGTCATGGCCCTCACCTTGTGGGTGCTACCCTTCTGGGCACCCAAGGCCTTGACCAGAACCTGGCTGGGCTCTGCCCCGAGATGCCGCAGGTCCCACAGGTTGATGTTGCGATCTCGAGAGCCGGACAGACAAAGCGTCCCACCCTGTGGGGACAGCAGGAAATGTGAGTGGAGTCCCTCATTCCTATGCCCAGCACCCCACACTGAGCCTGCCTCACCTGAAGCAGCAGCACCGAGTCAATGGATGCAAAGTGCCCATCAGCCAGGCAGAAGTACTCGGCCCGGCGCCCATCCTCAGCCCAGCATGCCAGGTGCTGCTCCAGCTCCATGCACGCCATTGGCCAGTTGAAGTCCTCCTCTGTGGGGTACCACAAGCAGGGCCCCAGTGAGTGCCAGGTTCCAGGGAGCACAGCTACACCCAACATGGGCAGATCCTCAGCTGGGCATGGCACAGTGGCGCATGCCTATAATCCCAGCACTCAGGCAGCTGAGGCAGGAGGATCACTGCCACCTGACTAACCACCTCCCAGCAGGTTAAAAACACCTCTTATTTCCAAAATTTCGGGCCTCAACAACAGTCTTCCAGAGGGAAGCAAAAATTAAAAAATTAAGATGTGCTATGTTCATGTAACAACTCTACATGATGAATGTAATCATTACACACTCCAAACTCATATTAATAAAAATACAAATTTAGCCAGACATGGTGATGCACATCTAAGTAATTCAGACTGGCCTTGAACTCACTTTGTAGCCCAGGATGGCCTCAACTCGCAGTGATCCTCCCGCCTCAGCTCCCAAGTGCTGGGATCACAAGTATAAGTAACCATGCCAGGCTCATTTTTCTTTTTTGAGACAAAGTCATAGTCCAGGCTGGCCTCAAATTTGTGGAGATCCTCCTACCTCAGCCTCCCAAGTGTGTAAACGAAGCGTACAACATCTTGCCTAGCACACGTATCTATATTTTTCTAGCTTCTGGGAAATTTTTGTTCATCTGCAGGGTGCAGATGTCAACACCTTGTGAATCACTGATGCAGGAACCCCACTCCCCTGCAGACTGATAATCAACTATCCAAATTGTACCTCCCACTGACTCAAAGGCCTGTAGGTCCAATAATATCACCATCATACCAATGCAAGACCCCTAAACTGTCCTCCCCAACGAACCAGTGAACTCGGGAAGCAATGAGTACGCGCCCCTAAAGATGACAGTTTAGACCCAGAGCTTGAAGATCTGTAATAGCTGGTATCAAGAATTTCAGCCCCTAAAACTTAAGCAGGGGTTACGGACTCCAGAGCCAAGCCTCTGTCCTACCTCTCCTGGTCCAAGGCCAAAGACTTTGGTACCACCAGAAACAATCTCAACCTCCCCAGCCAGAGCCAGAACAGCCAGAGGCCTGTGCTGGACTGTGCACGTGGCAGCCAGGTGCCATTTCCCACCACAAGCTTGCCCTGGGCTGGGCGGGCCCCCGCCGGCCCCCACCGGCCCCCACCTTCCACCACTGGGTAGGGCGCGCGAACGCGGCGCTGCGCGCGGAGCCTCCAGGTGGCGTGGTCGCGCACAAGGTCGCGCAGTGCGTGGCACACGCGCGGAAGGACATGGAGCACGAGGCGCGCGTCCAGGTAGGCGCAAATCTCGAGGAGCAGCTCCGGGGGCAGGTTCAGCAGGCCCGGCGCACCCACCATCGGGACCCTGGATGGAGCCCAGGGTTCCAGAGAGCCAGGGTCCGCTGCAGGCGCGGACTGTAATGAGGCGCGTGGGGTACTCAGCCCGGGCTTCGGCGGGCCAAGCACGCGGGCCACGTAGGATTCGGCCTGTGCATCAGGGTCAGGCTCCGGCTCTGGGCCCGAGTCATCGTCCGAGGCGCGGGTATCCTCGCACTGCCCTGGTGGAAGCTCCATGGCGACCGGGTGGGCGCGGCCCGTCAGTCTCGGTCAGCTGCCCGGCTCGCGTCCCGTCTCCTAGGCAGCACGAGGGTCCTTTCCGGCGCGGTCTGATGACGTCAGGAGCCCACCGGAAGCAAGGCCACAAGCTGGCCCCGGGCTCGACGGCGTCCCGCTGTTTGGCCGCGCTGACCCTGGGCTGGACAGGGCGAACTTCTGATTCCTGCGCTTTGCAGCACGCGCGCCTGTGATCCTGACGCAGGTGTTTTGCTTGGGAGGGTGCGCTTGCAGGAGCTGGGGCCGTTTCTCACTGGCCGGTAGTCTTCCTTCTGTGGCCAGGGCCGGCTCAGCCTCCGCGTGCGCGCGCCGCTGCGCCCGAGGGGATCAGGGTTGCTCCACGTTTTTAAATTAGTTGTACACATCTGCGAATTACTTTTGGTAGATTCATAGTGCACGTAACGCATCGGGACCGTTTTCACACGCACATCCTCCGGGATCTGGTGGCACAGGCCTGTAATTCCAGCCAGATCTCCGAGTTCGAGGCCTGCAAGATCTTTTGGGCCGGGAATTCAGCTCAGTGGTGCAGTGCCAGCCGGGCAAGTGCGAGCTGAGTTTGAGTCCCATAAAAAAAGAACAAAACCTTTGTCTTTAAAGGCCACTTTATTTTCAAACCTGACGAACTAGATACATCTGATTTATACTAGTCATAGTAACTATTAAGAGTAATAAACATCTGCCTTTTCTGTGCTTAAAAAAAAAAATGCTCTGCTGGGATTTATCCCTCCAGAACAGTTGAGCGGTACAGGGTCCCCTCTCACGTTCACCTCCCCATTTTACAAGGTAGGAAACACTCGAGGTCTCAAGGCTCATTTCCTCTGTCCTTCACTTACTTCCTGGCTGGAGTTCTGTGCATCCCATTTCTGAAGTTTCCAGGTGTGGTGTGTCCCTAACTTGGCCCCCTAAGCACAACCAAATCAAGGACACAGTAAACCAGAGACCAAGAGTTTCACAAGAAACTGATCTTTACTCAACAAAGTTCTACACAAGTGGAATCTCACGCCACCTCGGCGCCAATCCCCAGCACAGCACGATAACGAATGGACAGAGCCGGGAGCCCACAGGGGAAGAGGGTAAGCCGGGCTTGGAAAATGGGGAGGACTGCAGATCAAGGCCAGGCTGGTCCACAGCCCTGGGCAGGGAAGAAGGTTGAGAAGCTAAAACTTCGTTGTGCAAAAACCAACCAAAAATAAATTAAAAAATTAAATACCTTTCTTAAAAAAAAAAAAGGAAAGAAAACTAGAAGAACCAGACTCCCCTTCCCAGAGGTGGATGGAACCCTCAACTTGGGGAGAGGGTTACCAATACCATCAGATAGCCAATCCATGCACTCCTAGACCCAGAGGAAGATGCTTTAGAGAACTGTAATTACCAGAAAGCTAAATCATATTTTTAAAAAGTGTTTTAAAAATAAATGGCTTACAGAGACCTGCTCAAGTTTGGGGTGGGAGCAGGGACACAGCTGATTGTGGAATGTGCACTGGTGCCCCTTGCAAGAGGCAGGTCTGGCCTGGTTGAGATATCCAGGTCCTTGGAGTGGTGAATGGAGCAGGGTAAGGGACAGAAGACTCCAGTCAACCCCAGAACACAAGGGGTCCCCCAAAGAATAAAGAGTAGGAAAGGGGAAAAGAGAGGAAAAAAAAAAAAAAAAAAAACGTTAAGGGGGCTACAGGCCACGTCATCTGGCCACCTTGGAAAAAGCTATGCCCCCTCCTCTAGGGGAGTCCCCCACACCTGAACCACATCCCCACTGCATCCCAGAAGTGTCTCTGGAATCCTGGCCCAGTCTTGGTCTCTAGGCCATTGGGCACTGATGAGCAGGGTGTCCCAGAGGAACCGGAAGGGGACAGAGGTCGCTCCACCAGTGCCCTCTTCTCCAAGCCCTCATCTTACTTTCCTGCTGGCAAAGTGTAAGCCTGGGTCCTCTATCACCACGTGTTCAATGCCCCCGACCTTGAGGAAGGTCCCTGGGGCCTTGGAGAGCTTGTTCACCCAACACTGCTACCAGAGAGGAGGAGCAGGCACCAGCAGCTCGTGGCCTCACCCTGGAGCATGGGGGAGAGAGACAGGGTGACCTCTGGCCAGGCCTGCTGCTCCGGTGGTCCCCACTCTGCTGGTGGGGATGGGACAAGAACAGGGACACATCAGTTGGCTGGGGCCTCCATGGAGCTGACAGAAGTTTGCAGAGCAGGTCCAAAGCGTGCATGTGCTGACAAGGCGCCCCAAGGTGACCATCCTCCCCCCACCCCCCGCCCAGGTTCTGGTCCCAGTGGAGACCCCCAACCCCCAGCCCTCTCCCATCATCGCCAACTCCAGCAACACAGCAGAAGCTCCTTAGACTCTAGATGCAGGTTACACGGAAGGCCGCATGGCGTAACTCAGGGGCTCACTAATTCTACTGTCTCCATGCAGTCGGGGGAACGGCGGGGCAGTGCCCGCACATGCGTGTGGCCACGTGTGTGAACGTGAGAGTGTACGCATCTCTACAAGGACCCCCCTCCCGCCTGCCATCCCCGCCTCACCCGAGGCCGACTTGCTCGGCCGAGTGGATTCCTCCCTCCCTTGTGGCTGAGCCACATGGGCGCCTGAGATGCCCATCAGGGCTCCTGCCCCCCATGAAGTCCCACCCCCTCCCAGTGTGTAGGATGAGCACGGGGGCCCCGCCCATCTGCCCGAGCATCCACCGAACCAGCCCAGCGGGGCAGGCGGACAGACGGACGGACCGACAGGGAAGGCGTCTGGATTTGGGTCCCACTCACTCCTCCCTAACCCCCCTCGACCAGGGCACAGCGACTTCTGGACGCGGCGCGCTCCCAAGCAATCCCTCCAACGATGCAGACAGAAACCTGCGGGGAGAGGATGTGTCAGGGCCTGCACCAGGTCCTCAGCCCACACACTGGCCGGGCAGCCATGGCACACTCACCTGGCAGTCTCCTCATCCGCCTAGACCCCATAGAAGGCCGCCAGCCTCTCCTTGAGCAGGGGCGGGAATTGCTCTGAGAACTGCTGCCAGTTCTCTTCCCCCACTTGGTCTTTGAAGCCATGGAGGATCTGCAGGGAGACCAGTAGGGGGTAGCTGAGGCAGCATGGACAAGGTGATCATGCTGCCCACGGCTGTGATCTGTACCCTCTGGAGAACCAAGCAGGGCCCAGAGGAGCCTCACCTTATAAAACATGTCCCGAAGATCATCCTTCGGGCTCACCCAGGAGGCTACAGCATCGCAGAAGAAAATAAAGTCCTAAAATGTGACGGATCCCATGTGAGGGGCCGCCCGGACCAGTCCCCACCCTCCCCTCAGAGCCCAAGCTGCCCGACCTGCACGACACCCCCAGGGTTGACACCGATCATCATGCAGATGCCCCGGAAGGCCGAGTCCTTCTCCTCATTGTCCCTGATGTTCCTGAGGGACGTGCACCTACAGCGGAGGTGGGTGGCAGGTCAGGGGGCAAGGATATGCATCACCTGGTGGGGGAAAGGGGCAAGGGGCCCCTAGCCCACCCCGAGCAGGCCCAGGCCAGCACCCACCACGGTCGGATGAACTGCTGCAGCATGGGTGCCACCTCCTGTGGGCACACGTAGCCCAGGCGGCCAATGGTGATGGCTGGAATGGCAGAGGGACTCGTCAGGCGACCTGCAACCCCGAGCGGCCCCGGGACGGTACGTGGCGTGGCCTCTGGCACAAGGCATCGAGCCCCGTCCCATGGGCCCCAAGGGACCAGTCTCTGGGACCAGCCCAGCCAAGTCTGGCCGGGCCAGGACCTGCCCCCCAGCCTGGCTTTCTTCCTCATCTCTCTGAGGTCAGTTTTCTTCAAAGCTCCACCCAGAGGCCCCATCAAGGGCTTCAGGACACCCTCCCTGGCCAGCCCAGAGCCCCACTGACAAGAGGCGGGTGAGCTGACACCCACCTGTATTTTCCAGCAGTGTCTTGGGTGTGTTGGGCCGGTTAATGATCTCCACCAGGTTGTTGAGGACCATCTGCACATAGGGCTGCATCTCGGCCCCTGGGAACCCGCCAAGCAGATTGCTGCATTGCCTGCTGCACTCACAGTGGGCATGCAAGGGTACCGAACCCACTTCCTGACCCATGGCCACCCAAAGGCCACAGCCACTAAGGGAGTGCAGCACCTCTGGCTGCTTCCCAGCTGAAGCCATGGGCCAGACAGACAGACCCCCGGCCTTCCCAACACCAGTCTTCTCAAGAGTCCCAGGACAGACTGAGGAGACCACACTGCCCAGAAGTCCCCTCCCTTGGGAAAAGTAGCCCAAGTTGGCCAACCATCGTCCATTGTCCAATCCAAGCTGCCCTCTAGTCATACCTCTGGAAAAACCAATCACAGATGGTCTCTCAGCCCTTGACTCTGCCCCCAGGAAAACCCTCCACTGCGTTCCCTTGGCCTTAGTCAACTGTGAGTCTGTCAGTTAGAGCTGGGCCTCCACACCCGTGCTAGGACAAGACTCACCCATCTGCATGCAGATCTCCCCGATGGCCCATGTGGCATTGTTGCAGACAGAGATGAACTCGGGGTTCAGGTTGGTACCCAGGATGGGCATGAACTCAGCTGGTGGGGAAGGAGAGGGGTAAGCAGGAAGGCCAGCGTGGATGAGCTCCTGCAACTGGCCAGCAGGCAGTACGGACACATCCCAGTTGGTCATGGTCCTCTCTGGGTGGGCACATCTTACCACACAAGGCTGGGGATGGGACAGGGGCTCACCAATGCAGGGCTTGACGTGGATGAAGCAGGCTTTGGTGAGGTCCCCCAGGAGGGCGAAAGAGCTCTGCCGGACCTCAGGCATCGAATCCTAGGGGGTGGAGACGGGTCAGTGTATACCTCCTGGCCCTGAGGGTGGAGGCTCCAGCCACCTGTCCCCTACTGGGACCCAGCTCTAGGGACACAGCTGCAGAGACACATCACTGCCGCCAACTGCATCCACAGCTACCTGTGCGTCTGCAGGTTCATCCAACCAACCAGGGATGGAAAATGCTCAGAAAGAAACCAAAAGGACCAGGGCTGTTGGCCAGCAGCAGTGTGGTCCAGCACTGCATAAGAAGCCCTGCGGCTGTCCTGCTCACATGCAGCCTCTCTCTGATCATCACCCTCTGAAGAGTAGCACATACCTGACTATTTACATAGCAGCTACATTACCATGAATCACCGAGACAGAGACAGCTATACGAGGAGGACAGCAGATGCCTTCACATTTCTATTTTTGTTTTGTTTTTGAAACAGGGTCTTGCTATACAGTTCAGCTTAGCCTTAAACTGTGTAGTACAGGCTGGCCTCAACCAGCAATCCTCCTGCCTCAGCCTTCCCAGTGCTAGGATGACAGGAGAGAACCAACACAATCAGCCTCACATTTTCTATTTTTGATTTTCAACATTGTTTGCTTCTTTTTCTTCACGCTGTTCATGCTGGAACCAGGAATGGGATCCATGGCCTCACTTGTGCAAAGCTAAAGACTACTGTCAAGCTCTACCGCTAGCCCTGTTTGCTTTGTTACTCTTCGAAAGTAGATGAACTTGTGGAATGGGCTGGGCAGCCTATCAGACAATGTGGCAGCCTATCCCAATGTGGTCATGGGCCTCCCAGGGTTGTGTCTTCATCGTTTGGGGGCAAGGCTGAGGTCCTACAGCCAAAGGACACTACCACTGAGCTACATCTACTATCCTGCCCATGAACTTGAGATCATCCTGCCTCAGCCTCAAGGAGCTCAGGTTACAGGTGAACATCTTATCAAGTTGTGTTTGCTTTCGTTAATGAGATTTTATTTGCCTTACTTGAAACACATTTCTGGGGTCTGGGGATTAAACTCAGGGCCTTCATTCCCACTGAAGATCATTCCCGACCCTTTAAAAGAGTTCCTTATTCTTGCTAAGTTGCCCAGGCGGGGCTCAAGTATCTTGCCTCAGCCTCCCAGAGTCCTAGGATGATGGGGGTGTACCACCACACCTGGCTCTGAATCACTTTTTAAACACTCAGAAGCTTTTCTTTTCAGGCTTCCTTTCCCCTGATGTCTGTCAGGCACAAGCAGAAACCTAGCACCTCCCATAAGCTGCTGGGTGTGGTCACTGTGCCCGTTTCACTACCAGTCCTCGGAAAAGGCCAGAGAAGGTCCTGATCTGCACAGGGCACCTACCCACCTGCATGCACTGGAAAAGCAATGTCATGATGTTACTTCGGGCCACCAGCTGCTCCACATGGCCACCCAGGCCCTCAGCCAAGCCACTGAGCAGGTCCAATGCCACAATCATGAAGTCCTTGTCGGGGGCCTCATACTGCTCGGGGTGCTGGGTGTACATCTGGGTACAGGAGGGCGGGAGCAGAGTGAGGAGTGCGCAAGCCAGAGCTGAGCAGCAGCAGAGTGGGTAGGTGCTATCAGGTGCTCACCATGGCTTGAGCCAGTGTCTTCTGCACCAGGGTGACACAGCGCTGGTAGACAGGCTCACAGTAGGGCAGGAAGCCACTCTGCAGGGCGGTGGCCACTGACGACAGGCACTGAGGAGAGGGAGCACCAAGGTGATACCAGGCAGGGCCTGGGGGTGATGGGAAGGGACCTGAAGGTACTCACCTCCAGCAGGGGAAAGAGATCCTTATCTTCATCCTTGAGCTCATTCCACTTCTGGATAAGTGGGGGCATCAGCTTCTGGATGTACTCCTGGGAGAGAGGCAGGAAGTAGGGCTCCATGGGTGGAGGACAATGCTCCTCTGCCTGTCCACATCGGTGCCTCCCAACTCCTTGGCACAGGGCATACCCCAGTGTCTCAGAACTACCTCCCTTCTAGACTGGGAGCAGGGTAGGGCGGGTCCAAAGGGGCCATCTGTCCAGATCTCAGCCACACCGATGGCCAGGCACATATGTGACTTGGGACTGTCACTGGGGAAGAGGGACCACTCTGAGGTCTCACCGGCTGGTTGAGGTGGTGGCCCACAGAGTCTGCCAGGGTGCCAATGGCATCATAGAGGATGAGCAGGTTCTTATGCTGGTACTTGCCAAAGGCAAAGACGAGGGTGTCCAGGATATAGCTGAGGTAGGGCACCAGCTCCGTGCAGGCCTCCTCCTCCAGGGTGGCAAAGGCACTGGGGGGAGGATGAGGCAGAGGGCTCAGTGGACCCAGCAGCAGCACCAGCCACAGGCAGGTGGGAAGGAAGGTGCCCATGGGATCAGCCAGTACGAATACAAGAGAAATCAGGGCATGTCAGCAGTCACATAAGTATGTCATCACTTCCCAGGGGCCAGTGGGGCATTCAGAGTAAGTGTGGGTTCAGGAGGTCAAGGGTCACCTGCAGGCTGCTTCCTGCACCCTCTTGTTGCCATCCAGGATGCGCTTGAGCAGCTCCGTCATCAGGGGCTTAAGGTGCATGTCGGGCGGCTGGCTGACCACCCAGTGGGCATAGCGGCTCAGAGTCCAGCAGGCGATAGAGCGGACCAGAGCCTTCTTGTCCGACAGGCACTGGATAAGATGTGGGATCAGCTCGGGCAGGTAGGGCACCATGCCCTGCATGCAGCCTAAAAACCAGAGAAAAAAGGGCCCTGGGATAAGACCAAGGCATGGTGTCCTCACAGAAAGGTGTGGGGAAACAGGCACAGTCACTTCGAGTAATTGATGAGAGGCAAAGACAGGCAGGAGGAAAACACGAGCTGCATCTCATCTGGTGCTGCTCTTTTCTGGCTACTTACTGGTTCTCAGATGCAGGAGTAGCACAGCAGCCCAGCTGGGTTGGAAGCACCAAAGCACTTCTCATTTGACACCCTTAGACGCGTGTTTCTTTAACTGTTTTTGAAGTCCTGGGATGGAACCCAGAGGCAACACTCCACTATTAACATACATTTCTAGCCCTCTTTTTTTATTTTTCTAGTTTCAAGACAGGTGCTTGCTAACTTATCCAGGCTGGCCTTGAACTACCATCTCCTGAGTAGCTGAGGCTTTTTGTCTCTAGTGCAGGGGGATGCAACCCAGCATCTTGAGCACACTAAGCCAATGTCCCACCACCAACTCACACCATGTCCTACTCTTCCGATGTGGTCCTGGGATCAGCCATTGGGATACACTGCCACTGAGCTACAAGCCAGTCCCTTCCGTTACTTTTTTAGACAGGGTTCCTCTAAATTCACCAGGATGGACTCCAACTTGTGAACCTCCTGCCAGAGTGCTGGGGTTACAGGTATACGTAACTGAGCCTAGTTTCTTTTTGTTAGAATCAAGCATCTCTCTCTTTTTTTGGTGGTGGTGGTTGGGCTGTTAAGACAAGGTGGAAACCAGGCATGGTGGCGCACACCTGTAATCCCAGCACTCAGCAGGCTGGGGCAGGAGGATTGCAGCGAGTTCGAGACCAGACTGGGTTACAAAGTGGGCTCAAGGCCCACCTGAACTGCATATCGAGACTTGTCTTAAAGACAAGGTGGAAGAGGATGAGCAGGCTTTTGTATTGTACCTACTGAAGGCAAAGACAAGGGTGTCCAGGATGCAGCTGAGGTAGGGCGCTAGTTCCAGGCACTATGTGTTCAAGCTAGCCTTGCTCCCATCTCTGCAATACTCAGACTGTAGTCTACTTCTACCAGGCTGCAGTCAGTTTCTCTAGACCTTTCCCTGTCACTACAAACTGCACACAGACTACCCTTAATAGATGCACACATGTTGCCCAAGATAAGACACGCTCCTCACACAGGACACACATTACACCCAGAAACCTTTCCCTTGAGGTTTTTTGTTTGTTTGTTTAACATGTTAGGGATTGAATCCAGGGCCTCTGCACTGAGCTACATCCCTAGTCCTTTTTGCTCTGACGCCAGGTCTCACTAAGTCACGAGTTAACCGGGTTCAAACTTGCAATTCTCTTGCCACAGCCTCCCAAGAGTGCTGGGATTACACGAAGCATACACATTTTTTTTTTCTTTTTCTTTGCAGTGCGGGAATAGAACCTAGGTACTTGCATATGCCATGCAAACACTCCACTGAGCCACATCTCCAGCCCTCCTAAAAACTAAGCCATCTAGAAGAAATACAAACAGCAAATAAAGTGAAAAAAATACTAAACATTGCAGGTCATTCAAGATGCAAATTTAAAAAGCGCAGATTTCACTTCATCCCAGGAAGAATGGCCATTATCAAGAAATCAACCAATAATAAATGCTGGAAGGGCTGTGGGGAAACAGGAACCCTTCTCCATTGTTGGTGGGAATGCAGACTGGTGCAACCACTGTGGAAATCAGTGTGGAGATTCCTCAAAAACTACAACTAGATAGAGTCCCATTCGACCCAGCTATTCCTTCTATATATCTTCCCAAAAGAATGAAAAACATCATACCACAGTGATATATGTGCACCCATGTTTATAGCAGCACAATTTGTAATAGCTAGACTTGGAAACAACCTAAATGCCCATTATCTAAGGAATGGATAAAAAAGATGTGGTAGGGCCAGGGATTTGTCTCAGTGGCATAAGTGCCTGCCTGGCAAGTGCTAGGTCTTGAGTCAATCCCTGGTACAAAAAAAAAAGACATTTTTATACAATGGAGTACTCCTTAGTCATAGATAAGCTAGAGACTTATAGGTGAATAGATGCAACTTGAGAACATACTCATTCGTGAAGATACACGTGCAAACACTGTGTTGTCTTACTAGTGTGACAAGCTGAAAGAACTATGTATACACACACAGACACACACACATACATGTATATAAAAAAGATTACTGATTTCTTGGAGTTCACCAAAGAGAAAGATTTGTGCCAGTATAGTTCAGATAACTGAATGCAGATGTCTTGCACTCTGGGGAAATGATTTGGGGGTGACAATGTGCAACATATGCGCCACTGCTACCCTGATGGATGTGTTTTGAAATTTTGTTTTGTTTTCTCTTTGTTATTAAAATAGATTTGAAAAAACAAAACAACTAAGCCATCCAGCTCTGGGATTCTGCTGCTGTTCTGGGTTCTGACGCAGTCACACATGACCGCATGTGCAGCAAAGGCCACAGCCCTGCCCTAAGCCATGCTTTATGTGCCCCTGGGAAAAGGAGCTGAAAAACCCCACCAGCAACACAGTGGGCTGCATCAATCTGCGCAAACGCCTTTGCTGGCCACTTCTCCTTCAGCAGGAATGCTCGAGGCCCAGCAGTGCCCTGGGGACTGCAGCAAAGAGACGCTGACTCTGGGACCTGCTGTCTGAGACCCTGGGGGTCTGGAGTAATGTGCAGGTAGTGGCAAGCACCAGGTGTATGACAGCTGCAGAGCCCTCCGGCCTGCCGAGCTGGACCTGCCTGGGAGAACCAAGCCAAAGGCCTCCATGCTGGGGTTTGGGGTTCCTTTCAGGAATACAGGCCAAGGGGAGGACCAAGAATCTAGAGTTCTCCAGGCAGGGTGGCACACACCTTTAACCCCAGCACTCAGGAGGCTGAAGCAAGAAGATCCTCACAAGTTCAAGGCCAGCCTGAACTGCATAGTGAGACTCTGTTTCAAACAAACAAAACAAGCAAACAAAAAAAGAACCAGGAGTTCTCAGAAAGGGACAATAAGGCCTCCACCCAGCACTGCCAGGCCAGTTCCAAGACTCGCATTAAAATGCAGGGCAGCGGCAGGCAGCTCGGGGTGCAGGCAGGCAGGCAGGCAGGACTCACCCTCGGCGATGGCCCCCAGCACCAGGATGCCAGACTCCTTGACCACCCACTCAGGGTGGAACAGAAGGCCCTTGAGGAGGGGCAGGAGGTGGGGCAGCAGTTCCTCCCGGAACACATTGGCGAGGACATCTAGTGCAGCTGCAGAGCATTTCCCTGCAGGGCACAGAGGCAGGCAGACTCAGCCAGGACGTCCCCCCTGCCAAGGAGGCAAGCCACCCTGCGTCCCCAGAGTGAGCCACGCACTCAGGTTCCAGTCAGACAGTGCGTCGTCATCATCATCATCCTCTGTGTCCTCAGAGCCATCGGGTCGCTCAGCCTCGTGGGGCAGCGTCACCGTGCGTGATTTATGGAAGCGTGGCTTGATGTCTTGCTCACTGTCAGGCACCGCCTCATCCTCCTCCACATCCCCCTGGGGCAAGCAAAGGGCTCAGCACACTGGAGACCTCAGCCCAGCACAGCCCCGGCCTCACCACCTGTGCCTGACCTTGAGCAGGATGATGTCAATCTCGGAGTACTTCATGCCGTTCACGAGGATGGGGATCAACCTGCAGGAGAGAGGCTGCTCAAGGAATCGGGCGGGGAGGAGCTCGGGCAGCGGCCCTGGCAGGGCTCAGGCTGTGCACTCCCACGTGGACCAGCCTACGTCTAGCCATCGTAATGAGATGACATCATTCCTGGCACCACAAAAGAGCTCCTGACCCAGACCTGGCCACCCAGTACCTCCCAAAGCTCAGAATACACTGGAAACCTTGCAGCAGCACCTGGTCCCCAGCACAGCACAAGGCAACATGGCTGCGACGGGATGAGCCAGCCAGGCTGGGACACAAGCAGGTGTGCGCCTGGACCCTCAGCAGAGCCCGTGGACCTCACAGTTGCAGAGTCCTGACAGAACTCCCTGTCTGCATGAAACAACCCCACTGTCTACTCTGGTCTCAGCCTTTGCCCCAGCCCCCCACCCATTATCCTAATAAGCTGGGCATGAGACTGTGACTGTGATGCCAGAATTTGAAAGGCTGAGGCAGGAGGATTACAAGTTTGAGCCCAGTCTGGGTAACTTAAGTGAAACTGTGTCTCAAAATAAAAAATAAAAAAGGGAAGGGATGAGTTCAATCCCTGATACCAAAAAAAAAATTTTTAATAAAAAATAAAAAAAGAACTGGGGGTATAAGCCCTGAGTTCCATCCCTAGTATTGGGGAGGGGAAAAAAAAAAAAACATTCAGGGATAAGTAGCTCAAATTGGTCACAAAGGGCTGAATCTAGGCCTTTTGTTAAAGACTCTTAGGAAGAGAAACTTCTTTATCTGAGCTCCCTAAAGTAGGAGGACAAGAAGGACCACAGTCCTGTCCAAGAAAACGATGCCTGATATAACACAAAGCCCAGAGCACAGGAAACAGGTTTGAGGCTAGACAGATGCCTTTCACAGTCGGAGCACCGGGATCCAGCCTTGCCTGGAGTCTCATCAATTCCCTCATTTTTTTCAAGTCAAAACACACATGGAGGATGTGGACTGAGGCAGTCCCATCAGGCAAGCGGGAGGGAAGACACAGGCACAGCAGGGGTGGAAACAGGCAGGAAGGGGCAAAGCGACACTCACTGGACCAGGTGGGAGGCCAGGACCTCCTTACAGATGGGCTGCTCAGCCAGCGTCAGCCAGAACTCACAGGCCTCGAGGGCCACGTTCTCGTCGTGGTCCTGGGTCCTCTGCAGCATGTACTGAGGGTGGGCAGGAGAGAGGCTGAGGTCACACCCACCACAGGTGTCTCCCCAACCCCACTGCTGCCTGCCACCCATCTGGGCAGGCCCTGGGCATGCACACCTGGATGATGCTGTGCATGTGGGGGATGAGCCGGTCGATCCGCACTTCCAGAAGCATCACCAAGGCGCGGCACACATTCTTCCGCACCTCAGGGTCATCATCCACAGCCAGGGCAAACAAATGCTGCAAGCCAGGCTGGGTCAGCCGCCTCAGGGCCCTGGGCAGCCCCGCCCGCCCCAGGCCAGCCAGCCACCCACCTCGATGAAAGTGTCGATGTTATCCATCAGTGCCTGGGCCCGGTCCATGATGAACTGGTTCACACAGGCAATGGCGTGGGACCTGGTACGGCGCAGATGCATCAGCCCTGCCCCACCCCATCCCCTCATGCCTAGCCACCCTGCAGGGCGCATGCACCCACCGGATCTTGGGGCTGCAATGCTTGAAGAACTGCAAGAACTTGGGGATCATGATGTTGAGGGGCCTGTTGAGTGCATCACTATCCAGGAGCTCCGAGGAGTCTTCGCAGATCTTCTGCAGCGCTCCAAAGGCCCCCTGCATGGAAAGATGGGGAGGTGGGCCTGGTCCCAGCCCAGGCCCTGGTCCCTACCTGGACAGAGGCTGCAGCCCACCACCCACCTCACAAGTATTGTAATCCTCTGAGTTGAGCAGGTTGCACAGCTGAGGCAGCAGCTCGGGCCACATCTGCAGCTCCCCCTTGGAGGCGATGGTGGTGATGAGAATACCTGGGGCAGTTAGGCAGAGGAGGCAGCCTCAGGGTGGCCCTGTGCCCTGCCCGCCATACTCATCACCCCACTGCAGCCTACATGGCCCCCTCTGCTGAGGGTGCTACAGATCAAACTTGGGCTTCGTGCATTCCAGGCAAGTGTTCGGCCAAGTCACAGCCCCAGCATCAGCTGACTCTGCCAACACCCTCTGATCTCTCTGTGAGCCAGCCCCAGCCTACGTGAAGACGGGGCACACAGCTGTCACCACAGCTCTGTAGTAAGCTGAGACAGGAGGATGAAAGGTTCAGCCCAGTCCGAGTAACTGAAAGAGACTTAGCAAGACCCCGCCTCAAAATAAAAAAGTAGGGCTGGGGATACAGTTCAGTGGCACAGTACATGCCTGGCAAGCACGAGGTCGTGAGTTCAATTCCTAGTACTAAAATATAAACCAATAAATTAAAAAAAAAAAGAGGAGGAAAAGGAAAAAAAGTGAGAGAACCAGGAGGCCCCATGCCAAAGGGGGCAATAAAAGAGAAAAGATGGCTGGCAAGGGGTGAGAGAGAAGAGAGCAATTTTAAGCTGGGGGTCAGAGCAGGTGTCATCAGGGTGACACCTTGACATGTGAGCAGAGACCTGAGAGAGACAAAGCAAGTTAGGAAGGAGAAATCCAGGGATCTGGGGAGAGTGTGGCCAGGGCAAAGGCCCAGGGGAGGCAAGGCCCAGTATGCTCACAGAGAGATGTATGAACAGGAGCGTGGGAGGAGGGAGGTGGGAAGTGGGGAGCACAGAGGACAGCTGCTGGGACTCCACTGAGTGCGGACACCCACAGGCAATACAGCAGATTTGGGAGGCCTAAAGGCAGCAGAACCACCTGGCAGCCCAGCTGAAGCCAGGCGCTCTCACCAAACTCCACAAGATGGCAGTGTTTCCCAGGGGGTAGAAGATGCTACTCCCAAGTCTCAAGGGGCCCTGCTCCCCACCCAGCACTGTGAAGGTACCTCCTAGGGCAAGTGGGCAGACAGGGAGGACACTAAACTAGTCCACCATGAGACCCTGCCCTTAGATCTAGCCTTTATTTACCTTTTTTTCCTTTATAGCACTGGGGATTGAACACAGGATCTGCACACTGAGTTAATACCCGCAGACCATGACCGTCTTTGCATTTTTGTTTTTCAAAATCTAAGCCGGTCCCACTATGTCAACCAGATGAGCTCTGTGTGATCCTCCTGCTTCAGCCTCCCAATCTTGGGATTATGGGCATGTCTCACCACCCCTGGCTCACAGTCTTCTTTTCCTTTTTATTTCATTTTTTGGGGGTTTGAGACAGAGTCCTACTATGTAATCCAGGCTGGCATGAACTCACTATGAGGCCCAGGTCAGCCTCAAACTCACAGCAATCTCCTACCTCAAGCCCCCAAGTGCTGGGACTATAGCAATGAGTCACCAAATCCCATGAATTTCTTTTCAGAAGAAACTTTTTTTTTTTTTTTTTTGGTCTTTTTTCGTTTTTATCCGTACCAGGGATCGAACTCACGACTGCCTTCTTGCAAGGCAGGTGCTTATGCCGCTGAGCTAAATCCCCAGCCCCTAGAAGAAACTTTTAATGTGGAGGTCTAAATCAGGCACATTCCTATAATCTACTACTCAGGAGGCTCAGGTAGAGAATTAGTTTGAGGCCACCCTGGACTACATAGAAGGAAGCTAGCTCAAAAATTAATAAATGAGTAATTAAAGTTTTGAGGTCTGCCTGTCGACCTATGGACTGAAACAGGACTATGTTTTCTATGTTACCCAAGCTGGCCTTGACCTTGATTCTCCTGCCTCAACCTCCCCGGTACCTAATTCAACACTTCACATTGGCTTCACAGATTTAATGGGAACTGTGTAAGATGGTAACATTTACTAAGGAGTAAAACACTTTCCAGGGTGACTCCTCCGGTTAACTCCCAATCACCCTCCTGTACCTTCCCCAGCCAGCCTTTCAACAGTTGGAAAAGTCCCATCACAGGAGCCCTGGGCACCACTGTGAGTTAGCTAAGCAGTAAGCCCTGCTGTTTAACTATAAGAGCCTCAGTGCTTAGCCTAGAGCCACAGCTGGTCAGGAATCAAACTCAAGACCTCAAACTTGCCCGGCAGGGGCCTGTGTCACTAAACTATATCCCTGGACCTGTTTTTATTTTTTGAGACAAGGTCTGACTATGTACTTAAGGTTGACCTTGAACTCTGAGATCCTCCTTCCTCAGCCTCAGCCTCCCAACTGCTGGGATTTCAGGCATGTGATCCCACGCCTGGCTTATCACAAAATTGTGGGCACTCAGTCACTGTCCTCCTAGTGAGAATGGCTGTTTCCAGAGGGAAAGCATTCCGGAATGCAGATCTGCACTCTTGCCAGGTTTCCCACCTCCGTTACCCACAGCAGCCAGGGCCTCAGTCTCCTGAGCTGTCAAAGAGCAACAGCAACAGAACCATCGCACAGGGTGCTACAACAGCACACAGAGAACAACGCCCTGAGACAGCTGCAGGGCTCCCTGGCCCACCGCCGAGACCAGGCTGGGCCCAGGGACGCCTTCCCTTTCTCACCTATAGTGGCCCGGATGAGTGAGGAGGCGTCACCAAGGTTGTTGAGACACTCCTGCTTGATGAAGTCAGCCACGGGAGGCGGGAAGCTCTGGTAATGAGCCTTCACATTGTTCTTCAGGATGAGGCCACTGAGGGAGCGGGTGGGCTCATCTGAGGGAACAGGGCTGAGGTTCAGGAGCCAGTTAGGGTAGTGGACTGTACCAGGGAGGGGCACAAAGGCATACCTTCCGTTTTGAGTCTGGTCAGCACGAAGATCAGGTAGTTGTTGAAGTCAGGAAACTGGTTGAGTTGCTTGAGTTTCTGTCAGACTGTTAAGGGGCTTGGGAAACAAAAGCCTTCCCCACACAGGGAAGCAGCTTTGCAGCTGAGGGCACCTGGGCCCAATAGGACCCAGCTGCCACTCAACCCGTTGCCCAGACCACCACAGAGCACTTCAGACACATCAAGTCTGCCCTGAGCTGCTGCCAGCTTTTGACACCCCTGTAGTGCCTTCGAGGACCAGAGAAGCCCTAGCACTGATGGGAGCAGCTGACGTCTGCCTCTAATCCCAAGCCAGACTTCATGGTACATGCCTATAATCCCAGCACCAGGAGGCTGAGCCCAGAGGATCACTAGGAGTTCAAGGACAGCCTGAACTGTATCACTAGGAGACCTGGTCTCAAAATACCAAGAAAAAAGAGAGGAGAGCATCAAGGGGTAATCCCATCACTCCGGAGGCTGAGGCAGGAGTCGAGTTTGAGACCAGCCCATGCTACAAAGGGAGCTCAAGGTCAACAGGCACCAGGCCCTCAGGTTCCAGTTCCACTTTTACCAGATGAAGCACCCAAATTTTCTAGTGTTTAAATAATGTATTTTTTCAATCCTCTTTTTTTTTTTTTTTTTGCTTTTTAAGACAAAAATCTCACTCTCTTGCTATCTAGTTCAGGCTGGCCTTCAACCATCTTGCCAGGTTGATCTCTAACTTGCAACAATCCTCCTGCCTCAGCCTCCCAAATGAAGGAACTATAGGCATTAGTCTTCACAACCAGCACCATATATACTTTGATGACTGGGGGAAAAATTTTTTTTGCAGCGGAACAAATCCAGGGCCTTGTGCATGCTTTTGACTACAAAGCCTAAACAAACCCCAAACTTTAGTCATCTCCCTCCTCACCGGCCACTGCCCCTCCCTCATCCTGACTGCTGGACTTCTCATTACAGCTCCACTACTTAGCTGTGACCACCCTGGGCAAGTCGTTTTCCCAAGCCTTGATGTCCCCACCTGTAAAACGGGGAGAGTAACTGTATTTACTCTTGTGGTCCAAGGAGTAAGTCTCCATGGATATCAACTGTTTTTATCATTTCTCCTACCAGACCCCACAGCACTGGAAATGGGGCCCAGAAATGTAAACCCTTTATTCTCTCCCAGTGCCATGCTCTCTTCCCTACAGCAAGCAGTCTGGGGATTAGGGAGCAAGGCCCTCTCCACTGTCCATCCTCCCCACATCTCACCCTACCCCCAACCCCAGTAGGAAGGAAGGATACATCCTGCACTATGCGCTGCGTGGCTGTGTTGGGAGACTGCGAGTCTTTGAGCAGCTGCAGGACCTGCTGCAGGCCCTGCTGGTCAGGCTGCCAGTCCATGGCACAAGGCAAGCTGGGGGGGGGGGGGGTAGGGGCAGAGTCAGCGCCAAGGCTCTAGGGTTCCACGTGAGACCCAGGTTGAGCCTCAGAGCCAGAGGCAGCTATGTGAGGAAGGCAGTGCACTCGGGAGGACCAGCTTCGGTGGTCCCTAATTCACACCCGCCCAGATACGGGGTCCACGACGCTGTGCCATCGTCGCCACACAGTGGCAGGCTCCGGAGTGCAGGCAGGGGACCTGATGTGTGGCTGGGCAATACCGCATCGGACCCCACGCGATACCCTCTTCCCACTATGATCCACGCTGTCGTAGCCCCCAGCTGCGGGTCCCAAAGCTTCCAGCTCCCTCGCAGCAACCGGGCGAGGCTCCGCCCCAGACAGCGCCCCGACCCTCGCGGTCTCCTAGGTGCAGGCGCAGTCCCTGAAGAACCCCTTGCTCCTGAAAGATCCCAGCGGCCTCCTTCCTTCTTCTCGTCCCTGAGCTCCCCTACGTGCAGTGTCCCGTGCGGGTCCCTGTAACCTATTCCACTCTGGCCCTTCAATCTCGGCAAACACTAGACGCCCTCCTTCTTTTTATGCCTAACCCGACCCAGTCCCAAAGTAATCCCCAGTCGGGTTTCGCTCGGTCCTTGCAACGAGAACCAGCCAAGCCCGCCAACCCCGAGAAGCCAGCCCCAAACCCACGGACGGGTCCCCCCCAACCAGGCCGGGCCAAGCCTCTCCTCCTCCCAGCCTGCGCCCCGTCAGCAGTTAACTTCAGGAGACTGGGCTTTACGGCCTCCCCCAATCAAGTTCCGCCAAGCCCCCGGACCCCGCTTTGCCCGCCCCTGTGGCTTCTTCGACTAGGCCCGGCCGAGCGGGCCCGCCCCCCGTCCTTTCCAACGGATCCCTGGGTCGCCGCGAAGCCCCTCCAGGCCGGTCGGACGCTCCCTCCTCCAGGGCCGACAGCTCCCCTCCAACTTTCCGTACGGCCTCCCCCGGCAGACCCAACCAAGCCCAGCCGAAAGAGGCCCGCACACACCCGATCCTCGCGACGTCCCCAGTCAGGCCCTGAGGAGTCCCCGGACGCGTCCCCCAATCAGAGCCCCTCCAGCCCAAGCCAGGCGCCCCACTGGCCCGCTCCTCGCAGCACCCCGACCTGGCCTGGCCCCGAGGCCCCACCCCCTCGGCTCGGGCCCCCTCCCCCGCCCGGCCCGTTTTCCCGGCCTCGAGGATCCGGCCCAACCGGGTTCTCGGTCTTTCTGGATCGGGAGCGGCCCGCGCACCGCGGCCGCGCACGGCGCAGGCCCAGAGTCAGGCGAAGGTCGAAGCAAGCCGGAGCAGAACAGGTCGGACTCTTGAGTGAGGCCCACTTACCGGACCCTAGGCAGCAGCGGCGGCGCCTAGCGCTCCGGCTTCTCTAGAGACTCGCGCGGAAGGAGGGAACCAAAAAGAGGGAGTGAAAAAAAAAAAGCGCCTGCATATGGACCACTACGGCTTCCGTAGGCCGTTTAAACTGGCCAAGTCGAGCCAATCGGAAGGCACAGCCACTTCACGTGACCTGGCACTAGTGAGTCTCAGGCCCAGCGATATCCCGGTCACGTGACGAAAAAGTTGCGGCCTCTTGGCCTCTCTAGACAGTGGGTCCTCCCATCCTATCGTTTTCTCAGCATCTGGTACAGGCCTGACCGCAGTTCTTTGCTGAAGCCAATAAAGTTGGGGGACCTTTAGTGTATCATGGACCCGCACACTCCCATCAGAACCAATGCACCTTTATTGCCCCACTCCCTCCAAGGGCTAAATCCATGCTCCTCCCATCCAGAAGATAACTGGAAGTCACATACACGTGTAAAAAAGAGGCAGAGGTCAGGGATGGGGATTTAGCTCAGCGGCATAAGCGCCTACCTTGCAAGCAGGCAGTCGTGAGTTCAGTCCCCGGTACCTATTAAAAGGAAAAAGACAGAAAAGAAAAGAGGCAGGCGGACTGAGCTAGCCTGTCCATAGGCAAAGAGAAAACTGGACAGGAGTGCCCGAGACAGTCTTGAGTTTCTACAGAAGCCACTACCCCCATTTTGCTATTTATTTTGCTGTTTTCTACTGTTGGCAATTTTATGAGATTAAAAAAGCTGCAAAGATGTAAGATTTTAAATAAAAATGAACTAAGAAACTAGAGCAGTAGGCCTAATCCTTTCCCCTATCTGCAGATGAATGAGGTGAAATCTGTTGTCCAGAAATCCAGAGAAGGCCAAGGCCGTGAAGAAAGAAATTTGCATGGTTCTTGCACTATCTGAACACCCCAGGTAGTTTTGTTTTTTTGTTTTTGTTTTTTTTTTTCTCTGAGAGCAAGGCATTCTAGGAGAGAGCTTAAGACCAGGGCTATCCCGGTTACTTTTCTCTCCTGATCCTCCTGATAATAAGGTGGGCGACCTCCTACCACTCAGGGTGCCAGCTTCCTGATCTGTCAAATAAGTTTAAGGGTAGTTTGGTGCAGGTTGTGTAGGTAGTGCACGCTTCCAATCCTAGCACTGTGGGACCAAGAGGCAGGATTGAAAGTCCAAGCCCAGAAGGAACTATCTCAAAATTTAAGATAGGGGAGGGGGTACTAGGCATATAGCTCATTGCGAAGGCACAGGGTTCAATCCCCAGTACCAAAGAATAAAAGGATAGTTTGCTCCATTCGAAACAATCCAAGTTAGGCACCCACTACCTTTAAACTGTTCTTGGAAACGTGGGTTTTATCTGCAAGTCTCTTTCACTACGTTGGACCCCACCCTATATCAATATTTACTAAACCAACAGAAACTCTAATCCCAAAGGACAGCCCAGCCCTTCCCTGCGAAAAAAAACTTTCTGATCCTCGAGAGATGCGCAATGCAATGCTCCTCTCAACCTGAAGAAGGACCAGTTTCCCAGCCAATTTCTCCATTGGCAAAATCAGTCCCGACTCCGTTCGTTCATGAAAATCAAACACTGTAGGGCCTCTCGGGCTAAGGAAGGGTCAGCTGGTGCCTAAGTCCGCTCAGCTCAAGAATAACTCTAAAGGCGGCCAGGACATTCCCACCGCAGCCAGCTCCGTGGAACAGAAGCCAGTGTCTGGAGACACGTGCGGAAACCACCGTCTGCGCAAATGCAAAGTTGCCCAGCGCTAGAACTACAACTCCCATGAGGCCGCGCGCCCGAGCCACTGCGCCTGGGCCTCTGCGGGAGACTCAAAAGCCAGGGGCGGGGGCGGTGCAAGGCGGGGTGTGGAGACCCACTGAAGTGGACGTTAAAGAGGGAGTGTGAGACTGGGGGGCTAGGACTGGGTCGGGGGGTTCCCGGGACAGGTGTGAGGCAAGGAGCTTCTGTTGAAGCTTGGTTGTTTGCCCTGAATAGGGGTCAGATGTGGAGCCAATTTGGGCTGCAACCGTTTATTTTCAGCTCTCCTTTCAATGTGACAAGTTTGCAGAGGCCTTGCTTAAGCCTTGGGGGAGTCAGATTATGGGGAATCAGAGCAATCTTGAGCAACTGCTGCTAGTATCTAGTCCCTTTATAGGCCCTGGTGTGGTGGACAGGGAAGTTTTGAACTGTTCCAATCCTCCTGCCTCAGCCTCCAGGCCTGGAATTACAGACATGTACCACCACTCCTGGGTTTTTCTTTCTAGTTTGACTCATTCTATCACTATATTGTCCATGCTGGCCCCAAACTACTGGACTCTGATGATCCTCCTGAGTCAGCTTCCCTGGTAGCTTGGACTGCAAGTAGGTTTTACAACTGCCCCTCCACCCTTGAAGGGCCTATTATCACCTATCAAATGTTTCCCAAATATCATCTCTTGCAATCCTCACAGCCAACCGTGTGCATGACAAAATGCACTTTAAGTGCCCAGTGCAAAAAGACACTTAAGGAGCTGATCTCTGATGTATACGTGAAATGAGAAGACAGAGACAGTCTTTCCCCTCCCTCCCTGACCATAGCACTGCACCTGAGTTTAATAAAAAGCAGCATAAACTGGTTGTGGTGGCACACGCCTATGATGCCAGCAACACTGGGGAGGCTGAGGCAGGAGCACTGCTGTGAGTTCAAGGCCAGCCTGGACTACACAGTGAGACCCTATTTCAAAAAAAAAAAAAATTACTGCCTCCAAAATACAGCTCAGGCTCAGCCTCAGCCTAGCATGAGGCTCCTCATCCCACCCTCAAACCACAGCCAAACAAAAGCAAAAAACAGCCCCCAAACAATCGCACAAAGAGAGGTTTCAAATGATGTCGTTAAAATCCATCCTTGATGTTGGCTTCATTTTGTACTTAGTTTTTGTGGTGCTGGAGACCGGACGGGGCACACTAGGCAAGGGCTCCTCACCAAGCCATACCCCAACCAGCTTCCTACTTTAGCAACTTAAGAGACTTAAGAGAAGCTTCCACTATCTGTAAAAATAGATGAAGGACCCAACCACAGAAAGGCTAAGTGATTTACTCCAGATCACATAGCCAGAGACACTGAAACAGATGGAAGCTAGGGCTGTGACTCAAGGGCGTCCGGCTCCCTTCCCCCTCCACTCTCCCCAGGTCGGAGCAGGGGAGAACCTGAGGGAGGTGCAGGGCTTTCAGCACCTCCTGCCTCTCCTGCTCTGGAATACAGGCCACGCTGCGCGGACTGACCTACTTCTCCTGCTCCTTGCTTTTTAAAGATCCAGCAGCAGCTTCTGGCTTGGGGGAGGAAGAAGCAGGAATGCCTATTAGTGTTCCCCTCCCCCATCCAGCCATCCTTCAGGTCAAAGTCACACCTAGGCCAGCTCAGTGTTCCCAGAGAGACTTGGAGCCTGCAGGGTACACACACAGCTAAGAAGTGCTGTTAGCAGGAAGCGGGGCACAGGTGTCCTGTTGCAATGCGTGCTTGGTGTCTCTCCCACAGGCCAGGTCTGGCTACTATTCAGGTTCTCTGCACTATGCTGCTTCCGCCTAGGATTTTTGGGGACCATCCTGGCCACCTCTCACCTCCTTCTGAACTTGAGACCCAGGTCACCTCCACAGCAAGGTCACCATGGCGAACCTAACCTCACCCCAGCTCCCACATGCACTTGGGACCTTCCCTGGCCCAGGGAGGTGTCTTGGGTGTGTTTCTTGCCACCAAACTAGAAGGCCAGGGATTTCTGCATCTTGGCAGCAGTTTGGCCTTCATGTAAGCAGGTGCTGAGTGCATGTATGGGGAGTGAATGCCTTCTGCAGACATCTGTAGAACCAGAGAGGCCAAGCACACTGGCCTCTCCCAGCCCCAGTGCCCCTCCTTCCCCAGTACCCCTACAGGCCCAGGCACTCTCCGCTTGGACTCTACACTGAGCCCTCTACCACAGCTGCCTTCAGCTCCCCTGGGACTCCCAGGGCCCTCGAAGTGACTAACGCCCCACCTGCCCCAACCAACCCTTGTTACCAGTCATTGCCCAAAAGGGCTTCCCCTCTGTGCTCCTATCTTGATGCTCAAGGAGGGAAAGTGACTTTTGTGCTCACTGCTATGGCCCCTGGGGTCTGGAAAAGCCCTAGCACATAGCAGGTGCTGAACAAGCAAATCAAAAGGTTTGGCCTGGCCAAAATGCAAGGGGTATGTGTGTGTGTGTCACCATGGGACTGTAGAGACACAGGACTCAGGGTGCTGCACATTGGGTATAGCAAGGGGAAGGGATAGCTCTCGAGGGGAGTCCAAGTGGAGGCTCCCTGGCCCCCTCCCACCCACACCCCTCCACGCTGGGCTGAACCCAGGCTACAAGCAGGCAGTGGCGCCCAGCAGAGGGAGGACGAGGGTTTGAAAGCACAGACAAAGCACACCACTCACACACTAAATCAAGTTTTTTACTTCCCAGAAGTGATGGCTAAAGGCGGGGAGAGAAAGGCAAGAGAAAGAAGATAGAGCCAGAGAGAGCTAGGAGGTGGAAGAAAGGGGTCAGTAAACCACTGTTCTAGTAAGTCTCAGGAGGCAAGTGCTCAAGGTACAAAAGAGAGTCCTGGAGAATCGTCCGCGGCCGCGGGGAGCACCTCGGTTTCCTTCTGTGTATCAGTCCTCGGGAAGGCCGCTGCCGCCGCTGCCACCACCGCATTAAATAGTTATGTACATCGCAGAGTCCCAGCCCTGGGCACTCGGGGAGGGGGCTCATTTCACCAGGGGCCGAGTTTTATCATCGTCACCACACTGGTGGGCTTTGTACTTTTTCACCTCTGCCATGTACTTGGCCCACGCGTCACCTTTACTTGTTAATACCTGTGGGGGATGGGGTGGAGAGGGGGAGGATGCCAAGGTGGTGATGAACCTGAGTTAGGACTGTCCTGAGCCAGCTGACCCATCCCCAGTGTCACCCTGAAGACCCAAAGAAGCACACAGTCAGTTCCCCGGGGACACTGTGAGAGTCCACTCATCCAGCATGGTGCACCCATCCCAAGCAGAAAAGACACTGGCGGGGCAAGGGGAAGGGAAAGGGGACGGCAACAGGCAGACCCTGCCCGCCCGCTCACCTCATCCTCCGTCTTCTGCTTCTTGGCTACTATTCCCGTCTTGAGGGCTAGTTTGTTCCCGCCTCTGCGTTTGCCCACCTGGGTGAAGGGACAGAAGACTGCAAGGGTTACAGGAGCCGGGCCCGGCCTTGGCGGCGCTGAGGCCCACCACACCTTCCTAGCCTGGCCTGGTGGCCTGTCCCGACGCCGCGCCCAGCTCCACCAGCCAGCGGACCTGCGCAGCAATCAGAGAGGAGCACACGCGACTCAGCGCCTGCCCTGGGCCCACCATGCCCGGGCAGCCCTGGGCCCCGGCCACCCTCCCAGGAGCCAGAGGAGCACCGGCCTTGTCAGGGACAAATCCGTCCTTCAAGTCTCCAGGCCACAGCCTCGCCTGGTCTCGGCAGAGGCTGCGGCAGAGGCTGCAGCAGCTGCTGCAGCAATAGCAGCCGCTCTTTTCTGAGCACTTATGCCAAGCCCAGACTCTGTCACCTTCCACCCACACCAAAGTCACAAAGTCTTTCCACAAGACAAAAGTCACAGGAACATCCCTGCTTCATCGATGAGGAGCCTCTGAGACAGGCTGTGCTGGTGGCAAACAGCAGAGCTGGACGTGGAGTCCAGAGCATCTGAGCCATTAGCTAACCACCAAGCAACGCCTACATCCCTCCAGCAAACCTAGCCTGACCTTTCTGGGCATGGGCAGTGGCCCCCTTCATAGATACTGACTACCATCACCGCTCCCATCTGGGAGGGTCCTCAGTCCCCACTCTCAGCTATCATACCAACTCACATCCTGACAGTCCTGCTCTTCCTCAGAGAGGTCTGGCTCCGGACTTCACTCTGGGGTCCCAACACCACCTCGGGGATGCGGGCTTCCTGTGTGCTAGAACTGTGACAGGCTCCAGTGACATCATCTGGTCTACACCCCTTGACCAGGTACGTTGGGATTATTCTCCGCACTCTTCTCTTTTTTTTTTTTTTCCACACAGGATCTCGCTATATAGTTCAGACTGCCTTTGAACACACTAAGCTGGCCTTAAATGTGAATCCATCCTTCTGCCTCAGCGTCCCAAGTGCTAGGATTCCAGGTACATGCCACCACACCTGTCTCCTTCTTTCCTTTGTTAATGTGATGCTAGTGATGGACCCCAGGGCCTTAACTGCTAACTAGGCAGCCTATCACTGAGTTATACCCCTGGCCCTTCCACCCTCCTTTAGGCAAAGAAACTCAGGATTTAAGGTTATCTTATTTGCCCAAAACCTGGCAGCTGCATCCAAGAGGTAATCCCCAGTCTATTATTCTCAAATCAACACTTTTCCCTCCAAACTTCAAAGCCTTAATCTCAACACCAGACACAGAACAAGTTCACAGCTAACAATCTATGTCCCTTTTTTTTTTTTCCTTGGGCGGGGAGAGTATACCAGGGATCAAACTCACAACTCGAGTTTACTAGGCAGGTGCTTATGACGCTGAGCTAAATCCCCAGCCCATCCCACCTATATGTTGTAGTGATTAAACCCACAGCCTTTACACTGAGCTACATCCCCACACTCTTTAATTTTTTATTTTGACACAGGGTTCATCAAATTGCCCAGGCAGGACTCAATCTTGTGATCCTCCTATCTCAGCCTCCCAGTGCTGGGATTATAGGCATGCAAGATTGTGCCCAGCTGGTGCCCCATTTATTTACCCCAGAGCTGTTCAACCTGACAGGAATGACATTTGAGTTGGATGGGTGGGGGGCGACCCTGTTCTACCTATTTTAAGATGTTGAGAGTTTCACTGGCCTCTATCCATAGATGTTACTATCACCTTCTTCCTCGGGATTTGGTTTTGTGTGTGTCTGTTTTGTTTCGTTTAGTTTTGTTGACACAAGGTCTCACTATGTGGTTCAGGCTGGCCTCGAATTTGCAGTGATCCTTCTGCCTCAGCCTCCAGGTGTGTGCCATCACGCACAGCTCCCCCGGTTTTAACAACCAAAATTGTCTCCAAAGATTTCTAAATGTACCGGTGGAGTGGGGGTGGGAGTCCCCCAAGTGGAGAACCACTAGTTTAGCCCTTCCTGTAAGCCAGTTACGTGCTAAACACTAGAACACTAACTGCATCAGACAGATATGATGCTGTCCTTTTCCACACCTACAGAAAATGAACACAGGCCTTCCCGGAGTCTCCAGAGATCTTAGCTGTCAAGTTCAGCCCCGCACACCCTGCACCTAACACAAAGTGAGGTGCTCAATAAACGGAAGGTGGTCAAACGAGATGCAAATAAGTCAAGCGATCTTACTAAGGTCAACCAAAGAGGGGTCTGAGTCTGGTCATAACAGATTCGGGGTTGAACTTCCCCCTTCTCCACAGCAGCGGGGTAGTCCCGGGATCCAAAGCCCGGGTGCCGCTCTTACGGGAATCCTGGAATCCAGACTCCTGTAGCGCTGGAGTGCGGCTCAATGTAAATCACCCAGCTCTCGGTTCCCGCTGGCATGATCCGAGTAGTCCCCGCCCCAATGACCCTTCTCATAGGGTATCCAAACTCCACATCCTGCGCGTATAATTCGAACGGCCCTCGTCCAAGCGGGGGAAGCCCGGACCCAGACCCCTTCCCGGGCCTCGGTTCCCCGCCAGGCCGGGCCCGGCCCGGCCCGGCCCGGCCCCGGCGCCCGCCCCCACCCCCGCGGCTCCTTACGAAGCTGAGTGTGGGGCCCGGGCCGCCCTTCCTCTTCGGGTCCCCGGGGCCCGTGGCGGCGGCGGCCGGCTGGTCGGGTCGCTGCGAGCCCGGGGGCGGCTCCTCCTGCCGCTGCCGCTGCTCCTCCTCCATCTTCCGCTTGAACAGCTCCAGGAAGCTGCCGTCGTTGGCGAACAAGTTCACGCCGCCCGACACCGGGCTCGAACCTGCGCCCGACACATCCTCATCCCCGCTCTCGGGCGACGTCCCAGGCCCCGACTCAGCCCATCGGCTGCCGCCGCCGCCCGCAGGGCCTGGCGCCTCCCGGCCCGGAGGCTCCGCCCGTCTCCCTCGGGCAGCCATTTTGTCGCCAGGTGCCGCGCAAAGGACTCCGGGAAGCCCGCTCCAGCCCCGCGTTTGGCGCCCGCCTAGCGCGGTCTAGAACAATGCATGCTGGGAAGAGCCTTCAGGGCCGAGGGGACCGCGCAGGGGGCGGGGAAGGGGCGGGGCTAAGGAGTCGCTCCGCCCAGCGGAAATTATATTATCCACTCCCCAGACCCGGGTTGGCGTTCCGCTGTCGGGCTGCAGAGAACTGGCTGCTTTATATGACGGCTGCAGCCAGCTGTCTGAAGCGAGATTCTTCCCAGAAGCTGGGGGGTGCATTAGCTTTTCACGGCTAGAATCCTCTTCTGCCGCCAGGGTTAATCTTTCTGAATTAAAGACCCATTTTGGGGCTGTGTGCTCAACTAACCTATGGGGAACTTGGGTTCCCAACTAGTTCAAGAGGGCGTATTTAACCTGCGACCCTCGACTAGGAATAGGGGCTATCTCGCAGTTTGGCATCTGTCTCTAAAATGAAACTCAGATCTAGGAATAGAACACAGCTGGTTCCATAGGGCGGGGATCGACATTTGAGAACAAGGTTATTTAAAAATAAATATGAACTGGAGTACTCAAGTGAAGCCAGGATGTTTCTAGGTTAGAGTCCCCAGCAAAAAGGTATTCTGAACTGGTGCTCCACCAATGCCCTGACACCCAACTTGTATTTCTACCCCAGAGAAGGGGTTGAAAAATGCATTCGATTGAAGCTGGACGTGGTGGCGCATGCTTGTAATACCAGCACTAGGGAGGCTGAGGCAGAAGGATCATTGCAAATTTGAGACAAATCTGGGTTACAAAGTGAGCTCAAGGCCAGCCTGAACTGCGTAGCGAAACTCTGTCTCAAAACGACCAAAAAAAAAAAAAAAAAAAAAAAAAAAAAAAACCTTAAGTTGGGGTCTCCCCTCGAATATGGAGCTAAGTGCAAGATACTCGGGAGGTAGAACCCCTTCGACAAGAGCTGTTCTATGAACAGTTCCTGCTTAGCACGTGTGCTTAGGGCGTAAAGGGCAAGGGTCTGACCACCATGCCCACGACTGCAGTCCTTCGCCCTCTCTCCACTTTCCACTGGGGATCTTCCTCTAGCTACCTATCAATTCGTTCCCGATTGCTTTGCTGCAGGAGCTGGATGACTCACCGCTAACAGAGTAAAGAGGGGGCAGACCTGAGGTGATGTTGCGATCCCACTTGGAGAATGGGGGAAATGATAGACACAAAATTGAGCCTATAGAATGGATCCAGGACTGACGTCGGCTGGAACTTCGCTGAAAGGACTTAGACAAAGTGTTTGGCTGGTTGCTAAGGAGAGGTTGGCTAGCAGAGCGAAAGTGTGACTGGTGAATGTAAGAAAAGATCCACCCAATGAAAAGAGCTCTCCTAGACTTAGGACCCAATCAGTGAAGGGGAGTAGTCTGGGCCGTACTAATGTGTTCATTAGATAGGGGTAGCACTTGGAAAATGATAGACAAAAGGTAGACAGTACAAGCACTAGAAACATAAAACTTCAAATACAAAGCCTCTGCGTTCTCACAGAAGTTAAGCCATGAGGAAATAATTCATGCTTCTAGCCTCGAAGGGGATACGGTAGACAAAATTCCCCTGTAGGCGTTTTCATGGTGCGCTCCGGTTGGTCACGTGAGCCGGCTCCAAGATGGCGGCGGGGGTGGCCGGGTGGGGGGTTGAGGCGGATGAGTTCGAGGATGCACCTGACGTGGAACCACTGGAGCCCACGCTTAGCAACATCATTGAGCAGCGCAGTCTCAAGTGGATTTTTGTCGGGGGCAAGGGTGGCGTGGGAAAGACCACCTGCAGGTGAGGAGGCTACCTTGAAGGGCGGCGAGAAAGCGGTAGGATGTACCACTGAGCGAAGGGAAGACCAGATACCGGCTTTCCCACGCCGAGCCGCGGTCTTCTGGGTTGTAGTCCTCGAAAATTACCTGCAGCTTACTGACAATGCCTCCTGGATTCAGGCCTGGCACTCACTGAGTCGGACTATCTGTGCGGGGGCTCAGTGCAAAATCTCAGTGACCTGGCACGTGGGGAGGCGGAGGAGCATTTCGATGTCCCAGTCGCCGGACCGTGCCAAGTGAGCTCGCAGGAGCAAGAAAGGCACTAGTCTGGTGAAGGGCTAGGATTGGAAAGTGTGGGAAACGAGCTGACTGTCGCAGTCAGCTGGGAAGGGTCCCTGGAGCTGTCATACTAAACCGGAGAACTGAACCGTCCTGCAGTTAGCAAGGAGCGCAAGGGAGTTCTTGGCTCAGAATTGAGGCGGGGGGCACAGGAGAACTGTGAAGGCTGGGAAGCTAGACCGTGCCATTCAGCGCCCAGCAACAAAGAAACAAGCACGAGGCCAAGCTGCATCTGTCAGCTGAACCTGACTTAGTAGTCTAGGCCAGTAAGTGAGGTCTGAGAGGGTTAATCTTAATTCCACAGTGAACCATACTGGCCTCTTAAAATTGGTGATCCAGGCCTGAGGGTGGTGGCACATGCCTGTAATCTCAGGATTTGAAAGGCTGAGGCAGAAAAATCTCAGCGAGTTCAAGGTCAGCCTGGCTATATAGTGAGTTCAAAGCCAGCCTGCATTACATAGCAAGACCCTGTTTAAAAAAAAAAAAAAAAAAAAAAAACGGGTCTGTAGTCCTGGCATCCCACATCCCACGTTTTCCCTTGAAGAGCCTGGCCCCTCATACCCCACCTTTCTACCTTTCCTTTGTGCAGCTGCAGCCTGGCAGTCCAGCTCTCCAAGGGGCGTGAGAGTGTTCTGATCATTTCCACAGACCCAGCCCACAACATCTCAGATGCTTTTGACCAGAAGTTCTCCAAAGTGCCGACCAAGGTCAAAGGCTATGACAACCTCTTTGCTATGGTAAGTGAAGCAGAGCTAGCTCCTTACTTCTGGAAGAGGCTGCGCTTAGCCTCTCTTAAGCGTTCCCACCAGTCGTCCCCATGTCCTGCCCTTTCTGTATTCAGTATCTCTCCAGTTTCTGTCCTTCCCCAAGTTGAGAAATGTTTGAAGGGAAGAAAAGAAGCAAGTGTGGCCACAGCTAAGCAAGCACGGGGAAGGAAAGGGGAAATTGGAAGACCAACAAGAGGTACATGGTATGGGACATTACAAGCCACAATAGCAGTTGGACTTTCATTTGAAATTCAGTAAGAAGCTGTTTATTTTAAACAGGCATTGTTATGGCTGAATTCATCATATTTGGAAAAATTCTCACTGGCTGCCTCATTGAGATTGGATTATAAATCAGGGGAGGCAGCAGAGATACTAACAAGGAGGCTGGGTGTATAACCAAGTGAGAGATGAGCTGGAATCCTGGCTTCTAGAGGCAGACTGTTGGAAGACAAGTTGTTAGATTTGGGCTGGATTTTGAAAGTAAAACAATGAAATTGCTTTGTTGAAATAGGATAAGAAATAAATTCTCAAAAACAAACAAAAAAGAAATAAATTCTCTATTTTTTTTACCCAGAACAACCAGGATGGGGAAGATGAGGAGAGGAGCAGGTGTAGGAGTAACAAATCAAGAATTCTGTTTTGTCCTCAGTAATTCTGATGGGCCCACTTGGACATCTGTGTGGTAATGTGATGACAGTATCTTAGCTGTATGAGCCTGGAACTCGAAGTTAGCATTGATTGGTTTGGATTTTTCATTTGTTTTTGAGACCAGACTATGTAGTTTAAAGTGGTCCTGAGCTCACTATGTAGAAGCCCAGGCAGGCCTTGAACTTTCGACCATCCTTCTGCCTCAGTTTCCCATATACTGGGATTACAAGTGTGCACCCATCAACCCCAGCTGTCACCTGGCTCTTAAGCAAAGATTTCAAAGTCATTGTCCCAAATGTAGTTTCTCACTTTGTTTTTTGGAGACAGGGTCTTTCTACATTGCCCAGACTGGCTTCAAAGTCCTGGGCTCAGTTGATCTTCCAGCCTCAAGTAAGGTAGTATTTAGGGCTGTGTGTGTGGAACAGAATGTGAGAGATCAGAATGGCCTAGACACAAGCCTGGGATTATATTCGCATTTAAGGTACAGCAGCAAAGGAGGAGGAACCTGGAGAGGGGACCAAAAAGAAGCTAGCAATGAGGCTGGAGGAAAACCAGGAAAGGTAGGGTCCGAGCCCTGGGAAGACACAGGGTCTCAGGCAGGAAGCCGTTATTGGCTCTCGGTTTGTGGAGGGAGAGCACTGTGGAAATGGGAGCAAAGCCTCCCTGGAGTGGGCGTGAGGAGGAGGTAGGGACAGTGACTGTCATGATGGGAACTGTGTAACGGAGTCACCACTGAAGGGACTGGGGAATGAGGCAGGCTTTGAGGGTGACTGGGGGATGGACAAGGTATCTGTGTGCCTGGGCTGGCCTGGAACACGTGGCGTCATATGGTCTTGCTCCAGCATCCAGAGCAGCTTGGGCTCCAGGAACCACCACTGTGCCGGCTAAGAAGAGCCATTTTGGGAAAGGCAGCTGTAGAGCCTGTTAGTTTGCCAGTGGGAGTGCACCATGGGCCAACAAGGGGTACCAGCTGGCAGGGAGCCTCAGGCTGGATGGGCTCCACCCAGCTCACAGACTTGGGACCCAGCCTCAGCCAGCGTCAGAGGTCAGAGAGAGCAGAGGGAGGAGGAGAGCTGGGACAGCCAGTGGTTCCTCTTCCCAGCAAAGGTGAGGGCCTTAGCTTGACTGGGACAGAAGTTTCAGGAATGACAGCTGCCATGTGAAAAGTTCCTTTGTCTTTTTTGAGTGGTGCTGGGAGTGGAACCTGAGGCCTCACAATGCTCAGCAAGTGCTCTCCCACTGAACTACACCACAGCCTGCTGCACAAACCTTTCTGGGGTCAGAAGGGGCTCCGAGGGCCTGCAGATCTGAGAGCAGGTGGGAGTGACTGGTCAGCTGTGTTCCAGCCCCAACTGCAGCTCTGCAGGGGAGTGGGGAATAAGAGAGTGGTATCCTGCAGCCCCAGCCGACAAGAGGGAGCATCTGCAGAAGGAACCTGTGAGCTCAGGGGCAGTGCCACATACCTATCACCCTTGGACTCTGGAGGGTGAGGTACCAGGATCACAAGTTCACATTCACCTAGGCAGCTTGGTGACTTAACAAGACCCTGCCTCAAAATTTGAAAAAAGCTGAGGATAGAGGTCAGTGCAAAGGTCCTGGGTTCAGTCTTTAACATGGCCCAAAAAAAAAAAAAAAAAAAGCAGAAGCAACTTACAGATCAGGCTTGATAACAGCACCCGGCAAGAAGGACAGTGACAGTAGATGAGGGGAAGGGACATGGTGACCCATAGAGTAACTAAGGCTGGCCAGGTATTGCGGTACACCTGTCATCCCAACACTTGGGAGGCTGAGGCAGGAGGATCACTAAGCTCTAGGCCAGTCTGAGACACACAGTGAATTCAAGGCCAGCGCAACTACATAGTGAGACCCTGCCTCAAATAAAAAAGGAAGGATCTGGCAACAGTCAGGGGTCCTATGTCTTACATAAGATCCAGACAGTGAGCAGCCATGTAAATGGCTGTAGCCATTTGAGATGGTCAGGGGCCCCAGTGCCAGCCTGTACTTTTCCCATGTCTACAAAGGGTTGTGTATCCCCAGGGGAGGGCCAGTGCCTCATCAGGGGCCTGTGGTCAGAGGCACCCAAGGGGCTCAGTGGCCTGGGCTCTTCCTGTCCCCGGCCCCCAGGAGATCGACCCCAGCCTGGGTGTGGCAGAGCTGCCCGATGAGTTCTTCGAGGAGGACAGCATGCTGAGCATGGGCAAGAAGATGATGCAGGAGGCCATGAGCGCCTTCCCAGGCATCGACGAGGCCATGAGCTACGCAGAGGTCATGAGGTCGGGCCTGGCGCAGGGCGGGCTGGGGGCCACAGTGGAGGGACGGCCGCGGCCTGACCCCCCTTTCCCCCAGGCTGGTGAAGGGCATGAACTTCTCGGTGGTGGTGTTCGACACAGCGCCCACTGGCCACACGCTCAGGCTCCTCAACTTCCCCACCATCGTGGAGCGGGGCTTGGGCCGCCTCATGCAGATCAAGAACCAGATCAGCCCCTTCATCTCGCAGGCACGTGGGCCAGAAGGGACAGCGCCCAGGCTCAAGACTCCCCACCCCCACCAGAACCCACCTGGGACTCTGTGTGTGCGACAGGGTGGGAGGGGTCCTCACCAGGTGGGAAGGGGGCATTTCCACTGCTTGTGTGGCTGCAGGCGCCTGCCTCACCTCTCTGGGCCTCACCTTCCTTATCTCTCAGATGGGCTTTGGTTCTTATGGTGCAGGTGCTTTTGGTTTTTGGAGATGGGCTTTGCGGTGTAGCCTAGGCTGGCTTGGACTCGCTGTGCAGCTGCTGCTGAGCTCACAGCGACCCTTCTGCCCCTGAGCGCAGGACTCCAGGGTTCACCCATGCGCCTGCCTGCCCTCAGACAAGACTACAAGAGTGGGCGTGTGGATTGTCACGGCTGGGACCTGAGGCACATCCCCGCTCCACCCTGGGGTGCAGGTGGTGCCTGCCCCATGCCTGGCAGTGCTCTGCGCACATTACTGGGGCCAGCTTATGAGCACCAGGGAGGTCACATGGGAAGTCGAGGAGGTCAAGCCTGTGGTCACAGCAGCCACCAAAATGGCAAAGCTGGGCCTGGCCAGGTCTTGGGATCTGCCCAGGGGCCACCCCTGTAGTCAGTGGAAGATTGGGGAGTGGGTCATAGCTGTCCAGGCGTTGGTTGCAGGGGCCCCGGTGCAAGGTAAACCTGCCCCATGCTCCCCACAGATGTGTAACATGCTGGGCCTCGGTGACATGAACGCCGACCAGCTGGCATCCAAGCTGGAGGAGACACTGCCCGTCATCCGGTCTGTCAGCGAGCAGTTCAAGGACCCTGTGAGTCAGGGCCCCGCAGTGGGGGAGAGGCTGGGAGCACAGGAATGGGGACCCACCAGCCCCATCTGTCTTGGCTCTGCTGCAGGAGCAGACGACCTTCATCTGCGTGTGCATCGCCGAGTTCCTGTCCCTGTACGAGACAGAGCGGCTGATCCAGGAGCTGGCCAAGTGCAAGATCGACACCCACAACATCATCGTCAACCAGCTCGTCTTCCCCGACCCCGAGAGGCCCTGCAAGATGTGTGAAGCCCGCCACAAGATCCAGGCCAAGTACCTAGACCAGGTGCGCCCAGTCTGGCAGGGCCTGTGCACGCCAAGGTGCCTTGGGACCTTCCTCATACTTTCTTCCGGTGCTGGGGACCGGACCCAGGGCCTCCATGCTGAGCCCCACCAACCGCAGCCGTCTTGTCTTTCCTTTGGAGCCAGGCTCTCCTTAAGGCACTAAGCTGCCCAGGCTGGGCTTGAACTTGGGTCCTTCCACCTCCCAGAAACCACTGCCTGTCCATTCTTGCCCTCCTAACCCCTGCTTTCTGCCCTGTGCCCTGGCTGCAGATGGAGGACCTGTACGAAGACTTCCACATCGTGAAGCTGCCACTGCTACCCCACGAGGTGCGGGGAGCGGACAAGGTCAACACCTTCTCCGCCCTCCTCCTGGAGCCCTACAAGCCCCCCAGTGCCCAGTAGCACCTCTGCCCAGCCCCAGCTGCTACCGTTCACACCCACCCTCCACTCTCCCCGTTCCTGGGACCATGCACAAGTCCTCCATAGTACAGGGGAGCCATGGGGGGTGGGCGGCGGGGAGGGGGTCTGTTCCCCCTGGTGGGGTGAGGGAGGCTATAGTTGCCTCCCTCCTCTCCCTGCCTCTCACTCAATAAAATCATCTTAAACTGCTGTGTTTGTTGACACAGGAGGGGGTGTGTGCATGTTCGTGCACAGCTGTCCAAGTGTGCACTGTATGAAAGCCTAAGAGTATTAGACCTGATTCAGTAACAGAAGTGTGTGTTTACTGTGGCAGTTTTGGAAGGAAATCTTTTGGGTAAGGGACTGTGGCTCTAATTCTGCACGGGCGGAGGTGGCCCTGCTTCATTCTGCAGAGGCTTGGACTGTGGGAACCAGGAGTCCCCTTGGCCAGCCCCAGGCTGGCGGGGAGCAGATTAAGCTGGCAGCAGGCACAGTGCTGCCTGCTGTTTGGTCTGGGAATTAGAGGCATCCTGGGCAGAGGCCAGGCCAGCCAGGCTGGGGATTAGCGATCCCCACTCCCACCCCCAGAGCTTCAGCTATGGGGTGCAGGGGACCCCAAAGCCAACCCTGCTTGCAGAGGGCTCTCTCTGGGGCTGGCATTGTCAGCGTGCAACCTGCCTTTGGAGCCTTGGTCCCCTCGCCCGAAAACGGGCCTGGGTATGCCCAGTGAAAGGATATACCCAGTCCGCAGTCTCCTCCCCAACCCGCCTGGGGGCCCCACCCATCCCCCTATCCCACCCCCTTCAAAGCCTGGCAGTCACCATTGTCCCTGCTGAGATGGGACAGGGCATGACCTCTGAGTGCTGCCAGCTCCAGGCCAGAGTGGGGAAGGGGCACTGGGACACACAGCGGGGGCGGGGGCACGCACGCGTGACTCAGCAGCACTTGGCATTTAGGGGTGCACGCCCAGGATGTGCGTATCTGCCTCGAGCCTGGACGTGTCCCCCTCTGAGACATGGGGCGTGTGTGAGCTGGTGCGGGCAAGGGTGCAGCTGTGTCGAAAGTGGGCTCCAGACCACCCCACGTGGGGGGAGGGGGATCACACTGTGCCACTGATGCCCCATCATTCAAGCCTCAGTTTCCCTACCTGGATAGTGGAGGCAACAGAAGTGCCCTGGCTTCCTGTGCCTGCCTGTGGGGACTCCAACAGGAAATACCTGAGGGTGGCAGGACTGCCGGGCAGGGACCTGCTAAGGAATAACTGTTACTGTTTGCTGTTGCAAGAGCAGGCTTGTGAACCTGTCCCCACCCATAGAGGTCCCACAGCTACGAGAGTTTAGGAACCAGGCCCTTGGCCTGGCATCTTTGCATTTGGGGAGGCTGAGGCAGGCAGGCTGAGGATCCCAAGTTGGAGCCCAGCCTGGGAAACTCAAACCCTGTGTCAATATAAAGAAAAGGGACAGGGCAATAGCACAGTGGGAAGGCCCTGGGTTCCCTCCCCAGTATCACCAGAGAAAAACACCACAGACCATCGGGCCCTGGAGAGCAGGCTGTCCAGGGGTAAGCACAGCCTGCACAGGGACGTGACCCGTGCAGCAGGAGAACCTGTCCCCTCTGTGGCCCACAGCTGCTGGTGCAACTCCAGATGTCTCCTCGCTCCAGTTTATGGGCTGTCCAGCAGCTGGACAGTGGAGCCAGGCCTGAGGATGGCAGCCGGAGCCAGTTCCTAATTACCACGGGTGGGGCGGACATCTGCCAACCGGGAACACAGTGTCCCCAAGGGCAGGGCCTCGGTGACGCTGCCCAGAGCTTCCACACGGTGCTTGAGGTGCCCCAGGCTCTATGCTCCTCCGGCTGGAAGCATGGGCCTCCACCCTTCTGTATGTTGCAACCCTGAGGCCAAGGCATAGAGTGGGGTACAGGCTCTGAGGCTCCCTTTCAAGGTGTTTTACACACCTGCTCCAACTCTATGCCAAACACGGGGACAGGATTTATGTGTGTTCTTGCCAAAGCCAAGCACCTGGGGCCGGTGTGGGATGTTTTTATCAATGTTTGGTGTTTCCTTTGTTTGTTTTTTTGTTTTTCTGAGACGGGTCTCTATGTGGTTTAGGCTGGGCATGAACTTGCTATGTAGCCCAGGCCGGTCAGGAACTAGCTGTAGTCCTCCAGGAGCCTCAGCCTGCCCAGTGCTGGGAGGACAAGCATTCCATTCCGCCGGGAGGCAGGAGGCAGTGAGGCCCCTTGTGTACCTGGGGACCCCCAGAGCCACCCCTGACCCCAGGATGGTGCACACTGTGTCGAGGGGGGTCCCTGAGCACAGCTGCCACCCCAGCCGCGCTTTCCTCTGGGGAGATGGCTCAGCCCGTGCGTGGGGAGGCACGGGGCCACCAGGCAATTTCGCGACCTGGCATGCATCAGCCGCATGGTGCCACCGCGAGGGCGCGCGGCCCCCGTGCCTCCCGCTGCCTCCTGCGTGCCGGTGGGCACTCCTTGCCACGCCCCCTGACAGCGCCCCAACACGCGGGTAGCCGCGGACCTGCGAGGCCGCGCTCAGGGGCCCAGAAGCGGGGTCTGGATCCGGCGCATCCCTGTGACCTTGTGTGACTTCTGGAGCTGTGGCAGCCCAGCCTCACCGTGGGTGTCCGGGAAGGAGGCGTCCTGGCCCCTCCCCTCGCGCTACCTCCAGAGGCGTCGAACCAGCCGGAGAGGGACTGGGGGGCAGGGAGGGGCCTGGAGGACAGGGCGATTCCTCCCTGCCCCTACCGAGGGACTTCGCCAAAGTTCTGCCGCCGCGGCTCAGCCGGGCACATCCTGACCGGCAGGAGACAGGCAGGGGGACAGGCTCCGCTCACACTCACTCCCCGTCCCCTCCGCCCAGCACCGCAGCGTCGGCAGTTCCATCCCTGTCTCCCGGGTCCCGCGCCCCGCGCCCCGAGCTCCGCACAGGTGAGAATGGTCCAGGGCAGACAGTCGCGAGCTCCTCCCCGGTTGGGGATCCGCGGGCTTGGAGGGTGGGAGACCCGGGTGGGGAAAAGGCCACGGTCGGGGGAAAGGGGAGGGGGCAGAGAGCCACAGGGAGCCTGGACAGGCCGGGGCGATGCGGGAAAGCGAGGCACCATCCAGCAGCCCGGGGGTGCAGGGGGTGCGGGGGGAGATGCGCCTGGGATCCTCCTGGGGGGCCCAGAAGTGGGGGGGCGAGGGGACAGGCCGGGGGGCAGCGGGAAGGCGGAAACGCTGGCCCCGAGGTGCAGGGACGCCCGGAGCAGGAAGGCTGTGATAACACCCAGGTGAGTGAGACGGGACGGGCTCTGGTCACGGGAACCCCAGGACCCACCAGGTGGGGGACCTCGGGAGGGGTCGGGGACACAGCTGCAGGAGGCAGACGTCGAGATCCAGGATGGGCTGCAGGAGGGAGGCCAGGGAGAAGGGGGCCGACAAGGGCCCTCGCCCCGCCAACCGCCTCTCCCCCTGCCCCGCCAGGGTCCTCGATGACCGTCACCTACACGGCGCGGGTGGCCAACGCCCGCTTCGGAGGCTTCTCGCAGCTGCTGCTGTTGTGGCGCGGCAGCATCTACAAGCTGCTCTGGCGCGAGTTGCTGACTTTCCTTGGGCTCTACATGGTGCTGAGCGCCACCTACCGGTGAGGCCTGGGTCTGCGGAGTGGCAGGAGGCCGAGGCAGGAGGATCCCGCACGTCCCAGGCCAGCCTGGGACGAAAACCCTGTCTCAGGGAGGGGGAACTAGGAAAGGGGCTCCCCGCGACCCTCACCCTCTGCCCCGCAGGTCCGTCCTTGCCGAAGAGCAGAAGCGCTATTTTGAGAAGCTTGTCATTTACTGTGACCAGTATGCCAGCCTCATCCCGGTCTCCTTCGTGCTAGGTGCGAAGGCACTCCGGACGCCCCGTGCCGTGTTCCGGAGAAATGCACTGCGTCGCGCCTCCTGGGGAACCCCTCCCTCGCCCCTCTGAGACTTCCCCATCCAATCAGACTCAGGTTCCCCAGGCCGGATCCGGATCCGCAGATACCTGGAGTGGCCTCACAACCAAGCGCCACACCCACACACCCATAGCTGCACTGATTAGCAGTGTCCCCCAGGGGCCCCCGCCGGGGACACCATGGGACTGCATCCTCTGACCTGCAACCCGGGAGAGGGATCCCTGAAGGTCCCCGCAGACCTCGTAGGACCCAAGCCTCCCCTTCTTACAAATGGTGTGAGCAGCCTTCCCAGGTTCTTGGGTGCAGACCCAGAACCAACCCCTGGCTCTGGGGCTCCGTGTCTGCCCAGGTACCCACGATGAACACCACACCCCCAGAACCAGCTCCCTTCCTGAGTCCATGTTCCCACAGCCCCAGCCCAGTGGCTCCCCATGCTCCTGCGCTTGGGCCCTGGGTCTATACCCGACACTTAGGCTCAGATTCCCCCATCCCAGGTGACAGTCAAGCAGCTAGGGCACCCAGCCTCTCTGAGCTCAGAGTCGCACCCCCATGTGCTCAGCCCCACGTGGTCAAACTGACCCGCTTTCTGGGGTGCCTATGACCCAGGGCCGTGTCGCTCCCCGTCCACGAATCCGACCTCAAGCTCCTGACCCTGCTGGCCCCACTGAGCCTCCAATCCCGCCCTCAGGCTTCTACGTGACGCTGGTGGTGCACCGCTGGTGGAACCAGTACCTATGCATGCCGCTGCCCGACGCGCTGATGTGCGTGGTGGCAGGGACCGTGCACGGGCGCGACGATCGCGGCCGCCTCTACCGGCGCACGCTCATGCGCTACGCCGGTCTCTCCGCGGTGCTCATCTTGCGGTCAGTCAGCACCGCGGTCTTCAAGCGCTTCCCCACCATAGATCACGTGGTCGAGGCGGGTGAGGGCCCAGTGGAGGGCGTGGCTAGGTGGGTGGGTGGGGCTAAGGTGGGGAGGGGCTAAACGGGACAGTGCTGGGATAAACGGTCGGGCTAGGGAAGTGGGTGGGGCTGGGGAGGTGGGTGGGGCTAGCAACCCAGACCACGCCCTCCAGGATTCATGACCCGCGAGGAGCGCAAGAAGTTCGAGAACCTGAACTCCTCTTACAACAAGTATTGGGTGCCCTGCGTGTGGTTCTCTAATCTGGCCGCGCAGGCCCGACGCGAAGGCCGCATTCGCGACAACAGCGCCCTCAAACTGCTCCTCGAGGTGAGCTGCTAGGAGGTCGTTCACAGAGAATCCCAGGGCCAGGTGCAATGGCACACGAGGGTGTGATCTCAGGACTGAGGAGGCTGAGGCAGGAGAATCTCCGGGAGTTGGAGACTAGCAAGCCCCTGTCTAAAGAAACAAAGGAACAACCAAAGAAAGAGAATTTCAGGGAAAGTGGGTCCAGGGCTGTCCACTGCTGCTGGCCACACCCTTCCCATGAGGTGGATTCCAGACCCGCTTCCCTGCAACTCCAGGCACAAGTTGGTTTCCATGGGGCGGATTCCACCACATGCCCTCACTGGACCGCTTGGAAGCACATTAGCTCCCAAAACACATAGGAGCTACCTGGGTGCTCCTGTCCCTGGTGTCCAAGTGCACTCACAGCGCACGCCCTGAACTCTGGCTTCGGTCTGCCCCCAGGAGCTGAACGCTTTTCGGACCAAGTGTGGGATGCTCTTTCACTACGACTGGATCAGCGTGCCCCTCGTCTACACACAGGTAACACCGCGTGCCTCAGTTTACACCAGGTGTCAGCGGCACTCAAGGGGACCTGCAGGCCAGCTAAAACCCCATCCCCGGGTCACGCACTCTCAGACCTGGTCTCTCGGTGACCCTGCAGCCGGGGATCCGATCTGGCGTCCCCACACTCTGCGCGCCCGCAGGTGGTGACCATCGCGGTGTACAGCTATTTCCTGGCCTGTCTCGTGGGCCGGCAGTTCCTGGACCCGGCACAGGGGTACAAGGACCACAACCTGGACCTGTACTTTCCCGTCTTCACCTTGCTGCAGTTCTTCTTCTACTTTGGCTGGCTCAAGGTGGGGGCCGGTGAAGCACGGGGGAGGTGGGGGAGGGAGAGCCGGGCCGGGCCGGGCCGAGGCCCACTGCCTCCCTGTTCCCTCCCAGGTCGCAGAGCAGCTCATCAACCCCTTCGGAGAGGACGACGACGACTTTGAGACCAACTTCCTCATTGACCGGAACTTCCAGGTAAAGCCCCTCCTTGGCGACGGCCCAGGGCGGCCCTACCCCAGCCCACTGCTCCCCAGCTGCACCCGCCCGAGCTGTCTGCGGCACTATCCTGCCCACCCCGCCCGGCCCCAGGTCTCCATGCTCGCGGTGGACGAGATGTACGATGACCTGGCCACGTTGGAGAAGGACCTGTACTGGGACGCGACCGAGGCGCGGGCCCCCTACACGGCTGCCACCGCCTTTCTGCTGCAGCAGCCTTCGTTCCAGGGCTCCACCTTCGACATCGCGTGAGCGCTGGGGGGGGGGCTCACAGTGGGGTTCAGCCGATCCAGGGTGTGTGTGTGTGTGTGTGTGTGTGTGCGCGCGCGCGCGCGTGTTACCAGGGATTGGACCCAAGGCACTCACACTCAACTGCAGTTCCAGCCCTTAAGCCCTTTTTGAGACACAGTTTTGCTAAATTGCGCGGGATGGGCTCCAATTTGCAGTCCTCCGGCCTCAGTCTCCCCCTAGTGCTGAGATTACAAGGCGTGCACCACCTCACCTGGCAAGATTTGTTGTTGTTGGTGGTGGTGGTAGCTGCAATGATCCTTCCTAACATCAGTATATATGTTTGCAGTACCTCCTAATTACATTCACTGGGAGGAGCCGGTACCTGTGCATTTAGCATTTTAATTCTTTGAGATGATGTGTGAGCAGAGAAAGAGGATAAGGCCAGGCTGTGGGGACCCAGATCTCTGGAGATAAGTGACACGGAGGGATTTGGGGGCCAGAGAAACTTCGTGTCTGGGAGCCTGCTCTGTCAGGGAGAGAGTGAGGGCTTGCGATGTAGCTTGGGGCAGAGCACTTGTTTAGCATGCTCGAAATCCTGGCTTCGATATCCGGCAATGGGAGAGAGGCAGACAGACAGAGTCTCAGGAGGCTGAGGCAGGACGATCGCCTCTTGACTATATAGTCAATGCCAACCAGAACTTCAAAGCAAGAACGTGTCTCAAAAAATACAAGAAAGATCCAGCACACAGGAGGCTGAGGCAGGAGGATGGCTGCAAGTTTGACACTAGCCTCAGGGCTACAAAGTGAGCTCAAGGCCAGCCTGAACTGCATATCGAGACCCTGTCTCAAACACACACACACACACACACACACACACACACACACACACTACAAGAACAGAGGGCCAATGCCACAGCTCCGCCCCCTATCCCTGCGCAGGCTGGCCAAGGAGGACATGCAGTTTCAGCGGCCCGACGGCTCGGAGGGCCCCCTCGGAGAGGTGCACGGCGACTTCCTGCAGCGCCTCCTGCCAACTGGCGCGGGAACGGCCTTACTGGGCCGGCGCCTGTCACTGCTGCGCCGCAAGAACAGCTGCGTGTCGGAGGCGTCCACCGCCGCCAGCTGCGCGTGCGCATGTGCCCCCGACGGCGCGGCCCTCGACTGTGGCTGCGCAGACCCGCTCCTGGAACCCGCGTCGCGGGAGCCGGAACTTGAGCCCCCCACCTGCTCTGAGTCGGTGGTGCCCTCACCGGCCCCCGATGCCTTCTCTGGACCCCCTCTCCCGGGGCCCCGTGCCCCAGCGCCTCCCTGGCTGCCCAGCCCTATTGGCGAGGAGGAGGAGAACTTGCCCTGAGCTCCTGGGGCCAGGCATCCCAAGGAAGAGACCCAAGCCCACCTGCCCCAGGCCAGGCTGCATAAAACTGCTGTGCCTGCACAGAGGCTGCATCCACAGGCTGCATGGATCTGGCCCAGCCGCTTCATTTGGTTTTTTTTTTTGTTTTTGTTTTTGTTTTTTTTTTTTTGGTTTGTTTTACTATGTAGTTCCCTCTCCCAGGCCTTGAATTCACCTGTGACCTTGAACTCATGGAGGTCCTCCTGCCTCAGCCTCCCAAATCCTGGGATTACAGCCTGTGCCACCACACCCAGCTCTCTTGGGCTGCTTTGTGCAGCCAGTTCTTAAGGCCAGGTCCACTTCCCAGCCCTACTGCCTCAGCAGCCACTGGGAGTATGTCCTGCCTGAGTTCTTCCTTTCCAGCAGACAAGAGTGCCTCCTTTCAAAGCTGTCCTGAAGATGAAATGCTGATTTTAAAGCATTTGATGTGTAGTAGGTGCTCAATAAATCGTGTGTGTTTACTATTAGTGTGACTTCTCTTACCAGGTATTGTACTGAGATGTGGGGATTCGCCTTGGCTTTTGTGCATGGCCCTTCTCACTTTTTTTTTTTTTTAATCGGTACCAGGGATCGTATCGAACTCACGACTGCCTGCTTACAAAGCAAGAGCTGGCGCTTATGCCGCTGAGCTAAATCGCCAGCCCCTACCCTTCTCACTTCTTGCCAGATTCTGCTCTCTGAAATACAGTGGATATTCACAAACAAGCCACCCACTGCCCCAAAGTCACAGCTTTCTCTAATCCAAACCTCTGCATTCTCAAATACCCTTCGACCTCCCTCCCCCCAGCTGGGGATCAAGCCTGGGGCCGCTGGAATGTAGCCCCCTGTTCCGGGCCTTAACTACACCATACACAGAGGTCTCCTGAGTTCAAAAGTCTACACAGGTGTACTCCCTGCCCTAACACTTGGCCTAGAGAGCCCCCTTTCTCTTCTGAACTCTCATGCAAAGATCTCACACCTTTTCCCTCAGTCTTCGGGATCAAGCCCAGAGTGTCCCACCCCTGAACTACATTCCTAGCCTTTTGTAAGGTCATCTCATTAAATTGTCCAGGATGGCCTTGAACCTGCAAACCTCCTGCCTCAGCCTCCAAGTAGCTGAGATTATAGGTATGAGCCACTGCTTCTCATGGTGGCTTCAAAGGTAACACCCTCCAAACAGCTCCCAGTCCTTCCCCGGCCTCCCCAGCACAGTGTCTGCCTGCCTCATCCCTCCAGATGAAGCCCACCCAAATCTATGTAGCCTCATAGGCTGGCCTCAAGTGAGTTGATCATCCTGCCTCAGCCTCCCTGGTGCTGGGATAAGAGGCAATTTCCACCACGTCCAGCTCTAGAATCCTCTTGCCTCCGCATCAGCTCCACAGGAAATCCCACCAACTTGACTCTTGTATCCAGAAGCCAATCACATCTCACTCCTCTAGGGCCTTGGCCCTGGCCACAGCCCCAGTGGCACCCACCCACCCACCTGGATTGTAGACCTCGGATCCATTAGAGCTGCCTCCCGGCAGCTCCCGTCTGTTTCTGCCCTCAAAAGCCACCAGGGGGCGCGCGTTAACACCAGAGTCGAGTGTATTGCTGTTTAAACCAGGCATAGTGGTGCACGGCAGTAATCCCAGCACTGGGAAGACTGAGGCTGGAGGATCATTGCAAATTCAAGACCAACCTAGGCTACAAAGTGAGCTCAAGGCCAGCTTGAACTGCATAGCAAGACCCTATCTCAAAAAGACAAAAATAAAGAAATAAAAATTGAATCCCTGTCCCATCTCCCCGTCATCTTGGTGTCCACAGTTCAGCCAGGGTAGATTTAAAATCTGTATTATTCATTTCTCAAATATAAAATCAGACTCTGAGTAGACGGCACATTATCTCCAGGAACAGAATCAAGGAGAAGAATCACATTGCTTAAAAAAAACCCAGCAGGTCTCTCTCTGCGACTTGCCCTTCCTGGGTCCCCAGTCTGGGGGAGCAAAGAGCAGGGATCACAGCTACAAGCCTGCCACCCCGCTGGCTGAGGCCTGAAGCTTCGTCCTGCTGGGTGGGCAGAGGGCAGCAGGGCCAAGGAGGTCAGCGCTTCTCAGTGGGGCGAAGGTTCAGAGAGGCCAGGCGTCCCAGGGGTCTGCGGCGGGTATTAGTGGCCAGCCGCTGCTGTGCCAGGAAGGACTGGGCATGTGCAGGGGGCCGAGTGTCACCAGCTCGCTGCTGCAGGGCCACACCCTAGGAAGGAGGGTAGTTGACCTGAATCAAGGGAGCCCTGGGACCCCAGTCCTCCAGCCCTGTTGGAGACCACTACCGAAGTGGCTCTGAGCAGGATTTAAATGGCTTTCTATGTTTATCTGTGAGTCTGTCCTAGGCCTAGACCCCTTGCCTGGCGATGGGAGCTGATTCATAGTAAGTGAACGTCTGTGAATCACTGGTCCTGGCCTGAAGTGGCCTGTGAGGCCAGAGATACCTCAAAGGGCAAGATAAGGCCACAGCTGTGGACACTTGGCTCCAACCTCAGTTAACAAGGTAGAGACTGCAGCTGCAAAGATTACTCCTACAGTCTCACTCCAACCATGCCTTCATGATAAGACAATGCTACTAAACTGACTTGATTCATGACTTGGAGATGTCCTTGAAGCGACTCCCAAGGTCCTGCTCATTGCCTGTGCTTTCCTCAGTTTCTCTGTCTTTTGTCCTTGGTCCTAATATAAGTGGACTGATCCAGAGAAGCTTTTGTCTTAATATTGGGAATCTCGAGCTTAATTAAAGGGTTTTGACCCTCCTGGAGTCCTAAAAATCATACAATTTGTCTCTTTTTATTTAACCTCCTCCATACTTGTTTGGGAGATGGGAGATCCAGGTCAGGACCCGATACAGCCCTGGGGACAGTGCTCACCATATTATACCAGGCACTGATGAGCAGCTTCTCCTCCTGTTCCCGCTGACTGCGGCTGGTCTCATAGTCCATCTGCAGGGAGACAAGAGTCAGGGGCCTGGGTGTGTGGAGCCAGCCAGGCATGTGGCACACACCTGACATCCCAGCACTTGGGAGGCTGAGACAGGAGTTCCCGTCCCGCCTAGATTACATATCGAGTACAAGCCCACCCTGAGCTACACAGCGAGTCCCTGTCTTTAAAAAAAAAAAGAGCACAAAGACACCCACTTCCAGGTGTCGGATGCGGACGTCCTGCTCCCGGAGCTGCGTCCTCAGAGCATGGAGTTCCGGGGGTGCCCCTATAGGTGGCTGCTGCTTGGGCTCCAGGGTCTGTATGACCTAGGGATTGGGGGGAATCACAGCCAAGGTGACCTTGTACTCACAGCCCCTCAGACACATGGAGCGCATCATATATGGCTGCCCTGGACGGCGGGAAGAGGCTCAATGCCTGGAGGAGGTGTGGTGGGCGGGGAGTGGGGCACAGTAAGGCAGAGCGGGGGCGGGGGTGGGGGGGCAGCCCACGCTCACCGTGCGTGCCCGGTCCACGTAGCGGCGGTAGCGCTCCTCCATGGCCCGTAGGTCTGCGTCCTTCTTCTGCAGGCTCTCCTGCAGCTCTTCGATGCGCCGTGCCGCTGGGAGACAGGGCCTCAGCCGCACTGCCCTCGGGTGCCCGCCGGGCCACCCCACCCTCCCCACCTCGAAGCCCCCTTACTGCTGCTGTCCGAGGCGGGCTCCAGCCCCTCGATGTACTCCCGCTTTCGCTGTAGCTCCAGGTCCGCCTCACGCAGCTTCTGCCTGTGTGCAGTCCAGGGACGGCAGTGGGCTGCCTCGTCCTCTATACTTTTGTTTTTAGTCTTTTTCTCCTGTTTATTTATTTATTTAGGTACCGGGGTTCAAACTCACTATCTTGTGCTTGCCAGGCAGGCACTTACACAGGTGAGCTAAATCCCAGGCTCTTATTCCTTTGTTTTTTGGGACAAGGTCTCATTATATAGTTCAGACTGGTCTTGAATTCATGGTGATCTTCCTGCCTCAGCCTCCCAAGTGCTGGGATGATGGGCATGTGCCTCCATGCCTGCCCGCCCTTTTTTTAAATTTTGAGACAAGGTCTCACTAATTGCCTAAGACGTCTTCGAACTTGGGATTCTCCCCAGCCCTCTGGCTTCCTTTTTGTCCCTGCATCCCAGTGGTGCCTTAGCTGCCAGAATGCCCTTGTCCCAGGACCAGCCCTCCCCTCCTCCTGCCATCAGAGGCACAGTGGCCCTGGGCCACTTCCCTGTTCCGGGGTGAATGGAGGCCCACACTGGTCGTCACCATCATCCCTCTTCTACACTAACCCTTCAGATCCATTCTCCCCACATCCACCCAAACAACAGCCAGCTAGGTGTGGGGCCCAAACACCTGCAACCTCTGCACCCCGGGAGGCTGAGGCAGGAAAATCACAAGCTCCACTGCACCCGAGAAAACTAAGCGCTTTAGTCAGACCTTGTCTCAAAAACAAACCAAAGCAACTATCATTTTACTTCCTACCACCTGGCAAGAGACTCCTTGGTGGCTCCTCGTTGTATCCCTTCCTGGTCTGCTGGACCTGACCTGTCTGTGTCGCTGGAAACCTCCCACACCTCTTCCCCAGTCTCGCGCCACCTGCTACTTACAGATGCTCCTCCAGCTTCTTCTTCAGCAGGGCGGGCTGGGGAGACAAGCAGGAGGTGGGGAGGGGTCCGAAGGGCTGAACCCCTAGCCAGCAGGGGAGCCCAGTGCCACCCTGAGCCCGAGGTACTCACGATGGCCTGCACGGGGCAGGCGGGCGGCGGGCAGCAGGGAAGAGAGAGAGGAGGGTTACAGGGAGCAAGGGGAGAGCTAGGCGGGGAGAAGCGGCACTTACGTCCTCGCTCTGGCCTCCCTGCTCCTGCGCGGCCCTCTGCAGGTCCTCCACCTGGGCTCGCAGCTCCGACAGCTGCTGCTGGTTCAGCCTGCGGGCAGGGGCCGCTCAGCGCCAGTGCTCAGCCGCGCCCCCCCTCCCCCCCCCCGAGATCCGGACCTGGCAGCCCCGGCCCTCACCTCTGCTCCGTCTCGAGCGCGTGGCGCGCGCGGTTGGACTCCTCCAGGTGGCGCTGCAGCTCTGCCTGTCGCTCTCGGTCTGCCGCCTCCTGCTGGCACAGCCGCTTGTTCTCCAGCTGGAGCCGCAGGAGCGTCTCCCTGCCGGGCCAGGAGGCGTGAGCCCGGTGGGACCCGGTGCCCTGGGCCCCGGGACGGCCCAGCCAGGAGAACCAGCCAGAGCGCAGAGCTGCTGGAGCCGGGAACAGGTGGACCTCGGGAAAAGAGCCCAGCCCCAAGGGGAGGCAGGGTGAGCGTGGCCCCCGTGTGGGCGTAGCCTTGGGAGGGGCTCTCACTGACCCGGAGGAGTCAGATCATGTTGCAGCTGCAACTCAAGGGTTAGAACAGGGGATCCGGCCGCGGAAAGGCTAGCAGCCGGTGGGAGCGTACAGGGGGCAGGGCACCTAGCAGGGGCTCCACTGAGTCCAGGGCTTGCCCTAAGGAAAGAGCCAAAAGAGGGCAGGGCCAGAAAGGGATTCCTGCACATGTACTGAGAACGGATCCTGCAGTCGCAAAGTTAGGAGGACCGGGTTCCCTGAGCCAGGCCATAACAGGATCGGGAGTGGAGGAGCCCAGGAGCCCAACTAGGACCTGGAACCCTAAACTAAGAACCAGGGCTGTGGACCCTGCGCACTCCAGCGGGCCGGCTGGGGGCCCTAGCCAGCTTGGTGGACCGAGCACCAGATGCCTGGAGTACCTGAGCTCTGCAGGGAGGATCTCCGCGGCTAAGTTTTCCAGGCCCGGCGGGGTGGCATCCGGTGAGGGGTCTGGAGAATTCGAGGATCTTCAGGTCTCTGTGCACTCGCAGCCCTGTCCCCAGGGGCCTCTTTCCCAGGATCGCGGGCTCAAGTTCGGCCGCGCCCCCTCCCGGAGTCCTGCAGCTCACCCGCCTGAGTCAGCCCGCGCGGCTGCAGCTGGGCGCAGCGCAGCTCTTCATTGGCCTCCCGCAGAGAATCCCGCTCGGCCAGCAGCCGCTGAAGAGGCAGGACACACGTGGGCCCATGAGACTGCCGCCCGCTGCATGAGGCTTCCAGGGCGTGGCGGGGACTTCATCCTCACCTCCTTCTCCTTTGTCACCGACTCGTACTTTTCCTCCAGGTTGCGGCACTCAAACAGCCATTTCTCGGCCTTCATGGCCTCCTCTTGCCGTTGGCTCTGCAGTTCCTGAACCTGTACAGAAGGACGGGGTTAGGCCAGGTGTGGTGGCGCACGTCCCTGATCGCAGGGCTGTGCAAGGTGAGGCAGGAGGATCACCATGAATTCGAGATTACCTGGCCTACATAGTGAGTTAAACCCTGCCGGGAACCACATAGCAAGACCGGGTTTGGGGGTGGGGAGGCAAGAAGAGGGTGAGACTGCAGGGATGAAAGTGGGGACAGCGACTTAGGAATCGGGCAGGGGAAAGGGCCGAGGAAACAGTGCTTAAAGGCAGGTGGGTTTACGAACCCACATGGGTCTGGACTGAATGGGGGGGCGTGGCCTTCACGTGACGGCGGCCCGAAGGCGGGGCTCCCTTGCTCTGCCCCGCCCCGCCTCACCTGCCTCCGCTGCGCCTCCAGCTGGACTCGCAGAGAGCCGGCCCTGCGCAGCTCGTCCTCCAGCTGTTGCGTGCGCTCTGCGTGCCCGGCGTTGCGCTCCTCCAGCTGCCGCACCTGTCGCCGCAACTCCCTCAGCTCCCCCAGGCGGCGCCGACAGCTGTTCAGGGTCGCTTCCAGCTGCCCTGCGCGCTCGGAGGACTGTCTGGGAGAGGGGTCAGGCAACGGGACAGCCTGAAGTAAGCTGGGATGCAGGGCCCTCCCTTGGGGCAGGAGGTGTTTGCCTGGGGAAGGGATGGGGCTCAAGGTGAAGGGTTCGTGAGAGTGGAGGGCCACGGGGTCAGCCAGGGCCTGGTGGTGTTGGGGGGGGGTCATTAAGATAAGGGTTAGCCCAGAGTTACAATCAGGGTAGCCTCAGGGAATATTCACTTTTTTTTTGTATTGGGGATCGAACTTGGAACCTCATGCTTGCCATAAATTGCTAAATTGCCCAGACTCGGCTTGACTTTGGGATATTCCCAAGAATGACAGGTGTGCACCACCACTCCTAGCTAAGATGGATTTGTGGGGATACAAAAGGGTGATGGGATCACAGAGGAGTAATGAGCACCCAAAAGGACTGAGGATCCTCCAAGGGCAGCTGGGGGCTCCAGGGGAGTTACAATGCAAGAGCTTTAAGGGTCTTTAGACATACAGCAGGAAAGGGACAGCATTTGTTAGCACCTAAGGGTGCTGTAGGGTCACAGGGGTTCTTCAAGGTCGCAGAAGACCCAGGATCACGACAGGCTACAGCTGTAGAGTCCTGGAGGGGACACGGGATCCAGGGCACGCTGGGGTTTGCAGCTGGGGGTCTGGAGAGAGTTGCTGGGGGTGCCTGGGGTCTGGATCATCACATAACAGGGCATTGTGGGGCCCTGGGAGCGTCGGGGGTGCAGAGTGTGGGGCCAAGGGATGGAAGGAGTCAGGATAGTGCAGCAGTGTCCAGCTGGGACTGAGGGCATAGGTGGCACACAGAAATCTGGGGTAGGTCCCTGGGCCTCTGCTCACCGCAGCTCATCCATCTCATCCTTCAAGGCCTGTGCCTCCTGGGCCAGGCTGGTCAGTGCCTGGTTCCGTTGCTGCAGCTCAACCACCTCGCGCTCCAGCTCTGTGCAGCGCAGCCGCTCATCCTCCCGGCTGTTCTCCAACCTGGCGGTGACAGGAGCAGCGCTCAGGAAGGAGCTGAAGCCTCCATGTAGGCTGCTGGGCTGCCTGGCCCTGCCCGCCACACCTGAAGTTCTCCTCCTGCAGCTGTTCCAACTGGGACTGCAGCAACAGCAGCTTCTTGGCTGTGAGGCCTGGGGTGCCTTCCACCTCGGGCCGGCCAGCTCGTTCCCGCAGCGCCGCATTCTCCTGTGCCAGGCTTTGCTTCTCCTCAGACAGGAGCACCAACTGCAGGCAGAGGGGGTGTGAACTGCAGCCCGGAGGGGAGCCCAGCGGACCCCAGGCCCCTGGCACCTCCCACCTGCCGCTCCAGGTCCAGACAGTGCTGCTGCAGCTCGTCCCCCGCCTCGGCCTCCTCACTCAGGAAGTAGTACCTGCGAGACTGAGCAACCAGCGGGGAGTGGGAGCCAGGGAACCAGGAAGACTAGAGAAGGAACGCTGGGACTTCTAGGGGCAGAGGGAGCCCCAACCACGGGCCCCTGGGATCTAAGAGAGGACTGTGGCCCCGAGGGCCTAGGACTTGAAAGACCCAGGGACTTGGGTAGGGGGCCAGGCCCCAGAAGGGGGTGGTTTACCAGCTTCAGGACAAGCCTCTCTGCCTGAGCAGTACACCTACGAGGCTAGGCCCGCAGCAAGGCTCTCTGCCCTTACCTGTGTGTCAAAGTTGCCATATGTCTCTGTTGACAGGGAGTCAGGGGTGTCTTTGGTCATGAGCTGCGGGTAGGGGAGGCATTCTGATGAGCTAGGCACTCTGGTTTCTGTTTCTCTGAGACAGGGTCTCACTGTGCAGTTGAGGCTGTCCTTTAACTCACTACATAGCCCCAACTAGCCCCAAAGTCATGGCACTCCTCCTGCCTCAGCCTGCCACATGCTGGGAGGACAGGTGTGCACCATTACTCTGACTCCCAGCTGAGCTCTCTGAAGAAAGTTAAGAAGCTGCCCCCTCCCGCCCCCTGCCACCAGCTCCCCAGAATCAGTTCTGGCCACTCACCTGAGCCCAGAGCCCCCACCAGCATCTGCCTCCAGGGAGGGAGCTGGAGCCTGCAGGATTGTGACTTGGAGCTGGCAGACCAGAGCCCAGGAATCGTCCCCTCCCAACACTTCGCCATCGCCTGCCACACACACCCCTACCCACCTCTTGGATGGCTTCCATCACTACATGCTGAACTGACTCCTCCAGCGTCATGATCCTCTCGATATGCTCTGGGGACCAAGGTGGGGAGACTGAGCCCAAGGACAACTTGAGGAAGGAGTGTGCATTTTCTTAGGCTCCCTGAATTCTCCCTCCAGCCTGCCACATACCCTGCTTTTTCTCGCAACTGATCGCACAGCCCAGCACCAACTGTAGCAGCTTGCCGAGCTCTGAGGGGTCTGAGAACTGGCCGAGCAGGCTCACATTCGGGAGGTGCTGTTCTGACAGAGGATGGCCCAGAACCTGAGAGCAGCAAGGCGGTAGGGAGGGAAAAGGTTTTCAGTTCATGGACCCAAGCCTTTTTTTTTCTGGCACCAAAAATCGAACTCATGATCTTGCACTTGCCAGACAGGAACTTACTCCGCTGAGCTATATCCCCAGCCAGACCCAAGCCTTTTCCCAAGCCCAACTGCTCCATGGCCTGACAGTCACTCACGTCCTGCAAGTACTCCAGCAAGCTCTGCAGGATCTTCTCCAAATTGCCAACCTGGGGAAAGAGGTTCTCTGTAGAGGGGCCCAGAGGCTCTGCCCTCAATCTGCCTCTGCTTCTTGTTGCCAGGTCTTCTTACTCTCTGCTTGGGTCATCGTGCTTGGCCCTGCTTTCTGAAGGTCCCCTCCCCTAGCAGTAACCTGTTTGGCCATGTGTCCTTTGTGTACCCTGGCCATGTTTGCTGGTGCACTCCCAGGATCCAATTGCAAGCCAGGTGTGGTGGTAGTACACACCTGTGACGCCAGCAATGCAGGCTGAGGCAGGAGAATCTCTGCAAGTTTGAGGCCAACCCAAACTACATAGTGAGTTCAAGCTCAGCCCAAACCACACAGTGAGACCCTGTCTCAAAAACACAAAAGCAAAATCAGAGCCCAGCTGCTTCTCATCACATGGTCCTAGTCACTGTCATCTCTCACCTGGATGACTGCACCAACCACCTCTCACAATACAACCTTTTTTTCTTCTTCAGTGGTGGAACCCAGGACCTGGTACATGACAAGCAAGTGCTCACCACCCAGCTGCACCCCAGCCCCTCAACTTCCACTCTTGCCCCCTCCATTCCTCTCCAGACAGCCAGGGGGAGCTTTTTAAGGGCAGGCCGGGTGGTATCTTTCCTCTAGTGAAATCCTTGACTTCCTACAGCACTTAAAATAGAATCTATGAGGGGCTGGGGATTTAGCTCAGCTGCATAAGTATCTGCCTTGCAAGTGTGTGGTTGTGAGTTCCATCTCCAGTATCGATAAAAAAAAAAAAAAAATAGAATCTACACACCTTCTGAGGCCTGCCAGACCCTGGATGACCTCATCTCCTACAGTTCTCGCCCTCTTGCTCTCTACTGACCTCTCCACATTCCCCAGTGACACGCAGCTTACTCCTGACCTAGGGACTCTGCATATTGCTTTTTTTTTCTTTTTTCTTTTTCTTTTCTTTTCTTTTTTTTTTTTTTTTTTTGAGTCAGGGTCTTGCAAAGTCTCACTAAGTTGCCCAGGCTGGGCTAAAAGTCAAGAGCCGTCTAGAGAATTGAAGAGCTTTCCAGAGAACTGGGATTATAAGTATATGCCCAACTAAAAGTTGAATTTTTTGTTTTTTAAGACTGGGTTTCAATATGTAGTCCAGGTTGGCCTTGACCTCAAGGTGATCCTCCTGCCTCGGCCTCTAAGGTGCCGGGATTACAAGCATGCCATGCTCAGCTTGGCTAGAAGTTATTTTTTATGTTTGTGTGTATATTGTGTGTCCACATTACTGCAGAGGAAGCCACATGAAGGCAGGTTTTAGTCAGTTATTTTTTGATGAGTACCCAAGAAATGGGTGCTGGGTAGAAGAATTAATCTCTGTCCCTGGCCAGGTATGTCTGTCTCTCTAGCTGCCCCTCTGTGAAGATGTCCGCACTATTGTGTCCGCCTGTCACCTTCAGCTTCCAGTCGGGACCTGGATCTTCTGAGATGCCCTGGAGCCAAGCTTCGTTAAACCAGGAAGGGTCTCTGGAGGCGAGAAGCAGCAATCAGCTGGCTGGGGGACCCTCTGGAGGATTCCTCCCTCAGCCCCACTCACATTTGGTTCAACACTTGGGCTATGGCAAGGCCGCTGCTCAGGTCCTGGAGACTGGTGCAATGGGGCGGAACCTGGAAGGTCTGCAACTGAGGAGAGAGGAGAAGGGCAACGCGGAAATTCGGGGCCTGTAACTCTTGAGCCACTCCTCTTCTGCGGTCCTTTCCCCCAGCCAGCAAAAGTCTCCAGTTAGGCAGGAACAGGCCTGTTGCACCAGTAGCCAACTCTGCAGTGGGGGCGTGGCCTCTGCACACCTGGGGGGCGTGGCTCCCTTCACCTCTGCCCAGTAAACCCCCGAGACCAGGTCAGGGCGGCATCACGTGATCAGGCCAACACACCTGTGCCCCCCCACCCTACGTGAGCCAAGCAGAAGGGGCGGAGCCTCACCTGTCCTTTCCACTCACACTTGTCACGTGACGGGGGCGGGTGCTGGACCAGAGTCCAACGGCCCTGCAGGCCCAAGACCCCCTCCACCTTCTAGCCCAGGACGGAGAAGCAAACCCAGGCAGGGCCGGGATCGTGAACGAGAGGAGTGAGCGGGCGCGCACCTGTTCCCAGCCCCGCCCCCGACCTACCCAGGTGAGCAGAGACCCGCAAAGCTCGGCCTTGTCCACGCTCATGGCTCCCGATTGGATTCCACCCCGACGGAGGAGCCCCTGACGCCTCCGGGTCCGCCACCAGCGAGCGCCAGCGGCCCCGACCTCCCGTTCTGCCTAGAGCGCCACCCTCCCGCCCCGCCTCCTGGACCCAGGCCCCGCCCCAAGCATGTGACCGCGCCGGCGCCCGCGCCTGCCTCCAGCCGCGCCATCTTGGGTCGGGGCACGGCCGGGTGCCCGCGCCGTCGCTAGGGGTCACTCTGCCCCCGCCACAGGACAGGCTCTTCCGCGGGTGGCCCTCTGGGCTCCGCGGCTCTTTGGAGTTTGAGAGGTGTTTACTGTCCTTCCGAGGCGTCGCCCGCCCTGCCGCGCAGGCAGGCGCCTTCACGTCCTCGCCCTGCAAGTGGGAGACATTTAACTGCCTCGCGATCGAAGCCGGGATCTGTGCGTGGACTCAGGAGTGGGAGATTCCCGAAGGCATCTAGGTGCGGACGACTCGGAGTTCTCTCCCTCCCAGAGTAGGGCAGCGCACACGGAGGTGGACCAGTGGAGCTAGGCAACGGTCGCTCAGGCCTCGCCAGCATGCATCTGTCCCACCCCGAGCTGCTCCTACGCCCTTCCAGGCGTCAGAAGCTCCTGCCGCCCGCGACCCACCAGGGGGCGTGCAGACCCGCTGGCTAGAGGGCACCTCACCCCCAGTCCCTGAGGTGGCTACAGAGGGGCCTCAAAGGAAGGCGTGACGATCGAGGTTCACAACAGCATTGCGTCAGGCGTGGTGACGCGCGCCTGTAATCCCACACTCGCGAGGCTGAGGCTTGAGGATCCCCGCGAGTTCAGGGTCAGTCTGGGCTACACAGCAAGAGCCTATCTCAAAAAAACAACCAGCTGAAGATTTAGCTCAGCTGTGTAAGCGCCCGCCAGGCAGATGCGAGGTCGTGGGTCCGATTTCCAGTACAAAAGAAAAAAGAAAATAATAAACAGTGACATTGCCGATTTAAATACACATACAGTTGAGTGCGTGCGCCCCTACAATCTCGATGGCAAATGCGGTTTTAACTCCTGGTTTTGCCGACGAAGAAACCAAAGGCTCCTGGTAGACTGGGCTGCCTTCCCAGCGGCTGTGAAAACATCTGATCCCAGGTCCCCCATTTTCCACCCTGCCCCAGTGAGAAACTTCTCCCCTCACGCGCATGCGCAAGAGCCAGTAATCCCTAGAATGGAAGCCTGACTTACTGAGACCTCAGGATATTTGGGGGTTGGGGTCGCAGGGATTTTCATGTTTAGGGAAAAATCTGGGAATCCAAGTATTTAGAGAAATTTACTTCAATTGCTCTAATGTTGGTTGGTGTGATGTTACAGGAATCCCAGATGTTCAGGGAGCCAAGACTTAAGTAGAGACCCTGGGTTCTCAATTTAGCAAAGAGCCACAAGCCTCTGTCTGAGCTGTCTCTCAAGAGAGAGTCCCATGTTTGAGGGGAGCACGGGAGCTCCTGTGTTGGTAGGGAAGACCAGCAGCTCCTGTTTTGAAACTGGGAGTCAAGCCAAGCCGTGGAAAAGAAATATGGAGCCCTTCAATTCTACAAGAGGGCCACAAACCCTGAGTTTTTGACAGGTGCCCCACACTTGGGGAAAGAATGCAAACCACCGCTTTTAGGTACAGGAAACCCCGAAGTTTGGGGGCCTTTCTGTGTAGGCACCAGAAGCCCCCGGCTTGTTTGGGGGCCTCACATCCTGCTATCTGTTTCCAGGAACAGCTTGGCCCTAGGCTGGGTTGTACTGCTGGAAAGCCTGTGACTCAACCCCTCCCTGCAGCCACAGCTGGACCCTGAGTGGCCCCTCTAGGCTGCACATCTGATCAAAGATCCATTCATTCATCAGGGCTTGGACAGGGACTCTGGCTGGGTCCCACAACTGGAGCACACAAACTCCCACCTTCCCCCTAGCTGTACCCCATGCATTTGAAACCTTGAGAGCCGTGGTACCGCTCCTACATGGTATACTGTGTATGCTGCCCTGTGTCCCAGTCCACACGAAGCGTGCTTGTGTTTGTGTAGGTGTATTGTGTGCACAGGTGTGTGTGTGTCTCCATCTACTTGTGTCTTGAGATTTTGGTTTCTTGGTTTGTTTTTGTTTTGTGATCCTGTTTTGTCTCACCCTTTTTTATTTTTTGATTTGAAGGCAGGACCTTATTAAAGTTGCCCAAGTGGGACTCAAACTTTCTATCCTCCTGCCTCAGCCTTCCTCAGGGCTGGAATAGCAGGCTTGTGCCACGGTGCCCAGGTGGTCATGTGATTTGACAGTATGGGTGCTGTCAGGACTGGTGTGGCTGTAACACATCCTTGTCCATGTGTTAACAACCAGGTTTCAGTGACAGGAAGTCTCTATGCAGACCCTGGTTGTGTCTTGGTGTTGTGTGTCTGTCTGTCCCTAGTACTGCACCAGTGTATGGTTTGATTTTGCGTTAGTCTCCATGTCTTTTTTTGTTTTTTGAAACAGGATCTTTTGTAGTCCAGGTTGGCCTTGAACTCAGTTATGTAGTCCAGGTTGGCTAAGAACTCATGGGGATCCTCCTGCCTCAGCTTCCCAATTGCTGGGATTACAGGTTTGTGCCACCAGGCCCAGCTTCCATGCCTTCGAGTGGCTTGTGTGACAATCTGGCTTCAGACTATGTGCCTGTGACAGAGTCCTTGCCTTCATCATGTGTTTCCCTGGGACAGCATGGTCTTGTCGTATGTCCTGGTTTGTCTACACTCCTTGCATAGTGTGAGCACCCTGTGATAATGGTGTGGTGGCCTGACTGTCATGTCTGTCTCTACAGGAGAGGGGTTGATGTGTACCAAGCCAAGCCCCACTGTCCCGGGCTCTGTGACTGATCGGCCTGGATGATGTGGCATTATCAGCATCTGTAAATGACAGTGCTGTGACTGAGGGGCTTGCGTGCCCATGTTCCCGTGGCGCCACGTATCCATGCATGGCAAGTGGCTGTCCACTCACCAGGTGGCTGGCGGGATGGCTGCAGCGTTTTGCAGTGTGTGGCAGGTGTACCTTGTGTCCGTGTGACACTGTGGTCAAGAGCCATTTCTATGTGGAGGGAGGCAGTGTCTCTGTCATTTGCGCCAGCTCTCACTGCGGGTGGGGCGGTGCTCAAAAGAGACCTAGCAAGCCAGCCCCTACCGCAGCCGCAGCCCCTCCTCAGCCCTGCGGGGGTGCGCACTAGAGCAGTGTGTCGTGCGTGACGTGAGACACGACGGAAGCCGCCGCGTGCGTGGAGCCGACGCGGTCGTGCGTGCGAGCGCGGGCCGGGGGCGGGGCTGCTGCGTGCGTGCGTGCCTGCGCGCGAGGGGGGTGGCGCGGGGGCTGGGCGCGCGGGGAGGCCGCGGTGAGGGGTGAAGGGGGAGGAGAGCCGCCGTTAACCCCTTCCTGCCAGACCTGAAACTGGGTGGCCCCTGCCGGGCGATCGGGGCTTCCCCAGCCCGAGAGGGGGCAGCCCCTGCGGGGAGAGGACCCCCACACATGCCCCGCGCGCAGAAGCCGAGACCCCTCTGTTGCGATGGAAACCAAGCTTCCCGCTCCTTGCCACTTCCGGCTCCTCCTCCAGTTCTAGACTCCACGCGCTCTGCGGTTCCAGCTCGCGATCCCGCAAAGGGATCTGGGGTCAGCGAAGCCAGGGTTAGGGGTGACTCAGGCCATCCCAGGGGTCCCCTGGCCGTCAGCCTCTTCCCCCTTCCTTGCTCCTGTGAGTCAGCCCCGCGGCTTTCCCCGGCAGTGACTCAGGCCCCTGGGAGGGGGCTCGCGGGCTCCGGGACCCTCCTGCAGGCCCCTGGGTTTCGAACAGGTTTGGGGGCCTCTGGTTCTAGGGCGGGGGTCCCCTTAGCGCAAAGCAGCTGGCGGGCGGCTCCCCGGGTTGGCTGACCCTTGCCAAAGCCCTTAGGGCCTTTCCCTCCCCTGCGGGGCAGAGCCTGCCTTCCCCACCCCACCCCACCCCTGCCTCCGGGAAGCGGCCCTTCCCCCCACACGCAGCCACAGGAAGTTTTGGCAGAATCTGTCGCGGCGATGAAACGGTTAAAGCCGTTTCTTATTCATTTCATCCAGGGGCCCCTTTTGACTCAGAGCAAGCCAGGCCCCCCCCAGGACCAGGCCTCTCCCCTCTCCCTGGCCTGGGTTCCCACTCCACCCCACAAGCACCGTTTTCAGAGGCTGGTGAGCAGGCCAGGGTTTGAGCATCTGCGTGCAGAGCTGGGGTCAGAGCCCATTTCTGCCCTCATTGCTGTCTGGGACTCAGTTTCCCCGTGTGAAAATAAGGACAGTTACGACAGCTCGTAGAGCTGTGGTGGGAATCGGGTGGATAATAAATGGGCACTCTGCATCCAGAACCAGGCGCAGGGACCTGCTCCTGTCCTGGGTCCTGACTGGCCTCGTGTCCGCAGAGTCCACTGTTCTCGCCCCACCCAGGCGTCCTGAGGCCACGGGGTTCACTCTGTCCACCTCTGCCCAGGGCGGGCACCCAGGAAGTGAGAGGCAGGGCAGGAATGAGGCGGAACCTGTTGAGCCCGTCACTTCCCCGCCCCCCACCCTCATTCCCTCACCCTGACAGGGACCCCCCCACGCAGCCGCCCCACCCCCGCTGCCCTGGACGCCTGGGTCCTGACCTACGGGAGGCCACTGGCCAGAGGGAGGGCATGTCAAATGGAGACGCCGTCTCGGGAACATCCTGTGGAAGGCTGGCTGGACAGACGGGAGGGTCAGCCCCTCCCAGGGCAGGGCGGACACTGGCTGGGGGCAGAGTAAACACGGGTCCAGGGTGGCCAGACTGGGGGCGGGGGGCTGTAGGAATGTCCACACACAGTCACCCCAGCGAGCCAGGCCAGAAGCACAAACTTCTGTCACCCTAGCCTCTGAGCCAGTAGGGACAAACACACAGGGTCAGACAGACATACAGCTGGGCAGGACGACCCAGCCCTGGCTGACACAGACAGATGCAGTGGCAACTGGCTCCAAAACAAGACGGCAGCTCCTAGGGCGGCTTGGTGGAAGTGTGTGCCTAGCATGTACAAGGCAAGGGTCCAGGTGCCAGGGCACAGTGTGCACATGTGCGGTCACACACCAAAAGGCAGGAAAAGACTCGCTGTCCAGCACACAGAGGCATCCACACTGCAAAACTGCATGGACAAGGTGTGCACATGGGTGAGACAGATATGTGGCCAGACACAAGTGGCCAGCACATGTGTGTGCCCTAGCACAGTCACCCTGAGAACCACACATGTACCTGCAGGTCCCAACACACGAGAAACACACACAACTGGAGAAGATACCCAGGGGCCAGAGAGATGCGCATTCCTCTGTGGTCAGATGGATAGAGGGACATCGGCTGCTCATCAGGACAGTTGCAGGCATGCTTTGCCACCACCCTTGGTGCACACTCAGGCCAGGCTTACTTACACATTTGGTTCACTGAGGACCACACAGTTCTAGGCAGGCTGATGTCCTGGCCAGCCAGCGGGAGGGACCTAGCACAGGGAGTCTGTGATGGGCCACAGCAGTCACTTCTAAGCACATAGGCACAAGGTGACCCTGGTCAGCACACAAGGACCAACTGTGCACATGCTACACTTATATATACCAGCCAGGTATATGTGCCTGTCTCTCTTGTCTCTTATACACAAGTCACAAACTACACGCACACAGATTATTTAGGTGTCTCTCACACCCATAGACCAGACACACACATACACACACAGACACACACACACACACAGTGACCAGAAAGCAACTCCACACAAGCCAGCCATAGACTTCTCTCTCACAGACACACCATCCAGAGACCACATGTAAACACTTCAAGACCACACACCTAGCATACCAGACACAGGTTCACCTACGTAGCCGTGGACATAGGCCAGCCATACACGGCCATTCCCTACACTACAAACACACACACATGCACACACCAAGCAGAACAACACCGCTACCAGGACAGTCCTACACTCTGCAGGTCTCTCGCACTGGACTCGGACAGGTGAACACAGGACCTCCCAACTTCACTGAGGTCCTGTGGGTCTCTGGGCTCTACCCCCCAAGACTCCACTGCTTCCTGTCCTCAGGTATCACCCCATATCCCTCCCACCAACCTATGCTCTGCTTCCCAGGGAGTCCAGGCTGAAAGCTGTGGTCCTTTCCCATCACATCCCATAGGGCACCTGGGAAGTGAGTGACACCAAAGCCCCCCAGGACCTCAGCAGCAGCTTTGAGGGGAACTCCCCTTGAGCCCAGTTGAGTCAGTGTGAAGACACTGCTTCCAAGAACACCCAGCAGCTTCCTCTCCAGGAGAGGGACCCCCAAAACCACAGGGTTGGGGGAAGGGAGGCAGGGAGGCAAGGAAGCCAGGGGTTCCTGGGGAAGGGCCTCTGGGATCAGTCCTTAGCTCCTTCCGGCCCAGCCTCCTTCCACACCCAGGGGCAGGGACTCGGGCAGCTGGGTGCTTTGACTTGTGGGTTCTTGCCTTGGCCTGCCCACTGGCTGACTCATGGGCAGCCCCCGACCCAGTTTCTTGGTGAGAGCCCTGCAGCCAGCTGGTCAGCAGGGCCAGAGGAGGAGGCTTGGTGGACTATTTATAAGAAGGAGAAGTCCCTTGTGCCAAGGCCAAAAGCCCCGGAGACTGGGGTGGGGGTGGGTGAACTTCCTCCTTGTCCTGTCCCCTGGGGCTGAGGACAGGGGCATTCGGAGAGAGGGCTTAGGCACAGGTGCTGGTTGGGAGCCCAGCAGTGGGCAATACCTTGAAGCTGGTGTGGGTGTCCAGGCCATATGGGGGTGGGGCCACCACAGTCTCCACCCCAGGCAGGCCTGGCGCCAGCGGGGCGGCATGAGGGGGTGGCACCCAGGCCACAAGGGTGAGACTGGCAGGGGCCTGGAACCTGCTGTACCAGCTCGCCCAGGCCCCCGCCCTCCAGGGCTTCCTTCCCCATCCCCTGCTCAGACACCCATGGTGTGGTGCAGACTCCATGGGGCCAGGACCCCACTCCAAAATACTAGTCATGGCCCCTCCAGTGCCAGCACTTTCAGCTCCCAGGTAATCAGATGGCTTGGTACTGCTTAAGGCCTATCTTACTGCACAGAATGCAGGAAGCCCTGGATTCAATCCTCCAGACCTGAAAAAATAAACACTTTCAATTAAAATAACTAAATACCTGTCTAGTTGTGATTATGCCTGATGAAAGCTTCAGAGGCAGGCAGCTTGGGGTGTATGTACGAGATTTGGGTTACGCATGGACAGAAGGCAAGTTCTTTACTTTCCTGCTCATTTTCTTGGTGGTGATAGAAAGGGCACACATTTGGCTGAACGGCTGGAAGCAGCCAATGACTTATTATGCAACCCACTTAGCATGGTGTCTGGCCCCTGCTAAGAGCCATGTAAGTGTTAGCTATTAAAATAATAATTACTATTTCTCAGTGTGTCTGCATGTCCGAATGTCTCTGAGTCTCCCCATCTGTCTGCACAAGAACCCTGTCTCCTCCAGTCCCCTGGGCCATCTCTCCCTGCCCTGACCCCTGCCCCCTCCACCCACTTGTCCTCCTCAGGCTTCGGTCATGCCTCTGTGCCCCTGGGATGGCCTGGCCTGGCTCCAGGGCTCCCCCCAGCACAGCCAGCCTGGGCTCTGGCTGGGGTTGACTCACTGTGGTCTCCTGGCCCATGGGACCTGCAAGTTGGCTTCCCAAGGTGCTGCCCTGCCCAGCCCCCCAGCGCTGCCTGCCCTGCCCCCGCAGGCCAGGCCAGATGTCAGCTGCAGCTATTAGCATGGGCAGGAGACACAGGCCTGGCAGAGTGCCCGCCAGACTCAGCGGCCTCTGGAATCTCCCTGAGCCTGAGGCGGGGGGAAGGGAGCCACTCCAGCAAGGGGCCAGAGGAAGGGCCCTCAGGGGTCCTGCAGACTGGGATGCCCCCAGCTGTCGCTGGGACCTTCCAAGCCCCTTGCTCTGCTGGACTTCCCCTGCCCCCCACTACTCACGGCTGATTCTCTTAGCCTCTTTCGTTTTCTCTGTTCCACACTTGCCAAGCCTGAGGCTGCCTTAGAAGGGCCAGGGAGCCCTTGACCCTCAGCTTCCCTCTGCCCTAAAGAGCTTTTGACATCTTCTCCCAGTTGGGAGGCCCGGAGACTGAGAAATCAGGGAGCGCCTGGACCTCTCGCTTCTTGTCCTCGGGGCTGCAAGCTCGCTGCATGGAAGTCCCCTCGAGTCTAACTGGAAGCCTCCCTGTTTAAACCTCTGCCTGCCCCCCCCACGCCTCGAAGTTTCGGGTGCTTTTTGGGGGGCAGGAGCCACACTGGGCTAAAATGGGAGTGGACCCCCGACTACAGGGGCGTGGAGAGAAGGGAAGGGCACCCTGCCCAGGGCTGGGCATCAGAGGTGCCAGCCCGCCCAGGCGCCGCGGAGGCCTCCGGGCATTAGCCCGCCCCCTCCGCACCCCGTCGGGCCAGGGGCGAAGTCCGACCCAGGCCCGCGGGCAGGCGGGGACCTGCCGGGCCGGGTCGGGCCGGGTCGGGCCTGGCAGGACTCAGCCCCAGAGCGGCAGGGCGGGACAGGGCGGGCCGCCGTGGGGGCTCTGGGGGTGGCGGCCGGGGCTGGTCGGGACTAGCCGTCCGGGGGCCCAGGCGCGCCCTAGGATCTGGCAGCTAACCGGGGCTCCAGGTTCTGCCTCAGGCCCAGGGACAGTGCAGGTCCCACCCTTTCCTATGCCCTAATATGGGTGTCGGGGAGAAACTCCGGGGGTCGCTCCGCCCCTTAGTCCTGCCCGCGGACGGCGAACCGTTGCCATGGCTACCAGGCCTCCGCTCCGCAACTGCAACCCCCTCCCGCAGGCCGATGGAACCTCCCGCGCTGCCTTGCCTTCTCAGGCGCCGGCGAGAGCCGCGGGAAAAACCATTCCGAGGCCGGGGGAGCAACGGTGACCTGAGCCGTCGGCCGCTGGGCGGCATCTGCGCCCAGAGGCCTCAGCGGGGGTCGCACGCCCGGGTTCCTCTTCCCAGATGCGGAGAGCAGCTGGGCTCAGGGCGGGGCGCGCGGTCCCATAGGATCCGAGTGACGGAGATAGGGCGGGCTCCTTTCCCCCGGGGCTGTTGCCACACTTCCTGCCTCGGCGCTCTTTCCCCAGCCCGTTTCTAAGGAAGGCATAGGGATGGGCAGCCGCACCCCGGCTGTCCGGCTGGGTCCCGACTCCTGGGGCTGACTAGGTCTCGGGGTGGCCAAGGGAGGGATTTGGAATCAGGAACAGAGAGGACAGGTGCCTAAAGAACACACACGAGGGGCCATGGCCGTCGTGATGGACACTGCAGTACCTGTTGCCAGGGACCCCAAGCCCCACCTCTGGCAGGTCCTGATTGGGTACCCTCCCGTCGCCGCGCGTGTAGCTCCAAGTGTCCCAGACCCTTCTATCTCTTTTGCATTAGGGTTTCACAGATGGGCGCCTCTGTTAGACAAGTCCCCATCTTTCGCCCCGTGTGTGTTACCTGACTCAGGGTACCCCTGCTCACTCTCTGCATACCTAGCTTTCCCCCATTCCTTCTCCTTTCTACGTACGGGGGTACCCACCAACTCGCGCGCACTGCTGAACCCCGACTCATTGTATACTGGGTGCTGCAGCTCAGCCCCAGACCCTTTGGATCGCTCCCCTCCTCCCCTCTGTGAAAATTCCAGCCCCTCAAACCCCTCTGTGCCTGAGACCGCTGGTTCACTCCTGGGTCTGGTGTCTTGTCTCCTGACCCTTCCCGATTTAGCCTGTTTAACCCTCCCTGCTCTGCCTCCGCCGGTCTCCTAATGTATTGTCAATCCTCCGACCTCCTCCAGCCAGCCCCGGTCCATGAGACCTTCCGGGTACACCCGGGACCCCCTCCCACTTGCTTTGCACTAGGCCTCTATGTACGTCCCAACTGCACCCTCCCCAATAGTCCTCCCCCATGTGCCTCTGACAGTCAACATCCCCCTTCCTCCGCACAACAGGGTCCCTCCCCCTGCAGCCGTGCGGAGCCACCCAGCCCGTGGCCGCTGTTTACAAGGACACGCGCTTCCTGACAGTGACGCGAGCCGCCTCCTCCCCTTCCCCACGCTTCAGGAGGGGGCGCGGGGGCCCGGCTCCAGGGACAGCCAATCGGAGCTCACTTCCGCGGCTGACTAGTGCAGTATAAAGGCGCGTGGCTTCAGCTGAGCGGCTGGGACCTTGAGGGCGGCCAGGCTAGCAACGCAGCCAGTGGGGATCGGGGAGCAAGGGGGAAGCGACACTGAGCAAACGAGAGCGCTACAGAGGGCGAGAGAGCTCCGGAAGCCGGACTGAGCTTTGCGCACCGCTGCCCCGGCCGCTACAAGCCCCTGAGAGCGAGCGATCGCACGACTGCTCCGGCCACCGCCTCGGACAGTGCGCCACTTGTGCGGCGAGGCCCGGGGCGGCCCGCGGGGACCCTGCCCAGATTGCCTGGGCCGCCCGGATGTGCACTAAAATGGAACAGCCCTTCTACCACGACGACTCCTACGCGACGACGGGATACGGGCGGGCCCCTGGCAGCCTCTCTCTGCACGACTACAAACTCCTGAAGCCCAGCCTGGCACTCAACCTAGCAGAACCCTACCGGGGACTCAAGGCGCCTGGAGCGCGCGGCCCGGGCCCCGAAGGCAGTGGGGCCGGCAGCTATTTCTCCAGTCAGAGCTCCGACACAGGGGCGTCTCTGAAGCTTGCTTCCTCTGAGCTGGAGCGCCTGATCGTCCCCAACAGCAACGGCGTGATCACGACGACGCCCACGCCACCGGGACAGTACTTCTACCCCCGCGGGGGCGGCAGCAGCGGAGGTGCAGGGGGTGCAGGGGGCGGTGTCACCGAGGAGCAGGAGGGCTTCGCCGACGGCTTCGTCAAAGCTCTGGATGATCTGCACAAGATGAACCACGTGACGCCCCCCAACGTGTCCCTGGGCCCTGGTGGAGGGGCCTCGGCCGGGCCTGGGGGCGTCTACGCCGGCCCCGAGCCGCCTCCGGTCTATACCAACCTCAGCAGCTACTCCCCGGCCTCCGCGCCCTCTGGGGGCACCGGAGCGGCCGTCGGGACCGGGAGCTCATACCCGACGGCCACCATCAGCTACCTCCCCCACGCGCCACCCTTCCCTGGCGGCCACCCCGCGCAGCTGGGGCTGAGTCGGGGCGCCTCGGCCTTCAAAGAAGAACCCCAGACCGTGCCCGAGGCGCGCAGCCGCGACGCCACGCCGCCGGTGTCCCCCATCAACATGGAAGACCAGGAGCGCATTAAAGTGGAGCGCAAGCGGCTGCGGAACCGACTGGCGGCCACCAAGTGCCGGAAGCGGAAACTGGAGCGCATCGCGCGCCTGGAGGACAAGGTGAAGACGCTGAAGGCTGAGAACGCGGGGCTGTCCACCACCGCGGGCATGCTCCGGGAGCAAGTGGCTCAGCTCAAACAGAAGGTCATGACCCACGTGAGCAACGGCTGCCAGCTGCTTTTGGGAGTCAAGGGCCATGCCTTCTGAGCGCCTACTACGGAGACCCCGGCCCGGACTGCTGGACGCGCCCCTCCGTGAGCAAGGCGGGGGGCACCGCCAGTTGGGGGGCGCCAGCCACACTGGACTCGGCCTGCGCCCAGCCCTCACCTCGACGTTTACAGATCCCCTCCATGCTTTTTTTTTTTTTTTTTTTCTTTTGGAAACGGACTCGATTCATATTGAATATAATATATTTGTGTATTTAACAGGAAGGGGAGAAGGGGGCGATCGCGGCGGAGCTGGCCCCGCCGCCCGGTACTCGTGCCCGCGGGGACACTGGGGAGGGGACCCCGCCCCCTGCCCCCCTCCTCTGCACCGTACTGTGGGCAGAAACACGCACTTGATATCTAAAGAGTTTATTTTAAGATGTGTTTGTGTGTGTGCGCGTATGTTTTTATTGAATCTATTTAAGTAAAAACTGATTCTTTATTAAATTCTGTTGTCTTCTTTTTTTTCCCAAGCCGGGCGGGTGGAGGGAGGCGAGTGCGAGCTGCCCCTGCCAAATCGCTGTTTGCGTCTTGCGCCTGTGGACCTGTGGCCCTCGTCAGCTCTGCCAGGGCCTCTGTGGATCCCAGCTCGGGGCTCCTGGGATCGGTTGATCCACCAGTTAGAAAGGTCGAACACAGGACCCAGTCCCGCAGCTCAGCGCCGGCTGCAGGGAGGAGGCAGTCAGCCGCCCCCGCCAGACGCCCAGTGCGCAGGCGCGACGCCCTCCCCGCCCGCACCGGGGCTTTCCCCGCTGACGCAGCGGAAGCGAAGCCCATATATGGTCAGATTCTGCGCAGTGACGCGCCGGCGGTCTCGGGGCAGATTCCGGGAATCCCCTCCCCCCGCTCTGCCGGGCAGTGTGGCGACGCCGGGAAGGGGGCCGGGATTTTCCCGGGCAGGCGGCTTCCCGGGCCCGGAAAGCCCCAGGCCTAGGTCCAGAGCGCCCGCGGTGGGCGGGCTGGGCACTCCTGGGTCCCGGGAGCCGCCCCTGAGCCTCCCTGCAAAGCCGGCGCCCGGGCTGGCCGCGCCCACGCCCCGCCGTCTGATCTCCTGGGGGGGGTTGCAGCTGCCCCGCTCGGCCGCCGCCCCCCCCCCGCCCGCCAGGAAGGGCGGCGCCGCCTGCCAGCTTCCCGTCCCGGTGCCAGTCCCGGAGCGGGGCGGCTGCCAGGTCTGGTCCTGCCAGGGTGGTGCTGCTGGGGCCGCTGGATTTCACCACCGCCCTCACAGCTGGGCCGCGGGATGGGGTGGGGGCCTCGGACTGACCTGGGCAGCCTGGAAACTGAAGGTCTCCGTAGCAAAGGACGCTCTCCCAAGCCACCGTGAAGGGTGGGGGTAGACATCAGTTTGGGTACAAAATAGTGAGTCAGGGGGTCACTCGAATGCTGGACAGCATAATGAGACAAAGTGAACCAAGACACGACTTGGACCGTGGCAGACAGTCAGCAACTGTGATTTCCATTTCATGATAAGGTCTAGGTCAAGAAAAGCAGGCCAAGGTGACCGACGTACAGGGAGGGAGCGCTCCACAGAAGGTGTGGAAAGTGGGTTGGCCGAAGATTGGAACTGTGGTCCGGAGAAGTGTCTCCCCAGGGAGCCGCACAAGCAAAGTCCTGTGGCCCAGGTGAGCCTGTGAAAAGACAGCCAGAGACAGTCGTGCCTGCAGTGGGATGTGCTGGCAGCAGGCGATGAGAACGAGGGAGGCCTCGGCGGCTGGAGTGCCGCTCAGGCTCGCAGAGCACAGCAAATTCCAGCGGAGATGACTGACCCGTAGGGAGGGTTTTCGGGGGAGCGGTATCCTTGGGGGGTCCATTCATCACCACAGAGCCTGGCAGCCCTGTTCAGGGGAAAGAAGTCAGGGCTGGGTGAAAGTTACTTGCTGAACACCAACCCTACACCCCTGAGGCCGCAGCCTGGCTCCTGTCACCTGCCTCGTGGCCGTCCCTCCCCTCCCGATGCTGGGCAGATGGGCCATCTCCTAAGAACCCAGCATGAGACTCAGGCTCCAGATGGTTTTTCCCAGCCTCCTGCCTGGACAGAACTGAGCTCCTTCAAGCCCGGGGGATCATGCTAAGAACTTTTTTGTGTACTGGGGATTGAACCCATGGACTTAGCACCGAGCTACATTCGCAGCCTTTTTACTCATTTTTTCGAGACAGGGTCTGCTTTGTAGCCTAGGCTGGCCTTGAGCTCAGGGTGATCCTGCCTTAGCCTGCCAAGTGCTAAGTGGACAGGCATGCACCACCACACTCAGCTTTAATTATTATTTCGAAAAATGTTCTTGTTAAACTGCTCATGCTGGGATTGAATTGTGATCCTTCTGCCTCAGCCTCACAGGATGCTGGAACTACAGGTGTGCCTCCACCGGCGCGGGCCCCAGCTGCACATGCTGTAATTTGCATGGACACCCAGGGAAGATCACAGCTACTTAGTGGCATTTATGCAAGATGCCTCATGGTAAGAGATGAGGGCACTGACCTGTATGGCCAGTTTCCAGGATGTGGCACGGCCCGGTACAGTACTTGTCTGGGGGTGGGGCACTGGGCCCTGCCCTTCTTAGAAGCCTCCTTCAAGCCAAGGGGAAAAGAGAAAATGCACCTAGTAGGCAACGCGTGAGGTGAGGCTGCCACCTTGTGGTAAAAGTGGGTAATTATGAGATCCGTTTCCTAGCTGGGTCTTGGGCGAAGGGGTGGGGACCTGGGAAGAGGGGGACAAGGAGAACGCCAGACACAACACACAGACGGACTCGTTTCAGATACTTTATTGGTCACCTACAGACCTATACCAGTGCGCTCCATGGAGGGGTCGCTTGTCGCCAGTTCCCAGTGAGGGATGAGAAAGCCTCAGCTAAGCCCTCCAGCCTCGACAGCCTTGGAGTTTGGACAGCAGAGCCACCCTTTCTGTACCAGCACAGATGGCCAGGTGGAGGCAGAGGCTGGATCCGAGAGCACAGACTCATTCCCCAGCTTCCCACCGACCAGCCTAGTGGTGTTTGGAGAAGTACTCCTTGCTGTCGTCCACAGTGGGCTTGATGGTATCACTGCCGGGCTTCCAGCCAGCAGGGCAGACTGGAAAGACAGGGTTGTGTGTGTGTGTGTGCGTGTCACAATCAGACTCCAGACACAAGCAAAGCCAGAGACTGCATTACAGGGGAAAAAAAGCTGGAGCAGGCATGGTGGGCATGCCCATCACTCCAGGTAGGAGGATCACAGGCTTGAGACTAACCTGGACAGCTCAGCCACTAAGTGAGACCCTGTCTCAAAATTAAAAAGTGCTACAAAGGCCCTGGGTTCAATTCACAGTACCACACACAGGAGTCTGGTGACCCGCCATCTCAGCACTCAAGGAAGCTGAGGCAGAAGATCTCTCTGAGTACAAGGCCAGCCAGGGACACCCAGGAAGACTCTGCTTTCAAAACAAAGCCGGGCATGGTGGTGCACCATGTAATCCCAGCAGTTGCTTCGAGTTCAAGGCCAGCCTGGGCTACAAAGTGACTTCAAGGCCAGCCTGAACTGCATAATGAAACTCTGTCTCAAAAAGACATACAAAATCTGGAAGCAGCAGCCAAAACCCAAACTGCAAGCCCAGCCACAGCATTTTCTGGATGGTTTTGTTTTTTGGGTTTTTTTTGGACCAGGAACTAAACTTATGACCTTTTACTTGCCAGGCAGGTACTTACACCACTGAACTAAATCCCCAGCCCATTTTTCTGGTTGTTTTGAGATGGGATCTCATTATGTATTCCAGGCTGGCCTGGAAATTGGGGTGATCCTCCTGCCTCAGGCTCCCAGGTGTTAAGATTATAGGCAAGTACCAGGATTATAGGCTTGTGCTACCATAACCCTCAACATTTTCTGATCAACATTTTCTTGGTCTATTCTTCAATTTCTTTTGCTCTCTAGTGCCATTCCTCTTCCACATTGGGGATTGAACCTTCACACTGAGCTCTTTTAAAATTTGAGACAAGTCTCATTAACTAGCTAAATTCCCCAGGTCTCCATTCAAGTTTCAGTCCTCCTGCCTCAGCCTCCCAGAGTGCTGGGATGACAGCTGCCACCACACTTAGCATTTGCTCCCTTCATTAGAGCACTGGCTCTAATGGACTGTTGAATGCCTTTAGTCAAGTGACAAGATACTGGGAGCAGATTGGGGATGTAGTTCAGTGCTGAGCACTTTCCTACATTGGGAAAGGAGGAGGGGGAAGGGGGGGGTAGCCCTAGGTTTCATCCCCAGCACCACAATTTTAAAAAATGGAAAACAAAGTCTGATTCAACGCCTACTATTCAAGCATGACTTGGGATATATCCCAACCCTCACCTCCCTAGTTACCAGGTATCGACCCCAAGGTCTTCCCATTGGGTTATATTCCAAAGGCCCTTTATTTTTTGAGACAAGAGTCTCAGTAATTTGCTAAATTGCCTTATATTCAGGTACTGCCTGGAGCTAAGGCCTGAGATGAACAGGGCCCTACCTCCATGCTGCCTGGTGCAGTCTACTTACCTTCCCCGTGCTCATCTGTGTACTGGAAGGCCTGGACCAGCCGGAGGGCCTCCTCCACGGAGCGCCCCACCGGCAGGTCATTCACAGTGATCTGGCGCAGGACTCCCTTGCCATCGATGATGAAGAGGCCCCTGGAGATGGGGGGTTTCCAAGTGAGGAGCTGGGAGCTTCCACTCCAGTCCTGTCACCCTGGGGCAGGGTCCCCAGCATACCTGTAGGCAATGCCCTCATCCCTTTTCAGCACTCCGTACTTATCAGACAAGGTTCGGGTCACATCAGCAAGCAGGGGGATGTTCAGGGGGCCCAAGCCGCCCTCCTTGCGGGGGGTGTTGATCCTGGGGGTAACAGAGACAGGGTTGGGGCCTCAGGGTGCCTGTCGCAAGCAAGGAGGGATGTGATAAGAGCTGAAGTAGGGGTGCTGGAGGCAAGAGATAAAGGAGTTAAAGCAGGAGCCCCACCCACCACGCCCTGGGGGCTGTGCAGGGCCCAATCCCATATCCTGGCCACCAGAAGCGAACCAGGGGCTAGGGTTCCACCTCTGGGCAAGTGGCTGTTCCTGTGCCATGCAGCAGAGCCTGTCCCTGGCCTCCTGCCTGGGCCCAGCCCTTCCTCTGCTGACCTGCAGTTTCCACCTTTGTAAATAGGTGCCTCCACCACCTCCCATAACTAAGGGAGACAAAGCATCTGCAGCTATCTGAAGAATGAAGGTTGTGTCAGTGGTGTCGTTCTTTGCATTCTTTCAAGGTAGGGGGAGGAAGCCACAGAACTAGGCCCTGCAATGTGACCCCGCCCGTACCACGCCAGGTGGGTGAACTGCGAGTCTACGGAGACCCCCAACACCTCGCAGCCCAGCTTTCGGAAGTCCTCAGCATGCTCGCTGAACGCAATGATCTCTGTGGGGCACACGAAGGTGAAGTCCAGGGGGTAGAAGAAGAGGACCACGTACTTCCCTAAGCACGGCAGGAAAGATAGGTGTCAGCCCAGCCCCTCCGCAGCAAAGCGTCCCGATTTGCAGCCCTCCGCTGTCCCCTCACCTCTGAAGTCCGACAGTTTGACCTCCTTGAAGGCGCCGTCCACCACAGCGGTGGCCGTGAAGTCTGGGGCCGGCTTCCCGATGTGCGCGCTGCCGGATGCCATGACTAGAGGCCGAGAGACCCCGCGCTCAGTGCCTGGGGACCCTTTGTCCTAGCTCCCCAAGGTCACGCGGGAGCCCCCCCCCCTCAGGGGCTGAGTCCGAGGGGCGGAGCAGTCATGTCCCAGCCCCACCCCGCCCCTCTTCCCCGCCTGTGTCTGCAAGGCCCTGCTGGAACCTACCCCCCGACCCAGGGCGCGGGGACCCCATCAGAGGCCTGCCTGGGGTCCCCAGCCGAACCAGACAGCGAAGGCCCAAGAGCAGGGCGCGAGGCTCGGCGATCGCGCCTCGACTGCAAACAAGACTGGCCTCGGTTTCCCCGCAAGGACAAAGGCGGGCACCATGGCGGATGCAGAGAACAAAGGAGGCCGGGATGAGGTCCAGATAGGCCAGAACCGCCCGGGGCAGGCGCAGGCATCCCCAACTCCGGTGCGCTCGGCCTAGCTGTACCTGCGTGGGTGACAGCGGGGCCGCGAAGGAGCAGAAGCAGGGACTCAAAGTCGCAGCTCCCAGGACGCCCCGGGCAGCGGAGCCTTTTATGCGCGGCCCGCACCCTGCCCACGAGGGGCGGGTCCTGCTGGTGGGCGTGGCCCTGGAGGGCGGGTCCACTGCGTCTAGCGGGGGAGACTCGCGTCGGGCCGGGACCACGAACCTGCGCAGGGGGGCGCCCCGGGGCGGCTAGGGTCCTGCATGGCCGCGAGCCCAGCGGCACTCTTGCCCCCCTTTCTCACGCTCGTGGTGCCAGACACCCGGGCCCAGGTCTACCCCGACTACCATTACTTCGGCCAGCAGGGAGACCTCGACCCCTGGGAGTTGCTGCGACTGCAGCATCAGAAGGGTAAAGGCCGGCGGCGGGGAGCGAGGCGGACTGCCCGAGGAGCAGACGCTGCCACAGGCTAGTGGGCGAGTCCCACCTGGAGGAGGCGGGAAGCCAGGGAGCCAGAGGGGTTTGGACTGAGGGACAGAGCGACAAGCAAAGGCCGCGGTGCAGATGCCAGGAGTAGCCCAGACACGCTACAGCTAGGGCCTAGGCCAAGACAGGAATGGAAGGAGGTGTGGCAGAGGCCGAGGAGGTGGAAAGGGAGGTGGCAGGCCCTAGGACCAGGCCTGTTTCATGGGAACAGAGAAGAAACCTTCCAGGCGGCTTAATAGTGGCCGGGGGCGTGGCTCCATTTCCAGCACTGTGCAAAAACCAAAAAACTAACAATGAAAACAGTTCTAGCTGCTTTCAACATGATCATAGTAATTGCTTTGGTTCTACGTGTTAGCACAGCGCCAGGGATTTTAAGTGGCGTCAATTATGTCAATTATGCCATTTAATTTACCACCTGTCAGCCCTGCTGGTCAGGTGGCTCAGTGCCCGCTGGATAAGACCTGGATTAATACCCTAGTGATGGTTGTCATCTTTGTTGCCTTTTTTTTTTTTCTTTTTGAGACAGGGTCTCCCTATGCAGTTCAGGCTGGCCTTGAGCTCACTTTGTGCCTTGCTAAATTAGCCAGGCTGGTCTCAAAGTTGAACCGGTTCTCCTGCCTTGGTCTGTCATCCCTCAGTGGTGGGATGACAGGCTTGGGCTACCATGCCTGCTTTTTTTTTTTTTTTTTTTAATCGGTACCGGGGATCGAACTCACGACCGCCTGCTTGCAAGGCAGGTGCTTATGCCGCTGAGCTAAATCCCCAGCCTTTTTTTTATTTTTTATTTTTTTCTTTTTTGAGACAGGTTCTTGCTGTTCAGCTCAGGCTAGCCTTGAGTTTGTTATGTAGACTAGGTTGGCCTTTAATTCATTGCTATTCTCCTGCCTCTGCCTCTTGAGCACTGGAATAATGCCAACATGCCCCGTTTGAGTCTCTTTTTTTTGTCTTTAGAGACAGGGTCTCACAATGCAGTTCAAGATGGCTTTGGGCTCACTTTGTGGCCCAGGCTGGTCTCAAACTTGCAAGGATCCTCCTGCCTCAGCCTCCCTAATGCTGGAATTATAGGAGTGTGCCACCACGCCCAGTTTGGTTGTCTTTTTGAATGGCAAGGTCTCAGTTTTCCTTCTTTTCCTTCTTTCCTTCTTCTAATGAGAATACTAAATGTCACAGAATCTAGCAAATATGAGCTGTAATGTTAGAGTTTTTGTTTTTGTTTTCTGGTACTGGGGATTGAGCCCTGGGATACCCAGGGCTTTAGCTCTGAACTATATATCCAGACCCTTTCTGCCTTACCTCCTCCCTCCCTCTCTCTCTTCTTTCCTTCTTTATTTCTTCCTTCCTTCCTTTTTTTCTTTCTTTTGAGACAGGGTCTTGCTAAAGTATTATTATTATTATTGTTGTCATTTTTTTTTTGTCTTTTTGAGACAGGGTCTCACTATGCAGTTCAGGTTAGCCATGGGCTCACTTTGTAGCCCAGGCTGGTCTCGAACTCGAAACAATCCTCCTGCCTCAGCCTCCCCAGTGCTGGGATTACAGGAGTGTGCTACCACGCCTGACTTGTCTTGCTAAATTAGCCAGGCTAGGCTCTGTTTTGGGACCTGCTTTTCTAAGCTCCCAGAGTGCTGGGATGACAGGCATGGAGCAAATGGGGGTAAGGTCCCCCATCTGGGTCTTTATCTTCCCTCTCATCTCTAGTCGAGGAGGACTCTATCCTGGGCTCATGGGGAAAGTAGTGGTCTCTGTGACCTAGGCAAGCAGGGGCATAGCCGCGAGGTGCTGATCAAGGCACCGAGCCTGGTGTTCATGGACCAAGAGAGCCTGGTGCAAAGGAGGCCCTGCCAGCAGAGGGACTGTGTGTCTTGCCGGCCAATGGACTGCAGCTGGCGGCTCTGAGCCTGAGCTGGTGAACCCTGACAAGGAGGAGGTGGGGAGGTTGGGGTCGGTTAGCTTTGGAGACCCCGTGGAGGGTGGGAGCCAGGAAGGGCTGGTTAGCAGGGGCAGGCCTGGAAGGAAGGGGAGCTGGGCCTTGAGCCTGGTGGTGGTGGAGCTCAGAGAGTCAGGGCACAGAAACCCTCCTGATATCCAGGGAGAAACCAAGAAAGATGGTGGGGGCGGGGAGGGGTGGCTAGAGACAGGAAATAGGCCCCTAAAGGAGGGTGGTGAGCACCGGAAACTCCAGGCAGAGGGCAGGCACTCCACTTTCGGCCAGGGAAGGAGGGGGGCAGTGGAATGGCAGAAGGAGCTGGGGGCCAGAACTCAGCTGAGATGGGACATAGGCGGCACTGGGGACCTGAACAAGGAGTGGTGAGAAAGGGTTCTGCATGGTAGATGGAGACCCTGAACAGAAACCTGGGGGATCTGGGATTTCCATTACCAGTAGGAAAGGCTTGGCTAGAGCCCTCTCTTTTTTTCCCCAGTATTGGGGATTGAACCCAAGGTCTTCTCACTGAGCTACATCCCTGGCCTTTTGTTTGTTTGTTTATTGAGACAAGGTCTTGCTATGTAGTCCAGGCAGGTCTTAAACTGTGGCCATCCTCCTGCCTCAGCCTCCCGAGTGCTGGGATTACAGGCGTGGGCTACCACCGCTGCTTTATTTTACTTTGAGACCATGTGTTGTGTGACTCGCTCAGTTGCTCAGGCTAGCCCCGAGCTTGCCATTCTCCAGCCTCCGTCTACCAGTGTGAGAGGCTGGGGTTGAAGGAGAGAGACAGTAGGAAGCAGCAGTTCCGAATGTAGGGAAGATCTGAGTGGAGACCAAGGGAGAGAGTCCTGGAACCCCAAGATAATTGCCCTGAGCTCACTCGGTGGAAGAAAAGAACCCCTGCGGGTAGGGAGTGTACGCCCTTGCTGAGGAGGCAGGGCCATTAGTACTGGGATCTGAGTGAGTGTAAGATGGGTTTCTGGGAGTGTGGTGATAGTTGTTCCTCTGGGTTCGAAAGGACGCTGAGCTGTGCCTCAGTCTCCTTTATTTTCTCTTTCCTTACAAGCCTCTCCAGGGGAAGCTTGCAAGGCCCCGGGGCGGAGTTTTCGAAGCGACCCTGCCTACGCTGTACTGCAAACCATTCCATCTGTGGAAGCCTTGTGAACTACAATTCCCAGAAGGCTACGGGACAGTGTCTGAGGTGCAAGCGTAAAGGCCTAAGGGGACGTCAGGGCGTGTCCTGTGTGCCAATTGGTCAGAATCTGAAAACGCGCGCAGAAACCGGAATCTGCAACCTCCGTGACTGCAGGTGTAGGGAGCGGCAGTATGGACCTCAGCGAGCTGGAAAAGGACAATACCGGGCGCTGTCGCCTGAGCTCGCCCGTGCCCGCCGTGTGTTGCAAAGAGCCCTGTGTCCTGGGCGTGGATGAAGCCGGCCGGGGCCCCGTACTGGGTGGGTTCCCGGGACCGGGGTGGGATGCAAGGATGCGTGCTGAGCAGATCTAGTCTAGGGAAGGGCAGTGATCGTGGGAAGACCACGCACACCAGAGAAGGCCGGGGCGATGGGACGGGCGTTGTACCCTGCTCCCAGAAACCTGACCGCCCTCCTCCCCAGGTCCCATGGTCTATGCCATCTGTTATTGTCCCCAGTCCCGCCTGGCAGATCTGGAGGCCTTGAAAGTGGCAGGTGAGTCCGAGGTGTGCATCTGGGGATAGGTTCCTGAGCTGGCTCGGGGAGCAGGTGGGAAATGCAATGGGAGGGCGAGAATTGAGAGAACGGACTGCCCCTCTTTTGTCCAACCTCCCCCCCACCCCCAGATTCAAAGACCCTGTCGGAGAACGAACGGGACAGGCTGTTTTCGAAAATGCAGGAAGACAGGGACTTTGTGGGCTGGGCCCTGGACGTGCTATCTCCAAACCTCATCTCCACCAGCATGCTTGGGCGGTGAGGGTCCCTGATGGAGTGGCGGGTGGGACCGCCAGCATGGACTGGTTGGGTCCTGGGGCTGGGAGGAGGACCACTGAGCTCTGTTCTGCTGCAGGGTCAAATACAACCTGAACTCCCTCTCCCATGACACAGCCTCCGGGCTGATCCAGCACGCACTGGACCAGGGTGTGAACGTCACCCAGGTGAGCCAACCTTTTGGGGTTTGTTTCAATTACCTTGTGGATAAAGTTGGAGAGTGAGAAAAAAGTGCAGTGGGTGTTAAGAGTGTAGCTCTTGGGGCTGGGGAGTTAGCTCAGCAGCATAAGCACCTGCCATTCGAGCAGGTGGTCGTCAGTTCGATCCCCAGTACCAGTAAAAAAATTGAGTGTAGCTCTTAGGGCCTATTCTTTTTTTTTAAGCCCACAGCACCCGGTATTCCCAGGCAGTCTCCCATCCAAGTACTAACCAGGCCCGACCCTGCTTAGCTTCCAAGATCAGACAAGATCGGGTGTGTTCAGGGTGGTGGCTGTAGACTTAGGGCCTATTCTTAACATGAGCTGGGATTTAGCTCAGCAGAGGCCTGCCTGGCAAGGTTGTGAGTTCGATCCCTGATACCAGGAAAAAAAAAAAAAAAAGGCAGGAAAATAAAATTTACTTCAAGGAAAAACAGTGCAGCAGGCAGGTTAGTATGAGGTGCATTAGGAATGCATTATTTCTGCCCTAATGTATGCCCCACACCTGTCTCCTCCATACTCCTTTGCTAAGGGCCCTAAAGCTCTGGAACAAATCCCAATCCCTCCACCTTCCCACAGCATCTATCCTAGGCCAGGGCCCCCACCCCAGCCTGCCCAGCTCCCTCCCTGGCCCTCACCTCCAGCCCTCCCCTTTCAGTCTGCTTCCTACGCAGCAGACCAGCATCTCTGTGTGAAATGTAAATCTTGACATTTAATTTTATGATCATAGAGGAAATTAAATTGGGAAATTACGTCAAGTAGGGGAGAATGAGATTCAATTACCAGGAAAAAACTTCCATTGGCATGGCATGGGTTTCTGTGGGCCATTTTTGTGGGCCGTTTTTGAGAGAACAGTGGGAATGGAGTGTGTAGGCCATGTGGAGGCGGAGCCCAGTGCAGGGCTGGAGATGCTAGATTGAAACAGACGACGAAGGCCCTACCCTTTGGTCAGCTGTGCCCAGAGAGCGGTGTTTCCTGAGAGCTGACCTGGCTGTGGAGCTGCCACACACCCTTTCTGGCCTCACTTTTGTGCTCGGACCTGGGGCCTGCGCACTGCTACTGAGCGTTCTCTGTTGGCTCTAAGTGCAGGGCCTTTGCACTAACTTTTTTTTTTTTTTTTGTCCTTTTTTTCATTTTTATCGGTACCAGGGATCGAACTTACGACTGCCTGCTTGCAAGGCAGGCGCTTATGCTGCTGAGCTAAATCCCCAGCCCCTCCTTTGCACTAACTTTTCACCTCCTAAAGCATTCTTTCACAGATCTTCACAGGCTTGCCTTCCTGCCCTGCGTCAAAGTTTCATTCAGTAGTCAGCTCTTTGGACCTTCTCTGAACCTTACTCTTCACTGCTTAAAATTATAACCTCTGGGTGTGGTGAGGCACATTTGTAATCCCAGCATTTAGGAAGCTGAGGCAGGAGGATCCCCATGAGTTAAAGCCTAGCCTGAACTACATAGCAAGACCTATGTCACAAAATCAAAACAGTAACATATTATAGCACTTTTTAGCTCTTCGGTGCTCTTTATTGTCCTGGTTTTTAGGGATTTGTTTGTTTGCTTGCTTGTTTGCACAAAGTCTTGCTATAGAGTTCAATCAGGCCTGGAAGTCACTATGTAGTCCAGACTGGCTGTGACTTCATGGTGATCCTTCTGCCTTAGCCTTCCCCAGTGCTGGGATTACAGGTGTATACCATCAAGTCCTGCTTTTTTTTTCTAATATAAAGTATATTTTATCAGGCATTGGGGTATAGCTCAGTGGCGGCTCAGTAATTGCCTAGCATATGTGATGCCCTGGCTTCAATCCTTAGCTCCACAAAAAAAGAAAGAAGGGAAAGTGTTTTTGCCAGTGGGAACAGTTGATGAAAAGCCGATAGGCTGAGTCCTTTGTCTCATTGCTCTCCTGCAGTTTGTGGACTGAATACATTTCTGGCACCATGACAGGTATTCGTGGACACTGTGGGACTGGCAGCGTCATACCAGGAGCGGCTGCAGCAGCGCTTTCCTGACGTTACAGTGACTGTCAAAGCCAAAGCAGACGCCCTCTACCCTGTGGTCAGTGCCGCCAGCATCTGCGCCAAGGTCAGCACCCGCTGGGCATGGGGCAGGCAGGGCTGTGGAGCGGGAGGCAGAGTCCCAGCCCCTGTCCTGCCCACAGGTGGCTCGAGACCAGGCCGTGAAGAGCTGGCAGTTTGTGGAGAAAGAACAGGACCTGGATGCTGACTACGGCTCAGGCTACCCCAATGGTGAGCAGAGGGTGTCCTGCTCCCCAGCTGCCACCCGAGATCCTGGGTGTGCCGAGTGAAGCTGGCCCGGGCAGCAGCCCTGCCATGGACTCCTACCATCTCCTCTCCTCACTTCTTAAGTTTGTTTCATCTTTGAGACGAGGCCTCCCTGTGCAGCCCAGGCTGGCCTCGAACTGGCCCAGCTTCTGCCTGAGGGTGGCACAGTGGAGCGGGTGCCACTCAGGGAGAGGTGCTTTGCAGGGGCTCGAGACTCTGGCATTTGTCCCCAGCACCAAAGAAGATAGCTTGAGGAGGCAGCAGCTGGGTTAGAGGGGTCCTCTGGGTTGGGGCTCAGGGAGGCTGGCAGCTGGGTGGGGTGACAGAGAGAGCCTGTAGGGTTGAGCTCAGGGAAAGCTAAAACTACTTTGGAATCGGGTGTGGTGGCACACACCTCATCTTGATAATCTGGAAGACTGAGGCAGGAGGACTCAAATTCTAGCCCAGCCTGGGCAACTTATTTAATCTCTAAGACCCAATCTCAAAATAAAAAGGACTGGGGAATGCAGCGGAATGTGAAGGTCTTCGGTTCAGTTCTCACTATGCTGAGATCCCCCACCCACCCAAAAGAAAGATAAATTCCCCGAATTGAATGTTTCCCGACCCTTGTCCTTGGGGCCTGGGGTGTCCTAAAGGCAATCTCCCCATGGGCTATATCTTGTGCTTTCCTTTGTCAGTACTGGAGACGGAACATAGGCCCTTCGGCCTGACCAACATCCCCAGACCTTTTTGTTGTGATTTTCTTTTTTTTTTTTTTATCGGTACCAGGGATGGACTCATGACCTTTGCAAGGCAGGTGCTTATGCTGTTGAGCTGAATCTCCAGCCCATCCCCAGATCTTTTTAAAAAATTTGTTCCAAGACAGGATCTTGGGGGTCTGGGGATGTAGCTCAGCACAACAGAACCTGCCTGGCAGCTGCAGTCCTGAGTTCAAACCCCAGTACCAAAATATTAAAAAAAAAAAAAAAAAAAAAAAAAAAAAAAAAAAAAAGGCAGGATCTTGCTCAGCTCCCCAGGCGAGGCTCAGACTCGCAGTCCTGCCTCAGCCTCCCACAGTACAGCTTGGCCAGCTGCCTAGTGGGAGGGCAGGACTTATTAACCTGCCTGTGCAGAGAGCTGAGGCAGGAGGGTGCCAGAAACAGTGAGAGCAGCCTCAGGGACCTGGGAGGGTCCCGCACGCACGGTGAGGAGCACAGCTGTCACCATCTCTTTGCCCCCAGACCCCAAGACGAAGGCCTGGCTGAGAAGGCACGTGGAGCCTGTATTCGGCTTTCCACAGCTCGTGCGGTTCAGCTGGCGTACAGCCCAGGCCATTCTGGAGACCGAGGCGGAAAACGTTACCTGGTGGGTGTCCCCTGGGTGTCCCCTGGGTGCCCTGGGCGGCAGGGAAGAGGCTGAGCCTCAGCCAGAAGTGGTCAGTGCCACCCTCTCCCCCAGGGAGGACTCTGCACTCGAGGAGCAGGAGGGATCCAGGAAGATCACGTCCTATTTCCAAGGCGAAGGCCCGCAGGCCCGCCACCCACACCGGTACTTCCAGGAGCGGGGCCTGGAGCCAGCCACTGCCCTCTAGGAGCTGCCAGCGGCCCTCTGCCCGCCCCTGCCTCCCTCTAGGATTAAAGCTGTCTGGGGACAAGCTGGTAGAGGGCTGTGTTTGGGCAAGGAGCAACTTGGGAGGGTGTTCGCTGGGGGATGCAACCGTTGCCTTCTGGAGCCCAAACTTCAACAGAACGGGCATTGCGAGACTGCCCATTTGCTCTTAGGAGTGGGGGGGGGTGGTTTTGAGACAGGGAGTCGCTGTGTAGTTCAGGGTGACCTTGAACTCAGGAGCATCCTCCTGCCTCAGCCTCTTGGCTGCCGGGATGCGGTGTGTGCCACCACACCCAGTGCAGTTGGTGAGTGTTGACTCCCTGTCCAGTGTTCTTTCCCACTCCGGGTTCCAGTGCCTGATTGTCCTTCGGGGAAGCCAGCCCTCCCCTGCTCTTAGCCCCCCCACTGCTCTCAGGCCCCCATGAACCTTTAGGTACCATCATGGCCTGGATCAGACCAGCCAGGCCAGAGTGTCCCTGGGCATCATGATTGATCTGGTGATGAACTAACAAGCCCAGATTGATGACAGCCAGTCCTGGAAACTGGCCAGCGTGTCTACTAACCAGGCCATGGTACAACCCTGGGACCATGGCATCACTGGCCTGTGTTTGCTACCATGAGGCGCCCTTGTCCAGAGACAAACCTCGAGACCCAGTGTGTGTCCTGGTTTCCTAGGGGAAACCGAAGCTTCCTGGGGTCTCCTTTTGGCCAGGCTGGGCTCTAACGTGTGAACCTCCTATCTCAGCCTCCCAAGGGCTGGGATGATGGGGTGAGCCGCCACACCCTGCTGACCTCAGATTTCTAAGGTCACATAAATCCCCGGTCCAGCCATTGCTAAGGCTTCCCCTGTTTGTGCCTAGTGGGTTTCACAGCTGAATAAAGCCAAGCACTCCTCCCAGGGTGGCGGGTGCTTCCTGTGCTGCCACACTCCCCAAGGGCAGGGAAATCCTTAGCCTTGCTCTGGCATCTGGGCTAAGGGGACACTGCCCCTTCTTTCAGTTTTGGCTTTGGTTTTTAGACAGGGTCTTACTGTGTAGCCCACGGTATCCTCCATCCTCCTGCCTCAGCTGCCCCTTCTTTACAGGGGGAAACAGCTCTCCAAGGGCTGGTAGTTTAGGATTTGCAAGGCTGGGAAGGCAGACCTCACTTTCTGGCAGTTCTTTCCCCAAGGAGCAGCCACATCCAGGGCTCGGGCTGGGACTTTATTCAGAGGGAGAAGAGAGCATGCCCCAATTCCGGTCACTTCCCAAGGTGTCTGCTAGGGGCCGCTGCCACTGCCACTGCCGCTGCCACTTCCTGTGGTGTCCGGGGCAGAAGGCCGAGTTTCCCGGGCATGCCGGCTGGAGCCACAGCGAAGGGACACCGGCGTGGAGAGGTTGAGGCAATGGCGAGAGCCAGGAGCTGCCACCGGCAGGGTGTCACCCAGGGCCCAGCGACAGAGATCTGCCCCATCGGCGAAGATCTGGGGGAGGGAGGGTGGGGTTAGCGCTGTGCAGGGCAGAGTCTAGATGTGGTGGGGCTGCTGCTCCCCACCCTTCACTAGAGGTGGGGAGCAGGGTGGGGTTTTGGGGAGAATGAGTTGGTTTGAGGGCCGCTTCGAGGATTTTTTTATTTTCTGTTGTGAGACAGGGCCTCGATGTGCTGCTGAGGCTGGCCTTGAGGTCAGGGTGAGCCTCCTGCCTCAGCCTCCTGAGTGCTTGGATAACAGCCACCATCCCCAACCTAGAAAGGACCTGGGCCGCTTCAGAGAAGAGATGGGCCCTGGAAAGGGCACTGTGGACCCAGGGGACCATAGGCACGACCCAGTGTGAATGTGAGCCTGGGATGGATAGAGATGGGGATGTTGGCAGGGCCACACCAGACCCCAGGGCCCAGGGACACCAAGGCAAGAAGGATGTCAGTCTTCCCTGCTCGACCCGCCTCACTCACCTGCCCATAGCTGAGGCAGTCGGGCATGTAGCCCCTGTCTTCTGAGGGGGGCAGCCAGGGTGGGCTGCAGGCGCCATCAGCCTTGCAGGTGGTCAGCCTGGCAACAGTGTGGACAGGGCAGGTTCAGGGCTTCCGGGGAGGTCTGCTCCCATTCCTGCTCTCCAGCGCCCACACTCCAGTCCTTCAAGACAGGGTCTCCCTGTGTGATTCTTACAGTCCTTAGACTCACTGTGAAACCTGCACTGCCTCAGCCTTGAGCGCTGGGATGACAGGCAAGTGCCATGGAACCGGTGGCCTCTTTCTTTTATAGAATAAACTTTTACTTATTTTTGAGGTGCTAGTGATTGAGCTGAGGACCTCACACATGCTAAGAAAGTGTTCTTCCCCTGAGCTGTACCCCCATAGATGTGCACCAGACCATAGATGACCTCAGCTCCTACCCCTACCCAGGGCGTGTCACATTGGGTTCCAGTCAGCCCCCCACGTGCCACACCCATCACTTTCCCTTTTCCTTTTTGTACCAGGGATCAAACTCACGACCTGGCATTTGCCAGGCAGGTGCTCTTACCACTGAGCTAAGTCTCCAGCCCTACTTTCTCTTTCAATCTACAGGTTTTGCACTTTAAAGAAACTCCATACACCCCTGGCATGGTGGCCCAGTCCTGTCATGGTTGCACTCTGGGAGGCTGAGGCAGGAGAAACGAAAATTCGAGCCCAGTGTTGATAACTTAGAGACTCTGGATCAAAAGCTTAAAAAATAAAGTACAAAGCGCTAGAGATGTGCTTCAATGGGAAGGCCCTAGGTTCAGTCCTCAGTGCCACAAAAACTAAAGCTAAGAGGCAGGCATGGTGGTGCAGCCCAGGGATCCCAGCACTCAGGAAACTGAGGCAGGGTTGTCTTGAGTTCAAGGCCAGTCTAGTGAATTCAAGGTCATTTTGGAGTACACAGTGAGACCCTGTCTCCAAACAATAAGCAAAACAAAACCATCCAGGCGCACACCTCCCGGACAGGAGGCCACGCTCCCATGGCTATCTTTAAAGCCAGAGCGCGTTCCTTGCCCCGCCCATCTCCAAGTGAATGCTGGACCTTGCTTCTAGACTGGCCTTCCTTCTGGGGCCTCAGGCAGGCCAGGCACTTTCCTGTGCGAGGCAGAGCGAGCCCCAGGCGCCCTCCAACCCCCCGGCCCGCGCTGCCACCGTACCAGGCCTCGCAGAGCTCAACGCAGAGCGGCGGGGCCTGGTGCAGCCCCAGCAGCTGACGGCGGAAGCGGCGATGGAGGGCGCGCTGCAGACGTCGCAGGAAGGATTCGCACCTGGGCGGCAGAGACGGGGGTTGGTCAGCACCCGGGGCGGGGCGGGGCTGCTCCCAGCCGGGGCCGCGCTAGGGGGCGCTGTACTCACCCAGGGCTCCGCGCCCCACAACGCTTCCCGGTGGCTCCAGGGTCCCGCGCGCCAGGCCTGTCCACCTCTGAGGGACAGCAAGGCTCTAGAGATAGGGCTGGCTGTGAGCCAGGGGCTTGAATCATCAGGTACGGTGGGGAGAATGAGGCTGGAGAGTCCCCTGAACAAAGGATGCTACAGCTGCATCAGTCCTCAAAGAGAAAACTGGCCAGGTGTGGTGGCGCACACCTGTCATCCCAGCAGCAAGGAGGCTGAGGCAAAGGATTATCTTGAGTTCGAGGCCAGTCTGGGCCAGTACTTAGATATTGTCTCAAAAACAAAACAAAACAAAATCAAACATGAAAGGCATGAACCCTTCTCAGGCTGCAGGTGTACTTCAAGTAGGAATGATCACACTGCTTGTAATCAGCTTAGGTCCGTCCTGGGCCCAGGAAGGATGTAAATGCCTAATCTTTCATGATACCTCTGGTGGCTCTGTTACTTTCTATTTTTAGTAGCCCAGAGAGACACTGGTATGAAGTAGCAGATGTGGGATTTGGGTTGGAAATCAAGCAGTGTGACAGCCCATCAAGTTTGCTTTTGTTGTTGGATTTACTTATTTATTTATTAAGAGACAGGCTGTGTTTCTCAAACTGGAAATCCTCCTGCCCCAGCCTCCCAAGTTCTGGGATTACAGGTGTAAGCCACCAGGCCCAGCTCATAGTCTGTACTCTTGACACATGGTTCTTGGCCACCTGGAGCCCCTCCGAAGGACATCCTGGCCTTGCTTTGGTGGGGGGGGGGTCCCTGAATGGTGGAGGTGTGGCAGGGTCTGGGAACTCACCTTGCAGGTGTAGCTCCCCGGTGCCTGCTTCAGTTGCCAGCCGGTGGCAGCCCTGAGATCTGGCCTGAGGCGGGTGACTCCCACCACAGGCCCCTAGGAGTATCCATGCCAGGGCTGGTGTCAGGACCCAGGCCAGGCCGCTGGGCCGAGCACTGGTCTTGCAGGCCATGTCTTCCTTCGAGGCGTGGGCAAGGCGGGTCCCCTTCCTGGATTCAGAGCAGCACCCTCGCACCCTTCAGTGGTGCTGAGGATGGCCCCCATGAGCCCTTCCCGGCCTGAGCCTGGGCTGGTCAGGGCTGCTTTTGATTTCGATGCCCCTCCCACCAGACCCACATCCCTCCCACGCCCTCAGGACCCAGTGTTACCCCCAGCTGGAGCCACCTCTCTCCTGTGGTCCTTAGCCTCTCCCTCTGTCCTCAATGCCTGGAGGGCCACCCCAGCTTTTCCAGTCCCCCTCCCGGCCATAATTCTTCCCTCCTCCTCACTGGCCTGGCTCACGGTCACCTTCTCTCAGCTCACAATCGGCTTAGGCGCTGCCACCAGCCCTGTACAAGCTTGGGACCCAGGTTGACTGTGCCAGAGCTGGAATCTAGGGCCCAGAAGCTCGCGGCCGAGGAGGTGTCCTGCATGTGGGACTGAGAGGAGCCCCTTCCCGACTCCCGGGCCCAGCTCCTCACCTGTGAGCTGGGCTGGGGTCTGGTGACTGCTGGGACACTCAGGATGAGTCCTGGGCTCTCAAGCAGCAGAAAGGGGTGTGGATTGGTGTGTGGGTGGGGCTTTCAATGACCCCGCCCCCAAAGCCGCGATTGGGGCTTATGTGTATACATATGTGCTAGCCCTTATACTGAGCTTTCACTTTAAACTCTGTATTTGTGTCTATCTCTGTCTCTGTCTGTCTCTGTCTCTGTCTCTGTCTGTCTGTCTCTCTCTCTGTATTCAGAATCCCGGAATGTGTCCTGGGCTGAGCATGTGCAATTGATATGCATCACAATAAACCTGGAGGAGTCAGGGGAGAAGGGGAGGAGGCACGTGCCTATAATCCCAGCACTCAGGAGGCTGAGGCAGAACGATTATCACAAGTTCAAGGCCAGTTTGGGTACCACAGTGAGTTCAAGGCCAGCAGCACCCTGTCTCAAACAAACAAGGTAGATGCATCTACAAGTCTGTGTGATACATGCATGTGGACAGTACCTGTGAATGTGTTTTGTGTGTCTGCATTTCCTAGGTGTGTGTGTCAGCGTGTGTGTTTGAAGAAGGTGTCTAAGTGTGTTTGTGTTTGCTGAGCATATGCTTACAGTGTGTGCATTATATGGGGGTCTGTCTGCTGAAAGTGTGTGTGCAGAATGTGTGTGTGCCTGTGCTTGCAGCGTGAGCATGTGTGTTATTGTGAACAGTGTCCACCACCACGAGTCACCTTACCTCCATCTCAAAACAAGGCAGGATTTCTGTCTTTATTTATTTAGTTTGGTTTTGATTTTTGAAATAGTCTTGCTGTGTGACCCAGGCTAGCCTCAAACTCAGTGTGATCATCCTGCCTCAGCCTCCCAGGTGCTGGGATGACAGGTGTGTGCCACCAGGCCCAGGTTTTTTTTTTTTTTTTTTTTTTTGAGACAGGGTCTCGCTGAGTAGTTCAAGGTAAAATTGAACTCACCATGTGACCCAGGCTGGCTTGAACTCCTGGCCATCCTCCTGCCTCAGCCTCCTGAGTGTTTGGATTCCCCGAATGTGCGCTCCTGCTCAGCTGTTTTTTTTCTTTGCTGTACTTCCAGACTCTGAAGCACTGCAGTGCACAGGGCCGTCCTCCCCCCCCGGGGAGCGCCTTGGCTCGGGGTCCCCACCCCCCAGGAATAAGTGCTGAGTGAAGGAGTTAGTTCAACAGACACTATCTGAGTCCCCTGTAGACAGCTAGGAATGTTTTGGGGCCTCGGCCAACAATACCTGCAGGACCAGCCTGCTTTGGGCCTATGGAGCTGGGTGCTTGCAGGACAGAGTTCCCTCATCCCTGGGCTGTGTCTGTGCTAGTCTCCACACCCCTCCCTCGCCCTGTCCTCAGCCTCCCAGCCCCAGCTGGGCTTTCAGCACCGCGGACAGGAGCACGTGGTGCCAGGACCACGGAGAGCTCCCGAGGCTCCGGCTTCTTGGCTTCGAGCAGAGGACCCGAACGTGCCTCAAGAAGCACGCGCGAGGACGCAGGGCAGGAGACCCGCTCCTAGGAGCCTCCGGGGCCAGCCCAGCCCCGCTGTCGCCCGGGCAATCGGCAGGAGTCGCTCTCGCCCGACGACCGCACCTTACAGCCCCCTAGGCCAGCTCCAGGGGAGGCCCCCATCCCACTCCGAAAGCAGGGGCTCGACTCAGCTGTGTGGACCTAAGCGAAGTAGCCAGCTCACGAACTATCCGCTAATCGCTCTTTAATCCTAAACGCGAGGGAGGAGCCGCCCAACGGGCCGCGGGATTCAGGGAAGAGTGCAGCGTATGCATGAGAGTGCTTTTCTTTTTTGATTTTTAAAATTTTTATTAGTGCCCATTTACCGAACATACAGATTAAATTCCTGGGGAAGCTGGAAGAATTTTTTGCATACCTGCCCTCCCCTCTCTCCACCCTCTGGGGCACCTCCCCAGGGGACTCCTACTCGAGGGTCTTGTGGGTGGGGGCCGTTCCCCACCACGTGGTGTGTCGGGGTATCTTCCCAGGGCCCCCCACGATGTCATGGGGGCGGGAGGGGGGCGCGGCGGCTTTGAGACGACAGAGGCACTTTCAGACACGTCTGCCAGAGATGGTTCCGAGGGTGGAAAACAGCTCTTTATACACGTTTGCAGCACACACTCATCACATTCATCGCAGGGAGCTGGTAGATGCGCATCGCGCGTCTTAACCCTCCTTCCGGAGGGCGGCTCTGACCGGAGAGGGCACCAGCCGAGGAACCCGGTCCCCACCTCTGGGGACGGGAGGCGTCTCCCCGAGGGTCTCCAGGGCAGTCTCCCCGGAGGGCGCCTTGGCTCGGAGTCTCCCCCAGGAATAAGCGTTTGTCTCCGAAGGGTCTCAAGGTGCACGTCCCCCCTCGGGGGCACCTGGAGGCTCCACCTCTCTGCCCCCCAGACTCCCCCAGCAGCGGCGGCAGCTGAGGCCAGACCCGGCGCCCAGACGCAGTGACGGCGCCGGGCCCGCCCCGCTCGCTCCGCCCCGCCCCCCCTCACCGCCGCCACCGCCGGGTCCCTGCGGCTTCTCCTCCGCTGCCTCCTCCTCCTCCTCCTCCTCCTCCTCCTCCTCCCCCGGCCGAGCCGCCGCCGCCGCCGCCATGGACGACTCGGGCCTGATCCGCCGCCGGAGGCTGCAGGTGCGCGCGGCCGCCGGACGCGGGGCGGAGACGGGAATCGGCTACGGGGCGGGGCGCGGGGGGCGGGGGGCTTGTGCTGGGGCCTGCGGGGCGCCGCCTCCCCGGCCTAGGGTGCCCCCCACGGGCACAGCCACGGCAGTGTAGGACCCCGCCCCTCGGCCCGCCCGGGTCGGGCACCGCGGGATGCAGGAGCCCGGGGCGCGCAGCCGCTGAGGGGACGCCGGAGGGCTGACTGCAGCCTCCGAGTGTCGAGCTCCTCGCCAGTCCGCAGTGACCTGGGCTGAGCAAAGTTACAGCCCCAGGGCTCGCGCCCCTGGGGGCCCCGGCGCCGTAAACAGATTTGCATGGGCAGCCTCGCCGCAGTCGCCCCAGGAGCTCATTCCCGGGCGGGGACCCTGGCGTGCCCTCCGCGCTCCCGATCGACCACCGGGACCCTTCCTGCTGCCCTCACTGGGTGGACACCCAGACAGCATGGCACCTCCATTCGACCCTCCTCTACCCCCCACCCCAGCGATCCGCAGGTCCAGCCCAGCTTGCAGGTGGGCGGGAGCGATTTTTAGCTCCTTGCAGCCTGGAAGACTCGGCTCCCCGGCCGCGCCTGCGCAGGACGCGCGGGTCCACTGCGCGGAGTGGGACACTGAGAGTTGAGGGGAAGGAAGGGAAGCGGGGACGAAACTGCACGTCAAGAGCACCCACCTCCGGGGTAAGGGGTTCTGAGGCCGAAAAGTATCCCCTGTTCCCGACTCGGGCAGCGCCTCTGAGACTTTGGACACCCGACACTGATCTCAGAGAGGGGCCGATCAAGGGTTGGTCCCAAAATTTGCTCTGGGCCTGTGCCTGCAGAGCTTCCTTGCAGATGAGTCTTCTTCGCTTGCTGCTCTGGAGCTGAGAGGAAGCCCTGTGTGCGTCCAGACTCGAGCTGTACTTTCGGCTTCCTGGGTGCATCTCTGCGCTGCTCCTGAGGTCAGGGCCTGGGGGAGCCGAGTCGCCAGTGGGGCAGGAAAAACGAAGAGCAGATAGCAGGAGGGACTTCCCGGGCGATCCGAGGATGGATAATGCTAAGGCCAGGCGTGCGCTGGAAGGCTCACTGTTTCACACAGCCCATCTCGCCGGGTTTGGCACCTAGCTCTCTCCGAAGTCCTAACCCTTCTTTCGGGGTTGGTTGAAGAGAATGGGATCCGAGAAAAGAGGGAGCTGCGCAAAAGTTAGACCAAACGCTGCAGCGGCCAGGCTGGGCCGCGCGGTGCCGTCGGGTCCCCCACGCCCACCCAGAGCGGAGGGGCGGGGCCTGTGGGTGTCCCCACCCCCTAGCTGGCTCTGGCACCCACCCATTGATTCATTGCCACGCGGGATTCTGTCCCCGCCCCCAGCCCAGCACCCCCACCACACAAGCACTCACCACCCACCTTACCCGGCAGTGCTCAGCTTGGCGACCCTCGCCCAGGGCTGCCCCACCTCTTCCCTTCTGGCCAAGTTAACCCCTCCTGCGCCGGGACACAGCCCACGCACCGGTTCCCCTCTCAGGGAATGTCGCCCGGTGATACCCCGGGGCTTCCAAACTCGGAGGGCCTGGCCTCCGCGCCATCCCTCCGCCTATCCGGAAAGACCAGCGCGGGTTCCAGAGCTGGGGTTGCACGGGTGCATGCCCGGCAGGCGGCAGGCGCCAAGGATCCGAACGTCCGCAGCTCCTCCGTGCCCTTTGTTCAGCTCTAGAATGCTCGGGTGCGCCGGCCACAGGGGTTGGGTCCGAGGACTTCGTGGGTGATAGAGACCCTTACAGGCTCACCTTCCAAGGTCCACTTCACCTGAGTCTGGAGCCCTGGGCCTCGTGGCCAGAAATTCCATGTCTTGATTTTGCCCAGGCCGTGGTAGGGTTGCTGAAGCCTAGTGTCTAGGTCCCAGCAGCGACTCCTTTCGGCGATCCTGTAAAGACAGAGAAAAAACCTGGTCTGGAATTCTGGTCACTAGTGGCTGGGGAGGCCTGGGCTGGCCTTTGATCAGACCGAAGGTCTATGCTTTGTACACAGGACTGGGGGAATCCTTTGGCCATGCTCTGTCATGCTGCGTGACTGACTACCCAGAACTACTCCTGTCTTGGTGATTCAGTATTTAGTTAGTTATTTTGGAGGTTTTTTTTTTTTTTTTTTTTTTTTTTTGAGACAAGTCCGGACTGGCCTGGAATTCAATACGTAGGCCAGGCTGGCTTTGACCTTGCAGGAATCCTCCTGCCTCAGCTTCCCAAATTCTGGGATAACAGGCGTGCACCATCACACCCAGCTTGCCTCAGCCTTTGGACAGAACTGGCTGGAAAGCTGTGTCTCCTTCCCCCACTGCTCTGCGTGAAAATTGCTGAGACCCTGTAACTCCTGATCTCCGCTGACCTAATGGAGACATACATTTAATAGCCTGAAATTATTACCTTGTCATTATCAGACAAAGACCTTTTGGCCCACTAGGATCTCACTTTGATCTGTTTCGATCCTCCTGATCTATGTGGCTCCCAGCTCTGCAAATCTAGCTGAGGATGAGTGGCTCTGGCAGGCTGTGAAGGGCTTATTGCTTCGGGCCTGCATGCCTGTATTCAGCCTCCTATGCCTGGGCAGGGTAAGCTCCTTCCTGCCTCCAAGACTTTGCCCTTCAGCTCCCTCAGCTCTCTCCACACCGTGGCTGGCTGTCATCTTCTAGCAGCCACGGAGAGCTGTCCCCAGAGCCACTGCTCTGCATCTCCTCCCAGTCCTTCTGCACCACAGCACTGGCTTTGTTGCTGCATCACCCTCATGTTTAACACTATCTCATCATCCCACGCAAACTCTATTCAGTGCCCATTTGCCCCTCTAAATGCTCACCCCAAAGGACAGATGTTTTTATTTTTTATTTTTATTTTTGGTACCAGGAATCAAACACAGGGCCTTGCATTGCCAAGCAGGTGTTATGCCTCAGAGCCACATCCCTGGCCAGGACAGGTATTTTTATTTGTTTTATCCACAGTTCACAGGATAAGGATGTGGCAGACAGTGGGTGCTCCAGAAATATATTTTCAAATAAAGACTCCTGGTTCTCTGGGCTTGGACTTGCTGGCTCACGCCTGTGTTCACGCTGTGTTCACGCTGGGGAGGCTGAGGGAAGAGGATTGCCATGAGTTCAAGGCCAGCCTGGGCTACATAGCGGGTTTGAGGTCAGCAGGGGCTGCAGATGGAGAGCTGGTCTCAAAAACAAACAAACAAAAGACTCCTGGTTCATTTGCACAAATATGCAGATGAGTATGCCAACTCACCAGCACCTGGAGGTCCCTTCAGAGTACTTGAGCCTGTGTTAGTCCCTGGGGATCAACTCCTGGTCAAAGGAGAAGGTGGCCCTGCTAACCAGGGACCATCCGCATAGCCCCTGCTTCTGGGCAGCGGGGTGGCTTCGTGGGAAGCTGTTACGGGTCCATGCTGATCTTCGTCCTTCTCTCGCGTTCCCTTCCAGAAGGATTTGCCCCTGCCCCGGAAAAGCAGCAGGTGAGGTCCGGGACGGCGGCGCGCGCGGGGCGGGCTCCGGGTGGCGTGAACGCGCAGCAGCGCCCCCTCCCGGCGGCCTCCCCGCAGGCGCGCGCTCCCTTCCCCCTCCCCTCCCGCTCCCCCTCCCTACCCGGCCGCTGCGGCTGCAGCCTCCGCCCCGCGCTCGCTCCCCGCTCCCCGCTCCCGCGTCGCCGCGCCGCTGCCGCACCTGCCACCATGTCGCCGCCGCTGGGTCATGTCTGACTCGCTCTGGACCGCGCTTTCCAATTTCTCGATGCCCTCCTTCCCCGGCGGCAGCATGTTCCGTCGCACCAAGAGGTAGACCCCGACACTGACCCCGACCCCCAGCCCCTGGTCCTGCCCCCGCCCCGGGAGCTGCAGCAGGGCGGTGCCGGGATGCTGCCTGTGGCCGGGGTCGCGCGTCGCTTCCCGCTGGCCCCCTGGGGGGAGCAGCGCGCACAGGAAGGGGCGCCGCGTGGGGGTCGGGGCGCCAGGCGGGGATGCGGCGCCTTTGTCTGGGGCGCTGCGGGTTGGGCGGTCCGGGGGGTGGGGGCCCGGCACCCGCGGAACAATGGCCGCAGTCCCCACGCGCGGCGCCCCAGAGCTATGTGCTCCGTTCACAGCTGCCCGCAGGGAGGGAAGGAGGGGCTGCTGCGGGCCAGGGGCTGCGCTTCGGGAGCTGGGGTCCTGCGGGTGGGCAGAGGACGGGGGTCTTTCTCCATAGCACCGGCGCCCCCCCCCGAAAATAGTGGTGCGCAGCGTCACACGAGACATGATGTCACACACATACACGCGGCAGCCCCAGTGGCCCAGATAGCGGGCAGGTGCCGCGCACTTCAGCGCCGTAGCTCGCGGGGCCGCGCGCATCCACGGGTCTCGCACAGCCTTGCATGCCAAACTCTCACCGCTGACACGGACACCGCACAGACATGCTGGAAACACGTTAAGCCACGTCCGCCCGCAAGCCGGGAAATCAGACCTGCCAGGGCCACGGGCGCCTGTGTCATCCAGACATGCGAGGCCAGGCCTTGCACACACGCAGGGCGCCACACCATGACACAGACACACGGGGCAAACACGCGTCACGAACTCGCCACCCCACACAGTCGGGGACGAACCATGCTTCAAACTGTATCATGCAGACATGTGAGTGGCGTTGCCCACGGCGTCACCTGTGGATGCAGCCAGGGTCACGCGGTGGATGTCACAGATGCACTCCCTGCGTGTTGCTCTCAGACCCAAGGAGACACACTCGGGATACCCAGTGCTGTCTCCGTGGCTGTGACAGCGAGTGACCCCACGCTGGCCTCCTGTGCGCACCCCTGTTCCACATACAGCACGATGAGGCCTCCCCTCCACGCAGCTCTCGTGAAGCTCCTTCACCGTGGCAGGGAGAAAATGGGATCTGAGAGCAGAGAGGACTGCATAGGCCAGGGACTCACGGGCTGCGGCCCGTCGTGGGCTCCTGCATTGCTTTCCCTGCAGCTGCCGCACCAGTAACCGAAAAAGCCTCATCCTGACCAGCACTTCACCCACGCTGCCCCGACCCCACTCGCCGCTTCCGGGCCACTTGGGTGAGACAGTTGAAGTAGCCCTGGAGGGTGGGGCCAGGTTTAGGAGGCGTGGCTAAATCAAGGGGTGTGGCCACAGAGTGGGGAAAGGGTGAACTGGATTGGACAGGGGGGATGCTACACACGTGTGGGTGTGGTCAGTCGCAGCGAGAAGAGCTAGGGTGAGCAGAGGCTCAAAGGATGTGGATTGGACAGGGGCGGGGCAGGAAGGAGGAGCCGAAGGTAGAAGGCGGGGCCAGGGCCAGGGGGCGGGGCATATCCACAGGGGCGGAGCAGGAAGGAGGAGCCGTAGGTGAAAGGCGGGACCAGTGCCAGACGGGCATAGCTTCGGCAAAGGGGCGGAGCAGAAAGGAGGAGCCACAGATGATGGGCGGAGCCAGCATCGAAGGGGCGGGGCCTGGCCAAAGGCGGTTTGCCGCCCGCTGTGGGGCTCAGAGGCCTGAGGGGACTGCCGTCCAGCCTAGGCCCAAAGCGCCCCCTTTTTCCACTACAGGTAGCAGCCCCCTGGACAGCCCCCGCAACTTTTCCCCCAACACCCCCGCGCACTTTTCCTTCGCCTCCTCCCGAAGGTGAGTCCGCCCTTGCCCTGAGTCCGGCCCGGGCGCTCGCGCCCGCCCTCTGGTCCGCCATCTGCTCTTCTCCCGGCTGCGCGGAGCCGCACGAGTACCCTAGGGTTCGAGAGTGGCCGCTAGGCGCCCGCGGGGCAGAGGCCTCAGACTTCGGGGCGGGACGCGAGCCTCACGGGGCCGCTTTGAGGCGAGGAGAACGCGTGCGCGCTGGGCCGGGGTCTTCTCCACCCCCGAGCGCCTGGCCGGGCGTTTCCATAGCAACAGGAAGGGGCAGCCAGGAGGCGGTGCGCAGGCGCAGACAGCGCGCAGCCCATCGAGGGACTGTCCCTCGTGTAGGGGAGAGTGCTAGGGCTCTTTCTCTAGGCCCCAAGGGGAGGAACCGCAGGTTTCCCTGGAGGTTCTCTGAGTGATTCTGTGACACCTGTCCATGAATTTTCTGCGGGGGCTTTGATGAAATTGTGGTAGGTAGAGAATCTCTATTTTTTTAGCAACTTTCCAGGCTTAGGCTGTGGCTAGGCCGGTCTCTTCTTTTGAGCTCCATTCATTCTAAAAACGGTGTTTAAACACCTTCTGTGTCCCAGGAGCTGGGCATTCGGGGTGTCACTCACCCCTTCTCTATCTGCTGAGTGGGGCAGGCGGTGCAGGGAACCATGCAAAAACTGCTGAGGCTGCAGGCTTCGCGGGCCCGGGGACATGGGGCTGTGCCCAGTAGGCCATAACCGGCCCTGGGCTTGTCCTGCTGTGCTCCTCTTGGCGGTCCCAGGGCCAAGCCCGGGCATGCTGAGCAGGTCATGGGGCGTGTGTCCGTGTGTCTGTCGCAAGTGTGAGAGTGTGCTGCCGCGAGTGTGTCCCCGGCGCGTGTCTGCAGATTTGTAAATGTGTGTGTGACGGAGACACCGTAGGCGTCTTTGTGTTCCTGTGACTGAGCTTGTGGCCTGTGGGCGTCTAGATGTGTGACACTGGTGAGAGTCCCGATGTGCGGGTGTGTGAGCCAGTGTGTGTGCGCCTGCGCGGGTGAGTCGCAGTCTCCTTACTGTGCATCCATGGGTGAATCGCTCTTGCTGGGTGGGTGATTCTGTCGTGTCCACGCGTGTAAGTGTCCCTCCCGTGTGTTCTGGGTGTGTGTGGAGTGTGGAGATGTGTGTGTCTGTGGCGGTGACCACATTGTCCACACCCACCCCAGAGCGCATGGACACAGGAGAGTGGAGAAGAGGCTCCGTGTTGGAGAGGGGTCTTTCTTCTCTGGGAAGATTTACAAGCTCCCTAGGCTGATTTGCCAGGCTCCCTGGGCTGAGATCCTTGGTGGCCCCTCCAGAGGACTCGTTGGAGCCCTCGGCCTCCTCTGGGAAGCCTGTGCCGGGCTGAGGCAACCTTTCTCCTCTTGGAGTTGAATGATTGCTTGATTGCCCAGGCCATGGCTGGGGGCTTCCTCTGGTGCCTCAGGAAGCGCTAGGACCAGCGCCACCCTGCAGGTGCTGAGCACTACACTGGGTTCCAGGGCTGACGGGCGCCGCTGGTCCTTGGCCTCACTCCCCTCATCTGGCTATGGCACCAACACACCCAGCTCCACTGTCTCGGTGAGTGCAGTGGGCGGGTGATGGGAGGGTGGTTGGGGATTGTGGGGGGCTATAGGGGCTGGCATCCAGGCCAGTTGCCCAGTGCTTGAGGAGAGGCTGGCAACCCACATGTTCCTGTGAAGCCCTGACTCTTGCCTCTGTGTAGCCTCTTGGGGGTGCTGCTCATTTCCAGTGTGACAAACGGAGACACTCCGGCCAGCCAGGTCAGCTGGGTCAGCCAGGTGGGCCACTGGCTGAATGTGCGTGGCTGGCCAGGGCCAGGCTGTAGCTTTGCCTGGAACCCGTTTCCTTGCCCAGTGACAGACTCTCCATCCACTCCTTCTTTGCCATCCTCTCTGGTTCCTGCTTCCCTCCAGCAGACAGGGGTCATGTGACTGTCACAAGGGTCTCATGACTGACACAGAACCAACCTGCAAGCGATCTTCCAGAAAGGCTTCTTGGAGGAGGTCACACTGAAGCAAAGTCACAGAGTCAGCATGAGTTTGACAGGTGGAGAGGGAAAGAGGGTTTGGGGTGGAGGAACAGGGGTGGAAACCCTCGGGTACCCCAGAAATCTTGCTGCATTTGAAGATGAAGGTCGCCTTGTCTGGCTATGGCTTTGGGTAGAGGGCAGAGGTAGGAGTAATGCTGGCACCTGTTGGCCAGGTATGGAGGTGGACTTTATTCTATATATGGAGGAACTGTAGAATGACTGGACTTGGGTTGGTTTTGTTTTTATCTCGCTTTGGTTTCTGTTTTTTGAGACTGGATCATGCTGTGTACCCTAGGATGGCCTCCTGAGTGCTGAGATTATAGGCATGCACCGCTGTGCTGTCCTGCTTTATATTATGTTACATCAGAATGTCATCAATTGTGGTTCTGCAGGGCATAGACAGTGTGCCCTGAGTTTTGTGTGTGCCCTCTGAAGAAGCACACACCCGTAACCCAAGCTACACTGGAGGCTGAGGCAGGAAGAGTGCCGTGAGTTTGAGGCCAGCCTGGGAGATGTAGCAAGACCCTGTCTCACAAAACAAGACAAAATAATGGAATAAAATAAAAGATCACTCTGACTACAGGCAGTGACACGTGGCTGTCACTATGCCCACACTGGTGATGGTGGGTCTGTGTGTGTCCTAACTTTGTGCCAGACCCAGTTGCCCTGGGTCCAACCAGAGTTGCGTCCCTGTCCTTGAGGAGTAGACAGAAAAAAAAAAAAAAAAGATGTAGGATGTTAGGAGAAGAAGCAGGAAGACTCGGTGAGACACAGGCTGGGGGCCAGGGATACAGCTCAGCAGCACAACTACCTGCCTGGCAAGTGCAAGGTCCTGAGACAGGGGAGCAGTAGGGCATGATGGCGCAGGCTGTAACCCCAATGAGTGGGGAGGTTGAGGCAGAAGGATCACTGGCTTGAGGGCAGTCTGTGTAACTTAGAAAGACTGTTTCAAAAAAAAACTAAAAGAAGCTGAGTACCACAGGAAAAGGAGAGGAGGGACAGAGGGAGAAGAAAGGAAGGCAGGAAGCAAACCAGGCAGGCACGCAGGCAGGCAGGCAGGCAGGCAGGCAGAAAAGACTTGGCAGAGGAGACATGTGCTGTCCAGCAAGTGTGATGCAGGCAGAGAAGCAGCCAGTGCAAAGGCCCTGAGGCAGGAGACTACCTCGCTCCAGGATCCACGAGGAGGCCAGTGTGCCAGGGCCATCATGGCAGAGTGCAAGCAGGTGACAGCAGTGTCACAGGGTCAGGAGCCCAGGATTTTTTGGGAGGGCCAGAAGGGGAGGACTCAGGTGTTTACCCCAGGCAAGATGGGAGCCACCGAGGGTTCTACACAGAGGGAGAACAACTTGACACCAGTGTGGCCATATCCAGGTCCCTGTCACGGTCCCCATCTGCGGCCTGACACCTGCCTGTCAGACCCCTGGGATCTGAGGACCCTAAACTATGAGGCCAGATGGTGGCCCCGCCCCGTGGCTTATCCTCCTCAGCCCTCCCCCTGGGTCCCGACTGCCGCGGTGGCTCTGACCCTGCCCCGCCTGCCCCCCAGTCCTCCTGCTCCTCCCAGGAGCGCCTGCACCAGCTGCCCTACCAGCCCACCGTGGATGAGCTGCACTTCCTGTCCAGACACTTTGGCAGCACGGAGAGCATCACGGACGAGGATGGCGGCCGCCGCTCCCCAGCCGTGCGCCCGCGCTCGCGGAGCCTCAGGTGGGGGCGCGCCGGGAGGGGGCTCATTTTGTTTGCTTTAGTTTGGTTGCTTGAGACAGGGTCTAGTAAGTAGTCTGGGCTGCCCTCGAATTCGCTCTGTAGCTCAGGCTGACCTCGCGCTCGCGGTGACCCTCCCGCCTCAGCCTCCCCAGGTCCGGGGTGGTAGGCGCGTGCCAACGTCCCCAGCTGAGGCCGGAGGGTTGTGGAGAGAGGGACTCTTAACACTGGCTCGGAGCTGGGCCGCTGGACAGCACGGAGGTCTCTCCTTGCAGCCCCGGCCGCTCGCCCTCCTCCTACGACAACGAGATAGTGATGATGAACCACGTGTATAAGGAGCGCTTCCCCAAGGTGAGGCCAGCGCCCCCTGGCGGCCGAGCTCGCCGCTCAGCCTGCGGTACTCCTGAGTCTGCGACCCCATCCTCTGCGTGCTCCCCAGGCCACGGCGCAGATGGAGGAGAAGCTGCGGGACTTCGCCCGCGCCTATGAGCCCGATAGCGTGCTGCCGCTGGCCGATGGTGCGCTCAGCTTCATCCACCACCAGATCATCGAGCTGGCGCGCGACTGCCTGACCAAGTCCCGCGATGGGCTCATCAGCAGTGTGTACTTCTGCGAGCTGCAGGAGAACCTGGAGAAGCTGCTGCAGGATGTGAGTGCGTGGCCGGGCCTGGGCCCTGACCCGGCGCGCGTGGGTTGGGGGCTGGGGGTTCACAGGGCCTAGGGAGGAGGAGGGCCCGGCGCAGGGCTGGGAGAGGCGGGGTCTGACCCCTCTCCCCTTCAGCTCTTTACTCAGAGACCCTGCACATGGTAGGCGCTGAGTAAAGGCTGGCTGAGGGAAATAGATGGAGGCAGGCATGGTGTGCACCAATCATCCGAGCACTAGGGAAGCTGAACCAGGAGAATCACCATGAGCCTGAGGCCAACCTGGTCCGGCAGTGAGACTTTGTCTCAAAAGCCAATAAAAACCAGAGACCAATGTAAGAAATAAGATAATACCCCATTTAAGGCAGTGATCCTGTATACCTAGTGTGTGCCGGGCCTGGAGAGAGCTGAGGACGTCCCTGCCTGCAGATGCCTGGAAACACGTAGGCACACAGATCCAGGACCTGATGGCATCAGGACTGTGAAATGGGGACTGGGCCCTTGGGTAGAATGTCGAGGCTCCTCTGTAAAGTCCAGGGAGGTCTCCCTAAGGATCTGACAGTGACGCCCGGGCAGTGATGACCAGCAAGACAGGCAGTGCAGAGCGAGCTGGAGAGAATGTATGCTGAGTGGTGGATGCTGCCTGTGCAAAGGTCCTGAGGTGGGAAGACTGTAAATCTCCAGCAGTGCAGGCACCACACCATGGCACAGTTAAGAGCAGGTAGGGCTGCAGAAGAGCTCAGGAACCAATGTGGGGCTTTGAGATCCAGGCCCATCCCAGTCCTGAAAGGCAGCAGGTTAGGGCTGGTGTCAGGTCTAGGTTTCAGTCTATATCCTGCCATCAGGACCAGGGGATTCAGAGCATGGACTCCAGACAGTCTAGGTTTACTTGCTGTGCAGCCTTTTACTGTGCTGGGTAACCCCTCTGTGCTTGAGTTCTTTAAAAGTGGGATTTCATGGTGGGTGTTGTGGCACAGACTTGACAGCCTAACATTTGAAAGGCTGAAGCAGGAGGATCATCAAAACTTTGAGGCCAACATAGGCTATGTAGTGATGTCAGAGTCAGCCTGAAGTACATAGTGAGACCCTGACTCAAGAAAGAAAGAGAGGAAGATCTGGTGGCACACACCTATAATCCAAGCACTGGGGAGGCTGAGGCGGGCGGATCATTGTGAGTTCAAGGCCAACCTGGACTCCATAACAAGAGCCTGTCTCAAAGAAACAAACACAAAATAAAACAAAAGAAGTTGGCCCAGGCTGGCTTCAAACTTGCTTCAGTCCTCCTTCCTCAGCCTCCGAAGTTCTGGGACTACCGACGTGCACCACCCTGTCTGGCTGGGGCTGTTTTAAAGATAGCTTTGACAGGACAATGCACACCACCATCCTCACCAGTCCCTCTCACCATCACCAGGGGTGTTCTCGGCCTCAGCGCTCTCACCTGTACAGTGGGGCCGCAAGACTGGTTCACGGGTGCGGGCTGGAATGGGCCTGACCTTTCCCCTTGGTGTCCTGCCCCAGGCCTACGAGCGGTCGGAGAGCTTGGAGGTGGCCTTCGTTACTCAGTTGGTGAAGAAACTGCTCATCATCATCTCACGCCCTGCCAGGCTTCTCGAGTGCCTGGTGAGGTGGCTGGGCCTGCGGGGGTACAGGGGGCCCCTGGAGCCCCAGGCGAACATCCAGTGTCCTGCCCCAGGAATTCAACCCAGAGGAGTTCTACCACCTGCTGGAGGCAGCAGAGGGCCATGCCAAGGAGGGCCACCTGGTCAAGACAGACATCCCGCGCTACATCATCCGCCAGCTGGGCCTCACCCGAGACCCCTTCCCAGGTGCGGCCAGGGTGCCCTGGGGGCAGGGGTGAGGGAGCCCCAGGTGCCCAGGCTCACCGTCCCTTCCCTCTAGATGTGGCCCACCTAGAGGAGCAGGACAGCGGGGGTTCGAACACGCCAGAGCAGGACGACCTCTCCGAGGTAAGGCCGGCAGGTCGCGCCCTGGGCCTGGGTGGGCACTGCCTGCTGGCTGCCTCCAGCCAGGTGCACCTCACTTCCCACATCAGTGAGGTGAGGTCACTGATGTTCACCCTGTCGGAGTGGTCACCTCACCTGTGACCCCACCACTCGGGAGGCTGAGGCAGGAGGGTTACCAAGTGTTCAAGCCCAGCCTGGGCTATTGGCTGTATTTCCTTGCAAATAGGACTGGGCCTTATATTAATTTTTGCTCCAAGAGATGCAATAAGGCATAATTTCAGGGGATGCCTTATTTTTATCATGAACAATGATCTACATTTATTATGCATGAAAGTCCACATTGACGTCATCTTCTCTGGAACGTCAGGGTAACTCTCGGAACCCCAAACTCCGGCCTGGCTTTCTTGCGACTCAGTCTCCTGTGGGATCAGCGCTCGGCCTCTCTGGGATGAGCGGCCCTGGGCCAGACACCCACCGGGGCAGATGCAGTGCGGCTCTCCTGGTTTCACCCTACACACTCTGCACCCGACCCCGGCTCTCGAGGGAGGCTTCACCATGAAATCAGTGCTGATAGAAGCCTTGGGTGAAGGCAGAGGCAGTGAAGGCGGTTAGGGCCAAGGACCAGGCTGCAGGAAGTGACGGACACTGTGGCCTGAACCTCCCGCGAGGGCACCTCTGTGCTGCCGCCACAGGGTTCGCACCCCAGGCCCTGCTGGCCCCGGCGGCGCAGGGCGGGTGGGGCCCCTTGGCCTGGGAAGGCGCGGGCTCCGATATTCCCAGACACTTCCCTGTGACTTGGGGTGCCATCTGTGTTAAATATTGGCATCAGTGACATCATTTGTTCATGCTTCATTTCGTATTACTATTATTGTTTGTAACGCAGTATTCCATCTGGCTGATGATCTTTTTTTTTTTTTTTTTTTTTTGTCTTTTTCCTTTTTATCGGTACCGGGGATCAAACTCACGACTGCCTGCTTGCACGGCAGGCACTTATGCCGCTGAGCTAAATCCCCAGCCCCTTGGCTGATGATCTTAATGGGGGTTATTTTTGGGATGGGGCCTATTTTTTGGGGTAGAGCTTATATAATGTGCTAGGGCTTATTTTCCAGCTAGGTTTTCTTTTGTTTTGTGTCTTTTTGAGACAGAGTCTCACTACATAGTTCAGGCTGGCCTTGAGCTCACTTTATAGCCCAGAAGCTGGTCTTGAATTTATAGCAGTCCTCCTGCCTCAGCCTCCTGAGTGCTAGGATTACAGGCGTGCACCACTACGCCTGGCTTCAGTTAGGTTTTATTCCTATGGAAATACAGTAGTGGACTGGGGACGTAGCTCAGTGGCACAGCACCTGCCTGGCAAACACAAGGTCCTGAGTTTGATTCCTGGTACAATAAACAAAAAAGGAAAAGGAAATACGATAGAGACACTGTGGCCCGAAAACCACAAACCAAATAAAAACAAACTAAAGAAAACAAATAACGGTTCTGCATTCATGAGCCACTTTAAATTTCCTTTTTCTTGGGGCTGGGGATTTAGCTCAGCGGCATAAGCACCTGCCTTGCTAGCAGGCGGTCGTGAGTTCGATCCCCGGTACCGATAAAAATGAAATTTCCTTTTTCTTTTCCCCTTGCCTTCTCTTTCTTTCTTTTTTTTGGGTGTTGGGTGGGATGCAGTCTCATGGTGCAGCCCAGGCTGGCTTCCTGCTCACCTCGACCCTCCTGTCTCGGCCTGCTGAGTGCTGGGGTCACAGACTCGCACCACCACACTTGGCGGCTGCTTCTCTTCCTCCTCTTCCTCTTCCTCATCTTCTTCCTCTTTCTTGTCCTCCTCCTCGTCCTCCTTCTTCTTTCTCTTCTCCTCTTCCTCCTCCTCCTTTTTTTTCCTCCTCCTCCTCTTCTCCCTCCTCCTCTTTTTGCAGCCCCGGGAGGGAAGCGGGCCTCACAGTGCCAAGCGCACTCTTTACCCTGGGTGGCACCTGCATACGGGTTCTGTTGTGCCAAGCTGTGCAGGGCTCTCCTGAGGCAGGGCTCCCTGCCGGGCATGGGCTGGGTCTTGAGCTCCTGGCTTCCAGCTTCGCCTTCCCCAAGTAGCAGGGACTGTGCTCCTGCACCACTGTGCCCAGAAAACGCCCCTATTTTAGCCATTTTGTCTATCATCTACCTACCTATCATCTATCAGTCATCTATCATCTGTCATCTGTCTACCTATCTGTTCACACTCCTGTCCAGCCTGGCTTTGCCATGCGATGATCCCGAAAAGCCCTCACTCCTCCATCTCCCTCGGTCCCGCTGAGGTTGACCCTGGGGCCAAGCATCTTCCACCCAAGTTGCTGCGCCCGCAGCCCAGGCTCTCAGGGTGCCGGCTCCCAGGCACCTAGCGTGTTCCAGTACTACGCTACTCCTGTCCACCAGGCCAGCAAGAAGCCACTCGCCTGGCGCCCTCTCCTGGCCCTGGCTCCTGGCCCTGGCTCGCAGAATTTGTCTCTGCTATCCATTGTTTCCTGAAAATGGAACCATTCTTTCTGCGGCTTCTCTCTCTCTCTCTCTCTCTCTCTCTCTCTCTCTCTCTCTCTCTGTCTCTCTGTCTCTCTCTCTCTCTCTCTGTCTCTCTCTCTTTGTCTCTCTCTGTCTCTCTCTCTCTGTCTCTCTCTCTCTGTGAGACAGGGTCTCACAGTTCAGACTGCCTTTGAACTCCCTTTGGAGCCCAGGCTGACTTCAAACTCGCAGCAATCCTCCTGCTTCAGCCTCCTGAATGCTGGGATTACAGGCATGTGCCGCCACGCCTGGCCTTCTATGGCCTTCTTGTCTGGCTTGTTTCACCTACCTCAGTGTCTGGGACTGTTTTCATTTTTTTGGTACCAGGGATTGAACGCAGAACCTCATGCTTGCCAGGCAGGCCCTTAGGGTGCTGAGCTAAATCCCCGGCTTCATTTTTGTTTTTAAAGTGCTTATTAGGAAAAGTAAGTATGCAGCTCGGCGTGATGCCACATGTCCTATAATCCCAGCATTTGGTAGGCAGAGGCAGCAGGGTCACTGCAGGTGAGTCTAATTTACCCAGGGAATTCAAGGGCAGCCTGCGCTATGTAGGGAAACCTTGCCACAAAACAACAAAACAAAACACTAAAGAAAGCATGAAGAGTGAGGAAGAAACTGGCTCTGAGTAAAAGAGGAAAAAGCAGTCTAAAAGCACAGTGCAGGAGAAGCATTTCCTACCGACAGGAACGCCACAGCAGCTGGGGCTTCCAGTTAATTAATTAGTTTTGTTTCTGAGACAGGCTCTCCCTTGGAGCCCAGGCTGGCCTTGAACATCAGCGAGCCTGCCTCCGCGTCCTGAGTGCCGGGTCACAGGCGAGCACCACCATGCCCAGCCCTCTTTCTTTCTTCCTTTTGCTGGCTCTCATTCTTTCACGTGGCCGACTGACATTCCACTGTGGGGCAATGCTGTTTTTTACCCATCTTCTAAGAAACAAACCTCCTGTTTTCCCCCTACTCTTTCACCGCAGTTAGTGCATGTGGTTTCCATGACCCAAAAGACTGGTGAGCAACCCTCTTCAGCAAGCCAGCGGCTCTGCCTGGGTCCCCATCTGCCACAGACACAGCAGGCCCCGAGTCAAGGGCCCAGCCCCAGGCCTGCCCCTGCCCCTGCTGCAAGCACCAGGCCCCGCCAGCCCTATGCTGGAGTCCCCACGGTTTTACCCTTGGGTGAGCGGCTCCCAGACTCGGGAATAGCAGTGTGACCCAGCTTATGACAAAGGACATCGCAGAGGATGCCGGGCTTGGTGGCTCAGGCCTATCATGCCAGCACTCTGAGGCTGGGGTAGGCGGATCACAAGTTCCAGCTCTTCCTGGACAACTCTATCTAGAAATAAAAAGTAAAAAGGGCTAGGGATGTAGCTCAGTGCACGATCCCTGGTTCTATATTGCAAAATAAAGCAAGAAAACCAGTGTATAGAATGAAGTGTGTAGAGGAGCCAGGCACAGTGGGGCACACCTGTAAACCCAGCAAGTGGGAGGCTGAGGCAGGAGGGTCACCATGAGTTTGAGGCCAGACTGGGCTCCCTGGTGAATCTGAAGGGATCCTCCTGCCTCAGCCTCAAGAGTGCTGTTCCACAGGTGTGCACCACCGGTTTCCTATTTAAAAGGATCTTGCTTTGCAGCCCCTCATGTCATACTTTTAACCGGTGATGAAACGACATCTCTCGGGATTCTCCAGGCATTTGTCTGTCACTGTTCTTTGCAGGCTCCCTCCTCGTTTCAGTCAGTGAGACTTGTAACTGAGTGATTCAGACCTTTCATTTTCCTTCTCCTTTTCTGCCTGATTGATGTACTGTGTTCTGGTAAATCTTTGTTTTGAGCAGTTTTTTCTTATAATTCTACCAGTTTTTTAAGTCAAATATTTTTAGCCTTCCTCATTTAGGAGCATACAGGTTCAACAGTTTGACACCTCACAGATCTTTTTGCAGAACACCTATGTAATTTTTATTTTGAGAGGGTCTCACTAAGTAGTTACAACTGGATTTCCACTCACTTTTGTAGTGGAAAGGCAGGCCTTAGAACTCCCAGTGATCCTTCTGTCTCAGCCTCCTAAGTGTTGAGATTACACCACACCTGGCTGGGTTTTTTGGCAGTGGTTCTCAAACTCACGACTTCACACTTGCCAGGTAAGCGCTTATGCCACTGAGCTAAATCCCCAGCCCCTGGCTGTAGTTCTTATCTTTCTCCCTCAGAAAAAAACAAAACAATTTTGAAAAATGATACAGTGTGAAACCCCCTTGCACTTGCCAGGCAGGTGCTTATGCCACTGAGCTAAATCCCTGGCTCGGTTTTGTTTTTTGAGATAGGGTCTTGCTATGTAGTTCAGGCTGGTCTTGAACTCACTATGTGGCCTCAAACTTGCAGCATCCTCCTGCCTCGGCTTCCAAGTGCTGGATGACAGGTGTGCACCCCCAGGCCTTGCTCCTCAAATCCTGACTTTGTTGATTCTTCACTCTGGCATTTGAAGGACCCGCTGGCCGCCCGTGCCTCAGTTTCTCCATGTGTGAAACAGAGAAGTTCCTCGCACAGTGATGGTGGCGGGGGTCTTTGTCTTCCCTGCAGGGCCGCGGCAGCACCTCCAAGACCAAGAAGCCCCCCGGGGAGAACGACTTTGACACTATCAAGCTCATCAGCAACGGCGCCTATGGGTGAGCCGCCGGGCTCTGGCGGGTGGGCGGGTGGTGTCCCAGAGGTGACGCTGGTCCTGTCCCCCCGCAGGGCCGTGTACCTGGTGCGGCACCGCGACACGCGGCAGCGCTTCGCCATGAAGAAAATCAATAAGCAGAACCTGATCCTGCGGAACCAGATCCAGCAGGCCTTCGTGGAGCGGGACATCCTCACCTTCGCCGAGAATCCTTTCGTGGTCGGCATGTTCTGCTCCTTCGAGACGCGGCGCCACCTCTGCATGGTCATGGAGTACGTGGAAGGTGCGTGCGCACCCGCCTGGGGGACGCTGGCTAGCCTGTCTCCAGAGCCCAGGCTGGCCTTGAACGCAGTAGACCCCCCCGGGGTCGGCCTCCCCAGGTCTGGAGTTACGGGTGGGGGCTGCCATAGCCAGCCCCGTCTGGGTGCTGTCCCCCACTCTTTTCTGTTCTGTATGTTGGGTTTTGAGACAGGGTCTTGCTAGTGTAGGCAGGGTTAGCCTTGAACTCACTTTATAGCCCAGGCTAACCTCCAACTTTTTTTTTTTTTTTTTTTTTTTTTTGAGACAGGGTCTCGCTATGCAGTCCAGGCTGGCCTTGGGCTCACTTTGTAGCCCAGGCTGGTCTCAAACTCGAAACAATCCTCCCACCTCAGCCTCCCAAGTGCTGGGATTACAGGCGTGAGCTACCAATTTCCAATTTGGTTTTTTAAAATATCTTCTTGATTCAGCTTTGGTAATTCATACGTATCTCGGAGTCTGTCCATTTCTTTTGTATTTTCCATCTTATTAGAATGCAAGTTTTCTGGGCTGAGGATTTAACTCAGCAGCGTAAGTGCCTGCCTGGCAAGCACAAGGTCATAAGTTAGATCCCCAGTATCAAAAAAAGAATACAAGTTTTCAAGGTAGGTATAGGTGACTTTCTGCATTTCTGAAGGGTCTGTTGTGATTTTGCCTTTTCATTCCTAATTGTGTGGATTTGAGTCTTTTCTTTCCTTTTTTTGATAAGGTTAGCTAAGAGTTTGTCAATTTTATTAATTTTTCAAAGAACTAGCTCTTTGATGCATCGATTCTTTGTGCTGTTTTCTAGTCTCCAGTGTGTTAATTTCTGCTCTGATCTTTATAATTTCCTCCATTGTACAAACTTTTGGCTTAGCCTGCTTGTTTTTTCTAGAAGTTTGAGGTCCACCATTAAGCTGTTTATATGCGCTTGCCCTGTTTTCCTGACATGAGTATTTACTGCTGTAAATCTCACTCTTAAGACTGCTTTCACTGTGTCCCACAGGTTCCGCTATGCTGTACTGTCATTATCACTGAGCTGTCCCAACTGCCCACTTTCTTCTTTAATTTCATCTGTGACCCATTGGTTGTTCGGTAGGGTGCCATTTAATTTCCATGTGTTTATGAAGTTCTTGTGGTTCCTGTGGCATGGATTTCCAATTTCATTGCACTGTGGTCCAATAGTATGTATGGGATAATTTCAGTTTCTTTTCATTTACTGAAGCATGTGCTGTGAACCAGTATGTGCTCTATTTTGGAGAACATCCCATGTGCAGCTGAGAAGAATGTGTGTACTGATCTTGTGGGATGGAACACTCTGCAGACAGCTACTAGGTCCATTTGCTCAAAAGTTACTAGGTTTAGTTCTAATATGTCATTGTTGACTTTTTGTCTAGGTAATTTTTTTGTGACAGTGGGTTATTGAAGCCTCCCAGTACCATTGTATTAGGGCTTATTTGATTTTTTCTGTCCATTAGTAATTATTCTGTGTAGGTGGACACACTGGTATTTGTTGCATATATATTTATGCAACCAATGTCATGTTATTTTCCTGTTGTTGGCTCCCTACCATTTTCCTCTCTCATTGCTTGCCTTCCTCTTGAATTGTTCCCTTTACAAGAATGTAGTGACCTTCTTTATCTCCTTTAATCAGTCTTGGCTTGAAATTCACTTTGTCTGCTTCTTTCTGGGTTCCTGTCCCATGCAGTATTGTTTTCCATCCTTTGATTTTCAGTCTATACATTTCATTTTGACTTAAATGTGCTTCTTGCATGCAGCATATTGTTGGAGCCTGCCTCGTGATCCATTCTGCCAGTCTGTGTCTCTTGCCTGGTGGATTGAGACCTATAACCACGGATGGTTATAACTGATATGTATTGACTTATCCTTGTCATGTTATTTTCCTGTTGTTGGCTCCCCACTTTTTCTTCTCTCTCTAATTGCTTGCCTTCCCTGGTGGATTCCTTCTGTTGGGGTGCACGGAGCTGTAGTCCTTATTATCTCTTTCTAGAATGTCTTTCAGAACATTTTGGAGTGCTAATTTGGTGGTCATAAATTTCCTCAGATGTTCTTTGTCATGGAAGTATCTTATTTCTCCATCAATTTTGAAAAATAGTGAGCTACATCAGTGTGGGCTGAAAGCTGTTTTCCTTTAGAACTCAGCACTTCACTCCAGGCTCTCCTTGACTTGAGAGTCTGTGCTGAGAAATCAGCTGTAATTTTGATGGGCTTTCCTTCATAGGTGATTGTTTCTTTTCTCTAACAGCTTTTAGGATTCTGTTCATGTGTTGAATTTCTGGAATCTTCACTGTGCTGTGCCTGGCATAGATCTTTTTGATCATTACTAATTGGAGTTCTATATGCCTCATTTCTCTGTGTGTCAAATTCTCCGTGTCTACCAGGAAATTCTTCTGTCATGATGTCTGTGAACAATTTTTTAATGTCATTTGTGGTATCTCCTGCTCTTGCATTGACTCTAATTAATCTTAAATTATTCTTCTTTGCCTCATCTAGCAGTTACTGGATTGATTTCTCGTGGTTCCTTGTGCTAGTTTTGAGGAATCTTGCTTTTCCTGGTGGCTAACTGCAAGCCTGTCTCAATACCTCACATTGGCCTAATCAGCTTCAAATAGTTTCAGTGGAGTTTTTGTTCTCCTGGATGTCTGCTTGAATCTGCTTTATGGATTCTATTTGTTTCCTATGCTGTACTTCCATAATTTGCTTAAGCTTATCTATTTTTTGTCAGTGTCTGCTCTAAGCGTGGTGTGTATTGTGGTAATCTCTGTAGTTATCTGAGAGATTATTTCTGATTTCATGTTTTCCAGAGGCTCATTCAGTGGCTTTGTTGTTTCAGAGAGGCCTGGCAGGGGGCTGTAGGACTGTCCCCTCACTGCCCCTGGACTTGCCTTTATGAGCTGGATGTCTGGGGTTGCAGTTTGCTTAGAGTCTTCTCATTTCTTGTCTCTCTTGTTTTAGTTCAATTCCTCGGGCGATGTTGTCAGTTGCCTGTGATGAGTTGCTTATCACAATGCTGTTGTTTAGGACCCTTAGGTGATGATTTCCCCTCTGAGGGTCTCCAGGTGTAGCAGGCTTTTGGGTTCCAGTCTGCTGGAGACCCCACCTCCCCAGCCTATTGGAGATGGGAATGTGCTGCTTGTTTGGCCCAGTCGCTGGTCACTGGCACTGTGTGATCCTTGGTCCATCTCAGTCATGGGTCATCAGGGCCAGTAGCACCAGCCAGCGCCGTCCTCCACGTCTGTCCCCTGCTCTCCTCCACCGCCACGTCTCTGCACAGCCTCTGGGGTCACCGTCACCGTGCCCGTGTATCCCCAGGTTTGAACAGTGTGTCCCGTCTCAGGGCAAAGGCACCGCTGGCTACCACCTTCCTCGTTGAAGTTTTCCTCTTCACTCTCTCTGTGGGCCTGAATTCGCACTTCAGATCCTTTCTGGGCCCAGGGGACCCACCTCCCTCCTTCTTGTCTTCCTCACAATGCCGTACTCAGGTGCCTGCAGGGCGACTCTCAGAGAGACTGTTTCCTCTGCTGCTCACTGCTCTGCCATCTTGGTCTCCTCCTGCCTCGGCTTCCCAAGTCCTGAGATCACAAGCATGCACCACCACGCCCATTTCATCTGCCCTCTGTTTATCCATCCAGCCATGGACCTGCCCGCCGATCTGCCCTGTCTATTTGTATGCATCCCTTTTCATTTCGTTAGTACAGCGCCACCCAGCCAGTGACAGTTACTGCCAGCCAGCGTCCCCCACAATAGTTGCTTCCCCGTCCCTGCAGCCACGCAACTGTTTTTTACTTATTTTATTAATTACTTATTTCTTCTATAGTACTGTGGATTGAACCCAGGCACTCACTCATGTTACATATGTGATCTACTAGCAGCCTTTTAAAAAATTATTTATTTAAACTGGCGCATGCCAGTAATCCCAGCATTCAGAAGGCTGAGGCAGGAGGATCCTTGCAAATTCAAAACTGATCTGAGTTAGAAAATGAGCTCAAGGCCAGCCTGAACTGCATTCTCAAAAAGACAAAAAAGAATTTATTTATTTAGAGACAGGGTCTCATTACATAGGTCACGTTGGCCTTCAACTCACTATGTAGTGCAAGTTGCCCTTTAACTAGAGATGATCCTCCTGCCGCAGCCTTCTGAATGCTGAAATTACAGGTGTGGACCACCACTCCTGGCTTTAAATTTTATTTTATTTTTTGGTACCAGGGATCAAACTCAGAACCTCAAGCTTGCCAGGCAGGTGCTTATGCAGCTGAACTAAATCCCCAGCCCCTAAATTTTATCTTGAGATAGGGCTGAGGGTGAGCTCATGATCCTCCATCCCAATTTTCCAAGCAGGTGGGATTTCAAGTCTGTACCCCGGTGTCCTGCTACCACCCATACTGTCGTTCACTCATCTAAGTCTGTTTTAATATCCGTGCCATTCATCTGTGCATCACTGTACTGTGTCATCTATCACCTGCCTCTGTTGTATTCCCTTCTCCGTATGTCGATCTGTGTCTGTCTCCCTCTGTCTCTCTCAGCAGTGGGAACTGAACCCATGACCTGCAAACTGAGCTACTTTCCTTCCCATTTAGTTACCTTTTGTTTTGAGACTGGATCTCAGTAAATCACCAAACTTCCTAGGCTGGGCTTGAAGTTTCGATTCTCCTGCCTCAGCCTCCTAGAGTTCTGGATGACAGCTGTGGGCTGCTGTGCCAGGCTGCTATCTCTATATAGTGCTGTTACCTGTCTTCTGTGTCTCTATCCTACCTACTATTTCTCATCTGTCTCTCGTGACACTGTCACCTGCCATTTGTCTGTCAGGATGGTCTCTCTAGTGTATTTATACCATTGACTTCTAGTTATCACCTATTTATCGCTCTCTTTGTCATAGTAAACTGGCTCCCTCCTCCAGCCCACAGTTCACCCAGAGTTTCTCTGTCCAGACATACCCTGTGTCCAATAGGACACTCATGTGACATCATGGGCACAGCTGTGCTACCTCCAAGCCTTCAGCAACTTCCCAGGCACCTGACAGGCATCCCGTGTAGCCAGCCTTATGCCACCATCTGCATTAAGCATTGTTTCCATACTGGTCCTCGCTGGAGGAGGTGGTGTGGAGGTGGCTGGCAGAGCCTCTGCCAGGGCTGCCTTATTCCAGGGAAAGTGACGCTGGTGTGTGTGTGTGTGTGTGTGTGTGTGTGTGTATGTGTGTGTGTGTATTGAGATAGGGTCTTGATATGTAGCCCAGATTGGCCTCGAACTCACAGCGACCCTCCTGCCTCAGGCTCCTGAGTGGTGGGGTTGCAAGTGTGCCCTGCTATGCCTGGCTGGCACATGCATTTTGAGGAGCCCAGTCAAAGACAGGAAGAGGAGGGTGCAAAACAGGTGGACTGGGCATCCAGGGCCTTTCAGAGATCAGAAGGCACTGGACTCTATTCCACATGCAGCAGAAGCCGCTGCGAGGCTCCAAGCCCAGCTGCCATGGTCCGATTCTGACTTGTCTCTTGAGCAGATCCACTTGGTGCACACCTATCATCCCAGCTACTTGGGAGCCTGAGATAGGAGGGTCACAAGTGCAAGGCCAGCCTTGGACAATTAGTGAAAGAAAATGTTCAAAGGGTTGGGGGTGTAGCTTGGTGGTAGAGCATTTGTCTCGTATGTGTGAGGCCCAGGGTTTCATCCCTAGCCCCCAAAACAAATCCGTTTGCCTGCCCTGGTGCTCTGAAGCAGGGAGATCTGAGCGCAAGAGATTATACCAGTTCCAGTGATGAGGGTGGGACTGAGAGACCTCTTTGGTAAGCACCACACTCCAGAGCACCGTCCTTAGGGCCTCTTGGGCATGGATGAGCCCTGAGGTGTCACTCACAAGTCACCCCAGCTATGTGTGGTGGCGCACACCTGTAATCCCAGTACTCAGGAGGCTGAGGCAGGAGGATTGCTGCAAGTTCCAGGCCAACCTGGGCTACATAGTGAGTTGAAGACCAGCCTGAATTACATAACAAGACCCTGTCTCGGGAAAAAAAAAAAAAAAACAAGACAAAAAAATGACCATAGCTGGATTCTCAGCATAATTTTTTTCTGGGCACAGTAGTAAGGCAGTGGACCTCTGAGATTTCAGCACTCTGGGAGGCTGAGGCAGAAGAGTTATAAGTTCAAGCCCATCCTGGATTGTGGCTTAGCAACACCCTGTCTCAAAAAGAAAGGAAAGAGCTGGGGGTTTAGCTCAGTGGTATAAGTGCCTGCATGACATGAACAAGGTTGTGAGTTCGATCCCTGGTACAAAAAAATAAAAACGGAAAGAAGGAGAGAAAACAGAGGGGCCAGCGAGACGGAGGAAGAGGGAACCACCCCCAGCCCTCAGTTTCCCCATCTACAACTCGGGTGCAAGGGAACGGGAGTTCCTGTGCTGAGGCTTATGTCTAGTGGTCCGGGCTGGTCCTCAGGTCCTCCTTTCTCAGGAGACCCTGTCACCGGCCGCAGGTGGAGATTGCGCCACGCTGCTGAAGAATATTGGGGCCCTGCCCGTGGAGATGGCTCGCATGTATTTCGCAGAGACGGTGCTGGCGCTCGAGTACCTGCACAACTACGGCATCGTGCACCGGGACCTCAAGCCCGACAAGTGAGCCTGGCCTGGCCGCCCCTCGCCTGCCCTTGGTGCCGGGCCATGGCCTCCCGTTGACACCCACCCGTGTCCACAGCCTGCTCATCACCTCCATGGGTCACATCAAGCTCACCGACTTCGGGCTGTCCAAAATGGGGCTCATGAGCCTGACCACCAACCTTTATGAGGGCCACATCGAGAAGGATGCCCGGGAATTCCTGGACAAGCAGGTGTGTGGCCAGGGTGGGGGGTGAGGGTGGGGGGGCCCAGCCCCTGGGCTAGGGCGCCGGCTGACCTGCTACCCCCAGGTGTGCGGGACCCCCGAGTACATCGCACCGGAGGTCATCCTGCGCCAGGGCTACGGGAAGCCAGTAGACTGGTGGGCCATGGGCATCATCCTCTACGAGTTCCTGGTGGGCTGTGTGCCCTTCTTCGGGGACACGCCAGAGGAGCTCTTCGGGCAGGTCATCAGTGGTATGTGCCTCCCGTGCGCCGGCTGGCCGGGCCCCCCATCCCCCAGCGCTCCCAGCTCCATGGTGCCTTGCAGATGACATCCTGTGGCCCGAGGGGGACGAGGCACTGCCCACGGACGCCCAGCTGCTGATCTCCAGCCTGCTGCAGACCAACCCGCTGCTCCGGCTAGGGGCAGGTAGGGCTGCGGCCGGCTGGGTGGGCGCCGGGGCCCTGAGACCGGCCCTGGGGCAGAGGCCGAGGCCTACAGACTGCAGCCCTTCCCTCCCAGGTGGCGCCTTCGAGGTCAAGCAGCACAGTTTCTTCCGGGACCTGGACTGGACCGGGCTGCTGCGGCAGAAGGCAGAGTTCATTCCCCACCTGGAGTCGGAGGACGACACCAGTTACTTCGACAGTGAGCAGCGGCTGGGGGAAGTGGGGCCACCAGGGGCTGGCCAGGGTGGAGGACGCCGGAGGAGTCCACCCTGAGCCCAGCCTGGGTCTTTAGTGAGACCCTGTCTCGAGCAGAGACTTTATAGAGGGTTGGAGAGGTAGCTCGGGGCACAGGCCCCGACTCAATCCCTAGCACCGTGCAGTGTGTACAGCTCGGACCAGATGACAACCGAGGCGAGCTTGGGGTGAAGCTTAGGTCAAAGCTAAGCGGGGCAGACCAAGTAGGGAGCTGGGGGCGTGGCTTCCTCGGCCTGGGGCGGGGCGAGGCACAGGGGGCGGGGCCTGGGCTCCAAGCTGGAGGCAGAGGCGCGACCACAGGCTGGGCTGGTTGCTTGGAGGTGTGGGCTGCTGCGGCCCAAGATCACGGCCCCACCACTCCACAGCCCGCTCTGACAGGTACCACCACGTGAACTCCTATGACGAGGATGACACCACAGAGGAGGAGCCCGTGGAGATCCGACAGTTCTCCTCCTGCTCCCCGCGCTTCAGCAAGGTGGGCCAGGCTGGGCTGGGGCAGGAGAGGTCCTGGGGAGCAGACAGAGGCGACAGGTGATGACAGGCTGGTCCCAAGGCCCGAGGTCTCACACTGGACCGTGAAGTCTGGGGGAGACAGGGTACAGGTTTGAGGTACAGGTCCTTGGCTCAGAGAGGAGTAACCGGAACCTAGAGGGTCATGCAGGGGAGGTCCAGCCTCACCTGAGCCCAGATCTTGACCTAGCAGAGCCAGGACACAGCCCAGCATTGTGGGAGGCCGAGGCAGGAGGATTGCAAGTTTGAGTCTCACCTCTGTTATTTAGTAAGGTAGCAAAACTGACTCGGTAAAAAACATACCTGAAAGTAAGTGCAGGGGATGTAGCTCGGGGTGAGGCTCCCACTTCTGTCCCAGTACCGAGGGGAAAGCTAAAGGGCGGGGCTCAGCGAGGGGCAGCTTAAGGACCACGGGAGAGGATGCAGGGCCCAGCGGGAGCAACACGCGCACAGGTGGACCTGGGAAGATTGAGTCCACCGGGCCGACGGAGAGTAGTTCTGGCGGGTCTGGGTTCAGGAAGCTTACTGGGTCTCGAACCAAGGCAGTACCCCTGTTGCAGGTGTACAGCAGCATGGAGCAGCTGTCGCAGCACGAGCCCAAGACCCCGGTCGCCCCAGCAGGGGGCAGTAAGCGGGAGCCCAGCACCAAGGGCCCGGAGGAGAAGGCAGCCTGCAAGCGGGAGGGTCTGGGAGGCCTGACCCTTCGAGAGAAGACCTGGAGAGGGGGCTCCCCGGAGATGTGAGCAGGGCGTGGCCGGGGATGGGGAAGCTTGAGTGGAGATGGGGGGAAATGCCCCGCCAGCCTCGCCCCTAGGGTTGTGAAGAGGGCAGGGCATTCTGGGGCGTGCCCCTTATGGCCACGCCCCTAGGTGTGCTAAGGGTGGGAGGGGCACACTAGCCACGCCCCATCTGAGTTAGTGGGGCGTGGCAGGCCCAGAGCTTGTCTTCCATAGCCACTCCTGTCGGGGAAGGCAATGGGCTGGGGCCGAGGGAGCATCTCCGCTAACCACGCCCCTCAGGCATGTGAGCAAGATAGGGTGCACGGTGGGGGCCTGCCTCCTCTAGTCACCCCCTACGAAGTGGGAATGTGGGGGGTTGTCCTTTGGAGGGCATCTCAGCTAACCATGCTCCCCGAGGGGTAGGGTGGGCAACCCCGTGCGTGTGTCTCCACTGACCCGTTTTCCCCTCCTCAGCAAGAGGTTCTCCGCCTCCGAGGCCAGTTTCCTGGAGGGCGAGGCCAGTCCCCCACTGGGTGCGCGTCGTCGGTTCTCTGCGCTGCTGGAACCCAGCCGCTTCAACACTCCGCAGGAGGATGAAGATGAGGTCCGGCTGCGCAGGCCGGCCCGGCCCGGCCCTGAGCTCCCAGGCTCACTGGAGGCACGGGCGCCCAAAGAGGGGGCTCCGGGGGAAGGCACCCTCAGCATCGGGGACTCGGAGGCCAGTGAGTCCCGTGTCCTGCGCCCTTTCCAGTTCCCCGGTAGTGATACATTCAGCGCATGGTGAGGCTAGTGCTGTGACAGATCTCATATGCCTTTCACATGCCAGCCTGAGGTAACTCATTGACACAGGTGGCACACCCACATGTCGCCCCGAGAGAGGCGAACACCGAGACCTTTCATCGCAGCTCCATCACAGCTCACACCCCGTGGCGGAGGGACAGCATGCTCCAAGTCCCCGGCAGGCTGTGGACCCCTGACCCGCCTACTCTCTTGCAGCTGACCGCCCGCGCCCAGGTGACCTCTGCCCACCGTCAAAGGAAGGGGACCCATCAGGCCTTAGGGCTACCAATGACCTGGTTCTGCGCAGGGCGCGGCACCAGCAGCTGTCAGGGGATCCAGCAGCAGAGAAGCGGCCTTCTAGAACTGGGGGCAAGGTCATCAAGTCGGCTTCAGCCACTGCCCTGTCTGTCATGATTCCCGCAGGTATCGCTGGCCCTGCCCATCAGGGGAAGAAATGCCCGCTTTTGGGCCAGGTCAGACCAAAGAAAATACCACGTTTTCCTAGTCCACAGTGAATGATGCCAGGAGGGCCCAATGAAAATCGGGAGGCGGGAGGATAGGATACTGGGCACCGTGTCTGGGGGCCCTGACATCTCACCGTGGTTCTGTGTCTGCAGTGGACCCACACGGAAGCTCACCCCTTGCCAGTCCTATGTCCCCACGCTCTCTCTCCTCCAACCCCTCCTCGAGGGACTCCTCGCCCAGCAGGGACTACTCCCCAGCCGTCAGTGGCCTGCGCTCCCCTATTACCATTCAAAGGTCAGGCAAGAAGTACGGTTTCACCCTGAGGGCCATCCGAGTCTACATGGGCGACTCCGACGTCTACAGCGTGCACCACATTGTCTGGGTGAGCGCTCCTGCAGGGTTTGTATTGGAGGCTGGGGAGGAGACAGGTACCTCAGGACGAGGAGGCGAGGCGTAGTTCAGATTCTGAAGCTGCACTGCCAGGTGAAATTCTTTTGCGACTCCCTCTTTCACCTCCCTCTCCAGCCCTGTTTCTCCCTCTGTCAAATGGGGAGAGAAATGACTCTTTCGCAGTGTCGTGAAGACTGTAGTGCAGGTGAAGCCAGCCATGTGGCTCATGAGCTCATTCCCAATCCTGCGGCTCTTGTCCCCAGCACGTGGAGGAAGGGGGTCCTGCCCAAGAAGCAGGGCTCTGTTCAGGAGACCTCATCACCCACGTGAACGGGGAACCTGTGCACGGCATGGTGCACCCCGAGGTTGTGGAGCTGATCCTCAAGGTGAGAGCACAGAGGTGGTCTCGGGAGGATGGGGGCCGGCCTCAGGCAGGCCCCTGCGAAGCTCTCCTTCCCTTCTCCCCAGAGTGGCAACAAGGTGGCTGTGACCACCACGCCTTTTGAAAACACTTCCATCCGCATTGGCCCTGCGCGGCGCAGCAGCTACAAGGCCAAAATGGCAAGGCGGAACAAAAGGCCCTCGGCCAAGGAAGGCCAGGAGAGGTGGGCGGGCCCCAGAAGCTCAAGGGTTGGGGGACAGAGACAGGCAGCACCAGTGGGACCCCGAGGTTAAGAGGAGCTGGCAAAATGCAGAAAGTCGGCACAGGAAGCCGTGCCCACCTTCAGAGCCACACAGAAAACACTGGGCGGATATGGCGGAGGGCGTCCTATCATAGGCCTTCTCTGTCCCTTGTGTGGACACCTGGGCACAGCTGGCCTACGCCTACGGGACGACTGTTCCAGGCAAGGTCACGCAAGAGGCGGAGGTAGCCACGCTTGGCCCACAGCCAGGGCAGGCGGGCCTGCTGTGCTCCGCAGTAAGCTTTCTGCCACGCGGGACTGTGTGGCTTGCTTGCGTGGCTACTGCAATCTCCCTGGCGCCAACACGTGCTGCATGCCTGTGATTTCTTTTCTATGAGTTGGAGATGGTAGGAGAGGGGGGTGGGGTCCTAAGGTCTTTGGTTTTACACATCATTGGTGCTGGGGATGAAACCTGCTGGGAGGAGCAAATGGGACCAGGCCAGGGAGGCCTTTCTGCCTTGGTTCTCAGATTGCAGCTAAGCTGGACATGGTGGACACCCTCATCCCAGCCCTGGGGAGGCAGGGGATCACTGTGAGTTCAGAGCAGGATCCTGTCTCGAAAAGAAAAAGTCTGAGTCGTAGCTAAAAGGCAGGGGTGGGCGGTGCAGAGGCCAGGGAACCGGGCTCCAGTGTGGTCGGGCGAAGGTGGCATCTCGTCCACAGCAAGAAGCGCAGCTCCCTCTTCCGAAAGATCACGAAGCAGTCGAACCTGCTGCACACAAGCCGCTCGCTGTCCTCCCTGAACCGCTCGCTGTCCTCCAGTGACAGTCTTCCGGGCTCCCCCACGCACGGGCTGCCGGCGCGCTCGCCCACGCATAGCTACCGCTCCACGCCGGACTCTGCCTACCTAGGTAGCTCCGCGAGGGGCTCGGGTGTGGATGTGGGGTCTCCCTAGGCCTGGGCCTGAGTCGTGCACCCCGCTCCGGCCCGCAGGTGCCTCATCGCAGAGCAGCTCACCCGCCTCGAGCACGCCCAACTCACCGGCCTCGTCCGCGTCGCACCACATCCGGCCCAGCACGCTGCATGGGCTGTCGCCCAAGCTGCACCGCCAGTACCGCTCGGCGCGCTGCAAGTCGGCCGGCAACATCCCGCTGTCGCCGCTGGCACACACGCCGTCCCCAACACAGGCGTCGCCGCCCCCGCTGCCGGGCCACACAGTGGGCAGCTCGCATACCACGCAGAGCTTCCCCGCCAAGCTGCATTCGTCGCCGCCTGTCGTGCGCCCGCGCCCCAAGAGCGCAGAGCCGCCGCGCTCACCACTGCTTAAGCGCGTGCAGTCGGCCGAGAAGCTGGGCGCCTCACTGGGCGCCGACAAGAAGGGTGCACTGCGCAAGCACAGCCTGGAGGTGGGGCACCCCGACTTCCGCAAGGAGTTCCACGGCGAGCTGGCGCTGCACAGCCTGGCCGAGTCAGATGGTGAGACCCCGCCCACCGAGGGCCCAGGCGCTGCAACGCGCCAGGTCGCCATACGGCGCCTGGGCCGCCAGGAGTCGCCCCTGAGTCTGGGCGCAGAGCCGCCGCCGCTGGAGGGCGCCTCGAGGCAGGGCGCTGCCAGCAAGGACCGGGAGTCCCCTGGAGGCGGGGCCGAGGCCTGTACCCCGCCCCGCCCCGCCGTCCTTGGTGGGAGAACCCTAGAGCGGGATGCGGGCTGCACTCGACACCAGGGCGTGCAGACGGAGGACGGTACGGGCAGTCTGTCCAGAGCCGTGGCCAAGGCGGCGCTGAGCCCGGTGCAGGAGCATGAGACCGGCCGGCGCAGCAGCTCTGGAGAGGTGGGCGCGCCCCCGGTGCCCATCGTTGTAGAGCCTGCGCGTCCTGGGCTCAAAAGCGTGGCGCCCCAACCTCCAGGCACGGACCTCAAGGCACCGAAGGAAGCTGTGACCCAGGCAGCAGTGGCCCCGGAGGCCCAGCAGGGCCGAGCGCGCTGGGTGCTGGAAGTAGTGGAGGAACGCACCACGCTGAGCGGGCCACGCTCCAAACCCACTTCCCCCAAGCTCTCCCCGGACCCCCAGGCCTCCACGCCGGCCCCAACGAAGGTCACCCCCAGCAACACTGCAGGGGCCCCGGCGCCACCCACTTCCCTCCTGGTCCCCAGCACCAAGCCTGATGCAGGCCTCAGCTCCCGGGGCCATGCTGAAGCTGTGCCTACGGCTGGCTTGACCAAAAGGGTATCCAGCTCTGCACCCCCACGCCCATAGCCAAGGAGCCCATTGGTCATCCTGTACAGTCACCTGTATACATTGTACACATATAAATAAAGTGTGACCCTACTGAGCTCTCAGGGCCGGCTTTCGCCCCAACAAGGTGCAACATCTAGCCAGCCTGTGCCCTTGCCCCGGGACTGGGCTGGGAGAGGAGCTGGGGTTCCCAGGGTCCTGAATTTCACCTTTCACCTGCTGCCTCAGCACCCGTAAGAATGACAGGTAGGCAAAGAGTAGTGGCTCTAATCCCAGCACTCTAGGAGGCTGAGGCAAGAGAATCTCAAATTTGACCCCAGAATGGATAACTAAGCCATTTAATGAGGCCCTGTCTTGGGAGGAAAAAAAGCTGGAAAAATATTTCAGTGTGAACACCCTGGGTTCCATTCCCTGCATAAACAAGTAGAACAAACAGTAGAGGGTACAGCCCTGGCCCATGTCCCACACCCACTGGGGAAAGGGCAATTGCTTCATTCATTGATTTGCTTTTTTCCTCAGTGATTCTGAGTGGTATATGACAGATTTCCATCTTGCAGAGAATGGGCTGAGTCCCAGACAGGATAAGGTACATGAGGTCACATGGGGTGGGGGTGACCTGGAATTCAAACTCAAATCTAGGACTGGACACGGCTCAGCACAGAGCACTTGCTTAGCATGTGCAGACCCTGGGTTCCATCCCCAGCACCTTGAAAAGAACAGCAGGAGGCTGAGACAGGAGGATCGTTGCCAGTTCAAGACCAGCCTGGGTCAGAAAGTAGGCTCAGGGCCAGCCTCAGTTGCATAGAGAGACCCTGTCTCAAAAACACCAAAACCAAAACAGGCAACTCATGACCAAGCTGGATCCTTTGTTCGCTGCTCTCCTCACTTGCTGGCCCTGGGACCATCTTTGCAGGGCTCAAAAGCCTTCACCAGAGGCTGGAAGGCCTTCCAGAGGACTGGCAGCTGGGCACACAGCGTGCCCCCACCCCGACGCTCCTCTCCGAGGTTCCTATTCATGTCACCCACACAGGCCCACTGTGCTCTTGGGGCCACGCACCACTTGGAATGGTCATCTGTGGCAGGGAATGTGGGTCCAACTGGCCCCGGGAAGCTGGTCTGATTGACATTCAGAACCTTCCAGGGACCAGAGCAGTTGGATGGCAGGATCCCCGGAGACTTCGGCCAGAACTGAACCTGCAGGTCCGCACCAAGAGCTTCTGCCAACCAGCCAGAGTACAGATCTGCAGGGGAAGGGAAAGTAGACCCAGTTGGGAGCAGGGACCCCCTACAGACTCCCTAAGCTATTTTCCTTCTGTGAGGTTAAAGGTCAGTTCTCACAACTCCCAGAAGGGGCAAAGAGCTCTTCCCAAATCCTATACATGCCTTGCTGCTTTCTCAACCACCCTTCGAGATTGGCACCCCACTTTTCAGATAAGTAAACCAAGGCTAGGGTTAAATCACACATCACACACTCGGAAGTCAGCTTGTGATCCGGCTATGCTGGTTATGCGCCTCTTGTGTGATTCTGGCTTCCAGAGAGACCTGGTCCCCATCCCTGGCTCACCAGAGGACAGCCCTCCCCCACCCCACCCCCACAACAAAAGAGCTTATTGGGGCTGGGGATTTAACTCAGCAGCATAAGCTCCTGCCTTGCAAGCAAGCAGTCATGAGTTCGATCTCTGGTACCGATAAAAAAAAAAAAAAAAAAAGCTTATTGTCGCAGTGCAACGTGGCTCACCATCTCCAAACTGTCCGGCTTTGGCAAAGCTCTGGAAGTCAGTGCCTGCCTGTGACGTGAGGGTCACACTGCTGTTCCAGGGTTCCTGGCGAACATGGTGGCCCTCAACCACATTTACCAGCTCAGGGAACTTCTGACCAAAGATGCCATCCAGCTTGTGGTCATAGACCAAGGGGAAGATGTAGGCCAGCTGCCTGCCTGGGAGACAAGTGGTGGAGAGAGCTCAGACTACAGTACCCCCATTCTCAACCACAAACCCAGGCCTCACCCTGCCCCCAGTCTACGCACCGATCTTCGTGAACTCGGCGAAGGGGAAAGACACACAGATGAGGGTCTGCCCGTAGGTTCGGGCAGTGGACGGCCAGGCGTACGCACCAGAGGATGCAGGTGGTGGGAAGTGCGGCACGCTGTGGACCAGCCAGAAGCCCCCATCTTTGTCCAGGAGCAGGACACCTGAAGCAGAGGAGGGAGGTGGGGGTGCTCAAGACTTTTCCCTCTCTAAAGCTGGTCAGCAAAAAGAACACCCTCAGTTGACAGGGGCCTCCACTGTGGGTACAGACAGGAGACTGTGCAGGATGGTCAGACCCCAGGCAAGTCCCCCTACTCTGTGCAAGTCAAAAGATGTGTGCTGGCGCCAGGGATTTAGCTCATTGGCATAAGTGGCCACCTGGCAAGTGTGAGGAAGATTGAAAGTTGGAGCCCATGTGAGCTTTGGAAGAGATTTTTTGTTTGTTTGTTTTTGGGCTTTTTGAGACTGGGTCTCCCTGTGTACTTCAGGCTGGCCTTAAACTCACTAGCCCATATTGGCCTCTGACTCTTGCCCTGACCCTGCTGCGACTGAAAGTTTGTGCCCCTTCAAACCGCGCCCAGTTTGAGCCTTCCCCCCCTTTTTTTTTCTTCCATCCTTAATTGCTTTTTAATTTTTTGTCTTTTTGAGACAGGGTCTCACTATGCAGTTCAGGCTGGCCTTGAGCTCACTTTGTAGCCCAGGCTAGTCTCCAACTCGCAACGATCCTCCTGCCTCAGCCTCCCAAGTGCTGGGATTACAGGCCTGGGCCACCACACCTGGCTCTGAGCCTCCCTTTTTCAAAAAAAGTGAGGATGTAGCTCAGTGCCCAAGCCCTGAGTTCAAACCCTGGGACCTCAAAGCTCCTTCGGAGCCCCAAATCAAGGCCTCACCCTTCGAGTGTCCGCGGCTGGAGGAGTCTGGAGCCCAGGCCTGGGTGGGCTGGTCATTGTACAGCACAAAGGCAAGCTGGGGGCAATGGAGGGGCATCGTGAAGGTCTCCCCGCGACGGGACGCCCCAACCTCCCTGCCGGGAGCGGCTTGCCCCCCACCTGGCTGGTGTTGGCCCGGTACAGCGGCTGCAGGCTGCGGCCCACGGCACCCTCGGAGCTGTTAATAGACCCCGCGCCATCGCGCCAGCCACTCGAGTTTTCGTCCAGGTAACGATAGCGCAGGCCCCGCCTGACCTCATCCCCGGAGCCGCTGTGCGCCGGCAGCTTGTAGATCACGAACCTGCAGGGTGGGAAGGTACGGGGGGCTTGAGGGGTAGAAGGGCCGGGATCCTCCTCGTGTGGCGTAGCGACCCGGGGGCTCCCGCCCTCGCTTACCAGTCCACAGGCTGCCCTGCGTCCCCGCGACAGCGCAGCGCCCTACAGGGGACCCATAGCAGCGAGCCCAGCAATAGCGCCACTAGGGAGACCATGTGGTCGCGTGGAGGAGCCGCCGTGTGTCAGGTCACGGGAGCCGTCACGAGCTCCAGGCGCGCCGACTTCCTCAAACTAGCTCAGCAGAGCGGACTGGCGCGACCCGCGGGGGGACTCGCCCCCGCAAGGGGCAGTGATTTGCCCGCAGCCTCCAGCCCTGGAGGCGGGGCTTCCTTCCGGCCTGCAGGTCCCGCCCCCAAGAGGCGCTACCTGGACACGCCCCTTAAACCAAGTCTCGCCTCCGATTGGTCCTCTAGAGCCCCGCCCCTTTGTGGCTGACAGACTGGTCCTGTATCAGGCATCAAGCTTGGTTTCTTTCCCTTTCTTGGCTTAGAACCTGAGCCAAACACTGCTATTTTTGCTCTCTTCATGGACACGCAGGGTCCTCCTCATTTTGCAGTCCTGGACCCCCTGAGCTAGCCAACAGGTCCCCCTGCATTGTGGTTGGGCAAAGGGTGATGGGGCCTTGGGGTGGGGCTGAGGTTTTGTTCTGTTTGCGGTGCTGGGGATTGAACCCAGGAGTTCTGCATTGAGTTACATCCTCAGGATTTTATTTATTATTTTTGAGATAGGGTATCACTCTGTTCCCCAGTCTGGCCTCGAATTTGAGATCCATCTGTCTCAGCTCCCAGAGTGCTGGTACCGGCACACTAGGCTTGGGCCTAACCCTCTTAAATGGAGGGAGACTCCTGACTGACCCTGGGTTCGGAGCCAGAGACCTGATGATTTTGTGGAGTTAGGAGTGGCAAGATTTCCTGAAGCGTGGGGTGTGGCTGAGCTGCAGGACATTCATTTGCCCCCGACTTCCGTCCCCGTACCCGCTCTGCTAGCACAGACTTCTTCAACTTGCAGCAGCCAAAACTCAGAGGCTAACGCCCGAGTTTTACGTGGGAACGGCGTTTGGGGGCCCACAACCATTGATGTGAGCCTTTACAGACTCGGTGTCCGGGAACATCTGCCCCTCTCACTCTCCGGGGCGCTGGCCTGAGGGTCCATCCAAGTCCGCTGATCTGGGGTCAGTGTGGCCGTCAGTTCCTGCATGGCTTTCTGTGGCTGAGGACATGTGGCGGGTCCCGATGCAGGTCTCCCTGGTCTGTTTCTGAGTCACTTCTGGATCTCGCAGCAGAGAAGGTCATGAGGGCGGATGTGAGTTCAAGCGAGGGTCGTCTCGTCCTCGGGAATCAGCCATGCACCGATCCCCCCCCCCCGTCCTTGTCCCTGGTAGGATCCAGCCCCAGAGCAGGCTCACAGGTGGCGCTTCATGTGCAGAGCCAGGTGGTCGGAGCGTGAGAAGGCCCGCGGGCAGAGCTTGCAGCGAAAGGGGCGCTGGCCCGTGTGTTTCCGGTAGTGGCGTGTGAGCTCGTCAGAGCGCGCGAACCTCCAGCCGCAGCCATCCCATGAGCAGGCATAGGGCTTCTCCCCTGTGGGGCAAGAGGGCCCTGAGTGCCAGCAAGGGACCCACCGCATCCCTGGGGTCCCTGCATGCCCAGGCCAGGACGAGGGGAAGGCAAGGGGACATCTAAGGGGGCACTGGCCCTCAGGTTCCGGCCGACCCAGGGACCTGGACCCTTCTTCCTTATATCTGCACCTGGGGCACCCTCTCTCCTTTCCTGGCCCAAGCGCGTGCTCTGCGCCCCTTGTTCCTAGACCCTAGCTCCTTCACTTGCTTCCTTCTATCCTCTCACTCCTGCTTTTGGTCCAAGCCCGTTTCCAGCTCCTTCCGTAACCAGCCGCAGTCCAGTCTGTCTCTGGCTTTGGTCTCAGAGACCCCAAATCCTCTCTAGTTTCCGGCCCCCAGCAATTTCTTGGGGACAGGGTCTCGTTTTTACGTTGCCCAGGGTGGACTTGACCTTCAGATCTTCCTGCCTCAGCCCTCAGAGCACCTACCTCCTATGCCCTGCGTCTGCCAAAGAGGCTTCCCTCTCACCCTTTAGAGGAGAATGGGTGTCTAGGCCCGAATATCCGTTACAGATGCGGCCGCACTTGCTGCAGTCTGGCCCCCTCCACGCCCAGCAGCCCAGCACCTGGCCGCGCTCCTTCCCGGCCACGGCTTCTGCGCCCCCCGAATATCCGAGCTGCGCCCCTACCGAGCCCCTCCTTCGGCTCTGCCCGCTAAGTTACTCGGCCCCCTTTCTTTCTGCTCTTCTTTTGGTTCCTGTGGTACTGAAGCGCACCCTCAGTCCCCACCACCTCCTGCGCCGCCACCCTGAGGTCTAAGGATTGGGCTGAGCTTCCAGCGCCCTTCACCGTCGCCCGCCCCACCCGACCGGCCCCACCCCGCCCTGCCCTCACCCGTGTGCGTGCGCAGATGCGCCTTCAGGTGCGAGCTCTTGGTGTAGCTTTTGCCGCATCCCGGGTACGCGCACGTGTGCGCCGCCTGCCTCTTTCGCGCCCACGAGCGCCGGCTACGTTTCTGGGGGGCGCCTTCGGCGATCGCGCCGGGGTCTCCCGCCGAGCCCACAAGCCTGGCTCCCACCGTCCCGGGCCCCAGACAGCCTAGGAAGGAGTGGGGCGCGACAGGGCGGGGAGAAGGCGCCGGGAGCCCGCGGAACACCTGGAAGTGGCCCTGGTACTGGGGCGCCGGGTAGAGCGGGGCGTACCCCGGCAGCAGCCCATAGGGGCCGCCCGGCGCCGCTGGCATCGCCAGCCCGGCTGGCGGGAAGAAGCCTCCTGCGGAGCCCGCCGCCGGCCCCGGGTACACGGGCTGCAGGGCCAGCGCCTTGGGCTCCGGGCCGGGACCTGGGGCCACGAAGGGGTCCGGGGCTCGCACCCAGCCCGAGGGCTCCTCGGGCCCCGCGAACCCAGGCACCAGACCCGCGCCGCCCGCGTAGGCGCCCAGAGTCTCGGGGGGCGGAGCGTACTGCGCTGCGGTGGTTTCGCCGGGGCTTGGGGCGCAGGTCCGGGGCGCGCCGCCCGGGTCCGGGCTCGGGAAGCTGCTGAGGAAGAGGTCCAGGTCCCAGGTTGCGTCCGCGTCCCTGTCGTCGTCTTCATCCTCCCCGGGCGCGGCCTCCGACTCCGGGCTCACGTGAAGGGGCGGCCCTGTGAAGTCTGGGGGCCCTGGGCCCAGGTCCTGCGCCTCCTCCAGGCGCCACCACTGCGGGAAGGAGCGCAGGCCTGAGGCGTCCGCAGGCCCGGGGTGAGGGGATCCTGGACCCCGAGGGACCCTGGCCAGCGGCTTCCAGAGGAACCTGGTTGGCCCGTCCCCCCACACTGCCCCCTCCGCCGCCCGCAGCTCGAGACCAAGGTCGATCCGGTCTGGCTGGAGACAGGAGATAAGACTTCATTATCTGGGCCACATTCGGGATGGGGGCAGGGATGGCGGGAGGGAGGACTCCAGCCTTGACTCAGTTTCCCCCAGACCTTCCCTGTTTCCCATCTCCCGAGGGAATCTTTTCCTGAACCCCGGATTTCTCCCAAGCACCTTTGCCATCTCAGATCTGGGACAGCGTCCACCTGAGCCTACACCGTGAGCATTTAGCAGAACTCGGGTTCTCGTTACAGAAATCGGCCACACCGGGAATCTGGAGCCCCTTGGCTGCTGCCCCCAGACCACAAGCAGGCCCCTCACGTGGACGGATGGGGCACCCCAAGGCTAGATGTAGGCTCAGCTCCCCAGCTTGACAGCCAAACCCTGGCCCGCCTGTCCCCACCTGACCGCACCTTAAGAAAGTCCTCCTGGGTGTCAGGGCAGGGCCCCAGCGTGGTCAGCGTGCTGATGGAGGGCAGGGCAGGCTCCGCAGTGGCCATGGCCGACAGGTGCCCACCGACCTCAGGCCTCTGCTCCTGTGGCTGCCTCGTGGGCTCTGAGGCTCAGCGGGCCCCTGAGGGCTCTTCTCTGCCTCAGCTGATTGGCTGCGGCCCCTGATAAGGCCCTGGCGAGGTGGGGGTCACTGCTTCAGGGAGCGACCTCAGCCTGCCTTGAGCGGGGCCTTCAAGACAGACCCCATCTCCAAGGCCAAGTCGAGGTGTCAGGGTTGGCAGACCCTGGGGCGGGGGGTCCAGGAGCCCGGTAGCAGAGGTGAAGTCCTGGAGGAAGCACGGGTTTGGGGGCCCACCCTCAGTTTACCTTCCTGGAGAACGGGCAAGATGCAGAAGGAGCATTCCGGGCAGGAGCTGGGAAACCCCCTGTCCCCTTGGCAAACCAGTTCTCGTCTACCCCTCCCCAAAAAATGGCAACAGCGTCTCGGATGGCGGGACTTGGCACGCGTTCCGCAGGGAGCTTTATCAGCTGGGCCAGACTTCAGAGACCACTATCAGGTAGGGGCCCCAGAGCAGCCAAAGCTGTCCCCTGGTGAGTGGGAGGTGGGGGTTGGGCCTGCACAGTTCTGTGGCTTTAAACTGCCTGGTTGTGAACCCCCAGGTTCTGAGCCCCTTAGTAGGATGGAGGCCCTGCCACTGGCCTGGCCCAGTGCTGCCAGCCTCAGAGCTTGCAGGGCATCGTGTGGGGGATGAGGCTGGAGATGTTGCAGCTGCCTCGGGTGACAGGGCAGGGTGACTCCAGCCAGCCAAGACAGCAGGAGACCTGCATCCTGGGCCCAGCTGCTGCTGGATTTGGGCCCCATGGGGGCAAGGCCTTGAGCTGCCAGAGACGCCTCCACTCTGGTGACCTGAGAGCCCGGGCAGGGGGCGCCGACACCTGGCAGACACTTGGCTCATGGCCACATGCAGTTGTGTGGCCCAGGTCGCTGGTCCCTCAGCCGCACCTGCAACACGATGCAGGCATCGTCCCTTGGTACTCACGGGACCCGTGGACTCTAAAACCTGCAGGGCCCGGTGCTAAACGGCACAGTATTGGTGCAGAAGCCATGACCATCCCCCTGCAGCCTTTAATCCACCCAGTAGTCATGTACTTGTGCAGGCACAGTGCTGGGGACGGCAGGCTCACACCAGCTGCAGCCTCAGCCCCTTTTATTTGTGTAGTGAGAAAGGATCTCATCGCGTTGCCCGGGTGCTTCCAGAACTTTCCATCTGCCTGCCTCCGCCTGCCTAGTCAGGAATTGGTACACACCCAGCTCTCCAGAGTGGTTCGTAGTTGTTATACTGCACTGCGTCCTGCGGGGCCACCAGGCCAGGCGCACAAAAATCCCGAACGTGCGCTCCCCTAACTAGTATGTTGCTGTTTGAGACCGCGGCTCGGCCTGTAGCTCAGGGTGGCCCTGAACGGCCTATGTAACCCAGGCTGGCCTCGAGTCACGGCGACCCTCTTCCCTCGGCCTCCAGAGTCCTGGGCTGGCAGACGGCCCCGCGCTCATCCGGGCGGGCGCAGAACTGTGCACCGAAGAGCAGCCCTGCCAGGCAGCGTGAGCAAAGTCACCAGGGCCCCACTGCCTGCCGCTGGCGCGGTGCGTGATAAGGCGCGCGCCCGCGCGGATGCCGCTGCCCACCCCTAGAGGGCGCAGCCCTCAGGTTCCGCAATCCGGTTTCCAGATGGCCTGGTGATCCCGGGCACCAAGCTGTGTCCAGACGTGGGGACACCGCCCCCACTCCGTGTCACAAAAATGTGTGCCTTGGGGAAACGAAGGCATGGACAAAAAGCAGGGGCGAGCCAGCTTGATGCAGCCAGTAAGATAGCTACGATTTTTTAAATGGAAAAAAAATATTTTGGGGAGGATCTGAACCCAGGACTTTTGCACAGCCCTTTCCCCACCCGCTACCACTTTTTAAAAAATTTGAGCAGAGTCTTGCTAAATTTCCCAGGCTGACCTCAAACTTGCAATCCTCTTGCCTCAGCCTTCCATGGTGCTAGGATTTCAGGCCTGTGCCAACACACCTGGCTCGAAATAATTTAAAAAATAGAAATGGAAAATAAGTATTGGGGAGAATGTGGAGAAATTGGAAGGCTCATACACTGCTGGTGGGGATTTAAGCTGATGTAGCCAGTACAGAAAGCAGTTTATTAGTTCCTTTAAAAGTTAAAAATGACACCACCAGTCTACTACTAGCTGTGTACTCCCAAAATTAATGTGTTCAAACAAATAAAATAACACCTTGGTTTGCTGGCATAATTCATTCAGGAAACATGCTTGTAATCCACAGCACTTAAGTCTATCAAGGCAGATTTCCCCATAAGAAACAATCAAAACCTGCCAGGTGTGGTGGTGCATGCCTAAAATCCCAGCACTTGGGAGGCTGAGACAGGAGGATCTCTGTGAATTGGGGGCCAGCTTGCACTACACGGTGAGTTCAAGTACAGCCTGAACTACACAGCAAGACTCTGCCTCAAAAAAAAAATACACTCAAGTGATTGGTTCCATAGGCCAAAATATTCATATAAAATTATTATAATACTTCAATAAAATACAAAAATTTAAAAAATACAAAACATAAAGAAAATAACCTGTACTTGCCTTTTTTTATTTTAAAGAGAATAAAACAATAAAACAGACCCAAACAGAACAATACTGGATTTCAAAAACAAGACAGAAGGGTCAGGGGTTTAGCTTAGAGCCATAAGCACCTTCCTGGCAAGCGTGAGGTTGTGAGTTTGATCCCCAGTACTCAAAACACACACACACACACAAGACAGAAATTCCCATAGCTGCTATATTGTATATGGTTAACCTCTAAACACACGCTCAGACTACTGGCCTAATTCCTGCAAAGTCAATCAAACAATACAAGCCGTGAGCTGTTTCTATACCTCAGTAGCTATCATCTGAGCCTGTGTTTCTCCTATTCAGCTGGCTGCTTATGGGGTGGAGCTGGGGATCAGCTCTTCTTGTCTCCTAGCTCACGTGCGGGGTGGTCACCGGAGGGGTTGGCTTGTTGGGCCTCCTCCCAGCCCACAGCTCTGCACTTACCTTTAAGAAGCCTTCACGGCTTGTGTGAGACAGACAGGAGGGTCACTGTGTAAGGCGACTGTCACCATCACTCACGGAATCACTGCTGTTTTTTTTGGCACTGGCTCTTGAACTCAGGACCTTGTGCTTGCAAGGCAGGTGCTGCCCTGCTGTTTACCGACTCAATGGACTCTTTCTTTTCATGCAGTGTTAACAGGGAACCTATCCAATGACAATTCCTTTTGCCTCCTTTTGAGGGTTTCACAAAAGTGTTCTATTGCGTTGTCATTAAACAGATTCATCACTTGCACTGCTACAACTTAACTCTCGCTGTTGGGAAACAATCACCCACAATCCCACAGTGAAACAGAGGGAGAAAACTACAGTCAGTTTAGCTGTGACCATGTGATGGTCAGCGTCAAGTCCTACTCCTATTGCAGGACATTGCTTGTTTATCAAGTTGGAATTTATTAGAAGCCAGGCAAAGTCAGGTGTGCATGCCTGTAATCCTAGCACTCAGGAGGCTGAAGCAGGAGGATTACTGTGAGTTCGAGGCCAGTCTGAGCTACAAAGAGAGTTCAAGGCCAGCCTGGACTGCATAATGAGACCCTTTCTCAAAAAGCCAGAAAAGAAATTTTTTAAGAAATGTTTGGTTCGGGCCTGGGGGTTTGGCTCAGTGGTGCAGTGTCTGTTTGATAATTGCAAGGTCTGAGTTCAATACCCAGTACTCACACACACAAAAAAGAAATGTTTGGTTCTCTTGTAGAACAAGTTACTCCCAACCCAAGGTTTTACTGTGCTTGTGTACCAATATGTACTTGTTCACAATTTCCAGGAGGTTCACCAATGAACAAATGAAGAAATAAAATGTGACCCAGGGGCTGGGGATTTAGCTCAGTGGCATAAGCGCCTGCCTTGCAAGCAGGCAGTCATGAGTTCGATCCCCGGTACCGATAAAAAAGGAAAAAGACAAAAAAAAGTGACCACCCACATAATGGAATAGTATTCAGCCATGACAAGGAACAAAGTGGGGCTGGGGGTGTGGCTCAGTGGTACAGCACTTGCCTGGCATGCCCAAGGCCATCGCCACATCTCCAGTCTCTGTTTCTCTCTCTCTCTGTTTCTCTCTCTCTCTCTCTCTCTCTCTCTCTCTCACACACACACACACACACACACACACACACACACTGATACCCACGGCAACATGAATGAACTTCGAAAACATCCTCATCAAATAAAGAAGCCAGTCACAAAAGATCACATATTGTGTGCTTTGGAGAAAGAAAGATTTGGAAGGAGAGAGGCCACTAGCTTCGGGAGGAAAGAGGTGACCAGAAGCAAGGCAGAATCCTAGATGTTTCCAGTGGTGATGGACACCTGGCTGTTTGAAGACATGTGAACACTTTTTATGTTCTCCTCTAGTCCTGGGGGTTGAAGCTAGAAGGACTCTACCATAGAGCTACATCCCCATCCACCCCTCACACCCATTTTTGAGACCAAGAGTCTTGCTGTGCAGTCCAGGCTGGCCCTGAACTCACTTTGTAGCCCACGCCAGACTCCAACTTGCCACCATCATCCTGCCTCAGCCTCCGGAGTGCTGGGATTACAGTCAGGTGGCACTCAGCCTAAGCTTAGACTTTTGATCCTCCTGCCTAACCCTCTCACTCTGCTGGATGACAGGTGTGTGCCACCACACCCAGCAACCTCCTGCTTCCTAAAGTTTCTTTTCCCTCATTGGTAACGGGTGGGTCATGGCAGATGTATGACTTTCAGATGCAGAAATGATCAGAACACTAAATCTCAGATGCAGGCATCTGAGATGGCAGATGTGTGACTTTCAGATGCAGAAATGACCAGAACACTAAATCTCAGATGCAAGCACACACCATGCAAACACTGGATGGCACAGCTCCTCACTAAGGCACGCACAGAGATCCTGCCTGGGCACACAGCCACACACACACACACAACTACATACAGACAGATCATATAGGTGCAAACAGAAACAATCAGACTTCTGCACAAACACCAAACCATAACATCACAAAGGGCTAGAGGTGTAACAACAGCAGAGTATGTACTTAGCGTGCACACACATGAAACTCCAAAAAGAATACCCACAGCTAATGAGAAAGCCACCAGAACACAGTTACATACAATACCATACAAACACATAGTTACACAGAATACCACTGTACCACCTGCAATCACACAGACCAAAAAATCATGGGCAGCAGGGGCAGTACACATCACATGGTCACAGTCTGTAATCCCAGGATCACCACAAGGTCAGGGCCAGTCTCGGCTACAAAGTGAGTTCAAGATGATCTGAACTACATGGTCATGCCCTGTCCCAAAAACCTAAAAAACGGGGGGGGGGGCAGGGAGAGGGGAGAAAGAAACTGCCACATTTGCAAGCAGAGTCCTGAGTTTACACAGGCACACACGAGCTACAGTCAAGAGAGACAGAAACAGAACACACACGTGCCTGCAACCACACACACACAATCGTATACGTGTGCTGGCTCTCGCAGGCAATGTTACAGGACCACAGACGCACTTACATCGCCACATACACGCCCAGACACAGAATCAGAACCACAGGACACAACCAGAGTCCTAGAACATGAAACACCCAGTCCCACGGAACAGCACACCACTATGCAGAAATCACACGCAAACACACAGCGCCAGCATTATATAACATTCCAGAGAGACAGAATCCCACATAAACGACCACGTAAGGGAAAATCCATGAAACACAAGATGCACAGCCATCCACCATCCGAGGCTCAGGAATCATAGGCACAGGGTCACCTACAGATCTACAGTTATTCGGGCACAAACACGACCCAGGCACAATCACATACACAGTCACACGTTCTACACGCGCTTCCGGGAAAAGTGGCAGACAGGGTGAGCTGCGATCGCCCACTCAGAGCCCACCTTCTCGCCCACCAGGACTCAAGCACAGGAGAGCACAAAGTTTGGCGGTTCTCCTTCTTGGGCTCTGACCCTTTTAACTTCTGGACCGCTACCCACACACCCTCTGCAACTATCTAACCAAGAGCCGGACAAGCCCCTTTTAGGGCCAATCAGGGCAGAGATATATCTAGCCAATCGGATTAAGGCATTCGCTTGCCGCCCCTTTTCGGTTCAGCTTCTTAAAGGGGCTAACGTACTTCCGCCTCGGCGCACACGCCTGCATCGGCCTAGCTGCCATAGTCCTTTTAAATACCAATCACCAGGCGCCGGGATTCGAAAGGAACCAATGAGAAGCACCGTTCTCTCCCCGCTCCGCCCGCCCGTGGCTGAGGCCACCGCCTTCTTTCTTGCACAGTGGACTTTGAGCTGCGTACGGCGCCGGGCGGAGGCGCTTGGCCCCGACGCCGTCCTGTTCCGCCAGGTCACCGTGGTCGCGTCGCCCACAGCCTCTCTGCCCGCATGGCCCTGAGAAACGTCGCCGCGCGGTTGCTGAGCCGCGGGCCCCATCTGCGCGTCCGGCGCGCATGGGGCTCGGCAGCGGCGCCCACGGGTCAGCGCGAGGGCGGGGAGAGGCGCGGGGCTCGGAGGCTCGGGGCGGCCTTTCCGGGCTGCGGGGCGGACCACGGTGGGCGCACCCCAGGTCGCGCCGCGCCGGGTCGCAGGGCAGAGGGGCGAGACTGCAGAGGGGCCGCCCTCGCCGCGTGAGCCCCGGTCGGGGCGCCGATCTGGGCGGTAGTGACCTCGTCCCGCTCCCGGCCAGCCCCGCGTCCCGAGTTCGACTGGCGTGACCCGCTGGGCCTGGAGGAGCAGCTAACGGCGGACGAGGTCCTCATCAGGGACACCTTCCGCGGCTACTGCCAGGAGCGGCTCATGCCACGCGTCCTGATGGCTAACCGCAACGCAGGTGCGGCCGCGGGTCGCGGGCGGGCTGGGACCCAGGCCGGCCGGACCTAGCCCCAGCCGCTCCCCCCCCCCCCGCAGTGTTTCACCGGGAGATGGTCGCGGAGATGGGCGAGCTGGGCGTTCTGGGCCCCACGATCAAAGGTAGGGCCGCACGCTGCGCCCGGAGGAGCCCCCCCCCCCGCCCGTCCTGCCCCGCCCCGCCCTGAGCAGGGTCCAGTCTGTGGAGGGGGTCAGCGGCTGCAGGCGCATGGGGCTGCCGGCCTGCTCTCTGGTGCCCCGGCTGGCTCCCTCCCGTGCCCTCTGGGCCCGCAGGGTACGGCTGTGCCGGGGTCTCCTCCGTGGCCTACGGGCTCTTGGCCCGGGAGCTGGAGCGGGTGGACAGTGGCTACCGTTCCTTGATGAGTGTACAATCCTCCCTGGTCATGTACCCAATCTACGCCTATGGCAGCGAGGAGCAGCGGCAGAAATACTTACCCCGGCTGGGTGAGTGGCTGTGGGCCGTGCTTTGTTTTTCTGAGACCCGCTTGCCCTGTCTCTGTGCTGTTCGGGCTGGCCGTGGCCTCACAGCTATCACCCCTGCAGCTGGGGTCAGAGGCTGCACAGCTGTCCTTCGGCCAGGCCACTCCCAGGGGGCCCTGACCTGGGTACCATGTATTGTTCCTCCAGCCAAGGGGGAGCTTCTGGGCTGCTTTGGGCTCACAGAGCCCAACCACGGGAGTGACCCCAGCGGCATGGAGACCAGGGCCTGCCACAACCCAGCAGGCAAGAGCTACACCCTCAATGGAACCAAGAGCTGGTAAGGAGCTGGTGGCCGGCGGGCGGGCAGTGGGTGGGCAGGCAGCAGCCAGCAATGCCCTCACCGACTGCCCACCCCCAGGATCAGTAACTCGCCGGTGGCCGACCTGTTTCTAGTGTGGGCACGGTGTGAGGATGCCCGAGTTCGGGGCTTCCTGCTGGAGAAGGGGATGCCGGGCCTCTCAGCCCCTAAGATAGAGGGCAAATTCTCCCTGCGGACCTCAGCCACGGGCATGATCGTCATGGACAGCGTGGAGGTGCCAGAGGAGAACGTGCTGCCCAATGCGGTCGGCCTGTCGGTCAGTGTCTGCTGGGATCCTGAGTCACGGCTCCCAGGGTTCCCCAGCATGTGTTCATGGGCATCTTTCTGCCCAGATCTGAGAACTAAATGCAGACACCGGGTGGGTAGCACTGTGTGCAAGTCCAGGGCAAGTAGGCAGGCCAAGAATCCTGGCCACCGAACAGGTAAAATTCTAGAGACTGTGCCTCAGTGCCCTAGAGTGCAGCTCGGTGGTAGAACATCCCTGAGTTTGATCCCCAGTACCACAAAAATAGACAGAAGCCAGCAGGGAGAGAGGGCGTGCCTGAGCCCTGGCACCAGGGCCTGGGATGAGTCACAGAGCTGGCCACCTGGCCGGAGGCTTCCCCACATCTGAACTGGGTCTGTCCATGTGCAGCCTCCCCGGAGGCTGAGGTAGGGGGATGGCAAGTTGGAGGCCAGCCTGGGAGTCAGTGAGACCTTGCCTCAGAACCGAGAGAGGAAAGAATGGAATAAAACAGAAATGAGTAGAAATCAGAACAAACAGACCTGGAGGTTCTCAGCGGCAGAGCATTTGTGCGTAGCTATAGGTCCCACATCTGGCACCACAGTAAAACCCGGGTGGGTTGGTTCTGTGTGGGCTGCTCATGGCTCCAAAGAGGGACTGAGCCCCTCAACCCTGCAGAGCGCCTTTGGCTGCCTCAACAACGCCCGCTATGGCATCACGTGGGGCGTGCTGGGAGCTGCCGAGTTCTGCCTGCACACGGCCCGGCAATATACCCTGGACAGGTGAGTGGGGCCACTGCCCCCGGGTCCCAGCCCCTGCCCTGGGAGGTGGCTGGCGAATCCGTCCCAGGAGGGCCAGGGCAGCTCTGAAGGCTTCCTGGGCAGTGGGGTGGGGGCTGGGCTGGGTTCCTTTTTTTCCTTCCCTCCCCTCCCTGCAGCCTTCTCCCCACCCCCCACCAGGGTCCAGTTTGGCGCCCCCTTGGCCAGGAACCAGCTAATCCAGAAGAAGCTGGCAGACATGCTGACTGAGATCACGCTGGGGCTCCAGGCCTGCCTGCGGCTGGGCCGCCTCAAGGACCAGGACAGGTCAGGGCACAGTGGGGCTGGGCGCTTGTCTGGACCTGACCTCGGGCCCACTGAGGGGCTGGGAGGCACTGAGGATCAGCCCAGCCAGGTTTGCTCAGGGTGTGTGCCCCACTCCCAGGGCCACCCCTGAGATGATCTCCCTGCTCAAGAGGAACAACTGCGGGAAAGCCCTGGACATTGCGCGCCAGGCCCGGGATATGCTGGGCGGCAACGGCATCCTGGATGAGTACCACGTGATCCGGCACGTCATGAACCTGGAGACTGTGAACACATACGAAGGTGGGCACAGAGAGGCCGCAACCCCAGGCTGCTTGCCAAGCACTGCCCAGAGGGGGACAGGACTCCCGTCAGGCTGGTGGACACCCGGCAGAGAGTGGTGCGGGGCAACCCCATCCATTTACCAATGAAAGGGATGGTGGGTGTGCAGTGCTTCCTACTAGGGCCTGGACCCCTGGCTTAGTGGGCAGACATAGACAGACAGACAGGCACGGAAGATAATCAAAATGCTGGGCTTAGTGGCACACACCTGCACCCCAGCACTGGGGGGCTGAGGCAGGAGCATCTCTGTGAGTTTGAGGTCAGCCTAGGCTACTTAGCGAAACCCTGTCTCGAACAGACAAGAAGTACAGCCAGCAGGGGACACCTGTGATCTCAGCCCTGTGGTTGGCTGAGGCAGGAGGATTGCAGGGTCAGCCTGGCCTGGACGGTTTAGTGAGGTCCTGTCTCAAAATACAAGTTATAGAGAGCCTGAGGGTGTGGCTCTGTTCAGAGACCACGGTTCTGGGCCTGGGCTGGACCTCGCCAGACCCACATTTTTGTCAGGCGTTGCACAGGACATGCAGCAGCACCGAGGGGCAGGGGCCCAAAAGTGGCAGTGATCCCAAAGACAGGCCCGAGGTCTCCTGCAGTGGAGGGGCGGGTGGGGTAATCACCTGACTGAAGAGGCCTCCCGGCAGCAGGGGAAGCACAGGACAGGTGAGGGGAGGTAGGGACCCCCAGTGGGGACCCGGCTGTCACCGCTAGGGAAGGAAACAAGCCAAGCTGCAGATCAGGTGTTTAATCAGCTTGCAGGCCAAGGCCGGGCCACGTGGGGCCTGTGCCTGCTGTATGGGGTGTGGGGCTTGGGGTCTAGTTGCTCTTGCGCTTGCGTCTGGAACCATAGGGCACAGTCTAGGGGGGCCTACAGGTGGCTCTGAACCTTGGAGGGAAGCTGTGGCCAGGAGGTGACTCCTGGCGTCGGTCAGCATTCCACGTCTTTATAGGTTGGCTCTTCCAGAGTGGTGGCCTGGGAGACATGGAGATGGGTGTCAGTAGCAAGCTGTGGGCTGTGAAAGGTCCAGGCTGACCTGTGTTGTCCTGTCCAGGTACGGCTGACATCCATGCGCTGATCCTTGGACGGGCAATCACAGGAATCCAGGCATTTGCATCGGGCAAGTGAACCGGCTTATGCCAGAGCTGCCTACAGGGGGACGCCCTGCTGGACCCTGGCCCCGCGTGGTCCAGGCTGAGCAGAGGTGGTGGATGACCTGACTTCCAAGGTGGAAGTGAGGGGCGTCGACCAGTGAACACCAGCAGCTCTCTTGGGAGGGCGTTCAGAGGCTCCTTGGAAAAAGGGTGAGGGGACTCCCTACCAAGGCTTCCCGTCCACTTTTAGCTCTCTTGCTGCAGGGAGAGCGGGTGACCTGGTCATAGCTCACCATGTCCTTAACTATCTGTGCAGGGCGGCATGCAGGAGAGGGAAAAATAAAGCGCTTGCGGGTCTGACTGGCAGTGTGGGACTGCAGTTACGGGAACCTGGAAAAAGGGGCCTCGGGTTCTTCTCGGGGGAAAACGGGTGAGCCTGGCCTAGCCCCTGGAGTCAGGTGGGGGCTTCTCACTGGCATATTCTGGCTCCGGTCTGAACCTCAGGCTGGGTCCCTCCTAGGTCCTGCGGGGCAGCCCAGCCTGCTGGGCTCAGGCCGGGGCCACGCTGTCTGTTGTCACAGCAGACTGCCTCCATGGGAAGTGACCGGTCTGCTCCGGTGTACCACCTGGTGGGGCATCAGGGCCCCTTGGGTGAGGAGTTGCCTCGGAACTGGGTGGGCAGTGAGCTCGAACAGCCCTGCTTCCTGCCCCAGCTCACTGACAGCCGAGCCGTCACAAGGCCTCCCTGAGCGATGTCCCTACCTCAGGGGGCACACACAGGTCCCTGTACACGGTCTCCACGGTGCGGCACGCTTGCTTGAGCTCTGTCTCCAGGTGGCTGATCTGCGTCATCTTGAGGGTGAACTCCTGCAGCCGGTCCTGAATGACCTTGCTGTGCTGGCTGTAGGCCTGGTACATCCTGTCTTCTAACTTTTCCGTCAGGTCCGAGACCTGCAGAGAGTAATTGGCGGCCATTTGGGTGTCACCAACTGCACCTAGTGGAGCTGAGACGGCAACAGTTCCTCCTGTGGAAGTGGTGATTGCAGGCAGAAGTGCCTGTGAGCTCATGAAGTATTTTTCCTTAGATTAGAACCAATATGCAAATACATACCTTTGGCTCTTGTTATCTGCAGTTTCCACATGCAGATAAAAAAGTTCTGACCCAGGGCTCTGCTGACTATAGTCTCTATTCTCACTTATTTTTTGAGATAGGATCTCTGTGGTTGAGGCTGGCCTTAAATTTTCAGCCTCCAGGCCAGGGATTTAACTCAGTGGTGTACGTGCCTGTCTGTTAAGTTCGAGATGGTGAGTTTGATCCCCCATACCAAAAAAATAAAGTTAATGGGCAGGTGTGATGGCTGTCATCCCAGCACTCAGGAGGCTGAGGCAGGAGGATTGTTGCAAGTTTGAGACCAGCCTGGGCTACAAAGTGAGCCCAAGGCCAGCCTGAACTGCATAGTGAGACCCTGTCTCAAAAAAACACTCAGTGACCCTCCTGCCTCAGGCTCCCGAGTGAGTGCTTAGGATTACACCCAGCTCTTTTTAAATTTTATTTTTCTTGCTGACTACATTCTCAAGAGACACCAAGCACAGCTATTAATTCTAGAGTTGCCCATAACTAATAACAGTCTTGTTAGACAGAAACCCTAGGTGTGCTGAAGGGCCAACTCCTGTCACGGAGTTGGCCATCTCCAGAGCACACATGGCCATCAAAAGGCAGCATGGTCACCCCGCTGCCCTGGAGGAAGTAAGCAGCTGGGTTCTGCAGATGGACTTCGGTTCCTCGGCCTGGATCCCACACATAGTGCACCCTTTTCTCTTTTTAAAAACTGACTTAAATCGAGCTGGGGATTTAGCTCAGCGGCATAAGCACCTGCCTTGCAAGCAGGTGGTCGTGAGTTTGATCCCTGGTACCGTTAAAAAAAAAAACTAACTTAAATCAATATGTTTTAGTGCTGAGGGTAGAACCAGGGCCTCCTGCTTGCTAGAGAAGCTCTCTTCCACTGAGTTGCAGCCCGGCCCAGCTGGTTTATTTCTGAAGCTTCACTGGTATATTTGTTGTTCAGTTGAGATGGGGTCCTACTAGGTAGCGCAGGCTGGCCCCAGCTCCTGCTCATCTGTCTGCCTCAGGCTCCTGAGCCCTGGGATTCTAAGATCCTCCGCTTTAGCCTTCCGAGTGCTGGGACTCAAGGTGTGTGCCACCATGCCCAGCTGAACCTCAGTTTGCCCATCTGTGAAATGAGTCCAGTTTCCCTAGCGCTGAAGAGTGAAATGAGATGCTGTATGCCCTGCCTGGTGCAGTGCCTGGAATAAGATACCCAGCCGCACCCCCTCGCTACCCGGCACTCTGTACCTTCATCTTGAGGCTGTCTCTGAAGTTGGTCATGAGTGCATGGTCCTTCTGTCTGTTCTCATTGATGTTTTCAATCAGGTCCTGGGCTCTCTTCTTCAAAATGTCAATGCTCGAATCCAGAGAAGAAAGGTAGAGTCCTGCTTTCCCCTCCAGTGCTGGCAGCTGGTGGCTGGCACTGGAGGTGGAGGAACAAGGGCTAGGAATCTGACTTCTGAAAGTACAGGAAACACCGGACTCCGAGAGTGGCCACTGCGGGGCAGGGTGTGGCCCAATGGTAGACCAAGCGCCCAGTGCGGGCACCCTGGATCTAGCCCCAGTGCACACACCCCGGGGCTGACTTAACTGACAAAGCTGTAGGACGCCAGCTGTCCTGAAATGCCACAGTCATGCCCTCAGGCATGAGGGTAGCACCCTAACAGTGTGTGTGTCTGGGGGCCGTACTGGGGATCAACCAGGGCCTCTACACTGCACTACATTCCCAGCTGCTTTTTAAGTCTTCTTATTGTGACAGCTTCCCACCAAGATGCCCAGGCTGCATTACTCGTGATTTTCTGTCTCAGCTTCCTATTTCTGCCTCAGCTTCCTAGAGTGCTGAGTGTGTTACCATCGCTTTATAATGGAGAAAACAGACCCAGAGGCACAAACCAAAGATGCTCAAAATTCCAGAACAAAAAGGTCGATTCCACCCCAAGGCCCCCGTGTTTTATGACCCCAACTTGCTTCTTTGAAACAGACATGAATAGGACAAGCTGGGTAGTGGCCAGCGCTTGTATCCCAGCTCCTTAGGATGTTGAGGTAGAGGCTGCAAGTTCTGGGCCAGCCTGACTGCAACAGCAGAAAGGGCTGAGTGTGTGGTGCAGTGATGCAGCGCTTGCTAAGCACGCATGTGCCTCAGTCTGACCCCGGGACCACAGGAGGAAGCAAAAAAAAAAAAAAAAAAGAAAAAAAAAAAAGCACAGGCTGAACACCTGTAACCTAAAAATCTGAAACTCCAAACTCAGAAGATACATTTTTTTTTTTTTTTTTTTTTGTGGGATCGAACTCAAGACTGCCTGCTTGCAAGGCAGGCACTTATGCCGCTGAGCTAAATCCCCAGCCCCAAGCTACCTTTTTTTTTTTTTTGTACTGAGGATTGGACTCTGGCCCTTGCGCTTACCAGGCAGGCACTTGTGCTGCTGAGCTAAACCCTAGGCCCACAGCTACCTTTTTTTTTTAAGGCAGGGTCTCACTAAGTACCTAGGCTGGCCCTCACCTCACAGTCCTCCTGTCTTCCTATCCGAGCCTCCCCAGTGCTGACGTTAAGGCATGGATCAACATGCTTGCCCAAAATTGAAAACTTTTTGAGTGTTGGAGTTTTGGATTTCAGAGCATTTTGTATTTAGGATTTTGGGATTCGGATTTTTGCAACTATTCCAGTATCCAAAACATTTCTGTTCCTAAGCATTTGGGATGACCCTAACCTGTAAAAGTAGCACAGTGCGCGTGTGTGGACACTGTATCATCTCACTAGCGTGAGAAGCTGAAAGAAATGATGCATGTATGTGTGTGTATATATAAAAACGTTCAGACAGTTACACTACTGATTTCTCTGAGGTCACTGAAGAGAGGTTTGTGTTGGTGCTGACTGGACAACTGAACACAGATATCTCGTGCTCTGGGTAAAAGCGCAGTGTGTACCGTTGCTGCCCGGATAAACATCTTGAAATTTTTTTCTGTTTGACATAAAATGGATTTGAAAAAAATAGTGTGGTACAGACACTTTCTTAAATGACCTCGGTGTCAGCTGCTGCATCCTTCCTACACCCAGGGGGTGATGCCACACAGAGACCTAGGCTGGGGTGCCTGACCCCATCACGTGAGGTAGATGCTATCGGGAGCTGGATTTCAGGCTGGGGATGTGGCTCAGAGGTGGAGCACTTGCCTGGCATTTGTGAGGCCCTGTGTTTATGTCTTAGCACCATATGAAAAAGTATATACCAAAGAAAAAAGTATATAGATACAGTTTTTAAAAAAAATATGAAGTTGTATTTGTCCCACACTGTACATGACACTGTAATTACGTAACCCAGTGAAGAAACACTGTGCCAGCCAGGGAAGGAGGGTGGAAAAGCAACAGCTCTCTGAAAAACTAAAATGAGTGAAGCAGGTGAGGGTGTGTAGCTCCTTGATCTGCAGTGAGGGAAACAATGGGATAAAGAGCATTAAAGACTAGGAGTCTGCACACAGTGCTTGGCCAGGGCAGCTTCCATTTTAAACAGAAACTAGGACTCAGCTGTGCACTGTAGTGAAGCCTTTTCGGGAGGTGCTGGGCACGGAGCCCAGGCCTGGCCCATGCTGGCCTCTGAGTGGCACCCAGCTCTACGTGGTCGCCAGTGGACGCCTTCTCCAGGAACCTTTTCCCTGGCTCTCATCCCAGCTGACCTTACTGCTACATGCCAGCTCAGAACAAACAGGCCATGAAACTCCAGGACTGGGAGGACTGGGAGCCTGGGCGGGGAGAGTTCTCCTGGAAGGCAGCTCCAGGCCTCAGGCTGTGGCCACTGTCCTGTCCTGTTTCTTGATGGAAAACACACACACACACACACACACACACACACCCTTTCCTTGCCTCGGGCCTCTGTGCCTGCTTCCTGATGAGCTCCGTGTCCCATCTCCCCCCACCCTCCCTCTGGCACCCGGGCCCACACCGTGTGTGGAATGACTGTCCTGCCCACTCCGCTTCTATCCTGGCTCCACACAAGAATGCAAGTTCATCACCCTCCTAGGCAGACAGCTGTGCCTAATGTGTCAGGACGGGAAAGCACCCCAAAAGAGACAGATGTGCTGTAGCCCAGCCCACCGGCCAGCTGGAAAAACACGCAAAGAAACAACACACGGCTCCCTGAGCATTTCTGCAAACAGATATGTAGCGTGAGACAAAAATCTGCTGAGCGGCTTCTACCTGCACTAGCCCTTCCTCCCAGGGGTGAGCAAGGAGGGGAGGGGGCTAATTCAGCGCTGGCACTGCTGCGTGTGCAGATGTTTGCACCATCTGGATACACATGGAGAACACGGTTGAAGCTTCTGTGAGAACAGCTGTGACCAGTGCAGTGGCACATGCACCACCCCAGCTACTTAGAAGGGTGAGGTGGCTAGATCCCAAGTTTGAGGCCAGCACGGGCCACTTACCAAGACACCCATCCCAAAAGTGAAAAGGAGTGAGGGTGTAGCTCAGTGGCAGAGTGCTTGCCTACCATGTGTCAAGGCCCTGGTGCTCCATCCCTGGTGTGTGTTTGTGTGTGTGTGTGTGTGCGTGCGCGCACGCACACACAGGAACAGCCATGAGGTATGCAATGAGAATGGCATGGGAAGCTAGGAAGACTGGGACAGTAAGGTGGCCTTGAGCCCTCCAGAACCACTCTACCCACTTGCAGTCCATGCCCACTTCTGGGGGGCTGCGGCCCCCTTTCCTATCACTCCCTCCCCTGAGCCCCAGCTTCCCCCTATGACTGAGCACTTTCTATTGTTCCACACTCGGGAGCTTGACTGGAGGATGCTGTGGCCCTGGGGACCCAGTGGATTCCTGGTGCTTAGCCTCTGCTCACTGCCCTTGACACCATCACTCCCCGCCCTTGGGCTCTCCACCAGCCCAGTCCTCCTCTGGCCTGGCCTGTCAGTCTCTAAGGGCCTCCTCAAGCCTGCCTGGCCTGACAGTTCCCCTTGCCAGTGCTGGTGCTCCAGAAGGCTCTGTCCTGGACAACGCGCACAGCACCGGGAGGCTGGGCTCCCATCTGACCCACCCTCGGCCTCCAGTGTCTCCATTCAGGGAGGACCAGGAAGTATGTGTGGAATAAAGGAATGACCCGGGGCCTTCATTACCTCCTGCACCTGGCGACACCGAACTGACCACTACAACCCTCTCACACTCCGGATGACACAGGCTTCTACCTTCAGCAGGGGTCTCCAAACCTATCCCGAACTTTGCCTCTGTATGTCAACAGCCACCTGACTGTGGCTGCCCTCCTTCCCATGAATGACAGAAGAAACAGGCCATCACCTGAGATGTCTCCTCTGTCCCTTTGCATGCTGAGTCATGGTGTCCTCATTTCTACCTCCTTCTCTTCCTCTGGTCTCTCATCCCTTGCAGGTCCACCCTTGACATTCCTCTCCAGAGCCCTGAGGACCTCTGGAACTGTGACCCAATCTCCTCGACCCACAGGACAGCCTCAAGTAAAACCCTAGCAGCCACAGATGGAGTGCAAACCCCTCGGACCAGGACACAAGGCCACCCAGGGACAGGGCCTTAGTGTCTCCTGATGTGCCTGCACCTCCAGCTATCCAGGACCTTTCATGGTTTCCCTAAACCCAACAGGTTTTTCTGTCCCTTTCTACCTTCTTCACGATGAAGCAACATGTGCAGCTCCTGCCATCCCAGCACTTAGGAGGCTGAGGCAGGAGGATCACTGAGAGTTGGAGGCCAGCCTGGGCTACGTGGCAAGGACTTGTCTCAAAAACCAAAATATCTGGAGCTACCCCTCGTGCTTTGCAATGCCCCAGAGGTTTCAGAACTGTCTGTCAAGTATCTAAGTGAATGGACAGGGGAGCTGGTTCTCACAGTCCTGCACCCACAGTCTGCAGAGGCAAACTCCCCTGGAGTTTGAGACTCAGAAGCTGAAAGCAGTGGTATCACCAGGCATTTTGGTTGGTGTCACTGTTCACAACCTGCTTCAGCTGCTAGCAGCTGGGAGACACTCCTCCTAAGGTTCCAGGGATGAAGCTGGAAGGGCTTTTTGTTTTGGTCTTTTGAGACAGGGTCTTGCTATGCAGTTCGGGTTGGCCTTGGACTCACTTTGTAACCCAGACTGGCCTCAAACTCACAGCAATCCTCCTGCCTTAGTCTCCCAGAGAGTTGGGATTACAGATGTGTACCACCACACCCAGCAATGAAGTTTTCATGTCAGCTATACATATGGTGAAAAAAATCAGTTGAATTCACCTATTCCAATTTTGTGGTGGGACAGGCTGATGTCTGGTGGGACAGGTGTCAGATGTCTGGTAAGAGGTTCTTTAATTTTCTGACCTTTGACCTTTCCTTTGTGGATTTGGGCCTTTCGATTTTTTTTTTTTTTTTCCTGTTACTGGGGATTGAACTCACGACCTTGCACTTGCCAAGCAGATGCTATGCCGCTAAGCTATACCTGTGGCCCCAATTTCATTTTTCTTAATACTCAGCAGCTGCATACTAATCAGGATGCTAATGAATTACAGGCTTCCCTTGGCCTGCATTCACCGATTAGCTTTAATAAACGAAATGGGCAATGTTCTCTCCGTTGGCTTCCCCAGCTCCCTGGCTGGCTTCTGGGGTGATGCCAGGGAATGGAAGTGAGCTGGACCCTCCACTCCGAGTGTGTGGCCTGTGTGGGGTGGGGGTCGTGAACACCTCGCCTCACTCATCTATTCTGCCTGTCCTGTCAAGGTGTCCCTGATTCAGCTTTGAAGACTAGGGCCTCGTTCCCTAGCAGGACCCAGGCTGGCAGGGGGCCCGAGGAAACAGGTCTCAGTCAATGAAGAGCCCATCTGTTCGCTCCAGGTAAAGCTGTGATTGGCAGGCGTGTGCGGCAGTGCCACCTGCTGCTGGGCCCTCCCAGAGTGGCCTCAGACAGATACACAAACAACCCGCGCCAACCACTTCTGACCTCCAGTGTCTCGGGCCCAGGAGGGGCAGCTGATTAAACAGGAGGAGGAATCCGACACTGCCAGGAAGGCAGAGTCTGAGCTGAAGCTGGTGAGCCACCTTCTGCCCTCCTCTTTTCACCCCTGAAATGTGTTAACATTTTAATCATGTGGTGGAGAGGCTGTTGCTGAGTTTATTAACCAGGCCCACACAGATTTAACCCAACTGGTTTCTGGCCAACGCGCTTGGAGTGCTCTTTGCAATCTCTACATGATCTGCAGTGTCTGGGTCGCTTGGTCACACAGATTTGGGTCTAAGCGTGCTATCTGCAGCAAATGATTAGGCTTCAGCCATCTCCTCTCTTCCTCTGGCCACCACCTGCCAGCAGTGAACTGGAAAGCACCCCACCAGCTCTGCCCTCAAGGGCTCAGAGAGACAGGGAAGGCTGGCTTAGCAGCTGGAGTCCTCAGGGCCCCGTGCGAGCCACTCCTCATTCTGTCTCTAGCTTGGCACGTCCGCCAGGGATTGTCTCTAAGATCTCCTGGATACCCCAAATTAGATGTAAGCCAGGCGCAATGGTGCGCGACTCTCATCTCACCACTCGGGAGGCTGAGGCATGAAGATCGTTGTAAGTTCGAGGCCAATCTGGGCTACAAAGTGAGCTCAAGACCAGCCTGAACCATATAATGAAACCCTGCCTCAAAAAAGACCAAAAAGAAGGCCAAGGAAAGGCTTGGATGTAGTACAGGGAGAAGGTCCTGGTCTCACCCCCAGCACTGTATGGGAGGCCCTGCGCAGGTGCCTTTAGGGGGAGAAGCCCCGAACCCGTGCTGAGAACCGGCCACTGCGCACGCGCCGCCCCACCGCGGGAGCGGCTCACGGCCTGGCCCCCAGCACTCGGGCCCCCGCACCCCGCCCCCGGCACGGAGGACATCCCGGCCACCCTGGGCCTGGGGGAGGCACCCACCCAGTCCCCTGCCGCGGCCCCGCAGCAGCCGAGGCAGGCGAAGCTCACCTGGCCGGGCCCCCGCCGGCTCCCTGGGCGGCACCTCGGTCCGCGGATCTCTGAGGCTCCAAGCCTTCCGCCGCGGCCGGGGCCGCGGGGTCGCTGGCCTCTGCGCATGGCAGGTCCACCTGTGGGCATCGCGGAGGCGCAAACCCCGCGTCAGTCAATCAGTCAGTCAGTCAGTCAGGGTCCGTCTCTCAGGAAAGCAAAGGCAGGTGGGACGCGAGGGAGCCCGATGGTCGGGGAAGTGGTCAGGTTCAGGTAGGGGGGAAAGTCCAGCAGGGCAGCTGCCCTTGCCCCCGCCCGCCCGCTGCCCGCACAAAGGGAACCAACCCCACGTACTTCGAGTTGCTCCATCTTTTCCCGCCTTGCGGTCGCGCCTTCTGCGCATGTGCAGAGCCTACCCGCTGCACGTGCTGCAACACGTGCTCCGGGCCACGCCCCGCGGAACAAAGGCCAAGGATAGGACCCAGAGGCTGCGCATGCGCAGCCAGCACGGCCCAGGGCTAGGCAGGCACTGCTTGTGCGCCTAGTGACTTATGACCACAGGCGCTGGGCACTGTTTCCGTCTATTCGTTCTGGAGCTCTCAGTCCAGCTGCTCTGTCTGGGTAACTTTTTCCCATCAAAATGCTCATTGCAGCCGGGTGTGATGGCACAGGCCTATCATCCTGCACTCAGGAGGCTAAGGCAGGAGAATTGTGAGTTCCAGGCCAGCTTGAGCTACAAACTGAGCGTAAGGCCAGCCTGAACTGCATGGTGAAGCCATGTCAAAAAAGACCCCCCCCCCAAAAAAAAAATGCTGATTTCAGTCTGTGTTTTGAAGTAAGCCCAGGCTGGCCTTGCACTTGTGATCTTCCTGCCTCAGCCTCTGGACTCCCTCTCAAATTCTGACTCCCGATTTTGACCGAACTTTCCCTCATAAAGGTGCTTGTGCATTCCAAGTGTAGCTCTCTGAAAGCAAAGTGAAACGTATGGTGTGGCATCGTTTAGTAACACTGACTTCGAACATGGGAATGACCAATTCAAAACAAGAACAAGAGGGGGGCGGAGGCCGGCAGTCCCGGCCACTTGGAAGGCTGAGCCAGGAGGATCACTTGAGCTCAGCACTTCCAAGCCAGGCTGCACAACACAAGGAGATTTCACCTTCAGAGGATGAAGGGCATGGGATGTTGCTCAGTGGTACAGTACATGTCTCCTGTGGGCTCCAGCAACAAAAACACACAGAGGTGAAAAGATCTGAATGTGTGCAAAGGCCCTGAGACATTCGTTGGGAGGTGCCCAGCAGCAGAACAGGGACCAGACAAGGCTGGGTTGGGTAAAGTCCAACAGGCCGGGACTGCTCAATACAAAGCTTTTAAGGCTTTGCTTCAGTTGACTGGGAAGAAGGTGGGGCTGTCACACAGTCCTTGTGAGGAGGACAGCAACGATTCCTCACCTTGTCCAACCTCCCCTACCCTCCCCCGCAGAGAGCTTCACTCCGTAGTTCACGATGCTCTAGAAAACTCATTATGTAGTCACTTGTGATCCTCCTACCTCTGCCTCCTGAGTGCTGGGATGACAAGTGTACACCACCACACCTAGAAGAGTCCAGATTTAACCTTTCCTACCATGTACACGTCAAGATGTACTCTAGTTCAAGTGTGGCTGGGGACACAGTCTGACGAATGGCTGGACCAGGTGAGCATGGTGGTACACACCTGTCATCTCAGCACTCAGGAGGCTGAGGCAGGATTACCAGGAATTCAAGCCCAGACGAACTACTTATGACAAGACTGTCTCAGAAAAAACCCAACTAGAACAGCCCTTGCTAGAGGCCTGGCTCTGAAGATCCCTGACCCCTGGACCCAGCACCTGCACTCCCAAGAATCTATCACCCACTGCCTACCCCATCAAGCCACTTGGGGAGCTGGGGGACTCCACAGGAGCCCCAAGGAAAGGCAGCAGATGAGGACTACTGTGTGCTTTATTATGTCGCTTGCTTCCCCCCCGGGACCCGGGTCCTGGCAGAGTGGCCTCACAGAGGCCTCACAAACACGAGGGGCGCACATGACGGCAGGACGGCCAGGGTCAGGCGGCTGCCTGTGTCTTCTGGGGCCTGGGCTCTGTGTCCAGGCGGCACAGGGGGCTGTCGTAGACCATCTGTAGGTTCACCTTGTGGCCCACCAGCTCCCGGATGTTGTTGATGCCGTACTTGATCATGGTCGGGCTGGGGAGGTGGGGATACAGCTTAACCCCTGTTGGGCTCAGGCTCCCCCCCCCACCGACATCTCTCCAGCCCTCCGCCCTCCTTGAAGACATACGGCAGCCCTGCCACCCCGCAGTGACCAGCGCCTCCGTCCTGGCAGCTACCGTCCTCACCATCTTCACCCTCTCTAGTCTCCAAACACCCGTGCCCTTCCAGTCCCCTTCCAGCCCCCAGGGCTTAGCCCTGGCTTGCCCTGGCCTGCAGCGCCCCTCCCCAGGCAGGCTTAGTCACCCTGGTGCCATCTCTTCCAGGAAGCCCCCCTGACCACTGCAGTCCTCTGTCCTTGCTAGTGCTCCCTATGCTCTGCTCATTTCTTGGACCTGTCATGCTCCTGCGGCCCAGGACCCCAACCCAAGGACGCAGTGAGGGCTGGCAAAGTGCACAGCACATGGCAGGTGTGAGTGGCACTTCCTGCTGAAAGCCAATCACTGGGTCTGGGACACATCGCATGAGGGGCAGTAAGCTGGGAGGTGCAGCTTTCTCTGTACCTCCAACCAGTCCTTCCTGTGGCTCCTGTTACTCAAATGAGGGCCTGAGCTCCAGCTCCCATCAGGCCAGAATCAAACTCTCTTTTTAGGTTTTTTGAGACAGTTTTATTGTGTAGTCTAGGTTTAGACGTGAACTTGTGGAGATCCTCCTGCCTCAGCCTTCTGCGTGCTGGGACGACAGGCTTGTACCACCACGCCTGGCATAGGTTCTCATACGAGCTAAAGCTGCTGGCAATGTGAGATGGAGGATGCACCACTTTAGGATGATCTATTGCTAAACCACTGCACCTACTGGTGAAAACTGCTTCCTAGGAAACCGCCCTGGTGCCAGAAAGGCTGGATGCTGACCAGGTGAGTGACTGAGTGAATAAAAGGAGCTGCCAGCCGGTGCCCCCTTTCCACCCCACTCACCGCTCCAGGGAGAGGCCCCAGGCGATGACAGACACATTCTCGGGGAGTCCCATGGGCAGCAGCATCTCGGGGCGGAAGAGCCCGGAGTTCCCGACCTCCACCCACTTCTTCAGGCCTGCAGCAGGGACAGAGGCGGTGCATGGGGCTGACCCTGCATGTGGGGTGCCAGGGTGCGGGGCAGGAGGTGGAGGAGAATGTCCTCTGTGCTCACCCTGGTGGTAGCTGAACACCTCCATGCTGGGCTCCGTGTAGGGGTTATAGGTCGGCTTGAAACGCAGCTGGGTGATTCCTGTGGGACCCAGGAGGTGACCGAGCCGAGCCCTGCCCTCCCCACCGCCGCCACCCACTCCTGGCCCGGCAGGCCACTCACCCAGCTTGCTGAAGAATTCGCGCAGGACACCCATGAGGTGGCCTAGCGTAAGCCCGTGGTCAGCCACCACGCCTTCGATCTGGTGGAACTCGGCCAGGTGCGTGGCGTCCAGCGTCTCGTTGCGGAACACGCGATCGATGGAAAAGTACTTGACTGGCGTGAAGGGCTTCTGGGGGCACAGCAGGTAGGGATGGGCACGCCAGAGGGGTGCAAGCCCCTCCTAGGCGGCCCCGCCCTCCCCGTCCCGCCAGCAGCACCTTCTGTGCCAGCCGGTAGAGGGCGCGTGCGCTGGCCGCTGTGGTGTGTGTGCGCAGCACGTTCTTCCGGGCTTCGTCCAGGCGCCAGCTGTACTTGTACCTTGGAGGGGAAGTGAAGGCTGGGCTGCGTGGCCCGGGCCTCACCGCCTCCCTCCCGGCCCCAAGGCCTGAGCCTGCCTCACCCCTGAGAGCCGTAGCCGCCCTGCGCGTGGGTCCGCTTGACCCGGTGCACATAGTCCGTGGGAAGCTGCAGGGCCTCTGCGGGGTCTGCATGAAGAGGGCAGGACTCGTAGGGTGCTCAGCACCCCTCTTCGGTCGGGATAACCCGCACACCCTTTCCAAGCCAGGCACGGTGCCCATGCCTGGGACCCAGCATGCCAGCGGCTGAGGCAGGAGGACCGCGTCAAGTCCAAAGCTGGCCTGGACTATGCAGTCAGACCCTGTCCCATCCCATCCCGCCAGAAAGAAACTGTCATCCAGGGTGAAATCCTGACAGCAAGTGAATTGTGGCCCCTGGATAGGCACGCTGTGTGGCCCAGGGTGAGGGCACTTCCCGCTCTGTGCCTCGGTTTCCCCGACTATAAAAAGGAGGCATAGTACTACTTCTTGGTTAGTGGAATATTGTGACACTGCTCGGTGTATGAGTGCTTAGGTGCTGAATTTTGGAACTAGTTTTTTGGGCTGGGGATATAGCTTAGCAGCATAATCACCTGCCTGGTAAGTGCAAAGTCTTGAGTTCTGTTAAAACAAAACAAAAAGCTAGTCTTTAAGCCAAAAAAGATTGTTTTTCTGGCGTAGGGAACTGATAGGACCTCACTGTGCAACCCAGGCTGGCCTTGAACTTGCCAAGATCCTCCTGCCTCAGCCTTCTCAGTGCTGGGATGACAGGTGTGTGCTACCATGCCTGACTTTGAATTGTATGAAATAACTACAATTTAATAATTTTGTTAGTTTTGGTTTTGTTTTTTAGTTTTTTTGAGACAGTCTTATTACATAGTTCAGGCTAGCTCTGAACTCTGCCATCGGACCAGCCTGAACTCACTACCTAGCCAAGGCTGGCCTTGAACATGTGGCGATCACTCTGCCTCAGCTTCCCGGGTGCTGGGATTACAGGTGTGTATCAGCACACCCACCTTGATTTGTTATTTTGGAATATACCAGATGATCAGTTAGATTAAAAATATTAAATCACCTAGGAAAAACCAAAATCAGCACTTAGGAAGTCTCAGGTGCATTACACCAACAAGTGTGGGGTGTTATAGCTGTGTTTAGATGTCCCCCAGAACCTAGGGCACTAGGATGAAGGGTGTGAGTGTTACCCGCCCCAAGCAGCCCGGAGAAGATAAAAGGGAGGAGAAGAGCTGTGGTTGTCTCTTCCTTGTTTTGCCATCTTTTTTTTTTTTTTTTGTCTTTTTCGTTTTTATCGGTACCAGGGATCGAACTCACAACTGCCTGCTTGCAAGGCAGGCACTTATGCCGCTGAGCTAAATCCCCAGCCCTATTTTGCCACCTTCTGCCCTCTGTGAGCCACTTTCTACTGCGATGCCCTCTGCCAAGCTCCTGCCTTGAAGCCAGCCTGTTATGGACTGAACCTTTACAAACCGTGAGTCAAATAAACCTCTCCGCCTTGCACTTTAGTGTGGGGTATTTTGTCTCAGCAATGAGAAAAGCAACTAAGATATGGGGCTTTGCGTTCCTGACTGGCTTGCAGGTCCCGAGGGTATGGGCCTTCCTGGGCAGGCAGATGACTTCAGTGTGGACTGAACTTCACCTGAAGAGAGTGTGAGGGGCTTCATCAAACTCAGGCACAGGGTAGGCGGGCGGAGTTTGTAGTCTTAGTCTTTGCAGCCCTGGGGCTTGAACCCAGGACCTTGTACATACTAGGCTAGGGCTCTTCACCCTGAGCTATACCCCAACCCTTTCTGTTTTGAGTCAAGATGTCACTGAATTGCTCAGACTGACCTCAAACTTTCAACCCTCCTGCCTCAGCCTCCTGATAGACAGGTACTAACAGCTGTCCACCACCATGCCAGGGTTTTTGTTGGAGACACAGTCTCACCATACAGCCCAGGCTGGCTCAAACACACTATCTATATAGATCTGATTATCTTGGAACTCATGAGCATTCTGCCTCAGCCTCACAAATACTGGGACTATAAGCATCCGCCACCATTCCCAGCTCTAACTTGTTTACTTCTGTGTGGGGCTGGGGTAGGAATCCAGGGCCTCCCACATGCTGGCCAAGTGCTTTATCACTGAGCCACACTGCTGGCCCTGCACTGACCTTAAAGCTGCAGGACACAGCGGTTCCCAGTGGAAGGCACCACAGGTGCAAACGCCAGCCACCCAGTCTCACCTCGAAGGAAGAAAGTGTCATGCTGGTCCCGTGCTGGGTGCTGCTGTGGCTGGAAGAGTGCGTCAAAGTTCCAGAAGGAGCTCTCGATGAAGTTGTCGGTTGGCATCTCAGTGAACCTGGGGAGAAGCGGCCTGAATGCCTGCCCCCTCCCCTGCCGTGCCCACCCTGCCCCTGGGCCCAAGCTCACCCCATCTCCAGGAAGATCTGGCGGAACTGGGAGCGGACCTTAAGCAGCGGATGCAGGTGGCCGCTGTCGGGGAGCACGCCACGTGCTGAGAAGTTGTAGGGTTTGAAGGGCTGGTTCCTCCAGGAGCCACTGCAGGGATTTGGGGGTTGGGGGAAAGAGGGTAAGGCACACACCTCTCTGGCACCCCGACCTGTCCCTGCCCGGTCAGGTGCTGCTGCTACCTGGAAATCATCTCTGGGCTCAGCTCCGTCTCCTGCTTTGAGACACTGGTGCTGAAGGCACTGCCCTTGCTTACCCAGTAGGTCTTCAGGGTCCTGTGGTCACAAGAGGAAGGGACACGCCGTCACCTCCTCAGGCTTTCCTTTTGATGCTGATCCCATGGCCACCCACCACTGCTTTAGTTTGTTCCCAGCATGGTCACCTGAGATCCTCTTATGTGCCCATTGCCTCTCCCACTATTTACACTCACATGATCATTCAGCAAACATTTGGGACAGGTTGCATTTGAATCTGCAACCCTGTGCCTGAGGCTCCCAGAATACTAGGATGACAAGTGTGTGCCACCACCACACCTGGCTCAGGGCAGCCTCTTTGAAGTGACACACAGGCAAGGGTCTGATGGCATGGGCTGCCTTCAGAATCAGTGAGAAACCAGGCATGGTGGCACACACCTGTGATCCTAGCACTTGGGAAACTGAGGCAGGAGGACTGTCATGAGTTCCTGGCCAGCCTCCACTACACAGTGAGTTCAAGGCCAGCCTCAACTACATAGCAAGACCCTGTCTCAGGGGAAAAAAAATCAGCCAGAAGACAGTTCTGGGGGGCTGAGGCAGGAAGGTCACATGTCTGAGCCAACCTGGATGACTTGGTCCCAAAAAAGGGCTGGGGATGCAGCTCAGTGCAAAGGCCCTGGGGTTGCCTGAGCCTTCGATGTACATTGAACTGGCAGGAGACCGGCAGCTTGCTCTCACCCCCAGCTCAGGGCAGTACAAGGGCCAGGTCACTCACACTTCTGTCAACAACTTTCTCTTCCGGAGCTCGCTCCTTTCCTTCTCGCTCAGCTTTTCAGCCTGGCCCTTCTGGACCAGCTGGAGCCGCCGCTGCACCTCGTCCTCTACCTTCTCCACCTGGCAGGACAGTCACAATAAGGGCCTGTCCTCCTGTCTGCCCGCCCACCCATCGGGCAGCTGCCTGGACTCACCACACGGAACACCCGAGGCCCATCGGCCGCGCTTTTGTCCACACGGATCCACTTGTTGGACATGGCCTTGCTGAAGCCCACTTTCCCGCTGGGCAGTTGCTGCGGGGGAGGCTGTGGTAAGCACGGCACTGGGTCCCCATCCCCTGTCCCCGACCCAGGCCCTTACACCTACCATGAGCGCACTCTGGGCGAGGCCCTCGGGGGCAATGCTGCGGAACACGCGTGCTTCGTGGCTGCCCTCCTGGGCGATCTCCTCACCCTCAGCGGTCAGCTCCCAGCGCTTGGTGGAACGAAGCTCAGCCTCGATGACCTGGGGATGGCAGTGGACCGGCAGGGGCTGGGTTCAGAACCGAGTGCCTCTTAACACAGGGCTAAGCCAGGGACTTTGCACTGCAGCACTGCATCCGAGCGAGCTTCTGGCGCTCAGCCTCCAGGTCCCTCATGTCACTCAGGTATAAGGACTAATGAAAACAAGGACAACCCAGAGCTGGGTGTGGTGGTTCACAATTGTAATCCCAGCCTTTGGGAGGCTGAGGCAGGAGGATCACCTCAAGTTCTAGGCCAGCCTGGGCTATGTAGTGAGTTCAAGGACAGCATGAACAACATACAAGGGGTCTCACAAAACAAAAAAAAGTTCCAAGATAGTTACAGGGCACAGGACAACACCTGGGGAACACAGCACCTTTGTAAAGGTCTCGTTAAGTTGTCCAGGCTGGGCTCAGAGCTGTGGCGGCTGGGGTGAGCCATCATCCATGTCCCCTCCCCACTTGCTTTGTGCAGGGGTTTTAGTGTTGACCCAACTGATCTAGAACTCCTGGTTCAAGCAATTCTCCTGCTTCAGCCTCTCAAGTAGCTGAGTCTACAAGTGTGCAACATGACACCCAACTAGACAGAGTTTTACTGTTGCTTTGAAACCATGAGATTTTAAGCGCTTGTATCTCTGCACCTGCAGTGCCAGAGTAGGACCACAGATGAAGAACACACTACAAACAGAAACCGGAGGCTTCACAATGACGTCAGGTTGGTGGGGCCCACAGAGTCTACGCTTCCAATCCATTTTTTTTTTTTTTTTTTTTGTCTTTTTCCTTTTTATTGGTACCGGGGATCGAACTCACGAACGCCTGCTTGCAAGGCAGGTACTTATGCCACTGAGCTAAACCCCCAGCCCTTCCTCTCCTTTTTTAAAAATTTATTCTGTAGTAGCAGGAATCAAACTCAGGACCCTGGCCTTGCCAGGCAGATGCTGCACCACTGAGCCATATCCCCGGCCCCTTGATTTTAATTTTTTTGCATTTTAATATATATTTATCTACTCTTTATTTTGGTTTTCAAGACAGGGTCTCACCATGTACTTCACCATGAGGTGGGCCTTGAACTATGTAGGCGAGGCTGACTTCAAACTCATGGCCATCCTCCTGCCTCAGCCTTCTAAGTGCTGGCATTACAGGCACACACCGCCATCACCACGAACATCAATTGCTATGTCTGGGAATAGAGGATGACAGCAGTGTGACTGCCCTAGGGCCATGGCAAGGATTGGATGACAGGTGGTGTCTTGCCCAGTGTGGGCCCAGGACCGGTGCCTGACAAATCACACGCTGGCCCATGGAACCAGCCTCTGGGCACTCCAGGCCTCTATGTCCTCTTGACTCCATCACCTCGCTTGCCTCAGCCGGAAGGTCCAGCTGTGCGCCCTGGCTTCCCAGAACAGACACCACAGCCTTGGCCCGCACCCCCAGTACCTCCAGTACCGTGCCTGTTGGTCTCTCCCACACACAGCTTCTGACTCCAGCTCCTACTCTGGCGCCCCGGTAGTCAGCCAGAAGGCTACTCGGGAAGCCCTGAATTCCAGCTGTGCTGCTCTCTGTCACCTGTCACCTCGCAGGCTCTTACTGAGCACCGCTTCGCTTCGCTTCGCTTCATTCCGCAGCGCACAGCCTCCACTCAGTTTTCATCTCCGCGCGCCCTCTCCCTGACCCCAAGTCGGCCGGCCGTGGCCGCTGGTCCCTGTGACTGCCCCATCTCGCAGGTCATTCTGCTCCTCCCGACGAGATCGCAAGCTCTGCGCGGGCAGCGGACGCGTCTTCGTCCGCTGTCACATACCTCCCGGGCCCTGATGGTGCCACGTTTATCGCTGACGTCCGCGCGTGCACCCCAGGCTCCTGCCTTCAAGTTCTACTGCAGGCCCACTCGCAACGACCTGAAACCTGGCCTGAGGGACCCCGACTTGGACGCAAGTCTGGCAAAGGGGGCTGGCGTGGTGACGCACGCCGGCAACCCCAACACTTGGGAGGCTGAAGCAGGTAGGTAGCCGCGAGCTCGAAGCCAGCCTGGGCTACAAAATGAGACCGTATCTCACAAAGAACAGAACAGAGCAACATAAAAGATAAAACAAGACTGGCAGGAGGAGTGCAGATGCAAAGGCGAGGCGCCCGCATCACGTGCCTGACTCACCTCGCCTAGAGCCTGCAGGCTCTTCACGGCGCCCACCACCGCTTGGTGCTCCACTCCCAGCTGAGTCGCCAGCTCCGCGCTGTCCAGGCCGCCATCTGCCACCTCCAACCGCCGCAGCAATTGCTCCGCCACAGGACCATCCGCCATGGCTGTGCCCAGTGCTTCTTGCAATGAGGCGCCGGCTCGGAAACCGGAACCGGAAGTAGCGCCCGCAGCGCGTCTAGCCATCTTGAGTGTGGCGGACTAAGTGCAGACTCTGGAGTCGCCATTTTGAGTGTGGCGGCAGAGCACCCAAAGGTGAAAAAGACTCAATCCTGACCTTCCCCTTTCTTTACCGGCCGAGGTAAACTGATGAACCCAAGTTCAGAAGCAGTTTCGTTTCGCGTTCCATGCGTCCACGTCACTAGCAAGTTGTGTGACTTTGGATTTATTCAACCTTTGGGTACACCCAGCCCTCTCAACTAGTTTTAAATTTTCCAAGGGGGCCGGTGAGAGATCATTTCCATTTCCAGGGGAGAGAGGAGCTCACCCAGAAACAGATAAAATCAAGGTGTCCACTCATTCGTATGGACTATCTCTTAAGTGCCCAACCCAGTGCTAAGAGCTTTAGCTACTACTACTGTTACTATTATTACTATTCGCGTTTTTTTAGACAGGTCTCACTATATAGTTCAGGCTGGTTTTGAACTCACTAATGCAGCCTAGGCTGGCTTCAAATTCAAGGTGATCCTCCTGCCTCGGCCTCCAAGTGCTGGAATTACAGGTGCCACTACACCTGGCTAGAGCTTCAGCATTTCTCCCAAAACTTTGTGGTGATGCAGATATTCATATAATGTCTGTTTCACAGATGAAAAAACAGACTCTGAGGTGGTATAACTTGCCCAGGTTCTACAGGGAGTTGATTTTTAAAGAGGATTTGAAATTATATACCCTCCAGCTGGACATGGTGGTGCACCATTCCAGCACTTTGAAGGCTGAGGCAGGAAAATCACCATGAGTTCAAAGTCAGCCTCAGTACTGGGAATATGGCTCAGTGGCAAGCACAGGATTCTGAGTTCAAGTTCCAGTACCTCCCCACCTCAGGTTAACTGCTACCTATTGAGTTCAATGCCAGGCAATAAATTACAGGGCTTGGGATATAGCTCCATGGTACAGTGCCTACATACCTGGCAAATATATATATATAATATATATATTTAAAATTTATATATATGTATGCTTTTTAGACCCCTATCCTTCCCTTCCCATACCTTCAAGAGATTATTAGGACAATAATAGACCATTGTTGTCCTATAGAAGGATGTCACATACACACAATACAATTGAAAAGTTTTCTAGTAGCAGTTGCTAAAAAAGAAACCAAGGAGGCTGGGTTGTAGCTTATTGGTAAAGTATTAGCCTGGCATGTGCAAGGCCCAGAGTTTGATCCCTGGAACCCAGTGGGGAAACAAAAGAAAAAGGAAACAGATGGAATTTACTTCACATAGTACATCCAAATTATTTTTAAACTTATTAGAGTTTACTATTGAAATATTTTGTACTCTTTGATTTGCCATGTCTTCAAAATCAATTTGATATGTTTTGGGTTTTTTTCTTTTTGGTACCAGGGATTGAATTTATGTCCTCATGCTTGCCAGGCAGGCACTTATGTGACTGAGCTAAATCCCCACACAATTTGATACATATTTATTGTTTTTTTGAGACAGTGTCTCGTATGTAGTTCAGGCTGCCCTTGAATTATCAACAATTCTCCTGCCTCAGCCTCTCCAGTGGGACATTACAAGTGTGCACCACCGTAGTCTTGATACATATGTTAACTTACAGCAAACTGATTTGGGACCAGTTAATTTTTTTTGTTTGTTTGTTTTTGAGACAGGGTCTCACTATGCAGTTCAGGTTGGCCATGTGCTCACTCTGTAGCCCAGGCTGCTCTCAAACTTGCAACAATCCTCCAGCCTCAGCCTCCTGAATGCTGGAATTGTGTATGCCACCACTCCAAGAGAGGACGTTACACTTCAAAGGACCAATAGTGCCAGGCTTGGTGGCACAGGACTGTAATCCCAGCACTTGGGAAACTGAGGCAGGAGGATAGCTGTCAGTTTAAAGCCAGCCTGCACTACAAAGTGAGTTTAAGGCCAGCTGAACTGCACAATGAGACCCTGCCTCAGAAAGAAAAAGAAAGAAAAGAAGACCAATAGTGACATGGGCAGTGACAAATCTGTTAGGAACAAACATACATTTTGGGTATTGCTATTTTGTGGTATTGAGGATTTACTGAGTTACTGTGCTAAACTACTCAGTGTTCGTTATTTTAAATTTTTTTGGTACTGAGGATCGAACTCATGACCTCACGCACACCAGGCAGGCACTCATGCTGCTGAGCTAAATCACTAGCCCTTTTTCTTTACCTATTAATTACTTATGTATTTTTCTGACAGTCTTGCTACAAGTAGTTCAGGCTGGCCCTGAATTCACTGTAGCATAAGCTTGCCTTAAATTTTGAGATCTTCCTTCCTCAGCCTCCCAGGTGCTGGCACTATAGGCACATGCCACCACATCTGGTTACTTTTATTTTTGAGACAGGGTCTCACGAAACTGCTAAGTTCCCCAGTCTGAGATAGAACTTGCAACCCTCCTGTCTCAGCCTCCCAAGTGCTTGGATAATAGCCATGCACATCCACACCAGGCTACACAGCAAGTAGTTTCTATGCCTGCTTGGTGGCAGCTGCAGGTAGGGACGGAGAGCGAGTCACTCAGAAGTGTCCACCCACATCCTGGTCCTAAGGACCTCCTGAGATGGTCCGGGCTGGGCTATGCTAAATACTGAACGCTGGGGTGAGGGGCAGTGCCTCAGGGGCAGTGTTCTTTGCTTTTCTGAGGGCAAAGCGCTCCCTTCCATCCTTGGCCCGAGTTGTCTCCTTCCCCAGGCTGCCCAGGTCCAGTGTCCACCTCGGAAGTCTGGAAAACCTCTGCTGTTCCTCATGGCAGGCCAGTCACTTGCTCTGGCTTCACAAGACTGCGGATCCAAAGATCCAGTTCCTCACTCTAGGGCCCTATCTCCACAACCATCTGTGCCTTTTTTCCTCTCCCAACGGACCCGTGTCCTCTGCTACAGCCGTTTAATTGCAAAAGATAGGCGGTTTGTGGCAGACCACAAAGGACCCCCTTTTATTTACCAGCACTGGAGAGCCCTAATCCTAACCCTAAATGAGCCCGCAGCTAGGAGGATGACCCCAGCAGTTATAGCCTGTTTTGGGCTTCTTCCCCTCTAATCCAGGTTGGCCCTCTTAGGTGGGCTGGTGGTACACACCTGTGATCCCAGTGCTTTGGAGGCTGAGGCAGGAGGATTGCCCCAAGTTCGAGGCCACTACATAGTTCCAGGTCAACCTCAACTACACAGCGACACAAAACAAAATAGCTTTCGTCTTGACAGCCCTGGGCCATGGCGACCCTCCTGGTCTCCCAGGAGTTCTGTGGGTTTTGGAGCAGCTGAGTGGCTCGCCCTAGGTCTTGCAGCAGCAGTCAGACCGGCTCAGGCCCCAGCGCGCAGGAGGAGGAAGAGGAAGCTGGCACCCTCCCGGCTGGCTCGCAGGGTCCCAGCCTCAGGTGGAGGGCCTCTGGATGGGAACAAACGGCCTCCCCACATGCAGGGTAACCGGTGGCCAGGAAGGTCCTGCTCAGCCCTCTACGCAGAGAGGACGGAAGGAGACGAAGTAGTAAACGAGGTCCTGGACCACAGTGGCGACACCAGCGGCTGCGCGCGCGCGCGCGGATTCTTTAAATGCCCGGGACTGAGCGACTAGTGCGAAGGACGAGGGGAGGGCCTGACTGAGTCCCGGTCACATGACCTGGCCTGAGGGGCTCGCGGCCCCCACCCTGCCAGTGGGCGTCCCCCACAACGCGTGGTCGACTTTCATTGGCCGGAGGTGCGGCCAATAGAAATCGGCCATCTGGGATCTCTGCGTTCTGAGGCATAGCCTAACTTGCTTAGCCAGCTAGGCTCCAATGGAAAAGGAGGTTTGTGGTGAAAGGCCAATGAGAAGGCTTGAGGGGCGGGCTAAAAGGCCCAGTGGTGTTTGGTTGAGAAGCGGGCCCATATAAAGGTGCGCAGCCGGCGGCGGCGCCTGTCCGTACTGCAGAACCGCTGCCAGAGGATCGTTTTAAAGGGCCCGCGCGTCGCCGCCCCCTCGGCCCGCCATGCTGCTACCTGTGCCGCTGCTGCTCGGCCTTCTCGGCCTGGCCGCTGCCGAGCCCGCTGTGTACTTCAAGGAGCAGTTTCTAGACGGAGGTAACGTCTGGTCCCGCCTCGAGGCTGTCTCGGCGACGAGGGCAAAACCCTCCCCCCCCGCCCCGAGCCGGATCTGCCCGTCCCCTGTAATTAACGCGGAGAGGGCCAACACCTCGGGCCCTGGGGACCGGGAGCCGCGGGCGACTGCTTGTCTGCGTCCCTGGGGGTTACGGAGGCGCAGCGGCCTCCGCCTGGGAGTCAGCGTTCGCCTGAGGGTTTTGGATCCCCAGGTGTCAGCGCAGGGGGGGCGGGGCGGGGCAGAGGTCTCCTCCTGCTGCCGTGGCTTCGCGGTGCTCCTGGGTCACTTGCTCCTTTGCTCCTAGATGCCTGGACCAACCGCTGGGTCGAATCCAAACACAAGTCGGATTTCGGCAAATTCGTCCTGAGTTCGGGCAAGTTTTACGGGGACCAGGAAAAGGATAAAGGTAAGAGGTTAGCCCCGATCCAGGAGGACTTTCTGGCAAAGGGTGGATATTCATTCCCCAGGAGTGTGGCAGTTGGAGGAAGGAAGAGAAGTCCACTGTGTCTCTGGTCCTCTGGTCGCTTAGGGTCCCCAGGGGTCAGAAGCCCAACGATGACCACACTCCCGTCTCATTTCAGGCTTGCAGACCAGTCAGGACGCCCGCTTTTATGCCCTGTCGGCCAGATTCGAGCCTTTCAGCAACAAGGACCAGACGCTGGTAGTGCAGTTCACGGTGAAGCATGAGCAGAACATTGACTGTGGGGGTGGCTACGTGAAACTATTTCCCCAAAACTTGGACCAGAAGGACATGCACGGAGACTCGGAGTACAACATCATGTTCGGTGAGGGGGTGTGCACTGAGCCAGGCCTCCCAATAGTGGGAGGGGGAGGCACTCCTGTAGACTTGATTTAGTTTTGTGTTTTGAGACTGGGTCTCACCTTATAGTTAAGGCTGCTTGAACTTCCAGCAATCCTCCTGCCTCATTGCAGGCCCCAGGGGTCTTCATAATCTGGGATGGTCTTGAGACCATAGAAAGCACCAAAATAACTGAGGCTTCTTTGGTGGTATAGCTAGTTATAAGGGCCTGTGGAGAACAGATAACTGAAGGGGATTGTATTATGGTTGAAGATGTAAACTTTGTGAATATACTTAGATGTTTCCAGATTTTACAAAGGTGGATAGGTGAATTTTGGCAGGCAGGCTTATTGATTGAATTGAATTGAAACTCCACTTCTAAAGACAGGATCAGAATCTGAGGCTCATCTTTAGCCTGAAAGACCTGAGTCCAAGTTCTAGGTTCTTAAATAGGGGTGGGACTCCCATCGTGGGCGGTCAGACTCCTTACGGCCTGCTTTCCACCTAGGCCCAGACATTTGTGGTCCTGGCACCAAGAAAGTTCATGTCATCTTCAACTACAAAGGCAAGAATGTGCTGATCAACAAGGACATCCGTTGCAAGGTGTGCCTGGGAGGGCACCTTTGGGTGGCTCTCAGTGGAGGCCCCAGGGGTAGCCGGGTGGGCGGGGCCGCTCACTTCCCACCCTGTTCAGGATGATGAATTTACACACCTGTACACCCTGATTGTGCGACCTGATAACACCTATGAAGTGAAGATTGACAACAGTCAAGTGGAGTCAGGCTCCTTGGAGGACGACTGGGACTTCCTGCCACCAAAGAAGATTAAGGACCCTGATGCTTCCAAGCCTGAAGACTGGGACGAACGCGCCAAGATTGATGACCCCACAGACTCCAAGCCTGAGGTTGGTATGTGGGCAGGGGCTCTCCCCACCTGGCTGGAGAGCTTGGAGAACTGCTGGTCCCCATTAATCTCCTCCGTCCCCTAGGACTGGGATAAACCCGAGCACATCCCAGACCCTGATGCCAAGAAGCCTGAGGACTGGGATGAAGAGATGGATGGGGAGTGGGAACCACCAGTGATTCAGAACCCCGAGTACAAGGTGAGCCTAAGAGCTGTGGTGTAGCTCAGTAGCTCGGGGTAGGGAACTTGCCCTGGAGTGGCTCCCCTAGGACCCCCAGAACAAAAACTATGTCTGAGCGGGGCTGGGGCTCACAGTGAAGATTGTACCCTTTTTTACTGAGCTATTGGACTGCTTTCTGCAGGGTGAGTGGAAGCCACGGCAGATCGATAATCCAAATTACAAGGGCACTTGGATCCACCCAGAAGTTGACAACCCTGAGTACTCCCCAGATGCCCACATCTATGCCTATGACAGCTTTGCCGTGTTGGGCCTGGATCTGTGGCAGGTGAGAAGTGGAGGTGGAATTGTCAGGTGATCAGGCCTCCAAGGGAGGAGGTCAAGTGAAAGACTCACCACCATGCAGGTCTGACCCCCACATTGGTACATTTTGTGAAGGTAGACTGGTCTGTCCTCGGGCTCCCCACAGCATACATCCTCTTTGAGGGGCTACTTATTAAGTGTTGGATTCTTCTTTGTATTTTGAAGCAAGTTGGGGTTGGACTTGAACTCAACATGATCCTTCTGCTTCAGCCTCCCCCATGATGATGGGCATTTGCCCCACCATAGTTTGTGGGTACTTCAAGTGCTTATGCAAGTCAGCTCATTTGACTACAGCTGGCTTTGCTAGGAACCTGGTGGGGGGTTGGGGTGTAGGTCAGTGATAGATGTTTGTTCCTTGTGAGGTCCTGGGTTTGATACCCAGCACAGCAAGAGAAATTATACTGGACTGAATTTCTGTCATGAAACACTTTTTTTTTTGGTCTTTTTCCTTTTATCTGTACGTGGGATTGAACTCACGACTGCCTGCTTGCAAGGCAGGCGCTTATGCCACTGAGCTAAATCCCCAGCCCCATGGAGCACTTTTTAAGCAAGGACAGATTCAAGGCCTCATCTTTGTACCTGCATGAGGGTGTGAGCCCTCACTTCTCAGGTGAACAGACAGAGGTGCAGAGAAGTAAAAGGTAGTTGCCCAGAGTCACCTGACAGGAGGTAGCTGCAGCCTTGAGCTGTAACAGCAGTCTCCACTGTCCCCAGAGACCAGGGCGTGGCGGTTAGAAGAACACAGGTGAGGGCTAGGGATTTAGCTCAGTGGCATAAGCGCCTGTCTTGCAAGTAGGCAGTAGTGAGTTCGATCCCTGGTACCGATAAAAAGCAAAAAGACAAAAAAAAAAAAAAAGAACACAGGTGACATGTTGTCCAAAGCCAGAGCCATGGGCTCTTGCCTCTGACCACCCCTCCCCTCCCATCACCCGCAGGTCAAATCTGGCACCATCTTTGACAACTTTCTCATCACCAATGATGAGGCGTATGCAGAAGAGTTTGGAAACGAAACCTGGGGCATCACAAAGGTGAGGCAGGGCCCAGTTCTAACCTGGGGGTGGGCAGGGTTGCAGCCTCTAGCCAGGGTCTGATCCGGGGAGCACTCTACTTGTAGGCTGCAGAGAAGAAGATGAAGGACAAACAGGACGAGGAGCAGAGACTTAAGGAGGAAGAAGAGGACAAGAAGCGCAAGGAGGAGGAGGAAGCAGAAGACAAAGATGACGAGGATGACAAAGATGAGGACGAAGAGGATGAGGAGGACAAGGAAGAGGAGGAAGAGGAAGAAGCCACTGGCCAGGCCAAGGACGAGCTGTAGAGAGGCCACGCCACCCCCTCCAGGGCTGGACTGAGGCCTGTGCGCCCCTGCTGCAGAGCCGGCCGCGCCAAATAATGTCTCTATGAGACCCAAGAACTTTCATTTTTCCAGGCGGGTTCAGATTTGGGGTGGATTTTGATTTGTGTCCCCCGCCTTTCTTTTTTTTTTAAACAGGTGTTCTGTCTCGGATTCTCCTTCAGCCCTCAGTCCCCTCTTGCCCTTCCTCTTTTTGACCAGCCTCTTTCCCTTCCCCTTCTTTCCGGGATCCCTTAGCTACTCTGAGGGCAAGGGTGTGGAGGAGACGCCCTTGGCTTGAGATTCCATCTGCTTCCCTTCGTGGAGCCCAGACAGGGGCAGCAGAAAGGGGGGGCTTCTCCAGCCCCCCAGCACTGAGGAAGAATGGGGTATTCCCCATCCATCCCTTTTTCTCCCCTGCTTCTTGACTGGGCCATTTCTGGGTGGGGTAGTGGATTCCAGCTTGGCTCACAGTGAGAATGTAAGAACTACAAACAAAATTTCTATTAAATTAAGTTTTGTGTCTCCCTGCTTTGTCTCCTTCTTGGGGGGGCAGCCATCAGGGAGCTAAAGATACCTGGGGGTGAAGCTGACCTGCAGGAAGTCCTTCACAGGTGCTGCAAGAAAGACCAGGTACTCCTTCAAGGCAGGAATGCTATGTACTGTGAGGCCTCCAAATCACTGGAATTGACCTCTAAGTGACCCTTGCTCACCGACCAGGCATGAACCTGCTGACACCTAATGATTCCATACTGCATTCTCCACAGCCGTGAGTCCTGGTCTAGTGAGGAGCAAAAAACAGACCAAGTCTATGTGGCGTGGTTAGGAGTGAGAGGCCTAGCCCACGTACCAGCTATCGATGGCCACGCTGCCCAGTTCATCTGATAAGGAGCCAGGTTGGAATGGTGTGTTCCTCATCCCAGGAGCCATGGTCTTTAGGTTAAGTTGCAGCTGGGAAGACAAAGGCTGGGGTGTGCAAGGTCCCTGGTTCCATCCCTAGCTCTGCAAGGGAGAAGTGGGGGACTAGGGTGCAGTGGACTGCAGGGTGAGAAGGAGCCTGCCCCACTCTGCAGATTCCTAGGCCCTTTGCATAGAAAAGTCAGAGTCCACTGGGTGAGGACTGAAGAGTGGCTTAGATCAGCACCTGGGGAGGATGCAGAGGGAGCAGCAGGGCTGGAGGTAGCAAGTGGTCAGTTTAGGAGTTGAGGATGGCACCATTCTCAAGCCATCCTGCCTCCCATAGTGCTGTATCAAGTGGGAGCCCAGCTTTGCCTCCATCCTGCTGCCTGAAGCACTCTGCAGCTGCCCACTCAGCCTGTGTGGGCCCCCCTCTTCCTACGTGTCCATGGGCTGGACTCACACACACTCCAGGCTCCTGTTTCTGTCCTGGTCTCTCAGAAGCCTGGTGTAGTGGATTCAGGGAAGGCTTACGTGAAGAATTCTGTGTGCAACACATGTTGGATTTGAGTCATGTCTTTTACTTCTGTACCACTGGGGTCAGACAGTGGAATAAGCTGGTAGGAGGAGCAGCACAAGTAGCAAGTCACGAATGGAAACTGCAGGTGCCAGATAGTTCTCTACATGGAATACATCAAGCTATCATGTGACCTGTGGCTTGGCTCACAAAAAGTGTTTCTGTTGTTAGGTCTTCCCGTGCAGCTCAGGCTGGCCTCATAGTAGGTGATCCTCCTGCCTCAGCCTTTTGAATGTTGGTATTATAGGTGTGCCCCATCATGCCCAGCTTTTAGTAATTTTCAGGGTTTCAGGTAAGATGATTAACTCAAAATCAAACCAACTTGGAACAAAAAGCACGAGGAGACTTCAAGAGGTGCAAATATCTACAGCAAGCTCATGAAAAACTTAAACAGTCAAACATTTGAGAGCAACGGTGGGGACACCAGATCCATTTTGCAGCCATATGACGTCACCGTTAACGATCATGACGTCATTCTGGAAGCTAAGTGAAGAGTGCAGAGGATGAGCCGCCTCGCCCGCAGCGCAGAGGTCAATCTGCGCATGCCTGGCCAGGTGAGCGCTCAAGCGCATGCCCGGAGAGCGGGCGGGTCATGCGCAGGTCACGTGGGCTGGCGGGGGGGGGGGACGGCGCGCGCGCGCCGCTCGACCCGGAAGCGCTTGGCGCGCGGCACGGCTGGGCGCTAAGATGGCGGCGGCGTGAGTTGCATGTTGTCGGAAGATCAAGGGGCCGCCGCGTTGCTCGGGCCCCGCCATGGCTGTCACCATCACGCTCAAAACGCTGCAGCAGCAGACCTTCAAGATCCGCATGGAGCCTGATGAGACGGTGCGGGCCGGGCCCGAGCCGAGGGGCGGGGGTGACGGGTACCGGGGCGGGGTGGGGGTGGGGAGGCAGGAATCCCGCGGGAGGGACGCGGAGGACGGCGCGGTTGGGCCCGGCCCACTCCCCCACCTTCCTGGCTCTCGGACCCCCACCCGTGGGACCCGGCCCGGCCCGGCCCCCGGAAGCTCGGACGCGCTGCCTGGCCGTCTTGGGCGAGCCCCACCCCGGGCGCCGGCCGGCGACTTGAGTGTCAGCACTTCCCGGGGCGCGGTCCCGCGGTGCGCGCGCCCGCTGCACTGTGTGGACGCTCCCGGAGGCCGGCGGCGGCTGGGCTGGTAATGATGACCCAGGATCCCGATCTGTGACAACTGTCCTGATAATAAATGGTCACTGTGATCGTAGTTTCGGTGGCTTATGTCTGTCGGCCGTTTATTTTTGTCCATGCACCGGTGCTTTCGGTGCCACTGCCCCAAGGGATACTGACTTCCACGCTCCTGGACGAGCCAGCGCTGCACCCTGACCACGCTCCCACCCCGCGCCTGCTTTTGGAGAAAAGGAAACAAATTCAGATTTTTTTTTTTGGACCAGTTTGTTTGATTTTGGGCAAGTTACTTCATCACTGTGCCTCCTTTTCTCAAATGTAAAGCAAGTCCAGTGTTAAGGATATCATGCAGATGTTATGAGGCTTAAATCCAGCTGAGGGCAGTGGTGCACACCTTTATCCCAGCTCCTCGGGAGGCTAAGGCCGAAGCTCACAAGTTCAAGGCCAGCCTGGATAATTTACCAAGATCTTGTCTCAAAATAAAAAGGGTTGGCAGTGTAACTCTGGTGAAATGACTTTGGGTTCGAGCCCCAGTTTCTCGATTAATAAGTATAATCATGTTTGTAATAAATAGTATTAACAGAATGTGTTCATCACCCTTAGTAAGTATCCATGATGTCCCTCTTATTGTCCCAGGTCAGCGTCATAAACGGGAGACACTCCTATCTATCCCTTTAATCTTTTTGTTTGTTTGTTTTTTGAGACAGGGTCTCCCTATGTAATCCAGGCTGGCCTTGAACTCCGGTGATCTCCTGCCTCAGCCTCCCCAGTGCTGGGATTACAGGTGTGCGCCACCATGCCTGGCTTATTCTCTTTTTTGTTTTTATTTTTTATTTTATTTTAATATAGTTTCCACCATTTAGAAACATGTTTTAGTCTTTTCAAATAAGCACTCTCTCCATGTGCACAGGAACTTGTTTTGTTCCATGGTGGGGCCTCTATAAAATGGCCTTAGTGCCTAATCTAGCACCTTGGACATAATAGGTTCTCAGTAAAAACATTGATTGGCCAGTTGTTGAATGCATTCACCAGCAGTGTGTTTGCCTATGAAGCTGAGCCTCTGTCATCACTGACAAACTCCTCCCTAAACCAGTAGGGAAGAGAGAGTCGTGGGGTTCACACAGGCTGTCTGAACTCCTTCAGGTGAAGGTGTTGAAGGAGAAGATAGAAGCAGAGAAGGGCCGTGATGCTTTCCCAGTGTCTGGACAGAAACTCATCTATGCTGGCAAGATCCTGAGCGATGACGTCCCCATCAGGGACTATCGTATTGATGAGAAGAACTTCGTGGTTGTCATGGTGACCAAGGTGGGTGACTCGTGGGGGAGCTGGCAGGGAGCCTGTGTGCCCAGGAGAGATTAGCTGAGCACAGGGCTGGGTTGTGTCCAGGCAGGATGTTGGGGCTTGATAAGGGTGCTGATGCCGCCCCCCTTTTACTTGCTGTCACAGGGCAAAGCTGGCCAGGGTACCCTGGCACCCCCAGAGATCTCCCCCACTGCTGCCCCAGAGCCCTCTGCCCCCTTCCAGCTGACCTCTGCCCCAGGCATGTCTCACCCATCACCTGCCACCAGAGATGACAAGAGCCCATCAGAGGAGTCAGCTCCCACAGCGTCACCAGAGTCAGTGTCAGGGTAAGGAAAGGGCGCAGTTCTCCTGGGGCCCTGTGCTCCCTGTACTGTTAGTGCCACCCTTGTGGTCCCACACCCTGGGGGGAGGGCAGGCCACCAGAAGCCAAGGTTCGATTTCTCTCTCTTGAATTTGCAGCTCTGTTCCCTCTTCAGGTAGCAGCGGGCGAGAGGAAGACGCAGCCTCCACGCTAGGTGGGCGGGTGGTCCCTGCGGAGAGGTGGCTGGGCCTCCTCTGGCTGTGGGAGGGTGTGGTTGCCACCTCGCCCTGTCCACGGCGACGCAGTCTGATACTCCTTTCATAGTGACGGGCTCTGAGTACGAGACGATGCTGACGGAGATCATGTCCATGGGCTATGACCGGGAGCGTGTGGTGGCCGCCCTGAGAGCCAGCTACAACAACCCGCACAGGGCCGTGGAGTACCTGCTCACGGTGAGGTGGGGTGGTGTGGTGAGGCTGCCACAGGCTTCCCTCGGGAGGCGGGGCAGGTGCGGAGGTGGCCACGTAGGAGAACTGAAGGGAGATTTCCTGCAGGGAATTCCGGGCAGTCCTGAGCCTGAACACGGTTCCATCCAGGAGAGCCAGGCATCTGAGCAGCCAGCCACAGAGGCAGGTGCGTGGGCCAGGTGTCATGCTCACAGGGCATCTCCTGGGGCCCAGCACTGGGTCCTCATGTGGATTCTGACTGCACCCCTTCCTGCTGCCAACAGGAGAGAACCCCCTGGAGTTCCTACGGGACCAGCCACAGTTCCAGAGCATGAGGCAGGTGATCCAACAGAACCCTGCACTGCTGCCGGCCCTGCTCCAGCAGCTGGGCCAGGAGAACCCTCAGCTGTTGCAGGTGCGGCCCAGGCAGGGGCGTGGGCGAGTGTGACAGTGAGAGATTGAGGGGTTGCCTTGTCCAGATGGCAGGGCTGAGGAAGGTCCTACCCCACTGGCCAGCATCCCAGGCTATGCTGGTAGAATATGTATGTGGACTGGGCAGCCCAGCAGGCTCCCCTGGGCCTCTACCTGCCAGTTTCTGCTCCTCCGATCTCAGTCCCTGGAGAGGCTTCCTTCCATGTCTCTGGTTTTGGGGTGTTTTTGGACAGGGTCTCCCTTGGTAGTCTAGGCTGGCCCTGAATTCTCAGTGTAACTCATGCTGGGTATTAAACTTCAGATCTTCTGCCTAAGCCTCCTAAGTACTGGGATTTAGGTGCCATTGACCAGGTCGCCACTGTTTTTCACCTGGATTTGGTCCTTTCACTGCTGTCCTGGGGCTTTCAGTCTGTGATGACTGGAGCCTAGGTGGCCAGCCTGGACTTCTGCCTGCACTTTCCCATGGCTGACGACGTCTTTGTGGTGCTTTCTAGATTTCCAAGATAGCGCAGCCCCCACCCTGCTGACTTCTGCCCCCAAGGCTGCCTACTTGCTCTTCCATTGCACTTTGATGGCCCCTTGCAGGCCTTTAATCCCACTGCCACCCTGGTCCTTTGTCCACTGGACATTGGATACTGAAGGAGCCCTTCTGTCTAATGCAAAAATCATCAGATGTATGGAGTGCGCAGGCTCTAGAGAAGGGAGCACGGAAGGAACGCAGGTGCTGAGCGATGGCCAGTGCAGCCAAGCTCGCCAGGGGCCCTGCCTCTGTCCCCAGCCCAGCACTAGCACATTCCCAGGCAGGTTGTGATGGCGCATGCATGCCTGCAGACCTGGCCCCGAGGAAGCTGAGGCAGGAGTATTGCCCCTGCGCTTGAGGCCAGCTGGGGCTGTGGTGTTTCACCTGCCCTTGAACTCTGTAGTGAGAGCCTGCAAAAAAGTTAAAAGTTTGGAGTTGCTGGGTCCTGGGTGGTGTGCTTCTCTCAGGACAGCCCACCCTGCTCCCTCTGGGGTGTGCTTTCCTCTTTACTCAGCCCAGGCTCACTTGGCTGTCAGTTTCTGTCTGTCTGCATGTTTGTCTGTCTGTCTGTCTTGTCTCTCTTTTACTTTTTCAAATAAACTTTGCCACTGCTAAAAAGTTATTCCCGAGTTCTCAGATCTCGTCTTCTCTGCTGACCCGCAGCACTGTGGCTTCCCTTGCCCTGGACAGTGCTGCCCGCTGCTTTCCTCTCTGGTCACCTGCCCCTCCCACCCTGCCTGCCTTGGTGCCTGCTCCTGCCTTCCCCACGCCCTGGGTGTCAGTGACTTCTTGGCCTTGGCCTTGCTGTCGTCTGCTCCCTGTGTTCGTGGCTGGTGGCCTCTCAGGCAGGGCCACACCCCACCTGTGCTGCTTTCCGTGTCAACTGACTGAAAGGGCAGGACGTGGCGGGGCCTGGAGGCACCAGGCCTGGCCTCCCCAACGCTCCCTCTCCCGCAGCAAATTAGCCGGCACCAGGAGCAGTTCATCCAGATGTTGAACGAACCCCCTGGGGAGCTGGCAGACGTCTCCGACGTGGAGGGGGAGGTGGGCGCCATGGGCGAGGATGCTCCACAGATGAACTACATCCAGGTGACGCCGCAGGAGAAGGAGGCCATCGAGAGGGTAAGCGAGGACCGACCCGGGTCAGGGCCGGGCTGGGGCCGCCCTGCTCACCTCAGCGCATCTCCCCGCAGTTGAAGGCCTTGGGCTTCCCCGAGAGCCTGGTGATCCAGGCCTACTTTGCGTGTGAGAAGAACGAGAACCTGGCAGCCAACTTCCTCCTGAGTCAGAACTTTGACGACGAGTGACCCTGGCTGGGAGCCAGGTGGCCCACTGCCCCACCCTGCCCTGCTCCACAAAAGTTTTATAAAAGAAAAAATATATATATATTCATCTTTATTTAAGAAGTGAAAAGAAAGTCAAAAGCCTTTTTAAAAAAGCCAGCCTAGCGTCCTACCCTCTTCAATAGCCCGCTCCATCCCCGGTCTTCGAGGATCCAGACCAGACAGCTGTCCCCATCCTCCCAGCCCAGCCTGCTCGGAGTAGCTGGCAGGGCCAAGAGGCGACAGATGGGCCCCTCTTGGCTTCTGTCCCAGCTCCCTCAGCCAGATGGAGAGGCGGCTGTTTGCTCCCCACTGTGCCGTCCTCCAAGATGAGGGGAAACTGGAGCCCAAAACTTTGATCCTGTCAGAGTGGCCCGTCTCCTTCCATCTGGGGCAGTCCGAAAGGCCCCTCCCTAGTCTGGCCTCTGCCTCCAGCCTCGGGGCCAGGCAGGCACCACATCCGCTCTGGAGGCCAAGGCCCTCCCCATCCTGAACAGAACCGTGTCTCTGATAAAGGTTTTGAAGTGAATAAAGTTTTAAAAATGAGCCCTCATGGTCCGTGCCATGCTGGCTTGCCTGGACCTGGGGGAAGCAGGGCCTTGGAGATGGGGCACCTGGGACTGGGCAGGGGTGCCCACTCCATCAGCACCGGAAGGACCCCCTCTCCCAGCCCCTACCACCATCACTGCAGTCTGTCTGGGCTGCGCCTCCCCCTGGTAACTGGCTAATTACTGGAGATGTATGTTGGTAAACAGAAGTGTCTCCCCACTGCCATCTGTTCCTGTTACCCACCCAGCACATCGATTTTCCCCCGAAGCCCTCTGGCATGGCCCAGAGTCCTCACCCATTCAGACCGGGTGGGCTGAGACTGGGGCCTGAGCTGGGTCCTGGGGAGGACCTGCAGGTAGTACACAGAGCCAGTGGGGCTGCTGGACAGCAGGCTTTATTAGGGAAGGGCAAGCTCAGGGGCTGCTGCCCCAGAGGCTGCTGGGTCCGGGGCAGCACTGGCAGCCATGGCTGCGGCCCGGGCCTCCTTCTTCTGCCTCTGCTTCTCCTCCTTGAGGCGCTTGCGCTGTTGCTTCTCCAGGTCCTGCAGCAGCTCCTGGAAGCGCGTGCTCCTCGGGTCCACATGGTAGCCCAGGCGCTCCTGAGCCTCAGCCTGCAGGCGTGCCCTGCGCTCCTTGTCTGCCTGCACCTTCTCCCAGCGCTCTCGCTGCTGCTGCCGCCAGTTCTCAATCATCTGTGGCATCTTGGCCATGCACTCAGCGATGAGCTGCTCCCTGTGTGGGGAGTATGGCAGATATGCAGTGATGTCCCCTGGGATGCCACCCTCTGCCTAGAGCCTGCCCCAGGGTTCCACCCAGATGACAGGCAGGAAGAGTTCTCTGCTTGGCAGTAAAGGTGCAGAGATCAGGGCTAGGCTGTGGTCTCAGTGCAGGGCCAGGTCAGTCTGATGTATTGGGGGGCTGTTCCCTGGGACACCTCATTTCTCACCCCAGGCTTCACAGAGCACCTACTGTGTGCTCCACAGGCAACAGAGATCACCTGCTGTGTCCCTGGCCAGTTCAGGGCACAGGAATGAAGGCCTGAAACAGACTGGAAGGCAGACATGGTGGCACACACCTATGACCTCAGTGCTTAAAAGCTGAGGCAGGAGCCTGCCTGGGGTACACAGGGAGACCTTATCTCAAAAACAAACCAAAGCCGGGTTGGCAGCTTCCCTCCAAGCCTGTTTGTAGTACCAATCACAGCCACAGTTTAAGAAAAGGGAAACGTATGGTTAAGGTCCCATGCCAGGGTCACCCAGCTCCACCACTCACTGGCACTCTGGACACCTGGGCACACTAAGTGGATCTCCCACCCCTAAACTGAGGCACGAGCTCAGTAGTGCACTGGTGCAGCACCACCTACTGCGTGCAAGCCAGCTGCATCATGGAGGGTGGTCCCTGCCCTGCTCAAGGCTGCTGAGGCGCCCCTAGGAAGCAGTCATGCAGATGCCTCTGCTCCTGCTGCCACTCTTCCTTCAGTTGTCTTTTTTTAGACACAGTCTTGCTAAGGTGTCTACCTACGCTGTATTCCTACAATCCTGCCTCAGCCTCCAAAGTAGCTGGGCTAACCCCTCAACTCTGCCTCCGAGGCCAGTTTCTGCCTGGACTCCATACCTAGTCACTGCCCTCACTTTCACTCTTCCCAGCCCCAGCGGCCTCCTGGCCCACTGTAAGCTCCGGGACCTCTGCCAGCTGCTTCCTCTGGGTATGGCATCCCTGCCCCAAGACGTCTTTATCATCATGATGTCAGCTCATGCCGAGCTCTGGGTAAAGATCATCCTTTCACAGCCCTAAAACATCCTTCAGCCTGGCTGGCTGGGCAGCCTCTCGCTACAATGCCCTGGCGGGGCTCGAACCCGGGAGTGCTGGGATGACAGGCGCGCGCCACCACGCCCGGCTACCCAGTTTTCAGCTCTTAACGATCCTGTTGTGATCTGAACCTATCCTGCCAGTTTTGCTCCGTGCTGGGTCCTCGGCGCCTGGGCCAGGGGACACCCGAGCCGGGGCTTTCAGACAGCAGGCAATACGCAGACGCACGATGCACCGGCGCCAGGGCCCCGGGGCCGTGCGCGCCTCGCGCGTGCGCAAGCGACTGAGCATGCGCGCGCGCGCGCGCGCGCGCACACACACACACACACACACACACACACACACACACACACAGCATGCGCGCGCGCGCGCACACACACACACACACACACACACACACACACACACACACACACACACACACACACACACACACACACACACACACACACACACACACACACACACACACACACACACACACACACACACACACACACACACACACACACACACACACACACCTCTCTCGCCGCCTTTGTTCTTCCGCTTGCTGTTTGACCCGCAGTGATTCCTGCATGGTCGCCAGGCTCGGGTACCACTCTCGCTCCTCCGCCTCCAGCTCGCGCAGCTGCTCGGACGTCGGCCACAACGAGCCGGGGTCCACGTTGGAGGCGGCGCCATGCCGTGCGAACTGCTTGGCCGCGTAGCGCGGACCCAGCTGCCAGCGTGGGGTCAGTGGGTTCTCAGGGTCCGGCCAATAGGGCTCCGGCGATCGGCGTGGAGGTGGCAGCGCTCGGTAGCCGCGCGAGCCGGAGCGTAGGGTCGCCGCCAGCCTCAGCAGGCCGCGGACCTGGTGCATGGGCGCCGCCATCTTGCCCCAGGGTCCTCTCGGCAGCCGGGTCGTCCGCGGCGCTGCCTGAGCGCAGGCGCGAGGCGGGGCGTCCTGCGCTCGGCCGCTGTGGGGCGCGCTGGCTCTGTGCGGCCTTTCAGTGTTCTGAATACACTACATCTTAAAAAATGCAAATAGGAGCTGGGGATTTAGCTCAATGGCATAAGCACCTGCCTTGCAAGCAGGCGGTCATTTCATGAGTTCGACCCCCGGTACCGATAAAAAAAAAATTATAAAAAAATGGAAATATGCAGTCCTTTTACGTAAGCTGAGTCCTAGCCCTGTACTTTACTGTAGTAATCTTACTGAAAACTTCACAATTTCAACTTCAGCCTGACTTCCATCGTACTGCGTTGTGTTTAAATATTCACAAGCTCGCTTTCGGCCCCGGGAATCGAACTGAGGACTGGCGCGCTGAGCTGCATCCCTGAGCCCTGGTGGGTCTGTGTTGTGGACGGCCACATGTACACGGGTGTTCAGGGAGAGATGTGTACCCCTACTTCACCTCACCGACAGGCTAAGGATAGTCAGTTTTTTGATATTTTTCTTTTCTTGTTTCTTTGTTTTGAGATACGGTCTCACGAAGTCGTTCAGGCTGGCATTGAACTCACAGCGATCCGCCTGCCTGCCTCAGGCTCTGAATGATGGGATTACAAGTATGCTTCTTGTTATTTTGCTTTTTTGAGACGGGATCTTGCTCTGTAGTCAAGGCCTGCTCTAAACTTACTGGGTAACCCAGGCTGGCCTCAAATTCAAGATTCTCCTTCCTCATACTTCCAAATGCGTTTTAACAAGGTTGGGCCACCACACCTAACGTGAAATATTTAACCGTATTTTTCTATCTTACCTAGACATTTATTTTATTTAATTAATTTATTTATTTAGGTACCAGGGATGGAACTCACAGCCTCGTGCTTGCCAGGCAGGCTCTTGTGCCACTGAGCTAAATCTTCAGTCCAACATTTATTTCAAATATTTAAATTTATGGTTTGACTATTATCCTTTTTTTGAAGTCCTGCAAGGTCTTCAGTGTAGGTTTTATTGATCTTGTTCTGTATTGTTTTGATCAATTCTGATGATACCTGATGATATAGACAAATCAATTTAAAAATAGCAAGAGGCACAATGGTAACCACTTTTGATCACCTGGTATTCTGTTTTTGCATCGTGCTATGCCCACCCTTCTGTTCTGACTCTGTTTTGCTTAGTCACATTTGGTTTTATTCTCTTCAAAAAAAGTAATAAGAACCATGGAAGTAATAAAGCCCAAAAAGTCTAATTGTTATTGTAAAAAAGGAAAGAAAGGTGGACTAAGGGATATAACTGCAGGTGTGTTCGAGTGTGTAGGATGGAAAACTATATTACTGAGCTTTTGTTGGATCATTGAACGGAACTGTCTCCAATTTCACTGTATGAATGTCCACTTTATATGCTTTAATTTTGTAATTTGGACAACTGTTCCTGGGAAGATAATATGTAACCTATTCTGGTGATTTCTTACTGTATATTTTTTTTTCTTACTGTATATTTCTTTTTCTTGAAATACTGTATTATTTGTACCCTTTTACTGCTCTGTTTTTTTTATGTCCTTTTTTTCTCTTTAAATAAAAAATATTTAAATTTACATTTAAAATGTTTAAAATTATATGATCTAGTGCAAGCCTAGGATCCTAATGCTCTGGGAGGCCGAGGCAGGAAGATGGCACATTTGAGCCCAGCCTGAGAACCTGTCTCAAAATCAGAAGTAAAAAGGGGTTGGGGTTACCCTGGGTTCAAGCCCCAGCACCACTAAAGAATATAGCTGACATGGGTAATTTTTTATGTGTCAGGATGGGCGCAGCTGCCTGGGGAAGTGACTCCTACTGGCCCGTGGTACAGCTGGTGGTGCTTCCTCGGAGTGGGGCAGATGTTAAATGTTGCCAGCACAGATGTTTCAGGTGACAGGCCGGTGACTCTGGGCTGACCCTTGTGCAGTGTGTACAGGTACTGGGTGTCACACTAGCCCTGTAAGTGTGTGTGGTTACGTCTCAATTACAGATCCAAAAGAGAGAACTGGGTGCAGCTCATCGGTAGATTCTTGCCTAACCCACACAGGCTTTGAGTTCCGCACTTCCAAAGAAGAAGAAAAACTAAAAGGAAAGGGAAAATATCTAGCAATTATTTTTCTGAATGAATACATTTGTAGGAAAGCTGCCCTGTGTGGTGGCACATATCTGAAATCCCAGCAATGGAGAGGCTGAAGCAGGAGGATTGCAGCAGTCTGAGGCCAGCCTGGGATACATAGTGAGAGACCAGGTCTGCACTACGTAAAAACACCAAGCCAGATTAAACCAACCCTTCAAGACAGAGACAAAGACAGTAAAACATGTATAGGAAAACTATAAATACAGGCAAGGAAGTGTTTTTTTTTTGGTTGTTATTATTTATTGTTTTTGAGACAGGGTCTCGCCATGTAGTTCAGGCCAGTCATGAACTCAATATGCAGCCCAGGCTGGTCTTTTTCATTTTCTTTTTCTTTTTTGTCTTTTTCCTTTTTCCGGGTATCCAACTCACAACTGCCTGCTTGCAAAGCAGGCAGTTATGCCGCTGAGCTAAATCCCCAGCCCCCAGGCTGGTCTCAAACTCACAGCAGTCCTGCTGCCACAGCCTCCCAAGTGCTGGGATTACAGGTGAGCAGACCATACCCAGCTGCTTTTTAATATTTTTAATCTATAGTGATTTCAATATCTAAAATAATTCACATAAAGATGCAAGAGTCAGAGAGATTACACAGACTGTTTCCATGTGGGTTTAAAACAGGAGATGAGGCTGGGTGTGGGGAAGAGGCTGCCGGAGGAGAGCCCTCACCTCAGGGTGGCCAAGAGCAGAGAGAGGGGAGAGGCCAGGGAGGGAAGACAGACCTTCCAGGTCACGCCATCCAGCCAGGCTCCACTACCAAGGGTGATGTTAGCATCCTCTAACTGCAATGGCCAATAGGTGGCTAGCGGGCAGTGAGCACACAAGGTGTGAATACCCTGGGCAAAGACAGGTTTTAGCAGGCAATGGAAAAGTCACGAATGACTTACATCTGGACGTTTCTGTTCAGGGTTTTCTGACTGCAGTTGACTGTGGGTAACTGAAATCAGCCTCATGAACAGGAGTCCTGTATTTATAAGAAAGTGATCATGGTTGGTGTTTTACGGGGGAAGGTGGGGAATTGGTTAGGGTTCAGAGTGAAGTGACTCACCAAAGATTTGCCCAAGAGTAATTTATTCTAAGCCCGGCGTGGTGGCACACAGCCTGCGATCCTAGCACTCAGGAGGCTGAGGCAGGAGGATCGTTGTAAGTTCAGGACCAGCCTGGGCTACAAAGTGAGCTGAAGGCCAGCCTGAGCTGCATAGGGAGACTGTCCCAAAAAGACTTCCCCCCAAGAAAGTGTAATATGGCTGGATTTGCTGGCAAGGCCTGTAATTGCAGGTACTGGGGAGGCTGAGGCAGGAGGATTGCAAATTTAAAGCCAGCCATGGGTTGGGGTGCAGCCTGGGCAATTTAGTGAGATTCTGTCTTAAAATTAAAAGGGCCTGGGCTGGGGATTTAGTGGGGCTTCAGCGGCATAAGCGCCTGCCTTGCACGTGCGCAGTCGTGAGTTCAATTCCTGATACCGATTTAAAAGGGGGGGGGGGTGAAATGTAGCTGAGTGGTAGTGTATGCCTGGGTTTAATCCTTCATACCACACGCAGACGCGCGTGCAGAGCATAGTATTTTCATAGAACCTGGAACCCTCACACATCCTTCCTTTTTTTCCTTTTCTTTTCTTTTTTGGTGTGTGCATCTCAGTCTCTTTCCTCCTCGATGGGACCCAATACCAGGCACCCACAGTGTAAGGGCAGCGAGGTTTATTTTCAGTAAGGGGCCTGGTGGGGCAGTCAGTGAGAGTTGAGGGGAACTGGGAGGAAAGGGGCTCCGAGCGCCCTGCAATTACCCCTTTATGTCCATCTGTGAAGTCTCCAGGGGCCTAAGCCACATGCACTCGTCCTGTCGCCAGGAGCGCAGAGGCTAAGGGGACGCGGGGTTACGGAGAACAGGGAGGCTGGGGGCTGGGCCAGGGCCTTCGTGCCGAGCAATTTTTAAAAATTTGGAGCCGGGTCTCCCTCTCTTGCTGAGGCGGGACCTGAACTGGTGACCCTCCCACCTGTGTCCCGGGAAGAGCTGGGATTACCGGGCGTACCACTGAGCCCGGAAATCTGCGCCCTTGAAATCCTGGGGGGTCCGGGGCGTGGCGTGAGTGAGGAAAGGCGGGGTGGCGGGGCTGGCGGTACAGGCACGTCCGGCAGGCCTGGGGGAGCCGGGGGTCTGGGCCCGGAGGGACGGGGTCTGCCAGCGGCATGAGGAGCAGAGTGCTGCGGCTGCCGGGTGCAGGCTCCGGGCGGCCGTGAGGAGTGGGGGGACTCTTGGGTTGGCGGCTTTTCGGACAGGGTCTCATTGTGGAGCCCAGTCTCGCAGCGACCCTCCTGCTTCAGCCTCCCAAGGGCCGGTAGGGCAGAGGTAGGCCACCACGACCGGCTCTGGGTGGATTTCGATACGACCCAGGTCCCTAAAATCAGACTGGGGTGAGGCGGGGACAGCCGGGGGCCCAGGGTGCCCCCAAGGTGGAGCCGCTCAGCCCCGAGGCCGGAGCGGCCCGAACTCTGCGATGGGGGGCGCGGCCGCCGCCAGAGGGCGCGCACGCAGCTCGGCCGCGGGAAGGAGCTGCGCCCAGGCTTCCCACGCCCGGTCCGCACCCCGGTGCGAGCCGTGTCCCCCGCCGCGTTCCCAGCGCCTCGCCCGCCCGCGTGCAGCCCTGGGCACTGACACCCCCGGGGCCTGGCTGACCGTGCCTCCTGCTCTGGGGCTCGTTTCTTTTCCTTTTTTTTTTTTTTTTTTTAATTTTTTTTTTTTTTTTTTTAAATCGGTCCCGGATGGAACTCACGACCGCCTGCTTGCAAGGCAGGCGCTTACGCCGCTGAGCTAAATCCCCAGCCCTCGTTTCTTTTCTTGTTTGTCGCTTTTTGAGACAGGGTCTCGCTGTGCAGCTCAGGCTGGCTTGAGCTCACTTTGGAGCCCAGGTTGATCTGGAACTCACTGCGACCTTCCTGCCTCAGCCTCACAAGGGTTGAGCTCACAGAGGTGAGCTACCACGCCCAGCGGGCTCTTTCTTTTTGTCTCTTTCCTTTTTATCGGTACCAGGGATCGAACTCACGACTGCCTCCTTTTGCAAGGCAGGAGCTCATGCCGCTGAGCTAAATCCCCAGCCCCCAGCCGGCTCTTTCATTTTGATACTTTGTTTTCTAGTGTTTGTGGTGTGCTCTAGTAGAGGGGATGGACCCCAGGGAACGCTCAGCTCCGTCCCAGTACTTTTAAGATTTTTCTTCGGAGACAGGAACTTGGAAGTTACCCAGGACAACCTCAAACTTTAAACCCTACTGCCTCAGCCTCCTGAGTGGCTGGGAGCACAGCTGTGCGCACAGCTTTAGAAACAGCTCTTTCTTCTTTCCATGCAGGAGTGGCCCGAAGCCAGGGCCTGGAAGGTGCAGGGCAGTGCTCCACCCTGAGCTGTGGAACTGAGCAGCTTCTGATCCTTGGAGACGTTGGCTCCAGAAGCACCGCCAGGCCGGCGCCCAGCCCGTTTTATTTTATCTTGAGCCGGGGTGGCCTCCAATTCCAGCTCTTCCCTGCTTGGCCTCCTGAGAAGCTGGGGAGACACAGGGCTCAGTGTGGGAGGGGCTGCGACCCAGCAGGCCTGCTTTACTCTCCCCAAGGTGTGAGTTTACACGGCCCCCCAGGCTGGGGCTGGGCGAGCTGGGGTTAAAAGCAGCTCCCATGGAGCCTGTGCACTGCCGGCAACCCTGAGCGCAACCTAGGCCAGAGCACAATGGAGCTGGAGCGGGGCCTGCTTGCTGCTGTGCTGGGGCTGCTGAGCGGGGCCTGGCTGCCTGCAGTTTCGGTGCAGCCCAGGACCCAGGCACCCCCGACGCAGCCCTGGGCCGCCTCTGACCAGCGGGGGGCACTGGCACCTGCACCCCCTGCCTGGGGCAGCTGGAAGGCCTTCCTGGGCCTGCAGGATGGTGGGCGGTGGGGCCCAGGAGCAACAGGCCGGGCGCTGGCCCTGCCCCTGGACCCACAGGAGGTGGCCCAGGAGCGGTGCAGGGCGGTGCCCTTCGTGCAGGTGAGAAGCCAAGGGCGGAATGGGCCACAGATGGAGTCCTGGGAGCTAAGCAAGAGCTGTACCCTGGCTGGAGCAGGCCATGAACCTGGGACCCTCGGAGCAGCCGGGCCCCAGCCCAGATAGACCTGCACTCAGGCCCTGTGTCCTGCGCCCTGCACTCCACAGTGAGCGCCTCAGTGTCCCTCTCTAAGCAGACCCTCGATCCGGGGATCCGGGTCGCAGCCTCCTGGCTGCTTTCCCGTCAGTCTGGGGGGGGTGTGTGTGGGCACCCTGAGTCAGGTCCCATCCCTCCTTGCTCTGTGGCTCCCACCTCACTGGGACAAAACCGTGCTTTTTCCTGGTGCCCCCACAGCCCCATCCGCTGACGCTGTTCCCTCAGGCCTTCATCTCCAGTTCTCCTCCTCACTTCACTCCTACTTTTCATGGGTGCCAATGCTCCATCCTTCTCAGGGCCTTTGCATGTCACACTGTATCCTTTCCCTGGCGTTCATCTCTCACCCAAGTAAGCTTCAGCCCTTTCTCTCAGCTGTTTAAAATGTCATTTATTTAAAAATGCCAGCCAGGCGTGGTGGTGCACACCTGTCATCCCAGCACCTGGGAGGCTGAGTCAGGAGGCTCTGGCACAGGTGCCATCAGCTCATGTGGCCTCAGATTCTCTCTTTTTTTTTTTTTTTTTGACAGTATTTTTATTTTATTTATTTTTTTTTTTTGGTGGTAGTGGTAATGGGATTGAACTCACGACCTCACACTTGCCAAGCAGGTGCTTGTGTCACTGAGCCAAATCCCCAGCAAATTCTTGTTATTTTTGTTTTTTAGTTTTTGTCTTTCTGAGACAGGGTCTCGCTATGCAGTTCAGGCTGGCCTTGAGTTCACTGTGTAGCCCAGGCCGGTCTTGAACTCTCAGTGATCTTTCTGCTTCAGCTTCAAGTGCTGGGCTCACAGGTGTGCACCACCAGGCCTGGCTGAAGTGCTTGTAAGGAGCTGGATTGTCCACCTCCGTCACTGCGGTCCCTGCCCATGGAGAGAATGGACCTTGTCTGGCTTTGTTCTCTGCAGGGTCCCTGTTTCCAGCCCTAGGGCAAGGCCAGGTACAAGATGGGTTCAGTCAGTGTTTGTTGAATGAATTCACGATGGTTTGTGGTACTACCTGCCTCCCATGGGCATGGGGTACGGCTGCGCTCAGGCAGGGCTGACAGGGCCTTGGTGGCTCCCTGGGTGCAGCTTCAGGTCTGGTCTTAGTGGTGACTTTTGTGGGACCAGGTAAGTAGCTTCCCGCCTCTGACCTCAGTTTTCCCCCTGCAAAATGGGGTGATCGGCAAAGGGCTGACCGAAGGGCTTGAGCCCAGGTGTTGGCTCCCAAGGGTCCTTGGATGCTTTCATGTTTTGTTTTCTGGTTTTGGAGATGGAACCTGTACCCTGGGCCAAACACCCAACCCTTTTACTGTTTTTTTTTTTTTTTAACTCCTGAGACAAGCTCTCACCAAGTCATTCAGTTGTCCAAGCTGGGCTGTAACTCGACATTGTCCTGACTCAGCCTCCCAAGTAGCTGGGCTTGCCCCACCATCTCTCCTGCTGGCCTGGGCTGGAATTATGAATTATGTCGGTGGCCACAGCCATCATCAAGACAGAGGCCCTGGCTTCAGGTGGTCTAGGTTCCAGGGGGCTGGAGCCACATGGGAGGGGACAGATGCCAGGTGGACGTCTGGTCTCTGGTGGCCAGTCTGTGTGTCTTATCCTAAGGAAGAGGGCCTGGTTGGGGGAGGGTGCAGGCTCTTCCCTCCCCGTTGCTCCCCCCCCCCCCCGCCAGCCTGTTTCTTTCCCTTTTCCAGCCCTGGGGATTGAACCCAGATCCTTTACCCTGATCAACAGTTCCAGCCCTACCCACCCTTTTATTTCTCTCTGAGTCATTAAGTTGCCCTGGAACTTGTGACCCTCCTGCCTCAGCCTCCTAGGTTTCGGGCATGTGCCACAGCCCCACCTAGAGGCAGGATTTCAGCCCTGAAGGACCCAGGTTAGGGCTGAGATAACAGATCCACTTAGGGAGGGAGGACCCAGAGTATATGGAGCACCCACTGCAGCCCAGGCACTGTGTTGCATTTCTAGTTGGACCCACTGCCCCCACGCCGTGCCCGAGCCCCAGGCTGCCTGTCCACGCCCCCTCTCTCTCCCTCTGCAATCCTTGGAGGTGGGTGATACCTTCTCCTCTCCTGTGTGAACGGCCAGGGTCTGAAGGTGAGGAAGGTGACCAGGGAGGCCCTGGCCTCACCACGGTCACAGCCCCACTGTGGTAGGGGCAGGCCTACAGCATCCCGGCCTTGCCATCGGAGCAGGTGGCCAGTCCTCTCCCCGTCCACCCCCGCCCTGACCCTGCATCCCTCGTGCCCTGCCGCAGGTGCTGACCCGGCCCAGATGCACGACCACCCGCGTGCACAACCGCCTGTGCTTCGGCCATTGCGCCTCCCTCTACGTGCCCGGCTCCGAAGCCATCTTGAGCTCCTGCAACAGCTGTGTGCCCGCCCGCACGCGCCGCATGCCCATTGCCCTATGGTGTGGCATGGGTGGCCCCAGGACCCCTCGGCGGGTGAAGATTTCCGCCGAGCTGGTAGAGGGCTGTCGATGTGGCCCAAAGCTGTGATGACCCTGCAGACAGACAGACAGACGACACAGACCTTGGACCTTGGACACAAGGGACATGAGCAAGACTGGTGTTGAGATGGGGTGCAGCTCAGTGAGAGGGCATGAGTCCCAATTCTAGCATTGTTAAACAAGAGACAGAGAGATGACACACTGCTCATTCCAGCATCCCGGAGGCTGAGGCAGGAGGATGCTGTGAATTCAAGGCCAGCCTCGCCTACACAGTGAGCTCAAGGTCAGCCTGAGCTACATAGCAAGACCCTATCTCAAAACAAACAAAAGACAAAACTTAAAAAACTGTAACAAGAAAATAAGAGGGGCTGAGGATTTAGCTCAGTGGCATAAGCGCCTGCCTGGCAAGCGTGTGGTCGTGAGTTCAATCCCTGGTACCGCAAAAAAAAAAAAAAAAAAAAAAAATAGGGAGAGAGAGACGCTGACCTGGATGCTACATGCCCGGTCAGAGATCAGGGACGCAAGGACAAACATGTCCTGAACCCGCACCCTTCCCAGGGGTGCCGGACCCAGCCCCAGGTGTGGGGTGCAGGCACAGGTAGACGGTGCGCCCTCAAGGTGTGGCTTGAGCTACGTCTGAGGTCAGCGCATTATGGGGCGCAATCCCTTCCCAGTCTCATGCAGCAGGACCCCCCCCCATGCCAGGCAGGCACTCAGCCACTGGGCTGTACCCCTGCCCTGGTTTTCAGGTCTGAAATGTTTTCAGTGTTGCGAGTGGAGCCCAGGGCCTCCTAAATTGTTTTTAAATTTTGAGGCAGAGACTTGCTAAATCGCTAGGTTGGATGGAACTTGAAGTCCTCCTGCCTCAGCCTTCCAGGGTGCCGGGGTGTCAGGTGTGCACCTCAGGCCTGGTGAGGATCTGGATCCTACATCCCCGCAATGAGTCAATGGCTCCTGGCTGCAGGGAGGACACATTCAGAGACACCGCCCTCGACCCTGTCTTGGAGGTGCCAGGACACCAGGGCTCTCAACAGACACAGTTACTGGGAGAGGCAGGGGACACAGGCTCCTCCCCACGAGGCTGCGAGGTCCCCTAGCCCCTGGTCCAGTGTGGCTTCCATGGAACCATAAAGGTCGCAGGCCCAGCTGCGTGTGTTCCTTTCTGAGACCGATCGGGGCTCCCTGGAGTGGCAGCCAGGGCAGGCGTGGACATCGGGTGCCCCCTCCCCAGCTGGGGCATGGGGTCCACCGTGGGCACGGGCAGCCTGGCTCTCCGACGGCTGGAACCCGGGTCCTGGCAGATGGGCCCGTCTGGCATTGGTGCAGGGACATGTGGTGCCATCACGCGCCTCCGATGCCCCCTGGAGTGGGGAGGGGACCTCGGGGAGGGGTGGGGGAGGGAGCCCTTCCCGCTGCAGGAAGGCAGCGCCAGGTGGGGTCCACAGGGGCCCCGAAGAAACATGGGGGGAGTGGGAGCCTGCAACCTTTGACCTGCAGGCCCCACAGGCTAGAACCAACCTGGCCACAGCTCTCAGGGCTCAGGAGGTGGGGAGGAGGGGTGTCGCCAGGTCCCGGGGGCGACCCCAGCAGTGCCCAGTGAGCAACACGGCCCCACTGCCCCCTCCCGACCCTCCCACCCTCAGCTGCGCCCACCTCCTGCCAGCCGGGGAGCCAGCTGGGAACCTCGGTGTCAGGGAGGCCTCCGGGGCTGCCGCCCCGCCCGCACCCCCAGGCTGTAATGGGTGGGTAATGAGAATGGGGGGGGGCGGGGAGGCAGGTGCCACAGGCGCTGGCACGGGGGCTGCTAATCAGGTTTGCCAGCGCCATCTGTCGCCACGCGAGCATCTGGGCTCAAGGTGACCCTGTCGCCCTCAGTCACAATTATGAGTTTGGCATCTGTATTCCAGCCCGCCAGCCGGCCGGGCGGGGCGGGGAGGCGAGCGCGCCGTTGTCCCCGGGGTCCGGTTCCCAGGGGCCGCGCGGCTGCCAAGGCTGGGGCGCCTCTGCGGGGCGCGCGCGTGCGCGCGCGCGCACCCTCCTCCCGTCTCCGCCGCGGTTCCCACGAGCGCCTGGGCGCGGGCGTGTGGCCTCGTGTGCGCGGGCACGTGGGGCAGCCGAATCTGCTCCCTGTCTCGGCCTCGCCCCTGAGCGCGCCGCCCCGCTGCCTGGGGCCCACGGGGTCCGCGGCCTGCGCCCGGCGCTGCCATCCGCACCCCACCTCCTACTTCTGGGTAACGGAACCCAGATTGCTGAATTCTGGTTTTCAGAGTATGGGTTCTTGGTTCTGGATAAAGGGTCTTAATTTTATTCATTCATTCATTATTCATTCGTTTTTTTCTTTGACATAGGGTCTTTTTCTGTAGTTTAGGCTGGACTTGAACTCAGGACAATTCTCCTAAGACTCCCAAGTGCTGACGGGGTCTGAATTTTATTTGGGGGTGGGGTGGGGAGCTGGATTTTAGAGCCTGGGTTCTGCCTTCTTGGATCCGAGTTCTAGATTTTGGTATTATTGCATCTAGATTTTTTTTTTTTTTTTTTTTTGGTCCTTTCTTTCCAGATAGGGTTTCGCAGTGCAGTGCAGGCAGCTGGCCTTGGGCTCACTTTGTAGCCCAGGGTGGTCTTGAACTCGCAACCATCTCCCTGCCTCAGCCTCCTGAGTGCTGGGATGAAGGTGTGCATCACCACGCCCGGGTCCCCCCCCCCCCCGCTTTCTTCTGGGTGCCAAGGGTCGAACCCTCCCTAGGCAATGTAGCTCTGAGCTATATCCCGAGGTTTTTGCGTCTGGATCCGGATTGTGTACTCTGGTACTTGCAGCCACCGAATCAATTCCAGGTCCGGGCTTCTCTTTCGGACGCCAGCCCTCCCGCTCTTGCTGCTCAGCCCGAGCGGCTTCCGGTGCTCAGAGCCGCGACAACTCAGCCGCGCGCCAACCCTCAAGGACGCGTGCGAAACCGCAGGTGGCCGCCAGGAGCCGCCCTTGGTCCAAGTTTGGGCTGGGCTGACTCACCGCAGCAGTTCGGGGCCACGCTGGCCTGGCCTGGCCTGGCCTGACCCAGTGGTGAGGGCGACAGCGCCCTCCTTTCCTTCCCTCCCGACCTGCCAGCCCGGACTCCAATGGACAGAAATGAGCCCAGCTCACACACACTTCGCCAAGAACCCCTGAGACTGGATCCCACTCAGGCCGCCACACAGACAGGGTGGAAGGCGCCTTGGGGGTCGGGGGTGACCCTGTGTGACAGTGTCCCAGTGCGGTGACCCGGCACGACCACGGCGGCCTGCAGACACTGGCGTGTGTGGGTCCAGCCACAGGGCCACCTCTGTGAATGCCACCTGGTGGGACTTTGTCCTCACACCCAAGCTGTCGCTGTGTTCTGGGAGGGTGGGTGTCGCCAGGGGTCCCCAGAGGCTGGGTGCCCGCGAGGGTGACTCCTCCATAGTGGGACAGGACGTGCTAATGGCTCACTCTTCTCATCCCAGCACTCTGAGAGGCTGAGGCAGGAGGGTGGCAAGTGCCAAGCCCGGCCTTGGAAACTTGGGAGACCCTGTTTTCAAATAAAAAAATGAGAATGGCTGGGAATGTGGCGCAGCATTCCCCCAGTGCTAAGGGAGGAGCGTGACTTCACTCGTGGACAAGGAACTGGGGGGACCCGGGGCGGGGGGCGGGGTCAAGGCTCCCGGGTTGGGGTCCACCTGACCCTTAATTTCGCCCTGGACCACCTGGACGCGAGATGCTGGGCCACTGGCCCCGGCTCTCTTCCCGCCTTCCTGGTCTCTCCGCCTTCAGCTTCCTCTCCGGCTTGGCCTCTCTGGCCCTCCTGGTTCCCAGCCTGCATCCCTCCTTGTTTACATCTCTCCCAGTCTCTCCCTTTATCTCTGTCTCTCCCTGATCCGTCTCTGCCGGCCCGGGTGGGTTCGGGTGGGTCCAGGTCTACTAGCCCAGGCAGCGCGCGAACAATGCCCCATTCACTGGGCCGCTGGCGCCATGGCAACGCGCCCGCCCCGCCCGCCCCGCGCGCGTGCCAAGAAGATGCCATGGTTACGTCAGGCGCGTGCCCGCCTCGCGCGCCACCGTCCCGCGCGCCCTTTTGCCGAGCCAGCAGGGGGCGCTGGCCGCAGCCTCTGCCTCACAGTGGGAAGGCCTGGGCTCTTTCCTGGGGACTTCAGGGACACAGTGCCTCAGTTTCCCCATCTGTAAAGTGCCAGAGTGCACAGCCTTGTGCTGTGTGTGTGTGTGTGTGTGTGTGTGTGTGTTTGTGAGAGAGAGAGAGAGAGCGTTTTTTTGAGATAGGGTTGCGCTATGCAGTCCAGGCTGGCCTTAAATTTTCAGTGATCCTCCTGCCTCAGCCTCCCGAGTGCTGGGATTGCAGGTGCGTGCCATCACACTGGGGCTTAAGGAGGTGCTCTTGTAAATGGGGATGGATGTGTGAGCTTGCATCTGAAAGTTGGCGGACCATCATGTATGGCAAATTTGTGGGTTCAGAGAGGCATGGCGAAGCACACCTGTCATCCTAGCACTGGGAGGCTGAACCAAGAGGATCTCGAGTACCAGCCTGGCCCAGGCCCTGGCCTGGCTTAGCAAGTCCTTGTCTCACACAGCAGGGGTTGGGGCCCCAGGTCTCTGATTCCACAAAGCAGGCAGGAGGCACTGGCATGTGTGAGCATGAATGAGTGTGCCCATTTGTCCTGGGCATCCTGGTGCAGTCATGTGCCTGTGCTGGCCCACGTTTCCATGTCTGGTGGGGGCGAGTGTGTGTGTGGCGAGTGTCTGTGGTTTGGGTGTGGTTGTGAGCTCATGTGACTGTGGTTGTTGGCACACTTCATGCGTGCCTGTGTGTGTGTGCCGGGTGGCTGCGTGGCCGAGTGTGCATCTGGGGGATGTGGCTGCTGGGTCTAGGCCCGGGCTCACAGACATGTGCCTGTGTGAAGTAGGCCTGCCACCCCCCGGCCTCCTGGCGCAGAAGGGGGCACCCAGCTGCCGGGGACCTCGGGCTCCCCACAGGTTCAGGAGCTCCCTGGCTAATGAATATTCATGAGGGGCTGGCACCCTCTGCCAACAGCTGCGGCTCTGCTTGGCGGTGGGAGGAGGGGAGGGGCTGCCAGTCGGGTCTGTCCCGCCTCACAACAGCAGTGTCCTCGGGATGGTCTGGGCCAGGTCAGCATGCCTGCTGCTGTGTGTCAGGCTGGTGGCCACCGCCTCAGTGCTGTGGCAGGCGCTGGCCAGGGTGGCCGCTGTATGACAGGGAAGCCTGTGACTGTGGTGCTGCTGCCATCACCGCTGGGTCTGTGGTGGCCCTCCAGGGACTGTGGGCACCGTGCAGCAGCATGAGTGACCCTGGACTGTCACTGGTGCAGGGGGCACTGGCCCTGCTGGCTGTGCCTACTGGGACACTGTTCTGCATGTGGTGTCGGTGCAGGGACCCGGTTTGGTCCACACCGCAATGGGGGACAGCTGTGTAGCACACTCAGGGGACCAGGTAGGGCAGTGGCCAGCCACATGGCTAATGTGCCGACGTGGGTGTGTGGCCAGTGTGACACAGGGTGGTGTAGGGCAGAGTCAGGAGAGCAGGGAAAGCACCATGCAGGCATGGAAGAGTTTCTGTGACAGTGCCCTGAGCACGAGCAGCAGCCCTGTCCTGGTGACACTCGCTGATGGTGTGACAGGGCCACATCAGTTCCATGAGCCCCGGGATGGGGGCGCTGCCCTGAGGCTGGATGCGCATGAACCCCAGGTGGCCCTGGGATGAACTGTTACCGACCCAGACAGGACCCCCAGAACCCCCTCACCAGCTGCAGTGTCAGGTGCGTTTAGGGAGGTGCCCAGGGCAGAGTGTCCCTGGCACCTAGCCCCACGGGGGATGCACAGTGGCCTCTGACATCCATGCAGGGAGGGCAGTGGCACACGGGGGACCCATCCAAGAGTTGGGGCCAAGTAAGGTTTCCTTGGCCCTGAGCAGTGGCTGCACGTGCCCTGGCCAGCAGAACTGGCTGGCATGTGTGTGTGTATGTGTGTGTGTTTTGCATGTGTGCATGTGAGGCCATGCATGCAGCTGCCTGCCCAGTCTTCCCTGGGTCTGGGTGTCAGTATGATTGAGGCGTCCATGTCTCAGACAGTGTGAGGCTGTGCGGGATCCAGGGTGGCCCTGTGTGTGTGTGAGCACAGGCGTGTGCAGGGAAGGAACTTGGGCCCTCGCACACAATGCAGGCTGCACCCTGGGCCATTTCAGGTGCCTTTCCAGGCTGGTTTGCATGTCGTGAGATGGTGATGTGAGGCCAGCCATGTGGGGGACCCAAGGGTCTGCAGCATTCCCCACAATGCCCTGGGGGCCTGCAGGATTCCGGGGTCCCAGGAGTGTCCAGGTGCCGGGCGACTGTGCGCTGTGGGCTGGTGAGGTGGAGATGGCTCTTTGGGAGCAGCTGTGTCTTCGACCCACACAAGGCTTGGGAGAGGGGTGGACGTTCTGCAGGGCTAAATGCTGCTCTATGAGGTGGCCCTGGCCCTGGGGGTCCCCAAGCCCCTGTATGACTTGGGCTGTGATCTGATCTGGGAAGCAGGAGGAGGAATCTGGGAGAGGAGAGGCCCAGCATCCACCCGGCCTGCATGCTTCTGTGCCTGGGTGAGTGTGACAGTAGAATCCAGTGTGTGCACCACATGTGCCGTGAGGCCGAAGCCTCCTGTCAGCTGTCCTCAGAGCTGGAAGCCCACAGCCCCCCAAGACTGCCCCACATAGGGACTCCCAGTGCAGGGAGGGGTCTGAGAACAAAAGGACCCCAGGTCCAAGGACAGATTGTGACTGCTAGGAGGATGGGGGGCTTTGGGCTGTCTGGGGAGCCCAGAGCCCCAACCTATCAACGAGTCTTAGAGAACCTGGCCCAGGCCTGGCTTCTCCTGTGCAGCAGGTGCTCCTGCACCCCAGGATCCCAGCTGTGTGGTACCCCAGGCAGAAGCCTGGCGAGGCACTGCCAAGCCTGCCTCCTGCACACCTGGAGAGGAAGAATACACCTGCTGCCAGCACGGCCAGGTGGGCACCCAGCAGGGAGGCACACGGGGGATTCCAGCTGTGTGGGCCAGCTGTGCCCAGTGCCTCGAATCCCCGGCCCCGCCTCAATTCCTCCAGGTGTGCCCTTAGAGGCAGGCTGGGGGCAGGGAAGACGCAGGACCCAGTAAACCCTGCTGTGGGCCGGTGCTGAGAGCAACCAGGGACTGAGTCAGGGGACCGTGTGTGCACCCACAGGCACAGAATGAAAGGAGTACATGTGTGCACACACAGGCATGGGATGTGTGCATGAACGGAAGGACAGCATTTGTGTGCAAGACATGGAGGACAGGCTGTGTGTGTGGAGCCAAGGGTGCCTGTTCTCATTGTGAGAACCAGGATACTGTGTGAGTGCAAAGGGGATACCGTGTGTGAACCCAGCTGTGAGCTGTGTGAGAAGGAGGACACTCTTAGGTGTGTCAGAACACCGTGTGTGTGTGAATGGAGGAGTGAGCTGTGTGTGAGGACACACTTAGGTGTGGGAATGGAGGGTAAGAAGAACACCATGTGTGTGTAGGAGTGAGTTGTGTGTGAGGAGGAGCACACACTCAGGCGGAATGGAAGGTGTGTGTGAGTGTGCAGGAGGACACCATGTGTGTGAATGGAGGAGTGAGCTGTGAGGACACACTCAGGCAGAATGGAAGGTGTGTGTGAGTGTGCAGGAGGATATCATGTGTGTGAATGAAGGAGTGAGCTGTGAGGAGGACACACTCAGGCGGAATGGAGGGTGTGTGTGAGTGTGCAGGAGGACACCATGTGTGTGAATGGAGGAGTGAGCTGTGAGGACACACTCAGGCAGAATGGAAGGTGTGTGTGAGTGTGCAGGAGGATATCATGTGTGTGAATGAAGGAGTGAGCTGTGAGGAGGACACACTCAGGCGGAATGGAGGGTGTGTGTGAGTGTGCAGGAGGACACCATGTGTGTGAATGGAGGAGTGAGCTGTGAGGACACACTCAGGTGGAATGGAGGGTGTGTGTGAGTGTGCAGGAGGATATCATGTGTGTGAATGAAGGAGTGAGCTGTGAGGAGGACACACTCAGGTGGAATGGAAGGTGTGTGTGAGTGTGCAGGAGGATATCATGTGTGTGAATGAAGGAGTGAGCTGTGAGGACACACTCAGGTGGAATGGAGGGTGTGTGTGAGTGTGCAGGCCACCGTGTGTGTGGAGGAGTTAGCTGTGTGTGAGGAGGAGAACACACTCAGGCATGGGAATGGATGGTGGGTGTCAGTGTGCAGGAGAACACCATGTGTGTGTGAGTGGGGGAGTGAGCTGTGTGTGAGGAGGACACACTCAGCTGTGGGACTGGAGGGTGGGTGTGAGTGTGCAGGAGAACACCTTGTGTGTATGAATGGAGGAGGATATACTATGTTTGAGGAGGATATACTCAGGCGTGGGAATGGAGGGTGTGTGAGTGTGCAGGAGGACATCGTGTGTGTGAATGGAGTAAGCTGTGTGTGAGGACACACGTGTGGGAATGGAGCATGGGTGTGAGTGTGCAGGACACCATTTGTGTGAATGGAGGAGTGAGCTGTCTGTGAGGACACAGGTGTGCAAATGGAGGGTGAGTGTGAGTGTGAAGGGGACACCGTATGTGTGGAGGAGTAAGCTGTGTGTGAGGACACACTCAGGTGTGGGAATGGAGCGTGGGTATGTGCAGGAGGACACCGTGTGTGCGAATGGAGGAGTGACCTGTGTGTGAGGAGGACACACTCAGGTGTGGGAATGGAGCGTGGGTATGTGCAGGAGGACACCGTGTGTGTGAATGGAGGAGTGACCTGTGTGTGAGGAGGATACACTCAGGTGTGGGAATGGAAGGTGGGTGTGAGTGTGCAGGCGGACACCGGTTGTATGTGAATGGAGGAGTGATTGTGTGAGGACACTCTCAGGTGTGGGAATGGAAGGTGGGTGTGAGTGTGCAGGAGGACACTGTGTGTGTGAATGTAGTGAGCTGTGTGTGAGGACACACGTGTGGCAATGGAGGGTGGGTGTGAGTGTGCAGGAGGAGCTGCACCCATCCACCCTCCTCCCTCCCCACCCCTCGCAGTGGTCCGCAGGTGCCCCATGCCCCTCCCCAGCGCTCTGCGGGGCCTCGGCCCGAGTCCTGGACTCTGCCCTGTAGCCCCCGGTTTCCCAGCTGCCCATGCACCTGCTTCTGAGCCTGGCCCCCCCCCCTCCCCGTGCCTCCATTTCCTGCCCCCAGTGCCCCGCCCCCGTCCTGTCTGGCCCCTCCTCCAGGAGGCGGCCCTGAAACTGTAACCGGTGTTAAAAGTTTCTGTTTACGAGAAGCCCTTGAATTTTTAAGGACATATCGATTCCCTCCGCCCAGGCCTCACAGCCGCTGTGGGTAGGGGAGAGGCCGGGCAGCCCCGCAGGGTCCCCCGGCAGCCGATGCCCGGCACAGGGACAGACAGACAGACAGGCGGACAGATGAGCAGAGAGAGGAGGCAGACACGAGGACAGACACAGGGACAGAGACACGGACAGACAGGCGGACAGGTGGGCAGAGAGACAGTGAGGAGGCAGACACGAGGACAGACACAGACCAGACAGGCGGAGAGCCATGGGAACCGACACGGTTGACAGTGGAGCAGACACATGGACAGACACTCGGAAACACACTCAGACAGACAGACACGAGGACAGACTTGGCCTCTGACACATCAGGCGCTACCCTGACTTCCGGGCACACGGCCGTGCTGACGCACAGGCAGCCTCTCCCAGAGCTCACACGTCCTCCTCATAGGCAGACGTGCACTCTGGACACACGCTTACATGCACTACTCAGGCTCATTGATGCGGCCTGACACACGCAGACTCACACCCCACGCCTCTGTACACGTCGTGTACGCCTGCTCTCCGCCACATAACCCTAGGAGTACCCCCAAGCCACAGGCCATGACCACCACATAGGAAGAGCTACGCAACGTGACACCACGGACACTTTTATCAGGGGATGGCTTGGCCGCATGCACACTCGTCCACGTGCTCACACTCAAGACACGCGCGTTACTCCTCCAGAGAGCCCATGCCATATCCAGTCGGGAGCATCACGTAAGCTAACGCTTTCTGCCAGAAAGTCCCTGGGGCACACACATGCATGTGCACATGCGCACACATGCATACGCAATGCAACGCATGTGCGCGTACCCATGATACCGGGCTCTGGTCAGGCGCCGGGCCGAGGACACGCCCTGCTGTCTTTGCTCCCCCCAGGCCCTGGTGCACCCAGCAGCCCCTTGCCGTCCCTGATTCAGACACCAATGTCACAGCCGGGCCCTGTCACTCCACTCGGGGCTCTAGGGTGGTTACGTCCTTGACACCCAGTCCCCAACTGCCGCCTGTAACCTGCCACTCGCCCCCCACCCCCCAGCGGCCTGGGCGTGAGGACCAGGAGACCCCAGGCAGTCACACGCATGCCCCGTCCTGCTCAGGTGTTCGTGCCCGTGTCTGCCATTCCTCTCAGCCCTGGAAATGGGAGTTGGGACCTCACCAGAGAGCGTGTCTGCATCTCCGAGTCCCCAGCCAGGTTCGTCCTCCAGAGGTGGCTTCCTCACTTCCTGCACTCTCCGCCTGGCTCTGATCAGAGCCATGTGCAAGTGTGCACGAGTGTGCAAGGGGCCTGCGTGAGCCCCTGTGCATGGCCGGCATCTTCAAGAGCACTCGGCGTGTCAGGCCTGGGGCGCCATCTGGTCTGCAGTGCGTGGCCTGGGCCCGTGTCATGCTGCGTGGCCCAGCATCACCCGGGTTCAGGGGTCCTTCCTGCGTGCTTGTCTCGTTCCCCCAGGCGCGGAGCAGCGTGTGTGGGTGTGACGTTGTGTTGTGCATCTCCCTCATCTTGCGTCATTCTCGCTGTCATGCGGCATCACTTCTGGCGTGGCACCGCGTGTGTGCTGCAGTAGTTGTGTGTGAGGTGCGTGACAGGGTGTGGTTGTGTAAGCGTTCTGTGGAACACATGTCAGTACCCAGGTGTATGTGTCAGTATGCGTCTGGAAGTGCCAGTGCGTGCTGGTGTGTGGCCTCTGTGTGTACTGTGGTGTGCGAGGCCTGTGGTGGTGGCTGTCAGGGTACCTGCGTGTGTGAGCCCAGGCGTGCCCTGGCGGGAATGCACACGTGGGTGCTGTGGCACGTCCAGCTTCAATATGTGTCTGCGTGTGGGTCTGGGCCCATGTGCAGGGGCTGTGCGTGTGTGCTGGCTGTGCCTGGTCGACGGAGAAGGTCGGGTGCCCACGCAACCCGCTGGCCCCAGAGGTGCTGGTCAGGGCCACCGCCTGTCAGCCGTGTCTGCGCCTGGCGCCGGCCAGCACGTGGCGGGGTAGCCGTGTCGGTGTGCGCCCGCGCTCGTGCGTGTGCGCGCCCGTGTGTGGCTGCGCGCGTGTGTGCGTGTGCGTGTGCAGCGAGTGTGCGCGCGGCGCTCCCGCCCCTCCCCTCGGCGCCCCTCCTCCCTCCCGCCCGCCCGCGCCGCCCGCCCGCCGCTCCCTCCCGAGTGCGCCGCTTCCAAACTTTGTCTAAACTTTCACTTTCGCAGCGAGGCGCGGCGCGGCGGCGGGCGCGGGGGACCGGCCGGGCGGCGGCGGCATGGAGTAGACGCGCGGCGACAGCGGCGACAGCGGCGGCGGCGGCGGACGCAGAGGCAGCGGCAGGCAGGCGGAGGCAGCGGGGCCGGGCGCCGGCGGGGCCGAGCCTGCGGGCGGCGAGCGCGGAGGGCGCGGGCCGAGCGCGGGGCCGAGGCCGGGCGGGCGCAGCGGGCGAGGCCGGAGGAGCCGAGCGGAGCCAGCGAGCGCGACCGCCGCCTGCCGGGCCTGCCCTCGCCGCGCCGCGGCTTCGCGCCCCCGCCCGGCGCCTCGCGATGTACTCCCCGTACTGCCTCACGCAGGTACGGCCGGCGGGCGGCGGGCGGCGGGCGGAGCGGGGCCGGGGTGCGCGTCGTGGCCGGGGGCCCCGCTCCTGGACCCCGGCACCCGGCACCCGGCGGGCTCCCGTGGGGGCCGGCTGCGTGCGTGGCTCAGCCCGGGCGCGGGTGCGAGTGCACGCGTGTGAGTGAGTGTGCGTGTGTGCACGCGCGGGCGCGAGCGCGGGGGCGGCGGGGCTCAGCCGACCGGCGGGGACCGCGCTGCGCACCGGGGTTGCGGGCTGTGGGTGACAGCGGCCGAGGGCGGCTCCGCGGGCGCAGCGGGCACCGGGCAGGCGTCCCGGGCAGCGCTGTGGCCGGCGGTGCTTGCGCTGCCCCCGCGTGCGTGCGGCCGGGGTGCCGGGCGGCTCCCCGAAGTCTTTGTTCAGGCCTCGCATGGGAGGGAGCGGGGCCGAGAAAATGGCGGGGCTCCCGAATTTCGGAGGCCGGGGCGGGAGGGAGGGCGCGGGCGTGCTGCCAGCCTGGCCGCGCCTCTCCCGGCGACCCTGGACTTCTCGGCCGCGGGGGCCCCCAAACTTTGCTCGGCACAAACTTTTGGGTCACCGCGATCTGGGTTGCTGCAGAACGGACCTGGTGGGACCCGGGGATCCCGGCCTGCTAACGGGAGGCAGGCTTGGGGAGGCAGAGGTGGACCCGTCCCGCGGGGCTGGGCGCGATATTGGCGCGCTGCGATCAAGTCCCGCCTGCAGCGAAGCACCCTGCTGCCGAGGCAGAGGCCGGAAGCCTGCCTGTCCTGCTGTCCCGCTCTCTGGGGATGGCAGCTTGAGCCTGGAGAGGGTACAGGGCTCCCCACAGCCCCGCAGGGGCCCAGACTGTGGGCTCCAGCCGCCGCAGGTAATGTATGGGGCAGAGGGAGGCCCTGGGGCTGCTAGCTGCCCGCTGGCCAGGCCTTGCCTACAGGAGTCTCCCGGCCAGGCCTGGGGCCCACGCCATCCCCCTGCTCAGCCTAAGCCTTGGCAGGCATTTACCAAGTGTGCCCATGGCATGCCATGGTTGTCCTGGTGGAGATGGCCAGTGGCATGTCAGGAGCACCCTGGGTTCCAAGGGGCAAAAGGGGACATCCAGGTGGGTGCCAGCTGTGGCCACGCGACCATCTTTTGGGCACAGGTGCACGCGCGTGTGTGTATGTGTGTGTGCGCACGCATGCATCCATCTGGAGTCTTGTGTGGGCACCGTGGGCTGGCTGTGGTAGGTACACCCATGGCCTAGGCAGCAGGTTTGTCCTGACCAGTAGGCCAGAGGGTGCTCCTGTTGGGGGCATAGGTTTGCAAATGCCTCGAAGTGTGCATGCAGGTGTGAGCCAGCAGTCTGACCCGGTAGCAGCGTCAGGGTCTCCCACATCTGTGTCTGACACAGCACTAGCGCTCTGTTGGGTCCCTCGTGAGATCGCTGTCTGGCCAGTGGTGTCTAGGCCCAGTCTGCCTCTGGGTGCTGCCTGCTACCTGGTTGGTGTCGAGGCTCCTTGCTTGAGCAGCCCCTTGGCCACCAGGCTACCAGCCCAGCTTCTGCACCAGATTCATAACACATCTGGGCTGTCCCCCTGACAACGCATGGCTGAGGCAAGACACCCTTCCCTCACCAGTGACAGGGGCTGGGATGACCCCAGACTCGAGGTGCTTGCTGGGGCTTGGCTTATGGCTCTCCAGAAGGGAGAGAGTGCCAGGCTGGCCAGGAGGGGAAGGAGCGGCATCACACCAGGCTGCCAGCCCTGCATGGTGGGCAGGTAAACCCCTTGGCTCTGAGCAGGCTGCTTCTGTGGGCCGGTCAGAGATGTCTGGCTGCCCTGGTCTCTGTTTTGACAAATCTTGCTGTTTCTGGAGTTTGCCCTGTCGCTCTCTGCTGCTCTGACAGCTGTCTTCTTCTCCATCTCTGTTCCTTTCCTGTCTCTCTGTCTCTGGCCTTCCATGTCTCTGAGTGTCCTCATCCCTCGTCTCTGCCTCTGCTCTGGCCCTGTCTCTTCCTCTCCCTCCCCCCGCCAGGCCTCAGCCTCTCTCTTTCTGGCCTCTCTTTCTCTTTCTCTCTCCTTTCTTTTTTTTCAAACCAGAATTGGCTTCGATTTTAAAGTCAATAAATGATTGAGCAGTAACGAGCCTGGAGCAGCGGGGCCCTGCCGGGGAGGCGCCGTGGGCAAGGGGAGGTGGGGGTGGAAACCTTCTTCCAGAAACAGCTGTGGCCACACAGCCCTGGGCCTGGGTCCTGTGCCGAGCTGGGGACAGTTGACCAGCAAGGCTCCACCACCACACACAGCCAGGTGTGTCTCTGCACTCTGGCGTCACATGCCAGACCCAGGAAGCCACAGACCTGCGTTCAACATGCATGAACCCACGCACACCCCTCGTGGTGGACATGGGCGGCAAGGCAGGGACCGTGGAAGCAGCAGGCTCATGGTCGCGGCCACCTCTGACCACAGACGTCCCTGGAGGGACTTGATCGTCAGATGACTCCCCCGAGACAGGCATGGGGATCACAGCCGTCAGTTCACACTTAGGTGTGCATGTGGACACAACACACACACACACACACACACACACACACACACACACACACACATTCAGGCTCCAGGATGGTCACCAGCGACGTTTATCTCCACGCAGAGACACAATGCTGCTGGTTAACTCGAGCGTGTGTGCACGGACAGCGTCTCACATGCACACATGTGCACCCCAGTGTACACTCCATCCCTGTTGGCTGAGGGGACGCACCCATGAATGTGCAGACACATACACAGAACGCATGGGGGACAGATACACACACCCTGAGATGCACACCTGTGCCCTGTGCTTACACCCAAACCTGTCTTTGCACGGCTGCACACGTACTCTTGCCCTGTGAGAGCGACCGGGGCCTCTGACCCCCACCCCAGCCCTCGGCGCTTCCTGGGTCACCAGGCCAGCCCTTCCTCCCTGCAAAGCCACCCATCTCTTGTCTGTGTGCCAGCCGGCTGTTGGCATTGTTTTTCAGTACTGAGGATTGCACCCGACGACTTCTCACTGAACTATATCTCCAGCTCTTTGCGGACTTTTTTTTTTTTTCTTTAATTTTTGAGACAGGGTCTTGCTCAAGTCCCCAGGCTGGGCTGGAGCATAGGATCCTCCTCTCCAGCCTCCAGCATGCTGGCTGATAGGCCTCGGCGCTGGCCCTGCATGGGCCTTCTGTCCCTATGATGGGTAGGACGCAGGCCTGGGGCGGTCATGACGCAGGGCCCGGCTGAGGCTCTGTGAGGTGCTGCAGTGCAGGGCTGGGCTGGGGTCAGCACCCTGGCCCTGTGGGCAGAGGTGGGGACCGCAGCCTCTCTCCTGGGTCCCATCACAAGTGTCTCCTGCACCCGGACTCCCATGGAGAGGGTAGGAGCTAGGCCTCGCTGCTCGCAGCTCTGAGTTAAGGGGCAGCCATGGCCTGGGGCGCAGGGCTTTCCTGGCCTCTAATGTGGCATGGCAGTGTATGTCTCCTCCCTGGGCTGTAGCAGAGCCTGGCTTTCAGTTACATATGGCGTGTGTTGGGGGGCATGGTGGTTCTGCTGTCTTCCTCCTGCGCCTGCCCAGCCTCTGGAGGAACAAGAGGGGGGCCAGTGCTCTCCTCCGTTAGGAAGGAGTTTCCTGCAGAAGGGAGAGGGAGAAGCCTGGGGACCGGCCCAGGGCTTCGTCCTCTCTACCTAGCTCCGTCTCAGGAGGCTGAGGCAGGAAGATGACAAGTTTGAGGTCCAGCTGGGTGCCTTTGCAAGACCCTGCCTGTCTCAAAATGAAAAGGGCTGGGGGTCAGGGGTGCGGTTCAGGCTGCCAACCCAGAACGCTGTCTTTCCTCGGCTGGATCCTGTAGGCCGTAGAGCGAGGCAGACTTGGGAAGCAGGGGACAGGTGCTGTCCCACGGGGCTCTGGAGTGCCAGGAAAGGAGCGGGTGCACAGACATGTGCAAGTCAGACACAGGGCAAAGTGTGGCGTGTCTGGAAGGACACTTCAGGGCTCCATGGCGACTGCTGCCTGGGCCACCCGTGGGCCTGAACGTGCACGTGGGACCCATGTGAGAGGTGTGTGTGTGGTATGGCGATGGCCACCAGGCCTGGTCTTCCTCTGAATGTCCTGCCCGTGTCTGGGCCCAGGCCTCCATCTGCCCAGGAGGTGCTGGGCTGCTGGGCGCTCTCGGCCCCCTTTGCTTCTACCCCGTGGGGAAGGCTCTTGCCTCAGCCTCCTCATGGGGTGAGGGCTGTGGTGTGGGCCCTGGGTCTGCTCAGGTTCTGTCCCGTTGAGAAGCTTGGATTCAGGGTCCTAGAGCTCCTTCCCCTCAGTGGGACCAAGAGACACAGGACAGGGTGGGGCTGCCACCTGTCAGTTTCTCCATTTGGGCCTGAGGCGGAGAGGGGGCCTGTGTGTCCCCACCCCAAAGCCTGGATGTGGGTGAGGGGCACCGTCATGAGGTGAGGGGCTGTCGGGGTCATCCTGGGCCCTGGGGGCCTCCATTCGTGTCGCCATCTTCCTCCGTGTGCCCGCATGGGTCTGGGTGGGCCTCTCTGCACAGGGCTCTGCATGCCATCACCGGGCACCCCCTGCATGTGACTCCTAGGACCCTGGCATTCCCCTAATGAGGGTCAGTGACAGCACACTGGTGGCGTTCGTCTCTGTGGATCTCCCACCTGACGTGGTCCCTGTCACGGTGCCACGATGGAGGGTTGGGGTTCCTGTCGCTGTCTCCATGTCCCAGTGGGGCTGCTGTGTCCCCAGCTGGCCATGTGTTCCAGCATGCATTTCTGGGTGATTGGCGTCACAGCTGGGCATGGGTCAGCATGTCTCACGTGCATCTGCGAGTGGCACCTATGATGGTGGGTGTCCCAGGCTCGTCCCCATGACACACCTTGTCGCGTGGCCCCCGTCCCTGCATCCCTTGGCCTCTGGTCCTTCCCGGGAGGCGAGGACTCGGTGGCCCGGCCAGCGGCACAGAGGCCCGTTGTGTGTGCAGCAAGGTGCGGTGTGTGTTCGGCTGCCTGCAGCCCTCCCTCCGGCTGCCCGGAGCACATTGATCTTGGCTTCTGCCCGTGGCCGCCCTGGCCTGGCCAGAGGGTGTGTGGCTGTCTCTGGGGACCTGAGCCCACTGCTCCTGCCATCCCCAGCCCCCCGCCAGGCCTGCCCGGCTCCCGCACCCTGGAAGCCCATACTGTCCCTCTGGGGCTCGGAGGGCACGGATTTGGAAACTGAGGCCCCCCCACCCCCTTCCTCCCGCCCTCCTCCCGCCTCCCCTCCCGCTCCCTCTCTCCCTCTCTCTCCTGCCAAACGCGTCTTGGCTCTGTCTGAATATCTCTCCTCCTCGATTTTTGGCTCCGGCTCTGGGCGCGCTCACTAAAGGAAGAGGACTGGCTCCCCGCCCCCACCTTCTCGCCCCCTCCCTCACCAGGAGCCCCTTGGAGGGTGGAGGGGCCTGGTGCAGGGGCCCAGGCCCCTGCATGGGCTTGGCCGGGGGGCACGGGCCTGGTGCTGAGGGGTGGCATGCAGGGTAGCTGTGCTGCCTGGCTGGGTGGGCAGGCGGGGAGGGGTCGGGGCACCGAGCTGGGGTGTCTGGCTTCTGGTGGGGCTGGCAGGCCTTGGTGAGGCGCAGCTGTGCCCACAACCCGAGCTGCGTTTGCCACCACTACCGATGTGGCCGCGCCAGCCAGGGAGGGGGCGGGCGGCGGGCACTGCGGCGTGCCACAGCCAATCAGAAGCCGGGGTGACACGGGGGAGCTCTCCCCCCACTGGACCCCGCCCTGAGGGGAGGTGGGGGTGGTGGCCAGCAGCAGGCGGGGGGCAGTGCCCACCACCACACCACAGACCCTGCCCATTCTGCTGGCGCACGATGCCAGCCTTCCTGGCGCAGACAGTGAGGGTGGGGGTCTGCGGTCCCCACTCGGATCTGTGTGAGCCAAGGTGGAGGCAAGAATGGCTCGCTGGGCATCGACCCCTCCCCAGCCCCGGGGGCGACTTCAGTGGGCAGTGGGTGCAGCACGAGGCGAGGGTGGCTCATCCAGGTGGCAGCTTGCAAATATTGGCTCCATCCACATCCCGGGGTGCCCAGGTCCCCCTCTCTCTCCCATAGTCATGGTCTCACTGGCACAAAGACTGGCACACGGCTACGCATGGCACTCTGCACCCCTCCATTGCACACATGGCCGCACAAAGAGCTCGGCCCCGCACATACATGCCTAGAGACCACGGCCACACTGCACGCACACGTCTGCTGCACGACACTGGGGAGGCTTGCGCGGGCGCCATCATGGGGACACGCAGCCGGTCATGCCATCTCAGGCCAGAGACACATGTGCAGGCCGCACGGCCGCCGTCAGGCACGCCTGAGCACACGCAGGGAGGTGGTGCTGCAGGGTTCTGCCCGCTGCCCCAGCTCTGCCCCCCAGGTAGCCTGGAGCCCTCGCCTTGATGTCCCACTGATCCCTTGGCCTTGTTTTTATTTGGAGGTGATGGGGCTAGAAGCCAGGGCTCCTCTGTGCCGAGGAGGTGCTCTACTGTGGAGCTGCACCCCAGGCCAATCTGGTTCCCCATTTCTGGCCCCGCAGAGGGGAGGAAGGAGGGGGTGGCAGGGAAGCCTTTAGTAAAACAGCAGGGTGGATGTTTACCCTACAGGGCCTGGGGATGGTCCTGGGGCACTGGGGCTCGATGCATGGCAGCCTGTGAGTGCCAGGACCCTCTGGCTCTGTTACCCTCTGTGCCCTCCATGCGGGGCACTGGGGGGCAGCATGCGATACTGCGGCCATCCTGTCAGGCCACAGTGAGTCACCGGCTGGCTGCAGCACCTGGGGTGCTCCCTCCTCCTCTCCAGGCCTCTGCCTTCATCCAGGAGCCGGGCCATGGCCAGGGTGTGAAGCGCTCAGGGCAGGGAATGCTTCTCACTGCCCGGCGGGAAGCAAGTGTGGGTTCCGCACGTGGCTGGCCAAGTCCGAGGAGAGCCATTGGCCACAAAGGTCAGAGACAGAGCCGTGGCCCGAGTCCTGCCCAAGGCACAGGAAGAGGGCAGTCCCTTCACCTTGGTGTCCCCGGTGCCCTTGTGAGATGCACCCCTCACATCACTGCAACCTCTGGCCTGTCTCCCACCCACAGACGGGGCTCTGACCCCCTCAGTGCCCCTAGGCTTGCTCTCGCCCTCACTGGGCACGATGCCCTCCCCGAACCTTGCCAGGTGCCTACCAGAGCCCTCATGCCAGGGCATTCCTTCAGCAAATATTTACCCAGTGAGTCTTGGGTGCCAGGCCCTGTTCTAGGCCCTGGGGGCTCTGGAGGAAGAACCCGCGAAGGTGCCAGGCCTGGTGGGAGGGCAGTCAGCAACTGATAAACAAGGGTGTGTCCTGTCCTCGAGGCAGCGCTGGCTGCATGCGTGCAGGCTCTCGGGCCGGGTCTGAAGGGGTCGGGTGGCCACGTGGCTGGTGCTGATTCTCAGCCCTGCCCTGCCTGGGGCCAAGTGCGGCCTGCTGGGCTTTCTCTGTGCAGCAGGTGGTGTGGAGGGAAGGGTGCTGGACTCAGGACAGCACGCAGTGCTGACTATCACCTCGCCACTGCCTGGTGGTTACAGGCTATGGTGCCCACTGAGGCCTGGACCATTGCGGCTGGGCCTTTCTGTGTATGCTCTGAGCTTCGGTGGGCGCTGGGCATTCTTAGCTCTGCCACTGTCGGGGGGGGGCAGCGGCGGGGGCAGCTGGTGGCCCGGAGTGGCACTTCCACCTGGGCCCCTTGATTTAGCTCCCCCGGGGCGGGTCCAGTTTATTTTTACCCCAGCCTGTCACCCTGGCAATACCAGCTTGTGCCATCGTCGTAGGATCTTGGGGTCCTGCCCATAGTGTGGGGGGACCTGGTTTTGCCTGCACAGCCCCCAAATGTCCATGGATCCCAGACTTTCTAGCCCTGAAGCTCTGGAGTGGAGGCACTGAGCGGAAGGCCAGTGGGGTCGGCACCGCAGGCTGGTAACTGCTGTGCCCGGCCTGGTGGCATTTGGCTTGGCCCCCTGCCTGGCTGCCACCCCCACCCCGTGCCTGGGCAGAGCCGAGCGGCTGCCGCTGCCAGTCTCCATTTCAAAGCTCGGGGTGGGGGTGGGGAGCACTGGGCGCCTCCGGGTCCCCTACCTGGCCCATGCCACCCGGGGCTCGAGCTCTGTGCCCGGGCTGCTGTGCCCGCCACCTCTTTGTAGCCTGGCACTTAGCACGATTTCCGCCCGGCCTCCCTCTTGCTTGCCTCGCTTCCGAGGCCTGTAATGGTTCACTGTCTCTGGTGTCTCCTCCTTTGCCCTCCTGAAGGCGCCAACCTCACTCCAGAGCCACCATTGCTGGCTCTGTGGCCTTCTCCACTGCCTGGAGCCCAGGCCTGTGGGCATTGGGGGCCTTATGGGTGCCCAGGCCAGCTGGCCTCTCCCGCATCCTCCTGGAGCCCCAGGTTGCAGCTTGGGGGCCTTCGGACTCCGACAGTCTCTGGGCCCTGTGCTGGCCACCTGGAGAGCAGGGTGGGCACCTCTGCCCACGTTGAGGGCCCAGAGTGGCAGAAGCCATGCTCTGTGGTGGGGGTCGTTGGCTGTCCTTCCAACGGGGGCTCTGAGATTCCTGCTGCCACCTCAGGAGCGGGCTTGGGACGGAACCAGGTCCTCAGAGGAGGGGCAAGGGGCTCAGAGGAGCTGGTGTGCTGCCCTCCCCCACCCGGCCCGCTGCCTGCGTCTCTGTCTCTCGGCACCAAACAAAGTTTGCTAAGTAACTTCAAATGTTATTTGAGGACGGCCTGGCCCCAGCCCAAGGCGGCCCTGTGGAAACTTGTTTTTCGCTGCCGAGGCTGCAAGTATCAAAGACTTTCGGGGGGGTGAGGTGGGGGGCACTTGCACGCTTCTCCCCGCACTGTGGCAGGCGCTGGCCCCAAACACTCACTCGGACACACATGACAGACGAACACACTACCCCATGGCCCGGACGGCACGCTTAGCTTGACCTGCTAGGGAGGCCGTGGGCACTCCATCACCCCTCCCACGGTGACACGGGGGCTCTGGGTGGGCACGTGGCCTGCGCCTTGAGCTCCTAAGTCTCCAGCTCTCTGGAGTCCCAGTTGTGCTCGGTCGGGGCTGCCAGCCTCAGTTTCCCCAGCCACAGATGTGGCTGGCATGAGGCTTTGTGGAACCCCATGCTAAGTGGGAAGACACAGGGTGACTGGGCCAAGACCCTAAATACGAGCCCAAAATGGAGGTCCGATGCCCAACACTGCTTTGCAGCCCGGTCCATGCAGCTGGACTACAAGAAGGCTGGGCCTGGCCTGGAGCATGCTTCACCTGCCGGGCACCCTGCTCCCTCGCCTCTCTTCCCCGACATCCCAGTCCTCTTGGTTTGCCCCTTGCTTCTCTGCTGGTCCAGCTTCCCTGCATCTCTCGCCAGATCTCTTCCTTCTCTGGGTTTCTGCCGGCCCTGCCCAGGCCTGGAGCTTAGGGAGGGAGTGGGAAGTGGGCGTGGGGTGTCTGTCCGGCGCACGAAGCCACTCAGGCGAGGTCGCCTGTACCCTTTGGTCCCTGACACCTCAGGGAGTCCCTAAACCTTAGGGAGAGGCTGGGCACAGGGAACTCAAGGCGACACCGTGGGCAGGAGAGAGCTGTCACAGGGCCCTTCAACAGGGCTCTTCTGAGCCCACTGAGGCCCAAGGAGTGCGGTGGAAAAATCAAGGCCCCAGGGCCCCCGGGCCACTGTCCTCCTCCAGTACTCACAAGGCTCCCCACTAGGTGGGTTTTTGGGGTCCCCCAGGCCCAACCCCACATACCGCCTCATCTCCACTCATAGTCAGCGCCCGCAACACCCCGCCACCCGCAGTCTGTCGAGTGGTGACAGCCTGTCACAGGCACCGCCGCACACCGGCACAATCTGTCGTCCACGCACAGTCTCACACACAACCTGTCACACACACACGCACACACATGCACACACAGCGGCACAGTCGCACACACAGACAGCCTCACGCGATCACACCAAGCGTCACAGCTTGTCACAGCCATGGATTCCTCACAATAAAAATAACAGCGACTGTTTCCAGAGCAGGCGGCCGGCCAGCGGGCGGGCAGGCGGCCTGGCCCCGCGGCCTCCCACGACCTCCCCGACGCAGGGCAGGTGGGAATGACCTGTTTGACAGCAGAAGAGGCTGAGGCCACAAGGTTAAGGGCCAAGGTCACAGGGTGCCGTGCGGTGGGGGAGTTGCCTGCAGGATCCCCAGGAGCAGCAAGACTTAGATGGTTGCTGTTCCCCTGTGACCCTGTCCCCCGATCTGGGCTTCGACTCCTGTAGGAACCCCTTCCCCTTCCGCTGCCCCAGGCAGGGAAAGCTGAGGTTCTGCACCAAGGTGAAGGGTGCTCACGCTGCCTGTGGCCAGGGACACATTCTCCCTGCGAATGTCGCGGGGTTCCAGGTTGGGCACTGGGAAGCCTGTGCCTGCGTGCAGTTTACTGGGTCTGAGGGCCATGTGCAGGTGCAGAGGGGAGGCCAGGCCTCCCTGTGGCCTGATGTGCCTGGGGTTAGAGTTAGGGCTAGGTGCCCCCCACCCAATTCTGTGGTGCTCCCTCCTCCCTCACCACCGTCTGCCTTCCCCCCCTACCCCTTCTTTGCCCCCACCTACCTGCTCAGGGGCTTCCCCCATTGTAGTTGTCTCTGCCAAAACTAACATGGTTGGCTCCAAGGACAGCCCTGGGAGGCTTCTGGGCCACCCGTCCTGCCCCTGAGCCCGCTGGGGTCCAGATCCCGGCCCTGCTGGTCCTGACAGTGCCCAAGTACACACAGCCCTTCCTTGCTGGAGGCCTGGAGTCCCTGGCACACAGAGCCCTGCTCTGCCAAGGCCCAGGCCCCAGGTGCATGTGTGCCCCAGTCCCATGGCTCTGCAGGGCATTTGGGGGCACATGTACACACATGCACATGCACACACACACATACACATATACATACACACAGTATATACATACATACAAATACACACAATATACACATGCACACACCTGTACACATGTATACACAAATGCATATAGACACATACACATATACACATAACACAATATATATACATGCACACACATGTACACAAAGACATATAGACACATAACACACAAACATACAGAGATGCATACACTCATATATACACACATATATACATACATATACACACATGCATACATACGTATACAGATGCATACACGTGCTCACACATACACACAATATACACATACAGACACACAGTATACACATGCACATACATGCATACATATGCACACATGTACATAGATGCATACACATGCACAAACACACATGTACACTCATATAGACATACAAACACATACATGCACATATAATGTACACATGCACCCACGTACATGCACACATATACACAGACACAATCAATAAAGATGCATGCATGCACATATGCACATATGTACACACTTATGTGTAGATATACACACATGCATAACATACATACACACATGCATATATGTGCACATACAATATGCACATACCTGCAAACACACATACACATATGCAAATATGCAGACACATGCAGAGACACATATACAGAAAGACATGCATACACGCACATACACACATATACACACAATATATGCACATGTACACAGCTGCATATGCACACATATAAAGACATGCATACGCATGCATGTACACATACATATACACATATGCACAATATACACACAAACACAAAGATATACATGCACACACATGTGCAGACACACTCATACACATACATGCACACATACAACATGCATACGCATGCATGCACACAATACAATATACACATACAAATATATGCACACACATACATACACACAGATAGACACATACACAATACAGGTGCATGCATACATACGTGCACACACATGTACACTTATACACAATACACATATACATACACATGTGCACAACATACACTCACATATACATATACATGCACATGCAATATACACATACATGCCCACAAGCACATGCATACACATATACACACATACATGCATATATACACACATACAGATATACATGCATGCACATATATATGCTCACATGTACATACACACATACACATGCATATGCACACAACACACACAGAGATGTATACATATGCATGTATGCATAGATATACCCACATACAGATGCACATACACACAGACATACACATAGACACTATACACATATATGCACAAATACATATATACTCACAAAGATACACGTATACACACATATTTATACTCACATACATACATACACATATGCACACATGCAGACTCTGTCCCATGCAGTGGTTTCAGGCCATGTTGGAAGCATATCTATCCCCCGGCCTCATTCCAGGCACATATGTACACCCAGGCCTGCCAAAGCTGGGATGCACGTGTGCAGGCTCTCGTCTGGTGCAGCATGGGGGTCTCAGACACATCCAGGCATGGACAGCCCTATCTCCCAGGAGGTATTTCACCCCTGGGGCCGTGAACTCTCACCAGCCCCTTTACCTGCACGTGTAGCTCCAGGCCTGTGTGGGCACACACCTCCGGAGCAATACATGTGTGTGGTTCACGTGAATGCCACACCTGCCAGGCTGCCTAGGGCACCTGGCTCTAAAGCTACTCTCAGGCTGCTGGGGGGAGGGCTGGCCGGGAGGCTGGATTGCCGCCATACTCTTCTCTCTTAGGAGCATCACCTCCCCAGGTGTCCCTGGGTGCAGAGGTGCCAGGCCATAGCCCAGTGGGCCTCGCAGAGCTCCGTCTGTATTTGAAATGTGCACCTTTAAGGCGGGTATGGTGGTGCACGTCTGCCATCCCAGCATTTGGGAGGCTGAGGCAGGGGGATAACCGAGTTTGAGACCAGCCTGGTCTACAAAGTGAGCTCAAGGTCAGCCAGGACTGCACAGTGAGACCCTATCTCAGAAAGACTGGAAAAAAAATGTGAGCCTTTACACGGCTTATACACACAGGAGAGCTGCTCCTCTCTGTCTGTGCCTCATTTTCCCCACCCCAGCAGGATTCATACCAAACCGCTTGGTGCACACGCCCAGCCCAGCTCAGCTTTTGTGAAGCCCGGGGTCCCCTTCCTCACCTGGCCCACTACTGGCCGGACTGCGCCTCCACTCCTTGTGGTCCTCCTGGGAACACAGCCGCGGGGGTGGGTGCTGGCTGGAGATGCTGCTTAAATTAATCCTGGGTGACAGCCTGCAGTTCTCCACCAGGAGACCCTGTAATGCCCTCCCTGCAACACCTACCCTTCCCAGCCCCCAGCTTGGCTTCTCCCAGGGGAGCCCAGGGCTGGGTACCTCCACGCGGAGGTTGTGGGTTCCTGCATGGCACCTCTGGGGCACAGGTAGTTGCTGAGCATTGGGGAGTGGGTGACCTGGAACTCCTCAGAGCCGCCCCAGGCCAGCGTTATTACCTGGAGGTCATGATGCTGCTAAACACAGCGAGGGGGCCACTGCGCCTTCACGAAGCCCCCAAGGAACCTGGCAGGGCGCACCCCACTCCTTGAGGCCCCTTCCCAGCCCAGGCGAGCACTGTGCTTGAACCCGCGACCCCTGCAGAGGCACGGAGTGGGATCCCTTATTGTGACTCTGGGTGCCCTTAGCGCAAAGGCCTTCTGGGTCAGCTACAGCCACGGGTTGCAAGCCAGGGAGAGGGCCGTTGGGCGCGCATCTGGCGCCTGCGCCTCCATGCACGCATCTGGTCCGGGGCACCGGCGACAGAGGGAAAGAAGTGGCAGCAGCAGGATAGCCCGGGGGTCAGAAGCACGGGCTCCGCAGGCGCAGGCGCGGGAGGGGGGCTCCCCTCACCCTCCAGGGGGGCGAGGTGCAGTTTCGGCCTGGGAACCCCAGAAAGTGACCCCGCCCGGCACCAGGGCCTCATCACGAGCAGTGCCCAAAGCAGAGGGTGGGCGTCCTGGCCTCAAGTGTCCTGACTCTGTCATGGAAGGCCCGGGACAGCGATGGGGTGCGCGGGCATGAGGTGCGTGCGGTTCTGAGCTGGACGACAGGTTGGGGCTCCTGGGGTATCCGTCTGAATCATTCGGGCTGCAGATCCCAGCTCTTTGGTGAGCCGCCTTTCTCCGCTTTCCTCTGTTCTGTTTTTGGGGAGAGGGGAGGCGGCAGGGAAGTGCACCGGGCAGTTCCATTTGCTAGGAGGGAGGGTCGGGGGCGAGTGGTGCAGAAAGGCGACCCAGGGTCCAGAGGGCTGCTCCCCGCTCCTGCTCCCTTATGTCTGGCAGCTGCGTGGCCTCAAACAAAAACAAAACCCAGAAACTAACCCCACAGCCACCCGTAAAACACTTCTCCGACTCTGAGGGGCGGTACTGCCTTGCCTCCTGGGGCGCCTTCTTGAATTTGGGGGCACCAAGATCTCCTAGCCAGTCAGCCGAGTGGCAAGACTTTGTGGGGAGAGGAGGGAAAGTGCAGTCTTGGGGTCAAGGTCTTGTCCCCCAGCCAGAGCTGCCTGCCCTGCCCCGGAGGGCAGAGAAAGTGCCTCTGGGGAGCCCTCGTAAAGCAGCTCTGGTCTCCCCAATTACTTAAACTTAAACGCACTTTGATGGTGTTAAGACCATTTCCCTTTCCACGTGTGGGTGACTCAGATGCCCCAGCAGCTCTAGCCAAGGATAGAGGCCGAGAGGGCACCGCCCTGCACCCATGACCCAGGGGCGGCCCCTTGGGGTAAGCACCCCACACCCTACCCAGTCCATGCACCGTAGTGCTGGGCTCTTTTTTTTTTTTTTTTTTTTTTAACTTATTTTCATCTTTTCTTTATTTATTTATGTTTTTTTGTCTTTTTGAGACAAGGTCTCCTTATACAGTTAGGCTGGCCTTGGGCTCACTTTGTAGTCCAAGCTGGTCTTGAATTTGCAATGACCCCCCTGCCTCAGCCTCCTGAATGTTGGGATTACAAGTGTGCACCACCATGCCCGGCTCCTTTTCTTTAAAGAGACACTTTTTTTTTTTAATTTAAAGGAGTTTTTACTACTTTTACAAACCAATGAGACAGGCTGCATGGTGGAAACCATTAATGCGGGGTAGAGAGTTCCAGGGACAAAACCGTGTGGCCAGCGAAGCTCCCCAGTCCTGAGACTAAGCCTGGGGCGCCAAACCCCAAGGGAAACTGGCGGGAGGCATCTGGGCTCCCTGGCTGCAGAGGCATCGGCATGGAGATGCAGGGGATGATTAGGATTTTAATAAAATTGTATCTCATTGAGAAGGGCACTTCTGCACGCGCTGCCTCTGCCGTTGGAGCCTGGGTTTGCCACGGCAAAGTCTGTAATCAGAGAAAAATACCAGCTTTGTTGAGGGTTAGAATATATCATTGGCTAATGTGTGTGGTTTTTTTTAAATAACGCTAAGCATTGGAATAATTAAAGAGTGAGAAATAACTCCTCTCCTCTCCTCTCCACGGGCATTGTCTTCTCTAAAACTGAAAAGAGTGCCTTTGCTTTTCGGCAGAGCCGGTTAGTTTTAATACGGGCTTCTTGGTTTTTTTTTTTTTTTTTTCTTCCCCCTTCTCCCTCTCCCACCTTTCCCTTTGCTCTGGTCTGACTCGCAAATCCAAACTGGCAGAAGCCTGGAACCTCGCGGCGGCTGGCCCTGACCCACTGCCGGGTTTGCACGGGTTGATTTTAAAAAGGAAGACAGAGAGAGGCAGAGGCGCTGGGCTCCGGTGCCCTGTGCCAGCCCAGCCCGGGGCTGCTTTCCAGGTGGTGCTGCTCACCAGACAGAGGGAGGATTGGGGGTCTCTAGAGACCTCTTGCTCGAGGGCCCAGGTCTCCTGCTCTGCCGCCGTAGGTAGCAGGAAAAGAACCAGTGGTCCTGAGGACCCGCGGTAGGGCCCAGACATGCCCACTTGGGCTGGGCCTGGGGATCCCCCGCAGGTCAGTGCCTCCACGCTGCCCGAGGGCTTGGCTTTGAGAAGGAAGGGCAGGGCTGGGGCCAGCTGCTGGGCACTGCCTGGAGGGATGTGGGCAGGGGCGCAGGGGGCTGCTCCGGGCCTCCCTCTGGGTGCGGGTGGACCCTGGGGAACTGGCAGGCTCTGAGGCGGCTTGGAGGGATGGGAGAGCGGGCGCCTGCGAGCTGCACGGGGAGTTATTTATTTATTTGCTTCAGGTGTTTTTAATTAAATGTGTTTCTGTCTTATTTTCCTTGCTGCTTGGCACTCGGGCTCTTTAGCAACCCCTTGCATTTGTCTTTTTACATAAGCAGAAACTTTTTTTTCCCCTTTCCTCCTTGGAGAGATATTGTGGGAGGTATTTTGCCTTCAGTGCTTTCTCTTTCCTGCTTTTTTTAAAATTTAATTTTAAAATTATAAAGTAAATTTAGTGCTAGTGAAAGTGAGGGGGGAGCCAGCTGGGGCTGGAGCCAGGGAAGGAGTTGGCTGACAAGAAGGCAGGGTTCCGCTCTGTCCCCGAAGCAGCCACAAGCAGCCACAAGCCCGGGAGGGACCCTGGGACCCTAGTGCCTAGCGCTGCCCTGCTGCCGCCCGCCCCTCCTGGGCCCTGCAGGGGTCTGGTAGACCAGGGGCCGGCCTGCCTGACCTCCTTCGTCCTGGGGAACCACTGGCTCTCAGGGTCACTTCCCCACTGGCCTATATACAGCAGCTGGGGTGGGGTGAGGGGAGACACCCTCTGAGGCTTGCTGTCCCCCACCCTTCGGAGCTGTGCTGTACGGTGACAGAGGTCACTGTGTGGAAGAGATCGGAGCAGGGCAGCTACCTGGAGGCCTAGAGGGAGAGACACGCAGACAGACAGATGGACGGACATACACACATGCCCTGTGCAGAGGGAGGAGGGGGCTTCTCCAGGCCACACCTGTCCGTGCTCACAGGAGTAGAGCACCCCGAAAGTGCTCAGGCCCGAGAGGCCGCACACTCACGCTGGAAGGAACGGGAAACAGCTTGGAGGCCTGGTCTGCATCGGCAGTGCCGCCGGGCCCACAGTGTGTTTCTTCATCTGGGTGGGGTTCCCTGGGTGTGTCCTCTTTGTGTAAATGTGTCCAGCCAGCCACACACTGACTGTGTGCACACGCTTCTTTGTTAGACGTGCCACGCTCCTGTTAAAAAGTTTATTGAAGAAAGGAAGCCCCGGCCTCAGAGACCAGAGAGAAGGCCGTGTGTTATAAAATCATAGTAAAAATTTAAATAAAAATATCTCCCAGCCTGGCTCTGCTCAGTCCACCCTGCCAAGGATGGTGGGAAGGCTTGTAAAAATTAGTGGTCTGATTTAAAAAAAAAAATCTGGGAGCCGTGCAGCCCACCAGCCTTCCTGACCCGTCCAGTGTGCAGCGACTGGCAGCCACTGCGCTGGGCAGGAGCCGCAGGTACCGAGGTAGCATCTTAACATCTCAGGCCAGGCCTGAGTGGTGAGGAGTGGGTTCCTGGCCAATTACATTTTGCTGTCAACATCTGGAAAGCAAATTGCAGCTGTTCTTCCTGTCCCCCCCCCATCGCCACCTCTTCTGGTTTTTTTTTCCTGCACACTTAAATTTTCTGTACCCTTGCCATCCCTGCTTCAGTTTCCTGCACTGTTAAAACATTTTCACGGCTCTGTTCAAATTGAGTTGCTGGGTTTGGACTTTTTTTTAAAAAAAAAATGTTATTCTGTCATCTGACAGTATAATTTTTGGAGGAGGCCGAGGCCCACCGTCCTCTCCGGCTTGCCTTCCCTTCCCGCAGGCCAGGCTAGGCCGAGCCTAACGGGTAGAGGACACTGCTCCCCTCGCCCGGCTCCCCCTTCTGGCCCGGCTTCTCTGGGCAGGTAGCGGCAGCTTGGCCCTCCACCCTCCGCGGTCCTTCTGCGGTGTTTTTGTTTTCTCTTCGCCCCCCAAAAATATTTGAACCAAAAAGCCTCTTTTTTCTCCTCCACCCACAGCACACTGAAAGGGCTAGTGAACCGTGATTCAACAGAGCCGGGGCACGCTTTTCTTCCTTAGCATTAATTAACTCAAGTTCGTTAGGACTTGGGGCTGTCGCCCACAGTTTTCTCTTGTGTGTGCTGAATCGGGTCATAGAGGGAGACTTCCCGTGCAAACAGTTTGTGTTGGAGCTGGAGGACACAGAGGGGGAGAGAGGGAGAGAAAGAAAGGAAGCCGAGGAGATGGAGCGGGCTGGCCGAGGGGTGGGCATGACCGTCCTGGGCTCCCCGGCACTCGTGCCAGGCTGGGCTGGGGCCGACCAGCCTCCAGACCAGGGAGGGTCTTGCATTTCCTTGGCAATGTCTGGGTGATAAAATAATGGGGGGTGGTGGCTAGGAGCCATGTATTTTGAGGGATTGAAAACATCCTCCTGAACCCCAAAGTGTTTCATTTTGGGCAAAGGCCGCCTGCCCAGACAGGACTGCTTGGGCTACCCAGGAGAGACAGTGAGAATCCCCCACTCCAGGGACCCAGGGAGGAGGCTCCCTGGAACCAAACGTGCTGGCTGTGCAGGTAGCCCTGGGCACAGCGGGCTCAAAAGCTTTTTCCTGGCGGGATAAGCGTGCATGTGTGCGGGTTTTGGGGTGCTCTTGGTGGAGCTCTTGCAAAGGCGGGAAAGGTTAGCATGCTTTGGGGTTTGTTACCCTCCGGTTCCTGAGTCATCCAGAGCCCCCCAAGGATGAAGAGCTTGTCCTGGCGGCCTCTGGGCCTTGCGGGGTGTCCACATCTTGGTCTGGCCTCCTCTGCTACCCTGCAGGTGCGTGTACAGTGCTGTGCTGGTCTTTCCTCCCTCACCTGTTTGTGAAAGTTGTGAAGTTGGCCTGTGGGGTTTCTCGCTGTCCCCATCCTGGGGGGGCACTGTGGACTGTCGCCTTCTGGGCCAGCTGGTGGGCCCCAGGCTCCATGCTGGCCTGAGGCCTTACGCCCGCCCGCCCGGCCGTCACCTGTCCTGTGCCTGTGGCAGGCCTTAGCCCCTCACAGCTCACATGCAAGGGGACAGGGCCGTAGTCTCCCTGGCTTTTACATGTATTTGGTGACACGAGGAAGTTTCAAGCTAAGTAATGAATTAAAGACGAGGGTTTTTTGTTTCCCATTCCCCATCGAGGACAAGATGCAAGTAAACAGTTTCCAGTGGCACTGGAGAGAATGGATCCTCTCTCCAGATCCCCCTTTCCTCCTCTGGCTCTGCTGTGCCAAGAGGGTGAGGGGTGTGCCTGGAGCAGCGGGCGCTCCGAGCCAGAACAAGGCTGCCTGTTGGCCCGGTCCCAGGCCACTGCTCCTGGTTTGTAGTCAGCGGGAGAAAGGGCAGGGAAAGGGAGGGCGGCTCACAGGGGAGAGGTTCGGCCTCAATCTGAGACAGGCCGCAGCTACCCATCCCATCCGACAGAGGGGTGCAGGGCTGCCTAGGGTGCCCCAAAACAGACCCTGCGGCTGCTTTTCCCGAGAGCGCAGTACAGCAGGCCCAAGGCAGCCAAAAACCCGCATTGTCCAAATTTTCTGAGCCTCTTCCAAAAGTGCATTTTCCGGTTTCCATTCCTGGCGTTTGCAGACTCTCCGATGGTTTTGCTCTGGCTGCAGATCCCCTTCCCGCCCCCCAGGCGCCACCCACCGCTAGGAGGGTCCCTTCCTTAGTGTCCAGGGCTGCCGCCGCCACCCCGTCCACTCCGGCGTCCCCTTCTCTGCCCACAAATCTGGCCACGGCCTCCTTGCGGCCTTCCAGAACCAGTGACCGTGGGCGAGGCGGAAATCTCAGGGATGGGAAATTGGCCTCTTTCTATTCAGACCCAGACTGGAAAATAAAATGCCAGGAATTCGGCAAACTAATTGTGGCTCTGTTTGCGGCCTGTTTGGTTTCCTTTTCTCACCGTGTCTGCGGGTGTGCAGTGGTGAATGGGTGCTGGGGTCTGAGGGATCCCTCAGAAAGGTTTGTGCGCCATGTGGCCATCACAGGGACCCGGGATCAGCCTGGGCCTGGGCCCTCAAGCCAGCAGGTTGTGGGCATAGGAGTACTTGCTTAAAAGTAAAGAGACAGGGGCCTAGATCTTCCAAAATAGAATTTCACTCGTGGCAGGTATTGGTCCAGCTGCAAAACCTGCTCCAGGCTGGGAAAATTATTTTGTTCCTTAAAGAATTCTGAATGCCGTGTGTGTGAGTAAAGGAGGAACCTCATGCAGTTTTCTGTTTTTCCTCAGAAAGTCCCCGGCCTCAGCTGACAGGACTGCATTTTGTGGCAGCTTTGAGACCTCATCTCACTTTTCCACCAGTTCTTTCCCTTAGCTAATTTGTCTTTCTTTTTCCCCCATCCCAGAGCCTTACTTTTTTAAAAAATCTCTTTTCTTTTTCTTGCTTTCCCCCATTTTTTACTGTCTTTTTTCCCTGTATCTTTACCTTATTTATTTTTGCTGGTTTGGCAAAAACCAGGTTGGCATTCTCGGTCTCTCTAGGTTTGATTTTTGATTCTCCTTCTTTTTCTTCTCCTCCTCATCTCTCTTTCTTTATGGCTTGCTCAGTTATGTTATTATTACTATTATTATAATTTTTTTCAGGAAGGACTAATTTCTCCTAGTGATGACTGCAACTGGTATAGATATTTGAGAAATCTTTCCATAGAAACTTTTTTTTTTAAAAAAAGCAAATTCTGTATCCTCAACAATAAAAATGAATGCCACCTTTCATTCACAAAGACACAGCTACTTCCAGCTGACGAGATCCCATGCGGATTTCCCAGGTTTTATTTCTGGCAGTGTCTTGATTTTTCTGTTCCTGGGGAGGCAACTTCCCCCCAGTTTTCTTGCTTTTTCTTTATGACTTTCCCTTGTCCTTCAGCCTCCCTTTCCCTTCCCCTGGGTGTTTTCGCCGCTGCTTCCTTTCCCTCGGCCTCTTGCTTTTCGGGGTGATCTGCTGTGCCCTCACTCTGGCCAGCTGAGATGGGGCTTGGGGGTGCCCGAGCCCTCTGAGGGCTCCCAGCTGGGCTCTGGTCCTGGCTGTGGGTGCCGAGCCATCTGGGCTGCAGGAGGGCAGGCGGGAAAAGCAGGGAGGCCGGGACAGGGACAGGTAATCTTCCAGCGGGAACCTGGACTCTCACCTAACAAAAGGGGGACAGTTCCCTTTTGTCCAGGGCGTCTGAGGGGCGTGTCCAGGCTGTCGCAGCCACTGGGGGCCTGGGGGGCAGGGGTGCATGCCTGGCTGAAGTGTTTCCAGAGGAACCCTAGCAGCCCTGATGGAGGAGGGGGACTCTGCCTTCCCTGACCTTGTCTTGGCCTTCTCAATGCCCTGCAGGCAGCTTTTGGGGGGAGGGCTTCCCCCTGGGGCCTTGCACACCTCCAAGGTTACCTCCGGTGGAGAGAAGGGCAGGTGACCAGTGTTCTCCTCTGACAGGCTCCTAAGGATCCCTGAGGCCTGCAGACACTTCGGGCTCCTCTTCCAGGCCTCCCTCTCCTCCTGGGACCCAGAGTCTCTCCCCTCTCCCAGCAAGGGAGTCCTGCAGCTCCCCAGGTCCCCCAGCAGCGTCCCCCACTGCGTGTGACCCTTGCTCCCCACCTCCCTCATCCTGGGCTGGCCACGCTGGGCCACCGGACTCTAGGAGGAACCCGCAGCCTTCGCTGCTGCTGCTGCCGGGCCGCCCTGGTCATTTCCTGGTCAGCGGCTAACACTTAGCAGAGTCAGGACATCACAAAGACACCCCATGCCAAATACAGAGTCCCCTGTGGTTTTTATGGAAGTCAAGTTGCAGCTTGGTGCCTCACAGGGTGCGTCTCCCTTGGGAGGCTGTAACCCAAACTGGTTTTTAATGGGACCTGAATTATTTAAGCAGAGCCCCCAGACCTGTGGGTGACCACACCTGCCTCCTGCACCCTGGGCGCTGGGCTGGCCTCACTGGAGTGGCCATTCTGAAGGTGGGGTTCCCAGCTGATGTAGGGCGGCACCTCTCCCTCTCCCGCTATTGGGGTGCAGGGCCGGCCCAGGGCCAGAGGCCTCCTCCAGAACCTGCGCCAGCAAAGGAAGGCCGCAGCGGGCTGGGTTTGGAGCGGAAGGGGGCGAAGGAGCAGTGAACCTCTCTTCTTTTGCCAGCTGAGGGCTGGGCCTGGGAGAGGGCTCTGGTGGGATCAGGTTGCCATCTGTCCGTCCTTCTTCCTTTGGTCCTGCTTTCCCTCTGGCTTCCAGTGGGCTCCTCTGTCCTGCTTTCCCCAAGTCTTAAGGTTTGGCTGTCCCACACTCCTATCTAAAGGGGCCCCCTAAAGACTGGGGACTCCTTCTCCTCAGGGCTCAGCCTGCTGCCAGCTGAGAGGAGGGCCCAGGCTAGAGACCTGCTGGCTGGCTGGCAGGCTAGGTGGCTGGCTGGAGGTCCCTGGCCGGACTGCCTCAGCTGGCCCAGCTTCCCTGCGGGACCCTCTGCTCACTGTGTGCTGACGCTCCCCCTTGTCCTGGGTTTCTCCTTTTCTGTTTTTGCAGCCCCCACTTTGTTGGGGGGCCTCTAATCTGGATGGATGTGGGAGACAGGTGTGGAGCTAACCTCAGATCCAGTGGGAGGGCAAACTTAGAAAGGCAAACACTTGACCTTGGGGGTTGAGGGGCAAGAGGGCAGGAGGCCGGTGCCCCCTGGAGTGAGAGGCAGAGTCCAGCCTTTGTCCCTTCTCCCCAGGGCTGCTGTATGTGTGGCTGTGTGCAGTGCCTGTCAGCAGGGTGCTGTGACAGGGGACTATTTTAATAAACTGTTGCAGTTCTGAGAGTCAGGCTGCATGGCGGTGTTGGCATCCCCAGTGTGTGGCTGGGTGTGGGGCGGGGAGGAGGCGCGGGCTGCACCCAGGCTGGCGTGGAGGTGCTGCCGGCTTTGGCCTTCTCCGGCGCTTTCTTCTTATTTCTGTTCATAGCAAAGTGGCTCGAGTGCAGGGCCGGGAGAAAACTTCCACTGGCCCACCCGCCCGTGTGCTCCATACATAAAAAAAAAAAAAAAAAAAAAAAAAAAAGAGAGAGAGAGAGACAGAAAGAGAAAAAAAGAGAACTACAAACAGAAAAAGAGAGAGTGTGCCGGCCGAGAGAAAGACTGAAACCAAAACACAGAGCGAGAAGGCGCAGCTGCTTCCCCCAAGGCCTTCTGGGGCTCCCCCTCAGAGTCAGGCCTTTATTTATTTATTTTTCTGGCTTTAACAAAAAATATTCCGCATCTTCCTCCATCCGCACCCCCCCCCCGGCCCACCTCCAACCCCCCCAAATTTGCTGGGTGACTGCAGCCAAATGGACCCGGGTGGAAGCCTGGAATGAAAAATTCATAACTGCTGGACTTTCGCTTGTTCATTAGACGTGAACTTGTCGATTGGGCAAATTGTTTTTGGTCTCCAACTGCCTGCCGGGGGCTCCCACCCCGCCCGCGCCGCCTCCCCGCGCGGCCATTGGCTACCCGGGGAGGTCTGGCCGCCAAATAGGTGGATCCTCGCCCGCGCGCCCTCTTTCTCTCTCTTTCTCCCTCTCTCTTCTCGCGCTCGCTCCCCACCCCCCTAACTGGCTTGGCACCAGCGAGTGGATGGGGATTGAGCTTGAAAGGGGAGAGAGAGAGGGAGTTTGAGAGAGAGAGGAAAGAGCAACAAAACCCCCCAAAAGCCGAGCACACACACACTCGCGCGCACACACATGCATCCGAGCACACGCGCGCACACACACGCGCCCGAGCACACGCGCGCACACACACTCCATCCCATCCGCGTCCTCCCTGCATCCTGGGGCTTGGTCTCCCTCCCTCCCTTGCTCTCCCTCTCCTCCCTCTCCCTCCCTTTCTCCCTCTCTCTCCCTCTCTCTCTCCCTCTCTCTCTCCTGCATGCGTCTGCCAGCAACGGTCTACAGCCGGTCAGAACTCGTCCTCTTCCCCGGGAATCTGCGAGCTCCCCCTTTTCCTCCGATCGGGCGGGCGGAGGGAGGCAGCTCCAAGTTTACACCCCTCTGCCGGTGCCAAAGCCCAGAGCCTCTGCCTTCAGCTGCCGCTTTTCTCTCTCCTGGTTTTTGTTTTTGTTTTTGTTTTGCAGGGGGAGGGGGTGGGGCAGGGGTGCGTTTGTTGTGGGAGAGGGAGATGGTGGGAGGTTGGTTTTGATTTTTCAATTTCTCCTATTTTTATTTCCTTCTTGTCCTTTTCTTTCTTTTTTAAACTAGAATAGGTTGCACAGGGGGGGCAATTGAAAAAAATTTTTTTACGTCGGCTTTTGTTTACCTGGCGAGCGTGGCAGCCAGCTCGCTCCCTCTCCCCGCTTGCTATCCCTGACCTTTCTTTCTTTTTGCTCCTTTTCAAAAAAAATATTAATTTTCCCCTTCAGTGCAATGGAGCGTGGGGGGGCCGGGGGGGAAGGGTTTGAGAATCCACCCAAGCCCGGCCCCCATTCCCCAGAACACCAATAATAACCCCCTTTAAAACATTTACCTTCCTCCCGCCCCTCCTCCTCCCCTCCCCCACCCGCCCCCAACTCACAACTCTGTGGACTGGGAATCTGGGACCGAGGAGCGTGGGGCTTGGCCGGGTGCTTCAGACCGATGGTAATTATTTAATTTTTTCCAGTTTTATTTTTGTGAACAGAAATCAATTATTTAACTTCAAAACAAGCAAAAAAGAAAAAAGAAAAAAAACCCCAAAATCTGCGAGCCCAAGCCCTCTGTCACCTGACTGAGTGGGGAAGAGGGTGCCGGGGTCCTGGGGGGCTGGGGAAGGGGCCGCAGGCCGACTCGCGTGCTGGTCACCCTCCCGAGGCCGAGCCCACCTCCGCGTGCGTGCTAACAAGAAGTGTTTTGTTCATTATTACTGTGATTAACATTAGTGTCGCTGTCGATAACAAAGCTGAAATCACATATTTAGGACCGAGGTCTGATGAAAAAATGCTGGGGCGGAGGATCCAGCTGTACCAGGGGGAAGGGAGATGGGACCAGCCCGAGGAGGGGACTCCAGAGCCGCTTCCTCCTCGATGGGCTGGGCTGGCACCCTCCGCTTCCTTCCTTCCTTCCGGGGCAGCCGGCACGGGGACGGAGGTGGCCCCCGCGTGGCCCTGGCGGGCGTCCGCGCAGAGGCCCACGGCCGGGCACGCTGACACGCGTGCAGGCTGCGATGGGACTCGGAGATGTCATGGGCGCGACAGCCTGGCGGGGAGACCGGCGTCGTGCGCGCGTGTATGTGTGCGTGTCTGTGTGCGTGTCTGTGTGTGTGTGCGCGCGTGTGCGCGTGTGTGCGGGAGCCGGGGAGAGGGAGAGGGGGAGACGATAGGTGTGTGACCAGGCTCCTGGTGCCGCTGTCTGGCTGCAGACGCTGAGATGGGAGCAGGCGCCCGGCAGCGCTGGTGGTGACTTCCAGCCTCACTTTCCCGGCACGGTCACGAGCGCGAGCGAGCGGAGTCCCGGGGGGAGGGAGGAGGAGGCGAAGGCGGCTTTCTCCGTGCCCCCCCGCTAACGCTGCGTTCTCCTTCTCTCTTTCCCCTGTCCCGGCGTCCCCGCCCCGCATGCTCCCGGCTTGCCGCCTGCAGGATGAGTTCCACCCCTTCATCGAGGCGCTGCTGCCGCACGTCCGCGCCTTCTCCTACACCTGGTTCAACCTGCAGGCGCGGAAGCGCAAGTACTTCAAGAAGCACGAGAAGCGCATGTCCAAGGACGAGGAGCGCGCCGTGAAGGACGAGCTGCTGGGCGAGAAGCCCGAGATCAAGCAGAAATGGGCATCCCGGCTGCTGGCCAAGCTACGCAAAGACATCCGGCCCGAGTTCCGCGAGGACTTCGTGCTGACCATCACGGGCAAGAAGCCGCCCTGCTGCGTGCTGTCCAACCCCGACCAGAAGGGCAAGATCCGGCGGATTGACTGCCTGCGCCAGGCCGACAAGGTGTGGCGGCTGGACCTGGTCATGGTGATTTTGTTTAAGGGGATCCCCCTGGAAAGTACTGACGGGGAGCGGCTCTACAAGTCGCCCCAGTGCTCGAACCCCGGCCTGTGCGTGCAGCCCCATCACATTGGAGTCACAATCAAAGAACTGGATCTTTATCTGGCTTACTTTGTCCACACTCCGGGTAGGTCACCCCTCACCTTCCTCCCCGTTCGGTCTTCCTCGCTGGCATCTGCTCTGTGTTTTGTTCCTTTCACTGTAAAGGGAAACGCGCCGAGGGCCTGGCCAGGGTGCCCAGCCTGCCGTCCGGCTGGGCCTGCCTGCGTCATACCCCTCACATTTAGCTTGTGCCTTTCTCTCTTCCCTTCTGCTGCGTCCCTCCCTGGCTTCCAGCCGTGGGACCCTTCCCGCACAGCCCCGTCCTGGTCTTCAGAGGACTCATGGGTACTTCGGATGGGGCCGGGAGGTCTCCACAGCTATCCGCTTTGCCTTGGTGAGAGTCGGAGGCGGTTGGAGGGTCAATCTTTGCTCATTTGCAATGACTCAAAGTGAGGCTCAGAGAGCAGGTGCTGGCTTTCCTGAGGCTTGCCCCAAGGCCCAGGAAAAGCCGGATTTGGCACCAGCCGGGGAGAGAGGGCGGCAGTTCGGTGGAGAGAGGGCCCTGTGAAATCCCCTCCGAGGAGACTGAGCAGACAGAAAAGAGGCGAGGAGGCTGCCAGCCAGTGGGCAGGTTCTGGGGCTCGATGCGGGGCGGGTGGGCAGGAGCCCTGTTGGCTGGGGCTGGGGTTTGGAGAGCACGAGGGTGCTTTGATTTGCTAGGGAGCAGAGGTTCCCTCCGGCTTCTCCTGTGCCTTGCTTGGCAGCAGTGGGGACCCCAGGGTGTCAGGGCCCAGGATGAGCACCCAGAGTGAGTCACCTACCGGGGAGCAGGCCTGGCAGGCGAGCAGTGCCACGGAGGAGGTCCTGAGCAAACAAAACCTTTAAAACCGACTTTCCCTTTTGTCTTCCAAGTTGTTTTACTTCTCTGCTTGGCTTTTCCAGCCTCACCCTGCATTTTGGGTCAGTGTGGCTTCCTTCTCCTCTTTGGTCTCTTTTTATTTTCCCCTTTCTCCTTTCCCTTTTTATAATTTCTTTCTGCTTTTGTTTTCTTACAAATTGAAACAGAGATGGCTGGTTAATTTTTAGCCTCCACTCAGCTACGCCCAATTTATTGCCGCCTTTGAAACCTAAACGGGCAGCGCTCTGTGATTAAGCAAGGCAGAAGTGTTTACATTATGCCCAACCAACTTGTAATGAGAGGGCTACCAAACCTTTCTCTCTGCGTGCCTGCGCGCGCCCGTGTGTGTGTGTGTGTGTGTGTGTGTGTGTGTGTGTGTGTGTGTTTCTCTTTCCATCATCCCAGTCTTTCCCCTCTCTCATTTCCCTTCTTCCTTCTTTCTGCAAATGGGAATGTGGCTTCCAGTCAACTCTCAAATGTCCTTTCCTGTGAGTGTGTCTCTGTGTCTTCCTTCCTGTCCATTCATAAAAAAGAAAAGTGACACAACTGATGCGGTCACCCCTTTGCCCCTCGGGGAAGTTGGGAATGATATAGCTGGACCCAGAAATAAAATTTAGTGGTGGGGGAGTTGTTTCGCCAATGTAATTTCTCTCTGTGAGTGAGTGCCCCTGGTATACTTTGCAGAGTTCTAGGGAGGAAAAGGAGGCACTGAGGTCTTTCTTGTGTTCCTTCTCTCCTTTAGTTTTTGGGAACAGGATCTTGCTATGCAGTTCAGGCTGGCCATGAATTCACTCTGCTGCCCAGGTTGGTTTTGAACTCACTGCGATCTTCCTGCCTCGGCTTTCCATGCGCTGGGGTTCCAGGGATGCACTACCACGTCTGGCTTCTTATTCTAAGAGTGGCTTCGGGGACTGGTGGGGGGCAGTGGACACTGCCCCAGGCCCTGCCTACCTCTGTGGATCTTCCGGGCCTGTATCTGTGACAGTTATCACCCCTCATGCAAAAGGCCCCAGGGCCACTCCTTCCTCCCCCTGCTTGCTTATGTTTTCTTTTCATCTCTTACTGGAAAAGAGATCAAGAGGGAAACCTTACCCCTCAGTGTCTTGGGGGGGTACTGGGGTGTTGGAGGGGCCTGGTGTCTGGTGGAACCCAGAGCTTGCCGGGGCATCCATCGGACGGCTTCCTGCAAGAGGATTCCGGTTTTCGAACTCAGAGTCCAAGAGCATCTGTGACAAAAATCAGTGCCTTCCTTCCTCTGCCTGTCTGGACCCTGAAGCTGAACGGCTTTCCTGGTCTCTTATTTTAGGCCAGATTCTTGACTGCTGCCGACGTGGAGCTGAGGCAAGAGGAAGTGTGTGTGGCAGAGGGACCATTTCCTGGCCAGCCTCTGGGGTCCTGGGCTGACCAGGCAGGTGTCACGGAAGCAGTGGCCACAGACTCCCAGGAATGAAGTCGCTCCTCCAGAGTTAGGAAAGAGTGCATTTGTCTCCTGGCTCTTGAGGCCAGAGCTACCTCTGTCCCAGCCCAACTGATCTCTACACTGCAAGGGCAAAACCCAGGAAAAGCTTTCCAGACCTCAGGCCAGACTGCATGTCCTGTCGGTGCATGTGGGGCTCTGCTTCTGGGCCTTTCCAGGGAAGATGTGGGCGCGCTGGGGCACCAGTTGCCCTTGGCTAGGGCGGGGTCTCGCATTGGTGCCACGTGGGCACAGCTTCCGCAGAGCCATTGTTGGCTGGCAGAGGTCCCTCGGCTGAGCCACCTCTCCATGTCAGTGTCTCTGAGCCCAGGCCCTCTGATGTCCACAGCGGAGCCACCACTTGCTGCTTCCCAGGGCCAGCAGTGGGGAAGAGGCCATGGTGACCAGAACCCGAGCAGGAGCAGCTTTGGACTCTGCAAGGACTGGCTTTTCCTCCCCTAAAGCTGGGCGGAAAATGCGGGGTGTAGCATCACCCGCTGCAATGCCAGCGCTCGGCTCAGGGGAGACTAAGGCGGGGGCATCAGAGTAGGCATGGTGTCGGCAGTTTGGCAGTTGACCGCAGCCCTGTCTGAGAACAGAGAAGGCTGAGGTGTGTGGCTCAGTGCAGAGGCTCTGGGTTTGAGTGTTAGCACCCAAAACGAATGAGAGGCTGAGGAGCCTGGCATGGGCCGAGAGCTGGCCTGACCCAATGGTGCAGTGGAGGGGGATGTGGCTTTGTCTCCAGCGGCCGCTGTCACTTGTGACGACTTTAGCCTTGGTTATGACCCAAGCAAGGCTGCAGGAGATGACACAGTTCAGAGGACTAAACAGTGGACAGCTGTGGCTTTGAGAGGGCCACTCCCATAACGTGGGGTCCAAAAGGCCCCATGTGGCCAGGAAGGGGTCTCCCCATGCATCTCTCTGCCTTTAGGTGGGGAAGTTGAGTCGGGCATGGTGGTACACGCCTGTCATCCCAGCGTTCGGGAGGCTGAGGCAGGAGGATCACAGTGAGTTCAAGGCCAGCCTGAATTATAAAACTAGACCCCGGCTCATGAAAAAATAAAGGAAGTTGAGGCGGGGAGTTATGAGAGTCCTGCCTCAGACAGGAGGACAGCGGTTTCCTGGAGATGTCCTTCCACCCAAAAGCAGTGTCCCAGTGCAGGCCCCTGGCCGAGAGAGAGAGCTGGGTGAGTGGCAGAGCCTCTGTGCCTGTGAGCCTGGGCGGCCAAACGGGCCTAGAACAACTCGAGGTCATCTCTAGAGCGCCTGTAGGCCTTCCCTGACCCCAGGCTCCAGTCCTGGGAAAGACAGAAGAGCCCCAAACTGGTAAAATGTGGGGCAGAACGGAACCGCTCCTCCCTGTTGGCTTCCTCCGGCAGGAGCCATCCCGCTCAGCTTCTTCCGTTACCCGGCTCTTCAGGACAGGGACACCTTGGGCCCACAGTCACCAATCAGGGCCAGTGTCCCTTCGCCTGCCCCTTTCCCCCCCACTTCTCCAGTGCTGGGTTACCTAGTAGAAATCAAGATATCGTGGCTGTCTGTCGGTAAATGTTCCCACGCACATCCCTAAAGATAAAGGACCCTTAGCGGGGCATGGTGGCACACATCTGTCATCCCAGTACTAGGCAGGCTGAGGCAGGAGGATCACTGCAAGTTCAAGGCCAGCTTGGGCTACAGCAAGACCTTGTCTCAAAAAGACACAAAAGGCTGGGGATTTAGCTCGGCGGCATAAGCACCTGCCTTGCAAGCAGGTGGTCGTGAGTTCGGTCCCCGGTACTGATAAAAAAGTTAAAAAAAAAGTTAAAAAAAAAAAAAAGCCAGCCTGAAAAAGACACACAAAAAAAGCTAAAGAGCCTTGAAAAACTGACCCAGATACCATTGTCACACCTATGGGAAAAGCAACAATTTCCCTGCCCGCTTCCTTCCTCCCCTCTGTGTTTTCTCCTCCTCTCTTCCTCTTCCTTCCTGTCCAGGAGCTGTGGCTTCTCTGTGCTGCTCAGGCTGGCCGCAGACTCCTAGGCTCTGGTGACCCGATCGCCTCGCCCTCTAGAGCACCTGCTCCAGAGCCCGGATGAGTTTCTCTGGTAGCGTGGGGTATCCAGTTGGCGTCCTGTGTCCCCGATAATCGCCCAGCTCAGGCTGATTATCTGTCCAAATCAGCATCCAAAAACCGCTTCCTTGGCGGGCAGTGGTCACTGCCTTGAGGTGCTGGGCCTGGTGGTCACTGTCAGTGTCCTTCTCCCCCTGGTTGCCCATTTCTCTCCCATGCTTTCTGTGGCTACCCTGCGGTGGGTCCCGAGGTTTCCCTGTCCAGCGTGCAGCTGTGCAGCCCCAGGCGTTGCAGGATCTGGCTGGACCTGGCCTCCCCAGCACAGGTGCCTGGGGTTTGTACTGGGGAGCTTTTCCAAGTGTGCCGTGGCACTTCTGGCCTCTGCCCTTGGGTGGGGTCTCTCTTGGGAGCGGGTGCAGTCTCCTGGGCATGAGGGCATCGTTTGGCCATGTCTGCCAGTGAAGCCTCCTAGGCCTCCACTGGGTGCCATCCCATCTGTGTGATGCTGGTGTGAAGGAGCGGCTGCACGCCTGTGGTGACCCCCTCGGGGCCCCTACATAGCACCTGGGCCACCGAGCCAGTCCTCTCCTTCTTTGGGTTCTGAAGATGCCACCACTCTGGGTGCTCGAGGCAGCGCCCTCTGGTACCAGGGCTGGCGAAGGCACAGGAAACCAATGGATACAGAACAGAAAGTGCATGATTCTCTCTGGACCCAATGCGCGACTCCCTTGGGGATGCCCTGGACGTGGTGCACCACTGTTCGAAGGTCAGCTCAGGTCGCTGTCATGGTCTCGTGTGCCTCTGGCTCAGAGTATGGCCTGCGGGTTAGGGCCAGCGCCGAGGTATGGACTGGCAGGCGGCAGGCAGGCAGGCAGATGACCGCAGCTGTGAGCATGATGCCTGGCCATCCACTGGCCTCGAGGTCTTCCCATCACCTCTGCCTGTGGCCCTGTATTCTGTCTGAGGTGGCAACCAGGTGGCTTCCCACGGAAGGCTGCTCTCCCTGTCCCTGCTGCCCCTGTCCCTAGGGAGCCATCTCCCGAGTGTGACAAAGCTCCTCGTACCCTTGCCATGCTGTCACTGCCTCCCGGAGGTCACCCCTGCTTCGTCCTGGCACAAGGACTTCTTAAACCAGAGCACATAGACTCAAATACAGTGAGTCCCAGCAGACCGTGTGCCCCAGTAACATGAGGTGATGGCCAGGCTCCTTGACCTCGGCCACTGAGAACCTAGCACTGGGCCTCAGGACCGCAGACCTCTCAGGTCTGGATGCCAGCCCGATATGCCTGCGCTTCGGCTCCTGAGGGCCCTGGGTGAGACGGGGTGTGTGTCAGGAGGCAGAGGCTTGAGGCCAGATTCTGGGCACCAGCCCTGGCCCTCTGGGAGGCACCAGGGCTGCCCAAGTGGGCCTCAGGCTCCCCCAGTCCGCAACCCCACTGCTTGCATGCTTGGGGGTCTCCTGGAAGGCGCTCGCAGGGGCTGCAGCAGTAGGAGGGAAGGGTTGCCCTCGTCTGGCCTGCGCCCTGGTATACGCAGTGTACTGGCCAGGTCGGGTTGGTGGCCAGGCCTGTGGTTCCGGCCTGGTGACCCACCGTGCCCAGAGGAAGTGGGACCCTGCAGCAGCAAGGCTGGGGTCCGGAAGCCAGGGCTCCACAAGAGAGCACAGCCTTCATCCCTGAAGCTGCACTTAGTGACCTTCCCCTGGGGAAGGCCTGGTTTCAGGGCTCCTGCATGTCCAAGAAGCAGATGCTCTTGGACACAGGCTGTAGGAGGAGGCCTGGTGCTGGCTCCTGGAAAGCTCCGTCCTGTGGGCAGGAGGCGAGTGCAGGGAGGGCAGGCTCCGGGCACCCTCTGGGGCGCGGGAAGCTGGGGACCTTGTCCACTGCGGTGTCGGTGTCGCGGAAACTGGGGGCCAGGAGGTGAGACCCGAGGGGCAGCAAAGCCAGCGCCCTGTCCTTAGCCTGCCCAGGTCCTCGTGGTGTCCCCTCAGCTTGGCTCAGGAGGTGGCCGCTTCCCCACCCCTTTCTTGCGCCTGTCCGCCCGCCCCTGTCTCAGGAGCGGCCACGCTTCAGTTATTTTACCCTCCAGTGTCCGATTCAGAAGTCTTTTCAAAGGCCCAGCCGTGTCAGCGCGGGTTTCGCACAAAAGGCCTCTTTGATTTCTTGTTTGTTTTCATTTGCCGGCGGAGGGGGAGGGGGCCGAGAGAAAAAGGGCTTCTGGGTTTTAAAATTTGTATTTGGGTTGCTTCATTCTCAGAGAAGTCAGCTCCCTGGAACTCCTTTCTTAGTTGGGGACGTGGAGGCAAGCGGCTTTCTGGGAGCAGCGGGGGTAGGAGCCGCAGGGCGCCCCCCAGCACGGCACAGGGAGGCTGGGGTACAGCTGGGCACCTTGGGGGGGGCTCCCGGGCGGAACCTGAGGCTGGGGCAGAGAAGAGAGGGAGGGGGTGCCCTGGGTCGGCGCCGCTGCTTCTGCAGAGGAGTTGTCACCACTGTGGACCGGGGTGGCCACAAGCTACACTCTGCGGATTCGAGTGTTCCCCAGACTCTACCCTGTGTCCCCTCAGCTGCCAAGGACGGGACCTCGGCCTAGGCTGGTGCCTGGCTTGGGCCCAGTGATGGGAGCGAGGAGCAGACAGGGGGAGGCCCACCCAGCTAGTGGCCAGGTGTCCCCCAGGGCCCTCGGGTAGACCCCCAGGCAGCCTGGCATCTCTGGGCCCTACCTGGCGAGGGGCACAGGGCCACCCTCGCCTGAGGCCAGGACAGCTGACACCCGTGGCCACACCTGCATGTCGGGGTGGTGGGGACCCAGGCTCCGGCAGGTGGTCAGAGGCCTGGCACTGGGCACGTGTGCCCGCGGGGGGGCTGCGCGGGGCCTGCTTGGCAGACGGGAGGAGGAGGCTGGGGGGCTGAGAGATAGATAAATATAGCTGATGGCATTTCTGATGATAGGTTTTTCTTGGCACCGAGGGCACCGCGGAAAACAGCACGACAAACGCCCGGCCCCGCGGCCGCCGTCGCCATTTTAAGTGCGGGGGAGTGAGGCTGCTGGCACTGGTGGCACCAGTGGCACCAAGCGGCCTGGGAGGGGGTGGGGTAGAGGCTCAGCCGGGCCAAATTACCGTTGGGCATCGGTGTTCTCTGCTGAGCTCCTGGGCCTGGGGATCTAAAACATATACCTTGGGGTTGGCCCTCACTGCCCCGTCCTCCATGACTGGTTCCCCGCCAGCTGCCCAGCTGTCGCCCTGCTCTGCTGCCCACTGTTGTGGCCCCGAAGTGATGGGGCGCACTGGCCCTTCCTAGGTCAGGTCCCATTTGCTATTTGCAGGACTCGCAATTGCCTCAAGGGCACCTTCTGTTGGGTTCCCCCGTTTGGCCCCCTTGCTGGGCGGAAGCAACCCCTACTGCTCTAGCTCTTCCCCTCCCCAGGCTCCTGCGGCTATTCTGTTTGGAGCTGTGCTGCTGCCCAGGGGTGGGTGCCCTGGTGACAGCTGGGGGTCTCTGCGCACTGAAGAATCTGCCAATCAGACTTGGGGACCAGCGGCTTCCTCTGTAGGTGACCTTGCTGCCCCGAGCAGTAGACCCCTGAAGGATAGAGAGGGGGCAGTGCATCTTTGCCAGCTGCCCATGCCCTTTCTGCCTGCCAGACAGTGTCCTGCTCATGGAGGCTGAGCTCACAGGCAGGGCAGGTACCAGTCTGCCCTTGCACATAGCAGAGGACCCAGGTGTCATGGGAGCAGGGCTCAGGACACTGGGTGGGTTTCTGCAGAAGGGGCTGACCCTGGTTCTGGGCCCTGGCACCCCAGCCTGGGGTCGCGGAGCTCCTTGGCTTCCTTTGGTTGAGGGCCGTGGGGGGGGGTTCTCCAGGGCGTTGGCCTCTTGGGTCTAGTGGGAGCAGTGCCAGCTCAGTGGTCTCCATCATGGCTTTCCAGGGTGCTAGAGCCCAGCTTCAGGCTCTGCTCAGGGGCTCCCCCAGCTGCAGGGTGTGTGGGGCAGAGAGAGAGAGTGCATAGAACCCCTCAGCCTTATCTCTCGCTTTCCCTTCTGGAACTAGGCAGGCGGCAGCAGAGGAGGCCTCGGGCTGGCTGTCTGCACTGCCCACTGTCCTGCAGCAGGGACAGGCCTGCCCTGTGCCCTGTGCCCTGTGCCCTGTGTGTATGCCCTCTGCCCTGTACCCTGCGCCCGTGCAGGTGGAGATTGTGGGGCAGCGAGGCCTGGGGCCAGGCAGGCTTGGCTGGATTTTGGGATCCCTGATCTTCACTCTGCTACCCCCTTTTTGGGGGGGTAAGGGAGATCTTCTTGGAAAAACAGTTTGAGATAAAGATGGACATAGTCATCCTGATCAGCCAGAGGGGTGCTTCGAGGTTTGCAGTGAGCTTCGATCTTTCCCTCTCACCCTTCTTCCCAGCGTCACTCCGCACCCTCCACCTCTCCCATCCTCTGCCTCCCTTCCTCCTTTCCTTTTCTTCCTCCAGTGCTGATGATCAGACCCAGGGCCTTGCACGTGCTGGGCCAATTCTCTGCCACTGAACCGCATGACCTCACATAAAGTTGAAAATTCTGAAGTGGATTCTCCCACTGGGTGGGTTGTGGCAGAGGCTGTGGCTCCCGGCTAAGACTGTTCGCAGCCCTCATGGATGGCATAGGAAAGGCTTCCCTGTGCCCACCCCTAGTGCCCGGGGCAGCATGGCCCAGCCGACACTCAGGCTGGGTGTTTCCATGTCAGAGGCCACACTGGGCATCAGAAGCAGCTAGCAGCATCTCTGCCTCAGCCCAGGGACTGCCAGGCACCCCTGCCTCCCCCGCCATGCCAGCTCAGAGAGTTTCCAAATGTCCCCTGGTGTCCCCAGAGGCAGGGTCACTCTCAGCAGAGAGCCTCAGGCCCGCAAGAGTCGGGTTCAGAAACCATTCTGTGCTTGTCCGCTTCTCGCCTCTCCTCTGGGACAGGGTCTTGCTCACCGTGGGCGCTGGAGGCTACGCTGTGTGCCCTGCTGTTCACTCTCATGGCCTGGGCCATGACCCCGTCTGGGCAGTGCGGCCCAGGCCCCCCGACCTGGGCTCTGTCTCCAATGGAGGTCAGAGGCCGTCTCTGATCCGTGCTGAGGGCTCAGTCTGTGCTGGGCTGCTGTCCTGAGGTCTGGCTGGGACGGGGCTGACTCAGGCCTGTACAGGGAGCCAGTGACGGGGGCCCCCCAGGTTTCCCAGACCCCTGCAGTGTGGGACGCAGACACCAGAACTGCTACAGCCAGGTCTTAGCAGGACTCTCTTTAAGTGGCGTATTAGATTTTTAACTTAGAGCAATAAAAGGTACCCTGGAAATTTAAACACTAGAGGCAGTAAGAGATGGGCAGCCTCCCCCAGTCACCCCTCCACGTCTGCCCAGTCCTCTGTGACAGATCCATGTCAGTTCTGTGTGTTGCTTCACCAATTTATAGATCAAGTAACTTTTAAATATAGCGATATCTATTTTCAGAGCAGACAGTGTGTTTGGGCTAATTGGATTGGCTCTGTGGAGCACAAGAGGGCTGCAGCCCGCCCCCTGCACCCGTGCCGCATCCCCGGGATGCAGAGCCCCTGCCACTGTCCCCTCCTCCAGCTTGTCCTCCTTGGGAGACGCCCAATGGGTGCTGGTGTCTGCCCCAGGCTGCTCTCACCCCTGGCCACTCAGCACGGGGTTGGGCAGGAGGGAGGCCCCAGAAGTTCCACGGCCGTCCCCGGCGTGGCTGTCCCCAGCATGGCTGTGGGTGATCGGCTTCGGGGACGAGGGCGCTGCCGTGGGCAGCAGGTCCTCTGCCGGGCACCAGCTTCCCGGAGCCGCCGTCGTAGGCTGGCGCGCGTGCGCGGGTAGCGCCAGCTCAGGATCTCTGCCAGCTCATCTTTGTTTTGAGCCCAGAGATGCAGCACAGGGAGAGAAAGAGAGCAAGCCGCGTCCAGGCTCGGGCTGGGGAAACCAGAAACCAGAGGGACACAGAGCGGGCTGTGCCGAGTGGCCCTGGATGGCAGAGACGGCTGGGAGTAGGGTGACACCTGGTGACTCTCCAGGCCAGCCAGGCACAGAGGTACCCCACGCCCTGAGGCGAGCTGCAGGAGGCCCAGAGTGCTGCGGCCCCAGGGGAGCATGGCCCTCTTCCGCCGCAGATTATGTCCCATTAGTGCATAATTATTATATAATGGGCGTTATTGCATAATGGCGGTTATATAACAGGTGGCCCAGAATACAGACAGGGGGTGTAATAAGTGCATATCCTCCGGCTATAAATAGCCACCAGCCCCACACAGAATATGTGGTCACACCAGAGCCACCTTATAAATACCCGCACTGGGCTATAAATTTTTGAGCTGTGACGTCAGTGGGCATAGTACCTAGTTAGGGATGGGTAGGAGGGACCTGCGGCCCCACCCGGCCTCATGACATCATCTCCTTAGTAACAGGAATGCTCCCCAGGGGACTCAAGGCAGAGAGGTCCCAGGGGAGGGGAGGGGGCATGAGGGTAGAAGCCAGGGGAAGGGGTGAGCACTCGACCGAAGGCCAGAGGACAGGGTCTCGGGGCAGAGTCCCAGGGGCAGCGGTGAGGCAGGCCACGTGCTCTCCATGTCCTACCCAGCCCACGGTGGGCACCAGGTTCATTTCCTCTCCTGCGTCCCACAGAGGGTCCTGTGGGAGAAAGGGTCTCCAGGCTTCTCACTGGGCTCCCAGGCGGCCTTGCCAGGGCTCTGAGCCCCTTGCCGAAGCGAAGTGGAATCTGGAAAGACCCAGGGTCTGGTCCCTGTCCCGTTCCCCCGGGGTGTGGCCGCCTCCAGACCAGCAGTGTTGGGCCGATATCAGCCTTAGTAACAGAAAAAATATGTGAGCGATGTGGTATAGGCCTGGGAGCCTCGAGGAAGTGACGGGGCAGAGAGAGGGCCTGGGGAGGACAGTCGCTGGGGCAGTGCTGTGCATGAGGAAACTGAGGCAGGTGGTGGTCCATTTGGAGTGCTAGAGGCCGGCCCTCAAGGCCTGGAGTGGGGAGGGGGTTTGCTGACAAAGTTATTCTGAGCCAGGGATGGCAACCGGAACGTCCCAGGGGACCTGGGAGTTTCCAGGGTGTAGCACCGAGAGCCCCCAGTCCTGAGCAGGAGAGCCAGCACAATTGGTTACCCTGGAGCCAGCAGCAGCTTTTACCCTGGGGTAACACGCCCTTGTGGGAACTACTTGTCACAGCTGGGGCTGGGAGCCATGGGCATCTGGGGGAAGAATCCCCATGCACGGTCCCCTGGCCCAGATGTGCAATGGGGTGGGACCCCCTGCAGGGCCAGACTCTGCGTGGGTCAGAGTGGCCGGGCAGCCTCAGGGCACGCTGGATGCCCCTCGCTCTGTTCTGCCTGTCGAAGCCTCAGGGTCTGGGGCCCTGGGGCTTCAAGGGTTCAGAGGTGAGACAGTGTCCAGCAAGGGCAGCCAAGCAGTGAGGTGGGTCCTGCACCTGTCCAGAAGAAGGAGAGCGTAGACAGCATCTGCTAGGCGTGCGGCAGAGCTGTCAGCCGAAGGGCGAAAGCTGGCCACTGCCGCTGCCTTCAGGGCAGCTTTTCTGTACCCACATGGCAAGAGCTGGGCCCCCCAGCAGCCCGGGCTGGAGCTGTTAGCACCCCTTCAGGAGCTCCTGGGAGGAGCCAGGTGGCCACACAGGGTTGGGGAAGGAAAGTCCCCTTCCTGGGTGGGAGATGTCATTCATAGCGTTCGTTATCCCAGGTGCACGCCCGGCTTTCTCTGTCACCTGTGCCTCCCTTCTGCTTGGTTTGCTCCTGGCTGTGGTTGACATGGACCCTCTGCCCCCCACAATGGGCATCGCGTGGCCCCCAGGTCACCCTTGGTGGGAGCCTTGGCCTGGCCCCAGCTGATAGTTGGTGTCTGGCCCATGAAGGGGACCGGCTGGGCGTCTGTGGCCCCTCGTGTGCGCCAAGCTGACTGTAGAGCTTGGATTTGAGCCGGAGACAGCCGATGAGCGCGGGGATGGGAGGCAGGGCCCAGGGTCTGCGTGCAGGGCTCGGCCCAAGGCACCCGGGGAGCTCTGGGGAGTGGCGCTGGCTCCCTGGAGCCGTCATCCTCAGGGCATTGCCAGCATGAGAGCTGGGACCAGGGAGAGGCCACTGCCCTGAAGACGGGCCAGATTTCTCTCACTTATTTATGGTATCATGGTTTATAAAGTGGGCCCAGCACAGATCTCTGGGCACAGATTCAAGTGCACGCGTTTCTCTTAAATGAAACACCATATTCACTGCGCGTGAGCACACGGTCTGCTCCAGCCGTGCTGCCTCGGGCAGCACAGCATCCCAGCCACGTGGGATGGGGACCGAGGGTGGTGGCACCACAGCCGCCATCTAAGATCAGACTCCGCAGCTCAGAGAGCTGTTAATGCCATCATGCAGAGGCCAGCCTGGTTCGGTCTCTAGCCACGCGCGTGGCTGCGGGGATGCTCTGGCCTGGGCCCGTCTGTGCACGGAGGGTGGTGGTGTGGAGCTGTGTGGTCCGGGATGGCAGCTCCAGCCCTCTGCTGGTCTCCCCGTGAAGGCTGGCCTGCTCTGCTGTGCTCTGCTCTCCTCCACTCCCCACCACCATGCAGGGTTGGTTTCAGGGCTGGGATCCCGAGCCTGGCCTTTGAGTTGCCTGCTCTCACCCAGCCTGTGGTTTTGTCAGATGGGGGGCAGTGACACCCCAACCTCCAGGTGACGATAAGGCCCGAGACAGTGTGTGCGCCAGTGAGGTCATGAAGGCCGCATATGTGAGGGGCAGGAAAAGCCTCTGGAACACTAGAAGGAGGCCAACAGGTTAGGCAGAAGCTCAGGGCTGAGAGGTGGCAAGGGCTTTGCCTGTGAAGTCTGCGTCGCCCCTTAACAGGGATGCAGCATGAGCAAGGTAGGTGCCCCTGCACCAGCACCCCGAGTCGCCCTAGCTTCCCATCCTCTCTGTACCAGCTGTGCCTACCAAACACCATTCTTCAGGTGACCACATGCACACGGCCGCCTCTGAGGGACCCTGACCACAGGACTCCTCCCCTCCTGGCTCAGAGCCCCAGCTCACGGGCCTGGCCAGTGTGCGTGGTACGGGCTGCAGGCAGCAACCTGGACCAGCAGAACTGCTCAGCCAGGCTCTGAGGCTGTGTGTGGCCCCCCCACTCTCCCAGGAGCCTCAGCCTCCAGGCCGCAGAAACCCAGCCATTCTCCCCACGTTCTGCCCCAGGTCCTGGACCGGTGCTGCCCGTGCCCAGCTCTGGTGGCCAGTGTGGGTGATTGGCAGTGACTTGGGGAAGGAATGCAGACCAGGCACACACGTGCACACATGTGCACACGTACACACATACACACAATCATGCTTCCCATGCACACTGTCCTCGCTGAGCCTCCCCAGAGCTAATTCTGACACTTCGGCTGCACCTCCAGCCCTCAGAGCCGCAGTGAGGGGTTTCCCAGTGAACTCCAGCTCTCCACCTCCACCTTTCAACCCTCAGCAGCTGCCGCCTCCCGCCTTTCCTTGGCCCAGCCTGGGTGCCCACCCTGTGGGGGAGCAGGAGGGGAAAGTCCACGGGTCTGGACTCCGCTGGACCCACAGGCCACAGCCTTGTTTGCCCACTGTGTTGTGTTATCTGGGGGTCATGGAGACAGACCGTCTCTCTCATCTGTCTGTTGTTTTATTTTTATTTTTTTGAAAGCAGAACATATTTATTGAGAGGACACTTCTATCCAAGTGGGAGACAGAACAGGTCCCGAGTGGGTTGCCGAGGACACTGTCTTTTCTAAAGATTTTACAGAGCAAAACCACGAGGTGAGGCGGGACAGGTCCAAGGTGGAGGAAACTGGGAACTCAAAAGGTGGGCATGAGGTGGGGTGGAACTGTGGCCGATCAATAAGATTATGAATGTGATCGCTCAGGTAAAACTGATTAAATAAGGATCAGATGGGGAAGTGAGCCACAGGGCCTTCACTCGCTGGTCAGGGGTTGGTCAGGGGCCCCTCTGGCTTCCTCATGGTGAGTGGCCACTGTTTGGAAGGCAGTTTTCTGGTTCCAGGGCCAGTGCATGGGCTGGAGCTGCAGCTCAGAGCTGGAGCCTTGGCCCAGCATGCATGAGGAGGTCCTGGGTTCAATTCCTGGCGCTGCCAAGAAGAGGCAAAGAGGAGGGAGAGTGGGCAGGAGACGAGTGGAACCAGAGCTGGGTGTGCTCTTGGAGAAGCTGAGGCAGGAGGCTCGAAAGCATGAGGCCGCCTCAGCAGCTTAGCGAGGCTGTCTCTGAAGAAATGAGGAGGGCTGAGGATGTGGCTCAGCGCCTGGGTTCATCTGGGACCACAAAAGAAGGAACCGGAGGAACAAACATTAGCCCAACTCTCCCACAGAAATAACCACTATTAACTTTTTTTTTTGGTACATTAGTATCTATTCACACTTGCTTTGTGTTTTTAAAATGAGTTCACGGGAGCCAGGCATCATGGTGCACACCTGTATTCCTATTTCCAGCACTCAGGAGGCTGAGGCGGGAGGATCACCGTGAGGGTTACATTAGTGGGTTCAAGGCCAGCCTGAACTACATAGCAAGCCTCTGTCTCAAAAAAATTAGGACTACTGTGTACTTTAACATGCCACTGTTTTTTTCAACATCTTGTTTTTAGTGATTGAGTGTCTTTCATTACGCGTGGCCTTAGCCCCGGTTTTCAGCATTCCTGGTGACTTCTGTCCTCTTCCTTCTGGGAATGCGATATTTCCTTTTGGCGTCAGTATAATAGGTGCTTATTAAAAATAAAATCATGCTCCTCAAACCAGGATCTGAGTCAGGGCTCACCTTGATCCCTGTGGAGGCCTCTGAGCCACAGTTCTTTGGAGATTCCTTGGGGACAGATGTTCTGGCTCCCCAAGCCAGCCAAGCTTCCTGGCTGGCTCCCGGCAGTTGAATTCGCATGCAGGATGCTCAGGCCCCTGGTAGATTCCCTGTGTGTGCCCTGTGATTACTGTCTGCTGATTGGAAGCCCGAGGATGGCAGCCGAGGGTCTCCCCGCTCCCGTGCCATGTCCTGCTCCCAGTACTCAGGGCCCTCTGGGAGGGCCACTGCCATCCCGAGTCATGTGCGTGTCCCCTCCTGAGCCAGCCCTACCTCCTGTCTCACAGCTGTCCACCCCCCACGGTAGGAGCTCATGGTGGGCATCAGTCCCACATACCCCTGCAGTCCAAGGCCCCCAGGCCACTGCAGCTGCTCCCTGCCAGCACCCCTGGAAGGGGCAACCCCTCCAGGGCCCAGCTCGGCCGTTGCCTGCCAGCTCCTGGCATGGGACAGTGGTGACTGGGGTCCTGGATGCTACCTGGAACAGAGGCCGCACTGGCAACTTGGCAATGGCAGACCCAGCACCACTGCCAAGCTGCTGGGGACACAGCTGCTGCTGACCCCTCAGACGGCCCCACTGTCTGAGCCAGGTTGCTGCCCTCACCCTGGAGACCTTACCTGCAGGTGCTGGGCCTGCACTGCTTCCCCCAGCACAGCCTTGGCTGGGGCCATGAGGGGCCAGGCCCATGTGTTCCCCCACCTGGAGGCCCAGAGGCTTCTGTGGCCCTGGAAGCCACGTGGTGGCAGCACGGAGGCATGGACCATGCCCTGCAAGTGCAGGGGAAAACCTCTCAGGTCTTGAGGGTCAGATTCCTGTTGCTCCTGGGAGGACTTGAAAATCCAGGGAAGGCGTAGCAACTGGGCCTGGCCCCAGTGAGCAGGAGTCCAGCTGGCATGCACCCCCAGTAGAGGTCCAGGTCTCCACCTGGCACCCGTGGCCCAGATCTTGCACGGGAGTGGTGTGGGGCGTAGTACACACTTGCTGAGAAGCGTCAGGCCCTGCCCACCAGCTCCCCCTAGCAGCCCCTTCCCGGGCCCTTTGTGAACCTGCCTTGCTATTAATCTACCTGTTAGTAAAAGAGATTACAATTGCCGTAATTATAGGGCGCTGCCAGTGGTGGGGAGCCCAGCCCCGCAGGAAGCTGCTGCTAACGGCCCTGTGTCTGCTTAGATTTGGGGGCCCAGAACAGAGGAGGAGGCAGTGATTACCCGAAGCTGGGGAGCTGGCCCCTCTTGGGGGGTGGGTGGAGAGGTCCCAGGGAAAGCCTCAGGGCACGTGGCCTAGTAGCCACAGGCTCCGGGATGTGAAGGTGGGGATGCCTGTCCTCAGGGAGCTTCAACGACCCTATGTCCCCAGGTCCTGACCCCCAGGAATGGAGGATGCCATTTGGAAGTCAATGGCTTTCTGCTGAGAGCTGATGGTGGGCTTTCACTGGTGCCTGGCCTGGGGCCCCGGGCCATGTGACGAGGACAGTTCTGAGGAAGATAGGCCACCCTGCCTTCTGGGGTGTGTATCCCCCTGAAGGAGGCAGGGGTGCTGCTCAGTTGCTTGCAGCTGGTGCCCAGGGTCTCAGGGCAGGATATGGTGCAGCTGGTGCCCAGAGTCTCATGGGCAGAGGACAGGCTGGGGACCCTGCCATCCTGGGGACTGCAGACCAGGGTACTCAGCCTACTTCCTTTCCTGTATCTGGATGCCCCACCCTGCCTCATGGCAGGAGTCACTCCCTCTGTGCCCACCTCACCGTGGGTGCCCTCGCGCTGGGCCGAGGGCCGGCAGAGTGGCACAGGCTCCGTGGACGCCGCGTGGTCCTGTGACAGGGGTGGCATCCTGGTGGGCACAACTGGTCCTGCCGTGCCTTAGTTTCCGACCTGGTCCCCTGCGCAGTGCCCATTGTGGGTGGGCACGGGGAGCGGCCTGTGGGGTGCGGTAGGATGGGCCACTGCCCATGCCCCGTTTCCCACAGACAAAGTGTGAGGTTTCGGCCCTGGTGAATGCTGCTGAGCTTCACTGAGTCCCTGATGGCGGAGTCGCTTTGCGGTGTCCCCCGCCCCTTCTTCTTTTCTGTCTTGACAGCTCCAACCTTATAATTTTACCTTCTCTCGCCTCACATGCGTTCCTTTTCTTCCCACTTCCCTTTCTGGGGCTGGGGCTGCTGCAGCTCTGTGTCACTGGGGACCCCCTCTCGGAGGGAGGGATCGGGCTGACAGGTGGGGAGGGGCCCCTGTCACAGACGCAGGGAGTCGATGTTTTGTTTGGTAAAATGTCTGTAAATAGGGCTTCGAGGCGCTGGTTCCACCCAGGCCCCCCCCTGCATGCCGGTGTCTTTTTGTGTCGTGCATCTCCATGTATACAACGCCAGGGGCGGCTTCTGGGGGTGCTGGGACAGCTGTCCTCCCTCTGCATGCTGTCCCCGGCAGGCATGGCTGGCTGATCACCAGGCCCCGTGTGGCACGCTGGGGTGTCCTCCCTGCGAGGCCAGCGGCGCTGGAACCTGGATGTCGGGTAGATCCCATAGGAAACTATTCCTCCTACTGCCCTGGACCCAGCAGGTCGATTCTGGGGATCAGTATCAGCAGTGCCTTGGATGGGGGGCCCTCAGCCCCCCACAAACATGGGCTCCTCTGCAGGGCTGCTCCCTGTTCTTGTTGTGAATGTGGGATCTCTCACCTTGGTGTGAGGGTGGGTACGTTGCCCTTGAGAGGCTGAGGCTGGGGCCTGCAGGTTGGAGCCCAGCACGGGGAACCTGGCGCCTTAGCAACACCCATCTCAAAATAGAGTTTAAAAAAGAAAATAAAAATCCAGGGGTGATGGCGCACGCTTGTCATCCCAGCCCTTGGGAGGCTGAGGCGGGAGGATGGCTGTGAGTTCGAGACCAGCCTGGGATACAGAGTGAGCGCAAGGCCAGCCTGGACTGCATAGCAAGACCCTGTCTCAAAAAGACAAAACAAAGGGCTGGGATGTAGCTCCAGGGGAAAGCTCTGGGTGCAGAACCCAGCACCGCAAGCAAAACAAAACAAAACACCCAGGCAGGACTTCTTGCTGCTGCCTCAGCCCGGGCTCCAAGCCCCAAACGCTGAACCGACCTGGGTTTGATTTAGGGCACGTCCCGGGACACCCTGGCTGCTGGGTTCTATGGCCCTTGCTAGCTGTGCAGCCGGGGGATGCCAGCCGTGTCTCTTGAGTGCTCCTGGCGCCCTCCGTGAATCCATTTCGAGTTGCTCTGCTCCGGCCCCATTAGAAAATGTCGGCTCCGACTGCACCGTGCCGGGAACAAAGGTGCGGAGCGGTTGTGGCTGCGTCGTCCAGGAAATAACTTCCTCTCTGTGCCAGAAACCCTTGAGAGGTGCCATGTGTTGGGCTCCGGGGCCAAAGCCGGACAGGGCTGCTGCTCTGGCTGAGGAGGGTGGAGACCAGGGGTGCAGTGACCCGGAGGGAGGGAAGCCGGGCCCAGAGGTGCCCTGCCCTCACCCCACGCACCTCTCTGCCCGCTGCCTCTGCTGCCCCTGCCAGTCTGTCTGTCCCCCACAGTGCCGTCAGTGGGTGCGGCCCAGCCGTGTGGGAGCAGGTCCTCATCTGGGAAGGGCCCGCTCCAGCTCCTCTCAGATGTGATCTCTCCGGGCCCCGGGACATCTCACTGACATCCAGGCCCAGGAGGGACCCTCGTGCAGGAGCCCTGCGGTGGGCCCAGGCCTCCCTGTCTCCCCCTGCCCCCTGTCATTTTCCGAACTCGGCCTCTTCTCCTGTCTTTAGGATGTGTGTTTTATTAAACCATAATTCACATAACAAAATTCACTCCGGGATTTGGATGGTTCAGCTTTAAAAGGGTGGGAAATGCACTCACACAGCAAGGTCAGGTTCTTTTTTTTTTTTTTTTTTTTTTTGTCTTTTTGAGAAAAGGTCTCCCTATGCAGTTCAGTTGGCCTGGAACTCACTTTGTAGCCCAGGTTGGTCACAAACTCACAGCGACCCTGCTGCCTCAGCCTTCCAAGCACTGGGATCACACAGGCTTGCAGCACCACACCTGGCCCATTCAGATTCTTGCTTGCAGGACAGAGATGTTTGGTGCTTTGTTACAAAATGAACTTGGTGGAAGGTGACTGCCCAGCTGCTGTTTCGTGGAAGGTGGGCCGGCCTGAATGAGGCCAGCAGCCTCAAGTGCATTTTCGGCTTTCAGCAGGTTTAAGGTTTCATAGACCCGTCAGGTTTTGGGGTGTTGCCTGTGTTTTCCTGTACCACCTGGTGAGTGTAATACCTGGTGCACCTGCTCACGAGCTTGACTCTGTGGATCGGCCTGTTTGTGCATTTAGTGTAAACTGGAATCACACAGCGTGTAGTCTTTGTGATGACTTTCTTCCGTGGGTTGTGTGTTCAAGGCTGGCCTGTGGTGTAGCCCCCAACTCGGTTCCTTTTGAAGGCTGAGTAATACTGAGTAATACTCCACAGAATAACCATGCTGCGTGTGCCTGTCTGGGCATTCACTGGTGGGTGCTGGGGTGCCTGCCCTTTTGGGGAATCCTGAGTGCTGCGTCCGCCCTCCAACTGGCCGTGTGCCTTCTCAAGGGAGGAGGCCACTGGTCCTTCCTGTCCTGTGCGTCTTCTTACCCCAGGGGCACTGCCTGGCATACCCTTCCCCTCCAGTGCTGTGTTCCCCAGCATTCAGGCTCCAGTGCACCTCTCTCTCTGGCCTCTTTTTGTTGATGTCTGGACACCTCTGTCTTTCATGGTACCCCACCATGCTTCTCAACCCCGGGCTTCAGCCCCTCTCCCTTCCTTCTCTCTCTCTCTGGGGGCTCTGGTGTTTTGGCCATGACCCAGCCACCACTTCTTTGGAGCAATTCCACTTGCTCAGGTCCCTGAGCTTCTCTGGTTCTGGTCCATGCCTGCCCAGCCACCGGCAAATCAGGGTTAACGCGCAGGCGTGCAGGGTTGCGATGTCCCCCCCCCCCACATTTCTTGGTGTCTCCCGTAGCACAAGACAAATGGGGGCGCCCAGGGCAACCCGAGGGGACGCAGTCTCCCAGCCATACAGGTGACAGGGACCTGGGTCCCTCACTCATCTGCCCAGGAGTGGGTTCCCTTTCCTCCGTCTGTGCCCGTCTTCCAGAGCAGACTCCAGTGTCTCGCTGGGGGCTGGACCTCAGGTTCTAGTACCAGTGGCAGAGCTAAGGGGTCCCCAGGGGCTGAGGGGCTCCAGGAGATCCTGGTCAGGTTCCACCAGGCGGCTGGAGGTGGGTGGACATGCGGGCAGGCACAGTGCCCCCCCCAACTGCAGGCCAGGGAGCTCAGGTGTGTGTCCAGGGCTCACTGGTGGCCACTTAGGGGGCCAGAGGTGTAGGAAGAAGGTCAGGGCTACCATGCCTCCCTTCCCTCCTTTTTGAGTCATGGTCTCACTGTGTGGCTCAGGCTGGCTTTGAACTCACTATGCAGCCCAGGCTGATCTCAAGCTTACATTGATCCTCCTGCCTTAGCTTCCCGAGTGCTGGGGTTACAGGCCTGCACTCTCTCTTCTCTTCTGTAAGGCCTGCACTCTTCTCTTCTCTTCTCTTCTCTTCTCTTCTCTTCTCTTCTCTTCTCTTCTCTTCTCTTCTCTTCTGCTGCTGGGCTCTCCCTGTCCTGATCCAGCTGGGACTCCAGCGCTGCTGAGGACTCCTCTCTCCCACACCCAGGATCCCGGCCTGGCAGGTTGGCCGGCGCGGGAGAGGCCCTTCCCCACAGGCAGGCAGCCTCCTCCGCCTCCTCCTGCCCGCTCCTCCTCCTTAGCCTGGGCCTCTTCCCCACGTGGCTCATTACAACTCCACTTGCTCAGGTCCCGACCTCAAGAGCCTTCCCTATTGACCCCTGACCAGCGATACTAATCTGTGTCAACAGGCCCTGGGGTTAGAGAAACACAACTCTCTGCTCTGCCTTAGCAGGTGCCTGCTGGCGGGCAGACCAGCACTGGGGCTGCTGTGGCCCTGGCCCTGGTGGCGGTGGGTGGTAGTGGTGGCAGTAGGGTGGCTGCGCCCCCTCCCTCACTGGCTTCCTGCTCGGCTGTCTCCTCTTCCCTCCCTTCCTGCCCATCACCTCCTTTTCCAATGGCATCCAGGTGGCCCTGGGGTGATGCAGTGATGCAGGGAGTGCCCCTTCCTGGTCCTCCGAGCCCCCCAGAATCCCCACTTAGTGTCCTCAGGGCAAGGGTCCCAGGGTCATTGGTCCTGCAGTCTGTCCTCTGGGCCCAGAGCAGTGCGCCAGGACCAGGGCTGCCACCCCCACCTGTCCTGCAGGTACCCAAGCTCCTTGTCCTCTCCCAGGGGGTCCTGCTGGGCACCCTCTCTGGCCGCCACCCCTTGGTGGGGCCCAAGCCCTGGCTGTGCCCCCATCTGTTTGTCTGTCTGTCTGTCAGGCAGACAGAGGCTGCCGGGAAGGTGCTGGGTGGGTGTGCAGGGTTGGCCTGATAGGTCCAGCACCTTTCTGGTGGTCCCAGGAACCCCACCTCGGGTTGGGGTGTCTTGGGGCCCCCTTCGGGGCATCCTCTTTCCCCTCCTGACTCTACTTTGTGTCCTCCACGGTCCAGACCTCCCCCCTTCCTCTGGCTATGGCTGGGGAGCAATAGACAAAATCTCCAAAAAAATTTTGTTTCCCAAACTTTTCCAGATGCCAAGAAGGGGCCAGAGAAACCCGACAGAGGCCAGGCGGGAAGGGGGAGGGAAATGATTCTAAGCCCTCTCCCCTCCCAGAAAAGCAGGGCTCAGGCAATCCTGGTGCCCCCCACAGTGCACCCCAGACCAGCGTCCCTTCACGGGGCTCCCTGGTGCCCCCGCCCGGCCCCCTCCACAGAGCAGACCTCAGTGGGTTCAGAGGAGTGGATGGGGCTAGAGCCCCAGCTGGAGGGCAGGGGAGCCGGGTAGCTGGGCCTGGTGGAAGACCCTGAGGAGCCTGCGTGCCAGGGACACTCAGGGATCCCTGCCGCCTCTGGTCCCGCCTCCAGGGATGCCCCCCACCTCTGCCATTCTGTCTGTCCACTCCCTGGACACCTTCTAAAACAAAGGCCTCTTTGTGGTCCTGGCCCGCTGGCCTGCCGCCAGCCGCATTCTTCGCAAGTTTCCTGAGCGAGGATCCCGGCTGGCTGCGTGGTCAGCTCCTCCCCCAGCTGCCTGCACCGGGCCTGGGGCTGATGGCGCTGAGCAGCCCCTGCCATGGTCCCCCATCTCCCATGGGCTCTGGTGTGGGCACAGGAGAGGCCCCGAGGAGGATCCTGCCTCTGGACCTGCAGGGCCCAGGCACAGGGCAGGGACTTGCTCATGGCAATTGGTCCCCAGGAGCCTCAGTTTTGTTACCTGGAGAAATGGGGACAATGGCAGCCTCTCCTTCTCTGCAAAGCCCAGGCCTGTTTACCACCCATCAGGCTACTACCACTACTACTGGAGCCCACTTCAGGCGGCTCCCTAGCCTCAGTGGGTGTCAGGGGTGTGGGGGGGGGCCTGGCATGAGGCCTGCTGTTCCCAGGCCTGGTCTTGCTGTGCCCCTCATATCCCCAATTTGCTCTGTGGCTGCAGTGGGGGTGCCCTTGAGTCAGCCCTGGTCGGGGGCTGTGGCAGGGCCCCAGGGGAGACGGGTTTGGAAGGTCCCCAGATCTACCCTGTCACCAGTCAGGGTCACACGCAGTGGCAGCCACGCAGGGTCCTAATGAAGTCCTCCTCGGCTCTCTGCCCCACCCCCCGGTTAAAAAAATGTTCATAATTTGGAAAGAAAAGAAGCTTTTTACAAGCTGGCGGCTCTGGGGAACTTTCCGTCGGTTCTTTCTGGCCTCGTGACGGGTGGGGCCCAGTTTCCCTCCCTGGCTGGGCTGCTCCTTGCGTAGTTCCCCGTGCAGACTCATCAGAGCCCCCTGACAAGACCTCCAGCTGGCTGTCCCCTGGGACACCGGCGGGCAGCAGAAGACCCTCTGCGTCCTCTTGGGCTCCTCTCAAGCCCAGCTCCCGGTTCCCCCACAAGCTGGCCTCTCTCTCCATGGCTGGATCTCAGGCTTTCCAGAATCCAAGCCGGGGCCAGGCCCAGCAGCCAGCCGCCCTCCCAGGCCTGCCCCACTCTCCTGCTGGGTGAGGGTCCCCCGAGTCCTCAGGGCCCTGCTGGGAGGGCGGGAGGTGCTGAGCTCACCGCCTCGGCATCTGCCCTCCCCCTGCCTCTGGTGCGAGGGCCGGCCGGCTCCCGCCAGCGCCTCGCTCCCTAATAGCTTTTTAAGTCCAACCACATGTGTCTCCCAGGAGCCGCCCCTCCCAGCCCGCCGGGCTCCCCCTCCTGGCCGGGACCACCCTCTGCTCCAAGCCGCTGGGGAGGGGGAGCAGAAGAGAGGGGGAGGAGAGTGGGGGAGGGGAAGGAGAGGGGGAGGGGTCTGCCTCCTGAGAACCCATCTGCTCGCCTGGGTCCAGCTGAGCAGGAAAGGGCTGGGCTGGTGACAGGCCTGAGGCAAAGGGTTTCAGAGCGTCCTCCGAGGCCAGCCTGCTCCAGCTCTGTCCAGGCCCAGGGGCCCAGGCGAGGAGCCTGGATCACCCCAGACCTCCTACCAGGGCGCCCAGCCTGGGGGGCTGACCCCACCACCACCCTTGCCACCGCAGCACACGTGCAGCCCCTGTACATGCGGGGCTCTGCTCAGAGGCCTGTGGGGTGCGGTTTCGCAGGAGGGAGTGAAGCTGAGCGTCCGTGGCGGGCAGGCCTGGGGTCCTAATGAGAAAATTGCTTCCAGCCAGGAGCCCTGCTCTGCGGCTGAAATTGCACGCAGCCCCGCCAGCTCGGCGGCCACACCCGCCCTGCTGGAGGCGGTGGGGAGGCTGGAGGGGGCTGGAACGACCCCAGTGGGGCAGGAGACGGGTGAGCCTGGGCTGGGAACTGAGGGGTCAGGGCCAAAGCCAGGCCATGCAGCGCTTTGGAGAGCTCCTGGGTGCGGATGCTTTAGAGCCCTGCGCCTTGGGCACAAGGTTATCAGGGTGCCTGGCTTCCTCAGGAGCGTACCCGATCACTGGTCCCCCTTTGCAGTTCGCCCCACCCCAGTGCAGGGCTCCGGCTGTGGTCTGTACCTGGGGTCCAGGGTCAGGGCGCCAGCACCCAGGCAGGAGCTGGGCGCTGGCTTGGGGGCCTCCTCTCTCCTGCTCCGCACTCCCTCCCAGCAGGTCCAGCTGCAGAATTCCTGGGGCTCAAGGCAAAAGGAAAATGCAGGGCCTCTTGTTCACAAGTGAGGAATTTCGAGGAATTTCAGGGCAGCGGCTGTGGAAACCGAGGCCCTGAAGCCAGCGCAGCAGATGGGAAAACTGTCCGTGGCCACAGTGCAGGGTGCCCGCCTGGCCCGGTCCTGGGGACAGGAGCTGTCCCTGCCCTGGCTCCAGGGAGGGAGACTGGAGAGACTTCCCAGCCGGGACTTTGGGGGCTGTGTTCCCGGCACTTCTGATGCGGGGAGATTTAGGGATGCTGGTGGGAGAGCAGGATGCTGGGGAGAGAGAGAATGGGGAGCAGCCCTGCTACCCCGGGCCCGGCCCAGCAGGTGGCCCGCGGCTGGGACCTTCCTGTCAGCCACAGGCTCCGTCCTGAGTGAGCGGGCAGGAGTGCTCTGGGGAGCCGGGAAGGCAGGAGGAAGGAAACAACCATTGTCATCCCCTAAATTACTGGCTGGGGTGGCAGGGGAGGAGGCGGAAAGCCGACATTGTTTACTTAATTAAAAGTAAACAACAATTTGCTGCTGCCAGCCTCCCATTAGCTGTGCGGAGCTTGGCGGGTGCGGAGAGGAGAGCGCTCGGGCTCCCAGCGAGCCGCTCCGGCCTTCCTCATCCTGGCCCCAGGTGGAGGCAGAGAGACGGGCTGGGTCACCCACCATCAGGCGATGCGCACTTAGGACGCTCCAGAAGTCCAGGGCCAGGCAGGCCTGGCCTCCTCCCGGCCAGATGTTTGGATTCTGCCTCCCCCAGCGGAGGCCTCAGCCTTCTACCTGAGCCCTGGGCCTCCCTGCCCGCCTACTGCCTCTTCCTCTTCCCTTTTAGCAGCTTATAAACATCCTTCACTGTCCTCTTGGCCCTCCTCCAGAAGGGGGCTGCTCAGGGCTCCCCAGGGCCTGGGGACCAGGGGCCTGGGAAAGGGGGGCTAAGCTGGGGAGCTCTGCACACCCCGCTGGTGCTGGCGTGGTGGGCAGGTTTGGCTGGGTGAGTGGGGGTCATGGGCTTCCAGGAGCAAGGTGCAAAGTCTCCCCAAGTCTGTGGCTCCTCTCAGGTCTGTGCCCCCAGCCACGGGGAAGCTTGGCTCTGGAGCTGTTGAGAGAGGGGTGCAGGTCCTTGGGGACACTGTCTCAGAAAGTCAAGCCAAGAGGGGAGGGAGCTAGGTGGAAGGACCTGGGCTGTAGCCCCAGAGCCGACCCCTCCAGGGGCTCAGGTGGCTCTGCAGGCCTTTGGGTTGTGGGGTGTAGGGTGCAGCCCCATGGCCAGGCCCCACTAGACAGCCAGCTGACATGCCCTCCTCCACCTGCACCCTCAGAAGTCCCTCACCCGCTTGAGCACCTGACTCCAGGCTCTGGATCCATGAATATGCGGGTACTTGCGTGCAGGGGCTGTGCACACAAGGGACCGGTGTGCGCCCGTCCCAGCTCAGCTGGATTAAAGGCTGGGGTTGGCAGGACTTATGTCCCGCAGTCCAGGACAGCCAGGTCCGCACCTGCACTACCACTGCCCTGCTCCCAGCTCCCTCCCTGCCTCTGCCAGGGCCCTGGATGTTGAGGTCACCCCTTCCCTCCCTCCTCACTCCCTGCTTTCAGCTGCTCCTAGGCAGAGGGAAGACTCCAGCCAGAGGCCAGAGATTGTCTGGGAGGGACGAAGGGCTGCAGGTCAGGCCTCCTGCCCAGCTCTTCTGTTGCCAGGCTCAGGGTAGGAGCTGAAGGGCACTGCTGCCTGGAAAGGGGAACCCTTCCTTCCTCCCTCCCTTCCTCTTCTTCCCTTCCTTCCTTCTCTCTTGTTCTCTTTCCTTATACTGGGGATTGAACCCAGGGGCTTCACACGGAGCTACATCGCCAGCTCTTTTTTTCTTTTTAACTTTCTCTGCTCTTCTTTTTTTGAGACAGGGTCTTGCTCTGTTGCCCAGGCTGGACTCGAATTTGTGATCCTCCTGCCTCAGCCTCCCACCCTACTGGGATGACAAGCATGCACCACCACACCTGGGGGCCCACTTCTCTGTCAGGTCAAGCAAGGATGGAACTGAGAGCTGGAGAGCTTTCCTCTGGGGGTGTGGAGAATAGCTCCACCTGGGAGCTATTCCCAGGTGGGATGAGGATGGAGCCTGATCTCAGTGGGGGACCACTGCTGCCATGGGGTGGCAGAGCCCCAGCACAGCACCGCCTCCATTGGGAGGAGCCTCCTCCTCTGGACGCTGCCTTGGACTGGGGGGGCGTGGCAGGCTGGCCTGGGGTCACCACTCCTGGCACCCAGCCCTTGATCTCTGCTCCTGTGGGGCGCCTGCTGCGTATGGTCCATATCCCCAGGCTGCTAACACGGTGGGGTGGGGACTGACCCCTACCCACCTGTCTGATCTTGGCCGTTGAGCAGCCTCCCTGCACCCCTGTGCGCTCTGGGGCTGAGGACTGGGCCTTGCACCGCCCTGGCCCGGCCCTGTGAAGGGATCCGCTCTGCCCAGGGTCAGGGAAGTGGGGGGCGGGCCTCACCTCGGCTAACCTCGCTGCCGAACAAAGGGGCCTTTCTGCCTGCCCGCCGCCTGCCCCAGGGTGTGCCTGCCGCCCTGCCTCGCTGGGTTTTTGCTGCTGCTTCTCCTGCCTGACTTTTCTCCATTCTCCCTGTCTCTGGCCCCTGAGCTCCTGCCGTCTCCATTTTTGGTGCCCCCATGGCTGGGCGGTGATTTCTTTCTTCCCCAAGCGCAGAGTCAGATCCGCCGGGGCCAAGGATCAGCAATGCTCGGGAGCCGCTCAGCCTGAGCAGAGCTCTGCAGGTCCAGGGCAGCCCCTTTGGGAGTCGAGGCCCCAGGCCCGGCCCGTGCCCCTGCCTCCCTGGCGGCCGGTGCCTGGTGCCCGGGCAGGCTGCACCTTCTTAGCGCGGGGAGCTCGGCCTGCGCACTGTGGAGCGCCCCAGGGCCGCCCTCCCGGGGCGCAGTTCGGAGCCAGGGCTCGGCGGCTGCACCGTCCCCGCCCAGCCCTGCCGGGTGCTATGGGCCTGCAGGAAACCCCGGTCGCGCCGGCCTGCGGGCTCCGCCGCGCGGTTAGCGTTACCTCACTGCGCCACCTAGCTGCAGCGTCTGGCAGCGCCGCCACCTCCCAGCCGGAGCAGGCAGCACCCTTGGGCCCCTCAGGGTGCCTGGCCCGGGGCTGGGGCTTGACACCTGCCAGCCTGCAGGACTGTGGGTTTCCCTTCCACAGCCCCCCAGCCCTCCTTCCATGTGCCTGGTGCCTTCCAGGGCGTCAAACCGCCCCGTGGCACTCCTGGCACGTCTCTGTCCAGGTCCCGTATGGGTCACACCTTGCGGCAGAGCAGGATTGGGGGGAGCAGGAGGTGGAGGAGCTGGAGGAGGTAGAAGCAGAAGAGGAGGGGGAGGAAGAGCAGATGGAGGAGCAGGAGTAGGAGGACGGGGAGGAGGAGGACAGACCCTAGCCGGTGTCCACGGTAGCCAGGGTGGGCTGGGAGACAGCCTGGGGCGCCAGGCCTGGAGTCCAGGCCTGACGCCCCAGGCCGTCTCCCCTGGACTGTTGGGGGCTCTGAGCCAGAGTCACAGTGGCCCTCCGGCTTTTGAAGAGGGAGGACTGGGCCTTTGCATCCGGGAGCCCCAGGACCCCTTAGGTCAGTCCCAGCCACGTCCGGGCTCCTGTAGCTGCTCACAGGAACACATGTCAGGCCAGGCCTCCAGGTGGTGCCATCTCTTTGGGGAAGGAAGGCACCAGCTCCTGGTGCTTCTGTCCTCCAGGGGTCAGCAGGGTCACTCCACGGGAAGGAACTCATCCACTTCCGCTTTGCTTCAAGAGCTGGGGTACAGCCCTCATGGTGGAACACACCTCTCATCCCAGCATGCAGGAGGCTGAGGTAGGAGGATTGCCTCACGTGTGAGACCGCCTGGGCTCCACAGTGAGTTCCAAGCCAGCCTGAACTGCATAGCGAGGACCTGGTCTCTAGGGGAAAGAAAGAGCAGGGGTGCAGCAGCAAGGAGCCAATGGCCTTGTGAGGCACCCAACTGGGTGGTCTGAGCCCCGAAGAGCCCAGCCAGCAGCTGCCCTGGGCCATCGGGTTGCAGGTAGGACTAGGGCCTGGAGGGTCTGACTGTGCAGGGCTTTGGCGTCCATGGCCTCAGGGGCCCAAGTGTCTGGGAGGCGGGGCTGCCTTAGGCCACTGGTGCGGGGGCTCAGGGGGCAGCGCCCTGTGCTGGGGTTCCCACTGGTCGACTGGAGAGAGTCCCGCTCTGCCAGGTCTCCTGGATTGGACTCCAAAGGGGGCAGTGAGGAGCAAGGGCAAGCTGGATGCTGCTGGAGGGCAGTGCCAGGTGGGGCAGGCAGTGGGCAGGGGCCCTGCCCAGGGCTGAGGGAACATTTCCCCTTGGGGCCACTGTTCCTCCTTTGCTTGCCAGCCACGACCCCCTCTGCCCTCTTCCTCTGGCTTTCCCTGCTCCTCCTCCTGCCCAGTGTCCACCAGACAGATGTGGGCAGCAGGACGTAGCCCGGGCAGTGGAGCCCATGAAGCTGCCCAAGTCTGTGTTTTTTTTTTTTCGTTTTTTTGTTTTTGTTTTTTTTTTTTTTTGAGACAGGGTCTCGCTACATAGCTCAGGCCAGGCCTGAAGGCACCGTGTAACCCAGGGCGGCCTAGGATTCAGGGAAATCCTCCTGCCTCAGCCTCAGGTGCTGGGCTGACAGGTGTGCGCCAACATGCCTGGCTCCTGCGTGCCTTTGGGGAGGTTTTCCCCATGCCGTGTGCCACCCCTCCTCCTCCTCTTTTCTCTCCGCTCACCCTGCAGTCTTTCCCATCTTCTCTCTCTTCCCCTGTCTACCCGGCTCTTCCTCTTCTGGTTTTACATGTTTCCCGGGGCTCCCTGTCCTTAGTGGGGTTTACCACTCCCCCACTCCAGCTCCTGTCTGTCCCTGGCAAACCCCAATGCCTTCAGAACCTTGGCCTTGCCCGTCTCATCCGGGGTTGGCATCGGGGCCCAGTGCGCTCTGTCCCTCCATGAAGAATTAGACCAAGGACAAATCTGTTTGGGGTGAGGGGAGGGTGATACCCGGCCCTGGGAAGCTGGGGGCACTATTAATAGCCTTAAGAGCAGCTGGGGGTAGGGGCGGATGTCTGGCTACCTTGGCCTGGCGGCTTGGAGGGCCAGAAAGGGCAGTGCTGGGAGAAGACAGAGGCCAGGAGGGCGGCAGCCCCGTGGGCCCCGCTGGGGACCCCTGACTTTCCTGACATTGTCTGTGTCCACCTATCAGGCCAGACAGGGCACCAAGGCCTCGAAGGCGGGGACCACCTGCCCGAGCTCCACCTCCATGCTCTGGGCTGAGCCCTTGGCTGCTGGCTACGTGGTGGTGGAGGTGCCCCTGGCCCACTGTCCCTAAGCAGGCTGAGGCTGGCCGGCCCGGAATCCAGCGGGGAGATAGGCACAGTCCCTTTTCGCTGTTGTGAGCCCCTCTTGTCTCAGCGGGGCACTCTCCCTACCACCCTCCAGCCTGAGCAGGAAGGCACCTGCCCCACCCCGGGGTGACCCTCCCGGCTCTGTCCATGTGCAGGGGGCCCCTCCGAGCCCCACTGCAGTCTCTGCAGCAAGAACTACATTGACCCTGACCTGGGCAGAGGCGCCCTGGGGTTTGGTGTGCAGCTGACACGCAGCCCCCAGGCCCTTCTTCCAGCACCTCTTCTGCCTGCTCTGACCAGGAAACCCCAACAGGAACCCCATGCCCCGGCCCCCCTGGAAACCCCAGGATAGTGCTGCCGGGGTGCAAGCCCTATGTGTGACCTTCATGGGCCCTCGTGTCCGAGGCCCAGGGCCAATGCTGGCCATAGTGCTGGCCATCTCGTTGTCCTGGTGCTGCTGGGGCCTGGCGTGAGGTTGTAGCAAAGAGATGGGGGTCCAGCACCTTCACCCTGCACCCCGCTGGTGCCTTGTTTGAGCCTGGCCGATCCTGACCGCTGCCCGATTCCCCTCTATGCCAGGCCCCAGGACAAGCCATCCCGACTGCAAAGTGGCCGAGGCCCAGGCTTTTAGACAAAGCCTCCTGGCCGCGTGGTGTCCCATGGGAGCCAGGCCCGGTCCCTGCACAGCACCAGGGAGCTGGGTCCCTGTGGGTGTGACTCAGTTTCTCCTTCTTCTGTCACCTCCCCTCTACTAGTGCCAAGCAGGAGATTCCAGTCACAGGCTGAGCCACCTTGGCCCCATGAGGAGCAGATGGTGGGGTGGTTGAGGGGCACCCGGACCCCCGGGCACCCAACCACAACTTGGGGCTCAGATCCTGGGGGCTGCTGCTTCTGGACTGAGCCTGGGGGTGGCAGAGGCCGGAGCTGGCCCTCTGGACAGCTCCAAGGTCTGTGAGAGGGTATGGCCCTTGGGGCTTTGGGGCACCCAGCAGGATGGGGTCCAGGATGCCTGGCCGGCCCAGCCCCGCCTCACACTGCCCTCTGGATGCCCTGCATTCTCAGGGACATCCTCAGCCCCACAAGTGTCCTGTCTGCCATCACGGGCAGGGGACCCTTCGGCGACCCGCCCTCCCCCAGCCCCCCACCCCTCCTGGGGTGTCTCGGGTTCTTGGACTTGGGTTTCAGGAGGCACAATGGTGACATTCTGTGGCTCCCACGGCTGTAGGCTGGGCCTCTGGCTGTCCTCAAGATTGGGTTTCCAGGGCCCTGGAAGCGCTAGACCCCAAGCCAGGGGGCCAGGTGGGCAGAGGGAGTGTCGTGCCGGGGAGCCAGGGCTGGGCTGCAGTGCTGTGTCCCACACTGCACTGGGGCTGGGGGAGGTGGGCGCAGCCCCAGCCCTGTGTCAGGGACACATGCTGGCTGCACCGGGGTCCCCTGCACACGCACGTGCACACAGTGGGAGAGCTGCAGTGGGGCAGCCAAGGACGACCTTGTGGTCCCTGAGGCAGGGGGTGTCTGCCCAGCTGTCTGTGGCTGCAGTGGACGGAATCTGGAACCTGGACCCTGGTCCCAGTTCAGGCTCTGCTGCCTGGTCCAGGTTCATCACCTGCCCGCTTGGCCCCCTACAGAGGCCACAGCGCCGCAGGAGCCCCAGACAGGCAGCCATGGGAGGAGGGTGGGGCAGGGTGGTGGCTTGGAGAAGGTGCCGGTCAGCAGCGCCCAGGGGTCATGGCCTCTCCTGGGCAGGGACCTGGATGTCGGGTGTCCGTGTTGGGCTTGGGGCCTGGGCTTGGACTGAGCCAGCCGTGACCTGTGGTCCTGAGCAAGTGGCCGAGGGCCTGTCCAGTCCTCTAGGGCGCAGGCAGGAGAGGCCACCACCTCCTAGATGCAGGAAGCTGCTGGAACGCTGGAGTAGAGTGGGTGCAGGGCAGCTGGGGTGCATCCTTGAGGGGGACCCCTGGGCCCTCAGGCTCTTGCAGCCGGGGTGGTCAGATGAAGGGGGGCCGGCCCTGTCCTAGGTACAGCCAAGCAGGAGAGGGCGGGAGATGGAGATGAGGAGCCAGCCCCTGCCTGCCCTGTGCCAATGGCTGTCCCTGCGCTCCGCGGGCCATAGGCCGCCAGCTGGTGCATTGTCCCAGGAGAAGGCGGCGGGTGGGCAGGGACAGCCAAGACACCGCCCGGCCGGGGCAAGGAGGGCAGGGGAGCAGGGCCGTGAGCCCCCGCAGCCTGGGTCTTCCTGGCTGTTGGCAGTGGGCAACGGCTGCGGGTGGGAGATAAAGCGCCCAGGCGCGGAGTCCCCTAACGTGGATTTGTGTGTTTGTTCAGCTGGTGGCTCTGATAAGCGCCAGCCACTCTGCCAGATAAAAGCCAGCACCCAGGGCCAGGGAGGTGGCACACGCAGCCCCCTTTTGTCCAGAGTCCCTGCTTGTGCCATCCCATCACCAGGGAGCCCCAACAAGGGCTGTGTGTGGCCCCCTGGGGATCCCGGGTCCGGCTGAGGCCCTGCGGAGGTAGGCAGGGCACAGGTGCCTCCCGTCCATCTGGGATGTCCGGTGGCCTGATGGCCAGGGACCTGCGCCTGCTGGGCCGGCAGGGCCTGGCCAGGGCTGCGGCCGGCTGACGGGTGGCCCTGGCCAGCTGTCCGGACTGCAGCGCCGCCGGCCCAGCAGCTCCTGCCTGCCTCTGGCCCGAGGCGGCGTAAGATGGCTGCCAAGGGCTAAGATGGCTGCCAGCGGCCCGGCCGGCGCCGCGCCTGAGCCTGAGCCCACGAAGGGCCAGCAGAGCCCTTCCAGCCACGTGCACCCTGCAGGCCGATGGGGAGCGGCCCACAGGGGTCAGGGACCTGGCTAAGTCCCCCGCCAGGGTCTGTAGTGCGTGGGGGGCCAGACGCGCCCAGCTGGGCCATGGCCAGCGTCCACACCTGCATGAGGGCCCCACCCTGCCCTGCACCGCCTCAGGCTGGAGTAGGGGAGGAGACGGGTGCCCAGGAAATGCCCCTGGCAGGGAGATGTGCGGTGGGACCCCCTTCCAGAGGAGGGGTGGGGGTGCCCAAACCACAGGCTCTGATCGCTGGCTCGGACTGACGCCTTTGTCTCCAGCGGGCTTCCTGGGTTGGTCAGGAGAGCCATTGTTTTTTCGGGAATTAACCATCGGAAGGGGTGAAGGATGGGACCTGGGCCCCAAACCTGCACCCTTTCTGTCTGGTACAGGGAGGGAGGCAGGGGCCTGGCACTTAGCATGGTAGGCATGGGCGGGACATTGGTGCCCACTGGGCCGCCCATCCTTCCAGGGTGGGGGCTGTGAGGTTCGCCAAGCCGGGCGCTGGATGTACCGAGGCACCGTGCCCAGATGCCGCCTCCCTGTCCCCGGCTGCCGATCCTGCACCAAGTGCCCCCACCCCCATGGGCTGTCATGCCCGGGCAGGCATCCTGGAGGTCCCTGGCGTGCCCCTGGCATGGAGCTCGGAGGACCTGGGGCAGGGGTGGGGGGGGCTTTCCCAAACTCAGAAAAATGTTCACATACGTGTACATGCACACGTGCACACACACCTCCCTGCCCCCAGCTTTCCCGAAATCCACGGCACAATGGGCCCTTGTCTGGACTCCTTGGAGCAGCTGTGGTCCTGGGGCAGAGGCAGCCTAGACAGGCTGGCACAGGGCGGCCGGGCGCGCCCCCTCCGGGTTGCCAGGCACTGCCTGCTGGCACATGGGGTGAGACAGGGCCCACGGTGTGGCTTTGAGCGCACTGGGGACAGGGCTGCCCCACTGGTGGCTTGAGCTGGGGGGAGAGGACTACGTGGCTGCTGGGCTCTCCCCCAAACACCTCCCTTGCCACTGCCTCTGGGGGAACTGTTGGGGGCGCAGTGTCTGGAAGTGCACGGTGATCATGGCTGGGGTGCCATGGCCTCTGGCAGGCAGAGACTGGGACCCCAGCACCTGCCCCACAGCGCCCAGGGCAGAGGCCGAATGTTGCCCTGGGGCTGTCCTGGTCGCCCCACTGGCTGTGGTTGGAGGGCCTGGGTCGCCCACCTTCCTGCACAGGGCCCGGGGCAGGTGCTCTGCCGGCCTGGGCACCCCACATTGCTCCTGACCAGCATCCTGTTTTGTCTCCTGCAGAATCCGGACAATCAGACAGTTCAAACCAGCAAGGAGATGCGGACATCAAACCACTGCCCAACGGTCAGTGTCCCCCAGGCAGAGCTGGATGCAGCATGGGGCACAGCAGGCGGCACCCAGCCCAGCCCACTCACCGCCCTCTTCCCCCTGCAGGGCACCTCAGCTTCCAGGACTGTTTTGTGACTTCTGGGGTCTGGAACGTGACAGAGCTGGTGAGAGTGTCTCAGAGTGAGTGCTCCCCTGGGATGTGGGCCGGGCAGGGCAGGAGGGGACTGGGACCCTGGGCCTGGCTCCTGGGGGCCCTGACCATCCATCTGCCCCTCCTGGGCCTCATGGACCTCTCTCCTCCAGCCCCTGTTGCCACGGCCTCAGGGCCCAACTTCTCCCTGGCGGACCTGGAGAGCCCCAGCTACTACAACATCAACCAGGTGACCCTGGGACGGAGGTCCATCACCTCCCCTCCTTCCACCAGGTAAGCCCAACCGGCAGCCCCACCTTCCCCCACTGCTGTGGCTCGGGACCATGGTGGGGACTGGACCCTGGGAGGACTGTCCTGGAGTCTGGGGTGGCATCCTCCTCCCTTCCTGCAAGTGTGCAAAGCAGCGTGTGCTGGGTGTGGGTATTCTGGAAAGTTCTTCCAGCAGCGAGAGCTGTATCATGTGTAGTGAGAAGGGGCCCCCGGAACTGGAGACAGCTGGCCCTGCAGCAGAAGTTGGGCCTGGCCTTTTAAAAATGAAGGTATTTTTGTTCATTGTGAGGTTTTAGTGCCTTCTTTTGGCTATTTATTTATTTATGTATTTACTTATTGGTTTTTGAGACAGTGTCTTGGTATGTAGCCCAGGCTGGCTTTGAACTCATGGTGATCTTCCTGCCTCAGCCTCCTGAGTGCTGGTGTTGCAGGCATGTGCCACCAAGCCTGGCTCCTTTTGGGGATTTGTTTGTTATTTGTCTTTTTGAGACAGGGTCTCATGATGCAGTTGAGGCTCCCTCTGTAGCTCAGGCTGGCCTTGAACTCTCAGCAATCCTTCCACCTTCTTTTCGTTTTTTAAAATCTTACATTAAAGTGTTCTTGTTTTGTTTTTTACTGTGGTGCTGGAGATTGAAGTTAGGGTCTTGCAAATGCTAGGCATCCTAACCCTGAGCTATAACTCAGACTGGGTTTTATTTTCAGAGTCTTGCTAATTCACCCAGACTGTCCTTGAATTGGTGATCCTCCTGAGTGTAGCTCGGATCACGGGGGCACCGCTCTGCCTGCCCCTCCCTAAAACAGTCTCTGTTCGGATGACAGGAGTTAGCCTTTTGGGTGGGGCCAAAGAGGTTGGGGGTAGGGGTTTTTGCCCACTTCTGGCAGCCCCTCCATGGCCTTGGAGCAGGAGAAGATGGCAGGGCTGAGGGCCATGGGGTCCCGGGGTCGGCCTTGCGTGGCTCCTACCTGTTCCCCAGCCTGGCCTCAGCCTGTCTGACCTACTCTGCCTCCCCAGCACCACCAAGCGCCCCAAGTCCATCGATGACAGCGAGATGGAGAGCCCGGTGGACGATGTGTTCTACCCCGGCACTGGCCGCTCCCCAGCAGCCGGCAGCAGCCAGTCCAGCGGGTGGCCCAATGATGTGGACGCAGGTACGTGCTCCTGGGCCTTGCCCTGCCAAGAACACCTGGGGCGATGGACAGAGGGCAAGGGGCGCTGGGGCAACGCCAGCTCTGTATGGGACCCCTACACGAGTGCTGGCTCTGAGGGAACGGGTGTCTGAGCAGGGAAGCTCAGGGCTCAGGGACGAGGGGGCATGGGCAGAGGAAGCCGCTCAGGCCTGTAGGCACTCTGAGCAGTCCTGGCCACTGACCGAGCAGCCAAGTGCCCAAAGAGCCCTTCAGAGGAGTGCGTGTGCACGTGTATGAGTGTGTGTGTGCATACATGAGCATGTGGTGGGGGTGGCTCCCAGCAGGGAGACCCAAGGACGTAGGGGAGGCCTTGGGCCTGGGGCTCAGAGCTGCCTATGTGGGTGAGCTCAGGTGGTCACTGTCGTTGTCCGGTTGCAGCCCTGGAGATGGCTCTGTTGTCAGGGCTGGGGTGGGCGGGTGTTGGAGGCAGGCGGGTGCAGAGGCCTGGAGATGCCTCAGCAGGGCAGGTGCGCCCTTCCTCGAGGGCTTCCCGGGTGCGCTGGTTCCTGCCGGAGTCCTCAGCCACGCGGCTCCACAGACGCCTTCCTCCGAGCTCTTGTTCTCAGCTGTCTGCTCTGGTGCTTGCCCATTTCACTTCTCCCTGCGTCCCATCCCCCACACTCGCATCCCCAGCACCCTCCTGCATCCCCACCCCCACCTGGCTGTCTCTCCCTGGGCTGGGACAAATCGCCAATTAAGCAGCCCAGCTGCAGGACGGGGAACAGCTGGAGAGGCGCTGTGCGGCAGCAGGGACAGCTGTGCACAGCTGGTGGGGCACCCCCCTCCCCACCGTGCCAGCTATCAGGTGGCACGCAGCTGCCGCCAGATAACACCTCTGCTGGTGTGGGGAGTGTGCCCTCCTGCCTCTCCCCTCCAGTGCAGATGTAAACGAGCTCCACTCTGCTTCCTCTGCCTGCAGTCCTGCAGTGCCCACTGAGTCCCTGTGTGTGGGGTGGCTGAGAGATCGGTCTCTGCTCCCTGGGCCTCCTAGCCTGGGCAGAGTGCGGGGGTCCCTGGGGAACACTGCCACCTGTGTCCCTTGTGTGTTGTGCCCACTGGGCATCAGTGCCAGAGGCTGGGAGCCCCAAGCTCAAGGCAGAGCTCAAGTGCAGCCTTTCTTGTGCCCACCTCCTGCCGGGCGCTACCCGGGCCTCCAGCACCAGGATCAAAGCCGAGCCCAGCCCCTCCTCCCACCGCCCAGGGAAGCCCTTCCGGCCAGACATGGGCCCAGGGCCCACCCAGCCCTGCAGCCTGGCCCTGCTGGGCTGTTGGATATGGGCTCCCTCCCCAGGGCCCACCAGGCTCTCCATCCCCAGAGGGGTGCCAGCCCCTTTCCACCAGTGCATGGCAGGGCCCAGGTGCCTGGGCATCGAGTCCTGTGCCCCTACCTCCCGCCATCCTGCAGCCCTTCGCTGCCCACCACGTCTGGCTCCCACTGGCTCCCCAGGCTGCTCTTTGCCCTGCTGCCTCGCTGGCCCCGCATCCCTGTCACATCCTCAGCTGCCTAGCACCCAGGGCCTCAGGGGCTCCTTCCTCTCCAGTACGTGGCCTGCGAGGCTCCTAGCCAAGGCCCAGGGGTCGCCACAAAGGGAGGAGGGGCGGGGCTGGGGACAGAAGGACAGCTGCTGGCTTCTGCCTCTGGCCTGCCTAAACCTGCCATTTGCTGCTCCCTTCCCCCAGGCCCGGCTTCGCTAAAGAAGTCAGGAAAGCTGGACTTCTGCAGCGCCCTCTCCTCTCAGGGCAGCTCCCCGCGCATGGCTTTCACTCACCACCCACTGCCTGTGCTTGCTGGAGTCAGACCAGGTGAGAATCGGGCGGGTGTGCGAGGGGCCGCTGCCCCAGAGGGGCTGGCTGAGCTGCCCCTGCTGGCCGCTTACCCCCGTGCATGTGTGAGGGTCGGTGCACATGTGTGCACAGGCCGGCCGCTGGGCGGGGGGCCTCTGCCTCCTCTGCCTCCTCCTCCTCTTCCTCCTCCTCCTCCTCCTCCTCCCTGCCAACCACCGCCTAGAGGGCCCTGTGGGGCTGCTGTGTTCCCCTGGGCTCCCTGCCCTCTTCTGGACCTGGTGGCTCAGCTGTCTGCAGGGCACCTCTGCCCTCCAGGTCTGCACTGAGAAGAGCACTGGGCCTCCCCGCCCTCCCCTCCCCTCCTCCAGCGGTCAGTCAGGGAGCCAGGGCAAGGAGGTTTGGGGCCTCCAGGCCCACAGCGACCATGGAGAGTGGGGAGCCCAGCAGCATGGCAGCCGCTGCGAGAGGGGGTGGGGCCGACCGCTTTGCTTGGACTCACTTTTATGAACTCCAGAGAAAGCCAGGTTTCCTCGGCCCCTAATGAAGCCGACAGCAAAGGCAGGCGAGCTGATTGGAAACAGGCAGGGCAGCCAAGCGGCTGTGCGGGTTGGGGCTGAGCCTGACTCCGGATGTGAGTGTGTGTGTGAGGCTCGGCCTGAGCCGGGGCTCTGTCCTCTCTACCCAGTTCCCCAGATCCAGGCCAGGGCATCAGGGCCAAGGTTGCCAAAAACTCAGCGGGCAAGATTCGGCGTAGTTCCTTGTCTCTCTTCTTTATTTTGATGCTGGGGATTGAACCCAGGTCCTCACTCAGGCTAAGCAAGTGCTCTGCCACAGAGCTGCTAAATCCTGTCTTAATGGGCTGCTCTTAGAAATCAGGACCCAGGTGTGGTGACACTCAGGAGGCTGAGACAGGAAGATCCTCAGCAGTTCAAGACCAGCCTGGGCTACACAGTGAGCTCAAGGCCAGCCTGAACTGCATAGCAAGACCCTGTCTCAAAAATAGATAGAAAAAAAAAAAAAAAAAAAAAACCCTATTGCTGGGTGCCATGGAGCACACCTGTAATCCCACCACTCTGGAGGCTGAGGCAGGAGAATTGCTGCAAGTTTGAGGCCAGCCTGGGCTGCAAACAAAGCAAGAACCTATTTCAAAAAACAAAAAAAGAAAGAGAGAAGAAAATTAAAATCATTGCCAAAAAATGAGCAAATAACATTTTAAACAATCTTTTCCAAAGACAAAATCCCATTCTGCACTCACAGGACTGTCTCGCCTGTGTATCCTGTTACCCTGTAATCTCTGTCCTGCCTCTGGTCACACTTTATTCACGAGAATGAGTGACCAGTCGAGCTTGGTGGCACTTGCCTGTCATCTCAGCACTCAGGAGCCTGAGGCAGGAGGATTGCTGTGGAGTTGAGGCCAGCCTGAACCACATAGGGAGAACTTGTCTCAAAAAAACAAACCAAAAAACCCCAACAAAACAAAAAAACCCACGAGTGACCACTTGACATGGTGGCACCTCCCTTTCATTCGGGCTGTGCTGGAGGCTGAGGCAGGAGGCTGCTTGAGTGCAGGAGTTCAAGCCCAGCCTGGGAAGTTTCATGAGGCTGTGTCTGAGAACGAAAGTTTAAGAAGCAAGGAGATGGGGCTCAGTGGCAGACTGCTTGCCCAGCATGTGGGAGACCCTGAGCTCTGTCCCCAGGCTGCAGAGATGAGCAGCTGGCCCTGGGGCCCTTTCTGCACATTTGGTTATCTTTCTAGTTTGTTAATATATTTATTTATTTTGCCTTTTTGAGACAGGGTCTCACTATGCAGTTCAGGCTGGCCTTGAGATCACTCTGTAGCCCAGGCTGGTCTCAAACACTCAGGCATCCTCCTTCCTCAGCCTCCCGAGTGCTGGGATGACAGGCATGCACCACCATGCCAGGCTTAGTATTTTTTTTGCAAACTGCATTAAACTCCTCCCGGTTTCCCTGAGCGGGGCTCCATGCCGAGGGCAGTGTCCCGCCATGGCCTCCCTGGGAACCCTTGGCTCCACGCTGCTGAGGCCACGCTCTGAGGCCATCTCCCTCCTGCCTGCCTTGCACAGGGAGCCCGAGGGCCACGGCCTCCGCCCTGCACTTCCCCTCCACGTCCATCATCCAGCAGTCCAGCCCGTACTTCACGCATCCGACCATCCGCTACCACCACCACCATGGCCAGGACTCGCTGAAGGAGTTCGTGCAGTTTGTGTGCTCCGATGGCTCAGGCCAGGCCACTGGACAGGTGAGTGTGGGGGCCACAGAACCTGCGACGCCTGTCTCCGCACCTGCCGTCTGTTTGCCCATCCATCTGGGCTCGTGGGGAGCATACTGCATAGTTCTGCTCTGGGTCCAGCATGGGCTTCCGTCTCCCAGCAGCTGTGAACCCTGAGTCTTCCGAGGTGCGCCTGGGCCACACTGCGCACCCCACTCAGACTATGGGTGCAAGGTTTGGCGGATTAAGCAGGAGTCCACTGTCCGGTATCCGAGCATGGCTGGGGTGCTGTCCTCCGTGGTATGAGACTGTCCTGGCGCCGAGGGTAAGGGCGGTGCGGGCGGCCTGCTTCCAGTGTGTGCCAAGCACGCTTGGCTGGGGGTGTTAGTGTGTTGGGCTGTGGTCAAGCCCAGAGGCCTTGACCACAGAAAGGCTGCGTCCTGCCGTCCCTCAGAGGCCTCTGTTAGCTCCTGACATGGGGCCCAGCTGGATCAGGGCGTCCTGGGGCGGCAGGCTCCACCTTTGGGCCAGTCATCACCAGGGACTTGGGGCTCCCGCATAGGGTGCACCCCACAATCGCAGGCCACAGATGCTCTCAGATGGACACGCCGGGCCCTGCTGGACGCCGCAGGTCAGGGCACCATGGACAGTTGTGTGGCTGTGGCTATGGCAGTGTGCAGGCCAGAGGTTGCTTAGGGCTGGAGCAGAAATGGTACACAGGAACTCACCACCCTGGGCCACTGCATGCCACTTGGAGGGCCGTGGGCCTTGGGCCACCTTCAGCCTGCGGCGTCTGTGAATTGCAGAAGCTTGTGTCCCCCAGTCCCCTGGAGCTCCTCAGGACCCCAGAGCCAGCTTGGCCGTGGTGGGCAAAGCAGACCTATGCCCAGCAGCTGCTCTGCTTTCTGCAGAGATGCAGCAACGTCCCTGGGGAGCCACGGGCCAGGCTCAGGAATGCAGAGCAGGGAGGCTGCCTGAGACACAGGGGCTTTGGCGGCAAAGTGGGCTGGGCCTGAGAACCAGCCCATCCAGGGAGCCACGTGAGCACTTGGCCAAGGCTGTGCCCTGGGCAGGTCCCCAGCCCCCCTCCGCTGTGACCCTTGAGCCAGTGTGTGGTTTCAGCCCCTTCGAAGGCTCCACAGTGGGGCAGCCACAGGCCCTGTTACCCTGCAGGACACAGCAGACAGGGACACAGGACTCTGCTGTGCCCTGCACCTGGGGTGCAGTGTCCCAGGCTGGAGATGGCTCTGGCGAGGGATGCAGGCAGAGGCCTGGTGCGCACTGGTAGTGGAAGTTCTTAGACCGAGGCAGTGTCTGGGATGGGTGCCTAGGCCCCGTCCCAGAGTGTTGGGGACCCTGGGGACCTCAAGGCGTCCGATTCCTACTTCTGAGAGTCTGGAGTCCCAGGCAGCTTTGCAAGAAGACACAGGTAGCACCAGGCTGTGGGCGTTCTGGGAGCCCCAGCAGCTGACATGGAGGCCAAGGCCCCAGCAGCTGACTGGGAGGAGACGCAAAGGGCACAGAGGGGCAGCAGCTGGTAAGCACACAGAAGGCTGTGTGGACTGGGGGTCCCCAACAGAGCAGGACGCAGGGTAGCAGGAGGCCTCGTGCTCTGCCCACCAGACAGAATGGGACTCCCAGCTGCCTGCTGACCAGGCTGTTGAGGTCGTGAGGTCAGAGCCCCTGGGGTGCCCGTTCCCACTGGGAGCTGGACGCCCAGCCTGGTTAAAGGTGACCTCTAGACCCAGAACTCGGTAAACCAGTCCTGTTGCATGAAGGTGGACTGGGCGTGTCCAGGGGCGCTGGTGGTGGAGACGGACTTGGAAGATGGAGGCAGACACCAGGGCGGCCAGCACTTCCGGAGAAGCCTGGGCTCAGGTGGCCTCTCTGGGAGAGAGACGGATGGACAGACAGACAGATGGACACAGAGCCATTCTTTCCCCAGCCTCTGGCCTCGGGGGGAGGGTGACGTGGAAACCAGGTAGATGGAGAACAGGCAGAGTCCTGGTTTCGCATCCCGCTGTGGCCTGCACCACTGTCCCGTGAAAAGGGACCCCGAGCACAGAGGCCTCTTCCTGGAGCGTGGTCAGGGCCTTTCTCAGGTCGTGCCCAACAGAGGACAGTGAACGAGCTGGAGGCCTGGGGCATGGAGGGCGGGGCACCCCAGGTCAGCTGAGGGTCTCGGGCCTCGAGTGCCAGGGACAGGCTGAGTGCTCTGAGGGATAGGAAGGCCAGCTATGCGGCCTCAGTGGAGCCTGAGGGCACCTGTGCCAGGGGGTCACTGCGGCTGCAGAGAGAGCGGGACAGGGGCCCTGAGAGGGCTTGGGGGTGTGAGCCAGAAAGCGCTGAGGACAGGTATGGCGTGGGCGGGTTGTGGGAGACCCCACTAGGGTGCTGGGTGGGGCCAGAAGGCCTGGCCGCTCCCGACAGAGACTGCAGACTGTCTGAAGCTGGGAAAAGCTGGGGCAGCCATGAACCCCAACTGGCACTTAATGAGGAGGATGGGATGCAGGAGGGCCCCTCACTTCCCAGGTGGGCGGGCATGGCTGTGAATTCCAGCGGCCAGTGTGGTTGGTGACTAGACAGATGAGTGGACCAGGGCGTCCTGGGGCGGCAGGCTCCACCTTTGGGCCACTGACCCTTGGTCCGGAGGCCAGGGATGCAGTGGCCTGTGAGAGCTCACCTCACAGACAGGGGTGTGGCTGCCATGCAGGCCACCCTTGAGGACAGAGCGGGTCTGGCTTGGAGGGGACCTGCAAACTGGAGCCATCGAGGAGGCGCACAGGGAAGACGTGGGTGCCACGACCCAGGGCCCTGTTTGGGAGGGCGCCGTTGGGGAAGTCAGTGGGCTTGCAGAACTCCGGAGGAACTGGAGCCCAGGGCAGCACGTTGTCCTGCTCTTTGGTGGAAAGACTGGTGCCCTGCTGTCCATGGGCACTGAGGCCACGATGCCTGGCCCCAGGCAGGCCATGGGGCAGCCGAGCAGGCGTGGGGGATGTCTGGGCTGTGGCCCACCTGTCCTGGCTCCAGGTGCACACATGGTGAGGTGGCGTCTGTTTTTACCCCAACACTGTTCCCTTGAGACTACTTGATCACCCGCCGGACACCCCCCCCCTTCCCATCACCCCCAGAGAAGACCCCAGCACCGCTCGGGACAGAGACAGACAGAGCAGGACCCCAGACTGCCTGGTGGCCATGCCTCCCACCCCTGAGCGACCCTGTCCGTCCTTCCGTCCGTCCGTCCGTCCGTCCGCACCTCGCCCGCAGAGCCCCGGCGGCGTGCCGGGGCACGTCTGTGTGTCTGTGCCTTCACGCGTCACTCTTTATGTTGTTCGCAGCCCAACGGTAGCAGCCAGGGCAAAGTCCCGGGGTCCTTTTTGCTCCCACCGCCGCCTCCAGTGGCCCGACCTGTGCCCCTTCCTATGCCTGATTCCAAATCCACCAGCTCGGCCCCAGACGGCGCCGCCTTGACTACTCCGTCACCTTGTAAGTGGACGTTGACACCAAACCCGCAGCGCCCAGCACCCCGGCCACGCACACCTCCTCCACCACGCTGGGCCGCACGGACGGGCGGCGGCAGGGCTGGCCCCGGGCCTCCGTCGCACCAGCTGGCACCCCACAAGCCCCTGCCCGCTGCTCCCAGCCGGGGCCCTGGCCCAGGCCCCCCTGGGGGGCGGGAGGGAGAGCAGAGTGGGGTGCCAGGCCAGGGGTGCTGGCGTGGGCGGGGGGCGGGAGGCACAGCCATGCCATCTTCATGCCTGATTGCTGTTTTTTTTTTCCGTTTTTTTTTCTTTTTCCTTTTTGGTTTTGTTTTTCAATTTTTTTGTTGTTTTGTTGTTCCCCACACACACACCCCAAGTTCAATGTGACCACAAGGCGACGCTACCACCATCCCCCTTTTTTGCCTGCCCCTCACCTCCATTCCGGCCCTTGGCCACAAGCGACAGGCGGTCCAGCTCGCATGGGTTTTGGTTTCTCCGTTCCTCTTTTCCACCCTGCTGTGCCCGCCCCAGCCTCCTTCTCCTCTATTCCTCTCCCAGGTGGCCGATCCGATCCGGGGACCAGGGCCCCGTCCACTCCCCCATCTCTCTCTTTCTCCCTTCTTTTAACACTGATGACGTGTTCTGTCAAAGGGAAGGAAAGGACACTGGCAGAAGAGCCCAGCTAGACCCGGCGTGAAGGACAGGACAGGAGAGTGGAGGCCGCCAGGCGGCACTGTCATGGGCGGGTGGCCGGGCCAGGCCAGGCTGGGCACTGTGGGTGGGCGGCGGGCGGGCGTGTGTTCCCGCCTCTTCTCCTCATGGTTTGAGTTTTCCTCCCCGCCCTCCTCATGCCATCCTCCTCATCTGCATCCCCATCAGACGTGGTCATGGTCATGGTCATCGATCGGCGGCGGGCGCAATGGGCAGGGTGGGCCGCATCTGATGAGCTGCTGCAGCGGGGTGGGCGGCCCGTGACGCAGACCCTCCAGGTTCTCTTCCCTCCCGGAGCACGGCTCCGGGCTGTATGGTCCAGTCGCCTCTTGGGCCACAGGGCAGGGTCCCCAGGCCACCGAGCTAGGTGGCCCTGTCAGGCGTCAACCTCCTCCTCGGTCACCGAGGCCCAACTCTTATGCCAGCCTGGCTGGGGGTCAGAAGAGTGTGGCACACACTCAGCCCTGCTGCCCCAGGCCCCACCCACAGCGAGCTCCTGGTCCCTGTGCTGGCCTGGCCCTCTGTGAGCCCTGCTTTGATCCCCGGAGCCACCCGGCTGGCCCTGGGATTCCCTGGGGTCCATGGTGCAGCATGCCTCCCCCAGCTGCAGGGCTGGATAGGTGGCCTGACTGGGCCCCTCTGCCCCCAACGACCCCATGGAGGGCACATGGGCCTCAGTTCCCCTGGTGTTGTCCAGCACGTCTGCCGGGGACAGGGCTGGATCTAAGGGCTCTCAGCTAGCATCCAGGGCCCCCGTACTTGCCCTGGTCTGTGGCTGAGGATCCCTGACAGGTGCCGGGAGGGACTCCTGATCCTGAGCACCTTGGCACCCACCTGACGTCCGGCTGCACCCTGGCAGCTGGCAGTGCTGCCTGCCCGACTCTCCCTGTCTCAGCTTTCCCATCCCGAAGGGCAGTGGCCAGGAGGGCCTGAAGGCCTGATGAGGGTCTCTCCTCTCTCCCTGCTCCCCACAGCATTCTCAACGACAGGCGCCCCCTCTGCCAACCGGTTTGTCAGCATCGGATCCCGGGACAGCAACTTTCTGAACATCCCGCAGCAGTCTCAGGTAGGGATGTCCGGGCACGGGGCGGGCAGGGCCAGGCATCGAAAGGTGGCCAGGAGGTAGCCAGGGTCCTGAGCTAAGCGGGGAGCGGCCAGTAAGCTGGCCACAGGCGGCAGGCAGCGTGGGCCTGCCCAGCTGAGCTGCCTCCCCAGGCAGCCCCCAGGCTCCTTGCTAATCAGCTAATTGGATAATTAGCTCCGACAGCCCTGGCCCCGGGGAAGGCGGCCAAGGAACCCAGGCTGGAGGCCCTCTGGGCAGGCTGGTGGAAGCCAAGATGGAAGCCAGTGGGCTGCTCTTCTCCTGCCCTCCCCGGCTTTGGTGGGCTGGACAAGGCCCAGAGGAGGGACAGAGGCAGCCTGGTGGGCGCCTTGCCCAGAGACCAGCCCCCAGGGCAGGGCAGGGCTGGCGGCCACCCTAGGCCCCGCCCATGACCTGAGCGGCCCGCTAGGGGCAGGCCAGGCCGGGTGCTTCTGGTCCCCACTGCCCTCTGCCCTCCTGTAGGCTCTGGCCTCCCGGCATGCACCTGGCACGTGTGCCTGCCTGTCCCCACTCTGGGGCCTCCCTGGGGGTGCCCAGAGGACACTGCTTGGTCCAGGGCAGCGGCCAGGCCATCACGGGTTCCGGGAAGGATCACGCAGATCTCTTTCTCCTGTGCATTTGACAAAAACACCCCTCTTCCGGCAGCTCCTTGGCGCGAGCCTGGGAAATCATCTCTTCCCAGAGGCCCCAGCGAGGCAGGGAAAGTTGCTGGGTGGAAGTTTCGTGTGTGTGGTTTGAGGGTTTTTTTTTTTTTTTTTTTCCTCTCTTCCTTTCCTTCCCTTCCCTCAAAAAAAAAAAAAAAAAAAAAAAAGCCGAAAACTTTGTCAAACTTCAAACTTCAGAGCTCCCTAGCGGCAAGCAGGGGAGGGGACGGGAACTTTGCCCCCCTCCAGCTTCCCACCCCCTTTCCCCAGAGTCACGTCTGACCCGTCTGGTTTCCCGGGGCAACCAGACATGATGTAACACCCAGATGAACCTGGACTTGGGGTGTTGAGGAGCCAAACAATGACTGCGGCAGGGGCTGGAGCCGGCCCCCTCTGCTCTGTGCCAGGGAGGCTGAGAGAGCCCTGCTGGCAGAGGGCGGGAGGGAGTGCCAGGGAAGGGGCAGCAGGCGGCCGCCCCGCCCCGCCCCCCGCGGGCTGGCACAGGGGCTGGGCTCTGCGCCCCCCTGCTCTGCAGTGAGCCTGCAGCCTGCTCACTTTCTCTGCTCAGTCTGCTTGGAGGTTTTGGGGTCAAAGCAGAGTTGGAGGCAACTTTGGGGAAGCTCCTCTCCCCCTCATCCCCGCCTCAGACTCTGGGCGGCAGGAGCAGCAGTCCCGGTCCGGCCCAGCGCTGTGAGCAGCGGGAGCCTGAGCCAAACCTGCCACCCAGGCGCAGGAGTCCTTGGGCCGGGCCAGGGGCGGGCGTGGGGGTACAGTCGGGGTGGTTTCCACAGTAACCGGTGACTTTAGCTGATCCCTGGAGCACCAGATGGAGAGAGAACAATGGAAAGAGGGAAGAAAGGAGAATTTTAGCAGTTTTGTCATTCCCTGGGCAGTGCTTTTTACTTAGTTTTAATCAATTTTGGACCTGGCTCAGGAAGCAGAGAGGGGCGAGCAGAAAAGGCCTCTGCGTGCCTGGCAGTGGATGCTGCTCCTGGGATGGGGAGGCATGGGGAACCCCTTGGGGCTGCCTTTGTCCCCGGCTCAGGTTTGGTACCAGAGCGGTCGTCTTCCTAGGAGGTACCTTCCATCTGAGACACAGTGGTAGTTCCCCCTGCTGTGGAGGTTAGGAGACCCAAGAGTGGCCAGCTTGGGGCCTTGGCAGCATCCACCAACAAGCAGGGTGGGTAGGGCCTCCGTGACCCTATAGGAAGGACAAGGGGCAGGCTCCCACCCACAGCTCCCTCTCCTGCTCTGGGGTACAGAGGTCCCCAACGGCCACCCCAATGAGGGGCTCCCAGAGTAAGCAAGCAGCTAGTGCCTGATGCCCTCCTCCTCCCACTCCAGGGCTCCCCAGGCCCCAGGGTGTCTGCCTGGCATTGGGTCCTCTCGAGGGCTGAGGATGGGGCAGGCACCGGGCAGCCCCTGTCCCCACTGCAGTGCAAGGGTCCTGAGTCTCCACTGGCTCTTCAGTGCTGGCTGCCGTAGTGGCCACTGGCCACACTTGGCCATGTCCATTTAAATTAATTAAAGGAAAACTCAGACCTCAGTCACACAAGCCAGACTCAGGACCCGCTGCCTGGGTGGCGCAGATAGAATTTCTCTCGTCAAGAAAGTGGTTTTTTGGACACAGGCTCTTGCTAGGTTGCCAGACCAGGCCTGAATTCCTGGGCCCGACTGATTCCCCCACTGACGTCTCTCTGAGGGCAGTGGCCACCTCGCCCAGCTATCTCAGCCCCCTTCTAAGCCTAGCCCTTAGCCCCCGAGTCACAGCGGGCAGCACACAGGTCCCAGCCTGCAGAGAGTGGGTGCTTCCACATGGAGCTGTGTGGGGTTTCTGGCTTCTTCTGAGAAGCCGGCCCGCCCTGGGCCCAGGCCTCTGACAGCCATGGACCCTGAATCCCCCACCTGTCACCGGGTCTCTGCATGCCTGGCTTTGGGTTGCACAGGGGGCAGGTGCCTGGCCCCCAGCTAAGTTGACACAGGGCCTGCTAGGGCTCTCAGGTGACCTCAGAAGTCCCCTGTCCTGAGGCTGTGCCTACCCTGGCCTGGCCCTTGGTGGGGAGGCAGGTGAGGCTGTCTTTGAATGAGGGCATTGCCCAGCACTCGTCCCCCTGGGCCCACCCTGGGCAGGCTTAGAACCAGCCGCCAGACAAGCCCATGTGTGGGGAGGTGGTGCCCCCTGCTGGTAGAACGGGGGATGAGGTCACATCAGGGTGCTACCGAGGGAGTGGGTGGCCCACTGTGGGCAGCAGCCCCTCCCCAGGCCTGGCACTGCCCAGGACCAAAGCCTGCAGGTCCCCCACCCCCAGCCTTTCAGCCTACGGGACCTTGGCTGGGGCGCCCAGACGGGAATTTCTGCTTTTAATCCAAAGAGAAAAAAAACTCAGCAAGAAGCGGGGCCACCCCGACCCCACTCCCCAAACCCTTCTGGGTACAAAAGCCCCAGACTGGCATCCCCCCACCCTCCAGGACCCGCACAAAACCCTGGACAATTGCAAACGCGGCCAGATCCTAGGTCTGTGCCAGCGCCAGCCACGGGGGTCCCACCCACCGGGCACAGTGCCCACGGGAAGGCCAGCTGGATGCCAGTGCCAGGCCAAGGGCTGGGGGATTCCCGGGAGGGTGGGAAGAGCTGGGCTGCCAGGGCGAGGGTCCTGGGGGCCACGGGAGTGAGGGGCTCCCTCCCTCCTCTCACGGTCACCGGTTTGATTTTCTTTTTCTGTTCCTTTCAGTCCTGGTTCCTCTGATAAGATCGACAAAGAAACTACAAAATGAAAAGAAGAGGTTCCTCGAGGGGGGAGAAAAATTTTGAGACATGGAAAAAATCCCCCAGCCCAGCCCAGCCCAGCCCAGCCTAGCCCAGCCCAGCCCAGCCCCACCGAAAAAAAGCAAAAATTAGACGTCGTCAGCAGCCACTCAGCCCTTCCCTCTTCCTCCTCCTCCGCCCGGGGACCCCCGAGGCCCCGAAGCAGCCCAGTTCTCAGAGACCCCTGGAAGGGGTCTCGGTGGGGCTGTACCCCGGCAGCCGAGCAGAAAGAACCAAGCACAGCAGGCTCTGCCAAGCAGAGGACAGCGGAAGGAACGGACGCGGCCGGACTGCCTCCCTCCCCGCCCCTCGGCCACAGCCAGCACCTGCCCCGGGGGACCCCACCCTCCCTCAGGCCCAGCTCCGCGGGGAGCCCGGAGGACCAGCCTGGGAGATGCTGGGTGCAGACCCTAGGACCCCTCCTGCCCCTCCTCCTGGTCTTGGCCCTGGCTTCTCCTAGCCGCCCTGGTGTGGGCTCGGGTGAACCCCGAGTGGAGGGTGGCCCTGCCACCCCCTCTGGCTGTAGGGGCAGCTCCGGGCCAGGCCCTTCTCCCCTCTCCCCACGCAGGCCAGGAGCCGAGGGAGGTGGCCCCTGGCTGCCCCACACCCCAACCCAGCATGCAGGCGCCCCACAAGCGGGGGCCCGGTGCAGAGTGGAGCAGAGAGGGGACTCGGAGCCCAGCGAGGAGGACGAGGCAGCCGCCACTGCTCGCCCATAGGTAGGCGTCCTGCGGGCCGCCACCGCCCAGAGATTCGTCCCCGGGCGAGAGCGTCTGCAGCCCTCCGGCCCCGCCCCGCCCCGCCGCCCCCTCTGCTCTTCGTGTGTTTTTTCCTCTCCATGGGGGGCGGGCGTCCTTCGAGTCCTCGCGGTCGCAGGTGGGGACTCCTCCTCCTGAGCGACTTGAGAACAGTTGGTCACACCCCATGGGAAGCGGCTCCCCGGCGCCCCCACCCGGGCCGGGTCCTGCCCAGAGGTCCTGCAGGAGCCTGGGGAAGGGGCGCGGCCCTGCGGGGAGCCTCGCCCTCCAACTGGCCTCTCTGTGCCTTACTCCTCCTGCCCGCCCCCTTGGCCCGCTCAGCCCTTGTGCCTCCCCCACGGCCCCCATCACAGTCTGAACACGCAAAGTGCAGGGCAGGAGCCGCGGAAAGTCAGTCCACGCAGGGTGGGTCCTGGGCTTTATTTATTGAGACTCCAGTTTGCAGCCTTGGCCGCGGCAGGCAGGAGAGGGAGGCGCCGTCCGTCCGTCCATCCGTCGGGGCAGGAAGAGGGCCCGCGGCCGGGCCGGGCGCCCTGAGGCGCCGCGGAGGACGCAGGATCGGATCGCGGGGCTCGGGGTGGGGGCCGGGCGGCCGGGCGCGACGCGCGGCCGAAGTGCAATGATTTTCCAGTTCGGTTGGCTGAACAGGGTCGGGGAGCGTGGCCGCGTGCGCCCCTCGCGCTCGACGGCGCTCGGGAGGGCGGAAGCTGCAGGCCAGCTGGGCCCGGAGGGGGCGGCGGGGCGAGGCGGGCGCGGGCACCGGGAGGTGGGGAGTGGAGAGGAAAAAACCCACAAAAATGTATATGGAGGAAGTGAACTTTTTTGTTTTTGTTTTCCTTGAATCAAGTGCAATGCATCAGAGTTTTCCTATCTTTGTATGTTAAGAGATTAAGAAAAAGTTCTATTTTTGTTGTCATGTCCTCGCGGCTCTGGGGACGCTAAAAGAACCGGGCCTGCCCCGCCCTGCGCGAGGCTAAGGAAAGATGTTTTTCCTTTTTTTTTTTTTTTTTTTGGTTCGTTTTCAGTTTTATTTTTAAGACGTTTTCCTGCGTTGACGAGGATGATTTGGGGTTTTTGTTTTGTTGTTCGTTCTCGATTACGGTGGGAGGGCTGAAAGAAACCTCACGTTTTGGGTTGACACACATGCGCACACACGCACACACCTCACCTCGACATAAAAACAAACGGAAAACCCACAAGATCAAAAAGGAAAAAAAGACGATAACAAATTACTTTTAGGATCATGACACAAAACCCTGGTGCTTCTGACATTCTAAAGTACGTTCTCCACGACACCCACAAACTACCGTCAGTTTAGGGTCAGTTCCGTATCCTGCACCTGCTGGGAACCGCGCATCTCGCTGAGCTGAACGTAGCGGGGCGGTGCGGCCTGGGCTGCGGGGTGCGCAGCCGCGCTCGGCCGCGGGTCTCCCGGGCGCCCCTCCCACCCCGCTCCCGCCCTGACTCGGGGCGCGCGGGGTCCCTGGTCCCCCGCACAGGTCCTTGCCGACGAACAAACACCTCCGCCCCGCCCCGCGACCCCCGAGCGCCCCTCTTTGAGCCAGACGCCAACTTGACCCTCACCAGCATCGCCAGGAGCGCGCTCCGCGAGGGGGCAACGTCCTCCGCGCCCCGGCCCGGTCCCTTGGCCCCCCCGTCCCTCCACGCCGCGCGCCCAGGCCCGAGCCCGCACGCACGCACGCACACGGCCGCCGCCCCGTCCCCCCCGCCCGCCCCTGCGACTGCCTTACACCCCGCCCGCGCCGGCGGCCGACCTAGTGCCTTGTTCTCACCCCCGTGCTGGCGAGCGGACGCCGCGCCCTGGGCCCCGACGCCCCACCGCTTCTCCACCCGCGCCGGTCGGACCCCTGCCCCCGCCCCGTCCCTACACCCACGAGAGAAAATACAGGAGCAATAAAGTCACGAGAACTCTGTCCCCCCATCGAGAGCCCCTGGGGCTCCCCGGCCCCGCCTCTGCTCCCCCAACTCTCGGGGCGCCCTCTCTCCATCCCCCGTTCCCTCGCAAGCCAGCTTGGGCCAGCCCCGCTTCTGCCCCTCCTGGGAGATCCGTGCGCCCGACCAGCACCAGCATCGCGGACCGCAAGGCCGCCCGTCCCGTCAAACAAGTTTCTTCGTAGGCTAAGAAACGCAGTATATACGTATCTCTATATATAGTACTAATGGATTGGTGTGCTCCCCCTTAGCGCCGCCGCCCCCGCGCCCCGCCTGGCCCCCGTCCCGCCCCGTCTCCGCACTGAGATGCATAAGAAACAAGGGTAGTTCGCTGTCTGTTTTGTTTTCTGGGTTTTCAGTGTCCTAGCGGAATGCAAGTAGCCAGCCCGTCTGTCCCCGCCCCGCCCGCCCGCCCGCCGTCACTGCGCTTCTGTTACACCATCTCCGCCTGACTCTCTGGCTTCTCCATTGAATGGCTAATGTGTATGTGAAATAAAGAAATAAAGAAAAAAAAAAGCAACCGTGCGTGGGCCTTCGCAGACGCCATCGGTCGCGCGGGGCCGCGTGGAGTGGGCGGGGCGCGCCGGGTCCTGTTCCCCGCCTCCAAGGAGCCACTTGAGTCCAGGACGCGCGCGTCTGGGACCTCGCCCCAGGGCGGAGCCCGGGCCAAGCTCCCTCCAGCGGGATTTAAGACACAGCTAGTAAGGACCCTGGGCGATGGTTGCCCTTCCAGACCCCCAGAACTGCTGCCCTTCCGGGGGCGTCTTGCCTAGCGGCTGTACGCCGGTCCGCTCCGACGCGCGCGACCCGGCGCTGAGTGTCCTGGCCCGCTCGGAGGCCCCGGGTCACCGCACCTCCGGACTCGGGGCCACCTGCTCCACTTTGATGTGCCGGGCCGCCCCGCCTGGGCTGCCGTCCGAGTCTGCGGGGGCCTCCCGCGCGCCACGGCCGGAGGCGAGGCCTCGCTGCCCCGCCCGCCTCCGCTGCCCGGGCGGGGCGGGGCCCAAGGCCAGGGCGGCCGCCTGGTCGCGCAGCAGCCGCACCAGGAAGCCGATGTACTTCATCGCCAGGCGGAGCACCTCGTTCTTGCTCAGCTTCCGGTCGGGCGGGTGAGTGGGCAGCAGCTTCCTGAGCTCTGCGAAGGCACCGTTCACGTTCTGCTGCCGCCAGCGCTCGCGGCTGTTGGTGAACACGCGTCGAGCCACCTTCTGGGGCTGGTGCCCTGCGCACGGGAGGGACGGACTTGGGGCCGGGCTTGGGGCTCCTCGCCTGTCCCTGCTCCCTGTGGCCACCCTGGTGGGACCTGCCCCCAGGCCGGGGCGTGGACTTTCTGCGCCCAGAGTACCCAGGCGTGGCCACCCACCCCAAGGCCCGGGGTTGAGAAGCCTGCGCTTCGAGCCCAGGGCCGCTCTTCTGTGCAAAGGCCCTGTGCCACTCTCCCAGCCTGTGATGTGGCTGGGATTTGTGGTCTGATGGTTACGCCCGCCTGTGGTGGCAGCCTGTGGCTGTGGCTGCTATGTGCACGGCTGTGGTTGTGTGTCTGACTTTTGTGTGGTTGTGTGGCTGTGTCCCCGGCGACTCTGGTCCCGGACCTATGTCTTGTTTGGGGCTCCCACGGCCAGGCCAGGCCAGGCCAAGCCTGCTGCTGGGTTTTGCACTGACTTAGGGGGTCACTGGTAATGTTGGAGTGACCCTGGCTGTGGGGATGTGGTCCTGCATTTGAGTGTGACCTGTGTGGATGTCCCCTGGATGCATGTGTGTGTACACAGGCAGACACCTCTATTGCAGCGGCACGTGGCCCACACACACGGGCACGCATGTACACACACGCATACCCAAGCAGGCTGCTCACCCTCGGCCAGGTCCAGCTCACAGTGGCTGGGTCTCCGCTTCAGCCGGCTGCCGGGGAAGATGCTGAAGGGCCCTGCTGGCCCGATGTAGACACTGGAAGGGGTCACACGTCACACAGGCCTGTGGTCCGGCCCTCTCACCACCCCCCTGTCTCTTGCAGCCCCGCCCAGCCCCCACTGACCTGTTGAGAAAGGGGTGCGGGTGGTAATGCAGAGCCAGGGCCGGCGGGGCAGCTGCCAGGGTCGAGAGGTGCAGCAAAGGTGGTCGGAGGACGCCCCGCTCCGTGGTCGGCATCGCCACCCCCAGGGGCCTGGTGTGACCCAGGCTGATCACTGGCACCCCCGGAGGCAGCCTGGCAGGGAAGACGCCCCTGTGGTCCAGCTCTTCGGGGGACAGGGGCCCTGGTGAGGCAGGTTTAGGGGGCGGGGTGGGCACCGGGCTGCGGGCGCACTCGACCTCGGCCTTCTCCGTCATGGTGGGGCCCAGCTCTGCCTGGGCCTGGGGCGGGCACATGGGCCCGAAGTCGGGCGGGGCACTCACCTGCAGGGAGAAGGCAGCCAGGTGGGAGGAGGCCGGTGTCATCTCCCCACTCCGAACGGGGAGAAGGGAGGGGAAAGTCCAGGCTCAGCTGGAGGCCACCATATAGAAGGGTCCCCCATCAGAGCAGGGGTCTGCCAGGTAGCTCTGAGGCATGGCGATGCCCTCTGATCCCGGGTCACCCTAACCCCTGCCAACCTTCTGATCTGTTTCTGACCCCAAACCCCTGTTTTCTCCTCCTCCCTTTTCTTTCTTTCTTTTCTTTTCTTTCTCTTTCCGGACAGGATCTTGCTATGTCATTCAGATTGACCTTGAACTCAATATATAGCCCAGACTGGCCTTGCACACATGGCGATACTTCTGCCTCAGCCTCCCAAGGCTGGGACAACAGGCTTGCGCCACCGCACCTGGCCCTTTGGCCCTCACTGACTCCCAGCTGCCATGTGGCCTTGGACTCCCTCCAGCACTGCCGCCCTCTCTCCCCAGGCTGGGGCCTTGCTACGCCCTACAACCCGGGCACTTCCGGTCACCTCCGCGTCTGGCCCCGGGCCCCTCCCCCCACTCTTGGGTGTCCCCTTACTAGCCGTGACCCCACGCTGGACGCGGGATCCAAAGGCTGGCCCGAGGCCCCCAGCATTGCTGGGTCCTGGCTGGCCCTGCACCCTCCCAACCACCCCTTGCTGGGTTCCAGGCTTGGGCGACTCACAAGCTGTGGGGCTGCGGCCCCCTCGGGCCTGTCCTCTGCAGTTGCGGGAGATGCCTGGGCCTCCCCTAGCGGTTCCGGGTTATGAATGAATGAATGAACGAACGACCGGACGTACGCGGAAGCGCAGGCGGCCCGGCCAGGCCCTCTTACCCCAGCGCGGGCTGGCTGGCTGGTGCGCGCCCGGCTCTGCCCCTCGGGCTGCGGTCGATATGCTTCAGACCTGTGCTCCCAGGCCGCGGCGTGGTCCCGTGCAAGTGCACGGCTCCGGCTGCCCGCCCCTTCCCGCCCCCGGCGGCCCGGTTTCCTCCCTCGCCCGGCCGGCCCGACGGCCGGAGGATGCTGGGCCGCGCAGATAAGCGCCTGGCCGCCTGGCAGGCGCGATAAGGAGCCGCGCTGACCCCGGAGGAAGACGGCGGGCGGGGACCTCGGCGCGCCCCGCCCCTCCAACCGGCTCGCTCCCCCCCCACCTGCGGGAGGCACCGCCGTGTGCGGAGGGGAAACCGAGGTAGGGAGGCCCGGTCTCTGCAGGCCTGCAGGCGGTCGTCTCTTGGTATCCTTGTGCCGTGGCAGGGGAGGGTGCCTTTCCGGCTGCGGGGCCGCGTGACCCCGGGCCCTCTCCTCCTCTCAGCACCCTGCCAGGTTCCTCTTTTCACACCGCCCCTCCCTGCTTCCCTTCCACCCCAGCCCCAGTGTGGGGCACCCGCCGCCACACAAGGTCAGGCCCAGGAAGGTGTGTTGGGGCGGTAGGGTTCATTTCCTAGGGGCCTTCCAGTGGCCGCTCCAAAAGTCCCCAGGATCCTGGAACTATGGGCCCCCAACTTTTTATTGATTTTGGCTTTCAGCATGTAGCCCAGGTTGATCTCAGGAGATCTGCTGCCTCAGCCTCCAAAGGGCCAAGATTACAGCCTGGCGGTGCCACACCCACCTACAAGCCCCCACTTGGTAGTGACCCTGTGTCCCCCAGGACACGGCCCCTTCAAGCACCAGCAGTGCGAGGCGGGCTCATAATACCTCTGCAAGTCCGAGGTGAGGGCTCCCATGTCGGGCTGACCCCTACCCAGGCACAGTAGGGCCGCTGCCCCTTGCACTGTGTACCTGGCTCCCCACCCTAGCACCAGCCAGCACCGGAGAGTGAAACCCAGGGGCTTGGCCTACTGCGTCCACCCGGAGGTCTGACCCCAGGACGGGCGGTAAAGGCGGGCTCCTGGCAGTCTGAGCCAGGCCCCGGGCTCAGGGGAGGGGAGCAGCTTCCCCTTGCTGGGGTTCAGAAGGCAGGCCGCTGGGTCCCTGGCGGTGTGCACGGCGCTTGGCAGCAGGGCAGGAAGCACCTGGTCCGGAGAGGATGCACAGGGCGCCTAGTTCCGGTCCGGCTTCCGCCATTGAGCCCTGGGAGAGCTGGGCCAAAGAAACCAGGCAGCCGCTGACAGAGCATGGGTTGGGGGGAAGCGGCGGGGGAGGAGCCCCGGGTGCAGGGGCACCAGGCTGCCGCCCAGTGGCCACTCCAAAAACTGCAGCGAGACCTTGCAGATGGCCAGCACTTTGGTCTTTGAGGACAGACTGGGTCTGAAAAGCCCAGATGAGCAGAGACCTGAGTTCTCAGGAGAGGAGAAACAGGCAGGAGGGGTCCTGCAGCCAGGCAGCCCATGGCCCTGCTGCAAATGACGGTCACTGTTGGGAGTGTAGTGCACGCATGTCTATAATTCCGGCCACTCAGAAGGCTGAGGCAGGAGGATCCCTAGGCATTCCAGGCAGATCGGGATACATAGCAAGAGACTGTCTCACATCTGTTTATTGGCTCAGCCTACACATGGCTCACTGGTGGGTGGCCCCATGCCCTCCGAGCTCTGGTCCAAGGTCTCTGCACAGTCTGTGGGGGTAGAGGCTGCTGGCACAGGCTCGCCATGAGAGTAGCAGCACTGGTCTCCCCGCTCACAGGTGCCCTGCAGAGGGAGACGGTGGGCATGAGGCCTCCATGGCCCGGCAGCGCTGAGCACTTGCCGGGTGGGGCTGTCCCAAGACCTGCCCGCCCATGGGAACCAAGGCAGTGCCTCACCTCCTTGAACCTTTTGCAAGGGAAGGCCTTCAGGCGAGCGGCCTGCTGGGCTGGGTCCTCGGCCAGCACCTTCCGCTTCTGCTGCTGCCGCAGCCTGCTTTTCTCCTCAGCCTGGCCTGCGCCCTTGCCCCTGCGCACAAACCCGACACTTTGACCACAGCCAGCCCTGGGCCAGCTGCACCCCGCGCCACGGCGCCTCACTCACCCTGGCCGGGCACGGGGCCGGGGACCCCAGTTGGCCTCTGGGTTGACCTGGAAGCGCTTCAGCCCTCGCTGGCGGGAGCTGGGGTTGGCATCTTCCCGCAGGGTAAAGTTGGCCTGCAGCCTGGAAAAGGGGATGTGGGCTCAGGGATGGCCGCCAGGAAGGCCTGCCACCCACCGCCATGGGGTCCTAGCTCTGTTTTTCTTGAGACACTGTCTCACTGTGTAGGGAGCCCAGGCTGGCACTGAATTTGTACTGGTCCTCCTGTCTCAGCTCCTAAGAGCTGGGATTATGGGCGTGCACCACCCACCCCCAGGTATGTTGAGGTTTATTTTTAAAAATTTTCCTGTGGTACTGGGGTTCAGGGAGGCTGACCTATGGAGCTACATCCCCAGCCCCTTTTATTTTTATATATTGAGACAGGGTCTCTCTAATTCACTAAGTTGCCCAGGCTGGCCTTGAAACAAACCCTCCTGCTTCTGTTTCCAAATGCTGGGACTACAGACTCATGCTGCCATTAAGGGCTTCTTTTACTCTCTAGAAACCCTTTATTTCTAGTTTCAAATCTACATTGTTCTCCATGAAGAAATTAAGTAGTAAAGAAAATGAACCTTTCCTCTGGTAAAGCCGAGGAGAGAAGCAAGCAACAGGGTGAAATCTGTGAGCAAAGGCCGGATGCAGGATGGTGGTCTTACCTGGGCTCCACAGCGAGGATGCGGAAGGCGGGGCTGCTCTCTGACAGCCGCTCCCGCTTCACGGGGCACTGTTTCTCCTGGGGGAGGAAGGGCCTTGCTCAGGCTCAGACCCTGCACGCCCTCCCTGCCTCCCCAGCAGGCCAGGCCTGCACTCACCCAGCAGCGCATGATGTCCCAGAGCGCCTCGGCAGGTGCATCGGTCTTCACCGCGTTCCTGCAGGCGTGGGAGAGCGAGACCCGGAAACCAGCGTGCAGAAGAGCAGATCTAGGGACCAGAAGAGAGTGTAAGAAGGCGGCGAGGACCCCTAAGCCCAGCTGACTTGTGTGAGACAAATGGACAGGACAGGGACCCTCTCAAAGTGAAGACTAAGACTAACCATCATCTCAAAACCAGCGCTCAGCAGGGGAAGGGGGACACGCCACTGGCCTCTACCCAAGACCTAGGGCCAATCAGCAGTAATGCAGGCCTCGCCCCTGGCCCCACCCATTAGCCCAAGGCCAATATGTCAGGTATGAGTCCTGCCCCAACCCCACCTATCAGCCCAGGACCAATCAAGAGCCATCAGTGGGCCCGTCCACCACGGGCTCAGACCCCACCCACCAGACCCAATCAGGAACCAGGTGGGGTGACGTCCCCACTAGCCTAAGGCCAATCACAAGTCAGATGCAGGTCCCATCCCAGACTCCACCCACTAGTTCAAGGCCAATTGGGTCAGGTGTGTGTGTGTCCAATCAGAGGCGGGCCCCATCCACGCCTACCAATCCAAGGCCAATCATGAGTCAGAAATCCTGCTCTAGCTCCACCCAGCCAGCCCAAGGCCAAGAGGAGTCAGCTGTGGGCCCACCATCCTTGGCTGGGAGTCCACTCCCCAGCTGGCTCACCGCAGCTGCAGGAGACTGGGTGTGTTGCAGTGCAGGGTGCTGCTCAGCTGGTCCAGGGTGTAGTACAGGGGCACATCCGGGAGCTCCTGAGCAGAGACGCAGGGTGTGGCAGGCCTGACCGGAAGGGATGGGACGAGGGCGCCCCTCCCAGGCTCGGCTTCGGCCCGGCGCGGCCCCTACCTCAGTGACCACGCTCAGAACGCCCCGGATCCGGTCGGCGGTGTGGAAGCGGCGAGGGCTGGCGCTTATGGCTGCCAGCACGCGTCCCACGAAGTCGAGGTCATGGATGGGCTCGGCCCATATGGGGCCGCCGAGCTGTGGTCACACAGGCGAGGGGTGAGCAGGCGCCCCTTGGGCCCTGGGACTCCGCCGCCCGACGCTGCCACGCCCTACCTGGTGTCGCTGCCCACAGTGCCCACACTCGGGAGCCACTGGGGGGCCGCAGGCTGCGGAGAACTTGACCCTGCGGGGGCCAGGGTGATTACAGGGTGGGGGGGTGACGACACAGGGGGCCTTTCCCATCTTCCTCCCAGCAGTCTCTGCTTACCGCCCACCGGAGGCTGCCGCTGCTCGGCCAAGGCGCTGCAGGTGGAAGGAACCGCAGCCCACGCACTGGAACACCAGCGCCTGCTTGCTGCGGGCAGAGGGGCAGCTGTGAGCTCCGGCGGTGCCGCCAGCCCCTTTCCTCTGTCCAGCCCCCCAGGGCAGGGCCCAGTCCACTCCTAGGCTGACCTGGCGGAGGCCTTCACACGGGCCTGGCCGGTGAAGACCCGAACAAAAACACGCACGTAGAAGTCGGCGCTGATACTGAGCAGTGGCACCACGTAGCGCTGGTAGCAATTGGCATGGAGGTCCAGGCTGTGCAGGACGATCCGCAGGGCCTGGGCAGAGTACCCCCATCGGTGCCACCTCCCCCTCCCCCCACTCCCACCCCCATCTGTTTGTAGCCCGCATGCTGTATTTTCTTTACGTGTACACTTCAATTCTGCCTACTAAAACCTAGGAGTCGGGCAGTGGTGGCGCATACCTGTAATTCCCACACTCAGGGAGGCTGAGGCAGGGGGATCAGAAGTTTGACGCCAGCCTGCACACTTAAGAGACTTAACAAGATCCTGTCTCAAAACGAGAAGGCCAACAAGATCCTGTCTCAAAACGAGAAGGCCGGGCATGGTGGCGCAGGCCTGCAGCGCCAGCACTCAGGAGGCTGAGGCAGAAGGCGGTTGCAAGTTCAAGGCCAGCCTGAACTGCATAGTGAGACCCTGCCTCATAAAAGACTAAAATAAAATTAAGTAAGTAAAAAATTAAAAAGAGCTGGGGGTGCAGCTCAGTGTAAAGGTCCTCGGTTCAGAGCCCAATCTCAGGCATCCTGGCAGTGTGTCCAGAGCTAAGCCATGCCAGGATCTGCCTCTGTGGCCTTGTTGGAAGCATAAATGACTGGGGAACACACAGACCTGGGAACTGAACCCACTCCTCTGGCATCGCCCTTTACTGTATGCAGGGGACCCAGGACCCCAAATCCGAGCCCAGGGGATCTGAAGGTCAGAAGCAGGGACAGTGGGTACAGCAGATCTGTCGGGGCCTTCTCACCAGGGGCAGGGGCGGCAAAGGAGGTGGCACTTGTCAGACCACCGGTCACAGCGAACTTTAGGAAAAGGGAGAGAAGTCCCATAGCTGACCCCGCCTCCAGTCTCTATAGTGACCTCACAGACAGAGCCCATTTTTGGACCTGCTGTTTGGAGGCAAAACCAAAGCCCCCAGAGAGGAAGTCACCTACCTAGAGCCACCCGTAAAGCTAGGATTTGAACCAAGACCTGCAAAAGTCACCTTCAAAAACATTTTTTTTTCCATGTCATGGATGGTGATCCATGCCTGTAATCCTAGCCCTGGGAAGGCTGAAGCAGGAGGCCCACTGTGAGTTCAAGACCAATCTGAACTCTATCATGAGACCCTGTCTCAAAAGAAAAAAATTTCACGTGCAGCAGCTTGCCCCCATCTCCAGCTGCTCAAGAAGCTGAGACAGAATGATTGCTTGAGCCCAAGAGTTTGTGGCCAACATGGGCAATTTGGCAAGACTTTCTGGCAAAATAAAAAGGTTTAAGAGTGTAACTCAGAGGTAAAGTTTGCTTGGCAAAATTTTTTTTAAAGGTATGAACAGCAGTGTGTGCCTACAGTCCCAGCTACTCGAGAGGGCGAGAGGTAGGAGAACCAGAAGTTTGAGGGCAGCTGGGCACATTACTGAGACCCTGTTTTAAAAAATAAAACAGGGGCCAGGGATGTAGTTCAGTAGTGAAGCATCCTGAGGTGCAATTCCCAGCATGGCAGTAAAAATAAAAAGGTGTTTTAAATTGTTTGAAAAGTTGGGCCAGCCATGGTACCAAATGCTTGTAATTCCAGTACTTGGGAGGCTGAGGCAGGAGGGCTGCTGCAAGTTTGAGGCCAGCCTGAGCTACATAGGGAGACTATCTCAAAAAAAAAAGTGTTGCAACTAGAAAACAATAGAACCACCCATCCCACCTGCTCTGCTCCTCTCCCGATAACTAGGGTGGCTGAGGCCTGGCGGTAGGGTTAGGCTTAGGGTTAGGGTTAGGGGTTAGGGTTCGGGTTCGGCCTCCCTGGGGCCTGGTAGGAGAAGGAACCCTCACCATCTCATGGCAGGCGCGGCTCTTGAGGGCCATGGCCCCATACTTGCTGTAGCAGGTCTCACCGCTGTTCCCTCCCAGCACAGCCATGTCGGTGCAGGTGACACAGAGCAGTCCTGGGCAGGGGCGGGTGGTGAGGCCCCCATCCCACACAGACTCTGCCCACCAGCCCCCAGCCCGCAGGCCTCACCTCCTTCACTCACAGCCTGCACCGCTGCGTCCAGGAAAGGCGCAGGGCTGCCGTAGGGGTCCAGGTCTATGATGTCAAAGCGCTCAGCCGCCTTCTGGTGCTGGTACATCAGAATCCTGGGGGAGATGGTGTGGCGGCCTCGAACTTGGGCTGGTTTTCCAGGTTTAGGTCCTGACTCAGCCATTTGTTTTTGTGGGATTTTTAAATTTCTGTTTGATTTTCTTGAGTCTCACCACGGAGCCTAAATTGGCCTTGAACTAGCAGGGATCCTCCTGCTTCAGCCTCCCAAGAGCTGGGATTACAGGCGTGCGCCACGATGTCTGCTTGTCTATTCGTTAACTGTGTGATTTTCCCCGCTAGACAGACCTTAGTGACCCCAGGGAGGCACATGTGCTAATCAGAAGGTTAAAGCACAGAAAGTGCCAAGTGTGTGGCCAGCCAGGGAAAAGAAACTGTCTTAAAGAAAAAAGAGGAAGAGGAAAGGGCTGGCAGTGGAGCTGGGCAGTAGAGTGCTCTACCCAGCATGCATGAGGTTCAATCCCAGCACCAACAGTAACAAAACCAAACCTTAGCCTACCTATCGAGAACCCCAACAATGATAACAGCTCACAGTAACACAGGACATACAGCTGGTCTTTTGTACGCATAAAGAGATGGGCTGTATAAGTTTGAAACCAGCCTGGACTACAGGACTACACATAGTGAGTTCAAGGCCAGCCTGAGCTACCTAGTGATACTCATCTCCAAAAAATAAAACTGAAAAAGAAAAGAAAAAAAAAAGCCAGGCATGGTGATGTAGGCCTGTCATCCCAGTACTTAGGAGGCTGAGGCAGGAGGACCGCTGCAAGTTTGAGGCCAGGCTGGGCTACAAAGTGAGCTCAAGAAAACAAAAAAACACAAAAGAGTGGGCTGGGAGCCCTGCAGGCTGTAGTCTGCCAACTCTCACAAAGATCATCACGGACCCGCGCCACACACGGAGGCTGGTGCTGACCCACAGGCAGGATGGACACGACTTCCCCGGGAGGAATGCAAAGAACGTGCCAAGCTGTGTCTGGGCCTGGGGACGCAGTGCAGCAGCACAGTGCTCGCCTGGTGTGTGTGAGGATTTCAGCTCCACCCCAGGAGCCACGGGAGCTTTTGTAATAAAAAATTAAGCTGGTGAGAGAGAAATCAGGGAGACTACGTCTTTTACAATAGCATCCAAAAAAAAAAAAGAAAGAAATAGGAATCAATCTCATGAAGGATGAAAAGACCTCTACATTAACAGCTACAGTGCTCTGAAAAAGGAGATTAACAGGATATTACAGAGACATCCTGAGCTCTTGATTGGAAGAACCAACAGAGTGGAAATGGCCATACTTCCAAAAGTTATACAGATTCAGTGCAATCCCAATCAAAATTCCAACAGCAATATCTCACAGCATTAGAGAACAATCCTAAAATTCTCTGGAACCAGAGAGACCTAGAGTAGCACAGGCAATCCTGGGCAGCAGAGACAAGGCAGGGGCATCACAATCCCTGACTTGAATTATACTACAAAGCTACTGTGATAAGGGCCGGGGATTTAGCTCAGTGGCAAAAGTGCCTGCCTGGCAAGCGTAAGGTCTTGAGTTCAATTTCTGGTACCCAAAACAAAACAAACCAAAAAAACCAAAACAACAGACCCTAAGATCAATGGAACAGATTAGAAGAAGCAGAAACAACTGCAGACACACTTAGCCTCCTTCTCTTTGACAAAGGTGCCAATCACATTCAAGGAAGAAAGACAGCCTCTTTAATAAACGGTGCTGGAAAAACTGGCCCTATACATGCCGAAGATGGCAACTGGACCCACGTCTTTCACCATGTACTAAGCTAAAATCAGGACGGTTCAAAGATCTTGATACTAAAACAGAAACATTACTCTGCTGGAAGATAGAGTAGGTAAAACTCTTGAGGCCATTGGTGTAGGCAAAGAATTTATAAACTAGACCCCGGTTGCACAGGAACTATTGCAAAGAATCAACAAATGGGATCTCCCCTTATTGAAAAGCTTTTTGCATAGCAAGAGAAACCACCAACAGAATAAAGAGACAACCCACAGTGTGGGAGAAAATGCTTCCTAGCTGTGCCTCAGACAAAGGATTACTATTCAATTTTTTTTTTTTTTTTGGTACCAGGAATTGAACTCATGACCTCACACTTGCCAGGCAGGATTACTATTGAGAACATACAAAGAACTCAAAAAGATCAGTCCTCCCAGATTTATTACTTTTTTGCCAGTACCACGAATTGAACTCAGGACCTTGTGCTTACCAGGCAGGTGCTTGTGTCGCTGAGCTGTATCCCTGGTCCCCTGACCGCCCAGATTTAAAGACCCAATCAAAAAATGGGCATCTAAGGGCTGGGGGTTTATCTCAGCAGCGTAAGTGCCTGCCTGGCAAGCATGCAGTTGCGAGTTCAATAAAGGGCATCTGAGATGAACACATACTTCTCACATGAAGAAATGCAAACAGCAAATAAATGTGTGAAAAAAACGTTCAACATCACTGGTCACTGGAAAGATACAAATGAAAAGAACAGAGATCCCACCTCAGCCCCAGAGAAAGGCCATTATCAAGAAATCAAGCAATGACAAATGCCGGGGAACTGTGGGGAACAGGACCCTTTCTCCACTGCTGATGGGGGTGCAGACTGGGGCAACCACTGTGGAAATCAAATTCCTCAAAAACTAGGTTTGAAGGTCCCACTCGGCCCAGCCATTCTCCTTCTGGGAATCTTCCCAGAAGAATGAAAAATATCACACCAAGAGAGGCCGCGTCCCTGTCCTTTCATCTCATCAGACACCATACAACTGCAGTTGTCTCCTCATAGATGACCGTGCCTATTGCTTCTAGCAGCTGCTGGACAGATACTTCCTCCCCCTTTGCCCCTAGTATTTACATTAACTGCATTATGTGTAGGTACAATGTAATATAATAGGAAAATACTCTTGTAAATAAACTATATAAAGATAAAACACAAAAACAAAACCAAAAACATCATACCACAGTGATATATGTATGTGCACCCATGTTTATACAGCACAATTTGTAATAGCCAGATCCTGGAAACAACCTAAGTGTCCATCAACTAAGGAATGGATATGTTGTGGTATTTTTGTACAATGGAGTACTACTCAGCCATAAAGAAGGATAAACTGGAAACTTTTATAGGTAAATGGCGCAACTTGAAACCATACTCTTTAGTCAAACAAATCAGAGCCACATTTGTAAACACTGTACTGTCTCCCTAGTGTGAAAATCTGAAAGAGTATATAAGCCCAAAGTGTACAACAGGCATTATAAAATGGGAAGAAACTGATCAAAAGGAAAGAGAACCTGGGATGGAGGAAAGGAGAAAACAATAGAGGGAAAAATATATATATATACACACACACAAGACAGGACAGTTACACTGATTTCTCTTAGTTCACTGAAAAGAAAGGTTTGTGCTAATACTGTGTAGAAAATGAAGATACAATACTCAATAACCTCTAAAAGATATAACTGCATATATATTTAAGTGTATAAGATAGATAACCATATTACTGAGTTTTGTTGGATCATTGAACAAAACTGTTTGCAGACTCACTGTTTGAAAGTACCCTCTATATGCTTTAATTTTGTAACTTCAACAACTATTTCTAAGATGACAATATGCAATTAGCTAGTGATTTCCTACTGTTTATTTTTTCTGAAATTCGGTATAACTTGTACCCTTTTTTTTTTCTTTTTTCTCCTTAAATAAAATTTAAAATAAAAAAAATACTTAATAACCTTTGTTATCCTATTACCTTGTTTTGAAATTTTAGTTTTTTCTTCCTTAAAAAAAAAAAAAAAAGCTGGCACACAGAGGTCCACACCTGACACCCCGCGCTCTGGGACAGTCAGGCCTGGGAATCACCAGTTCAAGTTGCCTTGACAACTTAGTGACTTCACAAAATCTTGTCTCAAAATAAAAAAATTAAAGAACAACAACAAAAGGGCTTGGCGTGTACCACAGTGCAAAGGCTCTAGGTTCTATCCCTCGTACTACAAATAATTTTAAGACAAAAGAAAAGTCCCACACAGAAGCCCCAGGAGCAGAGTACAACCAGGCACCTGTCCAGGCTTACCTGTGGCCCAGTGAGACCCTATCACCTGGGGACCTTATGTCTCAGCCAGCACAGGCACCCTCCCACTGGAGACTTTTAAAGGTAAACCCATGCAACTCGAGGCCACACTCATAAGTGAAATAAACCACAACTGCTCCCGGCCCAGGCCTATCATCACAGCACTTAGGAGGCTGAGGCAGGAGGATCACTGCAAATTCCAGACCAGCAGCCTGGGCTACAACGTGAACAGAAGGCAGCTTGAGCTCCATAGTGAGAGCCTGTCTCAAAAAGGCAAAAAGGAGTCACTGTGACTCCTATAAAACTATTGCTCTCTGATGTACAGGGCAGTTAGGGTCCCAAAGCCCAGTCTCCCCAAGTTGTATTTTGAGACAGCCAGAATTTGCCCTGGCAGCCTTATGCGCCTGCAGCTTCTATCACTGGGGCGGGGGCAGCGGGGCTGCCCGGAACCTACCGGGCATCGGCCTGGCTGGGCTGGACCAGGTGGGCCACGTCATTGAGTTGCACATTGTGGCGCATGAGTTCCACGGCTCGGGCAGAGGCGTCATTGGCAACCACAGATTGCAGCCCAGGTACCTCCAGAGCGAAGCGAATGGATCGGAGGCCGGAAGCTGCCAGGCCCTCAAGCACCCGAAGGCCTTCCTGTGGGAGTAAGCAAGGATTCAGCTTAGATCCACGGGGCCTATCCCCTTTTGGGCCCCCGGGCCCCCACCCCCCATGCTTTCCCTCTCCTATTCCAGGAGCCCTCTGTCCCTTTTAGCTTGCTGGGTTCCAGCATCACCTCCTCCACCAGGGCCTCACCTTGCAGATCGTCCTGACAGTAGCTGTTTGAGGTTGGTCTCCAGGGACCAGATTTTCACCATCTTTTGATTCAACCTTTTCCTTCTCTTGCTCCGACAAATCCACAACCACCTTCTGTATATCCTCCTCCCCTGGCACCTTGACTGCAGCCATCAGAGACACAAGTCAGGGGATATCAATGTCCCTCCCCTTCATCTTCAAAACACTGAAAATTGCAGGAAAAAAACTCTTTCCCAGAACCCCAGGGCTACAGTTAAATGAAGAATAGGCTGTGGGTCTGCCATGTAGCTGCAACCTGTGGGGGCGGGGAAGTGCAAAGAGTTTGGTTGATTTTCCCTTCCCCAGAAACCCCGCTCTCCACTCACTCTGGATTCCTTTGGCGCCCAGCTGGATTCTAGCAAACTCGGTGATCACCGCACACCTGGCAGAAGACGGCGGTAAGCCTGCAGCCCTCGAGACAGGTCTGCCCTCTTGGAGTTTTCCTCCAGGAGGGTACTACTTCCAGTTGCCCTTGCTGGAGGTTGTGGCCCCACCCTGACCCTCCCTGGGCCCCGCATTGGAAATTCTAAAGAGCTGCCCCTCCTACCCTTTAAGATGTTAAATGCAAAAAACTACCTTCAGACTGACAGGATTCAGAACATTTGACGACCTTTGTAACTCCTTTTAATTCTACCCATCACCTCACACAATGAACAGGAATAGCTGTGAGGTGTAACTTGCAAAAGCAACGCCTGTTTAGAAAGAACTCCAAGAGCTAGCCCCACGAGGTCAAAGTTCATCGTGATGTTCCCAAGTGAAAAGGAGACAGGCTTGCAAGTCGAGGACCCCACTCAGTAAGTACCCTTCCTGCCCGGTTCCTCCTTTCCCTCCCGACAAAGCCCTCTTAATACCCCCAACCCAAGATGAGCCCCTCCGTCTTCCAAGCTGCCGGCTCTTGAATGCACACAATTCTTTCCAAATCCAGCGTCATTATAAAACGGACCCGCTCCTCTGTGCCAGGCTGACCCCTGACCCTTCCTTACGTCAGGTCCCGGTTGAACTCCTGAACTGGATTGTAGAAGACTTCGTTGGCGCTGGGGAAGACGATCTTGGCGGCGCCCTCGGTGACAAGCGTCTCCTGGGCCGGAGGTGGGCGCTCTTCCCCGCGGGGCCCCCCGCCGTTCTCCATCGCTCCCGGGTTCCGCGGCACTTTGTGCTGCTCCTCTGTAAACCTGGCTCTTGCGACGCTTCGAGCAGAGCGGAGAGTGAGGCGTAGCCACAGAACGGTCCTGGCGTGGAACATCCGCGGACGCCTCTGTCCGCCAAGCTGTACAAAGGGCCAAAGAGGATGGAGAATGAGGCTCAGACCACTCCCTGCCAGAGCGGCGTGGCCCACACATCCGTAAAGCAGGGACTAAGGCAACCCGGCGGGCTCAGGAAACCGGTACTCTGTGTTTTCTGTAGTACGGCACCCTGCGAAGCCGGAAGCCCCGGGGCGGGATCCGCCACCTGTCCACATTTCTCCGGGGACCATCCAGGCTCCGCTCACCTTTTTCTCACTGAGAACTGAACCACTATCGGTGCACGTTTCTCGGATAGGACCTAAATGCCGCCATGTTGGTAGATGATCACGTGATAGGATTTAGCCAATCAATGACGCGGTTGACGGTGGGCGACAATAATCAAAAGGGGCGCGCTGCGTACCTGTGCATGTGGCCTTAAAAGACGGTAGCTCTCTTCGAAGGATACACGTCTTTAGTTCTATTTCATGGCAGAGGATCGTGTGGCTCAGAAAAGGGGCAGTAAGCGGAGGAACGCTGCTGGGTGCTGTATACACATCATTTCAAAATCTCCTGCAAGAATAAAACATATTGGAGTCAGATTCTGGGCTTGAATCGTGTCCCCACTACGTGGTCTGGGCAAGCTTTTTACACTTTCGGGCCCTCGCTTTCCCTACCTGTTAAATCAGAGTCGTAGCCTCCAAGGGTGAACAAGGATTAAACGACAGAATGTCTAGGGGGTGTGCAGAGCAGCGGTTCCAGCACAGAAGCCGCTCACTAGCTCCTAACCAGTGCGCGAAGGCAGGACAAGGTAGCCCCCAGCCGCGTGCGTTCGGGCGATCCGTAGTATTTGCTCTTAACACTCCTTAAGTTTCTCCTTTTGGAAAATGGGCGGGACTTTTTAACGTATTACGGGTTGTGAAAATTGAATGAGTTGCTGCAGGTAAAATGCTAGGTAAAACTGGCATCGCGTAATATCCTAAAAGTCCTCGTTTTTATTGTCATTTTTTAAGCCTGGGTTTATATCTGGGTACCCTTCATTTCTTTGCTGTGTGATCTCGAGCAAGTTTCCTATCTCTGTGCAACTAGCTACTTCCCACAAAGAGCTAAAAAACTGCCTGATGCGATACATATAGCATCATTACTGTTTTTATTCCACAGGAAATTAAAGTTCTGGAAAGCACAGCGACTTGGCCCAAGGTCGCGGGACTAGAAGATGGAGGGACAGGAATTCGAGCCAGTTAGTCTGCAAAACCAAGGTACTGTACTGGCCAGGCCCCCGAGGGGGCGCAGGAGGGAGGAGCCGGAGGCGGTAAGCAGGGACGCGCTCGGAGCTCCGCTGGCCGGGCCTGGGGGCAGGGCCCAGGGGGCGGTGCTTAGGCGGGGCCTCGGCCGTCTCTTTCCGGCACGGCTGCGGCGCGGCGTGCGCTTGCTCGGCGCTCGGCTGCAGCGGCCTGGCCCACAATGAATGGCCGCCGCGGCTGGTGCTGTTGCTGAGGCGGAGGCCGCGGAGGCGGAGGCCGAGGACCCGGCGCAGGGGGGCGCGCCCCGGGCGCAGGCCCAGCCCCAGCTGCCGCTGCGGAGCCCGCCGGGAGCCCCCGGAGCGTGGCAACGGCGCAGGTGAGGCGGCCTGGCGCAGGCCCGGTTCCGGCCTCCTCGCCCCGCCGGAGCGGCCGGCGGCTGTGAGGAGCCGAGGCAGGAGGGCCGGGGCCGAGTCACCTGCAGCCCGCCGACCAATGCCGGGCAGCTCTGGAGAACAACCAGGCCCTACCGCCTAGGGCTCCGGGCTGGGCCGCGGATCTGGGTCCGGCCCCACTTCCGGCGGGGCGGGGGCCGTGGCGGGGCAGCCGGGAAGTTGGGAAAGTGGGGAGCCGCGCGGTGGGGGGCGAAGGGGGAGGGGCGACGCCAGCGCGGTGGGGGAAGGGAGCGGGGGCGGGGCCGCGCGCAGGTAGCGTCCGGCGGCGGGGGCGGGGCGGCTCGGGTTACCCCGGGGGCGGCCGGGGAGCGGCCCCGGAAGTGGGGCGGGGGCCGATCCGCGGTCCCGGGGATGCGAATGCCCGCGGGCGGGGGGCGGGTCACACGAGGTCACAGATCGGGGAGGCCCTGGGGTCCCGGGGGTCGTCAGGTAAGGGAAGCGGCGGCGGGAGGAGCCCCGGGCGCTGCGGGGAGGGCCGAGCTCCTTCAGTCGAGGCTGGCCGGCCGGCCGGCCGGCCTGCGGGAGCAGGTTTGGAAAAACGAGTGTGACCGGAGGGCGGTGGCAGACCGGACCGGGGGTTTTCTCTGTTCTTCCCACTCCTCGTCCCCGAAGGCGCTGCCAGCCGTTCGGAGGCACAGGTCAGCGGGCGGACGTCGGTGTGGGCTGCGGCCGACCAGGTCTAGAGCCGGCGCCTCTCGCGGGCCGCTTGTTTACCACGTGGGTGGTCCTCGCCCGCCCCGCCCCCGCCCGGTGTCCTGCGGAGAGGGGGCCGGGGTGCCGCATTCCGAGGTGCGGCGGGGTCCTGTATTCTTCTGAAAGGGTCGTAGGGAACTTCCACCCCCTGTTGTATCCTAGGGTTGTCCCTGATGCTGGGTTCCGTCCAGTTCCTCTCCAGCAGTGAGGGACTGGAGCTGCGAATGACTGAAGTTTGGAGATTGTGTCTTGGCGAAGCTGGTGGGGTGAAGGCAGGTCACAGCGCGGAGGTTACAGGGATGGAAGCAGGCGCTTCCTCCTGGGGAGGCCGAGGGGACTCCTGGTCTCCTCAGGCTCCTCGGGCCGGGTCCTGGGCTGAGCTCACCGTTGGTTCCGGGTCACCGGGTCCTTTTGGGGCCTCAGTGTGGTGCAGAGGGCGAAGCTGAGGGGGTGTGGCCCTGCTGTGTCTCATGGTTAGAGTAGCCCATCGGGGGTTGATGGGCCTCCCACAGGTGTGAGGAGGAGCTCCCTGCTGTTCACGCCACCAGAGCCTTCCAGTGTCCCCAGGGGCAGCTCAGTCTCTTTGCAGACGGAACCCCCGAGGGGCAAAGCTTACTTTCAGACGGTTCACACATTTGTCCCGCTTCTTCTGGGAGCCCAGAGGTCAGGGCTCCTGGCAACAGGGAGGGATGTTGCTGGCCACAGAGCGGTGCTTTGCTCTGTGTGCCTAGACTCTGTTCCCCACGCGGGTTCCTTGCCCAGCCACCCCAGCTGTTGTTACTCCCGGTGGACTAACTGGGGCCAGTTGGCAGGGTGTGCAGGGATTTTGGCTTTGGGACCTTGGGTCCCTTCAGGAGCCTCAAATTGCAGGGTTCTGGTTCTTCTGGGTCTAGGAATGGCTTACCTGTCTAATTTTCCCAGATTCCCAGTCCCCTTTGGTTCCTGGGACCCTTAACACTGCCAGCTTGAGCCCTACTGCCTGCCCCTCACCTCAGAAACAGTTCTGTGTGTACATCTGCCCTTTGCTGCTGTGGGTGACACAGCTTTGGGGTCTGGAGCCTTTCACCAAGCCCGTCCCTGTAGGACCAGCCAGCTCTGAGTGTTACCTCAGGGCCTTTGCACCTGTTTCCTTCACCTCTTGCCTCTGGCTGTGTCTGGTAGATGTTAACACCTCAGTTCCTGCCTGGCTGGGACAGTGATCAATATTCCTTGCTTAAGTGGTCAGAGATGGGTGAGCACTGGGCCCAGTACGGGGGAGGTGTCAGGCAGGGCCTCTGCCTGGAGCTGTCTTGGGAGTAACAGCTCCAGGTGCATGTGCCATGGGGCGAGGGTGTCCCCACATGCCCTTGGGAACAGCTGCACCCCTACTGCTTCCCAGCCCACTGGGAACTGGGGGGGGGGGGGCGCTGTTGGCTCTCTAGGTGACCCACCTCAGACAAGGAACCAGTCCTGAGAGGTGCAGGTGGCCCAGTGTCAGCAAGGACTCAGCAGCATAACAAGAGGGGGGACCCCAGGGGCCAGTGGGTGGAGAGATCTCGGTTGGGTGGTCAGGGAAGGCTTCCGGGAAGGCCTGGAATAATAAGAGCCGAGCGGGGGAGGGGAACCTGGGCAGAGCCGCCCAGAGCTTTTGTTGAGTTGGTGCCAGGCTCCCACTAAGCGCCTGAAACCTTCTGTCTCCTGGAGGGAAGCAGCGAGGGGTGACCTGGAGCCCAGAGGCTTCTCAAGCACTGTCCCCTCAAGGGCCGAGCCCCCGCCCCCGTGACATTCTGGCCCTGGCCCATGTCCAGGGTCCTTTACAATCCGGTCCCTGCTGAACATCGGGGAGCTTGGCAGGCACTTAGGCCAAGCTTCAAAGAGGTCTGGGATTTGGTCAGTCTCTCCAGACAGATCCGCCTTCTCCCAAGTGGCTTCAGAAAGTCTGGGGGTTACCAGGTGACCTCTGAGCCCAGAGTTTGGAGTCTGTAGCTAGGCCCCTTGGACCCCCAAGCCGTGGTCAGGGCAGTGGCTTCCAAACATGGGGCTGCGCTATCTCCCTGCACCTCTTCAGGGTCCTCGCCCTTTGCTGTGCAGAGTACCCAAACTCCCCTTTCGCCATGCAAGTGGAGGCAGCCACTTGGGCCTTGATCTGGGCCTGTGGGAAGGACCAAGCTGTCAGACAGCTCAGTGTCCTGGAAGACCCCGGACCCCATTGCTTTTGCACAGGGTTGTTGGTCAGGTTGAGCAGGCAGGGCTATGGAAAGCCCTGTGGCCAGGGCCCCCTTGCTACACCATAAGACAGACCCTCTGCAGGGCTCTTGACCTCTTGGTTTTCCGATGTGATTGGACCATCTTCATTTTTGTCATGAGACAGGGCCTCACTGTCTTAGTCAGTTTGGCCTTCAACTCCCCGTGTAGCTCAGGCTGGCCTGCAGCTCGTGATCCTCCTGTGTCAGCCTCCCGAGAGCTGGGATTACAGGCATGTGCCACCATGCCTGGTGCAGTTGGTCTTGAACTCACTTCATAAACCAGGATGACCTTTATGACAGTCTCCCTGCCTCAGCCTCTCAGGGCTATGATTACAGGTGTGCACCATCATGTGTGTCCTGCAGCGTTCTCCAGGGCAATCCTGCCCCCTCCAGAGACACTTGTAGAGTCTGGAGACACTGTGGTTGTCGCGGGTCGTGTGGGGGTGTTGTCATCCAGTGAGCCAAGAACCCGGGGAGCACTGCAGCTCAGGATGGTACAGCAGCCCCGCCACAGAGTAGGGTCCAGGCACCTCTACACCGTGTGTGTGGTGAGGGCTGCCCTTGGGGGAAGCTGCAGGGTGACCCTTGGGAACTTCTGAACCCTTTATCTCACAAAACCTGTGAGGTCTTGAGAGAAAGCAGAGGCCAGAGCTGTCCTTCCTGCCCTCCAGGAGAGGGCCAAGGGGCCCTTGTTTGGCAGTCTTCTGGGAGGGAAGCTCTAAGGGCTGCAGCCCACTGCGCTACCACACATCTGCAAGGAGAATGTGTCTGGGAGACCACTCTGCTGGGCTGTGAGTCTGTGGACATCACACCAGGTATGCAGGTCAGCTGGTCAGGAGTTTGTGGAGAGGCAGGCGGGTTTGTGCAGAAAAGCTGCTGTCCATGCGGGTACCTAAGTACCTTGGGACCTTGGCGGCCCGGAGGTTCTGGCTCCCTCCAGGGTTGCCCAGGGACTGCATGTGGCCAGCTCGAGTCAGCACCCAGTCTTTAGCAAACCACCCTTGCTCTGCTCCTCTGCCTCCTGCATGGCCCTGCCTCTGTGCCTTTGCACTTGTGGCTTGACCTCCTGCCCTGTCTTTGGGGCTGATCAGCATGCAGCCCTGTGGGAGCCCCTGCATTTGTGTGGAAGGTGGGATGCAGGGAGGATAGGGAGACCTCCCCAGGAGGGTCTTGTGCTGCTGTGACCCCTAAGGGACAGCTGAGAGGGAGCAGGAAGACACCAGGTGGCAGTGGAGGCCCCCAATTCTGGAGATTGAAGAGTCCTAGTCTCTGGCCTCCCCTCTGTGCTGGGTGAGTCCCGGAGATCTCACAGCAGGGCACTTGTCTGGCTGCCCTGGGGCCCTGCAGTAGGCCTGCCCACAGGGGCAGCTGTCTTGGCTGGTCCTGGCCTCTGTGGGGCTCAAGAGAGAAGTCTAACCTTAAGGTGCACAAAGTGTGGCTTTTGTTTTTTGGTTTTTTTGGGCACTAGGTATCGAACTCAGGATCTTGCACTTGCCAGGCAGACACTATGTGGCTGAGCTACATCTCTCTGCAGCCCTAACGTGCACGGCCCTTCCAGTGGCAGGATCCGGCCCTGGGCTCTGTACTGCCCTGCATGGTGCCTTGGTGCCAGCGCCAGCTAGGAACTAAAGTCCCTTGAGCTGCAGTCACAGACTGCCTCACATCACCTGATTTTTGGACAGAAAGCAGAGGAGGGGCTTTTTAGAGGGCTGGGGGGCAGTGCTGGGAGTCAAATCCAAGGGTGCTGTAGCTCTGGGCTGGGTCCCAACGCCTCTTGTTTTGTAGGGGTAGTGGAGCTGAGACAGTGCCTGCCAGATTATCTAGGCAGGACTCACTTAGATGAGAAGGCCGCCTCCTGCCCAGCCTCCTGAGTGCTGGGATTGTAGGCCTGCGCCACTATCATACAGGCTCACGACTATTTTTCCCATCTCTCTAGGGTGCTGAGCACAGCACCCAGCGCCTCTGTGTTAGGCGAGCTCTGACCCGCCAGGCTGGGCCTCCAGTCCCCCGGAAACACGTGGCTCACGGTACTCCCTCTGGCCGGTGTGAGGGGTGTGGAGCTCTCAGGCTCACCCTGCCCCAGTCCTCTGCACTGGACAAGGGTTTCAGCTTAGGAATCTGTACGGGGCAGGCGTTCCCGGCCTCTGCAAGCATGGGGGTTGCATCCCTGCTGCCCCACAGAGAAAAGAAAGATCTGTGTTTAATGTTTTGCTGTGTGGAGCTGGGCATGATGGTGCAGGTTGTCCCAGCACTAGGGAAGCCAAGGCAGGAGAGTCCTTGTGGGTTAAAGATCAGCCTGGGCTACGGAGTGGGCTCATGGCCAGCCTGGACTGTATAGAGAGACCCTGTCTCAGCAAGATTTTTTTTTTGCTATGTGAGGGGTACAACTTGAGGTATCAGGTATGCAAGACAAATGCTCCACCACTAGCTACGTCCTGGGACCCTTAGTTTCTTTTAGAGACAGGGTCTGGCCTAAGTAGTCAGACTGGCCTGGATTTGTGGTGACCCTCCTGCCTCAGCTTCCAGAGAACTGGGGTGCTGGCACACGCCACCACATGGTGTTCTGTGCCTCTGAAAGTTGTGATGCATGCCCACCCCAGCCGGCTGGAGAATTTTCCTGCTTTTCCTGCCCAGCAGGCAGTTCTGTCCCCGGGAATAGTCCTGCTGGCACGTGAATCTGCAGCCGTGAGAGCCATCATGCACGGGGCACCCTGGCTGCAGACCACCCAGAGACAGGCGTCACCCACTGGTGGTCAGGATTTCTACTCTTCCCAGATGTGGAGGATAGAGCAGAGCAAGGTGGGGAGCGATGGGGGCGCCTTGGCCAAGTGCAGGTGAGCCCTGGTTTAGCCCTCTTGTGGTCAGGGTGCCAGCACGCAGCTGTCAGGGTGGGGCTGTCACCTAGTGCACAGATGGCTGCCTCAGTGTCCACCCTGCCCACCCACCCAGGCTAGGACAGACACAGTCCTAGCAGAGCGTTGAGGCACGCGGGGGACCCTCAGGTGAGGGCTGTGCTCTGCCTGGGACTCCTGACCTGTGCAGAGCTGGGTGTCCCTGGAGGAGCTGACTATGCTCTGCCTGGGAGGAGGGCGAATGCTCCACACAGGCAGGTGGGGACTCAGCTTGCTCCCAGGAGACCCTGGCTCTATGGGTCCCTGGGCCCCGGAACTTAAGGTGTGGGCTGCTGCGTGCTCCCATACCCATGCTGGGCCCTGAAGGGGACGGGGCTGGCCTTTTTGTTCTCATCTCCTGAGCTACGAGACATATTGGCCCCGTATGCAGCAGCTGAGCCGGCCACACTCCTGCCGGATGCCTTTGACCCCAAGCAGGAGAAGCATACTTGGACTTGGGGCTCGAGGGGACTTGTGGGCGTGTGGCCTGCTGGCCCCCAGACAGGACTGACCTGACGGGGGGTGTACCAGAGCAGTTGTGAAAGCACCGGCCCTCTGCGGTCACTGGGGGCTTGCAACCAGGCCCAAGTGCTTAAAGTCTGGTCTTCCCCCGAAAGTCCCACCTCGGGTCTCGGATTCCTGGCGACCTTGCAGATGTAAAGCACCACAGTGTCTGCCCAGGAAGGTTTCCACGGGGGCGCACATGTGTGAGGTGCTATGGCTCAAGATGCGCGCCCTGGCTTCATGCTAGCAGCTGTGGAGTTGCGACTGGCGCACTGTGGCCCTCTGTTGATACTGCCAGTGTTTTGTGACTTTGTGGGCGTCACTTACTCAGCAGTGCGGGACCTCCTGGCTCTGCCTCTTCAGGGTCAGGCAGCTGCAAATGGGAAAGACTGGGAGCAGATCCTCCTGAGGGTCAAACACATGCAGGAGCCTGGGGTGATGGCGCAGGCCTGTCATCCCAGCATCAGGAGGTTGGGGCAGGAGGATCGTTGTGAGTTCCAGGCCAGCCTGGGCTATGGAGTGAGCTCAAGGCCAGCCTGGACTGCATGGCAAGACCCTGTCTCAAAAAGACAAAAAAAACAAGCCATCTTGGGAGAGAGTCAGCCTCTGAGTGGGGCTTGGGGGTGGCTGTCCTCAGCCTTCTGGGAGGGTGACGCAGAGAAGCTGGAGCAGGAGCCCAGCTCTTGGTGAGGCTGCACATAGCATGGACCCTGGATTCCATTTGGTCCCGGGCTGGCCAGAGATGGCATGGGATCTGCCGGGTGTTGTGTGTGGCTCCAGGCACAAGGGATTTGAATGCCTGTGGGTTCATTGTCCCTGTGGTCACAGAGGTGCGACCTCAGCCAGAGGCAGGTGGTGCCAGGACCTGCGGGTGGGTGGCCAGGACGGACAGCAGGTCGAGCCATGGGTGTCCACACTCTGGGGAAGGGGCGGGGTGGGGCTGGCACCCACCAACTGCCTCTCCCTCCCCCAGCCGCTGCCATGGCACAGACGCTGCAGATGGAGATCCCCAACTTCGGCAACAGCATCCTCGAGTGCCTAAACGAGCAGCGGTTGCAGGGCCTGTACTGTGATGTGTCCGTGGTGGTCAAGGGCCATGCCTTCAAGGCCCACCGTGCTGTGCTGGCCGCCAGCAGCTCCTACTTCCGGGACCTGTTTAACAGCAGCCGCAGCGCGGTGGTGGAGCTGCCGGCGGCCGTGCAGCCGCAGTCCTTCCAGCAGATCCTCACCTTCTGCTACACCGGGCGGCTGAGCATGAACATGGGCGACCAGTTCCTGCTCATTTACACGGCCGGCTTCCTGCAGATCCAGGAGATCATGGAGAAAGGCACCGAGTTCTTCCTCAAGGTGAGCTCCCCGAGCTGCGACTCCCAAGGCCTGCATGCTGAGGAGGCCCCGTTGTCAGAGCCGCAGAGCCCTGCGGCGCAGACGTTGGGCTGGCCGGTCTGCAGCACGCCACTGCCCCTGGTATCACGGGTCAAGACGGAGCAGCAGGAGTCAGACTCCGTGCAGTGCACGCCTGTGGCCAAGCGGCTGTGGGACGGCAGCCAGAAGGAGGCTGGGGTTGGCAGTGGCAGCAACGGCAGTCGCAAGATGGCCAAGTTCTCCACACTCGACCTGACCACCAGCCGGACACCCCAGCCGGCCCCGGCAGTGGCGGCCGCGGTGGCCGCAGGGGGCATGGGGATCATGCCCAGCACGTCGGAGCGGACCAGCCCTGGCACCTCGAGCGCCTACACCAGTGACAGCCCGGGCTCCTACCACAATGAGGAGGATGAGGAGGAGGACGCGGGAGAGGAGGGCACGGACGAACAGTACCGCCAGATCTGTAACATGTACACCATGTACAGCATGATGAACGTGGGCCCAACAGGTAGGTGCTGTGCGGTCCCTCCCCTGGGCCTGTCCCCACCCTGAGGTCCCTTCTTGCAGTATACCCTCTCGCCACAGCCGAGAAGATGGAGTCCCTGCCCGAGCAGGTGACCCCCGAGTCCCGCAGCCGTATCCGCGTCCGGCAGGACCTGGCCTGTCTCCCTGCAGAGCTCATCAACCAGATCGGCAACCGCTGCCACCCCAAGCTCTACGATGAGGGGGACCCCTCAGAGAAGGTGGAACTCGTGACAGGTGTGAGGGTGCGGGTACCGGTGGGGCTGGCCCAGGGCAGCGGGAACTCAGGACAGCCCAGCACCACTGCTGTCACTGCCCTGCAGGCACCAACGTGTACATCACAAGGGCGCAACTCATGAACTGCCACGTCAGCGCGGGCACACGACACAAGGTCCTGCTGCGCCGGCTCCTGGCCTCCTTCTTTGACCGGTGAGGTACCCGCCCATTCGGGTGGGGTGGGGTGGGGTGGGGTCTGGGCCCATGGCCCTGCTGATGCTGCCCTGTGCCCTTACCCCCAGGAACACACTGGCCAACAGCTGTGGCACCGGCATCCGGTCCTCCACCAGTGACCCCCGCCGCAAACCGCTGGACAGCCGCGTCCTCCATGCCGTCAAGTGTGAGTGGCTGCAGGGGTCAGGGTGGTGGTGGCTGGGGGCCCTGCGGGTGGGCAGCACAGTTCTGGGGACTCGGGGGCTGTTCTGTGTCATGACGGAGCACTGCACCCGCACTCATGCAGACTACTGCCAGAACTTCGCCCCCAACTTCAAGGAGAGCGAGATGAATGCCATTGCGGCGGACATGTGTACCAACGCCCGCCGTGTGGTCCGCAAGAGCTGGATGCCCAAGGCCAAGCCGCCCCTGGCCGAGGGCGATTCCTATACCTCCTTCATCGGGGACACCTGCAAAATGGAGCCGGACATGATGGGCATGGAGCAGAGCTTTGAGACGGCCAGCCATGATGGCGAGGCCGGGCCCTCCGCGTCCGCGGAGGTCCCGGTCCCTCAGTAACGCACGGCGCAGCTGTGGGCTGCCTCCCTCGCACTCCCTGGTCACAAGCTACTGTCTCCCCATCTCCCCCCCCCCGCGGGGCGCTGCATGCTCCCGGCCAGCGCTGCCCAGGGCCCCACCCCACCCGCTGGTCCTCTGGTTCCCCGGCTGGGCAGGGGGGCCCCAGGAGCCAGTGCCTGGGTGCACGCAGGGCCTCTCTGCCATCTCCCAGTGCTTCCATGTCTCCAAAGCGCCTTCCTGTGTCCCTCACCTGTCCCTGAGCCTGGGGCAGGCAGGCGAGGCTGAGGGGCAGGGGTGGCCAGGGTGCCCCGTGTGCCCTGGGTGGGGTGAGGCTGGTCCTAAGTGAGGGGCTCCTGGGGAGCGACGGGACCTGGGTGCCAAGGTGGGGCCCGGCTGGCTCCAGTGTGTGTGTTGGCGTGTGCATGTGTAGGTTTGCTTCCGGAGCAGGAGGTAGCAGAGGTGGGGAGACCAGGGCTAGAATGGGGAGCAGGCCAGGGTGGCACCCTTCCCCAGCACTCCTGCCCCGTGGCAGGGCCCCCAGCCCTTTTCTCCTGTACATACTTTTTAAGAATTTTTTTAGTGAATGAAATACTGAAGGATGAGATTTCCTTTTATTTTTCAAACCAATGGGACTGTCCTGGGTCCCCAGGCCGAAGAAGGCAGGACAGGTGGGCAGGCAGAGTGCGTGCATGGAGCACCAGTGGGTCCGGCCAGCCTCCCAAGGTGTTGGGGTGTCCCAGTCCCAGGCTGTTAGCAGCAGTTGCCTCTCCCTCTGCACTCTTACCCAGTGAGAGTGGTATGTGAGCCCTGCCCTGGGCTCCCCACTCCGAGGCTCCTCCACCCTGGCCCCAGCCCAGTGTCTGCTCCCCAGGCAGGGCAGGGGTGGGGCCAGTGGGGGCCGGGGGTGCACATGGCAGCTGGCCTGGGCCCTGCTAGTCTCCCTCCCGATGTCTGCTTGTTGTGGGGTGGGGGTGTCGGCCCACTTCCTGGGCATACACCAATACCTTAGCCCCGGGGGGCCCAGGGTGGGAGGGGGCTCAACACCCCAGCTAAAGCACAAGCAAGCACCTTAGTCCACTCCCCACCCTGCTCCACCCCACCCGCCACAGCGCGATCCCAAAGCACAATGTCCTGGTCACTTGGCAAGCAGCTGGCCGAAGGAGCCCCGGCCAGGGGGAGCGGGTATGCAGGAGCTGGGCCACACGCCCTTGCACCCTTCCCTACAGGACACCTGCGGTTGGAGACTCTAGGAGTGGTTCCTGGCTCCCTGGGGGAAGGGGCACAGGGGAGGAGACTCCTTGCTAGGAGAGCCAAAGACAGGGTTGTGCCTTACCGGGAGCCGCGCCCCGCACCCAGCCCTGCCGCAAGCTGCACGCTCACCCACCCAGGGCACCTGGGCCGGCAGGATCACTGTCATCTCCCGGAGGAGCCGAAGACTCCAGGGCGCTCTCCCCAACTCCACTGCCGCCCCACCCTTCTCAGGGGATAGGTCACCCCATCCACGTGAAGTGCCAACGCCCTCCCCGTCCCGGGCCGCACCCCCAGTCCCCTTGGCCCGAAGTGAGATTGCACATTAACTACTGTAAGGAGGGGGCGGCGTAGGAAATGTGAACCTGACGGAGAATAAACAGACGCCTTTGTAACAGCCCTGCGCCTCTGCCTCCCTCCAGGGCTCACTGGGGCCAGCCGGGTGGGTGGGAGAGGCCAGGCAGGACAGCCACATTTCACTCTACTCCGTGCCCGTGTGGGCAGTCCTGGAGGGGCACTGTGCAAAGGACTGAGGGCACACAACATGGGGAGGGGAGGCGGGCACAGCACTGCTCTGGCCCCTGGTGTGTCTCAGGAGGCTGAAGGCAGCTTGCCCGGAAAGGGTTCCAAGAGCTGCTGGGTCACCCATGCGACACAGCAGCCTGGTGACGAGTCTCTTGGCTGGCAGTGTCCTTTGTGCAGTCCTGGAGAAAAGCACTCCAGCTGGCACCCTGGGGGCTGCACCCGTGGGTCTAGGAATGCACTGGGCGCTTTGGTTCAAAAATCTGTCTGCTGGGCCTGGGAGGCACGCCTATCACCCCAGCCCTCAGGAAGGTGACTGAGACCAGCCTGGGCTGCAGAGTGAGCTCGCTCAAAACGTTCCTAAATATTGTCGGGCCAGGGGTTTAGCTCAGCAACTACGGCACTTGGTGTTCCCAGCAACTCAAAGCTTACCTCTTTTTTTCCCTTCTTTGAGCTGGGGTCTTGCTGTGGAGCTCAGGCTGACCTCTGGGACCCTCCTGCCTCAGCCTTCTCCAGTGCTGGGGTTCCTGGGGTGCAGCACCACTTCACCATGTGCCCCTGTTCCTCTGATGGCTCAAGTCATTCCCTGGGACTGCCCAGTGGTACCCATATCCAGAGCCACTAGAAGCCATGGCCGTGTGCAAACACCTTGGGCGGCGCACAGTGGCGGCCCCTTGGGTCCTGTCTCTGGGGCCAGGCAGGAACTAACACGGTGGGTGGCCTGGTCTCTGTGGTGACACCCACCGCCTTCAGAGCACAGGTCCATGTCGAGCTGCCCACTTGGGCACAGAAGCAGCGGCCAATGGGGGCTGCAAGCCCTGAGCCCAAACCTGAGGCAGGAGTTCTGTACAGTGGTAATGAGGGGGTTACCGTTACAGCCTGACACAGTGTGGAGACTGCCACCGAGGTCCTCTAAGTGTGCAATCAACAAACACGCCAAAAGAACCAATGGGGGTAGATAATGCTGGGGTTTTATTTCCACCTTGGTACATGGGAGAAGCCACAGGTGCTAAACACTCTGTGCCCAGAGCAGGACATAGGCTAACATTTCTGGGACAGGACTGGAGGTGCAGGCCACAGCCCAGGAGCGCCCAGCTCCAGATGAGGGCTATGGGACCAGGTGCAGCAGACCCCATCCCTGCCCCCAAGCGGTGGGATCTGCTCCAAAGTGGCATTCCTGGCTCTGTGGGCACCAGGGAGGGCCTGGGGCAGAGGGAAGGGAAGAAGAGAGCTATATGAGAGAGTCTCAAAATGCAGAGGTCCTTTTGCCTCAGCCTCCTGAGTGTTACAATTACACGCGTGCACCAGCATTCCCAGCTGACAGTCTTAAGGTCAAGGGGTCCCCACTCACATGGGACATCTCGTGAAGGACCTGTCCACTGGGGACTAGGTGTCTTCCCTCTTATAGGCACAGGCATCCTCCCCCAGGGCACCCAGCCCACAGAGGGGCCCTCTCCAGCCATACCTGTTCAGAGTCTGGGCGCTCCCAAGGCCAGTGCCGACTGCTGCTGATCAGAATCAGCTGGAGTGGAGAGGGGTGTGTGGGCACCCCTCGCCCAGGGTCCCTGCCACCCACACAGATCTGCTAGCATCCAGCAGGTTGCCATGTGACACCCTTCCGGTATCTATGGGTCACAGGTCCTACAGGCGGGCACAGTGTATCCCTGTAATCCCAGCACAGTGCTGGGGAGACTGAGGCAGGAGGTGCACCGAGAAACCAAGGCCAGCCTGGGCTACTTGGTAACTCAAAAACGACCCACAGAGAGTTCCAGGTGGTACTGGGAACTCACTGGGCCTCTGATCCAATCAGCGTGGCTGGGCCCAGTCACCCTGGGGGGAAGGTGTGCCTGCCCCACAGTGTCGGGCCAGCCTGCACTTGGACTCTTCCCTGTCACTCCTGGAGAAGAGGGGCTGATTTGCTCCCCTCTGTCCTGGACCCCAAGACGTGCAGGAAAATGAGTACACCGGTGCAGTCAGTCACTGTATTCTTCTTTTGGGGACTGGACCCAGAGCCCTTTTCTGTGTTTGGTTTCCCCACCGCCACCTTGAGACAGAGCCCATCTAGCCCACACTATGTAGCCCAGGCTGGCCTCAAACTCATGGTCCTCCTGCCTCAGTCTCCCAAGTGCCGGCCACCTCGCCAGGCTTTTCCAACCCTTTTCAACATGTCTGTTTGGAGACACCTGGCAGCGATACATTGCTTACACTGGGTTCAACTTCAAGATCTTTCTGCTTCAGCTTCCCAGAGTTCTGGGATCAGTGTCACCAACCCCAGTTTCTGTTTTCTTCTTTTTTCTTTCTGTTTTTGACTGCCTGGGTCCAGCGGAGCCTGACAGTTAATTACTGAACTACTCCACGCTAGCTTGTCAGCAGATATGCCTCGGAGTGGAGTCTGCATTTCTGTTCCCAAAGCCACACATGCAGAAGGCGGGAGCTGAAAGGTGCTGAGGAGTGTGGGCTTCAGCTGGTGTCCCAGGTGGGGTGGGTGTTTTCTGCATCTGAGGAAGGATAATCGGGACAGAGCACAGCCTTGGAGCCTGGTGTGTGCTCGGAGGACCCGGCAGACTGGGTGAATCCAGAACTACATGCTTGTCCTCAGAGTGCCGAAGAAGGTTGGATGTCCCTGTCCCTCAGGAAGTCACCTCAACAAGTACAGCCGGGCATGGTGGCACATGCCTGCAATCCCAGTACTCGGGAGGCTGAGGCAGGAAGATACTGCAAGTTCAAGGCCAACCTGGACTGCATAGCGGGACCTTGTCTCAATAAATAAACAAACAAACCAGTGAATGTGAGAAAAGAATCACTGATAGATGTCTCCTGAGACCTCAAGAGTTTGGAATGGAGATATCCACAGATACCAAAACCCATGTGGTCAGCTTAAACCCCTTACACCAGATGCCAGGCGGGCTGGCCCTCCATGGAGGCGGTGGTCCAGAGCGATGAGAGAGTGGGCATGGAGCCTGGAGTTACTGATCCCCACGAGAGCTGCAGCTGCTGGGAAGACTGAGTGGTCCTTCACGTCTTGCTGGTGAGGATGGCGTTAGTGTGCAGATATTCAAATTCGGGGAGTGTGGGAGCTGCACAGTTAGGCCAGCACTCAGGAGGCTGAAGCAGGAGAACCCCTTCCAGTTCCAGGCCAGCCTGAGCCACACAGAGAGCGCTTATCTCGAAAACGCATAAATCCAGTCCCCCATGCCCAGATCACCAGGGCCTTCCTTACCCGAATGCCCTCCCGCTCGGTCCTCCTGCCGCCCCGCGCAACCCAGGAATCCAGTCCCCTCCGGGTCCCCACGAGTCGCCGTGCATGTGACCGTCTCCCACCTCCCGCGGCGCGACCACTCACACTCGGACCGCCACGCAGGGATCTCGGAAAGAAGCGATCCGTCTTTCCGCCTGGCGTCTGCGCGATCCCAGTTTTTGCTGCGGCAAGCACGCCGGCATACCTCCACCCGGCCCCCGTCCAGAGGGCGGAAATAGGAACGTTTCCGGCCCCGCTTCAGCCATCTTTGTTGTGGGCAGAGGTAGCTTCCGATCTATGCAACACGCCCCTCCGCGAACTCCGGGACCTGGAGCTTCGTGCTAGACCTGTACCGCTTTTGAGTCGTAGGTCATAACTCTAGTTCCAGATCCAGCCCTTCCTGCTGTGTCTGCGCAACCTGCTTCCCTTCTGAGGCAGCGTAAATAACAGCCTATTTAATTAAGTTGATTTTGTGGGATTTGAGATTGAAGGCAGGGCTTGCGTACTGAGTTACATGTATTCTGAGGCGGTCTCGTTAAATTGCCCAGGCTGAGTCTGCATTTCGTATCCTCCTGTCTCAGCCTCCGAGTGTCGGGATGACCGCGGTGCCCTGCTTGGACTCACTGAAGCTTCACGAGAGCACCCGAGTCAGCTCTGGCTGCTGTCCGGGAAGCCCGCCCAACCCAGGGTCCACAGCGGGGAAAGCCCGTCCCTCCGCATCCTGCCTTCTGCGCCGTGCTGCCGGACTCGCCCCGCGCCGCTCCTCCTTTCTTGAAAGAGGGGCAGATAGGTCGCTTTGGGGTCGCCAGGGCGGTTGGGAGATCCCTTTGCACGTGCGAGCAGATAAGGTGTCGTGGACTTGCGTATCCGGGGGCTCAGCATTGCTGGGTGCGAGTCCGAGGGACTAGAGCGGCCACTGCTTGGGAGGACGAGGGGCGGGGCGCCGCAAGGAGTCCCCAGGGTGCTACCCATTGTCAGTATGCAGGCCAGAGAGGAGGGAGTCCCCAGGGTACTACCCATTGTCAGTATGCAGGCCAGAGAGGAGGGCGCCCCCAATGGATCGCCAAGGGATGTGGAGCCACAGTGGTGACGGCTTTGACGGCTCTAGCGAAGACGGAGGAGTACCCACGTGCCACAAGGGATGAAAACTCAGGGTGCTCAATTAGGGACACGGGCATGGAACCCCTCATCTCTGAGACGCTGAGGAAGGAGAATCACAAACTGGGACCCAACCTAGGCAATTTAGTGATACCCTGTCTCAAAAAGGTAAAAAAGGTGGAGGGCAAGAATGCAGTTCATCCATACTGACTCTGGTCGTAAAAAAAAAAAAAAAAAAGAAAGAAAGAAAGAAAGCAGTTCAATGTGAAGGTCCTTAATTCAATCCCCTGTATAAAATGGGGGCAGGGGCTACCGCGGGGAAATGAACCAGGATCTCCATGGGAACGGAATGACAACATCTTTATGTGCGGTCTCCGGGGACGGCGCGCGCGAAGCCTGGGTCACCCGAAGGCTGGCTAGGGCTTCCCCGCAGGACGTCGCACCTCCCCCGCAAGCAAAACCCCCGCCATCCCGCTGACCTCAAGCCCGGAAGTCCCGGCCTGGGACAAGGGGAGGGGTGTGTCCAAAGTGCAGGCCCGCCCCTCTAGCCCCGGACCCCAGTCCTTACATGGGCAGCCGGAAGCCGCTCAAGCGCCGTCGACGTCACCGCTTCCACATTTAGCTCTAGGAGTCAGCGGGCTTCAGTGGCGCAGCGTAACGTGGGGAGGGGGCGCCCTTTAAAGGGGCCACACCATGAAGAAATGAAGCTGTTGAGCAGTTGTGCTTTGTGTGTTTGTGCATGTGTGCAACTGGGATTTAGTTTTCTGCGAGCGCGTGGTGATGGGCGGGGACGATTGTTTTTTTCCAGCTCTTTCCCGGCTAGACGCGGTGTCCACTCCCACCGCAGCCCCGCCCCCCGGGGCGTGCAGGCCGCCCCGCGCCCGGCGCCCGGCGCTCGGCGCTCGGGTGGGAGCCACGTGTTTGCTGCCCGATCTCCCTCGCGTCGGCTGCTCCAGCCCGGCTTAGCCCCGCCCGGTCCTCACTCCCACAGCCCATGAGCGGGAGCGGCTGCGGAGCACTGCAGCCGGCAGGCGGCAGGTAGGTAGATGCAGCCTCCTGCACCACGGCTGCTCATTCATTCATTTGACAGACCCTGGACAAGCGGCTTCGTTTTCCCACCAGAAAACAGACATAATCCTACCTTCTGCGGAGTTGAAGGTGAGGGATCCGAGAGACCGATGGAATGAAGAAATTGCACGAGCCTGGGCGACGTGCTGGCGTCGCCAGTAACCTCAAGACTCAGGGAGGCGAATCTCTAGGAGTTACAGGCCAGCGTGGTCCCAGCACCCCGCCAACCCCCAAATTTAGCATACCTGGGCCGCAGAAAGCACCGAACCAAGCAGCGTTGTTCCCGATTCCGAAAACGTTAGGTAGCTGGAGGACGCCAATAGCAGTGCCCACCGGGGCTGCGGGACTCGAACCTTGGGTCTTGCCTAGTGCAAAAGGAAATGCTGCCCACGATCCGGCGGCGCCTCCCGCCGCGAGTGTACTCCCAGGCGCAGATCCTCACCCGGGCCTCGGCCGAGTGTGGAGCAAGGAGACCAGACCGAGAGCTCTGTCCAGTCCGGGACGCCCCGCTCTGTCGGGCTTTCCATTCCCTAGCCTAGCTGGGTAAATTCCGCCCTGTCGCTTTAAGGAGTCTCTGGCCACGGAGCGGCTGAAAGCCCTGCTGCGGCCCTCTGATTGGGCGGGGCGCCGCTGATGTCATCGCGGCTATAAAAGGGCTCGTGGACGGAGCCGGGCAGAGCTTCTAAGCCACCGGCGCTGGGAGTGTTGGTACGTCTTCTGCGTGCTCAGCCGTTGCTCAGAGTCCCCGTATCCCCCGCCGTCGAGCGCCATGGAGGTGCAGAAGGAGGCGCAGCGCATCATGACCTTGTCGGTGTGGAAAATGTACCACTCGCGAATGCAGCGCGGCGGCCTACGTCTGCACCGGAGCCTGCAGCTGTCGCTGGTCATGCGCAGCGCCCGGGAACTCTACCTTGCGGCCAAAGTGGAGGCGCTGGAGCTCGAGGCGCCATCACCGCCCGCACCCTGCCCCCAGGACCCGCGCCTGCACCAGGCGCGAGAAGCGGAAGTGCCCGCCGCGTGTCCGCCCCCCGACGGGGAGCCGCCGGAGCCCATGGACGCGCAGGAGGCGGCGGAGGAGGCGGCGGCACCCCCCAGAGCCGCTGAGCTGCCTGCCCGTTGCTCCCTGCGTCCCGCAAGAGTCGGCCGCAAGCGGCGCAGTAGCAGCAACCCAAGCGACGGCGTGGACGCCGGCCTGGCCCCCAGCAAGAAGGCCCGCCTGGAAGAGCAGGAGGCGTCGGCGGAGCCGCCCGGCCGCCTGCCGCCCGCGTCCGCGCCGGCGGAGGGCGCCTTCCCCAACCTGGCGCGCGTCCTGCAGCGGAGCTTCTCTGGGCTGCTCAGCCGCGGGCCGGCCGCCGCCCCGACGGCGCCCCCCGCGCGCGACGCCACGCCGGCCTGCCGCGCGGCGGACCCGGTACTGCGCGTGCTCGTGCGCACCGTGGTGGCCTTCTGAGCGCTGGGACGCGGCCGGAGCCAGAGCGCGCGCTGAGCCGGCGGCCCGAGCGCGCAACCGAGGCGTCGCGCCCGCCCCGAGTTAACCGAGCCGGCGGGAGGCCAAGAGGAGCCAGGCGGCTGCCCGGGCGCGTAAGGCGGAGAGAACCGGGATTGGCGCGGCCAGGATGGGGCGCGGGTGCTTCCCGCGAGCTCCGCGGCGCCCAGAGGTGCCTGTGTGCGGACTGGACCCGGGCCCCGGCGTCTCCTGCGAGGGAGCGTGTCGACTCGGTCCTGCAATCTCAGGGTCGGACTTGGTTTTTTTTTAATTGTTTTTAATCGAGTGCTGGGCGCCCTCCCAGCCACGAAGAGGCCAGGGCACTCCCGGCCCCTCGCTGACATACTTGTGCAAGCGGTCACCGTTGCGTCATGGGGCCGGGGCGGGGAGCTTCCTGTCGCCCAGCGTGGGTGTGGGGCCGGGAGGAGGCTCCGGGGCGTGGACGCCCCCGGAAATGGGAGGAGTGCGACCTGAGTCACTCGGCCAGTCTCTGCTCTGCTGCCCTGCGAGCCCAGCGAGTTTCAGATGCGGGATTTTCTTTAATTTCCTCAAGTGTTTGCGTTAGGAGGTGGCGCGGTGGCCCTAGAACAGAGCGTAGCCTCCCTCGGACACACGGACTCGCAGCCCCGCTGCACCTGGGAGGCCGGTCTACCTTCCCACAGTGGGCACCGCGCACCTGGCGTCGCGTTGTGACTGTCACTGCCGGGACAATAAAGACCATCGCGGTGAAAAGTTCGGTCCGTCTGGTTCTCTTCCCCGGAGGGTGGGGCGAGGTCCGGGGTCAGGCGCTAGCAGCTCCCGGCCTCAGGAACCGGTCTGGCCGGGTTAGCGCATGGGCGGGAGCCCGACGCCCTTCGCTGGAGGTTGGGGGGTTTCCAGAATTAACCCGCGTCGGAAGAGGAAAGCGCTCTCACGTTTCTAACCTTGGGATAAACTCCTCAGGCTGAATGAGAAGCTATAATTGGAGCCTAGAGAGCCGGCTGTTTGCCTGGCTGGGACCTAATGCCTGTATCCCAGCACTTGGGGAAGCCAAGGCAGGAGGATCCCGAGTTCTAGTCTCCCTGGATGATGTAGAGACCCTTTTCAGAATTCAAAAGTTAATTTTAAAAATGAGGATGTAGCAAATCCTCAATATTACAGAGAAAGGTCAGGCCTTTTCTCACCTGGGTTTAAGGGAGCCTTGGGGTTTCAGAGCACAATTTCTGCCTTGAGGGGGCAGGTGTGGGTCCCCGAAGAGGTGACCCAGCTTCAATTTTCCTACCTAGGAACAGGTCTCTTAGGTGTCCTGTAATACTTTAGATTCAGAAACGCTCTAGTGAGCTGGACGTGATAGTACAGTACTCCCATCTCCCGAGCACTGTTGGAAGCTGAGGCAGAAGGGTCTCAAATTGGAATGTAGCCTGGGTCGCTGGGAGAGAGGAGACCTAAGCTCAAGGACTGGGGATGAGCTCAGTGAAGAGGCCCTGGGTGCGGTCATCAGGACACACACCCGTGTCCTTGTGCCGTTCGACCTGCTGGTACATCCCAGTTCCCAGAGCTGTAGGAGCGGGAAAAACATTCCTCCCCTGCTGGTTCAGAGCCCGCCCCGCAGGCTCTGCCTGGGGCTGGGGGAGGGATGTCGGCGAGGACAAAGGAGCCGCAGGTGCAAGAGTCCAGCCGAGGCGGGAGCGGGTCTGCGGGCCCCGCCTTCGACAGCTGGCAGCGCCACCGTGGGCCGTGACCCGGGGAAACCCGGACTCTAGGCTCAGGGTCGGGCAGTCCACTAGGACCTCGAGCCTGCCTTTGGGCCTCTACCGCCTCTGAATCCTTCCGGGAAAGTGTGGGGGTTCAATGGCGGTCCCAAGGGGACATGGGTGTGGGGCGCCCACGCCCCAGGGCCTCGGGAAGTCCCTGGCGGCCAGGGAGGGGCCGGTGTGCATGCTGTGGGAGGAACCATCGGGCCCTTCCTTCCGCCCGCGGGAACCCGCCAGACCCCCACCCCGTCACTGTATGGGGATTTCCGGTGTCCCACCCCCACTCCGGGTGGTGGGGGCGGGAGACTAGACTGAAAACTTCATACACACCCAGAGACAGGGCGCCCCCTCGCTCACCCCTCAGCCATCAGAAAGGGCAAAAGTGAAAACCTGCAGGGCTGCAGATGGATCAGGGCAGGCTTAAAGATACAAACATATAAATTCTTTTGAGACAGTCTAGGCAGTTCAGGTTGCCCTGGAGCTCACTTTGTAACCCAGGCAGGTCTGGATCTCGTAATGATCATTCTGCCTCAGCCTCCGCAGTGCTGGGATTACAGGCCATATTATTTTTGAGACAGGTTCTTGGTATGTAGTCCAGTCACTGTAGCCCAGGTTGACCTACACATAGAGATCCTCCCACCTCAGCCTTTCAAGTCTAGGATTGGTGGTGTAGGCCACCTTGCCCAGTTGTCTCAACAACTTTAGCTAGGTCTGGAGAGTCCACACCATTCCCAGGGACAGACTATCTGGAATGTAATCAACATGACAGTAGCTGTGAAAACTGCAAATGTCACCTACTCTGGGACCAGCAGATTAGGAAGGGAACTCCCTGCCTGAGGGCCTGTGGCAGCAGCCTCCCAAAGGAGTTCTGAATCCCAGCACTATAGGAGGCTGAAGCAGGAAGATCACAAATTTGAGAATGGCAACTTGGCATTTTAGTGAAACAGTTTCAAAAAGAAAAAAAAGAGCTGAGCAACGTGGCTCAAGCCTGTAATCCCAGCACTCAGGAGGCTGAGGCAGGCGGATCTCTACTAGTTTGAGGCAAGCCCAGGGTACATGGTGAGTCTAAGGCCAACCTGAACTGCAGAGTGAGACCCTGTCTCAAAAAAATAAAATAAAATGGGGTAGGGGTGTAGTTCAGTGTGATGGCCCAGTCCTGGGGTGTGTGGGTGTGGGTGGATGTGTGCATGGATGGGCATTCTGGTGGAGTTGCCTGAGGTCAGCACAAAGGAGAAACCACCAGCAGCCTACAGCTGTCCTGGCCAAGATGGAGGAGTTACTACTGCTCCCCAGAGGGCATAGGCCGGGGCCAGAGATCTGCTCCCAGCTCAGCAGTTAGCTGGGAACCAGCAACAGAGTGATGGGTTGCCTGAGCCGCTTTAGTTTCTCCCCAAGGGCCAGCCCTGGGCCTGCAGCCAGTGGTGTGTTCTGGCCTCTCATTCGGGGTCCCTAGGCCCCTGGGTTCCATGCTCAGCACTAAATCAGATGAAGCCTATAAAGTGTTCCATCAGGTATCTGCACATTTTATCTGTATGTAGGTACTGGGTTCAAACTCAGGGAGCTTCACCTGAGAGACATCCCAACCCTTTTTAAATTTTATTTGATAGGGTTTCACTGTAAATCAGGCTGGTTTTGAACTCAGCCTCCTGAGTGCTGGGATTACGACCTGCCCCATTGCGCCCAGCCTCCCTGGTTATTTTTCTACTTTAAGCACAGGGTCTCCCCACATTGCCCATGGTGTCCTCAAGCACGCAGTCCTCTTGCCCCAGCTTTTCCGGAGTTGGCGGTTGTCCCATACCTGTTCTAACGCACTGGTAAATCACTCACCATACTTGTAAGGTGGCAGTTAAAGTTACAATGAAAACAAAACAAAGCCATAAAATCTGGCTGAAACAGTAGCCAGGGTGAGGCTCCAGGCAACATTTTATTCCAAGAAAGATCAGCAACTTTTAAAGACACATTATTTCCAAGAGAAAGCTTTTCATTTTTCTTTTTCTTTTTTTTTTTTTTTTTGTCTTTTTCGTTTTTATCGGTACCAGGGCAAGACTGCCTGCTTTCAATGCAGGTGCTTATGCCGCTGAGCTAAACCCCCAGCCCCTTGTTTTTTGAGATGTGGTCTTGGTGTGTGGCCCAGGCTGGGTTTAAACTGGTGGAGCTCCTCCTGCCTCAGCCTCAGAAGTGCCTGAATTCCAGTCTATCTTTAGACTAGAGAGGGCTTGCCGACTGCAAGGGATGGGCTCTCGGAGGTTAATTCCCAGTCTCTTAGACAACTGAATGGGGCTGGGCTGCGTGCCTGAGGCATGGGTGTCCAGCTCTCCAGGCCAAAATAAATCCTGTAAGAAGGGCGGCCTGATCTGTCACTCTGTGGCCACACTGGCCTGCTCTCCATTCCCACATTTTCTCAGTCCTCCCGCCCCCCACTCTCCGCTGGACCCAGGGACCTGCCTCCAGCCTCTGAGATCTCTGGAGAGAGGCCGCAGGTGCACCTGCCCTGGGCTCGAGACGCCGGTGTTTTTTTTTTTTTTTTTTTCCTTTCTTTCTGTTTTTTTTTTTTTTTTTAGGTGCATACTCAGTTCTAAGAGAGGCCAGTGTTTTTGACCAACAGCCAGGTCAAGAGCTGTTTTTAGCTGACGACGAGCTTGCAGCCTGCAGCACTGCAGGCGATCCGGCAGGGGCTTCGGGAGGACGCCTTCCTGTGCGTGTGCAAAGAATGCGTGTGCAAGGCTCCTCGGGGACCAGCTCAGCGCGGCCACTTTAACAGGAAGGAAACCCAGGCCCGGACAGCCCTGCCCTGGAAGACAGCAGGTAAGGACCAGATCTCGGAGCTGGTCCTCTGCCCACCCTGCTGGACCGGCACCACCTGTTTAGCAGACCTGCTGACCGAGTTCCGGGTCCTGGGCGCGGTTCAGTTCCCGCGGCCCGCGCCCAGCCCTGGCCTAGATGCAGCCGGGAGGGGCGGGGTTTAGCCTGCAGTGGTGGGGAACTGGCCGGTGCGGGGCGGGGTGATTGGTGCTAATCATGCCTAGGTGGGAGTATGTAAATCAAGTCCCGCCCACCCCGACCCGCCCTTCCAAGCACTGGGACAGCCTCGGGGCGGGGCTTTTACCGGGGGTGTGGTCGAAGAGCGTGTTCCCTCGAGGGCGTTCCCTCTGGGCGGGGCTTTATTGGGCGTGTTTGTCTTGGGGCGTGGCTTTTCTAGAGGCGTGGCCTTCGGCCGAGCAGAATGGGGGGGGGGTTTGCAGCGATTGAGAGCGGTGCTGCGGGGGTGCGAGGCTCGGGAGCTGCTCGACCTGCACTCGAGTGCGGGGACCCGGGCCAATGCCCGTGCCCGGGGGACCTGGACCCCACGCGTTTGTGTACGCGAACCGGCTCTGTTCGCATTTCATTGTTTTTTGTTTTGTTTTGTTTTGTTTTGTTTGTCTTTTTCGTTTTTACCGGTACCGGGGATCTAACTCATGACTGCCTGCTTGCAAGGCAGGCGCTTATGCCGCTGAGCTAAATCCCCAGCCTCCCGCATTTAATTGTTGAGGTTGATCCCGTGGTCACCCGCATATTTCTGTTAGGCCAGCCGACGGGGCAAGGGGTCCCCAGTTCGTGACTGGGGCCTCCGGGCCCTCGGGCCAATGACATGGGCCCTGCACGGTGGGCGCAGTCAGGGTTTCCTGTCCCGCAGCCCACAGCGAAGTGACAGCCCGGCTCGGACACCCCCTCAGCTGACCCCACATCTTCCTCCCCCCAGCCGCCGCCCCTCTGTCCCGCGTCTGCCCAATCTAGGCCACTGCGCCAGGCACCCAATCAGGAGCAGCTGGCAGCGGGCCGAGGACGCACCGGGCAGGCTGGCATGACACCCTGACCCTGGGCCGATGGCCTGAAGGATGGGGGAGGCACAGCCAGTGGGACTGGAAAGCCCAGGACCAAAGCTTTCTGGCTCCCATATGGGGACAGCTGGGAGGCCCTGGAAAGCCCAGGCCTGCGGGGAAGGGAGAGCCACCAGCTTCCTCCCCCTGGGAGGCTGTGCAGTCAGGGCCCCTCTAAGGGCTCCTGGACAGGAGGGCTGGGCAGAGAAGGAAGGGTGTGGCTCCGAGGGGCCAGACAACAGAAGCTTTGTGTGAGCCCTGGCCTTGGGTGCAGCTGCAGAGGGGACCCCAAGTCCTGGCCCCCGTGGGGCTGGGACAGGAAGGTTCCTAGGCTGGCAGACAGCTGTCTCACTGGGCTGGGGCTTGTGGACGTGGTCAGAACTCCGAAGCAGAGAGGTCACTGCAGAGGTTGTGGGGTTCCCTGCTTGGCATTGTCACGGGACGTGCTGGTTTCCCCATTGTGGCTGTGGGTGGTGCAGCCAGAGACAGGAACCGGAGGCAGGTAATACCAGAGTCCCCCCACCAAAAAAAAAAAAGAAGAACCACACAGGGTCTCACTAACTTGTGTAGGCTGGGCCCAACCTGTGATCTGTAGTTCTAGCTGTGTTTTCCAGGTCAGCTGCAGCCCAGGCCACGCCTCAGGCCTGGGCCTTAGGCAGTCTAGGCCTTCTGTAAGGGGCTGGGAGGATTTGCTGTTCCTGCTTCTTCCCCAGGAGCAGGTGGGCTAAGAGCCTTGGAGCTCGGGGACAGAGGCAGCCTGGGGAGGGAGGAGGCCCTGAACAGCACACCCCACGCAGGTGCCCTGGGCAGAGTTTTTAAAACTGTACCTCCCGGGCAAGTCCTTTTAATTTTTTAATGTCTTTATGTTAACTTATTAGTACAATTCAGCTATACATAATGATTACACTCCTTGGAGAGTGTAACTCCTTGGAGACCCTCGCATGGTCCATGCTTAGGTCTTAGTTCCTCTTTTTTTTTTTGTTTTGAGACTGTCTCCACACATAGCCCAGGCTGGCCTTGAACTCATGGTGATCCACTTGCCTCAGCCTCCTGAGTGCAGGTATGACACAGGTATGCCTGTGTAGCCAGCCCATTTCGCAGTAAAGAAAACTGAGGCACGGTGTGATGAAGCAATAGGTCAGGTCCAGGTCCCACCTAGTACACTTAGGTCCACTATTTTGCTCCCCCAGTTCTGGGCAGGGGAGGGAGTCAGGGCTGTTCTCAGCTCTTGTTCTTACATAAGATCGGGCTCTTCCCAGGCCGCTTTTCTTTACTCCTCTCCCCCCCCTTCCTGTTTGGGTTCCTCGGTCCAGTGACTATATCTTTCTTCTTTCAGCAGGGTAAAAACTTCGCTACGGGGGCAATTTGTGCTCTCCGAGCCCAGTACTTTCCTGAGGACAAAGTCCGTTGTTGGTTAATAAAACCGACTGCCCGCCCGTGGCCAACTCGGAACTTCGGGAGGCTGAGGGAGGGGGCTCCACCAGTTCCAATCCAGCCTGGGTCATCGAGCGAAACCCTACCTCAGACCAAAAGATAAAAACAGGGTTGGTGACGCCTCTCAGTGCCAGGGCGCTGCTCCAGGGCGTGGCGGTCGCCAGATCAGAGGGCTGCGGCCTCCTCCCACCCCACCCCCGTCCCTGCTGGTGCTGGGAGCACCGGACCGCTTCACCTTCAGACCCGAGGGCGGCAGGACGCCGAGCAGGGCTCAGAGCAGCCGGGCGGCAGGCCACTGACCTCCCGAGACCCTCCCTCCGCCCCCAGTTCCTGCCGAGGAGCCCTCTGCTCTGCCTCCGGCACCGGAAGGGGCGCGGTGGGGCGGGGCTCGCGGGCCCTGCGCATGCGTCCTGCGTCTCCGCGGCGCGCCCTCCCGCCCTCCGCCCTCGACCTCTGTAGACTCCGCTGCAGAAACAGCTCCGAGCTTTCAAAGCCCTGCGGTGCTGGGGACAGGAAATTCCCCGCGGGGAGGCAAAAGAGCAGGGCCGAGGCCAGTGCGCGGGGAGACCCTGAGCTGAAGGGGGGTCTCGCCCTGGGGCTGGTGGTCTCTTGTCCTCCCCTCCTTCCCTCTCCCCTCCCCTCCCTTCCTCCTCTTTTTTTTGGTTGCTGGTTTTTTTATGACAGGCTCTCACTATGTATCCCAGTCTGGCAGCGATCCTCCTGCCTCAGCCTCCTAGAGTCCTGGGAGTACAGATTTGTACACCATGGCAGGCCGAGAATGATACTTTTTCCACCTCCTCCTTCTTCTTCCTTTTCCTCTTCTTCCTTTTTAGACACTCTGTAGCCCAGGCTGGCCTCAGACTGACTGCGATTTTCCCACCTCAGGTTCCTGCGTGCTGGGATCACAGGCATGTGTCACCACACTCGATCTCTTTTTCTGGTGGGGGACTGAATCTGTGTTAAGCGCGATCTCTACCACCATGCCACAGTTCCAGCTCCCAAAGTGCTGAAATGCTCCGTGGCGACAAGAAGCTCACGGTGGTAACATTCACAATCTCGCTTCCTGGTTTCCAGTACACAGTGTAGAACGTGGTTGTAATGACTCACCCGGCACAGTCAACAGACAGATCTCTCACGATTCTCTTCCTCCTTCTGAAATTCTCTCTCTCTCCACCTGGGATGGAACCCAGGCTGTTGCACTAACCTATATCTCTAGCCCCTGTTTTAGTTTTTAATTTTAAGATACAGCCCTGCTAAGTCCCTAGATTGAATCTGGGAGCCTCCTGCCTCAGCCTCCCAGCCCGTCGGCGTCGCAGGCGCACGCATCGCACCCGTCTCGGTCTGCGGCCTCGCCTCGGTGGCATCACGGCGCTGTGGTGAATTCTGCATCCTGCTCACGCCAAGCAGCGCCGCTTCCAATGTTCCTCCCCTCGGGCCTGAGTCGGTTTGATTCCAGTCGCTTGGCTGACGGGCTCTGGTCACGTGGTCTCCTCTCTCGGTCTGGCTGTCTGTCCTCTGTCCATCTGTCATTCATCTATCCCCCCCTGTCTGTTTACCTGTCTGATCTCTATCTCTTTATCCGTTCCTTGACTGTCCTCTGTCTGTCTGTGTTCCAGGCCTTGCACATGCCAAGCAGGTTCTCTACCCCTGGGCTGCCCCCCGGGGCTCTGCATGTTTCATTTTGAGACAACTCCTGCTGCGCGATCCTCCTTCCTCCGCCTACTTAAGGAAGTCCCGGGTGCCCCAGCCCTACTGCCTGTGGGATGAGATGCAAGGACCGGTGGGAAGTGGCAGGGGAAGGGGTCGCCCTCCAGGGACAGAAGGGGGCTCTGGGGCAAGACCCCTCGAGGCTGCGCATGCGCGGCAGGGTCGGGCCTGTGCTGGGCGGGGCGTCGCTGGCTGGAGGCGGGGCTCGGACAGCAACTAGTCTCCAGGGGCGAGCAGGGCTGGGGCTGGGGTACCCCGGGACTCCGTGGCTGGCCCCAGACACAGCTGCTGTGGGCCCAGACACCTGCAGCTCATGCATTCCAGGAGGGGAGGGGAGGGGCCCTGTGGGTCAAGGCCCCCCTGACCTCCCAGCTGGTGGCCCCCGTGGTGCTGAGCCTAAAGGCAGCCGCCACTGAAGTGCGGGTGCAGAGCGGCCACACGGACTTCGTGGGCGTGGATCGAGGTGACTTCACAGGCTGTGACGCTTTTCTGTTTCTTTTCTCTCTCTTTTGTTTTGTCTTTTGAAACAGGGTCTCGCTGTGCAGTCCAGGCTGGCCTTGAGCTCACTGTGTAGCCCAGGCTGGTCTCGAACTTGCAATGATTCTCCTGCCTTAGCCTCCCAAGTGCTGTGATGGCAGGTGTGCACCACCACGCCTGGTCTATAAAGTTTTTACAAATAATGTAAGTGTATTATTATAATTCTGTGGCGCTGGATTCCCCGGCTCTCATGCGTGCTAGGCAAGGGCTCTGCTCCAGCCCTCTGACGGATGAATGAATTAATCTTGCAAAGAATGGAATCCACACCTATCCACGCCTATCACGCACAGGAGAATCAGAGCAGCTCAGAGAGCCGAATGTTGAAAGAAAAATAGCTGCTGGAAGACAGACTCGGTTACACTTGACACAGACAGGCCCAGACTTTCTCAGCAGAGCCCCGCTCCCCGGGGATAGTACTGAGAACCGATCAAAGGAATCCCATCAAATTAAAAACCCTATGCACAGCAAAGGAGACATGGAGCAGGGGAAGAAATGACCTCCAGAATAGAGGGGAGGAATCGCCAGCCAGGTGTTGGACAGAAGATTCATATCTAGATACATAACTCAAAGAAAAATTAGACCCCCCCCAAATGGAGACTGCACAAGAAATTAACCAGAAACTCCTGTTTGTCCCAGCTGTTTCCCTTCTAGGTGTCATCCCAGAAGAGTCAAAGCCATGGTATCAGAGTGGTCTGTGCCTGTGTTTACAGCAACACAGCTGATAACAGCTAAATCTTGGAAGCAGCCCAGACACCTGTCCACAGGTAAATGGATAAATGGCCTTCACACGGTGGAGTACTATGTGGCCATAAATAAGGGTAAACCTGGGTTTTGTAGGAAAACAGATGCACTGTGAGACCATAATGTTAAATGAAATAGACCAACCAGGTGTGGTGACGCATGCCTGTAACCCCAGCAGGAACCTCAGGAGTTCAAGACCTAATGGAACTAGACAGTGAGACCAAGGCCAGCCTGCTCTCCAAATGAGACCCTGTCTCAAAAAAAAAAAAAAAAAAAAAAAAAGGTTCAGGCTGGCCTCGGACTTACTGTGTAGCCCAGGTTGGCATGAAACACAGTCCTCCTGCCTCAGCCTCATTAGTGCTGGTTGACAGGCTTCACAATAAACATTTAAGGAGCTGGGTTGTGGCTCAGGGCTCCCAAATCTCAATCCTACAGAAACTAAAGTATCTGTTGATGGGGGGCACTGATCTCTAACCATGACATCCCCGAGTTCCTGGGCTGATATTTGGGGTGACCCCGGGCTGCCAGGATCTCTACCTCTGGGCCCGTTTGCAGGCCTCTCCCAGAGCAAAGGCAGAGGGGCGGCTGTTCCCCTCCTGGCCGCTAGGTGGCATCGCCGGCCCTGGTTTTGCCTTGCCCAGCGCAGGGTCTCGCGTGCAGGAGACCAGGATTTGGTGCTGGGCGGTCCACGTTTTTTTTTTTTTTTTTTTTGTCTTTTTCCTTTTTATCGGTACCGGGGGTCGAACCCACGACTGCCTGCTTTCAAGGCAGGCGCTTATGCCGCTGAGCTAAATCCCCAGCCCCTTCATGTTTAACAGAACTGTGTAGCTAACAGCTTTGCTGTTATTGTTGTACTGAGGACTGAGCCCAGGGAGCAGAGATCTCTGTTATTTAGTTTTTAATTTTTTTCCAATCAACTTCAGAAAGATTAATTTGAGACAGGGTCTCATCGAATCGCTAAATCATGCCTTTCTTTAGGGCTTCAAATGGCCACCCTCCTGCCTCAACCTTTCACTGTGCTGGGGTGACAGGCAGGGTGGCTCAGGTGCCAGAGCTGGAGCACGATGAGTGGACAGTGGCCTTTGGCAGAGGCCAGGTCGGACACTGGGGAGCCAAGGTGGGGGAGAAGCTGGGGAGGTCACGGGAGCCACTGGCAACGCCCTCTCTCTGTGGCCTTCCGCTGTCCTGGGAGACACCGTGGGCTGCGGAGGCAGCGAGCAGTGAAGCCTCAGGCCACGGTAGCAAAATACCATGAACCAGGAATTTCCACACAACTGCCCGCCGCCATCCTAATGTTCCGGAGGCTGAAGAGGCTGAGGCAGGAGGATCCAGATGCATTTGAGACCAGCCTGGGTACAGAGTGAGCCCACGGCCAGCCTGAGTTGCATAGGGAGACCCTGGCTCAGAAAACCAAGACAGAAAGAACCACACGACACCTGTCACCTCAGCACTCAGGAGGCTGAGCCAGGAAGGTCACCGTGAGTTGGAGGCCAGCCTGAGACCCTGCTTAAAAAATTAAAATTTTAAAAAGGGGGCTGGGCCCCAGTACCAAAAAGAAGTAGGGGGCTAGGGATGGAGGGTCTCTGTAGCACACATGAGGTGCTGGGTTCAGCACCCTGAGGGGGAGGGAGACAGAGTTAGGGATAGAGAGAGAGAGAGAGAGAGAGGTAGATAGATAAACAGATAGATAGATAGATAGACAGATGGATAGGTCAGACAGTCAGACAGAGAGATGGGGCTGCACCAGGCACCTGGCTGACCTCAGCCTCTGGAGAAGCTGGGTTCGATTATAATTTCCAAACGGTGAATGCCAGCAGCGTAAGGAGGAAGAGGGTGCTGAGCTGGACAAGTTTAAACAGCTCTATGCCCGGGAAGAGGCTGGGTCTGCCCCCTGCCTGGTTTTATGTCATTGTTGTTGTTTTGTCTTTTTGAGACAGGGTCTCACTGTGCAGTCCAGGCTGGCCTTGGGCTCACTCTGTAGCCCAGGCTGGTCTCAAACTCACAAGGATCCTCCTGCCTCAGCCTCCCGAGTGCTGGGATAACAGGAGTGCGGCACCACGCCGGGCTCCCCCTGCCTGTTTTTATGAATAAAGATTTATCGGTACACGGCTCCACACGTGTGTGTACAGTGCCTTCCAGCCGGGACCACCTGGGCCATAGGACCAATTTTTTTTTTTCTTTTGAGGTGGTTTCGTTGTCATGCAAGCTGACCTTGAACCCCAGATGCTCCTGCTTCTTTACCCCCACCTTCCAGTGCAGGGATCAGAGGTACTCACGGCTCAAAACTAAAACTTTAAATATCAATTTGGACCTAGGCGGGGTAATACATACCTGTAACCCCAGCATACAGGGAGGCTGAGGCAGGAGGGTTATGAGTTCAAGTCCCACCTCCTGAAACCCTGTCTAGAAAGTAAACAGTGAAAAAGGCCTAGGATGGACTTAGGTCACCTCCGGGTTCAATCCCCAGTACCAGAACCAGCAAACACCAAAAACAGACGCTTTGGGGTCAGAGCTGAACCCAGTCTTTTTGCCCGTGTTAACCTTCTACATACCTGCACCCTCAGTCCTGAAGGTGGTTGCAATTTAAGGCCAAAAACTGCCAGGTGGGGTAGCTCCCACCTGTCATCCTAGTATTTGAGAGGCTGAGGCAGGAGTGTCTCTGGAAGTTTGTAGGCCTTTGGACCACATAGTGAGAGCCTGTCTCAAAGGAAGGAAGGGAGGGAGGCCTGCTGGGAATTAAGTACCATGTCTATCCTCGGGTCTCCAGTGCACCTATGGTTTCTCTGACAGAAAAGCAAATGCCCAGAGAGGTTGTCATTTCCCGCGCAGAGCTGAGCCTGGGCCAGTGTCCTGGGCTGTGGCAGGGTCAAGCTGTGGGGGTATCAGGGAGCCCCCGCCGTCCTCTTGTCCTCTTTCCCTGGACCGTGTGCAGCTCCTTGCATGAGGCTTCTGGGGTGCTCAGAGCCCTGCCCAGGAAGAGCTCCCCTCCCAGGCCACCGTGAACCCTGACCCTTCCCTGCACCTGCCTCAGCCTCCTCCCTTCCTACTGAAGACTCAGTGTTGTGGCCTAGGATGGTGGCGGATGCCTCTGCGCCCACTACTTGGGAGGCTGAGGCAGGAGGATCACAGATTTGAGGCCACCCTGGGGAATTTTGCAAGACCATGTTTCAAAATAGTAATTCACCAAAAACAAAAAACAAAATAAGACTTTGAGCCAAGTGTGGTGTGCACCTGTTATCCCAGCACTCGGAGGATCACTGGAGTTTGAGACCAGCTTGGGCTACAAAGTGAGCTCAAAGCCAGCCTGAACTGCATAGTGAGACTGTCTCAAAAAATCACAAAAAACAAACAACCCCCCCCCCAAAAAAACCAAAATAATAACTCACAAAAGGGCTGGGGAGCCTAGCTTTGTGGAGGGCACTTGCCTAGCATATATGAGGTCCTGGATTTCATCCTTAGCATTGCAAAAAAATAGTACAGTTCTACGGTTTTTAAGATTTATTATTGTTATTATTTGATTCTTTTAGGACAGGATCTCACTCTGTAGTACAGGCTGGCCTTGTACTCACTGTGTAGCTCAGACTGGCTGCTGACCTCTGGCTACCCTCCTGCCTCAGCCTCCGAGCACTGGGTGACACCAGCACACCTGGCTTGGTTGAGCTTTAGGCTCCATTCACGGGAGCACTGAGGGAGCAGGCGGGAGGTGAGGCCTCCCACTGCTGCAGGCTGCAGGGGACCGCACCGTGGGGCCTCGCGGGCAGCTCTGCTCCGTGACCTCAGGGATGGACCACTCTCGCCCACGCTGTTTCCCCCACCACGTTGTTTAAGGAAACCCTTGTGGCAAGTACCACATTGGACAGGAGATGCTAGGACGACCGGTCCTTGGGAGTGTTCCTTCCCGGGTACAGGCACCCTGAGCTGTTCTTGGGTTTTCTTCTTGGAGGTCGGTGTCCCCAGGCTCCACCTTTGCCTTATTCATATTGAGACAGGGCCACGCATAGTTGCTCAGCTGGGCCTCTGGTTTGTGATCCCCCTGCCTCAGCCTCCTGAGCAGCTGAGATGGCTGGCATTGGACAGCAGGAAGCCGCAGCCCACCCCCTCTTCCCAGCAGAGCCGGTGAGCACGCGGCCTGGGCCTAACACCAGTCCAATCCAGGGGCCACTGGGTTCAACCTTTTTTTAATTTTTTTCCTTTTTTAATGTCATGCAATAATTCACAGTCCCAAGCCCACGGTTTTCAAACAAGGTAGGAAAATAAAATAAAGTAAAAGAAAACAAAAGAAAAAAAAAAGGGAAAAATAAAGGAAAAGAGAAGCCAAGGATTGGTGTGGTCTTTTTTTTCGTTTTTTTCTCTTCTTTTGTTATTTCAAGCAAATGTCAGAAAAAAATGCTTCTTTTTCTCAATCGTTGAATTTTTTTGTCCTTTTTAAAAATTATTTATGATGACGATTTCACCTTTAAACTGATTTCTGCAGGCAGTAATAGTGGGTCCGGTGTCACCAGCGCTCAGTGGCTCCTGGTCTGAGGCGTGTGGGGCGTGCCTGGTTTGGGGGTGCTGGGTCCCTGCCTTGGGCGCTGGGCCGCCCCAGCTGCTGCTCCGCTCGGGGGAAGGACAGACTCCACTGAGATGATAAAACTCATCAATAGAAGCTGTTGTTTTCTGCTCGTATTTTCTTTAAAAATGAGATTGTTTTATATGTATTTTTTTTCCATTTTCCCCAAAGTTATCCAAACGAGCTGGCTGGATCCTCGGCTGCGTGGCCGCCGCCGTTCTTCAGCCCAGGCCCAGGGCGGTCCCGGGTGCGGTCAGGCTGGAGGGGGGGACCCCATGCCGGGTGGGGACCCCATGCCGGGGTCTGTGGGGTTCTGTGCGCGCCGGCCCGTCCCGGTGGGGTGCGCGGGCGGGGGCGGGGGGGCCGGCGGGCCGGGCTTAGCACCAATCGTCCTCGCTCTCGCTGTAGGGCTCCTGCGGCCTCCGGGCACCGGGCCGGGCCGGGCCGCGGGCCGCGTAGTAGCCGTTGGGGAGCCTCCGGCCGGGGCAGGCGGGGCCCGCGGCCCGGGGAGTCCTGGGCGAGCGCCCGCTGGGGCCCGCGTGCCGCGCGGGGGGCAGCGCGTCGTAGGGCCCGGCCAAGGCCTCCTCGCTGCCCGGGCCGGCGGCCTCAGCGTAGTCGGGGCCCCGGTAGTAGCCGCGCGCCCGGGGCGCCTCGGGCTGCTGCGGGCCGGGCGCCGGCCACCGGGCCGGGCCATGGCGGCAGGCGCGGGGGGACTCGCTGCGGGCCGGGCCTGGCGATCGGCCGTGGCCGCCCGCCGGTGGCCGCTCCCTGGCGGGGGGCTCGGCCACGGGCCCCGGGAGCCGCCGGCCCGGCCGGGCCGCTGCCTGCTGCGGCGGGGGCGGCGGGGGCCCCGCGGCGCCGGCCTTACGGATCACGGGGGAGTAGGACACGTGTGGCCGGGGGGTGCAGGGGGTCTGGGGGAGCTGGCGGCGTCCCCGCCGCGGAGTGCTGGTGCCAGACGTTGAGGGGGCTGGGCTTCCACTGACAGAACTACTGCCCTACACGAAAATCGAAACAAAGGGAATCAAAACAAAAGACACACGCAGACCAACGGGAGGACGAGACATGAGGGACGGGCGGGACCAGACCGGACACGGCGGGAACGAGGGGAGCCACAGCACGGCCGGGAGGGCAGAAACAACACAACAAAGCGGAGAGAGAGAGGAGAGACGAGTTTTGTAAGTGTCGGGGTTGAGACAGCAGAAGTCCCAAAACATCCCTCGCGGGCGTGCGGGACAGCAATGGGGGACGGGGTGGGGGGAGAGAGGGGGACAAGCGAGTGGGGAGGGGGCTCGGTCCACCCAGGCAGGCTGGGGTCCCCCAGGCCCCGGATCCGCCCAGACCGCACCCACCTGCCTGTGGGCCCCGTGCTCGCGGCCCTCGCTGGGCGAGCGGGACCAGTGCTGGTCGCGGGCGCGGGCCCGGCTGTGGTCCGGCCGCTCCCGCTCGGGGCCGGGGCCGTAGCGCTCCTTGTCGGGGGGTGGGGGGTGGTGGTGGTGGTGATGGTGGTGGTGAGGCCGGTGCTTCCGGTCCTTGGGTCGGCCCCGGTCCTGGTTCCGCTCTTTGGCCGGCAGCTCCCCGGACTGGGTGGTCATGCTCAGGTCGGTCCCCAGGCCTGGGCCGAAAGGAGGAGCTGAGGGGTGGGTAGGTGACCATGTTGGGGGATGGGGAGGGAGGCCAGCAAGGGGTCAGGGGACCCAGGCCAGTCCGGGGTGGACACCCCGTGCCAATCCCTCCCTTCTTTTTTTTTTTTTTTTTTTTTTATACCAGGGATCAAACTCATGACCTTGCACTTGCCAGGCAGGCGCTTATGCCACTGAGCTAAATCCCTAGCCCTTCTTTGTTCTTTCTTAGAGACAGAATCTCGCCATGTAGCCCAGGCTGCCTTGGACATAGGCTGACCCTCCTGCCTCAGCCTCCCATGTGCCAGGGTGACAGGCATGTGCCACTGCACCTGAGTCCCGATTTCCTTCCTCCTCTGTCCTCTCCCAGGGCCCTGCCCGGGCCTACCTGTGTCCACATCGGTATAGCGGCCTAGGGAGCGCTCAGAGGCCCGGTGTCCACGGTCCCTGCGGCGCTGGTGGTGCCTCTGGTTGTCCTCAGGTGGGACCCGCTCTAGTGAGTAGTCCTCCAGGCGACGCGCTTTGGGGCCCAGCACAGAGGCCGAGCGCTTCATGGGACTGGTGTCCGAGATGGTCTGGGGGGACAGACCGCAGGCAGGGTCAGCAACACGTCAACGGATGCCCAAATCCCCATCAGTTCTGGTGGTGCCTGTGCTGTGGGGTGGCCATCCGGGGACAGGGCCTGGGGCACAGCCTGGCCCCCAGCAGAGCTGCTCCTTTTGGCCCATTCTGCCCACCCCCCGCCCCGTACCTGGGGCTGCTTCCCAGAGCCCCCTACTCCAGACCCTGAAGCCCAGGCTGTGGGCCGCACCCTGGCCCCCAGGGTTCTAGCTGCCCGGATGGGCACCTCCTGACCCCGATTCTGGTTCCTGCCCAGGTGGTAGCTGAGCTGTTGGAGGCCTAGGGGCGGGGCCCCCTCAGCCCACACTCCTGGGGTCTAGCCCTGGCTCAGGGCAGGCAGGAGAAGGGTGGAAGGGACACCCGACACCAGGGCTGTCCTGAGTGAGGGCCTGAGGCCTCAGGGTTAGAGCTGGCTGGGCCCAGGGCGCCTGGCTCGCCGAGAGGAGGCTGGGGCAGGTGTGGCCCCACACACAGGACACACACATGGGGGAGGGAGGTTTGTGGAGTGAGAGCAGGGTTGGGGATAGGGGGCCGATGGCCGGGGTTCCCCGCAGTGGGCTGGAGGTGGCGGTGGCTGTGGTTGAGGTACATACACTGAGGTTACTCCCACGTGGCCGGCCCCTTCTCTGTGACAGCCCCACGGGACGGTGCACACAGAAAGACAGAAAGGAGAAAATAAATATAAAAGGCTGGAGGGAGGATGAGGGGGGCATGGAGGAGATGTGGGAGTGGCAGGGAAGAGAGAGATCGGCCACCGTCTCCAGAGTGTGAGGGCGTCCCAGGACCTGGCCGGCTGTCCCCCCCAGGTACAGAGGAGACAGACAGGAGACACACAGATGGCGGAGGCACACGAGACGGACACACAACAGCCGGGCCACAGCCCCGGCTTCCTCATGCCATGCGCTGGGCCCAGGCCAGGCGGGGGCGCCCTGTTCCGCCCTCTCGGGGACCCAGCAGCACAGGCCGACACACGGGCGGGCGGCGGCATGCACCAGTGTCCCACGCGGAGTCACAGCACTGGAGGTCCGGCCAGCACACGCAGGGTCGCACAGGCAGCCGCACAACGGCCCCGCCATGCCCTCCCGCCCCACAGCTAACAAAAGCGGCCACGCACAGACTCCAATGCCAGGCACACGCTCTGCACATCTGCAGCCCACAGAGACCAGACGGGGACCAGGACAGCCCAGACCCCCGTCCCCCGCCCCACCTGCAGGTCCTGGGGCCCGTGCGTGCAGGTGGGCAAGTATGTGGCAGTGTCACGGAGCACTGAATGCAGGGCCTTTGCATGAACTCAATCCCTGCCTTTTCATGTTCCTTTTTTCTTTTTTTCTGAGACAGCATTCCGCCATGTAGTTTAGGCTGGCCATGAGCTCCTTATGTAGCTGAGGTTGGCCTTCAACCACAACCCTCCTGCCTCAGCCTCCCGAATGCCAGGAGCACAGGCGGGCGCCACTGGCCACTATGCCCTGTCGGCAGTTGGGATTCTCCACTGTGGCTCACACTTGGACGTGACGGATCCTTCTCACCTCGCTCCAAACTGCCCCCTTCAAAAGCCCCCGGATAAGACAGGGAAGCTGGGTGGAAGCAACCACCACAGGGAGGGAGGTCTCAGGCTTCCTGTCCCAGGGGGAAGGTGGGGTACTGGGAAGGGCACAGGGGCACCGTAAGAACCCTCACCTGGTTCTCCGCGGGGAGCCGGGGCATGGAGGCAGCCCGGGCCTGGCCCTCCATGGGGAGGTAGTGCTCACTGTCCGAGAAGCCCTCGGTGCCCATCTCCCGCATCTCCACCGACTGCAGGCAGAGCAGGACGGGGTGAGCCAGGGCCAAGTGAGGACCCAGGGGCCACCCCGTGGGCACAGGCTTAGGTGGTGGGATGTGGACACTGCCTCCCGTCCACCCGTCCAGCCATCCTGGCCTGGCGCACAGGGCAGAGGGCAGCAGCACCTGGGGGTTAGGCTGGCTGTTCGGCAGGTCAGAGGGGGGCCCATGCTCCGGGCTCCAGGTGCCGGTTTTCTGGAACATCTCCTGTGCCCGCTGGGTCACCCAGGACGGGCTTTCCTTCATGCCGCCTTCGTGAGCCATCCTGGGTGGGGGACAGAGGCCAGGATGGTGGGAGGGGCACTGGGCACTCTGGAGCCTGGGCCCAGCGCCCCCACCCCTGCGTCTCCTGGGGACCAGGGCAACACTCACAGGCCTCCGCCAGGGTCCAGCTGGGTGGAGGGAAGGGCGTTCTGGCCAGGTCCCCCCTCCTGCGTGGGGGACGGGGGCTCCATGCGCTGGAACATGAGTGGTGTCCGGTTCTGGGCAGGCAGAGAACAGCCAGGGGACAGATGGAGGCAGTGTCAGGAGCTCGGGCACTAGACTTTTTTTTTTTCTTTTGTGCTGGGCCCTGCATGAAGTTGTCAGGGCTGGGCTGGAATTCGGCAATGCTCCTTCCTCAGCCTCCCGAGTGGCTGGGACAGGTGTGCGCCCAGGTCTGCTCCTCGGGGAGTTTCTGACACCTTGTGGCACGCACACCCTCGTTATGACCCGGAGCGGAGCACCCTCTCACCGCAGCGCACCCACGCGCCCCTACCTGGCCCAGCGCTGGTCCCCCAGCGACCGCCCTCGCTCCCAGCCGTCCGTTTCCGCCACAGCCACCGAGGGGCGCCCATGAGCACCCAGCCAGGTGGGCGGCCTTTCGGCGCCGAACCTTCTTGGGCTCTGGCTTCACTTGGGTCCCTTGTGGGCGCAACCCCCAAGGCTCTGCCCCTTCGCCTCTCTCTCATCTTTTCCCTTTTCTGCCACCACCTCCACCTCCCTCACTGTCCCCAGACTCAGGGGCTCCAGCCACAGGGGTGTACATAGGCCGAACCCCTTCCTTTGTCATGAGCTCCACCTTCCCCCTAGGCCCTCCGACCCAGAGAGAGGAGATGCCGGACCATTTGCTTCCATTTTGCACCCCAAGGCCCGCCACAACGCCCCAGCAGGAACTCCTCAGTGTCCCAGCATGAATGGGTTCAACAATCCACGCACTACGCAGAGACCAGGGCGGGGGCTTGGCCACACCCCTCCTTCTGATTGGCTCCCTGGCCGTACTCCCTGGTCTCTTAGTCGTTCTGATTGGCCTCCTGCTTGCTCATCCCTATTGGCTCCCTTCTCTATCGCTCTGATTGGCTCCCTGCTCCGTCGTCCTGAAGGGTTTCCCGCTCGCTCGTCCTGATTGGCCTCGGCACTCCGCGACCCGCCTCCCAGCGCCCCGGGTCGCACCTGCTCCTCGCGCATGGCCTGCAGCTTCTTGGCCTTGCTCTGCCGGTAGTATTCCATGATCATCATGGCCGCGTAGATCTTGCCCACCGTCAGGTCCGTGGCTGGGGGCACAGGGCGAGCTCACCGCGCGGCCTCCGCAGCCCCTCTCCTCCCCACCCCGACCGGCTTGCCCCTTACACTTGTGCGGGGTGACCAGCAGGTCCAGCGTCTTCTGAGACAGGTTGGGCCAGATAGCCATCATCTCCTTCCGCAGCTCGGCGTCCATCTGCTGCTTGTCGGCGCCGCCTGCAACGTGGGCACAGATAGACCCTGATCCTGGGGGACACCGCCACCGTCCTGGCTGGCCACAGGCTGGTCGGGAGCAGGCCCGAGATGGGTCTCGGCAGGGTTAGGCTTCGTCTCCATGCCTCAGTTTCCCTCTGAAATTAGGCTCGCAGCTGCGGCCCATGCCTCACCTGGTTGTCGGATGATCAAAGTGGCTGACACTCTAGAGGCGTGGGGGCCGCGGCTCCCGTGGGGTTCTTACGTTACACCAGCCCTATATTCGCCTGGACCCCTCCAAACCCAAGTTGTGAGGGACAAAAGGGAGAAGCTTGACCTGGGGTTCCAGTGTGGGGCCTTTGGGGTGTGAGTGAGGTTAACCGAAGTCAGCAGGGCGGAGGCCTGAGAGTGGGGTCCTGGTGACTTAAGGTTCTCTGAGGTGCTGGGAGTGAGATGTGACTGCACCCCCAGCCCTTCTTTAAGTTTTGACATAGGGTCTGGCTAAATTGTCCAGGTTGTCCTTGAACTTGTGATTCTCCTGTCTCGGCCTCCTGAATAGCTAGGCTTACAGGTATGTGCCATTGTACCTGTGCCCACCTCGTAGGTTTTTTTTTCTTTTTCCTTTAGTCTTTTGTTTTTGAGACAGGGTCTCACTGTGCTGTTCTGAGTCCAGGCTGGCCTTGAACTTGTGATCCTCTTGCCTCAGCCTCCCAAGTGCTGGGATTACAGGTCTGCTACCATACCTGGCTTCCCTTAGTTTCCTCACGTGGCCAAAGGCTCTGGTGACACAGAGTTTCTGTGGTTCTTGGAGCCAAGTTACATGGGATGGGGCTGGTTGGATTCTGGTTGAGAGGTCCACACAGTGGGGTACACTTTCCTTTGTGGTTGGGCCATTAGCACCACCCTATACCAGCTTTGTCTTCCTCCTGGGAAGTGGTGGGATTAACTATGTCTTCCATTATTGTGGTTAAGAGAGGCACCCACTTCTTGGCAGTGAGGAAAGAGAAAAATTCCCATTAAAAGTGACTCAGACTGGGTATGGAGGTGCACACCTGTCATCAGCACCCTAGGGGGTTGAGGCAGGAGGATGCCATGAGTTTAAGGCAAGCCTGAACCACACAGTGAGTTCAGGACCAGCCTGAAATAACATACGGCTGGCCTTGCTGTGGGGCGTCCTGGGTGCTGTCGGATGCTGACCTCCCACTAGATGGCAGTAGGTCGCCACTTTGGGCCCAGTTTTTTCCTGTGCATGTGGAACTGGGGGCTGAACACAGGCGTTTGCGCTGAGTTACAGCCCCAGCCCTGTTGGCTGAGTCACTAAAGTTGCCCTGGCTGAGTTCAAACTTTGATCCTCCTGCCTCAGCCTCCTGAGTGCGAAGGCATGGCCACCGCGCCTGGCTAGTTCTGTTGTGGAAGTCTGAGGTGGAGGCACTGCCCTTAAGAAGCTGTGGAGGCGGTGGTGCTGGGTGCCCAGTGACAAGTGCTGCCCTGGCCTGTGCAAGGCCATGGGTTCCATCCCCCGCACTGTAGAGAAAACAGGAAACAGCCAGGTGTGGTGGTGTGTGCTTGTCATTCTGGGTCTTTGAGAGGCTGAGGCAGGAGGGTTGTAACTGGACCGTGGCCTGGGCAGTTTAGTGACTGTGCAGGACCCTGCCTCAAAATAAAAAAAAGGCAGGGGATAGTGGTCAGTGCAAAGGGCTTGGCTCAGCTCCTCGAATCAAAACAAAACAGGCCTGGCGTGGTGGCGCACACCTGGAATCCCAGCACTCGGGAGGCTCGGGCAGGAGGAATGCTGGGAGTTCAAGACCAGCCTGGGCTGTACAGTGAGACCCTGTCTCAAAATAAAAATAAAAAATAAAAAAGGGCTGGGAGTGGAGCTTCGTGTGGAGGCCTTAGGTTCATCACCAATAGTAAGAGACAAACAGCTTCTCAGTCTGGTACTTGTCTGGTTGTTAATGCTCTAGGGCTGGCTGCGGTGGGCTGAGGGGTGCTGGTCCCTGGGCGAGGGCTCAGAGGTGTGGCCTGGGACTGGGCTGGGTCTGTAGGCACAGGCCTCACCCATGGACTCCTCTGCCAGGAGCCTGGTGGAGGTGGAGGTCCTTGGGCCTTTGAAGACCGCTGGTCCTTGGCGCCTTCCTTACCGCCCCAGCCCCTTCTTCCGCTCCCAGCCCCCTCTGCCTCAATGGCTCTTGCTGCACCACTCAACCATGTCCTGAATCCTCTGATACCATGAGCCAGAGTGAACCTTTTTATCCCCCTGTAAGCTGCTTTTCTCAGGTACTTCGTCCTAGTAAGGAAGGCGACTCGTAGGGTGGCATAGACAGCAGGCAGGGTGCGGAGGTCTCGGGAGTGCAGGTCAAAGATGCCAGCAAGGACGAGAGGGATGGGCCCCCCACGCCCCAGGATGTGACTGTCCCCTTCCGCCCTGGGGAGGGGATGCACTGCTCACCTGTTTCCTCATCTGCCGAGACAGACACAGCCTGGCCCCTGCCCGGTGGGGTGTGCCCCACTGCTGAGCGGGTCAGGGCCACAAGCAACATCCACCAGGGCCAGGCCATGAGTCCTCCTCCCGGCCTCCCACTGTCCTTCGACTTGGTTATTAGTTTCATGGCACCGAGTGTGGACCCATGCTAGGCAAAAGCTCTACTACTGAGCCACACCCCGTACCCTAAAAAGTTTAGGTTCTCAAGCTAGGTGTGGTGGTGCACGCCTGTTATCCCAGTACTTGGGAGGCTGAGGCAGGAGGGGCGCACCAAGTGGCCCAGGCTAGCTTTGAACCTGTGAACCTTCTGCCTCAGCCTCCTGAGTGGCTGAGATGACAGGCCTTTGCCACCGTGCCCAGTTGGAAACTCTACTATCACACACTCGCTCTGTCTCACTCTGTGACAGCTCCATCACCCAGCCTACGGTGGCAGCTTCCCACCCTCACAGGGCCATCTGCTCAGTGCTGGCCAGCTGCTCTCTCTGTCTCTGTTTCCTTGGTGGCCGGTGCCTCTGTCCATCCCGCAGTGTAACCTGCAGCCAGGACGCATGGATCCACTCTCAGGCCCTGGGGGCCGAGCTGTCTGCTACCAAAGCTGCCTTAGTTGCAGTGATCCTGCCGGGGAACCCTGCACACTGCTCCTCGGTTCCCCTCAGGGCGAAGGGCTGGGTGGCGCTGAGGAATCACTTGCTCCGATCTCTGCAGTCCTGGGTTCTGAGCTAGGTTTTCTTCTTTCTTTCTTGAGACAAAGTTTCACTAATCTGCTAAGTTTCCCAGAGTGGGCTGGAATTTGCTTTTTGTTTTGGTTTTTTGAGACAGGGTCTCACTATGGAGACCAGGCTGGCCTCGAACTTGGCAGCAGTCCTCTTACCTCAGCCTCCCTAGTGCTGGAGTTCCAGCTGGGTGCTACCATGCCTGGCTGCACCGGAGCCTGCAACCCTCCTGCTTCAGCCTCCCAGAGTGCCGGTGACACATGCGCACTTGGCTAGAAGACTCCTGTCCTATAGCCTGTGCTATGCAGTTTGGACTCTGGATCTCCAAAACTAATAACTTTCAGAAGCATCCAGGGATTCAGGATGTGGGCAGAAATCAGACAAATCTAAGGCCCCGCACTGGCATCTTTCTTGTCTGTCCTCACAGTGGCCAGCAGGAGCCTGTTCAGGAGCGCACCCTATGAGGCCCCTCTACCCCCTGCCCTCACTGACTCCTGCCCCAGGTACTTTGCACACACCCATGTAACATCCTCTCCTCTGCTTCAGGATCTCTATGGGGAGGCCCTCTCCTTATGGGATTCCCAGGTCCCCCAGCTTCCCCATCCCGCATACTCTGCCCTTACCCTTGGCGATCTTGATGTCCAGGGCCGTGCGGATCAGTGCCATGAGAGTGGAATTGAAATGGACAGTGTTGTCATCTGCCACAGGTAGGTCCATCCGCAGCAGCCTCTGCAGAAAGCCCCGGGGGAGGGGGGTCACGCTGAGGCCCCCAGCCCAGGTCCCCGAGAGCCGTGCCCACCCTGCCCAGGAGCCCCGGGAAGAACTCTGAAGGCTGCGGCAGCTGCAGCTCCTGTGCCAGCCACCTGTCCACGAGACCAGTGGGGTGGGTGCCTGGGGCTTTGGGGTTTACTGTGATGCTGGAATGGGGCTAACAGGCACCTCTATCGACCTCCATTCGGCCTCCAGAACCCACTCTGAGGCAGGGTCCCATGTCCTGTTCCAGGCCGGCCTGGAGTTGAGATCCTCCTGCCTCAGCCTACCCAGTCACTGGAATCCCAGGCTTGAGCCCCTGCCCAAATCACCCCTGCACTCTTGAAATCCCACCTCTTGGACCCCAGCGCGGGCCCGGCTGGTGCTGCCCTCAGAGTTTTTCCGCCTGGCCCCAGTCCTGGTCCATGCCAGCCCCGAAGAGAAGGCGCAAAGCCGGGCCTAGCGCACATGCAGCAGCCAGGCAGCGTCCAGGCCTCAGCCGCCGGCGCCCCCCGCCCCCCGGGCCAATGGCTCTGGCGGTCATTCCGGGAGACGCAGGCGGCGGCCAGGCATGCAGCGAGGCGCACACGGAAGGCACAGACAGGGCGCATGCGACGAATCTCGAGACTCAGTCATAGCCCGGTGGGACGTGTGTCGGGGCGTCCGGGCCTGGCTGTCTGCGGTAGCAGGGGGTGGGGGGTGGGGCCTGTGCCCCAGGCAGGCGGTCTGCGCCCTGCGCTTAGGGGCCAGGGAGGGGACGCTGGGCTGGTGACTGGGGATGGGGGTGCAGGGCAGGTTGGGGCTCCCTGAGGGAGGGCACAGTAAACTGGGAGCGTTCAAGGGGTTGAGGTTGGGGCAGGGAGGGAGCCAGTCGGTAGAAAAACGGACAAGGGGTGTGCACAGCTGTGGATGTGGGGACTACACAAAGGATTACTATTTTATTTTTATTTTTTGATACAAGGTCTTGCTCTGCAGTGCAGGCTGGCCTTGAACTCATGGCAACCCTCCTGCCTCAGCCTCCTGTGTTGATTTATAGGCTTTGCACTACCAAAGCATGGCTCGGCTCCCTACTTTAGAAATCATGAATTTCTTTTTTCTTCCATAGTGGAAATTGAACCTTAGGACTTTGTATTGAGCTACATTTGCAGCCCTTCAAAAATAATTTGAATTTGTGGAAACCTTTTGCTCAGTCTGGGATCAGATTTGTGATCCTCCTGCCTCAGCCTCCCAGAATGCTAGGATTATAGGTGCACACCACCATGCCCAGCTGCATTTATGCATTTCATAGGACAGCTTTTTCCTGGAGAGCAGAAAAGTGTCTTTTTCTCACTTGATGGGTGAGTTTCCAGTAAATCGTTCTGTGGAAAACTTTTTCTATCACCCCCAAACCTGCAGAGACCAGGAGGGGAGGGGTCTCCTTTCCTCAACCGCCTTCCAGCAGAGGCCAGGGCAAAGGACAAGAGGGATGGGGCAGGGCTGGCCGAGGGCGGAGGAGCCAGGACCTACAGAGGCAGGGCAGGGGCCTGGGTGGCAAGGGGCTACAGGGTCAGTTTGGGTAGGGGCAGGGGTGTCATCAAGGTCACCCCTGAACTTCAGGGCATGAGCTGCAGTAACAGAGCACATGTCACCAGGCACTCAGGGAGTCTGGGGGCTGGGCGGCCCCTGGCCCTCAGCCAGCATGCAGACCCCAGATGCCACGGTGCCCCCCAGGCCCCCAGGCAGCGTGCTCAGCCTGCGTCTACACCACCATCGGGGGTCCAGCTGTGCCTGCAGGGCTTGGGAAGGCTTCTGGGGTGGGGGTGGGGCTGCAGGGGATGGGAGGCTCTGGGGGCTCCGTGGGAGGCTTCGGGTGCCCCAAGGCCCTAGGTCAGAGATCAGCATCAGGTGAGTGTGGGCTGGGGGCTGGGAGCGCCCAAGATGGCCCAGGGCCTCTGGCTTGGGTGTGAGGTGGCTCTGGGTGACCTCACTTCGAGCCCCTGGGGTGCTGGGGCTCTGGGTCCTCCCCGCCGCCCCCCGCCCCCCCTAATGTGGCCATAATGGAGTCTCAGGACACGAAGACACTCATCAAAGGACAGACAGGCTGTACTGCTTTGTCAGGGATGGTCATGACCCGGGCACTCGGGAGAAAAGAAAAAAGGAGGGAAAAACAGAAAAAGAGAAAGAGGAAAAAAAAAAGAAGAGGTGGAGGAGACGGCTGGAAGACTCGGCTGGGTGTTTCCAATGAGCACTGGAAGGTCCCGGGCCGCCGGGGCGGGCGGGGTAGACTACCTTGTAGGCCACTCTGGCCGGACACTTCTTCCCCAGCCCCAGGGGAGGGGACATGTGTCTCAGCATCTGATACATGTCCGGGAATGGCATGCGGCCCCTGGCAGCACCGAAAACAAAACACGGGAGGGTGGGGCGGAGGGGGGAGAAAAAAACCACAGGGGCCGGAAAAGAGGGCGGTGCAGAAAATGAGAAAGTGGATATTTCAAACAAAGAGAAAAGAGGAGGGGAAAGATGGAAGAAAAGGGAATTAAAAAAAATTATTATTTCACTGCTCACCAGCAGGGAGAAAGAGAGAGGAAGAGAGGGAGAGAGGTCAGCTTCACCCTGGACCCTCAGATCTATCTCCGGCAGAGGGGATTTTGGGGGGAGCTTTGAGACAGGGTCTCACTCTGGCATCATCAAGTCAGGACCCTCCTGCCTCAGCCTCCCAAGCGGTGGGCTGACAGGCATGCGCCATCAGGCCCGGCCTCTCATGGCCACGTTTAGAGGGGTCAGCTTCTCTGGCTCGGCTGAGGCTGGTCTCTGAGGGGCCGAGGCGGGGAGGGGAACCGGGGCGGGGAGGAGGGCTGGGGGCTTCGGGAAGTCAGGGCGGAGAGGAGAGAGTGGAGGCCACAGGGTGGGGGCAGTGCAGTTTCAGTCCCCCAGGGGTGCATCTGATCTGAGGTGCTGTTGAGACCCCAGGATGGGCAGCTTCAGCTGAGAGCAAGCAGGGACGGCTGGAGGGGCAGAGAGAAGTGCTCCATGCTCGGTCCGGTCTCCGTGGCGGCACTCTGCTGCCCGAGAGTTCTCTACTTGGATGCAAGAGCGGGCTGGCTCTGTGTTGTGAGGAGTATAGATATAGATATATATATATATATGAAATATATATATGGGGGACCCCAAGCCACACTCATTCCACCGATGCTAGCAGGTTTTAGTGGAAGTCAAACCTTGCAAGCAACCCTATGAGGACATTTCTTGCCTAAGCCGAGAGGGGGCGAGATTACGCGTAATAAACTGTACATATCCTTATAGTGAATGCGGCCACTGCAAGGAGAAGACAGGGGTTAGTGCGGGCGGGTGGCCAGGCCCGGGTCTCCTGGTCTGCAGGGAGAAAATGGCCCGCGGTCAGGCCCGGACCAGGGGCCCCGGGGGGGGGGAGGGCTGGACCCGGGCGTGCCGAGGGCATCTCCCGGGATCTGCCTGCCTCTGCTTCCAGTACAGTCTACTGGGCTGCCCTGGGGGGCTGAGGGGTAGAGGAAGAGGGGGGACAGCATCCAACCACTATGACCTAAAATCAAAAGAGGAAGAGGTGAGAATCAGGCAGAAGCTGGGCCCCCGCCCCGGGGCTTCGCCAGCCTCAGCGTCACTGTCCAGGGCTGCAGGGGCAGCAGAGGTGAGCCCCATCTTCTGCACAGGCCCAAAGGAAGGTGGACGCCTCTGGGACCCATGCCCAGCCTGACCCAGAATCCTCTGTGGGCGTGAGTGCCTCAGCCCGGCAGCCCACAAGGGCAGCATCCCCATCTGCCAGCCTGACCACCTGCTGTCAGTGGTTTCCTGTGGTGCTGTAGACCGGATTCCAGGGCCTTACACAGCTAGACAGGAGCTCCCCCATGAGCTGAACCCCAGCCTGTGTTCAGAGTTTTTTATGTTTTGGACCAGGGCCTTTGTGTGTGTGTGTGTGTGTGTGTGTGTGTGTGTGTTTGTGCACCAGGAATCGAACTCAGGACCCTGGGCCTGCCAGGCAGGTGCTTATGCTGCTGAGTTATATTCCTGTTTGGCTTTTTAAAGACAGTGTCACTATGCAGTTCAGACTGCCCTTGAACTCACTCTGTAGCCCAGGCTAGCCTCAAAGTTGAGGTGATCCTCCTGCCTCAGCCTCCTGAGTGCTGTGAT